>NC_133511.1:130170000-131370000 GCF_049354715.1 Callithrix jacchus | reverse complement strand
GCGCTGTGCATCCCCACAAAGAAATACCGCTCTGCAGAAAGTACACTCAGCAGGTGAACAACACGCGCTGTGCATCCCCACAAAGAAATACCGCTCTGCAGAAAGTACACTCAGCAGGTGAACAACACGCGCTGTGCATCCCCACAAAGAAATACCGCTCTGCAGAAAGTACACTCAGCAGGTGAACAACACGCGCTGTGCATCCCCACAAAGAAATACCGCTCGGCAGAAAGTACACTTAGCAGAACAACCCGTGCTGTGCATCCCCACAAAGAAATACCGCTCTGCAGAAAGTACACTCAGCAGGAGAACAACACGCACTGTGCATCCCCACAAAGAAATACCGCTCGGCAGAAGGTACACTCAGCAGGTGAACAACCCATGCTGTGCATCCCCACAAAGAAATACCACTCGGCAGAAAGTACACTCAGCAGAACAACCCGCGCTGTGCATCCCCACAAAGAAATACCACTCTGCAGAAGGTACACTCAGCAGGAGAACAACCCGCACTGTGCATCCCCACAAAGAAATACCACTCTGCAGAAGGTACACTTAGCAGGAGAACAACACGCGCTGTGCATCCCCACAAAGAAATACCACTCGGCAGAAAGTACACTCAGCAGAACAACCCGCGCTGTGCATCCCCACAAAGAAATACCACTCTGCAGAAGGTACACTCAGCAGGAGAACAACCCGCACTGTGCATCCCCACAAAGAAATACCGCTCTGCAGAAAGTACACTCAGCAGGTGAACAACCCGCACTGTGCATCCCCACAAAGAAATACCACTCGGCAGAAAGTACACTCAGCAGAACAACCCGCGCTGTGCATCCCCACAAAGAAATACCACTCTGCAGAAGGTACACTCAGCAGGAGAACAACCCGCACTGTGCATCCCCACAAAGAAATACCGCTCTGCAGAAAGTACACTCAGCAGGTGAACAACCCACGCTGTGCATACCCACAAAGAAATACCACTCTGCAGAAAGTACACTCAGCAGGTGAACAACCCATGCTGTGCATCCCCACAAAGAAATACCGCTCTGCAGAAGGTACACTCAGCAGGAGAACAACACGCGCTGTGCATCCCCACAAAGAAATACCACTCGGCAGAAAGTACACTCAGCAGGTGAACAACACGCGCTGTGCATCCCCACAAAGAAATACCACTCGGCAGAAAGTACACTCAGCAGGAGAACAACCCACACTGTGCATCCCCACAAAGAAATACCACTCTGCAGAAGGTACACTTAGCAGGAGAACAACACGCGCTGTGCATCCCCACAAAGAAATACCGCTCGGCAGAAAGTACACTTAGCAGAACAACCCGTGCTGTGCATCCCCACAAAGAAATACCACTCGGCAGAAGGTACACTCAGCAGGAGAACAACACGCGCTGTGCATCCCCACAAAGAAATACCGCTCTGCAGAAAGTACACTCAGCAGGTGAACAACACGCGCTGTGCATCCCCACAAAGAAATACCGCTCTGCAGAAAGTACACTCAGCAGGTGAACAACACGCGCTGTGCATCCCCACAAAGAAATACCGCTCTGCAGAAAGTACACTCAGCAGGTGAACAACACGCGCTGTGCATCCCCACAAAGAAATACCGCTCGGCAGAAAGTACACTTAGCAGAACAACCCGTGCTGTGCATCCCCACAAAGAAATACCGCTCTGCAGAAAGTACACTCAGCAGGAGAACAACACGCACTGTGCATCCCCACAAAGAAATACCGCTCGGCAGAAGGTACACTCAGCAGGTGAACAACCCATGCTGTGCATCCCCACAAAGAAATACCACTCGGCAGAAAGTACACTCAGCAGAACAACCCGCGCTGTGCATCCCCACAAAGAAATACCACTCTGCAGAAGGTACACTCAGCAGGAGAACAACCCGCACTGTGCATCCCCACAAAGAAATACCACTCTGCAGAAGGTACACTTAGCAGGAGAACAACACGCGCTGTGCATCCCCACAAAGAAATACCACTCGGCAGAAAGTACACTCAGCAGAACAACCCGCGCTGTGCATCCCCACAAAGAAATACCACTCTGCAGAAGGTACACTCAGCAGGAGAACAACCCGCACTGTGCATCCCCACAAAGAAATACCGCTCTGCAGAAAGTACACTCAGCAGGTGAACAACCCGCACTGTGCATCCCCACAAAGAAATACCACTCGGCAGAAAGTACACTCAGCAGAACAACCCGCGCTGTGCATCCCCACAAAGAAATACCACTCTGCAGAAGGTACACTCAGCAGGAGAACAACCCGCACTGTGCATCCCCACAAAGAAATACCGCTCTGCAGAAAGTACACTCAGCAGGTGAACAACCCACGCTGTGCATACCCACAAAGAAATACCACTCTGCAGAAAGTACACTCAGCAGGTGAACAACCCATGCTGTGCATCCCCACAAAGAAATACCGCTCTGCAGAAGGTACACTCAGCAGGAGAACAACACGCGCTGTGCATCCCCACAAAGAAATACCACTCGGCAGAAAGTACACTCAGCAGGTGAACAACACGCGCTGTGCATCCCCACAAAGAAATACCACTCGGCAGAAAGTACACTCAGCAGGAGAACAACCCACACTGTGCATCCCCACAAAGAAATACCACTCTGCAGAAGGTACACTTAGCAGGAGAACAACACGCGCTGTGCATCCCCACAAAGAAATACCGCTCGGCAGAAAGTACACTTAGCAGAACAACCCGTGCTGTGCATCCCCACAAAGAAATACCACTCGGCAGAAGGTACACTCAGCAGGAGAACAACACGCGCTGTGCATCCCCACAAAGAAATACCGCTCGGCAGAAAGTACACTTAGCAGAACAACCCGTGCTGTACATACCCGCAAAGAAATACCACTCGGCAGAAGGTACACTCAGCAAGAGAACAACACGCGCTCTGCATACCCACAAAGAAATACCGCTCTGCAGAAGGTACACTGGCGCACACAACCTCCGTGTTAGAAACTGAAACGTGCAATGCAGCACCGCTAACCACAGACACCACCAGTGAAGCCTGCCACTCACACATCTTCCCCGACTGAAATGTTTGAGGCTGACCAGCAACTCCAGTCCCCTCCCCAGCCCCTGCCCATGGCCACCCTACGTTCTGCTTCTGAGTTTGACTATTTCCTCACAGCAGAGAAATCATGCAGAATTTCTCACTTGGCAAAATGGCAGGGCAAGGTTATTTTTTTTTTTTTCTTTTTTGAGATGGGAGTCTCGCCCAGTTGCCCAGGCTGCAGTGCTGTGGCACAATCTCAGTTCACCACAGCCTCCACCTCCTGGGTTCAAGCGATTCTCCTGCCTCTGTCTCCTGAGTAGCTGGGATTACAGATGCATGCCACCATGCCTGGCTAATTTTTGTATTTTTAAGAGATGGTTTCACCATGTTGGCCAGGCTGTTCTTGAACTCCTGACCTCATGATCCGCTCACCTTTGCCTCCCAAAGTGCTGGGATTACAGGCATGAGCCACTGTACCTGGATTTTTTTTTTTTTCCTCAAGATAGGGTCTTGCTCTGTTGCCCAGCTGGAGTGCAGTAGTGTGATCTCAGCTCCCGGCAGCCTCAACCTTCTTGGGCTCAGGCAGTCCTCCACCTCGGCCTCTCGGGTGGCTGGCGCCACAGGGCACACCACCACGCCCAGCTAGTTTTTGCAGTTTTGTTGTGTCGAGGTCTCACTGCGTTGCCCTGGCTGGTCCTGAACTCCTGGCTTCAAGCAGTCCTCCCACCTCAGCCTCTCAAAATGTTGAGAGTGCAGGCATGAACCATGCCTAGCCTCCTGCTTCAAGGCTGAGGGATACCCCACTGTGAGGAGAGGCCCTGCTTCTGTTTGGTTTTTGAGACGCTGTCTACTGTGTCGTCCAGGCTGGAGTGCACTGGTGCGATCTCGGCTCACTGCAACCTCCGCCTCCCAGGTTCAAGCCATTCCCCTGCCTCAGCCTCCCTAGTAGCTGGGACTACGGGTGCCCGCCACCATGCCCAGCTAAGTTTTCTTTTTTTTTTTTTTTAACCTCTTCCTTTTATAAATTATTTATTTTTAGTAGAGACAGGGTTTCACTATGTTGGCCAGCCTGATCTGACCCCTGACCTCATGATCTGCCCACCTCACCCTCCCGAAGTGCTGGAATTAGTCATGAGCCACGGCGCCCGGCCTGAGACCCTGCATCCTCATCCATGCCTCCCTGGATGGACGGTGTTTCCGAATGGCTGTGTGGGATCGCTGTGGCGGGCTCTCAGCTACCAGAGGCCTCTGTTGGGAGGAGGCAGCTGGTGGTGAGTCCTGAGCAGGGATGTGATCCCAGGGGCAGGAGGGGACGGGACGGAAGCTGACCTCCCCCAGGCTTCCTCAGCAGTCAGCAGGGCCTGTCAATCAGTGGGACCTGGTCAGCTGGCCACTGGGGGACCTCAGGCAGAGGGTTTGTCCTCGGGGCCTCCCTGGGACATTCATGGCACCAAGGAGGGCTCCTCAAGAAGGCGACACAGGTGCACTGAATCCAGCCCTGCTGCGCAAACCTGGCCCTTTACACGAGACCCGAGTCCCACCAAGGGAGGGGCCAGCCCCCAGCCCCCACCTGTATCTGCAACCCCGGGACTTCCCCAAGTGGAGAGGGCTGAGTGGGGCACCCCCACGGATGCTGACGATCGCCTCAGGCCCCGGGGGTGGCTGACGAAGACCTGCACACATATGTGAGCGGGACAGCCAGGCCTAGGTGGAGACAACACATGTGTTCACCCACATACACGGGCATGACCAGGCCTAGATGGAAACACACCACACACGTGTCCACCCACATACACATACACGGGCAGGGCCAGGCCTACCTGGGGAGAACCACACCACACATGTCCACCCACATACACATACATGGGCATGACCAGGCCTAGATGGAAACACACCACACACGTGTCCACCCACATACACATACACGGGCAGGGCCAGGCCTAGCTGGGGAGAACCACACCACACGTGTTCACCCACATACACATACACGGGCACGACCAGGCCTAGCTGGGGAGAACCACACCACACGTGTTCACCTACATACACATACACGGGCAGGGCCAGGCCTACCTGCGGAGAACCACACCACACGTGTCCAGCCACATACACAGGCACAACCAGGCCTAGCTGGGGAGAACCACACCACATGTGTCCACCCACATACACATACACGGGCACGACCAGGCCTAGCTGGGGAGAACCACACCACACGTGTTCACCCACATACACATACACGGGCACGACCAGGCCTAGATGGAAACACACCACACACGTGTCCACCCACATACACATACACGGGCACAACCAGGCCTAGCTGGGGAGAACCACACCACACGTGTTCACCCACATACACATACACGGGCACAACCAGGCCTAGCTGGGGAGAACCACACCACACGTGTTCACCCACATACACATACACGGACACGACCAGGCCTAGCTGGGGAGAACCACACCACACGTGTTCACCCACATACACATACACGGACACGACCAGGCCTAGCTGGGGAGAACCACACCACACGTGTTCACCCATATACACATACACGGACACGACCAGGCCTAGCTGGGGAGAACCACACCACACGTGTTCACCCACATACACATACACGGACACGACCAGGCCTAGCTGGGGAGAACCACACCACACGTGTTCACCCACATACACATACACGGACACGACCAGGCCTAGCTGGGGAGAACCACACCACACGTGTCCACCCACATACACATACACGGGCACGACCAGGCCTAGATGGAAACACACCACACGTGTCCACCCACATACACATACACGGGCACGACCAGGCCTAGCTGGGGAGAACCACACCACACGTGTCCACCCACATACACATACACGGGCACGACCAGGCCTAGATGGAAACACACCACACATGTGTCCACCCACATACACATACACGGGCACGACCAGGCCTAGCTGGGGAGAACCACACCACACGTGTCCACCCACATACACAGGCACAACCAGGCCTAGCTGAAAACACACCACACATGTGTCTACCCACATAACACATACACGGGCACAACCAGGCATAGCTGGGGAGAACCACACCACACGTGTCTAAACACATACACATACACAGGCACAACCAGGCCTAGCTGAAAACACACCACACGTGTCTACCCACATAACACATACACGGGCACAACCAGGCCTAGATGGAAACACACCACACACGTGTCCACCCACATACACAGGCACAACCAGGCCTAGATGGAAACACACCACACATGTCTACCCACATACACATACACGGGCACAACCAGGCCTAGCTGAAAACACACCACACATGTTCCCCCACACACTGATACACATCACACACATGCAAACAGTTCAGGGAGTGGAGGGCACTGACTCCAGGCCCGGCTGACCTGGGCAGGACCCTGTGGTGACAGGTGCTGCCACCCACGATGTCACCAGTGCCAAGTGCCCGCTGTGTGTGGAGCAGCTGGGGATACAGTGGGTGTCTGAGGGGCTCTGCATCAGGATGCTTTTCTAGGCAAGAGGTACATCTCAGCACAGCTGCTCTCCCCATAATATGAGGACAGTCACTACTAGTGGCCGGTGCCCACCTCCACACGGCTGCCAAGGGTCATCCTGAGCACTTAGCAGGTGCCCTTTCTGCGCAGACTGTTCAGATGACCGTCTTGTTCACCTCACGGCGACTCTGTGAGGTGGATACGAACGCACACGTTTGACAGGTGATACGTCCGAGACCAGAGGGGAGGAAACAGACCTGACCTTGGCCACGCTCTCCAGCCCTGCCCTGTGCTAGACCCAACCCAACCTCTACGGCCTCCTGCCCTGGACACACATCTGGCTGAGACCCCAGACCCAGAAGGGGCAGAGCCTGGCACTGAAGAGCCACCAGGATGGGGCCCCCATGTGGGCAGAGGGTGGTCCTCAGTCCTCCGGAAGATGGGTCCCTGCAGGAGGGGGTCTCAGCGGCTCACACTTCAGACACAGTCACTGCTGCTTGCTGTGGGGCAGCTGACATGGAGCCCTCTGTTCTCAGGCAAATGCAGACAATGGGGGAACCCTGGAGGGGTCCCTCCTGCGGGTCAGGGTGCAGGGACGCGGCTTTCCCTGCACAGCCCTCCCTCGGTCTTCTCCTCTGGGATCAGCAGTTTGCAGGGGTTTCTTATCAGACCACAGGGGCCACATAGGGACTCAGATCTGTGAGGCCCAGCCCCTTGAAGAGCAGATGGGCTCAGTGGAGAATCTGAGTGCACCTGCCTTTCCTTCAGCCACACCTGGGCGAGTGTCCTGGCACCCAGGCCTCCGCAGGTAACCCCATGCCTCGAGGGAGTTCCTGGCTCCCCGAGGCCTGTCAGCAGAGCTCCTGAATCCTAAGGGGTCAGCTCCCACATGGGAGCCTGGTCCTCCCATACCCTGGTCTGACTGGGCTGTCCCCAAGGCATGAGGGGGCTTCTGTGGAGCCTAGGGCAGCGGCTGCTCTCTGGGAGTCCCCAGGATGGGGGTGTGGCTGGCCTGTCCCCAGCTCAGGACAGACCCCAGGCTGCCCAGCAGTTCCTGTGCCGGGACTCCCTGTTGAAGCCACCCCGGGTCCTGGATGTCGAGGGCCCATGCTGTCCAGAGCTCAGCATGGAGCAGGGGTGTTGGGCCCTGGACCCTCCACATCTGCCGTGGACACCACAGAACCACAGGACAAGCCCAGCCCTGCAACCCCAGTGGGACTCTGATACCACGCCCTGCCCAGCCCTGTAATGACCAAGAGGCAGGTCCAGAGACACCCCCTGCATGGGGTCACCTGCACCGACCCCCTCGGCAGGCTGTGACGGGCACGCTGTGGGAGGGGCCAGGGCAGTACCCAGCAGACGGCTCCCGGCCTTGGGAAGTCAGTTCTGATGGGGAAGCCAGTTACTTGGAGGCTGCTGGAGAGAAGGGTGAGTGCGGTGTTCCTGCAGCCCTGGCCAGCCTTGCCCTGAGGCCTCTACCCCACCCTGTGGGATGGGACCCCCAACAGGGCAGAAGGCTATCCCAAAGAGGCCTGGCCCAGCTTCAGCCCGAGCCCTGGAAGGGGAGGGGCGCTGTGAGCCCCCAGGAGCAGCCAGGATGACCACGCTGGGGATGAAGCCCTCTGTGGCTGTGTCCAGACCGACCCTCAGAGCAGAGTGGGTGCTAGAGCCTGGGAGTGCCCAGCAAGGCAGAGCCAGTGACACTATCAGACTCCAAACGCAACCAGCTATGGGGCAGGGCGGGGTGGGGCGGGAGGAGGCGGACCAGCCGCCAACCGTCTACTCCAGGAGCCAGGGATGGCCAGGCTCCCACCCGCTAGTGGCCACCACCTAATCCCCGATGGGGCAGCAAGGCCTGAGGACAAGTGTTGGTCCTGGGGTCCTGCTTCCAAGGTCCACAGACTGCCCCAGGTGGGAGGACCAAAAAAAAAGGGGCACATGAGGGTCCGAGTGTTGGGGTCCCTACGTCTGCTATTCTCAGCAGGTGCATTTCATGGCTGGAAAAAGGAAAGGCAACGCCTCTCACCGCCCAGAAGGCTTTCAAGTAGACAGCCGCCAGCACAGATCCCCAGCCCCAGCCCCCGCCTGCTGCAGGACCAGGACGCCCTTAGATGCTAGCACAGTAAGTCCTCTGTCCTGACAATCTGCCTGCTTGTCCAGAGCTCCCCTGACACTCTGGGGCAGGTGGGAGTAGAGGGTGGCACAGCCCAGACCCCTGACCAGCCTCTCCCAACCTCCCGCTTCCAGTCAGTGGAGGGCCCAAGGCTGGACAGGCTGGAGGTTCCCACATACCATGTACCGGGCCACACGCACACTGCGCCCCACTCTCAGCCAAAAACCAGGGTCAAGACCATCCAATAATTTACTGTGTTCCCATCTGCACCCAACAAGGGCCCACAGAGGCCTGGGAGGGGAGCTAAGGGCTGCGGTTCCCATGGCATTAGGGATGCTCAAGACAGTCTGCGCAAAGCGTCCCTTGGAGGGTCTGCGGTCACCTCGGCCCACGGTCCCTGGGTGGCTGGGCTCCAGCAGCCCTTCCTTCCTTCCTTCCTTCCTTCCTCCTCCTCCTTCCGTCTGCACCTCCTCCCTGCATCCGGCACCTCCATGTCCTGAAGCCTGTGCTGGGTGGGGCACAAAAGATGCTGCTGACCACAGGCCAGGAGACCAGCAGGGGCAGGGAGCCGGGGCCATCCGGTGGGTGTGGTGGCCGCTCTGGGAGACACCTCACCTGTGTCAGGAGAGCACACACTTGCAGCTCATGCAGCCGGGGCCACTTTCGTCGGGAGGGTTCAGCTTCCGCAGCTTGTGCTGCCGAATCTCACGCACCAGCGTGTAAAAAGCATCCTCCACTCCCTGAGAAAAGAGGGATGGCATCAGGGGGGACCAGCCTGGGGCCCCCTGCCTGGGTGAGGGGGGCTCCCTGCTGTGGGATCAAGCCCTGCCTGGCCCGATGCTCCTGACTCCCCCAGCCACGTCCCCAGGCCCACCACACAGACAGGAAGCTGGGCTCTGATCATCTCGAAGCCCCCGGGGCCACCCCCATCACGATACAGCAGTTCCCTCAAAGGTCAGCATGGCCCAGGACCCTCCTGAACTCCAGGGCCAGGGTTTGACCACCCTGCACCCAGCTCTCATCTGAGCAGTGTCCCTGGCAGCCCCACTAAGGGCTCAGAACCAACGGATGCCCATGGGACACTATGGGGCAAAAGGGGCCGGGCCCTAGGGTCACCGCTCCGGCCTGGCTCAGGGCAGCTCTCTCCAAGGACCTCTGCCTCCCCAGAGCTGTGTCGGCCCAGGACTGCAGGGCGTGAGCCCAGGCCCCGGCCCTCGCCTCCCTCACTGCCCTGCCGTCCCGGGAGACTTACAGCGCAAGGGGCCGCTGGGTCACATGGGTCCCGGGGGGTCCCAGAGGGTCCCGGAGCTGGAGCCAGAGCCAGAGCGGCTGCCCTGTGTCAAGGGAGAGGGGTGAGTGAGTGCTGCTCCCTGGCTGGGGCGGGGCGGGCGAGTCCCTGGCTAGCAGCGGGGTGGAGAGCTGGCTCACCTGCCGCGTTTTGGCCGAGGTCTCGATGTAGGGGATGCCATAGCTTCGGGCGAGGTCCTGAGCCTGCCGAGACTCCACGGTGCGTGCAGCCAGGTCACACTTGTTCCCCACCAGCACCATGGGCACGTCGTCTGAGTCCTTCACCCGCTTGATCTGCTCCCTGAGAGACGAAAGGGGAGAGCTGGCAGGGGCTACAGGCACAGCTGCATCCAGGACAAGCACAGAGAAGACAGGAGGCCCCCATCGTCCGGCACGGCCCACCTGGGCCAGCCTCGTGGTTCACCTGTACTGGTGGATGTCCTCGAAGGACTTGGTGTTGTTGATGGCGAAGACACACAGGAAGCCCTCCCCAGTGCGCATGTACTGGTCCCGCATGGCGCTGTACTCCTCCTGGCCGGCCGTGTCCAGGATGTCCAGCAGGCATGTCTCCCCATCAATGACCACCTGCTTCCGGTAGGAGTCCTGCAGGAGGACATGGCTCAGGGACCCCCTCAGGACCCTCCTTGGAGGGAATTCACACTGCCAGCCCCTCCCTCCTACCTCGCATGCCCCTTCTCAGAGGTGCTGAGATGAGGGGCTCCCCTCCTCTGGGGGAAGCAGGAGACAGGCCCACACCACCATACAGGGCCAGGAGCTGCAGCCACCCCATCCTGGCCGTGTTCTGGGCCCTCCCACAGCGGCTGTGGAGGCCTGGACAGCGAGGCCAGGCTCACCTCTATCGTGGGGTCATATTCATCCACGAAGTGGTTCTGGATCAGCTGGATGGTCAGGGCACTCTTTCCCACGCCACCGGCGCCCACCACCACGAGCTTATATTCTGTCATCGCTCCTCAGGGCCTGCAGCCCGGGGTGCTGCAGGGTCTCCTGCCCCACCTGCCAAGGAGGGCCCTGCTCAGCCAGGCCCAGGCCCCACAGGGCAGCTGCTGGCAGGGCCATCTGAAGGGCAAACCCACAGAGGGCCCTGGGCCCCAACACTGGGGCGGCAGCGGTGGCAGCAACGACAGCAGCGTGCCTACCTGCGCGGCTGCGACCCCGCGGGTGGGGGTGTCGTCTTGTCCCCGCCTGCTCTTAATGACCCAGTGAGGCGAAAGGGAGCCGGCCCCCAAAGGCAGGGCTGACCGCTGAGCACTCTCAACCACGCACCCAAATTAGAAGCTGCTGGGTCGGCAGAAAGGCTAACGCCAGGCGCCCGAGGGCTGAGGTTACCGTCCCCCGGAACAGGTCTGGCCACGGCGGAGCGCGCCACGGCGTGCCCGGGCAAGCCAATGCCAGCCCGCAGGCCCCGCGGCGCTGGTGCCTCGGACAAGTATTTGCTGAGCGCCTACTGCGTGCCAGGTGCCGCTGGGGGGAGGGCAGACCCGGGCAGCGCCCCGCGCCCCCGGCGGGGATCCCGGGCATCCAGCAGAAGAAAGCTGGAGAAGACGGACGGGCAGGGCTCCCGGGAACAGGGGCCGAGAGGCGGCGCGGGAGCCCCGGAGGGGGCAAGGCCCTGGGGCTGAGGGCCCCGGCCTGGCCCACGACCTGTGATGCTGAATGCGGGTGCCCGGGCGGGCCGTGGCCGCCTCCGCCCAGACGCGCCGGGCCCGAGGCTCCAGGGGACGCCGGCGTGGGGACCGCGCTCAGCGCGAGGCCACGGGCGGGGCTCCGGCTCCCGCAAGCCCCAGGGAGGACGGGGTTCGAGCTCGCCCCCGCCCCCGCAGCCCCCGACGCAGGCTCACCTGTGCCCGCGGCCCCCGCCCGCCCGCCGCAGCCGGTCACGCCCGCCAGCCCCGCGCCCCCGGCCCGCGCCGCGCGTAGAGCCGCCGCCTGGGGGCGGGGAGAGCGCGCCGCCCGGCAGACCCCCGCCCGCACTCACCGCTCACTGGCGCGACTGCCCCCGGGGCCGGGGCCGGGGCGGGGCGGGGCGGGGGCGGGGACGCGCGACTCGCCCCGCGCATGGGCTCCGTCCGCGGCGGGTGCGGCTCGGGCTGCGGGCGGCGAAGACTCTGCCGGGCCCGCGCACGCCCCGCCCCGCGCCCGTCCGTCAGCCCGACGCGGCCTACCATTGGCCGCGCTCCAGGGGGCCCCGCCCCGCCCCGGTTGGCTGAGCGGCCCGTCTGTCAGGAGCCGCCGTCGGGCGGGGCTTCCGGGAGCAACGCGGGAGGTGGAGCCAGGGGGACCGAGGCCTCGCTGGGAGGCCTCGCTGGGGTGGGCTCGACCGGCGCGCGGAGCCGCGCTGTGGGGTGCACGAGGAGGGCGAGGAGCCGGCGTCTGGGACCCCCGGACTCTCCCAGGAACACGCCGGTGAGAGAGCCCGACTCAGCGGCGCCCGTGGCTCCGAGCCCTTCCCTGCGCGGCGCCGCCCACCGCGGAGGTCTCTGGGCTCCGGGCTGAGAAAAGGCCGGGATCCACCGGGACCAGGGCCGGCCGCTCGGAGCTGGGGACCCCCGAGGCCGCGCCCTCCGGTTGCCCGGCTCCCCTTCCGCGCAGCTGGAGCGGTGCGCTCGGCGCCTCCCCCGTGCACACCCCGGCTCCCCTGGTCCGCCCGCAGCCCACCCCGATCACGGCCCCTCCACCGCCTTCCTCTAACTTGGGCCTGCTGAGAGGCGACCCTGCCCGCCCAGTCCCCCCAAACTTGAGGGTCCAGTTAAACCGCAGCCAGGAATTGCCGTCGGGGAGCGAAGTGCCCGGGGCCCACCCCAAGCAACAAAAGCGCACGTCCCAGCTCCTTTCAGACTCAAAAGGGCGTGTTTTTAACATCTCTTAACATTGCAAAGGAATTAGAAACACATCATCAATAAAAAACAACAGGCGGGCGGGGCGCGGTGCTCAGGCCTGTAGTCCCCGCACTCGGGAGGCTGAGGAGGGCGGATCACCCGAGGTCAGGACTTCAAGACCGGCCTGGCCAATATGGTGAAGACCCGTCTCTACTAAAAATACAAAACATGAGCCGGGCGTGGTGGCGCTTGACTGTAGTCCCAGCTACTCGGGAGGCTGAGGCAGGAGAATCGCTTAAACCCCGGAGGTGGAGGTTGCGGTGAGCCGCGATCGCGCCATTGCGCCCCAGCCTGGGCAACGGAGCGAGACTCTGTCTCCAAAAAAAAAAGGGCGGGTGGTTTAGTCCCGCAAACCCTGCCTCTGCCGGGCCCTAGCGCCCGCCCCGCCGCCACGCCCTCCCGCGCTGGTCGCTGCTATCCCCGGGCTCCACCCACGGGGGGTCCCGGGGGTCCCGCCTGTCGTCCGTCCACTACGCGGTCGCAGTCAGCGCCCGGCTGGGGAAGGACGCGCGTGGACGCGGCCAAGAGGCGGCGTCCGGTCTGTTTCCTGGTCCTCGGGGGCGCTTTCCTCGGTGGTTCCTTTTGCGGTCGGTTTCACTTCCAAGCGGAGGTCCGGGCGGTAGGCCTCGGCCGGGGGGAAAGGTGGGCGCGAGCCTCCTGCAGACACCGGCTTTGCCGGCCCCGCGTGGGAAGTGCCGGGATGGCTAGGAGACGCGACATGTGCACCGCCACGGCCCGGGCTCAGAGCCAAAGGGGGCTGGCACGTGATGCGTCTGCGCCCACCCGCGTTGGTGGCACGTCACCTCCCGCTGGGATCGCCCGGGGCTGCAGGTCGCCCACGGGCAAGCCAGCCCGCGTGGCCCGCCCTAGCAACCGTTGCTAAGGGGGCGTGGCTCTCACAGGTTATAAATATTAGCATATTCAAATAAGGCCCCGACCTCGTTGCCATGGCGCCCAGGCCGCAACCCCAAGGCCGGAGGAACAGCCTGGAGTAGGAGACCGCGCCTGGCGGCGGAGGGCGGCCAGGACCGAGCCCCCAGGGCCAAGCCCTCAGGTGAGAGCCGAGAGCACCCTTGGGGTGGGAGCCGCAGGCCTCGCTCTACGCCCGGTGTTAGGGGGGAGCCTGCGTGGAGACCTGGGCGAGGGATGAAGCAGCACAGCCAGAGGGGACCCAGTGTTGGCCCCGCGCATTAGAGCTGGTCCTCTGGGGACCCTGGCCCCCACCAGCCCCTGGGCCTGCACTGAAGGGGCTCCCTGTCAGGGGACGGGAGGGGCCCCAAGCCCTGCCCTGAGGGAGGAGACGCAGAGGCAAGGACTCAGGATGCTCTGGAGGCTCCAGGGTGGGGCTCAGGAGGGGAGCAGGCTCCGCCCTCACAGCCCCCATGGTGAAGGAGCCAGGGCTCCCGGGGACCCAGGAGCTACCCACCAGGGAATGGCACTATCTGGGGTCTGGAGTCCAGGGGCTCACAGAGGATGCAGGGTGGGAGCAAGGTGGTGAAGTGTATGGATAGTTCAGGCCTCAGCGAGAACTCCAGGAGCAGTGTCTGAGGTGGGAGTCCAGGGGGGCTTTGGACTCCACAGCCTCCAACCCCTGGTCCTCGCACCCCCAGGCCTTGGGGCTCAGACCAGCATGATACTTGGGTCTCTCGGGCACAGAGGAAATGAGGGTGACTGACTCAGCCCCTGGTAATACCCATGGGTGTCCAGGGGCTGCCTCACCTGGCCAGTTCTTGCCCTCCATGAGCCTGGAGGCCTGGATGGAGGTGGCAGGGTCCTGCTGAGGCCTCAGGCCTTGCCCCGGCTGAAGAAAGGCAGCCAGCAGGGGAGAGTTGCCGGAAACCCCATGAGACTCTACTGTACGGTCACCTTTCAGACCAGGCCACTGAGGCACGGGAGCCTGCGCTGCTGCCCTGTTCCAGCATTCCCCCTACCACCTCCATCAACACTGGGGCAGCTCTAGACAGCATGGAGAGGATGCGTCTTCCACGTCCGCACGAGGTCAACAGATAAAAGCCAGGATGTTCTAAGTGGCTATGTGCACATCCGCCTGTTCACGGCTTCCTTCTACAAATATTTTAGCACCCCCTCCTGCGACTGTGGACAGCAAAGAAGCACCCAGCTCCGGGGCAAGGCAGGCCCTCAACCCAACGCATAGTAAGACACATGGTGTTCCGAAGGGGATCTATCTTCTCAGGAGAATAAACCTGGGAAGGCTGGGGGGGTACTGCAGGAGGGAGGTCCAGACTGAAGACGAAGCCGCTGGTCAGGGAGGAGGACGCCGGACACTCCAAGCACACTCTGGCTCCACCCCTGGAGCTCACAATTCCAGGGTCTGGGGCCAAGGCATCTTTAAGGGGCAACACCAGGCTCACCTGGTGCAGGTGGTCCAGGGATGTACTGGGCAGACACCCTCAAAGGCCTGGTGAGGGGCTCTGGAAGAATGGGGTACTGCTGGTACCCCAGCATGCTCAGTACCATGCACACCTACACCAGCATCAGAGAGGAGGGAAGTGGGATTGGGATGAGCACCAGGCTTTGCGTTGGGGGATCCAGAGGTACCCAGCATCGGTCACACATCTGACCCTCTTCCTCTTCACCAGTTGGGCTGGGAGATGGTCAGGTCCTGGGCTGACCTGCCCACCTCCGGGTGCTGTGACCTCAGCCTGGCCCATTCCAGGTTCCCCTGGACACAGTGACTCGGCCAGGAAGCTACCTTGACTCTTGCAGTTACTGCCTGAGGCTTATGTCTCCTCCTTGCCCGGATGTTTGACCCACAGCAGAAGAACGTGGCTGCCTGCAGGTGAAGGGGCTCAGAGGGCACAGGGTGGGTAGGGGAAGGCTTGGGACCTGATCCTGGACCCCAGGCTCAGAGACTATCAGGTAGAGAAAGACCCATAGCTCAGGGCTTGAGGCAACCCTGGAAACCCCACAGCGGCAGGCAGCTGGCCTGGCATCCCCAAGCTCGCAGCCCTCAGATAGGGCCTCAGATGGGGCGGCCTGGATGGGCAGAAACATCGGGAGGGTATCCTACGGAGCAGACAGGTGGAGCAAGGCTGGGGGATGGGAGTGCAAGGCGCTCCAGGCTGAGTCTAAGCAGACAAGGGCCCCATGAGGCCTAGCCAAGTCAGGAGCCTTCTCTAGGCTCGGGGTGGGAGCAGGCACCAAGGGCTCTCTGTGTTGGGGGAGGGAGCTGAGGGCTGTGCCAGGGTCTCAGCCAGGCTACGGAGGAAGTGGAGCAAAAGCTTGGAGCTTTGCGTTCTGCCTCTGCCAGCAGGTTTCACGTGAATGGACCCAGTCTGGGACAGATCCTGTGGGTCTCGGCCCAGCACTGCCAGCGTCCAGGTGCGGGAGCTGAGTTGGCGAGGCCTGCACAACCCCTGCCCACAGAGCAAGGGCCCTGGCGGCCAGCAGGGCAGCTGCAGAGAGCAGCGGGTGGAAGAGTACCTGTCCCCTGCCCGGCTGGTGAGTGCAGGCACGTGGGCGCTGGCCACAAAGGCCTGTGTGGGGTGACATCCCAGGACCCCTTTCTACTGATGTCCAGCCTGCCCTCAGTCACCCTCCTGCTGGTCTTCCTGCTGACGGCTAGCCTCAGCCCAGCCCCTGCAGCTGGGTCTGCTCCGCCCACTCTGCCCTTGGGACCCCAGCCAGGCCCCAGGTGCTCGGTGACAAA
Organism: Callithrix jacchus; assembly: GCF_049354715.1. Lineage (NCBI taxonomy): Eukaryota > Metazoa > Chordata > Mammalia > Primates > Cebidae > Callithrix > Callithrix jacchus. The sequence goes on along the minus strand of NC_133511.1, from coordinate 131,353,511 downwards.
GACATTCCCAGGCATTTGGGTCACAGACAGGAGGGAGCCAGGCCAGAACCCACAAGTCGAGGCTGAGCATCCACTGCCCTCCAACCAGGAGGCGTCCTTTCCTCGAGCAGGAGACCAGGTGGTTCTAAAGCTCAGGGGAGGGCCAGGTGCCGTCTGGGCTCTGGGCTCTGGGCTCCGGGCACAGTGTGTCTGCCCTGGGCTCCGGGCATGGTGTGTCTGCCCTGGGCTCCTTGGAGATGCCAGCCCCCACCCAGGGCAGGTCCTTCCCTGCCAATGGCCCCACCAGCCACGTGCAGCCCAGGTTCTGCTCACCCCCATCCCCCCAGCCAGGTTAAGGCCCACGTGGCTGAGGCAGGGAAATGTCCGTACCTGCTCTAGTGGGAGCCCACAGAGTCCTACCAGCCAGAAGCAGAGATGGAACTAGGGTGGGGAGAGCCGGGACTAGGATGGGGAGAGCCGGGACCAGCGCTGACCCCTGGTTGGTTTCTACAGCAGGCCCTGGCCCTGGTGGACGACCTTCGGCTGGTGAGGGCACTGGAGGTGTGTGTAGACACCCGCGAGGGCAGCCTGGGGAACTTTGGTGAGCCCCATCACACCCCACCATGGCCAAAGCCACGGCCAGGCCTCCTGGTAAACAACACGTGTTTTCTGGTTATGACCACAAAGTTGTCCACACCTCTCAGCTCAGGCTGCACAGCAGCTTCCTTAGGGTTGGCCCCTCACCTGAGGTCTGTGTCAGGTACAGGCAGAGGGTAGTGCACTCAGTACCCCGCACGACCACGCCGGTACCCCCGGCACGCTCAGTACCCCGCACGACCACGCCGGTACCCCGGCACGCTCAGTACCCCGCACGACCACGCCGGTACCCCCGGCACGCACAGTACCCCGCACGACCACGCCGGTACCCCCGGCACGCTCAGTACCCCGCACGACCACGCCGGTACCCCCGGCACGCTCAGTACCCCGCACGACCACGCCGGTACCCCCGGCACGCACAGTACCCCGCATGACCACGCCGGTACCCCCGGCACGCACAGTACCCCGCACGACCACGCCGGTACCCCCAACATGCTCAGTACCCCGCACGACCACGGCGCATCACAGAAGAGCAGAGACCTATGTGGTGCTGAGTGCCATATGGTGTCTCCTGAAACTCATCTTGAAATAATCTCAGCTATAGCAGGGTGTGGTGGCAGGCAGCTGTAATCCCAGCTACTCGGGAGGCTGAGGCAGAATTGCTTGAACCTGGGAGGCGGAGGTTGCAGTAAGTAAAATTCGCACTACTGCCTGCTAGCCTGGGCGGCAGAGTGAGTTTCCATCTCAAAAATAAGTAAATAAAAATAAAAAAATTAGACTGGCATGGTGGCACCTATAGTCCCAGCTACTCAGGAGGTGGGGAGGTCAAGCTGCAGTGAGCTATTGCACCCCTGCCCCCCAGACAGACTGGGTGACAAGCTGCAGTGAGCTGAGATTGCACCCCTGCCCTCCAGACAGACTGGGTGACAAGCTGCAGTGAGCTGAGATTGTGCCCCTGCCCCCCAGACTGGGTGACAAGCTGCAGTGAGCTGAGATTGCGCCCCTGCCCTCCAGACAGACTGGGTGACAAGCTGCAGTGAGCTGAGATTGCGCCCCTGCCCTCCAGACAGACTGGGTGACAAGCTGCAGTGAGCTGAGATTGCGCCCCTGCCCTCCAGACAGACTGGGTGACAAGCTGCAGTGAGCTGAGATTGCGCCCCTGCCCTCCAGACAGACTGGGTGACAAGCTGCAGTGAGCTGAGATTGCGCCCCTGCCCTCCAGACTGGGTGACAAGCTGCAGTGAGCTGAGATTGCGCCCCTGCCCTCCAGACAGACTGGGTGACAAGCTGCAGTGAGCTGAGATTGCGCCCCTGCCCTCCAGACAGACTGGGTGACAAGCTGCAGTGAGCTGAGATTGCGCCCCTGCCCTCCAGACTGGGTGACAAGCTGCAGTGAGCTGAGATTGCGCCCCTGCCCTCCAGACAGACTGGGTGACAAGCTGCAGTGAGCTGAGATTGCGCCCCTGCCCTCCAGACAGACTGGGTGACAAGCTGCAGTGAGCTGAGATTGCGCCCCTGCCAGGTCCCTTCTCCTCCGCCAGGTTCACGTGTTCATATGTTCAAGTGTTCATGGTGCGTCTTCGTGCCTGCTCCCTCCCGTGCACGCACAGCACTTAAGGCTGAGGTTATTTTTTCTGATCTAGCTGAGAGTTGCAGACACAGGGCCCCTGTATTTACTGCCGCCTCAGTGTGTATTTCCCGAGAGGGAGGACATTCTCTTAAATGCCGCACAAGGATCAGTCAGGAATTAACACCGTGCTGAAGGCCATAATCAAATGTCAGCAGCTGTCCCAACGGTGACTTCTTTTTTTATCCTTTCTTTTGAGGCGGAGTCTCTCTGTTGCCCAGGCTGGAGTGCAGTGGTGCGATCTCGGCTCACTGCAGACTCCGCCTCTTGGATTCAAGCGATTCTTCTGCCTCAGCCTTCCGAGTAGCTGGGATCACAGGCACCAGCCACCACGCCCGCTAGTTTTTATGTTTTTAGTAGAGACGGGGTTTCATCATGGTAGCCAGGCTGGTCTTGAACTCCTGACCTCAGGTGATCCGCCCGCCTCAGCTGGGAGCCACGGCACCAGCCGACAGTGACCTTTAGCGCAGGAGGCGCCTTCCCACCCAGGGTTGCTGGCTGTTTGCATTCCTCGGACTGAGGTCCATGTCGGTCGGTCTTGTTTTCTGTTTTGCAACAGCCTGTGAAGTCCTTGACCACTGTGTTTGGCCACTCTCTGCACCCCCGAGGCCATCTGCACTCGCTCGAGGTGTTCCCACCAGGCACGGTCTTGGAGCACCTGTGCCCACAGGCCTGCCTTCCCCACACGGCCCGCTCTGCACCCCTTCTCCTCACGGTGCAGGGATTCTGTCTCACAGGGCCACGCCCCATCCTACAAAAGACTCCAAACGCAGGGCCTTTTCCTGGGGCCTTTGGCTGTGCAGAGACACTGGCTGTGGCATCTGACCCCATGCTCTGGGGATCTGGGCCGGAACTCCGTTCTGTGTGCGGCTGTGCACAATGGTCTGGGATGCCAGGGGAGGGCTGTGGTGGCAGCTCGAGGGCAGGGCCCAGACTCTGGGCAAAGGGAGCACCACCAGTCAGCCATGCCGGCCTGGCCCCCATCCCGAGCCAACTCTTGGAGCTGACTCTTACAGCCCGCTGCAGACGAGGGCACGGAGCATGAGGCTTTGGGGGCTCAGGGCAGCTAGGCCAGGCCCTCTACCAGGCCCACGGAATCAGCAGGCCCCTTGGGTCATTAGAGGAGCCACAGCCCTGGAGCAGCTCCCGGGTGCCACACAACCCCTCTTTCGGTGTGGAGAGAGAGAGGCCTGTGAGGTTAGCCCATGATTAGTGAGGGGCCAGGGCCACTGATGCCTCGGGGTGCAGGAGGGTACAGAGGTGGGCGGGGTGAGGGGCCCGGCCAACCTCCTCCTCCTGTGGCCCTACAGGGGTACACCTGCCCAACCTGGACCAACTGAAGCTGAATGGCAGCCACCTGGGCTCCCTCAGGTGAGCGCTTGGGTGGGGTGGGCTGGGTCCCTGCCATGAGGGTATCCCAGGGGCAGGCTCTGCAGGAATGAGGAGAGAACTTGGTGGGAGTGGGGGACCTTGGGCTGAGTCAAGGGTCCCAGGGGTCTAGAGAGCACCATCCTGCTGGCTGCCTGACCCTGAGTGACCCTGTGGAGGGTAGATGGGCAGGTGTGGGGAGTCTGGGACATTCAGGCAGGTGTGGCCTCTCTCCCAGGTGGAAAGGGGTCTCTCAGTGGGTCTTTGTTGAGAGGACTACTCCTGGGCCAGCCTGGGGTCCTGCCTATGCCCTGTGGCCTCTGGCTCAGCCCGGATGCACCCCCTTGCCGCGTGACCCCAGCACTTGTAGCTCTTGTGTCTAATGGGTGGGAGGCCCCCGCTGCGGGTACCACCCCACTCGGAGCTGGGCCAGGGTCAGGGCGGTCATGCCAGGTCTTGTGGCCAGCAAACACCCCAACTTTATACCTCTCTTGATGAAGCAAATATCAAATGGGCTGGGCACTGTCTCATGCCTGTAATCCCAGCACTTTGGGAGGCCAAGGCGGGCCGATCACCTGAGGTCAAGGGTTTCAGACCAGCCTGGCCAATATGGTGAAATCCCATCTCTACCAAAAATACAAAAACTAGCTGGGCATGGTGGTGCATGCCTGTAATCCCAGCTAGTAAGGACACTGAGGCAGAAGAATTGCTTGAACCCGGGAGGCAGAGGTTGCACTGAGCAGAGACCGCGCCACTGCACTCCAGCCTGGGTGATAAAGTGAGACTCTGCCGCAAAAAAAAAGTAAAATAAAATAAATATCTGAAGGAATTTAATAAAATACACGAAGATCTGGAAATGGAAAAATATTGGAAAACACTCTGGGGGCAAAGATACAGTGGGCAGCACACAGAGCTGGGACAGAGAAGGGGCCTGGAAATGAAGCCACGCCTACAGCAGGCGCCCAAACCATGCCATGGACCAGAAACTAGGATGGGAAACAGACTTCTTGGAAGCACACCCCCGAGCCAGGCGCAGTGGCTCACGCCTGTAATCCCAGCACTTTGGGAGACCAAGGCAGGAGGATCACTTGAGATCAGGAGTTCAAGACCAGCCTGGCCAACATGGTGAAAGTCTGTCTTTACTAAAAATTCAGAAATTGGCTGAGCATGGTGGTGCTGGTAATCACAGCTACACAGGAGGCTAAGGCGCAAGAATCACTTGAACCCGGGAGATGGAGGTTGCAGTGAGCTGAAATCACGCCACTGCACTCCAGCCTGCCCAACAGAGCAAGACTCCTCCTCAAAAAACCAGAACAAAAACAAAGAACATAAAAAGTACCCCAATACAAGACTATTGATATTCTAATGGAGATGGCTGTGTTTTCTCAGCCTCACAAAGAAGTCTATTGTTAAGACCAACAAATTGGCTCAAAGAACAATGAAATACATGTTGAATAAAGAAAATATAAAGGCTTTTGTTGTAGGATTGAAGGAAAAAACATTAAAAAAAAAAAAAAAAGAAGGGCCGGGCGCGGTGGCTCACGCCTGTAATCCCAACACTTTGGGAGGCTGAGGTGGGTGGATCACAAGGTCAAGAGATCGAGACCATCCTGGTCAACATGGTGAAACCCCATCTCTACTAAAAATATAAAAAATTAGCTGGGCATGGTGGTGCGTGCCTGTAATCCCAGCTACTCGGGAGGCTGAGGCAGGAGAATTGCCTGAACCCAGGAGGCGGAGGTTGCAGTAAGCCGAGATCGCGCCACTGCACTCCAGCCTGGGTAACGAGAGCGAAACTCCGTCTCAAAAAAAAAAATAATAAATAAAATAAATAAAAAGAAAAAATGTAAAAGAAAGCCAGGCACGGTGGCTCACACCTGTAATCCCAGCACTTTGGGAGGCTGAGGAGGGTGGATCACCTGAGGAGGGTGGAACACCTGGTCAGGAGTTCCAGACCAGCATGGCCAGCATAGTGAAGCCTTATCTCTACTAAAAATACAAAAATTAGCTGGGCATGATGGCCCGTGCTTGCAACCCCAGCTACTCCAGAGGCTGAGGCAGGAGAAACACTTGAAGCTAGAAGGCAAAGGTTGCAGTGAGCCAAGATCGCACCACTGCACTCCAGCCTGGGAGGCAGAGCAAGACTCTGTACAAAAAAAAAAAAGAAAGAAAAGGTAAGACAATCCAATGAAACACTATTGTAACTTAGCTGATCACAGCTATTAAGTGTATTAAACGCTCAGGCAATATTAGAAAAGCTAGGAAATGGGCCGGGCAGTGGCTCACGCCTGTAATCCCAGCACTTTGGGAGGCTGAGGCGGGCGGATCACCTGAGGTCAGGAGTTGGAGACCAACCTGGGCAACACAGTGAAACCCCATTGCTACAAAGAAATGTAAAAATTAGGTGGGGTGGTGGCAGCTAATTTTGTGGTTCCAGGTGCTCAGGAGGATGAGGTGGGAGGATTGCTTGAGCCCAGGAGGTGGAGGCTACAGTGAGCTGAGATGGCGCCACTGCACTCCATCCAGGGTGACAGAGCAAAATTCCATCTCAAAAAAATAAAATAAAATAAATTCATAATAATAGGCTGGGCACGGTGGCTCATGCCTGTAGTCCCAGCACTTCAGGAGGCCAAGGCAACAGGATCACTTGAGTCCAAGAGTTCAAGACTAGCCTGAGCAGCATAGCAAAACATCATCTCTATAATAATAAAAAATAATCAGGCCAGGCACAGTGGCTCACACCTATAATCCCAGAACTTTGGGAGGTCGAAGTGGGTGGATCATCTGAGGTCGGAAGTTCAAGACCAGCCTGGCCAACATGATGAAATCCCATCTCCACTAAAAATACAAAAATTAGCTGGGCATAGTGGTGCACACCTGTAATCCCAGCTACTCGGGAGGCTGAGGCAGGAGAATTGCTCGAGCCTGGGAGGAGGAGGTTGCAGTGAGCTGAGATCGCACCACTGCACTCCAGCCTGGGCAACAGAGTGAGACTCTGTCTCAAAAAATATGTATGTATTCAAAGGAACTTGTCAGAAATAAAAGACATCCAGCTACAGACTGAAAGGAAAAACAAACTGGATTGTTGGCACCAAAACACATCCTTGTAAAGTCACCGGCTTGAAGATAAAGGCAAAAGTTTGGGGCAGCCAAGAAAAGAGATCGAGCTGTCTTCTTTTTTCTCTGAGACAGAGTCTCACTCCATCACTCAGGCTGGAGCCCAGTGGCGTGACTACGGCTCACCACAGCCTCCACCTCCTGGGCTCAAGTGCTCCTCCCACCTCAGCCTCCCGAAGTGCGGGGATTATGGGCGTGAACCACTGTGGCCGGCCTCAAGTTGTTTTTTTTTGTTTGTTTGTTTTTTGAGATGGAGTCTTACTCTGTTGCCCAGGCTGGAGGGCAGTGGCGGGATCTTGGCTCACTGCAACCTCCACCTCCCTGGTTCAAGCAATTCTCCTGCCTCAGCTTCCCAAGTAGCTGGAATTACAGGCGCCTACCACCATGCCTGGATAATTTTTGTATTTTTAGTAGAGATGGGGTTTCGCCATGCTGGCCAGGCTGGTCTCGAACTCCCGAACTCAGGTGATCCACCCACTTCAGCCTCCCAAAGTGCTGGGATTACAGGCGTGAGCCACTGCACCCGGCAGGTTTTCTTTTTAATTTTTTTTTTTTTTTTCTAAAGATGGGGTTTCACCATGTTGGTCAGGCTGGTCTTGAACTCCTGCCCTCAGGTGATCCGCCCGCCTTGGCCTCCAAAGTGCTTGGATTACAGGCGCGAGCCACTACGCCCGGCCAAGGTTGTTTTTTAAGGACAGAAAAAGCGTAGTGCTCCTCAGACGTCCCCACAGTGGACTCTGGAACAAAAGCCTCAGCAGCCTCCTGGGAAGATGGTGCGATGGCCTAACGGCTGCAGACGCTCCCAGCCAGGAGCCATCTGTGAGTGAGTCACAGATCAAGGACTTTCCATTAGCCGCTCTTGAAGAAATCACTGGACACAAATCCCAGCCGATTAAGAGCTGAGTGGAACAGCCATGTAAGGCAGCAGGCTGAGGGTAGATGTTGACTCCACGCACCGAAGGCGGACGGACCGCAGGGAGTGCACCTGGCAGGCCACAGAAGGAAGCGAAAGCGACGGGCGGGAGCAAACCCAGGTAGACGCAGCGCTGTGAGCTGGAGAGCATCGCAAGAAACCACCCAGCCCTGGAGGAATCTGGCCTCAGTGGGGGACAGCCTGGGAGCCTGGGTGACCCTTTCACAAGGAGGCATTCAGAGACAGCGTGGCGGCGCAGAAAGGGGCAGGCGCAGGGTCCCGGGGACAGCGTGAAGGCCCAGAAAGGGGCAGGCGCAGGGTCCCGGGGACAGCGTGTGGTTGAAATCAGTGCGGCTGCAGAGGGGGACAGAGCGGACAGATGGGCGTGGGGCCCGGCAGGAAGCAACGTGTCCCCGCACATGACAAGCTGCTGTGACCCACCCCAGCTCCGGCAGCTGGTGCCCAGCAAAACTGCCAGCTCAGCACGGGGTCAGCCCCCAGCAAAGCCCCTCCACCTCAGTGTCCAGGGGCTCAGGCTCCCAGGCAGCTTTCCAGACCCTTCCTCTGAATTCAAGTGCCCCAAAAGCTACTGAGGGGATCATCAGAAAGAGAGACCTCGTGATGCCTGCAACCTGCAGGGGAAGGGCAGTGGTGGCAGCAGGTGGGGCGTGGCTGAGCCACCCGCCATGAGGGCGTATCATCCAGCCCTACAGGGTGCCATGAGCCCCTCTCTGCAGGTGTGGAGATGAGAAAGTGTGGAAATAAAAGACACCAGACACCGAGAAAGAGAAAACAAGAGTTGGGCCCAGGGGTCCGCTGTCCACCAGAGCGCGGAGTCCGACAGTGGCCTGAGTGGCTGGACACAAAGCAGGGGGCAGGGCAGGTAGGGCGAGGCCATAGGGGTCAGTGGTAGGGTCAGGAAAATCACGTGACTTGGGGACAGGGCCCCGGGACTCTAAAGAAGCCGGGACGAGAAAACCTGAGGCGCCAGCACTTCCTTCATACTTGTCAGGAAAGAACAAGGTCGCTGAGATTCCTGTTCCTATTACTGATTCTTATCTTCTGAGGGGAAGAGGAACCAGGTGCAGAAGCAGAACTTGAACGTAGCCGTGGAGCGTGACCGCTGAGGCACAGCACCAAGTCCCTGGATGTCCGCGGGCGCCAGGTTTACCACAAGAGCCTGGAGCAGTGGAGTTTTGTCCTCACTCCGGGCCATCTTGGAGGTCTCCGTCCCTGGCTGGCTAAACAGCGGGCACTTTCCCATCACGGGCACTTCCGCACAGCCAGGCGTCCTCCAGCAGCCCTTACACGGGCGGGACAGAGGGCTTAGAGCAGCCTGCCGTAGGGTCACCTCTTTTCCAACGCCACTTCAGTCCCATACTTCCTGCCCTGAGACTCAGTGAGATGAAAGACTATATGGTTAGATACGTGTATATGTTTGTGATTACATATGAATAGCTCTGTGATTACGTATGATTAGATATATAGGAATAGCTAGCTGTATAACTGTATGTCTAATTCTTAATTCTATGTGTATGTGAGAACATGCTGAGGCTTCAGACCCTTGCCTCGGCTCTTGCGGGGTTCCCCCGACAGAGGGTAGTTCCCCAGGCCAGGCCCTTCAGGGCTCAGAGAAGGAGGGGGACATTGTACCCACACCAGAGCCAGGAGGGAAAGGCAGAGACCCTCTTCCTCAGCCTAGAGGCCACCATGCGAGGTCACACCTGCCCCTGCCCTGGAGGCAGCCATAGGCTGGTGGTGGCTGGGCACACTGCTGGGCACCGTGTCGACCACCAAACCCCGCCTTCTATAGGGACCTGGGCACATCTCTGGGCCACCTGCAGGTGCTGTGGCTGGCTCGCTGTGGCCTCACTGACCTGGATGGCATCGCCGCTCTGCCAGCACTGAAGGTGAGTCTGGGCGCCCTGGGCTGGGGAGGGCCGGGCTGGACCCTGGCTCAGAGCCCCGCGCTGCCCAGGAACTCTACGCCTCCTACAACAACATCTCGGACCTGAGCCCGCTGTGCCTGCTGGAGCAACTGGAGCTGCTGGACCTGGAGGGCAACAGCGTGGAGGACCTGGGGCAGGTGTGCTTCCTGCAGCTGTGCCCTCGCCTGGCCACACTCACCCTGGAGGGCAACCTGGTGTGCCTACAGCCGGCCCCCGGCCCCGCCAACAAGGTGCATGTCTGGGCACCCAGCCAGTGTGTGCATGGCAAGGGGAGGCTCCCTGTGGCTCCAGCCCTGGGCCCCTCCCTCCGGCAGGGACTTCTGTGCCCACCTGTGCCCTGTGGCCTATTCACCAAGAGTTCATCTCTTCTGTCACCAGAAGTCTGACAGCTCCCAGGGCATCCTCCTAGGCCAGCCCTCCCAGATCCCACAGGGTCACCTGCAAGCACGTCACATCCCTCAACCCACGTATGCACCTTTGAGGCCCACACACACGCCATGCGGAAACACACAGAATCATGTGTACACAGATGTGCACATACCCACACACCTGTGTGTGCCCCGTCCAGAGCCACGTCCGGCCCCACGGGCCCCAGAGACCACGCTGTGCACACATCATCTCCCTATGCCGCCTGTGCATGTCCTGCTTAGAGCCGGCACAGGTGCGTGCAGGCCCCAGAGGAGCTCCCAGACCCTGCACAGGCCACCCTCGCCCTGAGCTCACAGCGCTGGCCTCATTAGTTGCTGCCTGGTGCTGCCACATGCTGGGGTCAGCATCCACCAGTGCCCGGTGGCCACTGCTCCATGGGCCAGAGCCCTGAGCTCAGGGCAGCTCCATGGGCCTGAGGGCATCCATGGCCCCAGCCTTGGGTCTGGAGAGTGGGGTCCTGCATCCTGAGCAAGTGAGAGCCTATCCCTGAAGTCCCTGGGATCTGAGAGTGACCCACGCCCGCCCCAGCAGGGCAGGGCAGCATCACCACCTCTGCCCCCTGCCCTGCCCCACGGCGCGTCTGGAAGCCTGGGAAAGAGCTGGCCTGAAGGGCACACCTGACCCAGACCTGCCCTCCCTCCCCCTCCACCTGCAGGTGCCCAGGGGGTACAACTACAGGGCAGAAGTGAGGAAGCTCATCCCCCAGCTTCGGGTCCTGGACGAAGTTCCGGCTGCACACACAGGACCACCATCCCACCTGCGGCTGAGCCAGGACTGGCTTGCGGTGAAGGAGGCCATCAAGAAGGGCAACGGCCTCCCCCGGCTGGGTATGACAACCCCAGGCAACTGCCCAGAGGCCCCACGGCTGAGCCCCAGCTCCCCACAGGAAGAGGCCCTCACCCCAGGACTCTCAGAGACGGACAGCCACATCTCATGCCCTCCCCCAGCCTTGACCTCTGGTCCCCAGAGTCCAGGACACTATCTCTGAGCAGCCCACAGTGGGAAAGGAGGATCTGGAGGGGAGGGCCTCTCCAGAAGGCAGCAGTGTCAGAGGCCAGCCTCTGGCCATGCAGTGTGGGTGTCCGGCTCCCTGGTCTGTGGACAGAGTCTGGGGCGGGCTCTCAGGCTGACCAGCTGGCCTGGTCCTTGGTGACCTCTGCTTCTGACCCTCGGGCAGACTGTCCCCACGGAGGCCCCATCCGGAGACTTGACTCTGAGCTGTCCCTGCCTGAGACGCAGCCCCGAACCTCCAGGCCCTGGCCCTTCTCGATGCTGGTCCCTGGGGGCCCCCTGCCTGAAGGCCTGCTTTCTGAGGACCCAGCCCCAGGAGATAACACCAGCAGCCTCACCCATGGTAACTGATGTGCCCAAAAGCTAACCCTGCAGCCCCTCAGCCCCGAACTAGGCCCAGCCACGCTGTCTCCCGCAGGTGCTGGCCAAGTCCTGTGTGGGAACCCCACCAAAGGCCTGCGGGAGCGTAGGCGCCAGTGCCAGGTACACCCCCAGGGACCAGCCTCCAGGGCCCCAGCCCCCCACGGGCACCAGCATCCAGGGGTGCAGCCCTGACGGTGCTGAGCAAGAATCCCCAACTAGTCCCTTTTCCTCCCCAGGGCAAGGAGCCCCCAGAGCAGTTGTCCCAGCACAGGCCAGGAGATCTGGCCACCAGCACTTCCAGCCCAGAGCCTGACCCTGCAGACAGCTCTGAATTCCCGGCCTTGACCGGGCTTAGGCCCTGGAGGGAGCTTGGCATGAGGTGGGTGTCACCCCGACCCTACTACTGTGTGTGTCTGTCTGGTGGGGGGTCAGGGCTGGGGCTACCTTGGCTGAGTCATCATTGGTCTCCATCCCTGAGCCTCACGTGCTCTTGGGTCAACTCAAAGAAGAGCCAGGGCCAAAGCTCCTCCTCCTCTCTCCACCCTACCCCCTCCCCTATAGGCACCTGGAGTCCCAACAGGAAGGGGCTGTAGTCCCCGGAAGCCGATGGTGGGCCCCTGAAGAGCAAGTGCACCAGGCAGAGCCCAAGACTCCCCCCAGCCCCCCAAGCCTGGCCTCAGGTACTGAGCCTGTCTGCCATGCCTGGGAGTGACCCAGCACCCCACCTCTGTAGGTAACACCTACAGATCTGACATTCAGCCTGGTCCCCTTCTTTAGCCAGGCTCTGAGAGACTGTGACAGGAAGGTCCCCTTCTGGGGCTGGGGAGGGCCAACCCAGGTCCTCCCTCTCCCAAGCCATGGTCCAAGCCCTGTGACCTTGTGGCCACCCAGGCTGCACTCAAGAGAGACCTCGTTCCACAAAAGGGTGGTGTGAAGAGTCCAGAGTGGTCTGGACAGAAAGAAGCAGCCACCCCAGGGCGCCAGCAGGCAGAACGTGCCCACTGGGCAGCTTTCAGGGGCACAGGCACCAGGCCTGGGGTCAGCAGCCAGCAGCCTCCCCAGGACACAGAGGCAGGGAGGGTGCTGCTGCTGTTTTTTTTTGAGACGGAGTTTCGCTCTTGTTACCCAGGCTGGAGTGCAATGGCGCAATCTCGGCTCACCGCAACCTCCGCCTCCTGGGCTCAGGCAATTATCCTGCCTCAGCCTCCCGAGTAGCTGGGATTACAGGCACGCGCCACCAAGCCCAGCTAATTTTTTGTATTTTTAGTAGAGACGGGGTTTCACCATGTTGACCAGGATGGTCTCGATCTGTTGACTTCGTGATCCACCCGCCTCGGCCTCCCCAAGTGCTGGGATTACAGGCGTGAGCCACCTGCTGCTTTACCCCGAAGACGGCAGGTGTTTTCAGGCACAGAATTAAGCCATGCAGTGCCCTCTCCAAAGCACACCGGCTTCAGCACAACCACAGCTTGGAGGCAGAGAGGACCTTCCCTCAGTGGGCAGGCAGGCTGGGTGGGGGGCACTACAAGCAGGGGCAACCCCACGGTGGGCAGGCTGACCCTTCTGTGCAGGAGCCTGGTCAAGGGGGCTGGGATGGGCAGGGAACAGGGCAGGCCAAGCCTCTGCCCTGCTGGTGGGTGACTGTGGAGGGGCAGAGAGAGGCGTCAGCAGCTGGTCACCTAGTGGCCAGGAGCTGCAGGGGTGGAGGGAGGGCAGGCAGGGCAGCCAGGAGGAGGGTGAGCTGCAGTGGCCTTGAGCCAAGGTCGGGACAAAGGCATGCCAGGGCTGCATGTGCTCGTGCAGGCAGGTACTGGGGGACCAGCCTCTCAGGGAAAGGGCACAGATGACCCAGGGCCAGAACCAGGTCTTGGGATTGCCTTACCTGCCCCAGAGGTGGGCCTGCCCAAGCAGTCAGGGGTCACAGGGCTGGGAACACAACGTGGGGTGCATCGGAGTAGCCTGAGGGGCAGGGATGCTGCTGCCTGTGGACCCATAGCCTGGACCATGGCCTTGGGGCTGCAGGGCCATGGGTGGGCTGTGGCCTCCCCTTGCCTCACAGCCTTTCTGACTGCTGTCACTCCGTTTGCTTTCTAGAGGCCCCCAGGACCTTCCGATGTCAACTGGTCCCTTCCCCTCCGAAGCACCCCATGCCACCAGCTTCTGGCAGCAGCTCCCCCCGGTGGCCCACAGACCTGCAGTCCAGGGGACGTCGGCTCCGAGCCCTGGGCAGCTGGGGGCCTGGCCTGGGTGATGGGGTGGCCACAATGGCCTCAGAGCTGAGCCCTAGAGCCCGGGGATGTCCTGGCCCAAAGCCAGCACCAGATGCATCAGCCAGACCCCCCAGGGCAGCCGAACTCTCCCACCCCACCCGCTTCCCCCACTTAGTGTAGCCCCCACTGCTAAGCTTAACCTGTGCTGAGGCCACGACCTGCCCACATGTGGTCACGGGAGCACAGGGTGGACTTGGTCTCATGGCGCACAGAACGTCTAGGCTGGTGTGTTGGCAGGTGGCGGGAATGCTTGGCCCTGGGGAGGACCCTCTTGGATGAGGGGAGTGGGGGATTGGGTTAGGCCCCCGACAGGGTTTGGCTTGGGAAGGGAGGGTCCCAATCCAGCCCCTCTTCGTGCCAGGCTTTCCCGCGGGCACGGGGTTGGGGGGGTGGTTACAGGGGCAGGCCTGTCAGACCTCTCCAGCTAGAGTTGGGTGTGGCCTAGGAGCCACCTCCTAGGCCTCCATGGCCCAGTCCCCCAGGGTCCCAGCTGCTCGCCCTCGGCCTCCCTTCCCCGGGGGATCTGCAGGGCTCCCGCGCCGCAACGGGGGAGACAGTTCCCTCCTCCTGGGGCAGGATGCCCCGGAAACCAAGGGAATCATTTTCGACTCTCAGGTGCACAGAAATGCGATTTACTTTGTAGGCAACGTTGGTTCATTAAATTACGCAGCGGACCGCGCCTGCCTAGTCCCCGCGCCCGTCCCGCCAGCCGTCCTCGCGGTCCCGGCCCCCTAGGCGCGGCGGCAGGAGTCCATGGTGAACGGCAGGCAGTTGAGGAAGCGGAAGCCGTATCTGCTCTGGGCCGTGCTCGGCACCGACAGGGCCACCATGGGGCAGCTGCGGTCCACGCTCTTCCGGCACACCTGGGGGGTGCGGGGGCTGAGAGGTGCTCGGGGCGGGGCGGGGCGAGGAGGGGAGGGGATGGAGAGGGGAAGGGGGGACGGGGAGGGAACTTGGAGGGGCAAGGGAGGAGAGGAGCGGGGGTCGGGGAGGGGAGGGACAGGGGAGGGGGCGCATCCGCACGCCTGCCCTCACCCGAACCCGGTGCTCCTTCAGGAGCCGCCAGTCCTCCAGGCCCAGCCCGGCGTCTGCGGGAGGCGACGGTGGGGTGGGGTCAGGCGGGCCGCGCTCTCCCTCCGGCGTGCGCTCCCTGGGGATGGCGGGCAGGTGCTGCGCGGGCCCCTCCCGCGGGTGGAAGCGCTTCCCCGAGCTCGGCGGCGGCTGTAGGGCCCGCGTCCTGGGGGGCGAGGGTCATGAGGGCGGCGGCTGGCCCGGGAAAAGCGGCCCTAGAGGGCTCCGCGCCTGGGGCGGTGCAGGGGCTGAGGGACGCCCCGGTGACTCGGGGCGGCAGGGCGGGACCTGGGGAAATTGGGGCCGCCTGGGGATCCCAGGGACCGTTTTGCTGGGGCGGGGCCTAGAGAGGAGGCGGGGTCCCGGGGACCTGCAGTCCCCACCGTGGCCTCCGACCGACCCGGGACTCCCGCACGCGGCCTCTGCGCGGGGTTCCAGGCGGCTCGCAGGGGTCGGCGCCGGGCCCCGCCTCCGGGAGCGGGAAGCGGTCGATGGACAAGTCAGTGTCGTCGGCAAAGACCCTCGGGGCCGGAGTCGCGCAGTGTGGGATCCGGTGCTCGCTGAGGACCTGCGGGGCGCGTCGGTCACCCCCGCACCCGAAGCCCGGCCGCCCCCCGAGGGCCCGCACCGACCTCGCCCTTGGGGCCCAGGAGCAGCGTCACGCAGTCGGGGCTGGAGTGAGAGGGTTGGGGCTCCCGGCCCGAGGACGCGCACGGCGGCTTCTTGGCGTTGCGGGGTCCCTCGCCCCAGATCTGGAAGGGCGCGGAGTGGTGGGTGAGGGGCGGCCGGGAGGGCCGTCCGGGCTGGGCTCGCGAGCCGGGGCGCACCGTAATGTGGTGGCGCGGGGCCAGCAGCGTGGCCGGCGGGAAGCGGTAGAGGCGCTCCGGGCGGCCGCGCACCAGCTGCTTCAGCACCGCGCCGCCCAGGTCGGCCGTCTCCAGCTGCGACTGATTGAGGATGCGGACGAGCTTCTCCCTGACGCTCACGGCCACGATCTTCAGGCAGCTGCCCGTCGGGCTGGGGCGAGAGGGGGAAGCTGTGAGATGCGGCGTGTCCACCCGACGGCTGTGCGCCCCGCCTGGAAACCAGCTCCAGCCGAGCGCTGGAGGCCTGGGCCGCCCCTTACCTCTGCTGGTGTTCGGGGCCCGGGTAGTCAGGGTCTGTGCAGAGCTCTGGTGTCAGGACAGGCTTGCGGTGCCTGGCTGATTGGGTTTTCTGGAGATCTAGAGAGGAGCACTTTTGGGGAGGGGGACCCTCGAACGGCGTACCTGTGACGGTACGAGATGTACCCTATGAGGCCAACCAGGTCTGCAGGGCCTGGGGGAGCGGGTAGCAGGCCAGGGTCAGAGGGATAGGAAGAGCGGCTGTACCTTGGGGCCTGGAGGACCTCCTTCAGGGCTCTGGGTGAGATCACGGGCCTGAGGGATGGAGGGTGGGTGAAGGATAACAGGGAGCCCCGCCCCACTGCACCTTCTGATCCTCTTCCGAAGCTCCTGGCCTGCACCAGTGCCTTCTCCGAGGAAGCACCCCAGCCCCGGGGCGAGTGCCTTGATGCCTTCAGCAGGTGATAAGGCAGGCCCTGCTGGCAGCTGCTGGAGTCGGAGTCAGCACCCCCTGAGCTGCTGGTGCCCAGACAGGGCAGGGAGCCCCGCGTCACGGTCTCCTGATGCCCCTCGGAGTGCTTTCCAGGGGACCCCGGGCTCCCTGTGTCCAGCTGTGGCCAGGGCCATGGCTGCCTGTGGACCACACTCTGCTTGATGTCCATTCCAGCTCCAGATGCCAGCCCTGCCCCCATCCAGCCGGAGCGGGCAGCACAGCAGGGAGCCCCTGTTGGCTCCTGGTACCCAGGACCCAGGCCCGGCACAGGGCAGGACAGTGATAGCCCCTTCAACCCCAACCCATTCCACAGATCACAGGACTGAGCATTGGAGAGTTAAGGGACTTCTCCAGGGACACCAAGGGGTAGTGTCCTTGAGTGACCTGGGTCTTCACCTGCCAACATGAGCCCCCCCTTCTAGCCCCTGGGGAGGCCCTGCCTGTGCCGTTACTTTTGCTGGGAGTCAAGCTCCACGTTGGTGAAGAGGTTGGGGTACCGGCGGGCAATGCTGTTCCAGTCTTTTTCCAGCCGAAAGCCCTGGCCAGGAAACAAGAGGCACATTTCCTCCCAGACCACACACGTGGCAGGCCTAACTCACCTCCCCAGTGGGGGCCTGAATGTTCTCAGAGAGGTCACTTGGGTCCATCAGAGTCCCTGCCATCACCACCTGCCAGAGGGGACCAGAGGCCAGTGGGCAGGGACTGGGGCGAGTGGCACCCTCCCCCACAGCACCGCTCCTCTTTGACCACACCTGTACTTTGAGGCCTCCTGATTCCTCCCCGCTGGAGCCTGGAGTTCCAGAGGCAGCCTGAGCCCGGCAGGCTTCCAGGCAGGCCAGGGCCCCCAGCAGAGGTACCCAATGGGAGGGTGAGGGCTGGGGAGGGTGGCTGGGGCAGCGGGGCTTGCGCTCACCTCCACACTGCCAGTCTGGGATTGCAGCATGCGGCCCACCCACGAGGAGCGGGCTAGCTGCAGGAGGCAGGACTTCTGGAAGTTCTGCAGCTCAGCCTCTACCTCCTGGAGCCTGCGCGTGGTCTCCAGCAGCTGCTCCTCCAGGTACTCCTTCTCCTGCTCCAGGAGGGCCTGTGGGTGAGAGGCCAGCCCTGGCCTGGCTCCCAACACCAGGACCCCGCCCACTCCCTGTGCCCCCACCTCACCCACTGGGCTTGCTCTTTCTGTTCCTTCAGCTGCAGGGTCAGCTTCTGGACCTGGCTCTGCAGGAGCCTCTCCTGACTGTGGGAGCTCCTGGAGGAGGGATGACCTCAGCAGCCCCCAGCCTGCTCGTGCAGGCGTTCTTAACACCAGGTCAGTGGTGAAGGAGGGGCACCACGGCCATCTTGGCCCCAAGGGCAGACAGTACAGCTGCACTGGGGCCGGCCAGCCACCCACGGGTCTGGGCAGGGGCCTGGCACCCATCCACATGTGCAGGGCTGGGGTTGAAGCTGCAGTGTGTTAGCTTAGGGTCAGGGTGGAGGGTCGGCGTGGGCAAGGACAAGGGAAAGGATCTGACTCGGCGGTTGGGGTTGGGGTCAGAAACCAGGAGTCCGGGCCAGGACAGGGCAGGGTTGGGTTGGGCTGGATGCTGTGCTTCAGACCTCTTGGGCGGAAGCCCCGCCACCTCCTGCAGGATGTGCCAGAGCCGGGTGTCCCGGCCATTCCGGACCGCCCACCGCAAGGCCTGGATCTCTAGTTCTCGCTGCCCCCACAGCAGCCGCAGCGTGCGAGGATCCAGGGACTCAGGAGCCAACCTGCAGTGACAGTGTCCCCCGCTTCTTGCTCAGGCTGGGCCCCAGCCATCTGGCCCAGGAGCTTCACCACTTTTCCCTCCCATCCTTACTGCGGGTTGGCAGAGCAGGCCACCCGTGTCATGGAAGTCGCAGAGGCTGCAGGTGTGCCCGCTGGAGGTCCCAGGTGACCACTGACCGACTCTCGGTCTGTGGAGGACGAGAGAGCCTCCTCCTTGGCTTCTTCAGCCCCGGGGCCAGACTTGGGAGCCATTCGTGATGTTCTTTGGGAGCTGGGAGGAGTGGGGGGGCCAGGTCTGCTGGGTGTGCTTGTGTGGCCACATTGGGGCCGCCCAGCGGTGGCTATTTGAGGAGCCCCAAAATGGGTGTCCACACTTGTGTGTTTCTGACCTTTGCCAGTGACGTGGTGTCCTTCTCTTTCTCTCTGGTCTCCCCAGCTCAGGACCCCACCCCCAGCACTCACCTGAGGCCAGAGCTCCAAGCAGGCCTGGGAAGGAAGGGCTCTATACCGTTGCCCTGGATACCAGCACCCAGAAGGGGAGGGGCTGTTTGTTACCTGGAGGCTCCAGGGAGACCCCAGACCAGGCCCCTGGGTGAGTTCTGAGCCAGCCCAGGCTGGAGGAGGTGTGAGAGACTGAGCCACTGCTCAGCTTGGGGTGGCGGGGAACCACTTAGTGGCCAACACCCTCAAACTGAGGGAGGCCTCAGCACCCCCTACCCAGCCTGGTGGCAGCAGTGTGACACATATGGGGCATTGCTGCCTGTGAGCCAGGCCAGCATAGCCATGGGTACGTGGGGGACAGGAAGCAGACAGGTAACAGTGACAAGCTGGGGACTGGTGAGGGCTAACTTACAGTAGTACACCCCACCCACAGCCTCTTTTTAAATTAATAATTATTTTTATTTTTATTTTTTTTGAGGCGGAGTTTCGCTCTTGTTACCCAGGCTGGAGTGCAATGGCACGATCTCGGCTCACCGCAACCTCTGCCTCCTGGGTTCAGGCAATTCTCCTGCCTCAGCCTCCTGAGCAGCCGGGATTACAGGCCGCGCCACCATGCCCAGCTAATTTTTTGTGTTTTTAGTAGAGATGGGGGTTCACCATGTTGACCAGGATGGTCTCGATCTCTTGACCTCGTGATCCACCCGCCTCGGCCTCCCAAAGTGCTGGGATTACAGGCTTGAGCCACCGCGCCCGGCCAATAATCAATTTTTTAGAGACAAGGTCTTGTTTTGTTACCCAGGCTGGAGTTCCTTGGTGTGATCCAGCTCATGGTAACCTCGAATTCCTGTGCTCAAGTGGTCCTCCCACTTCTGCTTCCAGAGTTATTGGGACTACAGGTGCCTGCCTGCACCGCCAGGCCGGGCCCACAGCCCCTTCGACCTCAATGACCAGCACTCACCCGCAAGCTGGAAGCCTCACCTTTTCCAGCCATCTCCACACCCTCTGGGCCACCCCCAGGGACCCCTTTGGGCATTGCCATTATCATGACAAGTATTCCCTCTCCTCCTGGACAAAAGCGAGGCCAGACCTGACCCAAGCACTCCAGCCTTCGCCCTCCATCTCTGCAGCTTGTCGGCTGGGTAAGGCCTCCCTAGAGGAGCACAGGAGACAGGCCGGCAGGAGGCCCCTCCACGCCCACAACTCGTTCTGAGCTGGGCAGAATAGGCAATGAATGGCGGACCACGAGGCTGCGGACCCCGGCCGGGACAGCAGGGCAGAGGAGCGGCTTCCAGCCGGCTTCGCTATGCGCCAGGCCCGGCCCCGGGTCCTAAAGGGCAGGCAGGTGTCGGGGAAGAAGAGCCTCAGCCCGGGCCCCGGCCTTCTCCCGAGCGCGCACCTCCCGCACCAGGGCTCGGCGCCCACCAGCCCCACAGGGCTCCACGTCCCTAGCCGGGGACTTGTGACCTGCTAGCCTGAGACCCCTGCGCGTCCAGGCGACGGCGGCTGCGGGGGCCGCGAGGGGCGGTGCTGGCCCCGCTGCCCCCGAGCACAGGTGGGGTTTGCGGGAGCCCAGGCCGGCGACCCTCCCTGGGCAGGAACCCACCACACTGGAAGGCGGCTGAGGAAGTCCGCCCAGGAGCGGGGCCAGACACCTGCCCCGACGCGCCGCCCGGGGGGCCGCAGCCGCCGCGTTTCCGCGTACCTCGCAGGATAGGGGATGGGGGCCGCATCTAGGCCCCGCCCTCTGGCCCGCCCACACCTGGAGTTTCTGGGGGCGGGGCGCGGCGACGAGCCAATGGGGCGGGGAGGGGCGTGACGGAGGTAGCCAATGGACGAGGGCTGGAGGGCGGGACACCCGCGCGGGTAAGCCAATAGGGGTGCTGGAGGGCGGGGCACGCGGGCCGCGGGCCAATGGGGGCGCGGGGTCGGGGCGCGCCGCGGCGCTGGGGGCGGCAGGTTGCGGCGGTGCCCGAGCGGGTCGCGAGGCTGGCGAGCGCCCAGGTGAGCCGCGTCGGGTCCCGGGGCCTTCCGAGTGCGGGGCTTGCTTCGAGCCGGCCGGGCACCAACTCCAACTGGGGAGCGTTTTCCGCGAGGCCCGGGCGGGGGGCCGAGGGCGGGGGCGTCGCCGCACCTGCGCCCACCCGACGGAGCTGGGACGCCCGGGCTCCCGCCAGGCTGGGGTTGTGGTTCGGGCATCGGTGCCCGCGGCGGAGACCGGGAACTTCGGGGCGAAAGGAGCGATTGGGCGGCGGGGCTCCCTGGGTTGGCGGAGGCTGCTCAGACCCGGAGTCCGCTGGATGCGCGGGGTCGAGGTCTGGGTCGCGACCCCGAGCGCCGCTGCGGCCTGAGCGGGTCCGGGTGGGGCGTTCCCATGGCGGCGGCCGCAGTGCCCTCCGAGCCAGGTGAGGCGGACAGGAAATCCTGGATCTGGTTAATGATTCGCCTTGCTCCGGGAGTGCGGGCGTGGCAAGAGGAGGCTGGTGAGGTGGGGAGCCTGCATGCTCCGGAGGGCCGCCCCAGGAATGTGTGGCCGGCGGGTGGGGCCGGCACGGGAGGGTGGGGCCGGTTCGGAGGGGCCGCAGCCGGAGCCGTTTCTAGGGCAGGCCAGGAGGAGGAGGAGGAAGACCGTGCCGAGGTAGAAGTAGGCAGGTCCTGACCCTGTGACCTGTGCCTTCCCCACAAAACAGGGATGCTCTTGGGGTTGGCTGCCATGGAGCTGAAGGTATGGGTGGACGGCATCCAGCGTGTGGTCTGTGGGGTCTCCGAGCAGACCACCTGCCAGGAAGTGGTCATCGCACTAGCCCAAGCAATAGGTGAGTGCTCTGGGAGTGAGGCTGCCCGGCAGGTAGAGCTGAACTGGGGCCTGATGGTCTAGCCCTATGTTTCACCCAAGGAGGGTGGGGCTGGCTGTCCTTCCCAATTCCTCAAGCCGGGTAGACAGAGTGGGGGGCACAAAGGCTGACCTTCTTCCCTCCCCCCAGGTCAGACCGGCCGGTTTGTGCTTGTGCAGCGGCTTAGAGAGAAGGAGCGGCAGCTGCTGCCAGAGGAGTGTCCAGTGGGTGCCCAGGCCACCTGCGGACAGTTTGCCAGCGATGTCCAGTTTGTCCTGAGGCGCACGGGGCCCAGCCTGGCTGGGAGGCCCTCTTCAGACAGCTGCCAACCCCCAGAACGCTGCCCAATTCGTGCCAGCCTCCCTGCAAAGCCACGGGTAACGCTGGGCTGTGAGCCCTGCAAAGCACTGACCCTCGGGCCAGCCCCCAGCCTCTCACCTCCTGGGCCTGCAGCCCCCATGACACCCTCACCGGGCTGCTGCACAGACCTGCGGAGCCTGGAGCTCAGGGTGCAGAGAAATGCTGAGGAGTTGGGCCACGAGGCCTTCTGGGAGCAGGAGCTGCGTCGGGAGCAAGCCCGGGAGCGGGAGGGACAGGCACGCCTGCAGGCGCTAAGCGCAGCCACTGCTGAGCACGCCGCCCGGCTGCAGGCACTGGACGCCCAGGCCCGAGCCCTGGAGGCTGAGCTGCAGCTGGCAGCAGAGGCCCCTGGACCCCCTTCTCCCATGGCATCTGCCACTGAGCGCCTGCGCCAGGACCTGGCTGTTCAAGAGCGTCAGAGTGCGGAGGTGCAGGGCAGCCTGGCCCTGGTGAGCCGGGCCCTGGAGGCTGCAGAGCGAGCGCTGCAGGTGAGCCCCGGGACCTGGTTCCTGTCACTTCCCCTCCCCTGACACGAGCAGGTTTGGGGGTCACAGGGTCCGGCTAGGGAGAGCGCTCCCTCCGGGTCACAAGGGCCATGGAGCCCCATGGCTGTGCCTCCTGAGGGTCCCGTGTGCCCCCAGGCCCAGGCTCAGGAGCTGGAGGAGCTGAACCGGGAGCTCCGTCAGTGCAATCTGCAGCAGTTCATCCAGCAGACTGGCGCTGCACTGCCACCGCCCCCACAGTCTGACAGGGGCTCTCCTAACACACAGGTCGGTGTGGTTCTGGGGGAGGCCGGGAGGTGAGGACCTGGCCCAGCCCCACTCCAAGCTGACTTCCCTCCCCACAGGGCCCTCTGTCTTCAGCCAGAGAGGAGTCCCTCCTGGGACTCCCCCTGAGCCCCGTGCTGGTGCCTACCTTAGGCCCCGAGGGTATGTCTGTGTCCCACCTACCCCTGGGGCCCGGGGCCCTCCTGTGGCCGCAGCCTCCTCAGCCTGTGTCCTCCTGCAGTGGCTTCTATGAAGCAGAACTCCTGGAGGTAGCAGCACCTCCTGCCCCAGAGTGGCGTCCCTAGCAGCCCAGCCCCAGGCTCTGTGACAGACCAGTGAGGGTGGTGAGACCAACCTGCCTGGACCGCAGAAGGAGGTTGGCGGTCACAGAGGGCTCCTGCACCACACAGTGGGAAGCTCTGGGCTCGGCTGGAGCAAGGGGTGCAGAGGAGGACTGCCTGAGTCCTTGCCAGCTCTGCCAGACACCCTGGAGAAGCATGGGGTGTAGCCAGCTCGAACTTGCAGGCCCCAGAGACCACAACTGTCTGCTGGGGACAGGAGATTCGTTGCCAGTGCTCAGGCTGTGGGCATGTGCCTGCCTGCGGGTGGCTCCTTCACAGTGTGTAGAGCATGTATGTGCCACCTCCCGACCCCAACGCTAAAACCTCAATAAACTGCCCACAGTGGCTTGAGTGTGTGCTAAGGCTGCGCTGGGCAGGGTCTGTGAGATCTTGAGCGTGAGCCTCCACGGGGTGCCACTGAGCAGCACCCCAAGACATCTGGGGCTGGCCACAGCTAGAGCATCTTTGAATGGGGTCCCTCAGGGACCAGTGCTCAGTAGGGCCCAGCCCTGGAGCTTCCTGGGCTCCGCATTCCATCTGCTTGGCCCTGCCTACCCTTGGGGGCTCTCCTGTTGAGGGCCCCAGCCTGGCGGGCCTGCTGGCTGAGCCTGGCCTGACTATTCCAGGATTGTCTGAACCCTCTCCCACCTGACTCCTTGTTGTGTGACCTGTGCCCCACCAGCAGCAGGAACTGAGGACTCTGGGATGAGCTAGACCCGCCTGTCAGGTTTACTGAGAACTTGTGGGGGCGGGTCCCAGATTCCTAGGTCAGCCAGGCCCAGGCAGCTTCACCACCCCAGGGAAGGCATGGGTACCAGTGAGTAGGGGCTGTCCCCTCCTCCCTAGGTGGATGTGAAATATCTGCTATGAGCCTGCAGCTTTGAAACTGGGGCAGAGGCCAGGTGCTGTGGCTCACACCTGTACGCCTAGCACTTTAGGAGGCTGAGACGGATGGATTGCTTGAGGTCAGGAGTTCAAGACCAGCCTGGCCAACATGGTGAAACGGTCTCTACAAAAAATACAAGGCCCAGCATGGTGGCTCATGCCTATTATCCCAACACTTTGGGAGGCCGAGGCAGGCAGATCACCGGAGGTCAAAGTTGGAGACCAGTCTGGCCAACACGATGAAAACCCATCTCGGGCCGGGCGTGGTGACTCGAGCCTGTAATCCCAGCACTTTGGGAGGCCGAGGCGGGTGGATCATGAGGTCAAGAGATCGAGACCATCCTGGTCAACATGGTGAAACCCTGTCTCTACTAAAAATACAAAAAATTAGCTGGGCATGGTGGTACGTGTCTGTAATCCCAGCTATTTGGGAGGCTGAGGCAGGAGAATTGCCTGAACCCAGGAGGCGGAGGTTGCGGTGAGCCGAGATCGCGCCATTGCACTCCAGCCTGTAACAAGAGTGAAAAAACGTCTCAAAAAAAAAAAAAGAAAGAAAGAAAACCCACCTCTACTAAAAATACAAGAATTTAGCCAGGCATGGTCATGCGCACCTGTAAGTCCCAGCTACTCGGGAAGCTGAGGCAGGAGAATCACTTGAACCTGGAAGATGGAGATTGCAGTGAGCCAAGATTGAGCCACTGCACTCCAGCCTGGGTGACAGAGTGAGACTGTCTCCAAAAAAAAAAAAAACTGGGGCAGCGTCCGCATTCCATCCCAGCCCCTGCCTGGGCCCTTAAGCTGCCTGTTGCTTCTCATGGGTCCTCAGGGTGAACCATACACTCCTAGCTCCAAGGACCATGGTTGGGGTCTAAGAAGAGGTTTTTTGTGGTAAGCAGAATGTGGGGGACCCCTACAACTGGGTAGAACCATGGCTGGTATTGGAGGGATCAGGGGTATCCAGTCCTTTGGCTTCCCTAGACCACATTGGAAGAATTGTTTTGGGCCACACATAGAATACACTAACAATAGCTGATGGGCCATAAAAAAAAAAAATCGTGGCCAGGCACAGTGGCTCCTGCCTGTAATCCCAGCACTTTGGGAGGCCGAGGCAGGTGAATCACGAGGTCAAGAGTTCGAGACCAGCCTGGCCAATATAATGAAACCCCCATCTCTACTAAAAAATACAAAAATTAGCTGGGTGTGTTGGTGCATACCACCCCCTGGCACTGGAGCAGAGGAACGGAACGTGGAAGTCCTGAACTTGAGCAAGGAAGCCATCCACAGGGGCCCCCAAAGGCCAGGGCCACCAGCTCCCTGCTGCGTAGAGGGGACTTAGCTATTTCCTGCCTGAGGCAGGGAACCAAATGCAGTGAGGCCAGGCAGCAGAGGTGTCAGCAAGCTGGAACCCCCACCTGACCTCGCTCCTGTCTGCACTCTGGCCTCAGCCTGCTGCCTGGCTCATAGCTGCCCATCCCTGGGAGGTCCTCAGGGGCCTGGACCTACCTAACCCGTGGCCCCAGACAGGGCAAAGCCCAGGGTCACATGGTGCGGAGCCTGGAATGCGGAGGCCAAGTGAGTTCTGCCTGGGCAGCTGGCCTGGGGCCCGAGGGCCGACTCCTCCATCCACAGCCCCCACCCACACTCCAAAGGGCAGTTGTACCTGTGAGCAGCCCTCTGACCCATCATGGGGGGTCATCTTCCAGAAGCACACAGGCGAGCCGGGGCCAGTGCCAGGTGCCATCCAGGGCCCACCCCCATGTCCTCCTGGGGTCATGAGCTCTGCCCCACCCGCCCCAGCCCCTCAATAGGAAACAGGCATGGGGCTGGCAGAGCACACGCTGTGCTGTTGCTGTGTCTGTTTTCAAGGAACACCTGTTCTTCTGAAGCCACTGCCTGGGTGCCTGTGCCTGGTCTGCTAGCTCTGATGAAGCTAACCAGCCCTCTTCCCACCAAGAGGGTGTCCCGGCACCCGCTGGGTTCTGCCGGGGTGGGGATGGTGTGGAGACCTCCTTCTCACTGGCTGTTTCATTTTTCATTTTTCTGAGACAGAGTCTCTGTCATCACCCAGGCTGGAGTGCAGTGGCACAATCTCATCTCACTGCAACCTCCACCTCCCAGGTTCAAACAATTCTCCTGCCTCAGCCTTCCGAGTAGCTGGGACCACAGGCGCACACCACCACGCCCGGCTAATTTTTGTGATTTTAGTAGAGATGGGGTTTCGTCATGTTGCCCAGCCTGGTCTCGAACTGCTGATCTCAAGTGATCCACACGCCTCATCCTCCCAAAGTGTTGGGATGCTGGGGGTGAGCCACTGAGCTGGGCCTCTCACAGCTGTTTCAGGTGAACAGACTCCCATGGTCCGAAAAGTTGCCAGAGTGTTTCAGATCAGTAAGCAAACCTTTGAGTGACTGAAAAGTTTACTTTTGAGTTTTAAACTGCACTTTGAAAACTATATTGTGCACTGTGCTAGCGTGTGGAAAGGCTGGGCTCCCTGAAAATATCCAGTTCCACCGCAGGGCAGGCCCAAGCCAAGCCAACCCCCAGGTGACGCAGGGTGGCATCCCACCTGGTGTAATAAGGGCAGAAGCAGAGCCAGGCCTAATTGAGTGACTGCTGGGGCCCTACTGGCCCAGACTTCCACCTGACCCCAACACAGAAGTGCTCTGTAGAGCTGGCTGAGGACCCCGGTTCGCTGAGGGTGCCTCACAGAAAGTCCCTATTGGGCAGGAAGTCAGCTCTGCAGGTTCCATCCACCCCAAGGCCACATACAGCCTTCTCCACCTGCAGATTCTGCCAAGCCTCAGTCCACAGTGGTGACAGGCAGCCCCATCAGGACAGGGTGCTTCCAAAGGCGTCCACTAAATCTGCCTCTCCTTCTCCAGCGAGCTGGGTGCAGCCCTCAACCCCTGCAGACATAGGGGGAGGGGACAGGGCCTGTAGGCTCAGGATACACCCTGGCCCTGATTTTCACAGTGGTCTTGAGGAGGCAAGCCCAGCAGACAGGCAGCTGGAGAGGCACGTCCGGGCCCGGACATGGGTCCACCGCACTGACAGGCACTGGAGACGCACTCTGGGCCCCGACATGGGTCCACCGCACCGACTCCCGCAGTGGCCTCACTGAGGCAGCAGAAACACAGAAGCGCCAAATCCGTCACTCTCTTCCCGTATGAAGTCCCCAGAGAATGGCTCTGTTGGCTGAAGACAGCACCATAACACCCGTGCCTGCCCAGGGCCACCTTCGACTTGGCTACAGGAACTCCGCAGATCGGCACCCTGGACACACAAGGAAAAGAAAGTTCCCTCCAAGGGGGTACCTGGCCCAGCCTCGGCCCCAGCAAGCCCCCGAATGACTCCGCTACCCCGGACCCGCCGCCCTGCTAGGCAGACAGGCACACCCTGTCCATGGGGGCACCCCCTCCCCACAGTGTCCGTGTGGCCGCTCGCCTGCCCGCCAGACCCGGGTCACGGGGCCAGGAGGGTCGCGCTGCCCAGGCACAGATCAGCCGCTGTCACACGCACAGTGGGTCTGGAGCAGCGCAGTGTGCGGTGGGCAGGGGCTGCCCTGCGTCTGGAGGGACGGCCGGGTGGGCGGGCGGAGGAATCGACCCCCCATCCCCGTCCCCTCCAACTGGGGTGTCCGAGCCCCGCCGCCCCTGCCCAGCCCGACCCCCGCAATCCCCGCGGGAGGGCGGCTTCGGAGGTGCGTCCCGCCCGCCAACCTGGGATTCCTCGCGTGTCACCTGCGACCCCGTCGAGGGGCGGCCGCCAGCTCTCGGCCCAACTTCGGCCGCGGCCCCAGGCACCTTCGCGCCCCCGGCCCGCCCCGCCCAGGCCGGGTCCCCACCGCCCACGCCCCGCCCCGTATGCAAATGATCTGGCCCTACAGCCAATGGCCGGCCGAGCTGGGCCCGCCCTGCCGCAAGGCAGCCAGTGGGCACGAGGGGGGTTCACGACGCCCCGCCCACCGCCGCGCGGCCCTTAGCGGGCGAGGCCGGCGCGTTCTTTTCTGCACGTCGGCCCGGGGAGGGGCGGCACCTGCCGGGCGGGGCCTGCGGGGCGCCGGCCACGAGGGCGCGGCGGGGCCGGGGCGCGTCCCCAAGCTGGGCGGATGGTACGGCCCGAGGTGGTCCTCCTCCCGCCGCGCGGTGGTACGGCCCGGGCTCGCCGGGCTTCCGGGCTGGGCGTGGGGCGGCAGGGCGGGCCGGGAGCTTCTCCTCTCCCCGCGGCACGGTGGTACGACCCGGCCGCCTCCGTACCCCGCACCCGCGTGCCGCGGGCCGCCCCCCCGAACCTGCTGGGCGCCCGGCGCACGTAGCCCGGGTCGTGACCCGGGAAGGGCCTCGTGGGCCGGGACACGGCGTCCTCGGGACGCACGCGCCACCGCTGGGCGGCCTGGGGTCCCCAAACGACTGCCGGGTCCGGCCGGCTGGCGAAGAGGAGGCTCTGGCTCTATCTGGTTTGCCTGGCGACGCCCCGGGGTGGCCCTGGGGACTGTGGGCCCTCTTGCGCGCTCTGTCTCCACGGAAGCCTCGTGAGCCTCGCCGGGGTGCTGCACGGGGCTCGGGGTCCCCGCCGCCCTGTGCGGGTCTGTTGCCGGGACGAGGCGAAAGTAGCTTGTCTGTGCGCTGAAAAGGTGTAAAATCAAAGGAGCCTTGACGGTTTGACCTTCGTTAGGACGCGCGCGGTTAGCTTCGGACGTGGAAGTGTGGGACTCTGGGTGGGGCCCCAAAGTGGCAGCCAAGGGCGATCTGGCCGCCGGCCCCCGCTGGCACTGTCACCCCGGTCTTCGGCCCGGGGC
This sequence comes from Callithrix jacchus, assembly GCF_049354715.1. Taxonomy (NCBI): domain Eukaryota; kingdom Metazoa; phylum Chordata; class Mammalia; order Primates; family Cebidae; genus Callithrix; species Callithrix jacchus. The sequence goes on along the minus strand of NC_133511.1, from coordinate 131,325,051 downwards.
CGTCTCCCCTTAGCTCCCTGGCGCTAAACTCACCGCCCTGCCCTTTGTTCTCCCCTGGCCCCATGACCTCCCTGCATCGGCATTTGCGCGGGCCTGGGCCGCAGCCTGCCCACTGCCCCAACCCCAGCCCTGGCGGCCAAGTGCTGGGGCCCCAGGGAGGCTCCGACTCAGCCCAGGTCCTCGGGAACTTGAAGGCTGGGGACATAAATTCAGGTGCAGTGTCTGGAGTGGGTCAGATGTGATCCGCAAGACATAATCAAGGTCTTGCTGACTCCTTGACCCTGGCCCCCAATAGAGCCGAGTGGCTCCTTGCACCTCTGGCCACCCGTGAATGGGGAAGGTCCCCGAGCAATAAGGGCCACTAGGTTCTACTGGGGGTCAGGGGTCAAGGGGTCAGCAAGACCTCTATCATGTGGGTTGTGAAAGAACCTCTGGGAGTCAGTGGGATCCCTGAGGAGCCCCTCGGCTTCAGGGCAGAGTAGAGGCTCTCAGGGCAGTCGGACTGGGGACAGGAAGGAGCAAGAGGATAGAGTGGCTCTGGGTTCGTCATGTCCTGCTGATGTGAACCCACTTCTGCCCCAAGCCCTGCCAATTTCACATGCACCTTTTCTCACCATCTGTAGTGAGTGGGATGGTCCCCCCAAAAGAAGACATATCCACATCCTAATGCGCAGACCCCCAAACGTGGCCTTACTGGGAGAAAGTGTCTCTGCAGATGTGGTTAAGGAAGCATCTTGAAGTGAGATCATCCTGGACTATCTGGGTGGGCCCTAACTCCAATGACCAGTGTCCTTATAGAACACAGAAGAGAGAAACACAGGCTGAGTGCACTGGTTCAAGCCTGTATTCCCAGCACTCTGGGAGGCCGAGGTGGACGGATCACCTGAGGTCAGGAGTTTGAGACCAGCCTGGCCAACATAGTGAAACCCCATCTCTACTAAAAAAAAAAAAAAAAACAATTATCCAGGCATGGTGGTGTGCGCTTGTAAGCCCAAATACTTGAGAGGCTAAGGCAGGAGAATCACTTGAACCCGGGAGGTTGGCAGTGAGCTGAGATCGCACCACTACACTGCAAACTGGGCAATGAAGCAAGACTCTGGTTAAACAAAAAAATGGAGAGAAAAGAAAAGAAGAAGAAAGACACAGACAGAGGGAGGCCATAAGAAGCCACAGCCAAGGAACGCCTGGAGCCCACGAAGCTGAGAGAGGAAGGACCTCCCCAGATCCTCAACAGGGAGTGTGACCCTGCCAGCCTGGGTCTCAGACCTCTGGCTTCCAGACTGAGAGAATGCATTTCTGTTGTCTGAGGCCCACAGTCTGTGGGTGTGTGGTATGGCAGCCCCGGGACACAGAGACGGGCCCTCCCCAGACGGAGATGCAGCACTACCTGTCCCTCCCCCGGCTCTGGGAGTTTTGACTCCTTTGTTCTCTGCCCACCTTCTTCAGCTACCCTTGCCCCCCGCCTCCCCCAGGCATCCACCTGGCTCTGGGGCTCCCTGCTGCGCGGGGTGGGATGGGTTTCAGCATGGGCGATGACTGGGTTCAGTGACCACGGTGTGTGTGTTTGGGGGGGGCGGGCTGGGCCATCTGGGAGAAGTTGGCCTGGGCTGGACCGAAGCAAGGGAGCTCCCAGCCCAGCTCCACCCCCCGTGCACACCGGGAGCAGCACATGGCAGCATCAGCCAGGAATGCAGCCAGAGCCTCTGAGTGCAGGTCTGTGTGAGGCTGTGTGGGCAGGATGCACGTGTGCACACTGGCACTAGCAGGTGACTGGGGTGGCCTGTCCGTGTGCAGGGGAGGTGATGGTACTGACGAGCCTGAGCGCTGCCTGGCATAGCTGGGTGGGTTGTGCACCGACCAAGGGTGCTCACCGAGGACACGTTCTTCATGTTTCCCTGTGGATGTTTGCGTTTTATTTTTTTTAGAGATGAGGGTTTCACCTTGTTGGGCAGTCTGGGCTTGAACTCCTGGCTTCAGGTGATCCACCCACCTCGGCCTCCCAAAGTGCTGGGATTACTACAGGCGTGAGCCACTGCACTGGACATGTGTGTTTATTTTAAAATTTTATGTATTTATTTCTTTTTGAGGCAGAGTCTCTCTCTGTAGCCCAGGCTGGAATGCAGTGGAGCAATCTCGGCTCACTGCAACCTCCCCCTCCTGGGTCTTGGTTCAAGCAATTCTCCTGCCTCAGCCTCCGGAGTAGCTGGGATTGCAGGCACTTGCCACCACGCCCAGCTAATTTTTGTATTTTTTCCTAGAGACCGGGTTTCACCATATTGGCCAGGCTGGTCTTGAACTCCTGACCTTGTGACCCACCTGCCTCAGACTCCCAAAGTGCTGGGATTACAGGTGTGAGCCACCGCACCCTCTGCGTGTCCTTATTATTTGTTTTGCATGCGTTTATTTTTTAAATTTCATTTTATTATCTTTTTTTGTCTTTGAGATGGAGTCTTGCTCTGCCGCCCAGGCCGGAGCACGATCTCGGCTCACTGCAACCTCTGCCTCCCTGGTTCAAGTGATTCTCCTGCTTCAGCCTTCCAAGTAGCTGGGACCACAGGTGCGTGCCACCACACCTAGCTAATTTTTGGTATTTTTAGTAGAGCTAGGGTTTCACCGTGTTGGCCAGGATGGTCTCAATCTCCTGACCTTGTGATCTGCCCACCTTGGCCTCCCAAAGTGCTGGGATTACAGGTGTGAGCCACCACACCCGGCCTTTATCATCTTTTTTTTTGGAGACGGAGTTTTGCTGTTACACAGACTGGAGTGCACTGGTCCTTTTTCACCTCACTGAAACCTCTGCCTCCTGGGTTCAAGTGATTCTCCTGCCTCAGCCTTCCGAGTAACTGGAATTACAGGGGTGCGCCACCATGCCCAGCTAATTTTTGGATTTTTTTTTGAGACAGTCTCTGTCGCCCAGGCTGGAGTATACTGGCACAATCTTGGCTCACTGTAACCTCTGCCTCCTGGTTCAAGGGATTCTCCTGCCACAGCCTCCCAAGTAGCTGGGATTGCAGGCACCAGCCACCACACCCGGCTCATTTTGTATTTTTGGTTAGGGTTTCACTGTGTTGGCCAAGTTGGTCTCAAACTCCTGACCTCAGGTGATCCTCCTGCCTCGGCCTCCAAAAGTGCTGGGATTACAGGTGTGAGCCACTGCGTCTGGCTTATTATTTTTGAGACAGGGTCTCTGTCACCCAGGCTGCAGTGCAGTGGTGTCATCACGGTTCACTGCAGCCTCAGCCTCCCCTGGGCTCAAGCAATCCTCCCACCTCAGCCTCCTGAGTAGCTGGGACTACTGGTGTGCACTATCATGTCAGGCTAATTTTTTTCCAATTTCTTGTAGAGAGGAATTTCTCACCCCATTGCCCAGGTTGGAACTCCTAGGCTCAAGTGATCCTCCCACCGTGGCCTCCCAAACGCTGGGATAACAGGGTGTGTGCCACCGTGCCTGGCCTGGGTGATATGTTTACTTTGACAATTACCAGCAGCCCCCAGGCAGCCTGTTCTCCTTCCCAGGAGCCTCAGCCTGTGTCTGTGGGTGCCCCTTTATCTTAGTGGCCTGCAGGCAGGCATGCGGCACATGCAGAAGAAGGGGAGGTGTCTGGTGCAGGGCAGAGGGAGGTCCCTCAGCCCACAGACCACACGGGACCCCACCTGAGCTGTACCCATCTCACCCTCACAATGAACCTAACAGGTATGATCACCAGCTTTCCTCTTTCACGGCCAAGGACACGGAGGCACACAGAGGTTGAGAAACTGAGACTGAAGCATGTGGGTTCAGGTGGCTGGCCTGGGTGAGCATCCTGACACCCAGCCCCTCCTGACCCACCGAGAGTCCATTGCTCCAGAGTCCTCCCTACTCTCTCCCACACCATCCACTCCTCCTTCAGTGCCTCCTTCTTCAGCGCCCAGCAGTGCCTATTACTTCTCCCATTGGAAACAGAAAACAACACCCCTTTCTTGCCGTCCTCCTCAGTTACCTCCACCTTTCTCTTCCCCTTTGCATTAAATCCACTTGAAAGAGAAGTTGGTGTTCACAGCCCCTGCACACACTCTGCTCACTTGAAACTCCAGCCTCTGGACCCAGCGATGCCGTCCCACGGTGAGCTGACCCACCCTGCTGCACCCAGGCTCGCTCCCCCATGATGTGTGTGCACGCCCTCCGGGGCCTCCAGAAGCCCCTCACGTGGCTTTTCCTCCAGCCCCCACCCCTAGCACCCCTGTGATCCTTCCTGGACTCCTTTGCAGATTCCAAACCTCTTCAGGTTGGAGTCCCAGGGTTCAGGCACTGGTCCCCAGCCAGCCCCCACATGCGATCCCCACATTTTCATCTTCATCCAACGCAGCCTCTGCCCACTCCATCTCTGGCACCTCCTATTCCCCCGGGGGGAACTAAAGGGGAACCCGCGGAGACACACGCTGAGGCGCCTGGTAAGGAGGACCGCCAGCCTGTGGTCAGCTTGGAGCCCCCGACCTCCATTTGCCGCTGCTCCTCCGGGGCTGCTGTAGTTGTTGTAATAAACACAGGCACCCACGATGGGACGTGAAAGAAGCATCCTTGGCGGTGCGCCACCTCCCCAGCCACGCCAGCCAGCCTCAGGCCTCCCCGGTCTTCCCCATCTCTCCGGCGTCGGTTCTCAAGCTCTTGCTTCGCCGCCTCATTCCTCCAAGTCCTCAGCAAACCGTGGCAGCTCCGCCTTCGGCATCTGCCCGGAGCGGGCACATCCCACACCCGCGCGGACCCACCCGGGCCCCTGCACGGGGACCCCGTGGGCCGCTCCGGACGCCTCTCCAGCGCTCCCCGCAGCGGCCAGGGGATCCCGCGAGCCCGTGCCTGCTCGGGACCCCCGGAGCCTCCCGGCTGCGCTGCACCCACGCGGTCCCGCGTCCCGGGGCCACCCGCCGCCAGATCCACACGGGACTGCCCGGCACGGCCGCGTCCTGCCCAGCCCGCCTAGTCCGCCAGCGCGCACGTTTCGCTGCGCCTGCTGCGGGACACGCGGACGCGGGGCTGGGCGGGAAGAGCCGGCTCTCGGAGGGCTCCGGCAGGGTCGGGTGAGAGGAGGGCGAGGGTCGCCGCAGGGGACCGCAGGACGCCCTCCCCAGGTGCTCCCGCCGCGCGCGGGGCGGGGCTACGAGCTGATGGGCGTGGGAGCGGGGCTGCGGCTGCGGGGCAGGGCGGGGCTGCGGGCGGTGGGGAGGGGCTGCAGGCGTGAGGCAGGCTGCGGCAGCGGGCGTGGGGGCGGGGCGGGTTGTGGGCGCTGAGAGGGGCGGGGCTGCGGGCGTGGAGGTGGAGCTTGGCGTACAGGAAGTAGCGCCCATTCGCCCTGGGCGGTGGGCGGAGGTCCGGGCGGTACCAACCGCCCCGGCCGCGGGGGGACGGCCTGGAGCAGCCCACGGTCGGGGGTTAGTAGAGCTGTCCCAGGACACTGGTCTCCCCGGGCGGCAGTCCTGCATTAAACATTAAACAGTGTTTCCAAAGTGGAAGGGAGGCCGTTTAAACGCCTCGAGATCCCCGGCTGCGAGGAGCGGCACCTTCCTCACTTCAGTCATTTCTTTCCCGCTCTGGTCCCAGTGGTTCCGGTCAAGGGGCGGGGCGGAGGGGTCCGGAAGAGGCGCCATGCACTTCCGGGTCGGAGACCGCTTGGCGGCGGCGGAGGCGGCTGTGGTGGCGGCCTGGCCCAGCAGCGAGTCTCGGTCGGGCAGCGGCGGCGAGCGTCCGGGAGCGGCCGCGGGGCGGGAGGTTTCCGGGTACGTGCAGCGGTCGCGCCGGCCCTGGGCCCCTGCTCCTCCGGGCCGCGGGCCGCTTGTGGCCGCCGCGCGCTTTGTCTGCGGCCTGCATCGCGGGGCGAGGCCTGCGCCGCGCTGGCCGCGGGCCGGGAGGGCGGGTGCGCGCGCGCGCCGGGAGGCCCGGGGGAGACTGGGAGGCCCGTGGCCTGCGGTCGGACGTCCCGGGCTTGCAGAGACGTGGTGGGCTCGCCCCGTGGGGCCCACGGCCATGCCCCCTGCGAGTCTGCCCTGCCGCGTTTGGGAGAAAGCGGTGCGTCCGCTGCCGTGATTCCAGCTCCGGCTCGTGGCTGCCTCCGTGGGCCTCGGGCCTTGTCCGCACGTCCGCAGGCCTGCGTGACTGGCGGCTTTCCTGTCCCTTAACTCTCGTGGTGTTCACAGCAGCCTCTCGGGAGTGGGCATCGTCCCCGTTTTACAGATGAGCGGGGCGCAGCCCAGAAAGGCTAAAGTAACTGGGCAGCGCCGCGCAGCCGCGAGGGGCAGGGCCGGCGGCCGTGGGTCCGCGCCAGCCCCGACTCCGATCGCGCTCTTCGAAACGAGGCTTGTGCTCCACCTGCGTCGGAGTTTCTGTGCTTTCCGTGCTTCGACAGCAGCAGAACGGCAGTCACGTGCCCAGGGGTCACTGGACAGGCTTCGAGGCTGCGGCGAGGTTTGACCTCGGGCTTGGCAAGCTTTACCCCTCTCCCGGACCCCCCGGTTTTCCTTCTTAGGGGAAGAACGTTAAGTCAGTGCCAGTAGATGACCCCCTTCAGCCCCGTGGCCACCACAAGCCTGGATTTGTCCTCAGCAGCGCTGCAGCGTGGTGTTCATCTCAGGCTCGCGGAGACCTTAGTGCGTGCCTGACTTTCTGACTTCCGTTGTAGTTTACGGTTTTGGGGTCTCCTCGCTGATAGAGCGAATGGTGAATAAGAGAAAAAAACAGTCGGCCTGAATTGGGATGTTGGACCTGGCTGCATGCAGGCTTCTTCAGAGCCTGGGATAGGCACGCAGGTGCCGGGACTGGCCTGGTGGCAGCCACCACGGACACCAGAGGCCCTTTTCATTCCTTAGCAACAGGCAGGACTGCCAGTGCGTCGGTTGCCCGGAATTTGGAAAGAGAGAGAACCGTCCTTTCCGGTTTTCTCTTTCCCCTCTAATCTCCCAAATTTGGAGGCTAAGCAGGAGAGCCACAGTGGCTCCTCCACCCAGAGCTCTGCCAGCCCTGGCCAAGTGGTCAGCAGCTGGGAAGGGCAGTGGGCTTTTCTGCAGAAATGGCTTCCTGGCCTGTGGCCTGGGACATGGCGGAGGTGGGTATGGTGAAGGGAAGATGTGTTTGAACTGAGGCTTCTGTAAGGCGGGAAGCTAGGGCTCCCATTAACGCAGTGTCTTGACTGCACGGTTCCTGGTGCTTGTGCTGGAGGGTGCCTGCAGAGGTGTCCTGGATTCTTTTCTCCTTGGCAGAATAGCCTCTGGTTACTGCTGTGTGATACTCCAGGAAGGGATGTTGTTGTTCAGTGTTGCATAATCTGGCCTTCCCGCTGCCGTGGTGGAGGTGTGTAAGAGGCCCATGGAGGCCTCCCTCACCAGCTGTGGTCAAGTACGAAGGGCTCAGGACTTAGCCCCACAGGTGCACGCGCTCGCAGAGTTCAGCTTTATCCTGAGCTGGTATTTCTGCCCAGCTCCCTTGTGCCAAACCCCACACGACCTCTCTGATCTCTTCTGGCAGGCCCTGCCATTGCCTGCCACCTACCTAACCCTTGGAGGTGACCCTCAATCTTAGTGCATCAAGGGAGAAGCCAGGAGTTACTTGTTCACATCTTACTGCTCACTGCAGCCTCAACCTCCTGGGCTGAAGTGGTCTTTGCACCTCAGACTCCCAAGTAGCTGGGATTACGTACAGGTGGTCTCCACCACGCCCAGCTGATTTTTAAAATTTTTTATAGAGACAGGGTTTTGCCATGTTGCCCAGGCTGGTCTCATAACTTGTAGGCCCAAGTGATCCACCTGCCTCAGCCTCCCAAAGTGCTGGGATTACAGGTGTGAGCCACTGCGCGGCTGATTCACATTTTCAGCTTTGTGTGGGAAAGTGCGGGTTTGCACTTGGGGCAGTTGGACCCTGGACCCCCGCCCCCCGCCCCCGCTCTGCTCTCACCTCCTAGGTGGTCTCGGCGTTTGAAGTGTTCCTGGTAGATGTGTGTGAGAGAAATCTGCCCCTCTCTCGGATGTATTTCTCCAGGGCAGGGACTGCATTCACCTGGTGCTGCACGAAGTAGGGGCAGGGTAGGTGTTGGAGCAGGTGCCTGGAAGGATGTGGGGTCCGTCATGGGGTCGTTACAGCTATTGCCAGGGAGTTACGGTCCTCTTCTCTGAGAGCTGTGGCCACTGCTAGGTCTCAGTGCACCGCATGGGATGCTGGGGGTCACCGGCATCACCCAGACCTGGAGTGGCGGTCACCCTCCAGGATGAGCCGTAGCTCTTGTGTCTCTGAATGGGAGAGGGGTCACCCTCTGGGATGGGCCGTGGCTTTTTTCTTTTTGAGACGGAGTTTCACTCTTGTTACCCAGGCTGGAGTGCAATGGCATGATGTCAGCTCACCGGGACCTCCGCCTTCTGGGTGCAAGCAATTCTCCTGCCTCAGCCTCCCAAGTGGCTGGGACTACAGGCGCGCACCACCATGCCCAGCTAATTTTTGTATTTTTAGTAGAGATGGGGTTTCACCTGGTTGACCAGGATGGTCTCAATCTCTTGACCTCGTGATCCACCCGCCTTGGCCTCCCAAAGTGCTGGGATGACAGGCGTGAGCCACTGCACCTGGCCCTGGGCCGTGGCTCTTGTGTGTCTCTCAGAGCCAGTGTCTCTAGGACTCAGGTGTGGAACGGGCAGGGAGTCTCTGCAGAGTTGCTGGGTCCGCCAAGCAGCAAGGGTGCAGACTTACTTGAGTGGGGATCCTGGACAGTTGTCTTGACCTTAGGGCAGCAGGTCAAAGAAAGGTTAGTCACCGGTTTGGCAAAACCACTTCTACAATCACTGTTTCCACGGGGTAGTAACATGGGAGTTGACAGTTTGATCACTGTGATCATCCTGTTTTAAAAAGCATCATCATGGATCCAGGGATTTTCGCTCCTGTCAGATGGGCAGCGAGGCCGTCCTGGCCTCTGAGCCTTAGCCTCATCAGGGGATTGTTCTCCCGGAGTGTCTGGACAGCAGTGGCAGTGACAGCCCCTTTCCCTCGTTGTTGTGGTACATGTGTGCGGCCTGCGGTGGTGGCGGGAGCTCCGAGTCCAGGTGGCCTTGAACTCCAGGGCCCCTGGCACTTCCTGGTCTCTGGTATGATGCTCTTTCCTCTGGTGGGTGGAGCTTGGACTTGGTGGGAAACAGTACCTCAGGACTGGCTTCGCTGCCTTGCTGGATTCCTGGCTCACTCTCCTAGGAGAGGCCTTTCCTCCAAGTGTCGCCTGGGAAATGAGGTGAATAGCACTGATGAGAAATGAAACACGTGCACGCATCTCATTCCTTTTCTGGGACCAAAGTTTGAGTCCCTAGTATGGAAGGAGGAGCGTGTCCAGCTAGATTTCCCCAGGCTTTTGTACGGGGTCCTGTGTGGCTTCACAGTGACCTTGCAGAGTGGGAAGGGCAGGGGTCCTTGCTGACGACTTGACCTCGGGTGAGTGGCCTTGGCAGCCGAAGGGTGGGCCTGGCCTCCGTGCCTTCTGCCTCCTCAGCTTTGGGTACCACTGGGGACTCGGCAGCACCCTGGTGGATGGGGTTGGGGTATGGTCATAGGGGCCTCAGGACCTCCCAGCAGTGGCTAGCCTTGGCAGAGAGAGCAGCCAGCCTTGTGCCACCGAGGCCCCTCTGGTGCTCAGCCCTCAGCTCAGGATGAGGCCGTTTCATTCATATATGACGTTGTGATTCCTCAGGACTGTGGCAGTTCAGTGATCAGTGACTTTTTTTTTTTTTTTTAATTAAAAGCAAATTATTTTTTTTTTTGACTGGGTACAGCTGCTCACACCTGTAATCCCACAACTTTGGGAGGCTGAGGTGGGAGGATTGCTTGAGCCCAGGAGGTTGAGGCTGCAGTGAGCTATGGTTATCCCATTGTACTCCAGCTTGGGTGACCCAAGGAGACCCTGTCCCCCCAAAAAATTGAGGTGAAGTCTTGCTGTGTTGCCCAGGCTGGACTTAAGCTCCTGGGCTCAAGGGGTCCTCCTGGCTCAGACTCCTGAGTAGGTGGAAGTGCAGGTGCGCCCCATGCCCAGCTGGAATCCGGCTTTGCTGGCAGCTCTGTGAATGTGAATTGTGTGCAGGGCTTAGTGGTGGGGGTTGGTCTGTGTGTTAGATCTTAGGGCTCACCCTTCGTGTGTCGTGGCAGTGAATGTGTCACCGGGATGTGGCGTGCAGGGAGAGGGAGTCACTCTTCAGAGGGCTCTTTACAACCTGGGACAGTTTGGAAGTTCCGTGGCTTTCTTTCAGAGCTCAGCTCCAATGTGCAGCAATGGATGACAACAGCCTGGATGAGCTTGTGGCCCAGAGCCCAGGACCGGATGGACGCCCACAGATTGGCCCCGTGGACCTGGCCAGTGACTTTGGTGAGCTGCTCAGCGCTGGGCAGGGGCGTCCCCAGGAGGAGCAGGGTGCCGGGTGTTTCTCCCAGTTGTTGGCTTCCCTTTGGAGGTGGTTGTCGCCCGTCAGCTTTCAGTCTCTAAAAAAATTAACCTTTGATTTTAAATTGTGAAAGTAGTATATTCTTTTTTCTTTTTTTTTTTGAGACGGAGTTTCGCTCTTGTTACCGAGGCTGGAGTGCAATGGCGTGATCTCGGCTCACTGCAACCTCCGCCTTCTGGGTTCAAGCAATTCTCCTGCCTCAGCCTCCTGAGTAGCTGGGATTACAGGCACGCACCACCATGCCCAGCTAATTTTTGTATTTTTAGTAGAGACGGGGTTTCACCATGTTGACCAGGATGGTCTCAATCTCTTGACCTCGTGATCCACCCACCCACCTCGGCCTCCCAAAGTGCTGGGATTATAGACGTGAGCCACCGCGCCCGGCCTGAAGTAGTATATTCTTTTGTCTTATTTTTAATGCAAATAACACAAATGTTGAATAAAAGGATGTTGCCGGTTTGGTGCAGTGGCTCATGCCGGTAATCCCAGCACTTTGGGAGGCTGAGGTGGGTGGATCATGAGGTCAGGACTTCAAGACCAGCCTGGCCAACATGGTGAAACCCATCTCTACTAAAAATACAAAAAATTAGCCAGGTGTTGTGGTAGGCCCCTGTAGTCCCACCTACTCGGGAGGTTGAGTCAGAAGAATCACTTGAACCCGGGAGGTGGAGGTTGCAGTGAGCCGAGATCGCACCACTGCACCTCAACCCTGGTGATAGTGTGAGACTCTCTCAAAAAAAAAAAGGCTGGGTGCAGTGGCTCACGCCTGTCATCCCAGCACTTTGGGAGGCCAAGGTGGGTGGATCACTTGAGGTCAGGAGTTTGAAACCAGCTTGGCCATCATGGTGAAACCCCATCCCTACTAAAAATACAAAAAATTAGCTGGGCACAGTTGTATGTGCCTGATAATCCTAGCTACTTGGGGGTCTGAGGTAGGAGAATCACTTCAACCCAGGAAGCGGAGGTTGCAGGGAGCTGAGATAGTGCCACAGCACTCCGGCCTGGGAGACAGATGGAGACACTGTCTCGGGAAAGAAAAAGAAAGGGTGTTGCTTTTCCCTGTATCTGTCCCACCCTGCCCACCCTGGGCAGCCATCAGCTGCTCGGCAGGTGCTCCTGAGGATTCTGTGCCTGTGCAAAGCAACCCTGCTGTCTGCTGTGCAGTCTTGACGCCGCCCCTGCGGCCTGTGTCTCGCCCTGGTGTCTAGCAGAAAGCAGCAACGGCAGCAGTGGAGACTCTGGGGACGACAGCGACAGCCAGCATGGAGAAGGCGAGGGGGCGTCTGAGGAGGAAGACCTGGAAGACAGATCTGGTGAGACAGCCGGTGTTCATGCCGGCTCCTGTGTTTCCTCTTGTCGTGATGGGGACTGCTGGCCACATCCCCACAGTCACCTGCAGTGAGGCCTCGTCTTCAACTGCGGTGATGGCTCACTTTATTTGTAGTCCTTTCTTTCTGAGATAGGGTCTTGCTCTGTTGCCCAGGCAGGAGTGCAGCGGTGCCATCTCAGCTCACTGCAGCCTCTGCCTCCTGGGTTCAAGGGATTCTCCTGGCTCACCCTCCTGAGTAGCTGGGATTACAGGTGCGTACTCCGAAACCTGGCTAATTTTTGTATTTTTAGTAGAGATGGGGTTTCACCATGATGGCCAGGCTGGTCTCGAACTCCTGACCTCAGGTGAGCCACCGCATCTGGCCTGTAGTCCTTCATTTTGGTGTTTAGTTTGACAACATAATAGGTCTCTTCTCTGTTGAGGCCAAAAAAAATCAAAATGTCCAAGAACACTGAACAGCATGAGCTGCAATGTTTTTGGGGAGAATGTAACTGGACTGGAATTTCCCATGGAAGAAGCAGTAAGGTCTTGGCAACCGCCATCCCCCCCACAGCCCCGCAAAGGTCTGCCATCATCAGATAGGTACTGGATGGGGTTTGTGTGACCCAGGGTTTGTGCGGCCTGGAACCTAGTTCCTTCTCTCGTTCTACCGGAACTCCTAATGGAGCTGACAGATGCATGTGATTTTATTAAGGAATTCAGGGCGGGCACGGTGGCTCATGCTTATAATCCAGCACCTTGGGACAGTGAGGTGGGCAGATCGCTTGAGCTCAGGAGTTCAAGACCAGCCTGGACAACATAGTGAGACCCCATCTGTACAAAAAATACAAAAATTAGCCGGGCATGGTGGTATGCACCTATAATCCCCACTACTCAGGAGGCTGAGGTGGGAGGATAATTTGAGACCATGAAGTTGAGCCTACACCAAGCTGTGATCGTGCCTCTGTGCTCCAGCCTGGGTGACAGAGCGAGACACTGTCTCAGACAAAACAAAGGGGCACAAGTTTGTTGGGTGCACTGACGGTACCGCCTTCCCTGTCTGCTTATGCCACCCCCATAGTGCACTGCCTGTGAGGCCCCCAGGGAGTGGTCCTGCCCTGGCTCAGCTATGGCTGCTTCCTCGGGGCTGAGCTCACCCTGAGAACTTTGCTTTTCCACCACTGCCCTTCCGACACCACCCTCGGGCTGGGACATCCACGATCCTAAAGTGGCCACTGCACTGGAACATCCGCGGTCCTAAAGTGGCTGCCACTTCCCTTCCGACATCACCCTCGGACTGGAACATCCACAGTCCTAAAGTGGCCACTGCGCTGGGACATCCGCGGTCCCAAAGTGGCTGCTGTGATCTGTGTGTCACAGTCTTTCAGGAGAGCCCTGTGGTGACCAGTGTTAGAACGCTCTGGAAAGGAGCCCTCCTGTGTGAGGCATGTTGTGAGGGAATGGCGCTGATGGCCTGCGCAGTGTGTGTTGGCTGCGTGTCCTTCCTGAGCTCGATATCGAGCTCTGCACGTGCTCTTGCAGGTCTGCTGGGTGTGCAGGTCCCGAGGAGCTCCCCTGCTTACTCCCAGCATTGGAATCAGGCTCTGTTCATCTCTGGCAGGTCTCGCAGGGGCTCCAGCATTGTCGGGGCTGAAAACACGGGCGGTCAGGGCTGCCAGGTGACTTGCTGTCCTTGCCTTGAGATCCTGAGGGCTCCTTGGATGCCAGAGACTCTGGGCTGGGGGCGGGAGTGAGGGCAGCGGGAGCTCAGCAGGGTCCCTACCGTGTCTGCGCTCACCTTCCAGTAGCAGCAGCTGGAGGATAGGATTGTAGATGCCGACAGCTGTGGATGTCCAAGGAATGGGCAGGCTCCATGGACCTGGGGTGGGGAGAGGCTTCTGGAGAACGTGAGCTGCCACCTGAGGTGCACGAGGAGGTGGCGGGGAGGCCATGGCTGGGGGCTGGGAAGAGACAGAAGGTTTACAGAGACCTGGAGCCCCTGAGGGCTGAGCATCCCAAAGGAAGGGGATGGGAAGGCACTGGAGAGGTGTTGGTGCGCCAGTGTGTGCAGAACCTTCGTGAGCACTTCTCTTTATTCCTCCCCTTTTTTTTTTTTTTTTTTTTTGAGATGGAGTTCGCTCTTGTTACCCAGGCTGGAGTGCAGTGACGCGATCTTGGCTCACGGCAACCTCCGCCTTCTGGGTTCAGGCAATTCTCCTGCCTCAGCCTCCCGAGTAGCTGGGATTACAGGCAGGCGCCACCATGCCCAGCTAATTTTTTGTATTTTTAGTAGAGACGGGGTTTCACCATGTTGACTGGTATGGTCTCGATCTCTTGACCTCGTGATCCACCCACCTCGGCCTCCCAAAGTGCTGGGATTACAGGCTTGAGCCACCGTGCCTGGCCCTTTTTTTTTTTTTTTTTTTTTAATTTATTTTGAGACAGCGTTTTGCTTGTTTCCCAGGCTGGAGGGCAATGGTGCGATCTCGGCTCACTGCAATCTCTGCCTCCTGGGTTCAAGTGATTCTCCTGCCCCAGCCTCCCGAGTAACTGGGATTACAGGCGCCTGCCACCATGCCCTGCCAATTTTTGTATTTTTAGTAGAGATGGGGTTTCAACATGTTGGCCAGGCGGGTCCTGATCTCCTAACCTCTTGATTCACTCGCCTTGGCCTCCCAAAGTGCTGGGATTCCAGGTGTGAGCTACCACACCTGGCAGGACCGTTCTTTACACATAAAGAAGTAGCCAGTGTGTCCTAACTGGTGGGAAACACAGTGTTGAGGAGGGAGGTGCTCTACGGGCAGGGCCTGTGACCTTTCTGTTCTCATCGCTTTTCCCACACTGGTGTTTGCTGCTGGAGGTCACTTGTTCCACTGCTGCTTCCACCTTTAGGCAGTAACCCTTCACCCCTTACCACGGAGGATGGGAACTGAGAGAATTCTTATCTGCTGCCTCCCTCGAGGCTCTCACCCCTCCCAGCCTTTCCAACAGTGTAAATTCCTGTTCCAAGCGTGCCTCTCCCCCTGTTGGATGACAGCAGGGGCCTGGGAGTGATGTCCCAGCGCTGGCACAGTCCCACCCACAAGAGTGGAACTAGGAGAGTCTCAGGGCTGAGTGGGAAAGTGCTGCCCACACCGAGTCTGCTCCTCTTGCCCGCGTGAACTTGTGTTCACTTTACTTAGTGTTGTTTCTGTGTAGTTGGGTAGGAAGAAAATGCAAATGCAAATGCACCTGTGGGCTCTGCTGTGTTGAGCTCAGCATCTCCCTCTCCCTACTAGCCAAGCCCCAGCCTCAGAACAGTTGTGGTCAGTGGCCCAGTTAGGAGCCTTGTTCTGCCCCCACAGAGAAGAGGAATGGGCGACCTCGGAAGGAGGGCACGTCTGCAGGCAGACGGTTCGTCACCCTAATGCTTTGAGACGAAGAGGGTGTTGGAAATAGGGGCTGCTGCACTGAGGGGCTTGCCAGGAGGCTCAGAAATTAATCTGATCATCTCTGGGACAGGGCCCCAGGGCTGCCTCTCGGGGTCTGTCTCAGCCCCAGGCTCAGCTTGGAGGAGCTGGTCTGGCACTCAGGACGCTCAGCTTCCTGCCCCTTGGGGTAGGGCTCCTGGGGTTGCGGAAGTGCTGAATGTGGACATGGGTGGCCGGATGTGTGCGCACGGGGTGCTGGGCTCTGCACTGCAGACCTGGCGTCCTAAGTGCAGCCAGACCTACTTACCTGGCACGCCGAGCTCAGCCAGGCCCGCTCGCCTTCAGTGCTGCTGTTCACGCTGCCAGTCCTGCTTGGAGCAGCTGAAACATTGCCTCTCTCTAGGTTCCGAGGATTCCGAAGATGATGTGGAGACATTGCTGGAGGTAGCCGGTACTCAGAAGAAACTGGAAGCCGCTGGCTCTTTTAATTCTGATGATGACGCAGAGAGCTGCCCCATCTGTCTCAACGCGTTCAGAGACCAGGCCGTGGGGACGCCGGAGAACTGTGCCCATTACTTCTGCCTTGACTGCATTGTTGAATGGTCCAAGGTGAGTTCACCTCTGGTTGGCTTCTTCTCCCTTCAGGGTGGCCTCCCTGTTTACAGACAGCCCAGCCTGTGATCAGCCTCTTGCGAGGTTCTGGCTCTGCCCTCTGTGGCTGGCACTGGGGCTGCAGGATTGACTCTGGCTTGGCCTTTGCTTTGTGAGCACTGTGGCTCTTGGAGGCATGGGTAAACTCGCTGTGAGGCATTTGTAGTGCCCCGGTATTGGACAGGAGAAAGGAGGGCTGTGGTCTCCTGGGAGCAGCTGCAGAAACCATGGATGAGGGAGGGGCCATCTAGGCCTGCGAGCCAGAGCATGCGCTCACGTGTGCCGTGCTGCTCCGGAAGGGCCAGCCAGACCCTTGAGCCGGAGCACCTGTGCAGGTATGCGGTGCTGCTCGGACAGTGCTCCTCTCAGTTGATAAAACACGGTACGATTCAGCGCTCATTCACAGTACCCAGCATCGAAAGGGACTATCCTTAAAAGAGGTGAAGAGAGTTGAGTGAATATTCAGTGTGTTTTATATTAAAATGAACCTTTAGAAGCAACCAGTTCCCTCTCTCTTCTGAATATTTTATTGTAAAGAATCTCAGAAAAATAGAGCACACAGTCCGAGGACAAGTGCTGAGCCCCCACCCCGTCCGCCGGGCTCAGCCCCCTCCCTGCCATCTGCGGCTCTCCTCACGACCGGGTGTCTGCAGGGCTCAGCCTCCTGCTCTGTTTCCCCACGTAGCTGAAAACTGTTGGCTTGGTTTGAAGCAGGACCCAGCAAACACTGCTCATGCTGCTGGTGGTGGCCGGCTGTGGCATTTCCCAGAGCCTGGCTCTGGCACTTCATATTGCTGCTCTGCTGTGGTGGGTCCGCAGCCTACAGTAGGTTCAGGCTTCAGCTTTTCTTTTGGCAAGTGAAGCATTCATTTAAATAGAGGAACAGGATACAGTGTTTGCTGTGTATCTTCTGCGTGGCATTTATTAGATAAGCATTGGGCAGAAGATGGCATTTGCAAATAAGTTTGTCAATATAGAAACCTTATAAATGGGGCCGGGAACAGTGGCTCATACCCATAATCCCAGCACGTTGGGAGGCTGGTGTCTGGGCGGACACGAGCCTGGCCAACATGGTGAAACCACATCTCTACTAAAAATACAAAAATTAGCTGGGAATGGTGGCACGAACCTGTAGTCCCAGCTGCTCGGGAGGCTGGGGCAGGAGAATCACTTGAACTCAGGAGGTGGAGGTTGCCGTGAGCCAAGATCACGCCATGGCATTCCAGCCTGGCGACAGAGGAAGACTTCATCTCAAAAAAAAAAAAAAAAAAAAAGAGAGAAATCTTGCAAATGAACTGTTAGAACGTTGTTTAGCAAGATTGGTGGATGCAAGATTAATAAAGATGAAAATTTGTGTTTAGAAATAAATCATGAAGAGATGTGTAAGACATTTAAAGAGATTTTCTTTTTTCTTTTTTTTTTTTTTTTTTAAGATGGAGTCTCACTTTATTGCCCAGGCTGGGGTTCAGTGGCATAATCTTGGCTCACTGCAACTTCCGCCTCCTGGGTTCAAGCCATTCTCCTGCCTCAGCCTCCCGAGTAGCTGGGACCACAGGTGCGTGCCATCACCCCTGGCTGAATTTTGTATTTTTTGTAGAGATGGGGGTTCACCATATTGGCCAGGCTGGTCTTGAACTCCTGACCTTGTGATCCACTCGCCTCGGCCTCCCTCATTTAAAGAGCTTTTCTAACACAGCTGTGATCAAATGAAGCAAGACCCTTTCGAGAGGCCTTACTCCATAGACAGCAGTGGGGATGCAGATTCCGTCCATTTCAGCAGGAGTTCAGAGCACTTGATATGTTGTCCAATCCACACGAGGACAGGAAGGCACCAAGAATTGCCAATATCACTTTGAAAAGGGAGAAATTGCCTGCTGGATATTGTGATTTATAAAACTATAATGATTGAAATGGAATCGGTCCAGGAATGAAAACCAGGCCTAGGGCATTTGCAGGGGCCCTGAAAGAGACCTGGGCACTCAGTGGGAGACAGACAGTGCCTGTGAGGCAGAGGAGGCTGGGAGCTGCTCACAGCACACACACGATGTGGATGTAGTTGAGATCTTGAATTAGAAAGCAAAACCCTGAGACTTGGGAAAGAAAACCCTGGCAGCTCTGTGGTAAGAACAGGGAAGGGTTTCCTAAGCAGTCCGAGAGTGTCTGCAAGCTGGCGGTCAGTGCGGGGCTCAGCAGCAGGCTCGTCCAGAGACCCCGGTCCCACCGCGGGAGATGCCCCGCACGCCCCCTTGAACGGACTCCAGAGGTGGGGGTGTCACAGAACCCCGGTCCCACTGCGGGAGATGCTGCCGCATGCCCCTTGAGTAGGTGGGAGGACGGTGCCCCAGACTCCAGAGGTTGGAGGTATCACAGAACCCCAGTTCCACCATGTGGGACACTGTCACACACCCCTTCAGGTGGGGAAGATGGCACTCCAGACTTTAGAGGTGGGGGTGTTACACCCACAACCTCAAAGGCACGTGTATTCCTGGGTGTTTACCCAAGAGAAACAGAAGCGCGCCCACACAGAGATGTGTTTGATGTACACCGCAGGGGAACGGGCGCCGGGGCCGTTTGTGTGGCGGTGCTGTGTCTCCTCAGTGCTAGAGAGGGCAGAATGCTGTGGGCGGGGTCTGTGCTGCGGCTCCAATCCTAAGGGACCCCAGGGAAGATGCACCCGCCACACCCCTGCAGCAACAGGAAGCAGCCAGGTGGGAGAGGGAAGGGCCAGAAGACCAGGTGGGGACTGGGCAGGATGTACAGTCAGAGCCCATGGAATTTTTCAGTTAAAATCAGTGTTTTATTGTGTGTGGTATATGTCAATAAAACCGATATAAGATCTTATGTGGGTCAGAACGCTACTGATAAAGCCAGAAAAAAATATTGCAGCACATACCTGACCGTTATCTATACTGTGAAAAATTCTAGAAATTAGTGACTGTCCAACCGTCTCCTGGAAAAGTTGGCAAAAGAGTTGAAGAGGCTGACTTGCAGAGGGGCCCCCACGGCTCCTGCCTCCCGTCATTGTTCTTACTTGTCACCCAGATGCTCCCGCTGGTGGAGCTGCCCTTTCCTCCCCGTCAGGCTTGAAGCTTGGCAGGCAGGCTCACTGTTCCCTTCACTGTCGTGTCAGCAGCTAAACGTGGCTTACAGAGCGCTTAGCAGACGCTCAGTCGTCTTCAGTGTAAAAGACATTTCTGATCTCCGAGTGGAAGTGATTTATGAGATTCTGATAACATTCTTATTTCTTACAGAATGCCAATTCCTGTCCAGTTGATCGCACTATATTTAAGTGCATTTGTATTCGAGCTCAATTTGGTGGTAAAATCTTAAGGAAGGTGAGTGTGGGTGCTGCACGCTGGGTGAGGAGGCCCCAGCCGTGCTTAAATCCCTCCCCTGTGGGACAGTGCGCTTTCCAAAGGGGCTTGCTCTCCTGAAATGAGTGTTGGTTAAGTGCTTTGTAGAAGTCAGCCTGGTGCCCCTTGCAGCCATGAGCAGGAAGCCTGGCTGGAGCTTGAGTTGTGCCCTGTCTGGGGGTTTTGGGGTCCGGGTTGGGGGTGAGAGGCAGAGATACTGCCAGCTCCTGGGGCTTCCTTTTGACCCCACCCCCGTGCCCTTCACTTCTGGGAGCAGCTCTCTGGCCTGTCTGCTCAGAGCTCTTTGTTTTATTTTTGGGACAGTCTCTCGCTCTTTCACCCAGGCTGGAGTGCAGTGAGTGGCACAGTCACAGCTTACTGCAGCCTCAACCTCCTGGGCTCAAGCAGCCCTTCTGCCTCAGCCTCCTGAGTAGCTGGGTCCACAAATGGCTAATTTTTTTTTTTTTTTTTTTTTAATATGAGATGGAGTTTTGCTCTTTTTGCCCAGGCTGGAGTGCAGTGGTGCGATCTCTCCTCACCACAACCTCCTCCTGGGTTCAAGTGATTCTCCTGCCTCAGCCTCCCGAGTAGCTGGGATTACAGGCACCTGCCACCACACCTGGCTAATTTTGTATCTTTAGTAGAGACGGGGTTTCTCCATGTTGGTTAGGCTGGTCTTGAACTCCTGATCTCAGGTGATCCACCTACCTCAGCCTCCCAGAGTAGTGGGATTACAGGTGTGAGCCCCCACACCGGCTTTTTTTTCCCGCAGAGACAGATCTTGCTGTTAACAGCAGCCCAGTACCTGCTGCCTCACCCTGCTCCGTTACTCTGCTGCGGGGCTACAGGGCTCCCGCTCTGCCTGTGCATCATGCTTTGCTTTCTGTTGAATATTTTCCTCTAAGATCACTACCCTGAAATGGTAGAAAACAAAATCCCTGTGCACCTGCTGAGTGAGACCTTCTGGGCCTGTGGAGCCCACATAGGAATCCAAAGCCCAGGCTGCAGTGCAGTGGCGCCATCTCAGCTCACGGCAGCCCCAGCTTCCTCAGCCTCCCGGGTGGCTGAACCACAGGCGTCACCACCACGCCTGGCAGAGCTTTGCTTGCTTGAGCTGCGGCAGCCACAGGGGAGAGGGAAGGTCAGGGTGTGGGAGAGGAGGCCGGTCCTCTTGGGGGCTGCAAATGAAGGATGCTTGTCTTTTTCATCTGCTTTTAGGAAAGCGGCATCCTCTACACAGCTGCTGCTGTTGATGAGCAGCATTAGAAAGACCTTTTGGGACATGCCTGAGGCCTTCTGAATACTAGAAAAGGATGGGTGGTGGCGTCTAGATTTGGAAAGCAGAGGAAGCCAGGGATGCAAGAGACTGGGTTTTTTCCCCCCTACAGAATTCTCACTTTGTTACCCAGGATCGAAGCTCACTGCAGTCTAACTCCTGGGCTCAGCATCCTCCAGCCTTTGCCTCTTGCTATGCAGTTTTCACTGGAGCTGGGGCCTCTGGTTGCGCTGTGGCCTCCTGGCCTGTGCTGTGGCTGTCTGGTGCAGGCCTCCCTGCTGCCTGGGCAGCTTGAGGCCTCAGGATGTGCTGGCAATTTCAAAAGCATTTCTGGTATGAAGGTAATCTTCATTTACCTGAAATAGCTCCCAATTTAGTATGCAGACCATGAGCTACCTCCTCTGTAGGAGGGAGGCTTACGTGAACCCTACAGGCAGAAACACAGGGTGGGCTGGGGCAGGGGCTCACACCTGTGATCCCAGCACTTTGGGAGGCTGAGGCAGGCGGATCACTTGAGGTCAAGAGTTGACCAGCACAGGGAACATAGCAAAGCACCATTTCTATTAAAAAAAAGGCCGGGCATGGTGGCGCACACCTGTAATCCCAGAACTGTGGGAGGCCAAGGCAAGTGGATCACCTGAGGTCAGGCGTTCAAAACCAGCTTGGCCAACATGGCAAAACCCCATCTCTACTAAAAATACAAAAATTAGCTGGGCCTGGTGGTGGGCACCCGTAATGCCAGTGACTCAGGAGGCTGAGGCAGAGAATCTTGAGCCTGGGAAGTGGAGGTTGCAGTGAGCCAAAATCACGTCACTACACTCCAGCCTGGGCAACAGGAGTGAAACTCCGTCTCAGAAAATAAGAGAAGAAGAAACACAGGGTGGCAACTCTGAGACCCTCGCTTGTGCTGTTGGGGAAGGATCCTAGAAGGACTCCAGGTCCATCAGCAGGAAGTACGTACAGGGCTGGAGGAGGGCCTGCGGGCCCCACCTTGCCCTAGAATAAAGGCTTAGATGGCAGAGAGAAAAGGGGCCGAAGGCTGGTCATGCGTGAGAGTCACTGAGTCATAGCACTGTTGGGCGCATCCTCCAGGTGGATTTAACCCTCATGGCAGAATGGTGCCCCTTGGTGCCAGTTTTCACCGGCGTGTTTCTGAGTCTCTGCTGAGTTACAGGACTGCGTGTCTGAGTCTGTCTCCTACCTTCTCCGTGCACTCTCTCTGTCTACACGGCAGTCCAGTGCCTGCTGCCTCGCCTTGAGGGGGCGCGGGGCTTCCCGCTCCTTTCCATTCATCAGATTTTGCTTTCTGTTGAGTATTTGCCTCTTAGATCACTACCCTGAAAATGTAGAAAACATAAAAATCCCTGTGTGCACGTGGAGTGAGAACCTCAGAGCCCACATAGGAATCTGAAGCCGATCCATCTGCTCTGGCTTAACTGTGTGTCATGGTGTGAATTGACCACGGGGAGTTCGGGTCCCGCGTGGTGTGTGATTGACAGTTCTGTTCTAGATCCCAGTGGAGAACGCCAAAGGGACTGAGGAAGAGGAGGAGGACCCGACCTTCTGTGAGGTGTGCGGCAGGAGCGACCGTGAGGACCGGCTCTTGCTCTGCGATGGCTGTGATGCAGGGTAAGGACAGCTGGAAGGGCACACGTGCCCCGCCGCATGCTGGGTGAGCCAGGAGCAGGAGGCACGCAGAGCCTTCTTCCGCCCTCTGTGAAGTCAGTCCCAGCACCTGGAGCTGAGCTCAGCCCCTGTAGCAGTGTGGATCAGTCCTGCGGACCACAACTCGGGCCTTCCTGTTAACATCCACTTACATCTCCATCTTTTCCCAAAACATTCTGAGGCTGCTCTCAGAAATGCGGGTAAAACCTCAAGACAGAATAAGAGAACAGCGAGACAGGAGGCTGTGGGGCCGGCCAGCCAGAGGTGGGGACGTGTCCTGGGTCCCGGCCTTTCTGTGGGGGAGGAGTGGCTCTGCTGCCATCCAGTATCTTGGCCGCTTTGTCCCTCACCTTCCACCCTGCTCCTCCTTCCCCCTACGGTGTGCGTCCAGTTAACCTGCACCCGCTGCCCTCCGTGGCACGGCTGGGGATCGCTGGGAGCGCCTGCTCTGGCCTCTGCATGGCCCTGGCTTCCCGGGAGCCCCGTGACATCGTCCCCTCATCCCTGCTTTGTCTCATTGGCTGTAGGTAGACGTCCACTTCCCCGTCAGCTTCCTGTGAGGGGCTTTCCCTGTTTATTTGAATAATTTTTCTGCTGTAAAATTATAGCGAGAGGATTCCAGAAACTTTCCCTGGGGCATATGCCCCAGAAGACATTGAAAGAACCAGTGAGGCTGTTAGATCTGGAGCATTCTCTTGGGCAGAAAGTAGCAGGGTCAGGGTTTGGGCTACGGGACAGCCAGAGCCAGGAGGCCTTGATGCGAGGTGGCTGGAGCCACACAGGATGGGTTCCTGGTGAAGGCCTTTGCTGTGGCCAGTGTTGCTAGGCAGCCCAGCTTTGCCTCGGCCTCAACCACAGCCGCCTGTGCCCCCAACTGTTGCCTCATTTTTACCCACATGCCCAGACCCTGCTCCATTCACATGCCGACGGCACAGGACCCCCAGGTCCTGCTCCACTCACATGCCGACGGCACAGGACCCCCAGGCCCTGCTCCATTCACATGCCGACGGCACAGGACCCCCAGGTCCTGCTCCACTGACACGCCAATGGCGCAGGACCCCCAGGTCCTGCTCCACTGACACGCCAATGGCGCAGGACCCCCAGACCCTGTTCCACTCACATGCCGACGGCACAGGACCCCCAGACCCTGCTCCACTCACATGCCGACGGCACAGGACCCCCAGGCCCTGCTCCACTCACATGCCGACGGCAGAGGACCCCCAGACCCTGCTCCACTCACATGCCGACGGCACAGGACCCCCAGGTCCTGCTCCACTCATATGCCGACGGCACAGGACCCCCAGGCCCTGCTCCACTCACATGCCGACGGCACAGGACCCCCAGGCCCTGCTCCACTGACACGCCAATGGCGCAGGACCCCCAGGACCTGCTCCACTCACACGCCGACGGCACAGGACCCCCAGGCCCTGCTCCACTGACACGCCAATGGCGCAGGACCCCCAGGCCCTGTTTCACTCACATGCCGATGGCACAGGACCCCCAGGCCCTTCTCCACTCAGAAGCCTACGGCACAGGACTCGCTGGCTGGCCTTTTGCAGACACTGCAGGAGCTCCTCTGGAGCCCAGGAGGCAGCCACCACGTTTGTCTTGCTAAGACACCTTTATCCTCAGTTCTCCCTCCTTGTGGCTTGTGGGAGTTCAGGGGCTTGCAGTATGCTCCACCAGCCCCTCCAGGTCCCACCCCTGCTCGGTCTCGCCCTCTTCTCCCAGCAGCCTTGGTGATGGCCACACCTCTGCTCACATTCGCAAACATCTTGTCTTCCCTCCTTTCTTACGAGCCTTAGCTTAAATCCACGTGTCGTGACGGTTTATTGAATGCTCTGCCTTGACAGATCTTCACGTCCTCAGGGTTCCTGCAGTGTCTGCTGCCAACTGCCCAGCATGTGCAGAGTCTGAAGGGCAGGGCTGCTGCCTCAAGTATCCCAGGGGCCTGGTCAGCATGACTGGGCATGGTGCTTACTGAATATACACAGAACGATTTAAAAAGGCAGAAGGGTGCTCAGCACTCCGTGCCCGTGTGAGGCTGGTCGTCTTTACCTGTGGTCGTGGCCATTCTGGGCATGTGAAAGAAGGGCCTGAGCTGGCTTGGAATCGCTGGACGTGACCTGAGAGGCCACAGCCATGATAGCTAGAGGTCTGTTCCAGGCCGCCGCAGGCACCACTCTGGGCACGGCCCTTGTCACAGGCTGGACTGAGCCTTCTGATGGCTGAAGGGCAGTTGAGACCAGATGAGGCTGTCAGTTTTCATGCACAAAGCCTCGTTTTCCTGTTAGCTTTTATTTTATTTTTTACTTACTTTTTCTGAGGCAGGCTAGAGTGCAATGGTGCGATCTCAGCTCAGTGCACCACCGCGCCCGGCTAATTTTTGTATTTTTAGTAGAGACAGGGTGTCAGCATAATGGCCAGATGGGTGTGCAACTCCTGGACTCAAGTGGCCCGCCCGCCTCAGCCTCCCAAACTGCTGGGATTAACAGGCGTGAGCCGCTGCGCCTGGCCTAGTTGTAGTGACTTCTAACAAGGCTTTTGGGGATGTTTACAACGTAATTAAAATTTTTTATTATCGTAAGTTTTACTTACAAATTCAATATATTGATTTTTTTTTTTACCTATAGTATTGAATTACTTGGCAGATAACATGACACAAGTATATAAAAACCCCAATGGATCTAAAACATTAAAACTGATAAATGATTCTCATGCCTGTAAACATTTCCATGCTATTAATATTGCTGTCAGTTTTCAGTTGAGTCTGACTTAAAAGTTACACATCTATAATTACTTAATTACCCATGTAAAAATGGAATCACAGGCGGGACGTGGTGGCTCACACCTGTAATCCCAGCACTTTGAAAGGCCGAGGCGGATGGATCATGAGGTCGAGAGATCGAGACCATCCTGGCCGATGTGGGGAAACCCCATCTGCACTAAAAATCCAAAAATTAGCTGGGCGTGTTGGCACGTGCCTGTAATCCCAGCTACTTGGGAGGCTGAGGCAGGAGAATCGCTTGAGCCCAGGAGGTGGAGGTTTTGGTGAGCCAAGATGGTGCCACTGCACTCCCTGTGCACCATAGCTGGGCAGATCTTGGCAGCTCCTTGCCCACGTGATCGTGTTTAGACTTGCAGCCATTTTCTTCTTCTCAGGGATGAGTATGGAGGACACAGGCCTGGCCTGGCTGTGGATGGGTGCCTGCTGGGTGCAGAGGGGCCTCTGCCTGGGCCTCAGGTAGAGCTGCAGCCTCCTCCAGGGCTGCTGGAGCTTGATGGGAGAGGGGGTTGGACCTTTTCAGACTCTGACCTTCTTTGAAAGAACGAGCGGTTCAGTTTTTGCCTTTGCCCTCCAGAGAACTTCTGTAAGAGCAGATGTTAAGATGGGATCTAGTTAGGGTTCTTCACAGCCCCTCCCTCCCACCCCGTCCTCGGTGCTGGCCTGGCATCCTCATACCCCCTGCCCTGTCTACCCCCCCCCGCCCTGTCTACCGCCCCGCCCTGTCCTCAGTGCTGGCCTGGCATCCTCATACCCCCCCCGCCCTGTCTACCCCCTGCCCTGTCCTCGGTGCTGGCCTGGCATCCTCATAACCCCCGCCCTGTCCTTGATGCCACCCCTGGCAGCATGTGCCGTGCTCCAGTGGAGTCTGCTTGTCTTCTTGCGTATCTGTCTCCTGTCTCTCTTGTGTGAGGCCTCAGTGAGGGCCACACCACGGACACCTCCTCGTAGGTGCAGGATTTGTGGAGGAATGGATTTACTCTTGTTTAATCTCATATTTTAGATCCTAGAGCAGTTCAGCACCGTGATTAGTAAGCGTAAGTTCATTTGACTTCAGGCTCCATTTTCAGCGAAGTGCCAGCTTGGCTCCCTTCCCTTGTTTGTTTTTGCCCTGCTCGGGGCTGTCTGGGGTCTTTGGGATCCTTTCAAGGATCTTGGCACAGACTGCCGAGTCTCGGCTGCTTGGAGGGCACGGATACCTCATCCCAGTGGCAGCACTTCCCACACTACTTTCCTGGAAGGCTTGATAGAAACAATTACAAGGTCGTTCACTTACAGCAAAGACGTCTTTGCCTTCTTCACTGGCCTGCTGTGATGGGTGCCAGGTGAAACCCCGTGAGTGAGGGTGGGTGAGACAAGCCTTTCAGGGAGAGGACCCCCAGGCAGCACCTGCCACAGGAGCTCAGTGTGAGCCACCGTCGGCCGCTGGGTGTGGGCTGGGCCCTGGGTGGGTGTTGTGGTCAGCTCAGCTGCTGTTAGGAACCACAGGCTGGGCAGCTTACACCACAGGTCTTCCTTTTCTTGGTTTTGGAAGCTGGAGGTCTGAGATAGCAGCACACTGGCTCCTGGAGAGGCCCCTCTTGCTGACTGACACACGCCGCCTCCCTGCTGCTGGCCTTCCCTCTGCTCCTCTCCTAGTGTCTTGCTTCTCTGCAGACACCAATTCCACAACCTCATTCAGCCTCAGCTACCTCCTTAAAGGCTCCATCTCTTCCTGCTGTCGCATTGGGGGTTAGGGCTTCTACTTAGGAATGTTGAGGGTGCAGGTAAGCCCATCAGAGAAAACATCGCAGACATGGGTGCAGCTGGAGGCCTGCTTTGAGGGCCCCTTGTTGAGAGGTTTGGGGATGGCGTGAGCAGCATCTGGACACTCTGGCCCCACTCGCTCCCATAGGTACCACATGGAATGCTTGGACCCCCCTCTCCAGGAGGTGCCGGTGGACGAGTGGTTCTGCCCAGAATGTGCCACCCCCGGTATCCTTGCCGCTGGTAAGGACCCTGCTTCCATCCCAAGGCACTCTTAGACCTCTCACTGTCCGCTCTGCCGCCCCGGGGAAGGGCCTCGGGGTGAGGGTCTGCTGTGGCTTGGGGAGGACATCTAGGGCCGTCTGCTGGGGGCTCATCTTCTCGGGGTTGTGTGTGGGGTCCATTGCCTGGGGGCTTCCGGCCCTCAGGGTTAGGAGCACCACACTTCATGAGAAGCCCTGTGTCCTGTGCACAGGTCAGCCCAAGCCGGGGCTGCTGCGGGGCCGGCAGCTGTCGGGGGAGGCGCATGGTCTGTGCATGTGGCACATCAGCCCTGGTGGTTCTTCCCAGATGCGGGTCCTGTGAGTGAAGAAGAGGTCTCCCTGCTCTTGGCTGATGTGGTGCCCACCACCAGCAGGCTTCGGCCTCGTGCAGGTAGGACCCGGGCGATTGCCAGGACACGGCAGAGTGAGAGAGTGAGAGCTACCGTGAACCGGAACCGGATCTCCACGGCCAGGAGTGTCCAGGTGGGTGGCCCAGCCCTGACTCCTGTCCCAGAGCCCCAGCTGCCCTGTGTGGTCCCAGCAGTGCGGGATCTGCCCAGCCCTGGTGGCTGTGTTCATTGGCCTGCTGAGGGGAGCAGGTGAGGGCACCGCAGGGTGAGCCCAGCGGCCCAAGGTGGGGCTGGAGCCTGTGTGCTGAGGGGCAGGTGAGGCCTGGCCCAGGGGTTGGGGCTCTGGGAAACCCCCCTTGCTCCCCGGCCCCCATGCTAGCGCCTTCCTCTTGCACTAGAGCCTGGTGCTTGGCTTCAGGCGCTCCCTGCGGCCTCTGTCCTCACAGCTACCTTTCTCTAAGCAGTGGGCAAGCAGGAGGGCCTGGGCTCTGGGTGTCTGGTATGTGCCCTTAGCAAGCATAACATGGAATTTGGAGTGACTGGGAAGGCTGTTCCTGTCCAGTGCTCTGCCCAGCACTGTGACACCCCCGCTACAGTGACTGGTGCTCTCCCTATGCCCTTGGGATTCTGTCTGTTCCCCACCCGCCTGCCCTTTTCCTCTTCCCTGCCACACACCACCCACACACCTGTCCCCCCCACCCACCTGCCCCTTCCTCATCCCTCCCGCACACTACTTGAACACCTGTGCAGGAGTCCAGCTCTCAGGACTTGCTCTGAGCTCCGCCTCGTGCCCTTCTTTCTCCAAGAACTCCACCGTCCTCTGTGTCTGCCTGACCCTGCCCTCCATTCTTGCCCTGAGCTGGCCTCCCAGAGCCCTCCCGGGCCTGCCGCTCCTGGGCAGTCTTAGCCTTGACCCTGTGGGAGTCTCAGCAGCCTCTGTAGTAGGGGAGAGGAAGGCCGGGCCGGTCTGCGGCTGCGGGTGGCCAGTGGGGGTGTCGTGCTTCTCTGGCTGCCATTGTGGGCTGTGTTTTGGGCTTCATTTGAGGTCTGTGCTGGCCTGGCTGAGGCTACAAGGGCCCCTGATGGCGCTGCCCCTTTGCCTGTAGCACACACCAGGGCCCCTCGAGTCTTCCTTGCTGGACGAGGCCATTGAGGCCGTGGCGACTGGCCTGAGCACCGCCGTGTATCAGCGCCCCCTGACACCGCGCACTCCCGCCCGACGAAAGAGGAGGACAAGTAAGCCTGGTGGGAGGGACTCTCTGCAGCCCCTCGGGGGACCCACGCCTGTGGTCCACTCACTGGTTCCCTTGCAGCCAGGGCTGTGGGCATTTCTGTTTCTTCTTCCTGCAACTTAATCTTCTCGGCGGAAAAGAAAACATGACACAAGCCCGCCGAGGCCGGGAGGTGTGGGTCTGACCTGCAGGTCTGCAACCTTGCTGCCTCTGGCATTGTGCTAGGGTGATGCCAGCCTTCTGCTCTTTGGAAGGATTGCTAACTAAGGTTTATGGAGGCAGTCTTGTTATTTTTGCTGTAAGCGTGTGTCAGAATACACCCCTGAAGCCATCTGAGGCTGGGCTTTTCCATGTGGGTGGAATTAACATCCGCAGTTTAGCGGCTTATCTTGCTTCTGCCCCGCTCAGGTTTCCAGTCCTTTTCTCTGAGTTCTGGTAGTTTTGTCCCCGTGCTGATTAACTCTGATGACTTGGTTAGCAGAGGTCCACTGTGAAGTTACTAATCCTCCCTTGAATTGACAGGCAGCTCCTGGGGAGAGCCATCGAGACTGTAGGTTGTCAGACGCTTCCCAGCTCTGGTGCGCCCCTGTGGATTTGGCCCTCAGAAAGAGCTTCTCTCTTCCCCCGTGGCGGTGACTGAAGTCACTGTGGACTCATGGGATCCCATTTTTACTCAGGGTTTCTACTCTGTGATTAGAATTGTGATTATTGCAGCATACATCCTTTTTTTTTTTGAGACAGAGCCCCTCTCTCTCTCTCTCTCTCTCTCTCTCTCTCTCCCTCCTCCTCTTGCTCAGCACAGCATTCTGGGAATCTCCAGTTATCTGTGTCTGTGGCTATTACTGAGAAATGATTCATGGTATGAATATACCACAGTTTGTCCTGTTGATGGGTGTTTGGGTTGTTTTGAGTGTTCGGTTTTTTTTTTTGGAGACGGAGTTTCGCTCTTCTTACCCAGGCTGGAGTGCAGTGGCGGGATCTCGGCTCACCGCAACCTCCGCCTCCTGGGTTCAGGCAATTCTCCTGCCTCGGCCTCCCGAGTAGCTGGGATTACAGGCGCACGCCACCACGCCCAGCTAATTTTTTGTATTTTGAGTAGAGACGGGGTTTCACCATGTTGACCAGGATGGTCTCGATCTCTCGACCTCGTGATCCACCCGCCTCGGCCTCCCAAAGTGCTGGGATTACAGGCGTGAGCCACCGCGCCCGGCCCGAGTGTTGAGGCATCAAGAATAAAGCTGCCATGGCTGTCGTAGCACAGTTCCTTTTGTGGGCAGATGTTCTCATTTCTGTGAAGTGAAATTCAGAGGAGTGGTAATGCATTTATGCAGACGGGTAGAGCAGTTGGCTCATCTGGTAAATGAGCGTGTGACTCTAAAGAGAGTTGCCAAACCTCTCTCCAAGCTCAGTGCACCAGTTTCTATCCATTGGCAACAGGGAAGAGCTCTGGCAATTCCCCATTCTCTCGGTAACACTCAGAACCCCTGGGTTTTATTTTCGCCTACCACGGGGCATGTGGAGGTGCCTCGAGGAGCTGGAAGCCCTTCTGTGAACTCTGCTGGCCCTGCGTCCTGGCGTCTGTGCCCAGAGCTACTGTGCTTTGTTGCACTCTGGTGATGGGTGTTGGTGGTGGCATGTGCCTTGTGTGGCCTCTTCTGTGGCTTGGGTACTCCTCCAGGAAGCACTGGTTCCTTTAAGTGAGAATTGGAATTCAGAGACCAAATTTAGATGGTTGGTCTTTCATTGTTTCGAGGTCTGGCTTTGCCTCCTGCACCCTGTGGAGTTCAGTTTGTCCACTTTTGTGTTTGTAAGGGCCCCTGGGGGTGTTCTGTCACAGGGCTCCTGTCAGCAGCAGTGGCTGCCAGTGCACAGGGTTCCCAGCAGCTCACTGACGTGGTCCAGGCCTCAGGGCTGGCGTTGCTCGTGTCTGCTAATGTTCCCCGGGAAACGTCTATGCAGAGAAGCTTGCCCTCCCCCAGTGCTCGTGTGGCCAAATCTCTCTCCAAGCTCACTGCACCAGTTTCTAATCCATCGGCAACAGGGAAGAGCTCTGGCAATTCCCCATTCTCTCGGTAACACTCAGAACTCCTGGGTTTTATTTTTGGGGCAGCGGCGTGGACAACCCTTTGCTGTGTCTACCAGTTTTAGCAGTTTGATAAACTCACAGTTTAAATACCTTGGATGTGTTTTTCATGATCTGTGCCTCGAGGGTTCATCTTTTCTGTCTTCATTGGTAGCTCCCTCCCTGCTGGGCTTCCTGGGGTGTGGGGACACAGAAATACAGAAATAGGGTTTTTCCTTTTCCATTCCACTGTCAGTGCTTGCTGACTAATTTAGTTTTGTTTCACAATTTTTCTCTTTTTTTTTTTTTTGAGACAGTCTCATTCTGGAGCTGGAGGTCAAAGACGCGATCTTGGCTCACTGCAGTCTCCATCTCCTGGGTTCAAGTGATTCTCCAGCCTCAGCCTCGCGAGTGGCTGGGATTACAGGCACCTGCCACCACGCCTGACTAATTTTTGTATTTTCAGTAGAAACGGGGTTTCACCATGTTGGCCAGGCTAGTCTCGAACTCCTGACCTCAAGGGATCTGCCTGCCTCGGCCTCCCAAAGTGCTGGGATTACAGGCGTGAGCCATGGCACCTGACCTTTTCCATAATTAGTAAGATATTTAGTGATACACTCGGGGAAGTCAGGCTCTGTTCTTAGATGCTGCTCATTTCCTTTCTCTCCCCCATAGGGACGTGTTCTTTTTATTCTTTTTTTTTTTGGAGACAGGGTCTCACTCTTGCCCAAGCTGGAGTGCAGTGGCATGTTCTCAGCTCATTGCAACCTCTGCCTTCGAGGCTCAAGCAATTCTCATGCCTTAGCCTCCTGAGTAGCCTGTAATCCCAGCACTTTGGGAGGCTGGGGCGGGTGGATTGCTTGAGCCCAGAGACCAGCCTGGCAACATGGCTAAGCCCTAGCTATACAAAAATTAGCTGGGCACGGTGTTGCATATCTGTAGTCCCAGCTACTGGGGAAGCTGAGGTGGGAGAATAGGTGAGCCCAGGAGTTTGAGGCTGCTGTGAGCTGAGATCACACCCCTGTACTCCAGCCTGGGTGACAGAGCAAGAATCTGTCTCAAAAACAAATGGAAGCCAGTGCGTGTGGTCCCTCTGTACTGGCTCCTTGGGCTTCGTCCTCTGGGCTGGACTCACAGGAATGGGGCGGGAGGGAGGTCCCAGCACAGAGAAGCACGGACTTCAACAACTTCTCTCTAGGAAGACGGAAGAAAGTGCCAGGAAGAAGGAAAACCCCATCCAGACTATCTGCAAAAAGTAAAGGCTCAGCGACAAGATCTAAGAAACACCAGCATCGAGTGAAGAAAAGAAAAGGGACAAGGGTGAAGGTGAGAACTGGGCAGCAGGGCCTAAGCCTCCGCCAGCCTCGGCGCCTGCGTGTGCTTTCCCAGCAGGGCTCATGCCCCTCACTTCGTTTCTGTGTTTCCTCAGCAATTTGCTGATGGAAATGAACAGTTCTGTAGCACAGACTGAAGTGGGGTTGAGGCCAGATGGTTCCTAAGGCACGTTGAGCCGGGCACACTGAAGGGTGTGCCCCCAGGAACAGCTGGTCAGGGAGCCAGGCGTGAGCCGAGCTGGTGCAAGGCCCTCTGGCAGAAGCCCCCTGGAGCGGAGCAGCTGCGGGTTTCAGGCAGGCCTGCCCAGCCTGGCTCTGAGGAGTGACACGTGTCTGACAGGCCCCCCACCTCTTCTGACCCACCCTCGCTTGGCCCTAGGAGTGGCCTCCTTGGTATATGTTGTGGCTTTTGGTGTCCTGGGCCCTTTTCATCCAAAATCCTGGAGCAGGTATTATGAATATGTGTGTTTAGTTGCTCCCTAATGACTGTCCATGTTTACAGGGTGGAGGGTGATGCGGTGTTGTGTGTGCACGTGCTAAGTCCGTCACCTCGTCCACTCACAGACTGCACACTTAACATTTTAATGTATGAAAACCTGAATTGCAGAAATTGTTCACGTGTTTGCCGAATCTTCTTGTTTTGTTTTGTGACCCAGCTGAAGTGCAGTGGCGTGATCCTGGTTCACTGCAGCCTCCACCTCCAGGCTCAGGTGATTCCCCCCACCTCAGCTTCCTGAGTAGCTGGGACTACAGGTGCGCTCCACTGCAGCCAGTTAATTTTTGAATTTTTTTTTTTTTTCTTTTTTTGAGATGGAGTTTTGCTCTTGTTACCCAGGCTGGAGTACAGTGGCACACGATCTCGGCTCACCACAACCTCCGCCTCCTGGGTTCAGGCAGTTCTCCTGCCTCAGCCTCCCAAGTAGCTGGGATTACAGGCACGTGCCACCGTGCACAGCTAATTTTTTTGTATATTTAGTAGAGACGGGGTTTCACCATGTTGACCAGGATGGTCTTGATTTGTTGACCTCGTGATCCAGGGTTTCACCGTCTTGACCAGGATGGTCCTCAATCTCTTGACCTCATAATCCATTCGCCTGAACCTCCCTAAAGTGCTGGGATTACAGGCGTGAGCACCAAGTCTGCTGCATCTTTATATGAATTTATATTCAAGATCGTTATTCATTTCCTACTAAATAAACTTACATAATACACATTTGTGTAAAACCACATTTTAGGGGTGTTTTTGGTTGGTTGGTTGAGATGGAGTTTCGCTCTTGTTGCCCAGGCTAGACTACAATGGCACGATCTTGGCTCACTGCAACCTCCACTTCCCAGGTTCAAGCAATCCTTTTTTTTTGAGATGGAGTGTCACTTTGTTGCCCGGCTGAAGTGTGGTGGCGCAGTCTCGGCTCACTGCAACCTCCACCTCCTGGGTCCAGATCTCAGCCTCCTGAGTAGCTGGGACTACAGGCACCCCACCACCATGCCCAGCTAACGTTTTAGTAGAGATGGGACTTCACCATTTTGGCCAGGATGGTCTCAATCTCCTGACCTCATGATCCATTGCCTTGGCCTCCCAAAGTGCTGGGATTACATGTGTGAATCACTGCACCCTGCCTCAGGCAATTAATTCTTTTGCCTCAGCCTCCCAAGTAGCTGGGATTACAGTCATGCACCACCATGCCTGGCTAATTTTGTATTTTTAGTAGGGATGGGGTATCTCCATGTTGGCCAGGCCAGTCTTGAACTGGCCTCAAATGATTTGTCTGCCTAGGCCTCCCAAAGTACTGGGATTACAGGTGTGAGCCAGCGTGCCCTAGTTTTAAGGGGTTTTACCGTCAGTCATCAGTTGAATTTTTTGTTTCCCTCTTTGTGAGTTTTCATTGAATGTCTGCTTGTGAAGTTGGTCCTTGGTGGGTGTGTGCGGTGTTGGGTCTGCTTGTGGTAATGTGTGTATGTGAAGCCGGTCCGTGGTGGGCGTGTGCGGCGTTGGGTCTGCTTGTGGTAATGAGTGTATGTGAAGCCGGTCCGTGGTGGGCACGTGCGGCGTTGGGTCTGCTTGTGGTAATGTGTGTGTGCGCGAAGCCGGTCTGTGGTGGGTGTGTGTGGCGTTGGGTCTGCTTGTGGTAATGTGTATGTGTGTGTGAAGCCGGTCTGTGGTGGGTGTGTGTGGCGTTGGGTCTGCTTGTGGTAATGTGTATGTGTGTGTGAAGCCGGTCTGTGGTGGGTGTGTGTGGCATCGGGTCTGCTTGTGGTAATTGTGTGTGTGTGTGTGTGTGTGTGTGTGTGTGAAGCCGGCCCGTGGTGGGCGTGTGCGGCGTTGGGTCTGCTTGTGGTCATGAGTGTGTGTGAAGCCGGTCCGTGGTGTGCGTGTGCGTCGTTGGGTCTGCTTGTGGTAATGTGTGTGTGTGTGAAGCCGGTCTGTGGTGGGTGTGTGTGGCGTTGGGTCTGCTTGTGGTAATGTGTGTGTGTGTGTGTGTGTGAAGCCAGCCCGTGGTGGGCGTGTGCAGCGTTGGGTCTGCTTGTGGTCATGAGTGTGTGTGAAGCCGGTCCGAGGTGGGCGTGTGCGGTGTTGGGTCTGCTTGTGGTAATGTGTGTGTGTGTGTGTGTGTGTAGCCGGTTCGTGGTGGGTGTGTGCGGCGTTGGGTCTGCTTGTGGTAGTGTGTGTGTGTGTGTGTGTGTGTGTGTGAAGCCGGTTCGTGGTGGGTGTGTGCGGCATTGGGTCTGCTTGTGGTAATGTATGTGTGTGTGTGTGAAGCCGGTCCGTGGTGGGTGTGTGCGGCGTTGGGTCTGCTTGTGGTAATGTGTGTGTGTATGAAGCCGGTCCGTGGTGGGCGTGTGCAGCGTTGGGTCTGCTTGTGGTCATGAGTGTGTGTGAAGCCGGTCCGAGGTGGGTGTGTGCGGTGTTGGGTCTGCTTGTGGTAGTGTGTGTGTGTGTGTGTGTGTGTGTGAAGCTGGTTCGTGGTGGGTGTGTGTGGCGTTGGGTCTGCTTGTGGTAATGTATGTGTGTGTGTGTGTGTGAAGCCGGTCCGTGGTGGGTGTGTGCGGCGTTGGGTCTGCTTGTGGTAATGTGTGTGTGTGTGTGTGTGAAGCCGGTCCGTGGTGGGTGTGTGCGGCGTTGGGTCTGCTTGTGGTAACGTGTGTGTGTGTGTGTGTGTGTGAAGCCGGTTCGTGGTGGGTGTGTGCGGCATTGGGTCTGCTTGTGGTAATGTATGTGTGTGTGTGTGTGAAGCCGGTCCGTGGTGGGTGTGTGCGGCGTTGGCTCTGCTTGTGGTAATTGTGTGTGTAGCGTTGGGTCTGATTGTGATAATGTGTGTGTGTGTGTGTGCGCGAAGCCGGTCCGTGGTGGGCGTGTGCAGCGTTGGGTCTGCTTGTGGTAATGAGTGTTGAAGCTGGTCCGTGGTGGGCATGTGCAGTGTTGGGTCTGCTTGTGGTAATGAGTGTGTTTGAAGCTGGTCCATGGTGGGCGTGTGCGGCGTTGGGTATGCTTGTGGTCACGATGAGTGTGTGGGTCATGATGAGTGCGTGCGAAGCTGGTCCTTGGTGGACATGTGGCGTTGGGTCTGCTGTGGTGATCATGATCAGTGTGTGTGAAGGCCATTGGCTTTGGCTTAGTACTCCCCTCTCTCACGTTTGCTGTTGCTGATGAAGCCTTGGCGTGGCATTTGCAGAGCCTTTGTAGATGTCGTTCCTGCTTGTCCGTTAATCTTGTTCTTTGTTACTGAATTCAGAGTGAAGTCACCACTCGTTCCCGAATTGCGCGGACGCTGGGCCTAGGCAGGCCTGTTCACAGCACCTGCATTCCATCAGTGTTCAAGCCGGCAGAACCCTCCCTGGGGCTGCTGCGAGCGGACATTGGAGCTGCCTCTCTGTCTCTATTTGGAGACCCCTATGAGCTGGACCCCTTTGACAGGTGACAGAATTGGTGATGGTCCTGCATGGGCACCCGCTCCTCTCCACGAGGGCTGTGGCCGAAGGGCTCTGAGGTGCACGCGGAGGCCTTAGGGTTCGTGTCTGAGGGTGGCCATTCCTCCCGCCGCCACACTCGGTGCAGGTGGGCCGCGTGGAACTTAGGGGTCTGGTGCAGGTCCTGAATCTCGCGTGCCACTGTGGCCAGTGCTCGGCCATCCTCCTCAGTGCTGCCTCCCTGGGCTGGGGTTCTGGGAGCTGGAAGTCACCTGTTCCCTTTGGCCTATGTCCTTCCCTCTAGCAGTGAAGAGCTTTCGGCAAACCCTCTTTCCCCGCTGAGTGCCAAGAGACGGGCGCTGTCCCGGTCGGCCCTGCAATCCCACCAGCCTGTGGCCAGGCCTGTCTCCGTGGGGCTTTCCAGGTGTGTGAGGGCAGAGGCTTCTGGGGAGGTGGGGGCAGCAGTGGGGCAGCAGCTGGGGGCTCCAGGGTGTGGCCATGACAGCCTGGGTCTCCGTGGTCCTCTGTGGCCTCAGCCATCATGCTCATCAGGGAGCTCTGGCCTAAGGCAGTCTCAGCGCCTCCTGTATGGAGGCCACGGCCTGCCCGCAAGCAAGGACTGGAGGCCACGGCCTGCCCTCGAGCATGGACTAGAGTTGTTGCAGCTCCACGAGGTGGCCCCTCTGCCCCAACCCTGGCCTGAGAGCCACCAGCACAGGGACCCCACCTCACGCAGGAGCAGGGGCCCTGGTAAGGCTGTCATCAGAACTGGCTCTTGGCCAGTTCTGTTTTGGCACAAGAAAAAAATTAACCCAAACCAACGAAACAGGTAAAGATGCTTGCCTGCCCCTCCTGCCTGATGGTGGAGTGTGGCCAAGGCATTGGAGGTGACTCCCAGAAATACATGGTTTTGGTTTTCCTGGAGCCAGGGCTGGAGGTGGGGCTTCCTCCGTCCCTCTGGGAGGTCTGTTGGGGCACCTCTTCTCAAAACAGCATCTGGAGCAGGACTGTGGAGGAGGCACAGGCCCCGTCCAGCCCCACTCTCCCTGACTCCCGCCTGCTGCAGGGCTCTGCCTGGGTACCAGCCCATGGGCTGTGAGAGGTAGTGATGGCAGGGCCTCGGGTCTGTGCCCACAGGAGGCGTCTCCCTGCGGCGGTGCCGGAGCCAGACGAGGAGGAGCCAGTGCCCGACCTGCTGGGCAGCATCCTGTCGGGCCAGAGTCTCTTGATGCTGGGTAGCAGTGACATCATCATCCACCGTGATGGCTCCCTCAGTGCCAAGAGGGCAGGTGAGCACCTCCCCTACACGGCCGCCCACCCGACCCCAGTGTTTGCCCCCACACGGCCACGAGCCTCCCCCTGCACAGCTGCCTCCCTCTGGGCTTCTGGTCCTTAGCCTGCTCGAAAGGGCTCAGCCCATGTCTCAGTCGCAGAAGATGTAACTGAAATGCGGGGACCATTACTCAGCCATTTT
This sequence comes from Callithrix jacchus, assembly GCF_049354715.1. Taxonomy (NCBI): domain Eukaryota; kingdom Metazoa; phylum Chordata; class Mammalia; order Primates; family Cebidae; genus Callithrix; species Callithrix jacchus. The sequence continues at coordinate 131,287,804 of NC_133511.1, read as the reverse complement.
TCTCCATTGATTTCCTTTGAGCAGTTTCCCAGTTAGCCCTGAGTTCTTACTGAGCACCACAGCTGCAGGGTATGGCCCTAGTACCTGGGTGATACCATTTCCTGACAGGGTGCTGCCCGCCCCTGGTGAATATGCCTTAACGGGGTGCCGCCCCGCCCCTGGTGAATATCGTGTCCTAACGGCCTAGGGCACTGCACTTTGTCATCCACAGTGTGGCTGTCGAAGCAGCTCTTCCTCCAGGTGTGGAAAGGCGAGGTGTCCACCTCAACAGGCAGATGGGAGTTTAAAGCACACGACCTCACGGAAAAGCAGTAATGACAGAAGTTAAACCACTAGCGTTTACAAAGAGCGGGTGGGAAATGATTGCCATTGATTTTTTTGTTTTTTAGCTCCAGTTTCTTTTCAGCGAAACTCAGGCAGTCTGTCCAGAGGGGAAGAAGGGACCAAGGACTGCCTGCAGCCCAGAGCGTTGCCCTCAGGGAGCCCGACTCAAGGCCCCTCGGGAAGCAGGCCACAAGGCACAGGGCTCAGCTGTCAAGGTATCCCCGCCCGCACGTCAGGGGCGCCTGTGAGGCTGGACTTCTCTGCAACCCCTGGGCCGGGTCAGGTTCGGAATTTGTCAAATGGGAGTGCACCTGGCGTAAGACACAGTCACAGCCCCCAGTTCAACGGCACCAACAAGCCCCTTGCTTCCGCTGCATCTAAGATCTCCAGCAGAGATTCTAACCCCCCGTCTTGCAGTGCGGTACCAGGGCCTCCCCTGAAACCAGCGCCCAGAAGAGTGGACATCTCCGAGCTACCCAGGATACCAAAGATCAGGAGAGATGGCAGTGGCAGCAGACAGGCCGCAGCCCCGGCCCCTGGGCAGAGCATCGAGATCCCCAGCGCATGTATCAGCCGGCTGACCGGCAGGGAGGGCACCGGGCAGCCGGGGCGAGGTGCACGGGCAGAGAGCGAGGCCAGCAGCAGGGTCCCGCGGGAGCCCGGCACGCACGCAGGCAGCTCCCGGCCTCCAGCCTCCCATGGAAGTTTGGCCCCACTGGGATCCTCACGAGGGAAAGGGGTTGGGTCGACCTTTGAGAGCTTCCGGATCAATATTCCCGGAAACACGGCTCATTCCAGCCGACTCTCCAGCCCTGGCTTCTGTAACACGTTCCGGCCCGTGGACAACAAGGAGCAGAGGAAGGAGAACCCCTCGCCGCTCTTCTCCATCAAGAAGACAAAGCAGCTGCGGAGTGAGGTCTATGACCCCTCGGACCCCACTGGCTCTGACTCCAGCGCCCCCAGCAGCAGCCCTGAGAGGTCCGGCCCCGGCCTCCTGCCCTCTGAGATCACACGAACCATCTCCATCAACAGCCCAAAGGTCCAGACGGTTCAGGCTGTGCGCTGCGTCACCTCCTACACAGTGGAGAGCGTATTCGGGACGGAGCTCGAGCCCCCTCTTGGGCCAGCCTCCACCGTGTCCAAGCTCCGGGGCGTGGTGGCTGCCAAGGGGGCCTCTGACACGGAGCGAGAGGGGCCAGGCACAGAGGAGCCCGTGGAGAGCCAGGGCCTGGCTGCCCGGGTGCGGAGACTTTCCCCCCCAGAGCCCTGGGAGGACAACGATGGGGCATCCTGCAGCACCTTCTTTGGCTCTGAGGAGCGGACGGTGACCTGTGTGACAGTCCTGGAGCCGGAAGCCCCGCCCAGCCCAGACGTGCCACAGGCAGCCACCCACCGGGTCGTGGAGCTCAGGCCCCCTTCCCGGTCCCGCTCCACGTCTAGCTCCCGAAGCAGGAAGAAGGCCAAGAGGAAGAGGGCATCCAGAGAGCACCGGCGGACACGCTCCAGGACACGCTCCGGATCCAGGGACAGGAGCTCGAGGTCAGGGTCGCCGTCGGTGGGCGAGGAGCACCTCAGGAGGCAGCGGTCCAAGGCCAAGAGCCGGCGGTCCTCCAGCGACCGCTCCAGCAGCCGAGAGCGAGCCAAGAGGAAGAAAGCCAAGGACAAGAGCCGGGAGCACAGGCGGGGCCCCTGGGGCCGCAGCCGGAGGACATCTCGGTCACGCTCGGGGAGCCCGGGCAGCTCTTCCTATGAGCACTATGAGAGCAGGAAGAAGAAGAAGCGGAGATCAGGGTCCAGACCTCGGGGAAGGGAATGCTCCCCCATAAGCAGCCTGGAGAGGGTCCGCAGGCACAAGCACCAGCGGGAGCGCAGCCGCGAGCGGCTGGACTGGAAGGAGACTGCAGTGCGGTCCCGAGACCGGAGGAAGCGGCGGTCCCGGTCGCCAAGCTCAGAGCACAGGGCACGGGAGCACAGGCGGCCACGGTCCCGAGAGAAGCGGCCCCGCAGCCACTCCCAGTCCCCAGAGAGGAAGGAAGCTGTGAGGGAGGCGTCCCCAGTGCCCCTTCCACAGGGGGAGCTGGTGCAGGAAGACCTCCCAGCCAGGTCACCAGCCTTGGTGGAAGCTCCTATCTCACCAGAGGTGGCTGTGGCCGACCAGGTCCCCCTGCAGGCCCCCCCTGTCCTGGAGGTGGCAGCCGAGTGCACGCCTGACGACCTGGATTATGGCGACTCCGTGGAGGCGGGACACGTCTTTGACGATTTCTCAGATGAAGCTGTTTTCATACAGCTTGATGACATGAGCTCGCCACCTTCTCCCGAGAGCACGGACTCTTCCCCAGAGCGCGACCTTCCACCGAAGTCTGCGTTGCCCGCAGCCAGCCTGGCCGCCATCCAGAGGGAGGTGTCGCTGATGCACGATGAAGATGTTTCACAGCCCCCACCCCTGACAGAGGACCCCCAGGAGCTGCACGTGGCTGAGAAGACTGAGGTGCCCAGTTCCCTGGGTGTGGCACCTATGGGGAAGGAGGACGGCCCCACTGTGAGTGGGCGGGTACAGGAGGTGGTTTCACAGACCCCCCTGCTGCGGACCAGAGCCCTGGTGAAGCGGGTCACCTGGAACCTGCAGGAGTCGGAGAGCAGCGCCCCCGTCGAGGACAGAGCCCCCCGTGAGTAGGGCCCCTGACCCCATTGAGGACAGGGCCCCTAGGGAATCGGGCCCCAGACCCCACTGAGGACAGAGCCCCCAGAGAATAGGACCCTGGACCCCACTGAGGACAGGCCCCCAGTGAGTAGGGTTAGGACCCCGGCTCCTGTCCGGGACAGGCCCCGCCAGTCAATAGGTTGTAGGGGCCCGGCCCCTGTCCAGGATAGGCCCCTAGTGACTTCGACCCCTGTAGAGGACAGGGCCCCTGGGTGAATAGGGCCCTGACCGCCACAAGGGAGCTTCTGAGGCCAGGGAAGAGTGGGATAGTGGGGGCGGGGTCTCCCTGCGGGTGGGCCGAAAAGGTCGTGGTAGGGGTTCAGTGGCTAGGAGCTGGCATATGTCTCCCCTCCCCTGGCTGCTCTGTGGTCCTTTTCCTGGTGCTTTTCTGGATTTTTCCAGCTGTGAGAAGCATTCTGGGCATGGGTGGACACACAAAGCACCCACCTCCCTGTCTGTCGGGCTCCCAGGGGCACCACTTCACAGGCCACAGAAGCCCCGAGAAGGAGCCTGGGATGTGGAGGATGTGGCCCCCACAGGGGTCTGGCAGGCGTTCTCCGAGCCGCCCCCTCCTGGTCATGTGATTCCGGAGCCTGGGTTTCCAGACACAGACCCCTCTCAGGTGGGTGCCTGGGCTGGAGGGCTGTGGGCTGTGGGCAGTAGCCTGGCACCCATGCCACACACGCTCCAGCAGGCTGGGGCTGAGGCCTCATGGCTCCTGGGCACAGGGCTGCCAGTTGGAAGGCCCTATGCTCAGTGGGGCATGTCCTTCCCAGGTTTACAGCCCCAGCCTGCCTCCGGCCCTGGCCCAGCCATCAAGCATCCCACCCTGCTCGCTGGTCAGCCAGCCTACAGTCCAGTTCATCCTGCAGGGGAGCCTGCCCCTGGTGGGCTGCGGGGCAGCACAGACCCTGGCCCCAGTGCCCACTGCCCTGACCCCAGCCTCAGAGCCAGGCGGTCAAGCCACTGCAGCCAGCAACTCGGAGGAGAAGGCCCCCACTCCTAGGCTAGCTGTCGAGAAAACCAAGAAGGAGGAGGTGAGTCCTGCCTCTTCCCCTTCCCCCATGTTCCCATCTTATTTTGAAACTAAAGTTGTTGGCCGGGCACGGTGACTCAAGCCTGTAATCCCAGCACTTTGGGAGGCTGCGGTGGGCAGATCACCTGCAGTCAGGAGTTAGAGACCAGCCTAACCAACATAGAGAAACTCCATGTCTACTAAAAAATAATATAAAAGTTGGCCGGGGGTGGTGGTGGGTACCTGTGATCCCAGCTACTCGGGAGGCTGAGGCAGGAGAATCACTTGCACCCAGGAGGTGGAGGTTGCAGTGAAACGTTTGCGCCAATGCACTCTAGCCTGGGCGACAGCATGACTCCGTCTCAAAAAAAAAGTTGAGGAGCGGAAGCTGGTCCTTGTGCCTCTGAACTGCAAGAGTGTCCAGAACCACAGTTCCTGTGGCCAGAGGGACTCCAGGCCCCTGCCCAGCCATGTCCAGCATGACACACATGCTCCCTGTAGTACGTGGCGTGACGCGTGTGTTCCCTCTAGTACATGAAGAAGCTGCAGGTGCAGGAGCGCGCAGTGGAGGAGGTGAAGCTGGCCATCAAGCCCTTCTACCAGAAGCGGGAGGTCACCAAGGAGGAGTACAAGGACATCCTGCGCAAGGCTGTGCAGAAGGTGGGCTGTGCACGCATGTCCTGTGGGAGCTCTGGGTCCCAGGCAGTGCAATGCTGCGGTGTGGCAGATCAGTGCTGTCTCATCGACACGGACTTTGGGGTGAAACCATGAGTGTGGGTCTGAGGTCAGCCAACCAGGTCAGGGGTCTGCGTTGCCACATCCTGGCTGCAGGCCTGGGGCTGCCCCTGCAGATGGTTAGGGAAGAGGTGCTTCGGTGCCTGCAAGGCGCACGCAGATATGTTCTAAGGTATTTAAAATTACCCAAGGCCAGGCATGGTGGCTCAACGCCTGTCCTTCCAGTACTTTGGGAGGCCGAGGTGGACAGATCACCTGAGGTCAGGAGTTTGATATAAGTCTGGCCAATATGGTGAAATCCCGTTTCTACTAAAAATAAAAAAAAAAATTAGCTGGGCGTGGTGGTGCATGCCTGTAATCCCAGCTACTCGGGAGGCCAAGGCAGGAGAATTGCTTAAACCCAGTAGGTAGAGGTTGCAGTGAGCTGAGATGGCACCACTGCACTCCAGCCTGGGTGACAAAGCAAGATTCCATCTCAAAAAAAAAAAAAAGTTGCCCAGCTTAAAGATAGAACAAGACTCCCAGAGGTGAGCAGGTACCTGGTGGTGGCAGGACATGGTACCTGGACCCCACTGAGGACAGGCCCCCAGTGAGTAGGGTTAGGACCCCTGCTCCTGTCCAGGACAGGCCCCGCCAGTCAGTAGGTCGTAGAGTCCTTGCCCTCGTCCAGGACAGAGCCCCGGTGAGTAGGGTGTAGGGGCCCAGCCCCTGTCCAGGATAAGCCCCTAGTGACTCCGACCCCTGTAGAGGACAGGGCCCCTGGTGAACAGGGCCCTAACCGCCACAAGGGAGCTTCTGAGGCCAGGAAAGAGTGGGATAGTGGGGGCGGGGTCTCCCTGCGGGTGGGCCGAAAAGGGTATGGTAGGGTTCAGTGGCTAGGATGGGGTCTCACGTGAGTGGGGCAGCCCTTGCTGCCATCTGTATTCGTGCCAGCACCCAGGGTCTGCTCCCATGCAGGGCTGGTGAGGTACCCCAGCTGTGGCCCAGAACCTCTGGATGGGAAAGGACATTGGGTGATTGGCCCTCTCTCTCCAGATCTGCCACAGCAAGAGTGGGGAGATCAACCCCGTGAAGGTGGCCAACCTGGTGAAGGCATACGTGGACAAGTACCGGCACATGCGCAGGCACAAGAAGGCGGAGTCTGGCGAGGAGCCGCCCACCCAGGGCGCCGAGGGCTGAGGCCGTGCCCTGGGAGCTCTGCTGGGAGTGGCAGAAAACAGGGGGCACCAGCACGCCTGCCCCTGGGTTCCTGCGGTGACGCCTGGTCTGTGCGCCTGTCTCGCTCACAGTTGAAAACTGGACACTTTTGTATGTATATTATAGATACACTGTTTCCATTCTAATTTATCAAAAACGGATTATCTTTAGAAGTTTCTTGATTGACTTAATACTTAGAAGGTAAAGCACTTGGTGACTGGGAGAGGCTCCAGCTGGGGTGGGGGCGTCTGTGATAAATCTCTACGTGGCCTCCCCCCGGCAGCTGCGTGTGCACCTGTCTCTGGGTTAGGAGGTACTTCCTTCAACTACGTTGACTCCTGTAAATAGTTGCTCTAGTCTGCACTCGGCACAGCTGCCTCCCAGAGGCCAGGGGCAGCACTGGCAACCCTGAGGCCTGGCAATGGGAGGTGGGCGTGGTAGGTGCTGCCCCTACCCTCTGTACAGCTGGTGGGGGCCACCTGCCTCTCAAGGGCCTTGTTCTTTGAGTCAGTTATTGCTTGTAATGTGTGTGGTGAAGACAAGTGAGTTGGTGTGCAGGGAGGCTGTGGAGGTCCCTCCCTCCCTGGGCCCCACCTATGTCCAGCCTGGACCTGATTCCCTGCCAGCCAAGACGCCAGAGCATGTTCTGGGGCTCTTTTTATTAGACTGGGTGGCCACGGCCAGCTCTAGGCAGGCTGCTCCAGCTCCATAAGGAAGCCCTCGATGACATCGTAGAGGCTGTTGGCGCTGGACAGGCAGAGGCTCAGGCTGCTGCTGTCCAGGGACGACACCCCCTCGCGCTGCGTGCCCTCCAGGTACACTCGGCACAGCCAGGGCTCCAGCTGCCAGAGGGCATCAGGCGTCTGTCAGTGGGCCTGGACACATGGCCGCCCCTCCCCGAGGCTCTGGTCTCACCTTCACCAGGACCAGGCTCTTCTCCTTGGGTCTCCCGGCTGACAAGTCCTGGCCGAAGCCCAGGTAGATGGTGCAGTGTGGGGAGTTGCAGCGGCGCCGTGCCCTAAATTCCACCAGCTCTGCAGAAGGAGGCTCTGCTGAGTACCTGGAGGCAAGTGCTCCCCGGGACCCCTGGAGACAGCACCCCAGGCAGGGGCCCCACTGACCTTGGAAGAAGACTCTGAAGTCGAAGATGGGGGTGTCACAGTTGCGAGGCAGCAGGCAGGCTGGGGTGGAGGGGCTGGCGGAGCCTGGGGGGCCGCCAACCTCCCAGTATACCTTGCACTTGCCCATGCGCCGAGCCCACAGCTGCGGCCCCCGAAGCTCCAGCTGCAGCCCGGGGGCCACATGCCGCAGCAGCTCTTCCGTGTAGCGCAGCTGCTTCTGGTCCGGAAGCTCAGCAGGGCTGGGGAATGCCACCGGCTGAGGGTCTGTGGCCCAGATGGCTGGGCCCTGGGGGCCATACAGGAACACACAGCTCGGGCGCTCCACTACCTGCTGCAGGACCGTGCGGCCCTTGTAGGTGATGGTCACGTCCAGCACCCCTGGGCCGGGCTCTGCATGGAGACCAAGCTGTGAGCACTGGGCGTGGGTGGGGACAGGCTGCCCCCTTCCCAGGGTGCACTCACCTCCCACCACAGTGCAGGCACCTGGGGAGCGGGCCAGGTATGGCTCTGCCTGGTGCAGGGGCTCTGGGGCCGTGGCCTCGCCTATATCCAGAAGGAAATCTTGTGCTGGCACCTCATCCCCACCCCCTTCCTGTGCCCTAGGCCCCCCAACCCCTACCCCTCTCACCTGCCATTAGGGCCGGGGGCTGGGTCCTGGGGCTTGGGGTCCCCTCTGCTGCCCATTTGTACAGCTCCCCAGCAGGGAGCCCTGAGTCTGAAGAGGGAGGAGAGCAGTGGGAACAGGGGTCCCCTCCTGTTCTCCAGCTCCCCACTCCCCCTTCTCAAGTGTCTGTCCAGGGACACTGGCCCCTCCTGTTTTCCCTGGGGCTCCACCGTCCCCTTGGCACTGCTCACACCTCTAGCATAGCCCCCAGTCGGGGAAAGCGCGTTCAGTCCCTCTCCAGGAGCCTTGGCTGGGCCTGGATCTGCCCCCCATGATGCTGTCAGCAGATTGTCCCCCAGGCAGCTCTGCCACATCGCCTGAAGCAGGAGGTCCTGCTGGTCCCCGGCTGGGGCAGGGAGGAGGCTTGGGACTTGGACTTCAGCATCTCCTTGTGCTAGGAATGGCCCTGGGGGCCCAGCCTGCAGGGAAAAGGCAGGCTCAGCATTTCGTAGCTCCCTGGCCTGGCATGAGGAGAGGCAGGCAGAGAGGAGACTACCTGGGAGGGTGGGTCAGCCATGGGGGCCTCTGCCTCTGTCCGGTCCGTGCCTGGGCCTTCTGAGGGAGGATGGGGCAGGGGTCAGGCCCCAAGACCAGAGTGAGACACAGCCAGAGCCCAGAGCAGCCCCCACCAGCTTCCTGGCTGTGAACCCTTAGGGCTGTGGCCTGAGGAGGTGGGGTTCCTCCTGGGGCTGCTGGGACTGCTGGCAGCCTCTCCCATAACACCTTCTAAAACTACAAATCTGACCGGGAATGTCCCCCCTTCCCTACTTGAGATGAATGCCAGCGCCCTTGGTAGCCAGCGTCTCACCTCGGCAGCCCAGCTCCTGGCTGAGCGTGTACACCTTGTGGGGGTCCGCAGGGTCCCCCGAGTTGTCCCGTAGCATCACGAAGCGACGCGTGCTGTGCAGGGCGCAGCGGAAGTTGGTTTTCCAGCCGGCGCGCTCCGCAGCCTCGCAGGGCGGCTGGTCACCTCCGCTGCTGCTGGGCGGCCACCTGCCGCGAGCCACGGCCCAGGCCTGAAGAGGGGACAGAGGACGTGGGCCCGGCCCGCGGGGTCCTGGGTGCGCCCTCCCATCCGGGGCAGGACGGGGCGGGGTCCCACCTTGAAGATGCGCGCGTCCGCCTCGCTCAGGTCCTTGCGCCCGAAGTGCTTCCAGGGCACGCGGAAGCGGGTGCGTGCCTCGTCCAGCCACCGCAGCCCCTCGTAGCGGCCGCTGCTGACCTCCCCAAGGAGCCACTCTCCGAACAGCACGCGTGGGGCTGCCCTGTGGGTGCCGGGCCGCGGGGAGTCAGAGCGGGCAGCGGGGCCCTCCGGGCGGGCGCCTGGAAAGGGTGGGCGGGGCTCTCACCTCTGCGAAGCCAAGGCCATCGCTCCCTCTGCGGGGCTAGACGGCGGTCAGGTGTCACAACGGGACGGCAACGCTCGGGTCACTGCAGAAGCCAGGCCGTGTGGGGGCCAGGTGTCACGGGGGTCGGGGTCACAGGTGTGGACCGAGGGCTGGGGGGCTACAGGTGTGGCTGCCGGTGTGGCCAGCGCGCACACATGAAGTCGCAGGTGTCGGACCAGCGTCCAGGCCAGGAGGGTAGGTGCAGGCCGGACCCTGCGGGGATGGGAAAGGCCGCGTCGGGGGCGGGCCAGGCTCCCGGGAAAGCGAAACCTAAACGGCTGGCGGCGCTTTCCCACCCTCCCCGGTCCCACCCCCGTCCGGTTCTCCACTCCGCGGAACCCCGCCTCCGAGTCTCTCCCCGCCCGACCCTCGTCCCTCGGGCTCCCCCGGCCCAGGGCTCTCCACATCGGGGGGTCACGCAGTCCCCGCGGAGGCTGTTGCTCCCGGGTCTGCACCGCGTGGGCCCGGAGTCCCGAGTACCTGGGTGCCAGAGCCGCTGGGGCGGGAAGTTTCGTCTCGCGGGGAAGCGGGGGGCCGGCGTTTTTATGTGGCCGGGCCGGGCCGGGCCGGGCCGGGGCGGGGCCCGAGAGGCTGCAGGTGCTGCCGAAGAGGTCACGTGGCCAGGCGGGTGTTTCTGGGAAAAGCGCGCGCGGCCCGTTCCTGCTTTCGGATGCGGCAAGCGGAACCCCGCACCGGGCAGGCGGAGGAGGGAGCGGCGGAGGCGGGCAGTGGTGGGCTCTGCCTGCCGGCCTGGCTCAGCCCTGCAGGATCTAGCGGCTCCCGCTCTGGGAAGCAGCCCCTATGCGCCTGGGGCGAGGGGGTGTGGGGGACACAGTGGGATAAGCTGGGGACCCACGAATAAGCGAAACGTGACCCCAGGCAAAAGCAGGTCCTTTTTGCGCTTTTAGAAGTGGGTAATGGGTGGGGCCGGGCACCGTGTCTCAAGCCTGTAATCCCAGCACCTTGGGAGGCCAGGGACACCCAATCACTTGAGGTCAGGAGTTTGAGACCAGCCTGGCCAACACAGGGAAACCCAGTCTCTACTAAAACTACAAAAATTAGCCGGGCGTGGTGGCACGGGCCTGTGGTCCCAACTACTTGGGAATCGCTGGAGCCTAGGAAGTTGGGGCTGCAGTGAGCCCAGATCAGGGTACTGCACTCCAGCCCCAGCGACCGAGCGAGACTAAGTCTCAAAAGGGAAGTGGGTAATGAGGCGGATGTGCCTCCAAAGAACGGCAGTGTCGCGTTTTTTTAGTTCCTTTTTCTGCAGGGTCCAGCCCCCTCCTCCTCTGAGCGCTCCTGTCTCAGCCTCCTGACAACCTGGATCACCAGCTCGAGCCTCTCCGTCCAGCTTTTTGTATTTAGTAGAGACGGGTTTTCACCATGTTGGCCAGGATGGTCTCGATCTCCTAACCTCAGGTGATCCGCCCACCTCGGCCTCCCAAAGTGCTGGGATTACTTACAGGTGCAGCCACGGTGCCCGCCCCGTTTGGGTTCTTAAGTTTGTTCTGCCAAGAATATCAGACACTCTCTCAATTAAAACATTTGGAAAGGAATTGGTGGTGTCTTTTCATGAGGGAAAGTGCTGATCACTCACAGGGGACCCCTTGATAGTTCTGGGCATGGGCACCCAGCCTGGGCTCGCCCTTGAGAGAAGTGAGGGGGCGTGTGTCTCACCCCCGCCTGCAGTCCCTCCTGCCCGGCCCCACAGACTCGCCCACCCCAGTGCGCCTCAGTCCAGGCCTCTGGAGGGGCCTTTACTGCTGCACCCCAGCCCAAGCACGCAGATTTCAGAAGGGGACTGGGACCCCCTGGCAGGTGTTTGAGACCACCGGCATCCAAGCCCATCATCTTATTGGGGGTTTGCGTTGGCTCCTCAGCCTCCCCCAGACAGCCTCTGTGTAGGGTTGGGGGGGGAGGAGGAGAAGGAGGAGGAGGAGGAGGAGGTGGTGGTCCTCGGTGTGGGGTGGTGGGGGGGTCCCCATCTCAGGCTGTGGTTAGAGCAGGGGAAGAACTTGCCCGGCCAGCTGGCCCCAGCCTGGGGAGGGTGCGGGAACAGCAGGTGGTTTACCGGAAGCCCTGCAGCTCGCTTGGGGTGGGGACAGAGTGGCTGGACTTGCCACCCCCATCAGCACACCCGGGTTCCAGCACTGAGGACCATGGGGGACGCTATCGAGTGGGGCACCCCCCACCCCCCATGGACCCCCGTGCCTGCCCCACGCCACCGCCTGAGTTTCGGGAGCCTCGATTTATTCTGCGTTGGGTCAGGGGTGGGGGGAGCCAAACCTCCAGTGCCTGGGCGGCTGGGGGAGGGGGAAGGGGCCTCTTTAGATGTAGGAAGAGTCATTGCCGGGCTCATCGTGGGGACCCCCACCCCATCCCCTGTCCTCGCCCTCGCCCTCATCGCCACCGCTGGAGTCGCCTGCGCCATCCACGTCCAGGGTGGGCGCGTTGAGAACGACCACGTCCGCCTCCGCCCCGATGTCCTCACCGAACCACACGGCCTTGTAGCCGCCCTCTGGCCGCCGCTCCTTGTTCAGGATGGACCTTAGGGCCACGGGGCTTCCCCCGCTGTGGGCCGCTGCTGGGGACTCAGGGGCAGAGCCGGGGGGCGAGGGGCCGGGGGGCGAGGGGCCGGGGGGCGAAGGGCTGGGGGTCTCAGGCTTCGTGAGGATCAGCGGTGTCTCCGAGGGCTTGGGCTCCTGCGTGGGGCTGGGGGCAGATGCCCAGTTGGCCTCCTGGTCAGGTTGGAATGCCTGGTTGTTAGAGCCATGGGGCTCAGGCTCCTGTGGGCGGGGAGGGCGGGTGTGAGCGGAGTCCCTGGGTCTCTGGGGCTCTGCAGCCCTGGCCTCTCTACACCCTCAGTCCATGCTGGACCTGGACACCCCTCCACATCTGCCGCTGTGCCCTCCCCTGGCCGGTCTTCCTCTCCCGCCCCGTCCTCCTGCCCTGCCCTCTGCCCTGGGCCTCACCGGGGCTTTGCCAGAGCAGCACTTGAGCCGGGGGCCATAGTGCTTGTGGACTAGGATGGCGAGGCCAAGGACAGCCAGCAGCAGCAGTGCACCCAGCACCCCGCCCAGGGCGGCCATGTCCACCGCCGAGAAGCGCTTGTCCTCCGAGGGTTGGCCACCCGGCATTCCTGCCAAAAACACCATCACCCCCACTGTTGAGTGCCCGGGGCCAACCTGTGCCAGGCTCGGGATGCCTGGAAACCACCCAGGCCTAGCTGTCTCCCAAAGCTCAGGCTCTGCTGACCCTGGCTGGAGGGGGGCTGCGTGTCCCAGTGAGACCCTGAGAGCCCCGAGGAGGCCAGGCTGCTCACGGGAGGTGCAGGGGCTGGCAGGGAGAGTGGCACCCGAGGTAATCATGGGTATGGCTGGATGGCAGGTCTGGCCTCTGCCCTGCACACATCACAGCTCACCTCACTGGAGGCCTCGGGCCTGTCTAGGTGTCTGTCAGTCCTATACAGACCCCTCTTTGGGATTTCATGGTCAGGCCAGGCCAGGCCAGCCTGGGGCAGCCCCGTCCCACAGTGTGTCCCGGACCACCCAGCGTCCTGAGTCAGGGAGGGAAGGGCGACTCCTTGGCAAACGGAGTGGGTGTTACCTGAGGACGTGGTGCTCCTGCTGACCCCGGGGGTCATCGGCTGAGAGGCTCCCGGCTCCGGGGTCTGTGCTGTGCCCCCACCGGGAGTGGCCGGTTGGTGGGAGGTGCTGGTTCCCACACCCGGGGGCATCGGCTGATTGGTTCCCGGCTCTGGGGTCTGTGCTGTGCCCCCACCGGGAGTGGCCGGTTGGTGGGAGGTGCTGGTTCCCACACCCGGGGGCATCGGCTGATTGGTTCCCGGCTCTGGGGTCTGTGCTGTGCCCCCACCGGGAGTGGCCGGTTGGTGGGAGGTGCTGGTTGCTGCACCTGGGGGTCTCCCAGGTGTGGGTGAGGTTGGTGGCCTCAGAGTTGTGCCAGAGGGTGGGTGAGGGCCTGTGCCTCCCCTAGAGCTGGTCGTGGAGGGCCCCTGGGAGGGCCCAGGGGGTCTGGGGGCCTTGGAAGTGGTGCTGCTCCAGGGCCCAGTTGTTCCTCCGGCCTCTGGGGAGGGGGGGACGTCTGGGGGCCAGGAAGAGTGTTTGGGCTTGCCTCTGCCCGCCCCCTGCACCTCTGCCTCGGGGAAGGGAAGGACTTATCTGGAGAACCCTGGGCTCACCTGTGGAGGGGGGCTCCTGCTCGGAAACTTGGATCTCAATGACTGTGGTCGCAGTGCCCAAGCTCACTGTGTTGTTGGCCTCAACCTGGGGCAGGAAGGGGCTTGTCCCTCCTGGGTTCCTCTTTAAACCCCACGCCCTCAGAGACATCCACCTGCCCTGCCATTCACCTCTGCATAGAAGGTCCCCGCCTGTGGCAGTGCGATGGCGGTCAGCACAAGCTCTCCCTCCATCCGGAAGTGAGAGTGGTTGCTGATTCGATACGTGATGGCCGAGTTGAGGTCCTGGAGAGAGGGCCTCACTGAGTTCCCGGCCAGGCTGCCTCCCACATGCAGCTCTGACCCGCCCACAGCGTGGAGGGCAGATGGGCCCCGGGACCCCGGCAACAGGAAGGCAGCCGGACGGGGCAGCAGGCTTGGCATGCTGCCTACCGGGAACTCCGGGTCCTGAGCCTGGATCCTCAGAGGCTGAGAGGGGGCAGCTGCATCCTCGACCACAACACCTGCTCCAGAGCCAAGCGCCACGGTGCCACGGTACAGGCTCTGGGGGAAGTGGGGTGGGCTTCCGGCTGCAGCCACAGCCCTCACGGTGACCTGGGTCACGGAGTAGCGGGCGAGGTCAGCCTGCTGGCCCTGGAGGCGGGGAGGTAGCACTGGTGGGGCTGAAGGTAGAGCTGGAGCCTGGGGCTCAGGAAGGCAGGTGCATATTGGAGGGACCCCACCCTGCCCCCTGTGGAGGTGCCCACCTCACCTTCACCAGGAGAAGGAAGGTCATGGGGCTGGGTACCCTCCTGGCCATGGTGAGGTTACCGGAGTCTGCGTGGATGACGAACGTGCCATTCACATTTCCTGGGAGGTGGAGGAAGTGCTCAGCTCCGGCCCCCTGGGGCTCAGGGACCCAGTCAGCTCTGCCTAGCTGGCAGGTGGCCCGAGGGCTTCCCTAGCCCCAGGTGGGGACAGAGACAGGGTCAGAGAGGGGTCCAGGGTGTTGCTGCGGGCTGGGCCCCACTCACCATCCTGGATGCTGTAGACGATGCGTTGGTTGATGCTACGGTCTCCATCCTCAGCATAGATGGGTCCGGGACGCAGGACGAGGGGGGACGGCTTCAGGGATGGTGGAGGGGAGGGCACATTGTGGGGTGAAGTGGATGGCCGCAGCCTGGCCCCTCTGGCTCCCCCCAAGGTCAGCCAGGGCAGGGCTGGCCGAGGAGGGGCCTGTCACTCTGGTGGCTGGGCATCCTTGCCTGCCTAGGACGTCGCTGTCCCAGCATCACAATCAGTGACACCCCCGTGGTTCCCTTACTATAAGTCAAATTGCCCAAAAATATTGAGACCCATTTGCACAATGCTTGTCTTGACAGGTAAGAAAACATTTAGAAAGGGTGGGACCCTCGGGGTCTGCATTCCACCTTTTACCAGCCCTTTGGTGACACAGGCACGGGTTCCCGCTGCCCCCGGGTGCCTTGGTGCCATGAGGTCTACAGGCAGCCAGTGTGGCCTCAGTGGTGACTGTGAGCAGGGCAGAGCCGTCACCATCCCTTGAGAGCTCCAGGCCCTCAGCCCACCTCCCCGGGCCCCCAAGACCCCCTGGCTCCAGGCAGGCCACGCTCCTCTCTGTGTGGAGATTTGCTCCCTCACCACCTCAAGATGGGAAGGATTGGTTTACAAGGAGAGTCTGTATTTGTTTCAAAATCACAACCAAAATTGGCTTCACCCCAATTGGTCCGACCCTTTCTGGGTCCTGACCCTGACCCTTGCCTCCCGCCAGCCTGGGAGTCTCCACCCTGTGGACTGCCCCTCCCTCCCCATTACCAGTATGTGCCCAGTAGGGACGGCCCCGAGGTACTGGGCTTGGATGCAGACGTAGCCGTCTGAAAAGCTGCAGGGCAGGAACCACGGGGGCCGCAGGTCGGCGGGCACCACGTTAAGCACCAGTGTGGCGGTGGCCGTGTGGCTGGGCTCCACGTGCTCCTCCGGGGTGTCCTGTAATGGCCGGCTGTGCTGGATCAGGCCTGGGAGCAGCTGGGTCCGGGGGCCGCAAGTGTCTGGGACTCAGGGGTGGGGTGACGTGCTCACCCGCACCAGTAGCCGGAAGGCCATCTTTGGCCGCTTATCGAAGTCCAGGGGCCGGTCCAGCCTCAGGGCAGGACGGTTTGCACCCACCAGGGAGAAGTAGTCACTGGCACCCTGGAGAGGGTCGGGGGGACAGAGCCTGAGAGCCTGGGAGGGCGAGGGTGGCCTCGGGTGTCAGAGGCAAGGGGCCTGTGCTGGGGGGACAGGGTGGGCAGCACTGACTGTGGTCTCTTCCTGGAGGGTGTAGAACAAGATGTCATTTGCGTCTGGGTCCTTGGCCTCCAGTTCCGTCTCTGGGATGACGATGGAGGTCACTTTAGTGTCCTGGGGAGGGAGAGGAACTTGGTCCGGCCATGGCCCCTGTGGACCCCACTGTGACTGAGCCCCCTGCCCTCACCCCGGGCTCCCACGCCCCCCATGCCCAGCCCCGGCGGCATCACTGGCCTCACCTCCTCCACACTTATCTCCTTGGTCATAAAGGGAAACTCAGGGGAGTTGTCATTGACATCCAGCACTGACACGATCACCCTCATCTGGGTCACCTGTAGGGTGTGGCCGTCAGCCTCTCCCACAGCCTCCCCTGCACCCTCGACGGCCATCCATCCGCTCACTCACTCATTCAGTGGTCTTGGGGGGCTGCAGGGCGGCTGCCCAGTTCTAGGTGCCGGGACGCAGAGATCACAAGTGACAAATCTCTGCCCAGTGGCGCCTGTCCTGGCAGGACCCACAACAGACAAAATGGAATCTATAAAGGTGGGAGGTAGCAGGTGCTCCAGGGAAAAATGATGCAGGTGCTGGGGACGCAGCTGGCAGAATCTCAAGTGAGGACACAATCCAGTTTCTTTTTTTTTGAGACAGAGTCTCTCCCTCTGTCTCCCAGGCTGGAGCGCAATGGCACAATCTCAGCTCACTGCAACCTCCACCTCCCAGGTTCAAGTGATTCTCCTGCCTCAGCCTCCTGAGTAGTTGGGTCTACAGGTGCGCGCCACCACGCCAGCTACGTTTTGCATTTTTAGTGGAGACGGGGTTTCACTGTATTGGTGAGGCTGGTCTCAAACTCCTGACTTCAGGTGATCCACCTGCCTCAGCCTCCCAAAGTGCTGGGGTTACAGGTGTGAGCCACCGCGCCCAGCTGACAATCCAGTTTCTTCAAAACAAATCTCCAAGAAAAAAGACGGGAGAAAGGGGAAGGGGCAGATTCACAGAAACTCGGGAGGATTTCCAACAGGGACGTGGTGTGAACCTCGCTTGGACCCCGATTCAAACAAAAAATTGTAAACAGAGACCACGGGAATGTGGCATCCTGGACACTCAAGGATGGCAGGAAGCGACCACTTTCCCAGGTGTGACAATGACATCATGGTTATGTTTTAAAAAGGTTCCTGGCTGGGTGCGGGAGCTCATGCCTGTAATCCCAGCACTTTGGGAGGCTGAGGTAGGTGGATCACTTGAGGTCAGGAGTTCGAGACCAGCCTGGCCAAATGGTGAAACCCCATCTCTACTAAAAATACAAAAAATTAGCTGGGCATGGTGGTGCCTGCCTGTAGTCCCAGCTACTCAGGAGGCTGAGGCGGGAGAATTGCCTGATCCCAGGAGGCGGAGGTTGCCGTGAGCGGAGATTGCGCCATTGCACTCCAGCCTGACGACAGAGGGAAACTCTGTCACCCCCCCGCACACACACACAAGGGTCCTGGCCAGTCGCGGTGGCTCACACCTGTAATCCCAGCACTTTGGGAGGACAAGGCAGGCGTATTACCTGAGGTCAGGAGTTCGAGAAGCCTGACCAACATGGAGAAACCCTGTCTTTACTAAAAATATAAAATAAGCCGGGCATAGTGGCGGCCGCCTGTAGTCCCAGCTACTCGGGAGGCTGAGGCAGGAGAATCACTTGAACACGGGAGGCAGAGGTTGCAGTGAGCTGAGACTGTTCCATTGCACTCCAGCCTGGGCAAGAAGAGTGAAACTCTGTCTCAAAACAAAACAAAAATTAGCCGGGCATCGTGGCAGGCACCTGTCATCGAAGCCACTCAGGAGGCTGGGGCGGGAGAATCACTTGAACCCGGGAGGTGGAGGATGCAGTGAGCCGAGATCTTGCCCCTGCACTCCAGCCTGGGCGACAGAGGGAGACTCAAAGAATAAAGGGTTCCTCTCTTTCAGAGACACATCCCAAGATACGTGGGGGTGATGCGCCGTGGCGTGCGGAGGGCGCAGAGCCCGCTGTCTGCTGGTAGGCGGGGGGGGCGGGGGGGGCGCCTGTGCTGGCCTCAGGATTCTGCAATTTTCCTTAATAAATTGCAGAAGTGGTGGGAGTGGAGGTGGCGGATGGTGGATTTCTGGGTCGAGCTGGGGCAGAGCCAACAGATTTACCAATGGGGGGACTCGGGGGGACTCGGGAAGGGAGGGCGAGTGGGAACTGAAGGGGTCCCAGTGACCCGCAGGATAAAAGTGCCTCCCTGGAGGGGGCAGTGGTGGTTGGGAAATGGGTGGGAGTCTCAGGCACGCTGGGGGCAGAGTCTGGGCTGGAGGAAGTGTGGGCGTCACTCTTGGATGGTGCCATTTGAAAGCACAGCGGAGCTGAGGTCACCAGGGAGTGGCTGTGGACCGAACCCAGCACAAGTGGCCGGGCGGGCGGGGGAGTGGGGCAGGTACTCACGAGCAAGCTTCCCCTCTGGCACCGCAGCTCAGCCTGAAGCAGTGTGTTCTCCTGTGGAGGCAGAAGGGCCTGCAGTCACCATCCCACACCACAGGTGGGGAGACTGAGGCCCAGGGGACAGGTGCTGGCCCAGACCCCATCAGCAGTGGTCAATCCCGAGCCATGGGCCCAGGCAGCTTCCTCCCAAAATGGCCCAGCCTTCTAGGGCAGGCAGCACCAAGCGTGGGTGTCAGTGGATGCTGTGGGCACAGAACCCCTAGGCCCCCGGGGAAGGCATGGCCTGGAGATCCCGGAACCCTTCCCCCCAGCCCTTCCACCCCACCCACCTGCCGCCCACACCTCGTAATCAGGAGTCACGTTGAGAAACAGCTGGTTTCTAAGGACCCGAAACGCGAAGGGGGTGGATGAGGGTCCGAGGGTCACCTCCAGGCCCTCTGGGACGTGGATGTCCACCAGGGGCTCGGTGACATTTGCGTTCTCCTCAACTTCTAAGTAGGTCTTGTCCACAGAGCAGTCTGTAAGGTGGCAGAGGAAGGGTCAGCGCTTCCCAGCCCCCGGCTCCCTCTGCCCCGGGCCCCCACCTACCCCTGCCCAAACGTACACTGGGCCTGGGCCAGGGCCCCCGGGGATTGGCCGAGCAGCCCGGCGAGCAGCAGGGGAGGCCACAGCAGGGCCCAAACCCCCATCTTGGCGGCCGTCGCCTGGCGGGAGGGTCCCAGTGGCTCTGGCATCCAGAGCTGGCGCAGTTCCTGCCTCAGCAACCTTTGCCCCAGGGCGGCGCCACCTGCTTTATGATCCTTTACGACCAGCCTCTGCCAAGGGGGCTCCCGCTGGCCGGCCGGTCCAGCCCACCGCCAGGAGGGATGGGCATGGGGCCGAAGCTGGACTCAGTGCAGGGGTCAACCAGGGACTCAGGCCACAGACCCCGAAGCACAGGGTGGGAAGGAGATCGGCTCTTGGGCCCCACGGGGCGGGGGCAGGGTGGGGGCGGGGCGGGGGCAGGGTCGGGGTGTTGGGGGAGAGAAGCTGGGGGCTGGGGGCAGGGGCTCCGCCCTTGGTGTCCAGATGTCTAGAACCTGCCCCCTGAACCTGGCTCCTCCCCTAAGCTCTCCCTCAGGCAAAGTTCCTAGGGCCACCTCTGGAGGCTCAGAACCTGGGGTTCCCCGGGGATCACCTCCCTCCCTCCCTCCCTCCCTGACGCAGGTTCTGAAGGAAAAGGCTCTCCTCCGTGTGTCCTAGGGACACCCCTGCCTGTCCCAGAGACAAGTCAGCTTCTCAGGCTGGGGCTGGACAGGGCCTTAGTAACGGAGACGGCAGGGCTATGAGGGCAGCTGGGCGCTCTTGGGGGCCCTCATGCCCAACAGAAGCGGTGAGGTGACACTTGTCCTGCTTTTTTCTTTTTTGCAACCTCAGACTCCTGCGTTTGAGCGATGCTCCTGCCTCAGTCTCCAGAGTGTCTGGGATTACAGGTGCCCACCACCACGCCTGGCTACTTTTTGTATTTTTAGTAGAGATGGGGTTTCGCCATGTTGGCCAGGCTGGTTTTGAACTCCTGACCTCATGATCTGCGTGCCTCGGCCTCCCAAAGTGCTGGGATGACAGGCGTGAGCCACCGTGTCCGGCCACTCTGCTCTTTTCCTTGGCCCCCCAAACCTCCAGCTGTAGGGAGAGGCCACTGGATGGGGTCAGGTGGAGGAAGGGGCTGTTGTGACGGGGAAGCGGATCCTTCCCTCGGGGCCTGTGTGCTGAAGCTTCTGCCCTCTAGAGGCTGGGGCTGGGCTCAGTGCCCCAACCCTGCACCGCCCCGCACCACCATGGTCCTGGAAGCCCTGCACACTCCCTGCTCCACAGGCTCTGCGGGGTCAAGCCACACAAGACAGAGGGTCCGAAGAACTCCTGCTCGAGTAGACACCCGGCAGCCTAGGTGACCCCCCACCCCCACTCCGTCTTCCCTGGCCCCTTCCAGAAACACTGACCACATGGCTCCCTGACAGGAGCTGGGGGGCCCCTGAATGTCTGCTAATGCATGACAAGGGGTGGGGCGGGGCCCTGGGGTGCTTAGTCAATGTACAGGAGGTGGCCCTGATGGCAGAGATAAGGATGAGCTGCCATGGCCACCAGGTGTAAAGGCAGCTGGGTGTGGTCACAGCCCCGGTGGGCTGATGGGCCCTTCCATCTGCAGCCCCAACGCACAGGGGCTGCCTGGATTGTACCAAGTGGACACAGCAGACTCGCAGCGTCTGGGTCTGATTCCTCCTTTATTGGTGCCAAGTAGCCCCCCCTTTCCCAAACCCGCCCCTCAACACAAGTGCAGCTCCGCTCTGGGCCTGGCGGGTGGCGAGGGGGTCCCTTCCTCATCTGGGCCGCAGGGTTCCTTCTGCAGCAGCGCCACCGGCTCCTTCTGAAACCATAACCCCAGGCCCGGGCCCATCGGGCAGCCAGGGAGACCAGGCCCTGTCCAAGGGGGCCCTCAGGGGCATCCTGAGTGCAGAGACAGCACGTGAGGGACGGCAGGGGTGGGGGGGGGGCTGCTGACCCCAGCCCCCCTGCTGGAACTGGGCCTCCCCTGGTCACCAGCGCTGACCCGGAGGGCCCTATGGTCAGAAGGGAGGGCCTGGGGTAGGGCGGGCACTCACCAGGCCTGTAGGTTGGGCGTGTCGGACCTGGACAGGCAGAGCAGGCCGGTTCCCAGCCTGGACCAGGCTGTGCTGTTCTCCGCCTCCTGCTCGCTGACCCGCACCCCAAAGCAGAGTTAATCCCGGAGCTGGGGGTCCTCCCTGCTTCAGGGGCGCCCCAGCCCATCCCCCACCCCAAAGCAGAGTTAGTCCCGGAGCTGGGGGTCCTCCCTGCTGCAGGGGCGCCCCAGCCCGTCCCCCACCCCAAAGTAGAGTTAGTCCCGGAGCTGGGGGTCCTCCCTGCTGCAGGGGCGCCCCACCCCGTCCCCTACCCCAAAGCAAAGTTAGTCCCGGAGCTGGGGGTCCTCCCTGCTGCAGGGGCGCCCCAGCCCGTCCCCCACCCCAAAGCAGAGTTAATCCCGGAGCTGGGGGTCCTCCCTGCTGCCGGGGTCCCCCAGCCCCGCCCCCGCGCCCAGCCTCACCTGCGCTTCCCCACCAGGCCCTGCAGCAGCCGCTGCAGCCGGGCGCCCTCCCGCAGGCGACTGAGCTCGCTGGTGAACGTCCCGTCCGAGTGTCGCGGGGCCCTGGGGAGGGGGCGGCGGGCCGAGGTCAGGGCGGCGCGGAGGGGGGAGGGCGGGCGCGGCGGGGGTCGGGAGGGGGCGGGCGGCTCACCGGGGAGGCGCGGGGCGCGCGGCGGAGCCCCCGAGGAGCAGCAGCAGCAGCAGCAGGGGCCGGGGGACCATGGCGGGGCCGGTCGTGGGTGCGGATCGCGGCGGCCACGGCCCGGGGGCCCGGCACGGCCCCTTTATGGCGGCGCCCGGAAGGGGGACGGGCCGGGGGCGCCCAGCACCGCCCCGGCTCCACGGGGCCCGGCCGCGCCCAGCGATCTCGGGAAGGTCAGGGCCGCCCCCCCAGCTGTCGCCCGGGCCGCCTCCGGCCCCCTCCGCCGCGCTGGCGCCCCTCGGCTGCTGGGGGCGGGGATCCGGGCCTGGGGGGTAAAGGGGGCGAAGGGGGCGCGGGACCCTCAGCGGGAACAGCACCTCGAAGCCTCGGAGCCTGCGGGGCGCTGGAGTGAGGGGCCAGGGCTTGGCGTGGGCTCGGGGGGCGCTGGGGGTCCCCGGGGAAGGGGCGGCGGCCGGAGCTGCGGAGGGGCGACCTCATCTCGGCTTCAGCCTTGGGAAGGCGCGGTGGTCCCGGGAAGGCCTGAGCCCTGGCGCTGCGGGCGCTGGCACTGGATCCCTTTCAAGTGCCCGGTTCAGAGCCCTGAGGCTCCCTGGCCTCGCTGTGCCGCCGCGGCGCTCCTCGCGGGGTTGGGGTTAGTCCCGGTTCAACGCCCGCCCCGCCCATCCGCCTCCCGGGACGGCGCGCACGGGGAGCCCCGCGGGATTTGTCCTTTGGCGACCGGCTGGTCCGCGGCCTGTGTCGGACTCTCCTTCCCTTTCACGGTGACCCGCGTCCCGCCGTGTGGCGGGTCCACGTCCTTCATCCGTGGGTCTCTCCATGGACACTCTGGGCGGCGGCTTAGCGCTGCCACGGACACGGACACGCCCCGCAGGTCCCGTTTTCCGGCGCTCTGCGTGTACAGTTACGAGGATTTGCTGGTGACGGTAATTCCGTGTTCAACACTCACCCCACGTTTCCCGCGGCAGCTCCGCAGACGGCACCTCCCAGCCGTGCAGCAAGGGCGGGGCTCGTCGTTTTCTGGGTTTTGCTGCCGTCGCGATCCGTGGGTGCCACTGCGCGCTTGAGTTCATCTCCCTAATGACCCGCGCTGTGGAGCATCTTGTCCAGCGTCTGTGACCCATTTATACACCGTGGACTGAGTGGAAGGGAAACGCCGTCAGGCCCTTTGATTTTCCACGAGACTCGAGTGCTTTTTCTTTTTTCTTTTATTTTTATTTATTTATTTATTTATTTTTGAGACGGAGTTTCGCTCTTGTTTCCCAGGCTGGAGTGCAATGGCGCGATCTCGGCTCACCGCAACCTCCGCCTCCTGGGTTCAGGCAATTCTCCTGCCTCAGCCTCCTGAGTAGCTGGGATTACAGGCACGCGCCACCATGCCCAGCTAATTTTTTGTATTTTTAGTAGAGACGGGGTTTCACCATGTTGACCAGGATGGTCTCGATCTCTTGACCTCGTGATCCACCCGCCTCGGCCTCCCAAAGTGCGGGGATTACAGGCTTGAGCCACTGCGCCTGGCCTTTTTTTTTTTTTTTTTGAGACAGCCTCGCTCTGTTGCCCAGGCTGGAGTGCAGTGGGGCCATCTCGGCTCCCTGCAACCTCTGCCTCCCGGGTTCAAGCAATTGTCACACCTTGGTCCCCCAGGTAGCTGGGATTACATGCGTGCACCGTCGTGCCCGGCTAATTTTTGTATTTTTAGCAGAGACGGTATTTCACCCTGTTGGCCAGGCTGGTCTGAGACTCCTGACCTCAGGTGATCCGCCCGCCCTGGCCTCACTTTCTCCGCACACTGTCACTCGAAGTCGCTGCAGCCGCTATGTTTAGCTTCCGCGGTTCTGGCTGCGAGGCTGCTCCTTGCTGTGGTCTCGGTTGCATTTCCCCAATGGCTGGGACACAACCTCTTTCCAGGCGCTTATGTCCATTGGCAGCTTGTTGTGGGTTAAATGTGGCTTCACGTCTCTTGCCCATTTTTAAATTGTTCTCTACAGCTGAGTTTATTTTTATCGTGAGAAAATACGCACAACGTGAAACTTAGCATTTTAGCCATTTTGAAGTATAAACCGATACTCCGCACAGTCACGAAGTCGTACAGCCACCACTGCTGTTTCCTTCCAGAACTTTCTACTCCCCAGATGGAAAACTTCTGAGTAACGGGGTTTACGGGTGTGCGCCACCCACCGCATCCCCCAGGCTGGAGTGCGCTGACTAGATCTCGGCTCACCGCAGCCTCCGCCTCCCAGGTTCAAGCGATTCTCCAGCCTCAGCCTCCCTAGTGGCTGGGATTACAGGCACCGGCCACCATGCCTGGTTAATGTTCGTATTTTTAGTAGAGATGGGGTTTCACCACGTTGCCCAGGCTGGTCTCAAATTCCTGACCTCAGGTGATCCACCCACCTCAGCCTCTCAAAGTGCTGGGATCACAGGTGTGAGCCGCTGTGCCTGGCCATTTATTTTTGTATCGTCAGCGGAGAGGGGGTTTCGCTATGTTGGCCAGGCTGGTCTCGAACTCTTGGCCTCAAGCAATCCACTCACCTTGGCCTCCCAAAGAGCTGGGATTACAGGCCTGAGCCGCGGTGCCCCGCCCCTTTTGCATATCGTGGATAGTGCTGCTGTGAACATTTACAGACAAGCCTTTGTTTGAACACCTGTTTTCACTTGTTTTTGGTCTGTAACACATGCCCGCTGAGTCGCATGAAACTGTGTGTGTACCTTGATGCGGAACTGCTCAGCTTTCCCCCGCAGCGAGCACAGCACTTCGCACGGCGCCGGCAGTGAGCTTTCCCCTCCGTACATTTATTTCTATTTATTTTATATTATCGCCATTCTAATGGGTAGGCAATGGCATCTTATTGTAGTTTTGATTTGCATTTCCCCAGTGACTAAGGGCGACGAGGATCTTTTCAAGCACTTCTTGGTCATTTGTGTGTGTCTGTGTGTGTGTGTGTGTGTGTGTGTGTGTGTGTGTGTATATATATATATTTTTTTTTTTTTTTTTTGAGACAGAGTTTCGCTCTTGTTGCCCAGGCTGGAGTGCAATGGCGCGATCTCGGCTCACTGCAACCTCCGCCTCCTGGGTTCAGGCAATTCTCCTGCCTCAGCCTCCTGAGTAGCTGGGACTACAGGCACGCGCCACCGTGCCCAGCTAATTTTTTGTATTTTTAGTAGAGACGGGGTTTCACCATGTTGAGCAGGAAGGTCTCGATCTCTCGACCTCTGATTCACCCGCCTCGGCCTCCCAAAGTGCTGGGATTACAGGCGTGAGCCACCGTGCCCGGCCAGTTTGTCATTGTTTCAAAAGCGATCTCTGTATGCTGCATCTGCTGTACCAGAGATGGGTGCTACAACCCCCTTTCCCGCCTAGCTTTCTTTTCACTGTCTTGATGGTGGCAGACATCTTGGGGGCCAGCTTGGCTGTCTGCACCATAGCTAGATGCCTGCCCACACCTGCCTGGAGCAGCCCGTTCCCCTACAGACCCCAAGACCTTGCCTGTGACTCTCCAGTGCCTGCTTCTCAGCGTCCTCACTTCTCCCGTCAGTGCCTCCACCTGGCCTATGTCCCCCATACCTTTGAGGTCAGGATCCTCAATTCCTGGCACTGCTGCTCCCAGAAACAAAGACACGAGGGTTGGGACGTGCATGGCCCGGAGTCCCGCACAGTGGTGCCGCCTGTAGTGCCTCTAACCCCCTTTAGTGGAAGGCTGCAGAAAACACCGCTCAGTTCAGGTGTCACCCCGATTTTATGAAGTCCACAAACCTCTCTCTGCGCTTTGCAAGCACTTTCTCTTCCGAACGTTTGGAACCCGCCAGGGCCGGCTTCTCCTTCCAGCTGCCTCCTCGAGGACTGAACCTACGGTCGGTGGGGCCGGGACCCCTGCCCAGGGTCCCAGGGGCGCCTACCTGGCTCGGGGTCACGGCCAGAGGAGCCGCGGCCGAGGGTGGTGGTCGCCGGGCGAGGACCAGAGGCTGCTGCGGGCGGGGCGCGGCGTCGGCGGCTGGGTCTGGCGCCGTGTCCGAGGCGGGAGCGGGCGTGGAGGGTGCGCGCAAGGCCAGAGCGAGTCCGCGGGGCAGGCGGAGCTTGGGTCTTCCAGCGTCTGGCGAGACCGGCCCGGCCCGGGAAGGACGTTTTCCCAGAAGCCAAGTGAACTGGGCGGGGTGCGCGGGTCGGCGCTGGGTCGATGCCCGCATTTAGGGGCCGGGTCTGGCCGCCTCTCCATCCCTGTCGGGTTATCGGGGTGCAGACCCGCGCGTCCCCGCCGACCCCGCGGGACAACCACCTCGCTTAATTCCCGTCCCTTTGGGCCGTCGCATTCGTCCACCTGCCCGTCTTTCCCTGCGCATAATTCCACGATGAGCAGATACTGGGCGCGGGCGCACGGTGGAGCGCCGCAGGGACCCCCCACTTCCCCCCGCGCCCCCAGGAGCTGGGTCGGGGGCGGGACCAGGGCCTGGCGGGGCGTGCCCGAGGGGAGGGACTCCCGGGCTGGGTGCCCGGCGCTGTCCGTGGCGCTCAGCGCCCGCGGGGCGCGTGAGGCCCGCACGCCATGGGGAACCGCAGCGCCGCGGACGCGGGCGGGCTGCTGGCGGGGCGCGGGCCGGGAGCGGGGCTGGCGGGGCCGGGTGCGGCGGCGCTGGTGGGGGGCGTGCTGCTCATCGGCGCGGTGCTCGCGGGGAACTCGCTCGTGTGCGTGAGCGTGGCCACCGAGCGCGCCCTGCAGACGCCCACCAACTCCTTCATCGTGAGCCTGGCGGCCGCCGACCTCCTGCTCGCGCTCCTGGTGCTGCCGCTGTTCGTCTACTCTGAGGTGAGCCGCGTCCGCGCCCGATCCCTTGTTCCCGGTCCCTGTCCCCGCGGAGGACCCGGCGCGACCCGGCCCCTTTCTGCTCTGGAGCTTCCAGCCCGGGCGGCGGCAGCTGCGCTCCGCCTGTTCCCACCACCGCCCCCTCGGGCCCTCCCACCCGCTGCGCTGTCCGTCCCGGACCCTCGTTCCACTCCTCCCTTCCCCCTCTGTGTTGGTGTCTGCTACCCAGGACATGCCCCGTCCTTGGATCCAGGGACCCCAGAAACAGACGACTTTGTCAAGCCCAGCCCCCTCCATAGCTGGATTTCACCCCCAGGGAAACCAGCTGGACAGACAGGCTCAGCCCCCTGGATGCCCTGGGACATGGACACAACACACACCGCGCACACACACACCTGCAAACACACTGCACTCGGCCACAGCCACTGCCCACCACGCACACCCAGTGCAGACACTTGCACACCCCCACAAGGAGGCTCAGCTTGCAGGGGAGCAGGGGAGGCCTGGGCTGGACAGAATCCAGGGGAGGGGAGGGTGTGTGGGGGCCAGGACCCTGCTGAGAACCCTGGGGGATGAGAGAGAATTGGGGGATGGAGCCCACACCCCACACCAGGTCTGGCCCTGGAGTGGGTCGGCCTCGGTGCCAGCCCCTCTGCTGCCAGAGAAAAGCAGCTTAGGGCTGAGCTGGGGACGCGGTGTCCTGGACTATGGGGGAGGGGGACTGGGGTTTCCCCTCGGTGGCCACGGTGAGTCCTGGCGGCTGGGGCAGGGACCAGCAGCGCCAGACACGCATGACCTGTGCTCCTTTCGAGCCACAGACGTCACAGTGACGACGCTTAAGCTTATAATCTTCCCAAATCGGCGGGAAGGGATTAGGGGGACTACCTGCCCCTTTGCCCTTGGAGAGTAACTCCGTGTGGAGTACCACGCTGGGCATTGGGCGAGGTCGACACATTTTTTAAAACTAATTTATCTTTAAGACAATCGTCATGTGGATACTGCCATCACCCTTGTTACAGACGAGGAAGCAGAAACGAAGTAACCACCCGAACCTCCCGCACTGAGCCTCACCAGACAGTCTGGCTGGCGGTCTGAGGCTGGTCTGAGGCTGGTCAGCAGCCAGCTTCACGTTGCAGGCCCAGCGGGGACTCTGCCTACCCCAGGCTGGGCAGAGGGCTCTCCTTGAGCCCCATGACATCAGGCCCCGCCCCCAGGCCTTTCTCATGTTTGTAACAAGAGGGAGACCAAGTCCAGGAGAGTGACTCACGCCTGTAATCCCAGCACTTTGGAGGCCAAGGCAGGAGGATCACTGGAGCCCAGGAGTTTGAGACCAGCCCGGGAAACATACCAGACCCCGTCTGTACAAAAAGTTAAACAGGCAGGGCGCGGCGGCTCATGCCCGTAATCCCAGCACTTTGGGTGGCAAAGGAGGTGGATCAGGAGGTCAGGAGTTCGAGAGTAGCCTGGCCAACATGGTGAAACCGCGTCTCTCCTAAAAGTACAAAAATGAGTTGGGGGTGGTGGTGCACACCTGTAGTTCCAGCTACTCTGGATACTGAAGTGGGAAGATCACTTGATCCCAGAGTTCCAGGCTACAGTGAGTCACTGCACTCCAGCCTGGGCGACAGAAAGAAACCCCCACTGGAAAAAAAAAAAAAAAAAAAAGGGCGACGTGAGTGGGGGAGGTGGTGTTTCGGGCCCGGCAGTGGCTGTGAGGGTCCCTGGCCGCGCAGCGCGAGAAACCTCAGGTCTCGTGTTGCTGCGCCCTCGGTGTCCCGTGCAGGTGCAGGGCGGCGCGTGGCTGCTGAGCCCTCGCCTGTGCGACGCTCTCATGGCCATGGACGTCATGCTGTGCACCGCTTCCATCTTCAACCTGTGCGCCATCAGCGTGGACAGGTGCGCCGCCCTCCCCGCCCGCGCCCCCGCACCCCTCCCGCCGTCGCCGCCGCCCTCACCGCGGCCTTCGCGCTGTCCCGCGCCCCCTCGGCGCTCCCCACAGGTTCGTGGCCGTGGCCGTGCCGCTGAGCTACAACCGCCAGGGTGGGAGCCGCCGGCAGCTGCTGCTCATCGGCGCCACGTGGCTGCTGTCCGCGGCGGTGGCGGCGCCGGTGCTGTGCGGCCTCAATGACGTGCGCGGCCGCGACCCCGCCGTGTGCCGCCTGGAGGACCGCGACTACGTGGTCTACTCGTCTGTGTGCTCCTTCTTCCTGCCCTGCCCGCTCATGCTGCTGCTCTACTGGGCCACGTTCCGCGGCCTGCGGCGCTGGGAGGTGACCCGTCGCGCCAAGCTGCACCGCCGCGCGCCACGCCGGCCCAGCTGCCCCCGCCCGCCTTACCCGGCGACCGGCCTCCCCGAGGACCCCTGCGGCCCCGACTGCGCGCCCCCCGCGCCCGGCCTCCACCAGGGCCCCTGCGGCCCGGACTGCGCGCCCCCCGCCCCCGGCCTCCGCCAGAACCCGCGTGGCCCCATCTGTGCGCCCTACGACAACGTCCAGGCCACTGAGCTCCCACCCCAGACCCCGCCGCAGACCCGCAGGAGGAGGCGTGCCAAGATCACCGGCCGGGAGCGCAAGGCCATGAGGGTCCTGCCGGTGGTGGTCGGTGGGTTCCCATTTTGGGGGACGGCGGGGGGAAAGGAGAGGAGTACAGGGCACAGAGGGCGGGGGGGCGCTGACGCGGCTCTCGGCGCCCCCAGGGGCCTTCCTGCTGTGCTGGACGCCCTTCTTCGTGGTGCACATCACGCAGGCGCTGTGTCCCGCCTGCTCCGTGCCCCCACGGCTGGTCAGCGCCGTCACTTGGCTGGGCTACGTCAACAGCGCCCTGAACCCCGTCATCTACACGGTCTTCAACGCCGAGTTCCGCAACGTCTTCCGCAAGGCCCTGCGTGCCTGCTGCTGAGCCGGGCACCGCCCCGCAGGCTGGGCGCCGCGCCCCAGGGACCAAGGAGATGGGAGGGCGGCTTTGTACGTTAATTAAACAAATTCCTTCCCAAACTCAGCTGTGAAGGTTCCTGGGGGTTGTGGGGAAAAGGGAGGAGGGGCTTCTGCCTCAGTTGCCCCAGACCCCCCAGCCAGTTAACCCCTTCCTTCCCGCCGAGGAGGCCCACAGACACCCCACTATCAGGCCCACTCAGTTTGCAGCGCCCTGGCCCAGCCTCCCCCTCTATGCAAGGGAGAGGAGGGAGGGGAGAGGAAATAGCATTCAGGAAGGCAAGGTGTCTCCTGGGCAGCCCAGTCCCAATGGGAAGAAATCAGCCACCAGGTCCTGCCCAGACCAACTCCCGCCTTAGCAGACCAGGCACAGGAGGCTCCAGACTCTGTCCCACAGAACCCCACAGGGGTGCTCAACCCATCATTTTAGAAGCTGCCTTGAGGCTGGGGCACAGCTTCCTGCCAGTCCCTGGGCGAGGATGCCCCAAGCCCCACAGGAAGGGGCCTGTGGTGCTGGGTGGGGCCCACCAAGGAGCTTCCCTGGAGGGGGCTCCATGCTCAGTCACCCTGGTGCCCAGCCAACCGCTGCCCAGCGTCCATACATGTGGGGGGGCCAAGGGGTGGGAGCAGGGAGGATTCAGCAGGGCGAGGGTGGGCAGTGGGGAGGGAATGGGCAGAGTGGGGGAAGGAATGGGCAGAGTGGGGAGGGAATGGGCAGAGCGGGGCTGGGATGGGCAGAGCAGAGCCAGGGGTAGACAGAGCCACCCAAGCTTCCTGTCTGCATTGGGCTGCCTGGCTCCCTCAACCATAGCGCAGCCCCCGACCCTGGGAGAGGCGGGGTGGCTCCCAGGGGCCTCCATGCAGGAACAGCCCACCCTGGACTGGATCCAGCTCTCTCCCAGACCCAGGCTATGGGAGAAAAGGGGGGGCCCTTCGCCTCCCAGTCCTGCTGGCTGGACCTTTCCTGTGCTGGGGATGCGGCTTCTGAGCCAGGGCAGCTGGCCGGGGTGCTGAGCTCCCATGGGAACAGAGACTCCAGGCTGTGCAGTCTACAGCGTGAGGCACTCCCTCAGCTTGCTAAACAGTCCGTGCAGGCTGCAGGCGGTGGTCACACCTGTAATCCCAGCTACTCGGGAGGCTGAGGCGGAAGGATCCCTTGAGGCTGGGAGGTTGAAGCTGCAGTGAGCTGAGATTGCGCCACTGCACTCCAGCCTGGGTGACAGAGTGAGACTCAGTCTCGAAAAAAAAAAAAGAAAAAAAAATCAGAATAAACCACTCGGTCCCAAGACACCCACAGACTCAAAAGACGGGGCCTCTGTGGAGCCCATAGCCGGTGAGCCTCTCCCCGAGCACAGCACCTTCCAGGGTGCTCATGCCCAGCTGGGGCAGAAAGCGCTTCAGAAGACAGCATCAGAACCGCTGGCGCAGGTGCCTCCCGGCGCTGCTGACCCACCCCGGTGCCCGCTGAGCTGTTGCTGGATCTGCACTTTCCTGCCTCAGGGCAGCGACAGCTGTGGAGCCTTCTGCGTGCAGGGAACACAGGCCACGAGGGAAGAGGTTTCCAGAACAAGAGTAATGCTGCTCCAGCAGGGCAGGTGGGTCCCATGTCCAGGCCCAGCCCAGCAGCTAAACATGCAGGATGCACCTGGTGCCCCCCGCAGCCTTCAGCCCCTTCTCTCTCCTCCACCTGGTACCAGGGCCATGAGAAACAAGGAGACCAGGAGGACATGAGGCTGTGCGTGTGGAGGCCGGACCGAGGCCACCGCGCTGTCCACGTGATGAGGCTGTGCGTGTGGAGGCCTGACTGAGGCCACTGAGGTGTCCACATGTGCTAAACAGGCTACGCTGGGTCCTTGGGCTCACTCAGTCAGCCTGGGCACAGGAGGGCACCATGTGCCCCGAAGCCTGGCGTGACGCTCCCAGCAGCTGCGAGGCTCTTGTGGAACAGAAGGAATGAAGACTCTCCTGGACTACACGTGCCAGCCACTGGGCACCACACTTTGGCCGGTCACACTTCCCCATGCACTGGAGGTGTGGTGGACTCAGGCTGCCCACCTGCGTGGGCAGGAGGAAGGAGCCATCCCAGAGGGCTGGCACTGAAACTGGCCGCGTGGGAAGGGAGGCCTTATTTACACTTTATTGACAGACACACACGTATGTACATGCGTCACAGCACACGCCCGTGGGCAAGACCGGACGCTCATGATCCTGGGGCTAAAAGTCTCTCCTGGAGCGGGCAGGGGCCCAGGCGGGGGGAGTCCGCTCCCCAGGGCACCATTACGTAAAGTTTCTTAATAACTTGTCCAGCAAGTTTCCTCACCTTCCCACACCCTCTTCTCAACGCCCCCCGAGAGTCCTTGCGGGGACTTCCACCTGCAAAAGCCTCGCAGGAGTGCAAGGGCGTCCAGCTCACAGGGCGGCTGGGGGAGCCTCACACGGTCACCTTCTCCATCACGCTCTCAGCCACGTGGACTTCGTCTGCCTGCACCGTGACAGCTGCTGACTGGCCACACATGTGCTGGTGATCTTTCCAGTCCTGGAAGGGAGGACACATCCACGTCAGCAAGGTCAGGGGGTGGAGCAGGGCCTTTAAGTGGGACCTGGGCAGGGTCCCCGAGGTGGACCCCAGGCCCCCAACCCTAGCGGCTGCAGCCACGTGTGAGCTCACAGGGGTGCTGAGAGAATGCCCTCCCCAGCCCCGTGCACCTGCACTAGTGGCCTCTGCTCCAATCCTGCCTTCCCACTCTCTTGGTTTGAATCTCTTGGTTGGATCAAAAGGCAAGCAAGAGGCCGGCGTGGTGCTCACCCTGCAATCCCAGCGCTCTAGGAGGCTGAGGTGTGCGGATCACCTGAGGTCAGGAGTTCAAGACCAGCCTGGCCAACATGGTGAAACTCCATCTCTACTAAAAATACAAAAATTAGTCAGGCGTGGTGGCAGGCACCTGTAATCCCAGCTATTTGGGAGGCTGAGGCAGGAGAACGCTTTGAACCCGGGAAGCAGAGACTGTAGTGAGCCGAGAGATAGTGCCACTGCACTCCCGCTGGGGTGACAGAGCGAGTCTCCATATCAAAAAAAAGGGCAAACAACAAACCAGGGTCCGACTCTGCAAACCAGCTGTTTTGTGTTCGGGGTGTAACAAAGAGTATCACACACGCAGAGAAACATTTGCATATGTACATATTACATATGTAAATTTCAATCCAGTTCTGTTTTTGTTTTGTTTTTTGAGATGGAGTTTCCCTCTTCTTGCCCAGGCTGGAGGGCAATGTTGCAATCTCAGGTCACTGTGCAACCTCCACCTCTGGGCTCAAGCGATTCTCCTGCCTCAGCCTCCTGAGTGTCTGGATTACAGGTGCGTGCCTCCACACCCGGCCAATTTTTGTATTTTTAGTAGAGATGGGGTTTCGCCATGTCGGCCAGGCTGGTCTCAAACTCCTGACGTCAGGTGGTCCGCACGCCTTGGCCTCCCGAGTGCTGGGATTACAGGCGTGAGCCACCGCCCCAGCTCCAGTTGTTTTTAAGGGCAAAGATGAAAAAGGGCTGCAGAGGGGCTTGTGGCTGCGGCTCTGCAGAAAGGAAGTCGGGGATGGTGCCTGGCAGAAGCCAGTGAATCGGTCAGCACGGGACCAGGCCCCCACCGCCTGCTACATGGAGTGCCTCGGCACAGAGCAGAGCTCTCGAGGAGGCGCCTGGTGCTGACACGCAGGTGGCCTTGTCAGACGGAGGCAGCCCTGTGCATGGGGGCATGCTAGGTGCGATAAAACACACAGAACAGAAATAAACACGTCCAAATGGTGACAGGTATTTCCTGGATAGCAGGATTCCCGATAATCATAATAAAAAGGCAAAATTAGGCCAGGTGCCGTGGCTCACGCCTGTAACCCTAGCACAATGGGAGGTGCCGTGGCTCACACCTGTAATCTTAGCACGATGGGAGGTGCCGTGGCTCACGCCTGTAACCCTAGCACGATGGGAGGTGCCGTGGCTCACACCTGTAACCCTAGCACGATGGGAGGTGCCATGGCTCATGCCTGTAATCCTAGCACGATGGGAGGTCAAGGTGGGTGGATCACCTGAGGCCAGGAGCTTGAGACCAGTCTGCCCAACATGGCAAAATCCCATCTCTACAAAAAAATACAAAACCTAGCTGGATGTGGTGGTGTGCACCTGTAGTCCCAGCTACACAGGAGGCTGAGGCATGAGAATCGCTTGAACCTGGGAGGTGGAGGTTACAATGAGCCGAGTCCCTGCCACTGCACTGCAGCCCAGGCGACTGAGTCAAACTCCATTTAAAAAATAAAACAAATGACATGGACATAGACCACAAGTCTACACAGCATCAGAGCAACAGCAGCAAAGTGCAGTGGCTGGTGTCGACCACTGCCCACACTCCCTGCCTCCATTCGGGGCGGCTCCTGCCCAGACTGTGTGGGGCGAGGGGACTGCACCCTTCACGGGAGCTGCCACTGAGGATGTGGGCCCCAGACCAGGCCCCCAGGACTTCTAGATGCTTCCTTCTCTGGTCTACAGGTTGAGCCTCTCCCCGGGGCCTGTGCAGACAGAGGGAGAGAGGTCGTACATCTGTTGACTAGGCTACAGAATCTTCCATCGAGTTTTTCACCATGGCTGACTTTTAAAATCAGAACTGCTGGTTCTTTTTAAAGCAAACTTTTCCATGTTAAACATCACTGTGATTCTTCCTAAAGTATAATGTTAAAATATTTTGGAAAAAAATCATTATCTGAAAAGCCAAAATTAGAAATTAGTGTTTTAGTTTTTGAAAAATATGAAAAAACAGTTAAATTCACAAGAAGCTAACAGTAAACAGAAACAAATAAATGACACAACCCAACATCAAAGACCTTTGGGAGGTGAGGGGGAGGGTCCCAGCTTGAGCAACATAGCAAGACCCTGTCTTTATAAAAAAAAAAAATGTCTTAAAATTAGCTGGGTGTGGTGGCTCATGCCTCTGGTCTAAGCTACTCGGGAGACTGAGGCAGGAGGATCACTTGAGCCAGGAGGTCAAGGCTGTAGGGAGCCGTGATGGCACCAATGGACTCCAGCCTGGGTGACAGAGCAAGACCCTGTCTACAAAAAAACCTAAAATAATGAACTAAAAACAGTGACTCAAAATCCAATTAAGAAACAATCCAAATCTGATTTACAGTGATCCAGGCCTCATAGATGAAAATCACAGCGTGTGGGGCTTTCAAATGCTCAGGCCTCACCCCAAAGAGAGCGAGGGCCTGCCTTGCTTGCTGCTGCGTCCCAGCGGGGACTGTCGGACCTCAGACTGCTCATCTCTGAGGCCCAGCATCTCACCCTCCCCAACACCAGTCCCCTCACAGCAAATGGAAGAACATGTGCCGGGCTCGGTGGCTCACACCTGTCATCTCAGCAGTCAGGCAGACTGGGGCAGGTGGATCCCTTGAGCCCAGGAGTGCAAGACCACCCTGGCTAACATGGCGAAACCCCATCTCTACTAAAAATACAAAAATTAGCCGGCATGGTAGTGCGTGCCTGTAATCCCAGCTGCTAGGGAGGATGAGGCAGGAGGGTCCCTTGGCCCCAGGAGGTGGGGGCTGCAGTGAGCTGAGATTGCGCCACTGCACTCCAACCTGGACAACAGAGCAAAACTCATTCTCAAAAAAAAAGGACTAAATGCCCCCAAGCACTCTGATTACGGTAGGAAAAGTAACACAGTCCTGAACTTCCAAAAATTCTCTTTGATTTGTGTGGAGTGGATGGCTGAATAACAGAAACAGGAACTGTGGACTGTCTTCCTCACGTGGCTCTGCAATGAGTGTGGAGGCTAGGGAGCACTGACCAGCAGCCCTCAGAGTACCCAGCCACAGCCTGCAGCCCTCAGGGTACCCAGCCACCACCTGCAGCCCTCAGGGTACCCAGCCACAGCCTGCAGCCCTCAGGGTACCCAGCCACAGCCTGCAGCCCTCAGGGTACCCAGCCACAGCCTGCAGCCCTCAGGGTACCCAGCCACAGCCTGCAGCCCTCAGGGTACCCAGCCACAGCCTGCAGCCCTCAGGGTACCCAGCCACAGCCTGCAGCCCTCAGGGTACCCAGCCACAGCCTGCAGCCCTCAGGGTACCCAGCCACAGCCTGCAGCCCTCAGGGTACCCAGCCACAGCCTGCAGCCCTCAGGGTACC
Organism: Callithrix jacchus; assembly: GCF_049354715.1. Classification (NCBI taxonomy): domain Eukaryota; kingdom Metazoa; phylum Chordata; class Mammalia; order Primates; family Cebidae; genus Callithrix; species Callithrix jacchus. The sequence continues at coordinate 131,252,547 of NC_133511.1, read as the reverse complement.
CAGCCACAGCCTGCAGCCCTCAGGGTACCCAGCCACAGCCTGCAGCCCTCAGGGTACCCAGCCACAGCCTGCAGCCCTCAGGGTACCCAGCCACAGCCTGCAGCCCTCAGGGTACCCAGCCACCGCCTGCAGCCCTCAGGGTACCCAGCCACCGCCTGCAGCCCTCAGGGTACCCAGCCACAGCCTGCAGCCCTCAGGGTACCCAGCCACAGCCTGCAGCCCTCAGGGTACCCAGCCACAGCCTGCAGCCCTCAGGGTACCCAGCCACCACCTGCAGCCCTCAGGGTACCCAGCCACAGCCTGCAGCCCTCAGGGTACCCAGCCACCACAGATGGGGCCTCACATGAGCACTACCTGGCCGTGACACATGCCAGCGGCCTAGGAGGGAGCGGGGAGGAGGAGGGGAGTCAAGCGTGGTCCGAGGCAGCAGGAGCACAAGGGGAGGGAGAGCCACCCAGGGGTCTACCCTGCAAGGGAGGAGGCAGGGCATGAGCTCAGTGCAGGTGAGACCTACCTTGCGCTGGCAGAAGGTGGAGCAGTAGTTGACCTTGTGGCAGCCAGTGCACTCGCTCATGGCCTCCCGGCCGCAGTTAACACAGGACTGCTGCAAGAAGGACACAGGAGGCTGGTCAGTGACGTGGCCATGGAGAGCCCAAGATGCGGGGACAGAGGCAGGTGCAGGCCGGCGGCCTAAAGTCTCCCCACTAGAGTCAGACTGCACCCCATCCCAGTGCTGCTCAGAATGTTCTTGTCACCTCCAGAATCAGCTCTTTCTGGCCTCAGTGCAGTTTGCCCCTTACATTCATTCATCGAAAAATCAGCATGGCCCGGGTATGGTGGCTCACTCCTGTAATCCCAGCACTGTGGGGGGCTGAGATGGGCAGATCACCGGAGGTCAGGAGCTGGAGACCAGCCTGAACAACATCTCAAAACCCCATTTCTACTAAAATTAGGAAAATTAGCCGGGCATGGTAGTGTGCATCTGGAATCCCAGCTACTGGAGAGGCTGAGGCAGAAGAATCGCTTATACCAGGAAGGCAGAGGTTTCAGCGAGCCAAGATCGCACTACTGCACTCCGGCCTGGGCGACAGAGGGAGACTCTGTCTCAAAACAAAAGGAAAATCAGCATGAAAATCTTTCTCCAAACTCCAAGGAGCTTCACTCCAGCCCGGCCACCACAGAAAAATCACAGTCAGGCGTCCACCACTGCCAACACCCCGAGCAGGGCTGGGGCGTCAGCCTCCGCATGTCCCAAACTGCTGCTGTGGAGCCACAGCCGACACCCCACTCCCGTCCCCACAACCATCCGGTTTCTGATTGAAAAGATGACAGCAGCTTTGTGTACTTTCTCCTTAAATTACGTTATTGGAGTTTTTTTTTTGTTTTTTTTTTTTTTTTTTTTTTTTGTGACAGAGTTTCGCTCTGTCACCAGGCTGGAGTGCAGTGGCGCGATCCTGGCTCACTACAAGTTCCGTTTTCTGGTTTTAAGTAATTCTCCTGCCTCAGCCTCCCAAGTAGCTGGGACTACAGGCGCGCACCACCACGCTCGGCTAATTTTTTGTATTTTTAGTAGAGACAGGGTTTCACCATGTCGGCCAGGATGGTCTTGATCTCTTGACCTCGTGATCCACCCGCCTCGGCCTCCCAAAGTGCTGGGATTACAGGTGTGAGCCACCGCGCCCGGCCCTGGAGTTTTTCTTTCTCATCAGCACACAGGTCAATATGCTGTCAATAATTAATGTTTGCCGCATGATGGACCAGGGTGCTCTCTGAGACAGAGAAACCATCAGGCCTAGGGAGAGCCCCTGGCGCCAAGACCCACACACCCGGAATGTGCCCGATCATTGCAGGCACTGCGGGAAGGGCTGCGGCCAGTGTGTGGGTGAATGGCAGCATCTGTGAGCCGCACAGGAAGCAACTCCGGCGCGGCCACACGCCTCCTGCACATGTGTGCAGAATTGCTCTGAGACTGTTCTCACGTGGCCTTCCTTCTTCGCAAGTGTGATCTCCAACATGTTTCCAGCTGTACGACATTCACAGCTCCAACAATTCAGCCACTTGCTTCAGAAAACAGGAGCATTAGGAGGAATCTCTGGTACTAACTTAGATTGTCCCCTGCCTCTACTTAGGTATTTTTTGAGACATAGTCTCTCTCTGGTCACCCAGGCTGGAGTGCAGTGGTGCCATCTCGGTTCACTGCAACCTCCACCTCCTGAGTTCAAGTGATTCTCGCGCCTCAGCCTCCCCAGTAGCTGGGACTACAGGTGTGCACCACCATACCCAGCTAATTTTTTGTTATTTTCAGGAGAGATGGGGTTTCACCATATTGGTCAGGCTGGTCTCGAACTCCTGACCTCAAATGATCCACCTGAGTTGGCCTCCCCAAAGTGCTGGGATTACAGGCGTGAGCCACTGTGCCCAGCCTGTGCCTCTACTTTAAATGACAAAATATTTTTCTGTTTTTGAGACGGAGTCTCGCTCTGTCACCAGGCTGGAGTGGAGTGGTGCGACCTCAGCTCACCACAACCTGACTCCCCGGTTCAAGAGATTCTCCTGCCTCAGCCTCCTGAGTAGCTGAGATTACAGGCGCGCGCCACCACCCCCAGCTACGGAAAGCCCGTCCTGGTGCGGCCACGGACCTGCCTCCTGGGCGCCTCTGCCTACAGCCAGGACTTTCAACCACTTGGGCCTTTTGCAGTAGTACGCCCTTTGCAAAACCTTTTTTTTAAAAAAATAATTTTTTAGCAAGGAGCATGTGGGTCTGAATTAGAGCAGCATGAACTCATGTTCTCTTCACACACAGATAGAGAAACGGGGCAGAGACGTCCTCATACACAGGTGATGCTCTTGTCCCTGCCCTGCAGCTGAGCGCCTCCAAGCGACACATCCCGGCAGCACCGGGCCCACCCAGCACCAGCCTTGGAGCGCTCACTCTCTAAGACTCTCCGGTAAAAGGGCCCGGGCTTCCGTGGAGAAGCGGCTGATTCCCGGGCCGGGGCAGGGAACACAGGAGGAGCCTGGAGTGCCCTGCAGTGCCAGGAAGCCACGACTTGCCCCAAATGAAAAGCCTGTTGACAGGGGCGCATCAGGGGACACAGCAGCCAACTGCAGGAGCTCCCCAGGGCCGAGGACGGACAGTGTGAGTCACAAAACAAAGCAGGGCTGTGTTCTAGCTCAGAGTTTAAAACCTACATAAAATGAGCCCATCCTGATCCAAACAAATGATCAAATAATAAACAGAAGTCCCCACTATTCTGGATCCTCCCCTGTCTAGGAGGACCCCCGGCCATGAACGTGCTCCCTGACTACATGTGGAGGAGAGGCAGCAGCCCTGGTGGGAAGGTCAGAGCCATCTGCAATGTCACTTGGTTGTCAGGGACGCCCACAGTGTGGTGAGACAGGCGCCCCCCCGCCCCTGCAAACCTGCCATCCACCCCTACAAGAAAGCACCAGACAGCCTAGATTGAGGCACCTGGACAAACTGTCTGGCCAAGCCCACCTGAGAACCAGAGGGCATGGAAACGAGGAAAGACCAAGAGACCGTCACAGACTGAGGGTGCTGGGCAGATGGCGCGGAAGCCATGGGCAGCGGGGACGGGCCTGGAGCAGAAGCAGGATGTTGCTAGTGAGAGTTAAAGTCTGGAGTTCACGGTGGCTTCTCAGCTATGGCCAAGTGCCTTGTGGACTCAGAAGCTACAGAGGGGAGGTAGCAGAGCAGCAGAAGGGGCCCTCAGTGCTCACTTTGCAACTTTTCTGTAAATTGAAATTATCCCGAAATACATTTATTTAATCCCAGCACTTTGGTGGGAGGCCAAGGTGGGCAGATCATCTGAGTTTGGAAGTTCGAGACCAGCCTGACCAACATGGAGAAACCCCATCTCTACTAAAAATACAAAAATTAGCTGGGCATTGTAGCACAGGCCTGTAATCCCAGCTACTAGGGAGGCTGAGGCAGGAGAATCGCTTGAACCCGGGAGGCGGAGGTTGTGGTGAGCCAAGATCACGCACTGCACTGCGGCCTAGGCAATAAGAGCAAAACTCCGTCTCAAAAAGAAAAAATCATTACCACAGAAGGAGTGCTGCAGAAGGTTAGGACAAGACACCGCGCATCTCTGCCGCCAAGGACGCCGACGAGTCCCGTTCTGCGCTGACAGGAAACTGTCAGGAGTCCCAGGGCTGCAAATGGCGCAGAGGCTCCAGGCTCATGCTGCCCGAGCAGCTAGTATTGCCACTGGCATTCAGAGTTCCCTGAGCCACAGGCGGGCAGAGGAGAGGACTGCAGCGGAGCATCCTGCAGGGAGTCCCGCCCAAGCAGCGGGGCGGCCCTCAGCAGAGCCTCCGAAGGGGTTCCCAGCCTGATGGGAACACACTGAGCAACACGATAGCTGGTGTGCTTTGGTCCAGGTGGAAAACAAGCCTATGAATCACAAGCTGGCTTCATTATGATTGATTTTTAAATCAGACGAATTACAGATAACAAAGCCACTCCTTCAGAAACGGCCAACCACGAGTAAGACCATAAGATCACATAAAATGCGTATTAATTTTTTTACTATCAAAGAATACATTAGTAATGTATTCATTATTATTTCTGTAAATAAGATGGAGTCTAACTTGAAAACCTAGATACCAGCCAGGTGTGGTGGCTCGCACTGTAATCCCGGCACTTTGGGAGGCTGAGGCGGGAGGGCCACTTGAGCCCAGGAGTTTAAGGCCAGCCTGGGCGACGTGGCAAGACCCTATCTCTACAAAAAAACATAAATATTAGCTGGGCACGGGGGCATGCGCCTCTCAGCTACTAGAGACGCTGAGATGGGAGGACTGCTTGAGCCTGGGGCATGGAGGTTGCAGTGAGCCGAGACCGCACCACTGCACTCCAGCCTGGGTGACAGAGGGAGACCATATCTTAATTAAACAAAGAAAAAGGAAACCTAGTCATACCCAGGATGGAGCCGAGGCTGTGGCTGCAGGTGGCCTGTGCCCAGGAAAACGTCATCTTTGAGAAGGAATTGCCCCTTTGCCTCTGATATCTGAATTCCACAATTTTACAACAGCCAAGCGACACCTTAGACTACTCCACATCAACCCCACGTGGGGCTTTGTTTTCTGGCCTTGGAAATGCCCAAAGCACCTGCCTGGCCTTGCTCTTCATCAGGAGCACCCAAGAAGCCCAGCTGGCCCCGCTACCCCCTCAGGAACCCCCAAAGCACCCTCCTGGCTCCGCTCCCTCCGAACCTGTACCTGGTCCCACTCCATGCCAGCAGCAGGTCCTCCAGCTGTGAGACCAAGGTGGGCCCAAGAGCCTGAGCCTGTGTCTGTTGAGAGCACACGGGTTGTGTGCTTGTGGGACACTCACACCTGACCACGCTGCAGACATAAACAGTGCCCACACTGCTGCGTGGCCACAGGAGCAGAGAGAAGTGTCCAGAAACCACCGGTCAACAGACTCGACTGTGCCGCACATGCCCTCCCAGCAGCGAGGGCCACACGGGGGCCCGCCCACACCAGCGTCCCGCCCAGGCTCTGAGCACGGGGCTCTTGAAGGCACGCCATGACTGAACCAGGCCAGCAATGACTGACTGGCCACTTTGCTGACAGTGACCAATATGAGCTTTCCACCGGCCAATAACCCCAGGTCTCCCTGGGTCTGCGCTGGCGCGGATGGTCATTTTCAGTCATGGGTCCACTTCCTGTGTGCTGAGATCCCGCAGCTCTGGCATTGCAGCCACCCCTGCCTGGGCATGCCTTGTGGCAGCTGGCAGGTATGCACAGCACAGCAGGGAGGATCACACATCTCACAGGGAGTGCTTGCTTTTTATTTTTTCAGACGGAGTCTTGCTCTGTCGCCCAAGCTGGGGTGCAGTGGCGTGATCTTGGCTCACTGCAACATCCACCTCCTGGGTTTAGGTCATTCTTCTGCCTCAGCTTCCCAAGGAGCTAGGATTACAGGTGCTCACCACCATGCCCAGCTAATTTTTGTGTTTTTAGTAGAGATGGTGTTCCACCATGTTGGCCAGGATGGTGGAACTCTCAATCTCTTGATCTCATAATCCACCCACCTCAGCCTCCCAAAGTGCTGGGATTACAGGCGTGAGCCACTGCGCCCGGCCAGGAAGTGCTTTATGACTTACTCTCAAAGCATGTGAGCACTGACAGGGCCTCGATGGAGCCAAGTCCACGTCAGCATCACCCCCGAGTCGACTGTGGGCGAGTCCACGTCCCCATCACCCCCGAGCCGACTGTGGCCACAGGCCCTCTACGCACAGGGCCCTCTGCCTGACTCAGGGGCTGGGTGAGTGGCAGGCACTCTGGCCTGGGGTGAGAAGCCTGAGTGCCCTTCCAGATCCACACCTGGGTCTAGTCCAGAGGCTCCTTTCCTGGCACACAGTGAGTTCAGGTGAAGCAGCCACCTGATTCCACAGGCCTGGCCTCCTCTGGAGAGGCAGACGGGGAGAGGGGAGACTGAGTAGGAAGCAGCGGTGGACAGGGCTTCAGGAGAAGCTGCTGGAGCCGGAAGCTGTGAACCAGAAGTGGGAGAGCCCAGGGTCCCCCTGCATGGAGGTTGAAATACAACCCCCAACTCAGGGCATGCAGGGCCAGCGGGGGCTGCTGCTGCGCCCTTGGGGTCTGTCCCAGGACCATGGGGCAGAGGGTTCCCTATAACTGTATCTCGAGTGTGCAGCAGCTCAGCTAAAAGAGCAAATCAGACTGGATTATTCTCCCTGGAGGAGCAACTGAAATAAGAGAAAACTCTCAAAAAATCAAGCAGGTTTATCTGAAAGCTGAGCTGCACGCGTAAGGAGATCAAAGGATTAGTCTAATAGCATCTTTCTGAGCTGGGACAGAGTTTGCTGTGTCTGTGAAAAGACCACGAAACAGTTCTCTGAGGAAGCATTGGGCAAAACCAAACCTACAACCCGCCCCCGCTCCCGTTCCTGAAATCCCAAACACCTCTTCCCATTGGTCAGGCAGGCTCTGGTTGAGGTGAGTGCAGAGCCACCTCCGTGCCTTCCCAGCCTGCCCCGCCAGTGTCACCTACCCCCTCATGGGCACTGGCCACCCCTCCTGTCCCCTCACACTTCCTGGCTCCCTCGGGAGACTCGATGGCCGTGACTGCTGGGGGTGCTAGGAAGAGCTCCTGGGAATGTGGGGATGGTAGGCTGCTCCCGAGTATCCTGAAGACACCAGCAACCCTCGCTCACTCGGCCACGGCAGGGCATCGGCCCGGCTTTGGAATCTGACTTCTAGTGCAGAACAGGTGACTCACCTGTCTCCGGTCCGGCCAGGCCCATCTGGCTATGTGAACGTTAGGCTGACACCAGAGAACAAGGCAGGAAAAAACCCTCACTTAAAAACCCCCATACCCGAGCTTCAAGGAAATGTCACTGAAACACAAGCCCCTCTGGGCACTGCTTGTGGTACCCGCAGCTTCACGGTGTTGGGAGAGGCCTCCCGGGGAAGCGGCTGCTCTGGGGCCTGGCTCCAGCCCTCCAAATCCCCAGGCACGGAGGCACCGTCCAGGCACAGCACAGACCTGTTTCTGAGCTTTCTAGGAGTCGGTGACATTGTTATGACTTTACAACTTATGTATTCCTCTCCCTTTCATATATTTCTGTGCTATGCTATATCTAACACTTGAAAAGGAAGTTAGGGAGGCTGGAGAAAGCCGGAGAGAGAGGCTGGGGAACAGGGTTTGGGCTCAGGGCAGCATGGCCAACAACAAACCAGGGCCACGGCAGTGAGTCCAAGACCCTGCGGCTACTTGGCCAGCTTCTGCTCACACTGCCCTTGGCAGCCAAGGGCATCTGCTCTTCTGCCGTGTGGAATCTCTGCAGAGCTCATTATGTGCACATGAGCACAGATTTCCTGTGGTTAAAACTAGCAACCATCCCCATAATGGCTTCAGCTGGGCTTCATTTGCTTTTTTTAAAATTCCAGATCAAAGGCCGGGCGCAGTGGCTCACACCTATAATCCCAGCACTTTGGGAGGCTGAGGGGGGTAGATCACCTGAGGTCAAGAGTTCAAGACCAGCCTGGCAACATGATGAAACTCTGTCTCTACTAAAAATACAAAAAATTGGCCAGTTGTGGTGCCAAGTGCCTGTAATCCCAGCTACTCGGGAGGCTGAGGCAGAAGAACTGCTTGAACCTGCAAGGTTGAGGTTGCAATGAGCCAAAATGGCACCACTGCACTCCAGCCTGGGTGACAGAGCGAGACTCTGTGTCAAAAAAAAAAAAAAAAAAAAACCCACAAAATAAACCTTCCAGACAAAATATCAAGGCAGGCAGTCTCAGGCCTGCCATCCCACTGCTGGAAGCTCTGGAGCTCTCATGGGTACTCATGAGAGGCTTCCTCGTTCCCACACATGGACCTTTCCATTCAGACACAGCACTGTCTGCCCATCGAATCCTGACTTTCCAGCACTAATTACAAATAACAATTCAATGGCACAAAACAAGCTTGTCCAACGCCAGGCCTGTGGCCACATGCAGCCCAGGATGGCTCTGCATGAGGCCCAACACAAATTCGTAAACTTAAAACATTATGAGGCCAGGTGCAGTGGCTCACGCCCGTAATCTTAGCACCTTGGGAGGCCTAGGTGGGCAAATCACCTAAGGTCAGGAGTTCAAGACCAGCCTGGCCAACACGGCAAAACCCTGTCTCTACTAAGAAAAATACAAAAATTAGCCAGGCGCAGTGGCACGTACCTGTAATCCCAGCTACTCAGGAGGCTGAGGCAGGAGAATCCTTGAACTGAGGAGGCAGAGGCTGTGGTGAGCTGAAATCGCACCACTGCACTCCAGCCTGGGCGACAGAGCGAGACTCCATCTCAAAACCAAAAAGAATTCTGAGTTTTTTTGGTGATTTTTTTTTTAGCTCATCAGCTATCGTTAGTGTATTTTATGTGTGGCCCAAGACAATCCCTCTTCTTCCAACATGGCCCAGGGAAGCCAAAAGATTGGACATGGCTGGCAGAAAGCCTTCTTCCCGTTCTGCAGTGCGTGAGATCAGGGAATGGAGATTCATTTTCATCCTACTGATGTGGGAAGTCATTCGGTGCTTTCTACAGGGGAGGCGGAGGCAAATACGCACTGCGGCCTCTCTCCCCAGGAGTCCGCCTTCCTCACCTCACCGCGTGACTTCCGCCCCCCCGCCAGGCCCAGCCCGCACCCCAAGGCTCCCGGAGGCTGCTGGTGCTGCTGTCGCAGGCTGAAGGGACCAGCTTTCAAGGCCCCTCCTGGTGGGACTACTGATCCCTCCCTCCCCACCAGCCCTCGTAAGATGCCTGTGGGGCTGATCTCAAAGAAATCTCCAGTCGAATTTAGCGCCTCCTCTCACAAGGTCCCAGCAGCCTTGCTCCTGCCTGGGTGCTGCAGCCATGATGGCACCACAGCGGCCATGACGGCCACCACCTTTGCTGGAACGGCTGCATGCACACAGCACTGGGCACAGGCAACCAGGTCTGCAAGCACCTGCAACTGTTCACCATGTCAGCCCTCAGCAGGGGACAGCGGCGACATGAATGTCTCCACCAGCCACGTGACCATGCCACACCCTAGCGGGCACGATGCCTGCTCCCAGCCTCCCTGAGCACAGCCACTGTCCTGATGCTCTGTAAGGGGTGACGTCTTGCTTTTCACTGTTGGCCTGGGGGCCAGGCGCAGGGACTCACACCTAGAGTCCCAGCACTCAGAGAGGTTGACTGGGTGGATTTCTTCAGAGCAGGAGTTCAGGACGAGCCTGAGCCACACAGTGAGATGCTGTCTCTATAAAAACAAAACTTAGCCGGGCACAGCGGCTCATGCCTGTAATCCCAGCACTTTGGGAGGCCAAGGAGGGCAGATCACCGAGGTCAGGAGTTCAAGACCAGCCTGGCTAATACGGTGAAATCCCATGTGTACTAAAAATACAAAAATTAGCTGGGCGTGGTGATACATACCTGTAATTCCAGCTACTCAGGAGGCTGAGGCAGGAGAATCACTTGAACCCAGGAGGTGGAGGTTGTAGGGAGCTGAGATCACACCACTGCACTGCAGCCTGGGTGATGGAGTGAGACTCTTCAAGCAAAGCAAAACAAAACAAAACGAAAAGACAGCCTCTGGAGCAGTATCAGGCATTACCCTTTCCTCCTCCAGCTCCTGAGTGGTTTCTCCTGCAAAGGTCCACCTGTGGGGCTCCAGGAGGCCACACCACAGGAAGTACTGTGGTCCTGTCACTAGCACGGATTCCCTCAGCTTTAAGTTCATTTACTGAAGGTATGTCGAGAAAATGGACAAAATCAAAACTGTCTGCCACTGGCCTTACAAAACACAGCTTAAGTAAGTCCTAGACGCTGAAGTACGTATGCTACAGTTCAGCTGGAAACATTTACGTCTTTTTCTTTATACTTTGGCCTTATCAGAAATGTTTCCCTTTTTCAAATAAACTTTAGAATTTGAGGTTTTTTTCCCATAATACATAAAAGTTCACTTTTGTAGTGACGAGAAAAAAAAAAGGAAGAAAATGAAACTCAGTGTATCTAGGACACCTGGCAGGAGTGTGAAGCGGCATCCACCCCAAGTCACAGCCCTGTGAGGAGGAGGACGGGAGTCACACTCAGAGCCTCTAAGTCCTGGCTCAGCTATTCACACTGAGAGGAGGATGGGGAGTCACACTCAGAGCGTCTAAGTCCTGACTCAGCTATTCACACTGAGAGGAGGATGGGGAGTCACACTCAGAGCCTCTAAGTCCTGGCTCAGCTATTCACACTGAGAGGAGGATGGGGAGTCACACTCGGAGCCTCTAAGTCCTGGCTCAGCTATTCACATTGAGAGGAGGACAGGGAGTCACACTCGGAGCATCTAAGTCCTGGCTCAGCTATTCACACTGAGAGGAGAACGGGGAGTCACACTCGAAGCCTCTAAGTCCTGGCTCAGCTATTCACACTGAGAGGAGGACGGGGAGTCACACTCGGAGCCTCTAAGTCCTGACTCAGCTATTCACACTGAGAGGAGGACGGGGAGTCACACTCGAAGCCTCTAAGTCCTGGCTCAGCTATTCACATTGAGAGGAGGACGGGGAGTCACACTCGGAGCATCTAAGTCCTGGCTCAGCTATTCACACTGAGAGGAGAACGGGGAGTCACACTCGGAGCCTCTAAGTCCTGGCTCAGCTATTCACACTGAGAGGAGGATGGGGAGTCACACTCAAAGCCTCTAAGTCCTGGCTCAGCTATTCACACTGAGAGGAGGACGGGGAGTCACACTCGGAGCCTCTAAGTCCTGACTCAGCTATTCACACTGAGAGGAGGACGGGGAGTCACACTCGAAGCCTCTAAGTCCTGGCTCAGCTATTCACATTGAGAGGAGGACGGGGAGTCACACTCGGAGCATCTAAGTCCTGGCTCAGCTATTCACACTGAGAGGAGAACGGGGAGTCACACTCGGAGCCTCTAAGTCCTGGCTCAGCTATTCACACTGAGAGGAGGATGGGGAGTCACACTCAAAGCCTCTAAGTCCTGGCTCAGCTATTCACACTGAGAGGAGAACAGGGAGTCACACTCAGAGCCTCTAAGTCCTGGCTCAGCTATTCACACTGAGAGGAGGACGGGGAGTCACACTCAAAGCCTCTAAGTCCTGGCTCAGCTATTCACACTGAGAGGAGGACGGGGAGTCACACTCGGAGCCTCTAAGTCCTGACTCAGCTGTTCACACTGAGAGGAGGATGGGGTTTCACACTCAAAGCCTCTAAGTCCTGACTCAGCTATTCACACTGAGAGGAGGACGGGGAGTCACACTCAAAGCCTCTAAGTCCTGACTCAGCTATTCACACTGAGAGGAGAATGGGGAGTCATACTCGGAGCCTCTAAGTCCTGACTCAGCTATTCACACTGAGAGGAGGACGGGGAGTCACACTCGGAGCCTCTAAGTCCTGGCTCAGCTATTCACACTGAGAGGAGGTCGGGTGTCACACTTGGAGCCTCTAAGTCCTGGCTCAGCTATTCACACTGAGAGGAGGACGGGGAGTCACACTCGAAGCCTCTAAGTCCTGACTCAGCTATTCACACTGAGAGGAGGATGGGGAGTCACACTCAAAGCCTCTAAGTCCTGGCTCAGCTATTCACACTGAGAGGAGGACGGGTGTCACACTTGGTGTGTCTCAGTCCCGGCCCTGCTCTTGAACTAATGGCTGAACGAATGACACGTCCTCTACGCAGCCTGAAAGGCACACACCACTTTTCTCACACTTGCTCACCTTTTCCGAAGCACAGGATGTTCACTCAACAGCCGCTTCCAGTGCAGGGAGGGGCAGCCCTTTCTATCCTTTTCAAAGGCTTAGCCTTCTTCCACCAAACACGATTTTAAGAATAAAGGGATTTCATGCCATGTTTCTTTCTTAGAAATATATAAAATTACAAATAAAATTCAAAGCCCAGGCTTTGAGGGCAGGACCCAGCTGACCCAGCAGTATCAGGCATCCTGGCTGCTGGATGGGTGGGGGTGGGTGGCCGCCAATGACGCAGCAGGAGACGGAGCCAGGATGGCTTCTCCCAGAGGCTGACCCAGGCCACCAGGCATGGGTGCCACACCACGGTCACAGGCTACAGTCCCACAGGCTGGAGCTGATGAAGTGGCTGGAAAATGAGGGGAGAAACCTAGAAAGGAGGGGCAGAGCAAGGACATCCCCATCAGCACAGAAACGTGCCCCATGTCCTTGTCTGAGCTGAGTGCCTGACGCAGAGTGTGGGGAGAGGCCCGGGGCCCAGCCGCCATGGACGCTGGAAAACCAAGAGTGCTGAGCAGAGACCGCAGCGGCCATTTACCAGCCAAGAGTCTGGAGCTTGAACCTTCACAGATAGAGACGTAAAAAGTGTCACGAGCTTCCCAGGAAAGTCCAGAAACGCCACACCTTGGCAGATCCAAGACTAAGGATGAGTCAGACGGAGGGAAAAGCCCGAGATCTGCCTGACCAGTACAAACACTGAGCCTCTTCAGGGTCATCAGCAGGAGTTTGGCCTGGGAGAACAAAGTCCAACACTTTTCAGGGGAAGATAACAGAAGCCAACAGAATTCAGAGTCTCCAGCACATAAACTACCATGTATTGGCCGGGAGCGGTGGCTCACGCCTGTAATCCCAGCACTTTAGGAGGCTGAGGTGGGCAGATCACGAGGTCAAGAGTTCAAGACCAGCCTAGCCAACACAGGTAAATCCTGTCTCTACTAAAAATTAGCCAGGAGTGGTGGTGGGCTCCTGTAATCCCAGCTACCTGGGAGGCTGAGGCAAGAAAATCGCTTGAACCCAGGAGGCAGAGGCTGCAGTGAGCCAAGGTCCTGCACTCCAGCCTAGGCAACAAGAGCGAAACTCTGTCTGAAAAACAAGAAAACCTCTACCATATAAACAGTATATAAACCAAAATTCTAACGGACCATCAGGAAGTACTACTGAACATGAAGAGAAAAAGTAGCCAAAAGAAATAGATCCTAAGGGCCACGTGTGGTGGCTCACCCCTGTAATTCCAGCACTTTGGGAGGCCCAGGCAAATAGATCACTTGTGGTTAGGAGTTCGAAACCAGCCTGACCAACATGGTGAAACTACGTATCTGCTAAAACTACAAAAAATTAGCTGGGCATGGTAGCATGTGCCTGTAATTCCAGCTACTCGGGAGGCTGAGGCAGAAGAATCACTTGAACCTGGGAGGCAAAGGCTGCAGTGAGCTGAGATGGCATCACTGCACTCCAGCCTGACTGACAACAGTGAGACTCCATCTCAAAAAAACAATAATAAATTAAAAATAAATAAATAAATACATAGGCTGGATGTGGTGGTCTAAAGTGTAACCCTAGCACTTTGGGAAGCTAAGGCAGGTGGATCACCTGAGGTCAGGAGTTCAAGACCAGCCTGGCCAACATGATGAACTCCCCATCTCTACTAAAAATACAAAAAATTAGGCTGGGTGAGGTAGTTTATGCCTCTAATCCCAGCACTTTCAGAGACTGAGGTGGTTGGATCACGAGATCACGAGATCAAGACCATCCTGGTCAACATGGTGAAACCCCGCCTCTACTAAAAATACAAAAAATTAGCCAGGTGTGCTGGCAGGTGCCTGTAATCCCAGCTACTCAGGAGGCTGAGGCAGGAGAATCACTTGAACCCGGGAGGCAGAGGCTGCGGTGAGCCGAGATCATGCCACTGCACTCCAGCCTCAGCAAGAGCGAGACTCCATCTCAAAAACAAAGTTAAAAATAAATAAATAAATACCTGTAATCCCAGCACTTTGGGAGGCTGAGGTGGGCAGATCACTTGAAGTCAGGAGTTCAAGACCAGCCTGGCCAACATGGTGAAACCCTGTGTCTATTAAAAATACAAAAATTAGCTGGGTGTGGCAGTGGGCACCTGTAGTCCCAGCTACTCGGGAGGCTGAGGCAGAGGTTGCAGTGAGCTAAGATCGTGCCACGGGACTCCAGCCTGGGCAACAGAGCAAGACTCCATCTCAAAAAATAAAACAAAGTAAAATAAAGCAACTACTAAAAAAACAAAAATAAAAAATAAATGATAAATAAATAAATAAAAAGTTCCATAAGAAGTAGAAGCTGGGCACCGTGGTCCACATCTGCACGCCCAGCACTTCAAGGGGCTAAGGCAGGTGGATCACCTGTACTCAGGAGTTCGAGATCAGCCTGGGCACCATAGTAAAACCCCATCTCTACCAAAAATACAAAAAATTAGCCAGGCATGGTGGTAGGTGCCTGTAGTCCCAGCTACGTGGGAGGCTGAGGCACAAGAATTGCTGGAGCCTGGGAGGTGGAGGTTGCAGTGAGCTGAGATTGCACCACTGCATTCTAGCCTCAGTGACAGAGTTAGAGTCTGTCTCTCAAAAAAAAATAAAAAGTAGAAAGAAATGAGGAAAAACATTTCTTATATAGATTTTGTGGGAAAAATATGAATTTGACTTTTGTTTACAAACCAAAGTCCATATTACCATACCCCAAAAAGCAGTTACAGAACAACACATCCCTGTCCTTTCCCGTGGCCTTCAGAGCTCCCCAGCTGTGCTGAGCAAACAGACGCCTTCCCCCTCATCTTCTCACCCTTGCACTCGGTGACACATGGTGCCTGTCTGCTGGGTCTGGATTACAAGAAAAGCTGAGAAGCCTCCACCCTCTCTCCAACTTACTCTGGCTCTGGGAATTTCTCTCTGCCATCTTCGTGTCACCCACCTGAACCTTTATGTGACCTGAAAGCCTTCAGCCTAGGTAAAGGGTTCACATGAAGCACAGACTTCACATGAAAAGAAGCCAAAGGGGCCTAGGTGAGTTTCTGCTTGTGCCGCAGTAAGAGGAAGCTGCAGAAAACAAGGGTATGGCAACCTGTGAGCCTCCCACCACACACAGGAGCTGCCTTCTGAAGAGTGTGCCGGAAGCTGGGCGGGCACTGTGACAGCAGACGGGTGGAGCATGGCATCAGGAAGGGGCTACGCATTTGCCCTGCCAGTCGCCAACAATCAAAGACTCAACAGATGATGTTCTCCAAACATAATAAAATATCAGGCATGTTTCAGTACGTGAAGACAACCTCAAGTGTGAATAATGTCTAGAAAAGGTGAGTATTCACAGGCCCATGGCACAGTGGCTCAAGCCTGTAATCTCAGCACTTTGGGAGGCTGAGGCAGGTGGATCATGAGGTCAGGAGATCGAGACGATCCTGGTCGACATGGTAAAACCCCATCTCTACCAAAAATACAAAACTTAGCTGGGTGTGGTGGCGTGCACCTGTAGTCCCAGGTACTCAGGAGGCTGAGGCCGGAGAATTGCTTGAATCCAGGAGGTGGAGGATGCAATGGGCCGAGATTGCTCCACTGCACTCTAGCCTGGGCAACACAGCGAGACTCCAAAAAAAGAAAAAAAAAACAAAGAAAAGAAAAGAAAAGGTGAGTATTCACAAATAATGGCTGATGTGCCTAAAACTGTTTCCCTTTCTGAAACAAACCAACCATATTCACAAAAACAAAAACTGTCTTAACAATCACAGCTGTCACTTTTCTATAGGAAAAGCTTCACGTGCAAACGATTCTCCACAGCTCCCTTTTCCGGAAAGGCGGGGTAGCGGCCTTGTGAGCCAAGGCGGGTCTGGCATGGCGGCGTGGGGCTCAGTACACAGCATGTGTTTCCACGTATCCCCAGGTTACCTCCTTCCGTTCGGCATCGGCGTGGATCTTGGCCTGGTTTGCGGCAGCTTCTCGGTAGGTGCTGGCATGTTTGGCTTGTTCAAACACCGTCTTTAGCTGCTGTGCGGTGTTGAGCAAGGAGTTGACCATCTCTTCTAGGTACAGCCAGCTCCGAGGCTCTGAGAGCTCCAGCCCGTTCACCATCACAGGAGGTGACGCTTTGGTGGGAGTTGGGGGTGGGACTGCCAGGGCAGGCAGGGATGTCAACACTAGAGCATTTGCAAAGCAAAATAACAAAGAAATTAATACATTTCCCATTTATGGCCTCCATTAAAAACCCTCATCACCTGGCACAATGGCTCATGACTGTAATCCCCACATTTTGGGAGGCTGAGGTGGGAGGATCACTTGAGCCCACGAGCTCAAGACCAGCCTCGGCAACATAGCAAGACCCTGTCTCTACAAAAGAAAAACAAAACCAACTAGCTGGGCATGGTGGCATTCACCTATGACCCCAGTTACTCAGGAAGCTGAGGCGAGAGGATCACTTGAGCCCAGGCAGTCAAGGCTACAGTGAGCCATGATTGTACCGACGCCCTTCAGCCTTGGTGAGCTGGTGAGACATGTCTCAGAAAGAAAAGAAAAGAGGCCGGGCGTGGTGGCTCACACCTGTAATCCCAGCATTGTGGGAGACAAGGCGGGCAGATCACTTGAGGTCGGGAGTTTGAGGCCAGCCTCATCAACATGGGGAAACCCCGTCTCTACCAAAAAAATACAAAAATTAGCCAGGCACGGAAGCATCTGTAATCCTAGCTACCTGGGAGGCTGAGGCATGATAATCACTCGAACCCAGGAGGCAGAGGTTGCCGTGAGCCGAGATCAAGCCACTGCACTCCAGCCTGGGTGACAGAGTGAGACTCCATCTCAAAAATACAGAAAACTGTCACCAAATGTTGGGAAGTAAGGTAAAAACTGACCAACAAACAACAGGTCACTGCCTGACACCCCCAACCTGCGCCAGAAGTGAGGTGTCCATGCCTTCCCACTCCACCCTCCAGCTTCACACTGTAGAAAGCATCCAAATGTGCCTGCTGGACCCGGAAATGTTCACAGAACCAGCCCTGAGGGCAATGACCTCGGAAAGAAGTGGCCCCAGGCTAAATCTTTTTTTTTTTTTTTTTGAGATAGTGTTTCCTCTGTTGCCCAGGCTGGAGTGCAGTGGCGTGATCTTGGCTCACTGCCCTCCCGGGTTCAAGCAATTCTGTTTCAGCCCCACAAAGTCAGGATTACAGGCGCCCACCAGCACACCCAGCTAATTTTTGTATATTTAGTAGAGACGGAGTTTCACCATGTTGACCAGGCTGGTCTCAAACTCCTGTCCTCAGGTGATCTGAGATTACAGGCGTGAGCCACCGTGCCTGGCCCCAGGCTAAATCTGGTAAACAGTAAAGCTGACAAAAGAATTCCTGGTTTCAGTTCTGCTCACCCAGAAAGTCTTCTTGGGTGCCTGCAGTCACACACGGGGGTTTATTAAAGATAATAGGAGTTCGGTTTCTTTTCTTTTTTTTTTTTGAGACGGAGTCTTGCTCTTGTTGCCCAGGGTGGAGTGCAATGGTGCGATCTCGGCTCACTGAAGCCTTCGCCTCCCGACCGGGTTCAAGCAATACTTTTGCCTCAGCCTCCCAAGTAGCTGGAATTACAGGCATGAGCCACCATGACCAGCTAATTGTGTATTTTTAGTAGAAACTGGGTTTCTCCATATTGGTCAGGCTGGTCTCCAATTCCCGACCTCAGGTGATCCATCCACCTCTGCCTTCCAAAATGCTGGGATTACAGGTGTGAGCAACCACCGGGCCAAGCCGGGTTTCTTATAATTGGAGAAGAAAGCTACAAAGAGGGAAAGGAAAGGAAGTAAACAAAGGCTGAGGTTCTGCACTGAAACTAGAGACACTGGGGCAAGTCATGGAACACACACAGACCTAGAGCACCTCTGTGCACATGTGCACACGAGCACGCTTCGGACTTCTGCACACCAAGCAGCCAGGAACAGAGAACCAGGAGCCTCGGGCACAGCTCGCACCAGGGGCGAGTAGTTGATGGGAATCCCCAGCCCTCCAGGAGAAAAAGCCCTGATTTGAAGCAGTTGCTGATTTCTTTGTATAAATATTTCATCAACACCCGCCCCACACTTCTTTTTTTAATCTATAGAGATGGGGGTCTCCTTATGTTGCCCAGGCTGGTCTCAAACTCCTGGCCTCGGCTTCCTAAAGTACTGGGATTACAGGGGTGAGCCTTCGCAAACAGCCCTGAGATGAGCTTTAAAGATGGAAAGAGTTTAAATAGGTGTCTCACACCTGTAATCCCAGCACTTTGGGAGGCCAAGGAGGGTGGATCACTTGAAGTCAGGAGTTCCAGACCAGTCTGGCCAAAATAGGCCAAAACCTCCGTCTCTACTAAAAATACAAAATTTAGCTGGGTGTGGTGGTGTGCGCCTGTAATCTTAGCTACTGGGGAGGCTGACGCAGGAGATTGCTTGAACCCAAGAGGTGGAAGTTGCAGTGAGCAGAGATCACACCACTGCACCTCAGCCTGGGCAACAGCACGAGACTCTGTTTCAAAAAAAATCAAAGTTAAAATGTGTTTACAGTATACCGTCATTTTAAAGATTTAGGGCACATGTGATACCAAATTTGGTTTTTCATGCTTTCACCAGATCAAATGCCCAGGCTAGCGCTGGAGAGACCAGTTCCCACCGCAGTGTCTGCCCTCACAGAGAAGACGACAGGACCTCATCAGTAAGAACTTCAGCTTCACAGGCTAATTAGCTGCTGGGGGAGTGCCTTGCTGTTGTACCAAAAGAGCTTCCACGGCACACATATGAATGGATGTGGCTGTGTCGATAAAACTTTATTTACAAACATAGGCAGTGGGCCACACTTTGCCAGTCAGTGATCTAATGCATCGACAACAGCAAACAAAAACCAAAGCAAAACGAACCCTGCTTCACTTAGAAATTCCTTCCCACAATTCTGAGGACAATAGCCTATACATGTGTGAATTCTTTCAAACCCACCTATTTTGGGATGCGACGTTGGCAATGCAGCCTCTGGAAACGGTGCAATCTGGCAGCTGTCCTGATAGCCGGGGTAGTGAGGCTCGGGGTGGCTGGCCCTGCATGGCGGCTGCACGCCGGCCTCTTGGACTGTTGGCGAGAAAAGCGACAAGGAGCCTCGGGGCGGCTGCATGCACGGCCGACTCTAAGTATCTCGCTCTGTGGCTCTGCCATTCAATACACAGAGTGGCTACCGAGCCCCTGAAATGTGGTGAGCCTCAACTGCTGACAGGACAGGACTGGTGACATATCAGGTGAAATAACGGTATTATGAAATTAGTTCCAGCTATTCCCTTAATTTTTCTCAGTGTGGCTAAGAGGATATTTTGCAGCGAGCATCTGGCTAGGAGGCATATCTGTTGTACAACCCTGGTCAAAGGCAGGGGCCAGGCCAGGTGCGGTGGCTCACGCCTGTTATCCCAGCTCTTTGGGAGGCTGAGGCGGGCGGATCATGAGGTCAGGAGTGTGAGACCAGCCTGGCCAACATGGTGAAACCCCATTTCTAGTAAAAATACAAAAATGTGCTGGGCGTGGTGGCAGGCACCTGTCATCCCAGCTACTTGAGAGGCGGAGACAGGAGAATTGCTTGAACCCGAGAGGCGGAGGTTCAGTGAGCTGAGATCGCGCCATTGCACTGCAGCCTGGGTGACAAAAGCAAGACTCTGTCTCAAAACACAAAAATAAACAGGAGCCGGCAGATGGAGAGTATTTTCAGCTTTGCCAGCTCTGGGATGTCACAAGGAACCCAATCCCACATGCTGACCCCACCCACACTGCACCACCCACCAGATGTGGCTCACATGCTGTCCCCACAACAAACGCCTGGTTCCAGGCCCCACTCGAGGTGCCCAGCAGCCTACACAGCCCAAAGTGCCATTGGTGAGGTGACGTCACAGACAGGGACGCACTGAGGATGTGAGAATTGGGTGAGGTGAGGTCACAGACAGGGACGCACTGAGGATGTGAGAATTGGGTGATGTGAGGTCACAGACAGGGACGCACTGAGGATGTGAGAATTGGGTGAGGTGACGTCACAGACAGGGACGCACTGAGGATGTGAGAATTGGGTGATGTGAGGTCACAGACAGGGACGCACTGAGGATGTGAGAATTGGGTGAGGTGACGTCACAGACAGGGACGCACTGAGGATGTGAGAATTGGGTGAGGTGACGTCACAGACAGGGACGCACTGAGGATGTGAGAATTGGGTGAGGTGACGTCACAGGGACGCACTGAGGATGTGAGAATTGGGTGATGTGAGGTCACAGACAGGGACGCACTGAGGATGTGAGAATTGGGTGAGGTGACGTCACAGACAGGGACGCACTGAGGATGTGAGAATTGGGTGAGGTGACGTCACAGACAGGGACGCACTGAGGATGTGAGAATTGGGTGAGGTGACGTCACAGACGGACGCACTGAGGATGTGAGAATTGGGTGATGTGACGTCACAGACAGGGACGCACTGAGGATGTGAGAATTGGGTGAGGTGACGTCACAGACAGGGACGCACTGAGGATGTGAGAATTGGGTGAGGTGACGTCACAGACAGGGACGCACTGAGGATGTGAGAATTGGGTGAGGTGACGTCACAGACAGGGACGCACTGAGGATGTGAGAATTGGGTGATGTGAGGTCACAGACACGGACGCACTGAGGATGTGAGAATTGGGTGAGGTGATGTCACAGACAGGGACGCACTGAGGATGTGAGAATTGGGTGAGGTGATGTCACAGACAGGGGTGCACTGAGGATGTGAGAATTGGGTGATGTGATGTCACAGACAGGGACGCACTGAGGATGTGAGAATTGGGTGAGGTGACGTCACAGACGGACGCACTGAGGATGTGAGAATTGGGTGATGTGACGTCACAGACAGGGACGCACTGAGGATGTGAGAATTGGGTGAGGTGACGTCACAGACAGGGACGCACTGAGGATGTGAGAATTGGGTGAGGTGACGTCACAGACAGGGACGCACTGAGGATGTGAGAATTGGGTGAGGTGATGTCACAGACAGGGACGCACTGAGGATGTGAGAATTGGGTGAGGTGATGTCACAGACAGGGGTGCACTGAGGATGTGAGAATTGGGTGATGTGATGTCACAGACAGGGACGCACTGAGGATGTGAGAATTGGGTGAGGTGACGTCACAGACAGGGTGCACTGAGGATGTGAGAATTGGGTGAGGTGATGTCACAGACAGGGACGCACTGAGGATGTGAGAATTGGGTGATGTGATGTCACAGACAGGGACGCACTGAGGATGTGAGAATTGGGTGAGGTGACGTCACAGACAGGGACGCACTGAGGATGTGAGAATTGGGTGAGGTGACGTCACAGACAGGGACGCACTGAGGATGTGAGAATTGGGTGAGGTGATGTCACAGACAGGGACGCACTGAGGATGTGAGAATTGGGTGAGGTGATGTCACAGACAGGGACGCACTGAGGATGTGAGAATTGGGTGAGGTGACGTCACAGGGACGCACTGAGGATGTGAGAATTGGGTGAGGTGACGTCA
The DNA here is from genome assembly GCF_049354715.1 of Callithrix jacchus. Classification (NCBI taxonomy): domain Eukaryota; kingdom Metazoa; phylum Chordata; class Mammalia; order Primates; family Cebidae; genus Callithrix; species Callithrix jacchus. Next base: position 131,230,764 of record NC_133511.1, on the reverse strand, counting down.
CAGACATGGTGCACTGAGGATGTGAGAATTGGGTGAGGTGATGTCACAGACAGGGGTGCACTGAGGATGTGAGAATTGGGTGATGTGACGTCACAGACAGGGACGCACTGAGGATGTGAGAATTGGGTGAGGTGACGTCACAGACAGGGACGCACTGAGGATGTGAGAATTGGGTGAGGTGACGTCACAGACAGGGACGCACTGAGGATGTGAGAATTGGGTGAGGTGATGTCACAGACAGGGACGCACTGAGGATGTGAGAATTGGGTGAGGTGACGTCACAGTGACGCACTGAGGATGTGAGAATTGGGTGATGTGACGTCACAGACAGGGACGCACTGAGGATGTGAGAATTGGGTGATGTGACGTCACAGACAGGGACGCACTGAGGATGTGAGAATTGGGTGAGGTGACGTCACAGACAGGGTGCACTGAGGATGTCAGGAGCAGCTCACCTGTGGCTCCTGTGAAGACATCACCCTGGGCCGGACTCTCTGATATAACAGCAGTGGCCTCCACCGTGGATGCTCGGTCAAAGGTCAGTGCCCCAGAGGTCGTGATTTGTCCTGAGGGGGTCACGGTGACTGGAAAGGCAGAAGCACATTTTACGCGGCCAGGTCAGACAGTGGTGCCCAGGGCACACAGGTCCTGTGCCACCCACGGGCACCAATCCTTGTTGGGGGCTGGGCTGAGCGCGGGCAGCAGCAGCCGTACCCTCACATGCGAAGGACATGGGAGAAAGTCCAGACCTCAGAGAAGACCCCACAGAAGAAAGCCGGGATGGCAGCTCGCCACCACCAATTGTTATGTTTACATTGTGAGCCATGGAAATGTGCTGCCAGCCAGAACAAAATAAAACTTAAATGATTTTTAAATACTTGTGCTTTGAATCAAGAAAAAGTCTTTCATCCAAGCTGAAGGTAAAAAGTAGCTGCGTCGTACAGCACGGCTGCCTCTCCAGCCCAAAAGAAATCCCAGTGACAGACTGGGAGACTCTGCTGCTGTGGAAAAGTTCCCGCACCTACCACCCAGGGCCTCGGGAAGGAGCCGACAGGGTGTTTCAGAAACACCTTGCTCTATAAATGCAAAAGTCCAGACTTATATTAGCTAAGGCCATTATGAGGACATTTTCTCCTATTACTGCCTCTCCCTATTTAAACCTGGTCTGTACAAAAAATAAACACATGAGCTAGGCATGGTGGCACCTGCCTGTGGTCCCAGCTACTTGGGAGGCTGAGATGGGAGGAGTGCCTGAGCCTGGGAGGCTGAGGCTGCAGTGAGCTGGGTTCCTGACGCTGCCCTCCAGTCTGGCCACAGATAAGCCCCCAGACCTCTCTGCAGGCCTCATCCAGCGCCCTGAGAACGAGTCACCTAGGACGCACTTGTCAGGAAATGTCCCCAATCACGTGCAGGGCACTGGGCACAGCGCTCCTCGCACTGGCAAATGGCCCAGCACAGGGCCAACAGTGCCCAGGTCCCAGCGAAGCAAGCAGCACTGGGCACTGGACAGCACTTCCCACCAAGGGCCACGGTGTAAAGGAAGGAGTGGTGAGGCGCTGACAGCCCTCCCACGCCAGGTGCCTTAGAAATGAGCATCCCATAGTGGCCGTGGGAGTGGGGACGAGAGAAGGCAGTGCACTTAGGTTGCCTCAGTAAACGAGAGCTGTATGTTCTCAAACTCACAGGTGGTGGCCGCGGTGGCTGGAAGCAGCGTGATGTTCTTGGGGGAGTCCTTCTTCACAGGTGCTGTGGGCAGCTCGTTCTCCTTCTTGCGCCTTTTGTAAGGCACAAAAAGCCTGACAGGGCCACTCTGGGGGATAAAGGCAGAGTTGGACAGGGCACCACGTTCATGTGTGCAAAAGCTATGCTGCTCTGAGGGAATCTGTGGGGATCGCTCCCATGTGAGGCCCCTGGGAAATTGGCCTCGCCATACGGTGAGCTTGAGCCCAGACACAGATCCCTGGTTGGGGGAGTCGAGCTGAGGGAAAGCAGGAACCGAGAGAGGGACTATGTTATTCTAAATAATTAACAGACATTACTTTATGGATAAGAGGACTTGGGAGGCAATGTGTCCACTTTCGGCTCCTTATGGTTTATTGCTTGATTGTGTTCATTTTGGACCCTTGTTACCTTCATTGTAAAATATTAACTTAAGTATTTACACTTGGTAACTTACTTACTGTAACTTACTGGGTGTAACTGTAACATACTTCTCATAGCTTACTGGGCGTGACTGTAACTTACTTACATTGATCTATTGGGCGTAACCTACTTACTGAAAGTAACCTACTTACTGGGCGTAACCTACTTAATGGGATTAACTTACTTACTGGGCGTAACTTAGTGGGCATAACTTGCTTACTGTAACTTAAGTACGTTGATCTGGTGTAAACAACTTTGACTTCAGAAAAGTATATAAGGAAACATATTGCAAAAATAAAATTGCTGCTTGGACATAGCCTAAGCCAGCCCTCCAGAGTCCACTTTTCTATTTTCTTTCACTTCCGCACACTCTCTCCCTCAGGTTGAACGAGACATCTACGATGGTGGTCTCGGGGACTCCTGCAGGTCGGTAGTCCCCCGGCAGACGTGCCAGACCCCAACACTGCTCCTTAAATGGGGGCACCCCGGGGTGTGTGAGTCACATGGTGAGACCACAGCAAGAAGGTAATTGCCCCTACAGTTCCCACCTCTTTAGGCCCTAAATCCCCTAAAATGACAAAAAGGATACTTTTAAAAAGAACCTACTGGCTGGGCACGGTGGCTCATGCCTGTAATCCCAGCACTTGGGAGGCCGAGGTGGGTGGATCACCTGAGGTCAGGAGTTCAAGACCAGCCTAGGTAACATGGTAAAACCCCGTCTCTACTAAAAATACCGAAATTAGCCAGATATGGTGGTGCACACCTGTAGTCCCAGCTACTCAGGAGGCTGAGGCAGGAGAATCGCTTGAACCTGGGAGGCGGAGGTTGTAGTGAGCCAAGATCGCGCCAATGCACTCCAGCCTGGGCGACAGAGCGAGACTCCATCTCAAAAATAAACAAACAATTTCTATCTCTTCATTGACATTCCCCAGTTAAGGAGACATTGTCTTCAGGCCTTCCAGGAGTCTCTCGCTGTGCTTTCCCTCAGTCCTGTGAACATATTTAGGATGGCTATTGAAGTCTTTGTCTGTTAACCTCACATGGGGCCCTCTCCCAGGCACTGTCTGCTGCCGTCTTCCTGTTCCGGGTTCCTCACGTCTTAGAATCTTAAGAATCACACAATGCAGGCAAGACACGGTAGCAATAGTGGAGAGCGGTTCTCCTGCCTCTGGGCTCCCTGCTACCATGTGCTTGTTGATCATTCAAGGACGGGCTGGACGCTTTGCTGAGCCTCGTTCTCCTGTGACAGCCTCTGTTGCTGCTCCCTGGAGGGCTCCGCCCTGGGGGTGTGCAGTCACCTTCTGCGATGGGGGTTCTGGCTGTCTCTCTCCCTGATCTCTGTCAAGCTGTTGGTTTAGTGAAGTGTCAGAGTCTACTAACTGCCAGCTATCTGCTCCATTACTTCCGACAGTGCCCTGGGGCACATGCTGCTCCACTGTCTGAGCCAATGAAATTAGGGCTTCTTTACCAAAGGGTTAGAGCTTTAAGGTTTGTTTCCCAGGTGGGTTCTTAGCTGCTGCTTTCCTTGGCGACATCTCTGCTAAACTTGCTGACCTACAGCTTAGTTTCCTGCTCTAATGGCGCTGCCGGCCTCCTCTTAACTGCTTGCCACAAGAATGTCCACTGCTCCCCAGGGCACTTTCAGGCGTCAACATCCCTGTGCTGTTTCAAATCAAGTCAGCTCCTCTGGGAAGGGCTTTGGAGCTCTCTGTCCTTATGGCCTGTCTCTCTTGGGCTGGATGTCTGAGCCCCTGCTGCAGAGCTGGAGGTACGGATGGTGCCTGCATCTAGCCGGGAGCCCTGCTCCATTAGCAGGGCTCTGCGTGGGGGCAGCAGCCTCTCACCGAATGGACCCTCCACCCTGTGGGTAACCTGGCTGAGGGAAATTGGGGCCTCCCTATGCTTGGCCTGCCATGCCTGGGTAAAGCCTCTGCCCCCTGAGTGGGGCTGACTTAAGAGGTTTTCCAGTCACCCTGCCACTTGGAGCTGAAGGGGTGGAGAAATGCTGGTGGCCTGCGCCTCCCAGTGGGATCACATCCCATGATTGTGAGTTGTGAGGAGTGGGAGCCCTGTTTTCTTGGCCACAATCATATGGAGGAGTGGAGCCTCCTCCACAGGGAGCTGGCCGTCGTGCAAATCCCACAACCCTCACTGTGCTTCTCAAGACTGAGGACATGTTCTTGGATGTCTCTTCATTTGCTGTTTGCCCCTACGGCAATTTCCAGAGCCTTTCAGGGCTTATTTTTTAAATAACATTCACTAGTTATTTCTCTGGGGAGTCAGTCCATTGAGCTCATCACACAGTAATTCCAGAAGTGGAATCCAAAAGTTTTCAAGTGATCAAGTCCAGTCTAAGAAATCCTAGTTCTAACTGCAGGTAAGGAAGATTTTCCAACATGTTTTCTCCTAAAAGTGTGATCGTGTTACCTTTTCCTTTAGATCCACGCCCATTTGAAATTCGTTTTTGTATAAAGCGTGAAGCTGCGGCCATCCTTTGTCTCTGCCTGTGAACGTCCAGTCACTCCAAGGCCATACGCTGGCGTCCACCGTGACGCTCCAGTCAGACCCAGATCCGGGGGTCTCTCCCTCTGCCAGCGCCACACGGTCTTGATTAATTTCACGACCTAGTAGGCCTTGAGACCCCGCAATGAGATTTCACCCATTTTAGACTTTTATTTCAAAACTCTGTTGGCTTTTTTATTTCCTTTACCTTTCTATATAAATTTTAAAATCAGCTTGTCTGCATCTACAAAGAACTGTTGCAGTTTTGATAGTAACTGTGTTAAACCTAAGAATCCACCTGGGAAAAAGTCACATCTTTTATACTAAGTCTTCCAATCCGCAGGCACAGAATGTCTTCTGAAGTACTTGAATCTTCCCTGGCCTCTTTCTTCAGCATTTTCGAGTCTTCCACATACACATCCTGCACACGATTTCCTGGGTAAGCATCTAGGTCCTCCAGTGTTTTGGGGCCACGGAAAATGATCCACCCTGCAGGCTAAACTGCTAGATGGGACCAATGCCGTCTCCCTGCTCCTCACTCCTGCGGTGTCTCTGCGTCTCACCGACTGGCTTTTCCAAAACAACTTCAACATTACGTTCACGACATGTTTTTTCCACTAAAATCACACGAAATATCTTGAACTAGACAATTCTAGAATGTTTGGTTTTTCACCCCAAGAACACGGTAGGTCTCTCCATGTTATTTTATTTTATTTTATTTGAGATAGAGTCTCGCCAGGCTGGAGTGCAGTGGCATAGTCTTCGCTCACTGCAACCTCTGCCTCCCGGATTCCAGTGATTCTCCTGCCTCAGCCTCCTGAGAAGCTGGGATTACAGGTGCCCAAAACAACATCCAGCTACTTTGTGTATTTTTTGTAGAGACAGGGGTTCCACGATGTTGGCCAGGCTGTTCTTGGACTCCTGACCTCATGATCCGCCCGCCTCGGCCTCCCAAAGTGCTGGGATTACAGGTGTGAGCCACCACACCCAGCACTCCATGTTCTTAAATTTGTTTTTGTTTTCTCATAATTACCCAGATTAGTAATAAAATTAAAATAAGGGTATCTCATTAGTCAGCTTTTAAATTAATTTTAAGATTTTTTTTTTTTTTTTTGAGACAGAGTCTCATTCTGTCACCCAGGTTGTAGTATGTAGAGTGGTGCAATCTTGGCTCACTACAATCTCTGCCACCCAGGTTCAAGTGATTCTTCTACCTCAGCCTCCCAAGTAGCTGAGATTACAGGTGCCCACCACCACACCTGGCTAATTTTTGTATTTTTAGTACAGATGAGGTTTCACCATCTTGGCCAAGCTGGTCTTGAACTCCTGATCTCCTGACCCACCCACCTCGGCCTCCCAAAGTGCTGGGATTACAGGCAATTTTAAGATATTTTAAAATATAATTCAACATTAAGGGAGGCTGAAATGAAACTGGTATGTTCGTATGTTACAAATTAGTGTAACGTATGAACATTAGAAAGCTACACAGCAATATATAACAAAATTAACGAAAATTATTTCGGAGCCGGGCACGGTGGCTCATGCCTGAAATTCCAGCACTTGGGAGGCTGAGGTAGGCAGATCACATGAGGTCAGGAGTTCAAGAGCAGCCTGGCCAAGATGGTGAAACCCCATCTCTTCTAAAACTACAAAAATTAGCTGGGTGTGGTACTGGGCACTTGTAATCCCAGCTACTCGGGAGGCTGAGGCTGGAGAAGTGCTTGCACCCAGAGGCAGTGGTTGCAGTGAGCCGAGGTCATGCCACTGCACTCCGGCCTAGGTGACAGAGCAAGACTCCATCTCAAAAAAAAAAAATAGGCCAAGCACCGTGGCTCACACCTGTAATCCCAGCACTTTGGGAGGCTGAGGCGGGTGAATCACCTGAGGTCAGGAGTTCAAGACAGGCCTGGCAAATATGGCGAAACCCCATTTCTACTAAACGTATGAAAATTAGCCGGGCGTTGTGGCACATGCCTGTAATCCCAGCTACTTGGGAGGCTGAGGCAGGAGAATCTATTGAACCTGGGTGGCAGAGACTGTAGTGAGCCGTGATCGCAACACTATACTCCAACCTGGGTGACAGAGTGAGACTATGTCTCAAAATAAATAAATAAATAAAAATAAAATTATTTGGGGTATTTTTGAAGCAGTTAAGAATTTAGAGTAAGGAAATATGTTAAAAAGACATTAAAAGCTCTGTACATGAATAAGTTTACAGGAGCATTTCTCTGACATGTTACAAACTGCAGAATATAAAGCAGCACACACACGTTTATTGCACCGTTAGGAGAAGTGCGTATGTTTAGTCTCAGAGTTAAGGGGGTGACATTATAACCACTTTTCTTTTCTTTTTTTGGGGGGGGTCAGAGCAGTCTATTGCCAGGTTGGGGTACAGTGGCAAAATCTCGGCTCACTACAACCTCCACCTCCTGGGTTCAAGCAATTCTCCTGCCTCAGCCTCCTGAGAAGCTGGGATTACAGGCATGCGCCACCATGCTGGGCTAGTTTTTTTTATTTTTAGTAGAAACAGGGTTTCACCATGTGGTCCAGAATGATCTCGATCTCCTGACCTTGTGATCTGCCCACCTGGGCCTCCCAAAGTGCTGGGATTACAGGTGTGAGCCACTGTGCCCAGCCCCACTTTTCATTATTTAAGGAGCTTTCCATAAATGCTCTTTGAACAACATCTTGAGGGCCAGCCACATGCCCCCATCGAGACATCAGGATTCACTGTGGTGTATCCGGGAGCAGGGGACAGAGCAGCCCGGAGAAGTGAGGACGCATCTCTCTCCAAACAAAAGACAGGAGGGAAGCAGCCAAGAGGCAAAGGGCTGTGGGACCCACTCAGCCACCCCAGCCCCACCAAGTGCTCCTGCTCCAGATGTGCTGGCAGCTTACCAAGGTCATGTCGTCGCAGCAGGCCGCACAGGTGCAAGAGGCAGCGTGAGGGTTTAAGATCCCGTCCTGAAACGCACAGAGCACCGTCAAAGTCAGCCCCAAATGTGAACCGTTCTGCTAGAAATCGTACCGTCAAAGTCAGCCCCAAACGTGAACCATTCAATACTAGAAGATTTCAGCCAGTTATACCACTTACTTGCTGTTCATAAAGATAAAAATTCTTTTTTTTTAGACAGTGTCTTGTTCGGTAGCCCAGGCTGGAATGCAGTGGCACCTTCTTGGCTCATGGCAACCTCCACCTCCCCAGTGCGAGCGAATCTCATGCCTCAGCCTCCCAAGAAGCTGGGATTACAGGCCTGTGCCACCACACCTGGCTAATTTTTATATTTTTAGTAGAGACAGGGTTTTCCCATGTTGGCGAGGCTGGTCTCGAACTCCTGGCCTCAAGCAATCCACCTTCCTCAGCCTTCTGAAGTGCTGGGAGAAGTGCTGGGATTATAGGGGTGATATAGGTGGAGGTTGCAGTGAGCCAAGAAGGTGCCACTGCACTCCAGCCTGGGCTACTGAACAAGACCCTGTCTCAAAAAAAAAAAAAAAAAAAAAGAATTTTTATCTTTATGAACGGCAAGTAAGTGGTAAAACTGGCTGAAATCCTCTAGTACAACGATTCACGTTCAGGGGCTGACTTTCATGGTACGTTGTACGTTTCAGGACGGGGTCTTAATAAAAATAAAAATTCTGAGAAATCAGGGCCAGGTGCTGTCTCTACTAAAAATACAAAACAATTAGCTGGGCATGGTGGCTCATGCCTGTAGTCCCTGCTACCGGGAAGGCTGAGGCAGGAAGATAGCTTAAACGCAGGAGGCAGAAGTTACAGTGAGCCGAGATCATGCCACTGCACTCCAGTCTGGGCAACATGGTGAGATTGTCTCAGAAAAAAAAAAACCAGTAACTTCCAGAGCCTTCTATGTTTCACAATGCCATTATTGGTGGTAGGATCTACCGCTTTTCTTTCAAGAACGTGTAAAAGACTCTACAAGAACTGCTTCCTTGATACCACCCAAGGAACTAAACTGGAATAGGAATTAGAAGGCCTCTGCTCTTAGGAGCAGCCTGAAGAGAAGTTAGGTGACTTTGAAAGGGTCACAGGTTCTCAAACAGAAGCCATGATCTTAACTTCTGCTCTTCTCATTTTCTGTGTATTTGCACCTATTCTGTGCCAGGCGCTGTGACCTCACACACTCCTCCCAACAATCCTCACAGGGTCAAGATCACCACCATCCCACGTAAAACATCAGGAAACTGAAATACAGAGAGGGCCACTCGCCCAAGGTCACACAGGCAGTGAGCGGAGGCCTCAAACCCTGTCTGTCTGACCTCATGGTCTGTGCCCACCCCACCAGCTGGGCCACCTGGGAGGGCCCCATGTCTGAGCTGCACGCCGAGCATGGGTGAGGGTGCACATCCGATACCTGGATGAGGCACTGCAAGGGCCGGCCTGCGTAGCGAATGCTTCTCTTCCAGTCTTTGCTACTGGCTCTTCCTGCCATGGCCTCAAATTCGGTGGGACTGTACCAGTTCTCCCCCTGCTTGATGCACCGCCCCCGGCCGCCTGCAAGGAAGGGCAGCAGTTACAATGACAGCAGGTGAGAACGTCGCCCCGCTGTCGCCTCCCTCCTGGCACCTTCTCCACTGCTCCACCAGCACCAGCACTCCAGCGGCTCATGCAATCTCACTCACCTGTGTGCTTGGCCTCGACAGTCCCGTCTGAGACTGTGTCAGGTCACATCTGAGCCACCACGGGTCTCCCTTTGTGGCCTCTGCCTCTGACCCCATGTGACCTCTCCACCTACTGTCTGCAGTCACTGCAAGCTCAACCCGTCCCACACTGAGCACCTCTGGTACCTACTTCCAGAGACTTGGCACCTACAAGTCCCAAGCTGACCTGGCAACTGGAGGAACACATCCCAGCGCTGCCTCCCTCCCACTTCCTTTCCCACTTGTCTCTCATCCCATGGCTCAGGATGGCTTCTCAGCTCACCCCCAAACGGTTCCCGGGCCCATCCCTGCCCTGCGCCTCTCCAAGGCCTTAGCTCCAGTTCACAGGAAATGGGTGTCACTTGCACCTACTGTCTTTTTAACTAGTACTATGTGCCAGGACTTTCGTCTTTCTCAGCCCCCAATTTATCCTAGAGGGATTACAAACAGGAATACAGCTTTGAGGTCTGAAGCTGCAGTCCTCACCCGGGCCGGGCCTGCTCCCATACGGGGTCCTCACCTGGGACGGGCCGGACCTGCTCCCGTACGAAGTCGTCACCTGGGCCCGGCCTGCTCCCGTACAGGGTCCTCACCCGGGCCCGGCCTGCTCCTGTACGGGGTCCTCACCTGAGCCGAGCCTGCTCTTGTACAGCGTGCCGCTGATGTTCCGGCACCGCACGGGCAGCTCGCTGTCGTACACGGAGGGGTCCCAGTTGTATTTGGTTCCACCTTTTTCTTGGCCGGGAGCCAGAGGAGTTGGAGGAGACTGAGGACCTTGGGCAGAGAAGGAATATGAAGGTGAGAGGCAGGATGGCAGCTGGGGAAGCACAGCAGGCGCACTCATCTTACAGGCACCCGCATCCCCGCAGCACCGCCTCCTTCAACTGTAGAGAAACTCTTCTCAGCCAGGAAAATCTCACGGCTCCTACTTAAAATCTATTAATATCTGATATTCGAAATTTACCGCAAAAAGAAACAAACAAACAATTAAATCCCTGAAATAAATTCTAGATACTCTGAAACGTGTTTTGCCCAAGGCCTAGGGTGCAGGCACTGCTGTACCTGGGGTGAGGGGGGCCGCTGGGCCCTTCAGCCCGGTGGTCTCCACGATGCTGCCATCCGTGTGGACGACAATCAGTGTGGCTTTTTCGGTGTTCAGGCTGTCCCCGATCTGAAGGGCTGTCCTACCAGACTGAAAGGAAAAATGGCTCCGTCAGGTCACGTCTGAGCGGGACACTGGCCTGTCACTGAGCCCAGCTGTGCTGCCTCCAGCAAGGCTCTGGCTGTTATACCAAGAAGGGCCGCTGACCTAGCATCCCGTATCTTCTCCAAAGACACCTCCAAGAGACTTAAAGACAGAGCTCAGAGCAAGAACAGACAATGCCTGCTTCTGAGTGGTGCTGAGGGAAATGTGTGCCATCATTTATTACAGGGAAACAAAGAATGAATGTGCTCTGCAATTAGGAAACACCCTAACTTCCACCTGAGCAGCTCCCACAAGGTCAGTTTTCAGGGAGGGTTTCCAGCAGACCAAGATGGCCACCACAGACAAGGCCTCGTGCAGGCCTCCCTCTCAGGCCCTGGCCCCAGAGGCCCCTACAGATGGCGGCTAGAGACCAGGGCCTCAACTGCACATTTCCACACTGGCTGAATGTTGCCTCTGACTGCTGACTGCTTCCTGTGGGCAGGTCCCAAAATCACTCTTGAAACTGCACAGACCCCGCCACAGGCAGCAGAGTCCCCATGCCCACCCGGCACTGCTGGAACCTTACCCCCACCCTGGCCACGCCATCCAGCAAACTCTGGCCTCCAGGCTCTGTTCACCCAGCTGTGGGGCAGACCGGAGATCTCCAGGGGCCTCTCCAAACCCAGCGTTCCGGGTGCTCCGAGGTTTTCATTTTGAATATGAAACCAACTGAGGCAAAGCGGGAAGACAACTGTTTCTTACATCTGAAAATGTCGCTTTCACATCAGGGCACTAAGCAGGAGTTTATCACGGAGCTGAGGGACCCCCAACGCACGTGCCTGGCACCTGGGCTCCCCCAGGTCCGAGGGCCAATACCTCACACCGGGGGTCCTACCCTGTGCCTGAGTCACCAGAGTTCTGCGGCTTCACTGAGAAAGGAAATGTCTCGTGATTAAGAGTCCCAGGGTGTTTTTCTTAGGAAGGGAACATACAGTTATTTGAGAGCACACCCTGCTGGGCTGCCAGTTTCCAACAACGAACACACCAGTCTCTGGTCTTCCTGGCCTGGAGGGAAGAAGACCACCCCCGCCCCGACATCAGCACATTCCAGGCACCCATAGGTGCCTTGGGCTTCAGCCCCTCCTAGGGAATGAGGAGAGCCCAGAGCCCACTGCCAGGAAGGAGCAGCCTGACTGAAAGGACAGATGGCCGCATGGCTGTGGGGCAGCTTGTGTGTGTTCCAACACCCATCAGAACTAAACCAAGTTTCTCAGCTGGGCGCAGTGGCTCATGCCTGTCATCCCAGCATACTGGGAGGCCAAGGTGGTAGCTGCCTGAGGCCAGGAGTTCAAGACCAGTATGGACAACATGGTGACCCCAGAAGGTAGGGGTTGAACCGAAACTGCACCACTGCACTCCAGCATGGGTGAGAGTGAGACTCCATCTCAAAAAAAGAGAAAGAAAGAAACCAACTTTCTGAGTTTCGTACATTTTTACTGAAAGTCCTTCACAAGTTTTCTGTTTGCTGCCATTCTAACAATAACTCTGCTTTCCAGCCGGGCACGGTGGCTCACGCCTGTAATCCCAGCACTTTGGGAGGCTGAGGCAGGTGGATCACCTGAGGTCAGGAGTTTAAGGCCAGCCTGGCCAACATGGTAAGACCTTGTCTCTACTAAAACTACAAAAATTAGCCCGGCATGGTGGCACGTGTCTGTAATCCCAGCTACTCAGGAGGCTGAGGCACAAGAATGGCTTGAACTCACGTGGCAGAGGTTGCAGTGAGCCGAGCCTGCACCACTGCACTCCAGTCCGGGTGACAGCGAGACTCTGCCTCGGAAACAAAGCAAACAAGCAAACAAATACTGCACTTTCAGGTATACGAAGATGACGTCCCAGGTGTGTCATCACGGCTGAAAAGACTGTAAGTAACAGGTGCCAGTGGACCCAGGGAAAACCCCTGTCTGGGACTGGACCCACCACAGCATCTGCCACTTAGAAACAAGGTTGCCTGCTCTGGTTGACTGGGTGTCCCCAGAATCGCTGAAGGCCCACATATGACACATAAAGCAGTCTGATACAACACAATTGCGAAAGAGCTCTCAATGTGGCCTCAGAAACTATTTGAAACGCAACTGGCTCCCAGCAGTTTCCTACATAGACAGCAGTAAGGCATGCAGAATGAAGGGGCAAAGGAGGCTGAGCCACAGATGCTACGAGAACAGGACGTGTGGGAGGGGGCGGGATGCTTCCTTCCACAGTCCTGCAGCTCCAGCACCAAGGGGCACAGGCAGCCTGGGCCTCGAGCAGAAGCTGAACTGTGGCCTGACAGCAGCCTGGGCTGGGTTGGGAGCTGAGAGTCCCCACCCGACGCAGGCCACAAGCCCATCTGGCGAGGTGTGACTCTTCGACTGGCCTTCCATGGGCAGGCAGCTTCTATCCCGGCTCTGATTTCTCCCACCTCAGCACAGCCGGAAGGCTCCTGAGAGCAGAGTGAGCCAGCGCGTCCTCCCGAGCTCACAGAGCAGACGCTCGCACTGCAGACTGAGCCCCGGCATGGCACCAACCCCGCTGAGCTATGCCCCCTGGAGCAGCTTACCAGAACATGTCCTGAGATGGACGCCGCATTCGCCACAGACGTGGTGAAGACGTTATCTGCAGCGGCCCCCACATTAGCCACTGTCACTGTGGTCACCTCTGCAACAGAAGAATCTCATTTAACAAGCAACAAAAGCCAGAACTGATAAAGCAAACAACCTCACTCAGGTGCTTCGAACAAAGTGATCCCCCTCAGGTATGTGCCTTTGCAGCCAGGAAGAGCTTACACTTCCCTAAAACACTCCATCAGCATCTCTAGTCCATGGTCTCAGCCATTCGGCTCTTCCAGGCAAGGACAGGAAATTTATCCTTTCTAGTAAAGCTCTTCACAGCGGGGTGTTCCCCGCAATGCTCTACGAAACCACCCCTGGGCTTCTGTCTCCTACTGCGCGGCTGGGAGTCCTGCCAGTCAGGTGTGCCCTGCACCTACAGGGAGCTCTTGCCTCCCCACAGGTGACACCTCCTGGACCCACTCCTGCAGCTCACTTCCCGACTCTCCTCCAACATGGGTCAGGCCACCACCGACAGGCGACCTCGGCCCCACGCTCACTGTCCTTGCCCTTGGTCTGTAACCCCTTCCTCCTAAGAACTGCATCCAACCGTGCCGGGCGCGGTGGCTCACGCCTGTAATCTCAGCACTTTGGGAGGCCAAGGCGGGCAGGTCATGAGGTCAAGAGATGGGGACCATCTTGGCCAACATGGTGAAACCTTGTCTCTACTAAAATTACAAAAAATTAGCTGGGCGTGGTGGCATGCACCTGTAGTCTCAGCTACTTGGGAGGCTGAGGCAGAATTGCTTGAACCCAGGAGATGGAGGATGCAGTGAGCTGAGATTGTGCCACTGCACTCCAGCCTGGCAACAGAGTGAGACTCCGTCTTGAAAAAAAAAAGTGCATCCAACCTGCCATTGCCCCTTGGTGCCATCCACCCCCTACAGCATGGAACTCAGCCCCTTGACATGCAGACAGGGCAGGTCCCACAGAGCTCAGCTGCACCCCACTTCCCACCACCTGTCACCCCAGATAGGTCCTGCAGCTCCAGCCTCTGTGTGCGGCCCTGCCGCCAACATCCCACGCCCTCTTCTCTGCCTCTGCAAAGCCTCTCCTTATGTTCCTAGACCAAGCAAGGGACTCTTCTGTCATCCAGCGTTCTAGAATGTCCTGTGCCCAGGGCAATCTCTGGCACACAGCAGAGGCTTAAAAGAGACTGGTTGAATGAGTCCTGACCACACCATTAACCCAGCACTCACCAAACTGCCCTAAAAATGCCTGTGTGCTATCTGTCTCCACTAGCAGACCACGCCAGGCACATGGCTAACTCACCCTCAGCTCTCGGCAGCACAAGGTCCGGCAGGCGGTGCCAGGCCACGGTGAGTGCTGAGTGCCAGGCCCACGGAAGCCCTGGGCACCCGCCCAAAGCTGAGTTACTCAAACCTGGAAACCACTTGACTTCAGCTATTCGCGATTTGTAAAACACATTAGAGTGCTTTTGCCACATCAGAACAGAGCTAGGATACTCTGCAGTGGGAAACATACGTCAACACGTTTCTCTAACATCATGACGGCATCACATTGCTTTTCCACATGCAGAAAAATACGTGCAAAAGGCCGGGCGAGGGGCTCACGCCTGTAACCCCAGCTCTTTGGGAGGCCAAGAGGTCAGGAGTTCAAGACCAGCCTGACCAACACGGTGAAGCCCCAGCTCTACTAAAAATACAGAAATAAGCCGGGCGTGGTGGCGGGCACCTATAACCCCAGCTACTCAGGAGACTGACGCAGGAGAATCACTTGAACCCAGGAAGCGGAGGTTGCAGGGAGCTGAGATCACACCACTGCACTCCAGCCTGGGTGACAGAGTGAACTCCATCTCAAAAAAAGAAAGAATGTGCAAAAATGACAGAAACCTGAAGTAACCCTCATAGCCCCAAATCCCAATGTCAAAGCAGAGTTTATGAACAAAAGCCAACCTCTGAGAGCCACAAAGCCTCCCTACGTTTTCCTTACCCAGCCAGACAAGCAGCAGCGACCCCCTTGCCTCCGAGGGCCACTCAGCTGACCACGTGCAGCCCAACCCCCACCCCGCCCCCAGGCCGAGCAAGCACCCAGAGCACCTGCAAGGCCCAGACAGCCGGCACGCCCACCAAGCTTCCTCGGGGAGGTCCTCACACGCAACAAGCAGCATCTCCATGGGTCTGAACACTGGG
This sequence comes from Callithrix jacchus, assembly GCF_049354715.1. Lineage (NCBI taxonomy): Eukaryota > Metazoa > Chordata > Mammalia > Primates > Cebidae > Callithrix > Callithrix jacchus. The sequence goes on along the minus strand of NC_133511.1, from coordinate 131,215,480 downwards.
CTGCCGGTCCCTGGGGACACTCAGGAGCTCCAACTGGGAAGGGTGCCGTACGTGGGGAAGCCGGTGGGTGGGGAAGCCTACACCCCACTGACCCCAGGGCAGGACACAGGAGGCGGTGGGACCGCCCCAGCCCCGCAACATCTGTGGGCTCTGCCCGGGGCTCCCAGTGCTTTGGAGCCTAAGAAGGAGACTGCTCTGTGCGCCAAGAAACTACTAGAGGCTTATACAAAAATACCAGCTGGCGACCCACAGCGGCCTCCCCAAAGGAAGCCCGACAGGACGGGGCGGGAGGAGCAGGTCCTTAGAGGAGAAGGCAGGAGGGAGGAGGACTGGGCAGGGAGCCTGCACAGGTGACTCCACAGCCCCCCAGGGCCACCACACAGCCACGCTGACCTCTGGCAGCAAGGTCTCCAGCAGGCCATCCACCCCGGCTCCCCAGCGCTCAGGTCGCGCTTCTCCGGGACAGGTGGGTGAGGGGAACCAGGATGGACCAAGGCAGGGCAAGGGCAGGGCTGCACAGGGCAGCGGTAGGAGAGGCTGCCGCAAAGAAAAGGGGCGGGGCGGGGGGCAGGTGAGGCTGGGTGGGTCACCTGGGGCAGGTGTGCGGGGCAGGCCGGTCAGGTGGGCTGGTGTTCGGGGAAGGTGGGGCAGGCCGGTAACGTGGGGCTGGTGTGTGGGGTAGGTGGGGCAGGCCGGTCATGTGGAGCTGGTGTGCAGGGCAGGTGTGTGGGGCAGGCCGGTCACGCGGGGCTGGTGTGCGGCGCAGGTGTGTGGGGCGGGCCGGTCACGTGGAGCAGGTGTGAGGGGCAGGTGGGGCGGGCCGGTCACGTGGGGCTGGCGTGAGGGGCAGGTGGGGCGGGCTGGTCACGTAGAGCAGGTGTGAGGAGCAGGTGGGGAGGGCTGGTCACGTGGGGCAGGTTTGAGGGGCAGGTGTGAGGGGAGGGCCGGTCACGTGGAGCAGTTGTGAGGGGCAGGTGGGGCGGGCCGGTCACGTGGGGCTGGTGTGAGGGGCAGGTGGGGCGGGCCGGTCACGTGGGGCAGGTTTGAGGGGCAGGTGTAAGGGGCGGGCTGGTCACGTGGAGCAGGTGTGAGGGGCAGGTGGGGCGGGCCGGTCACGTGGGGCAGGTTTGAGGGGCAGGTGTAAGGGGCGGGCTGGTCACGTGGAGCAGGTGTGAGGGGCAGGTGGGGCGGGCCGGTCACGTGGAGCAGGTGTGAGGGGCAGGTGGGGCGGGCCGGTCACGTGGGGCAGGTTTGAGGGGCAGGTGTGAGGGGCAGGTGTAAGGGGCGGGCTGGTCACATGGAGCAGGTGTGAGGGGCAGGTGGGGCGGGCCGGTCATGTGGAGCAGGTGTGAGGGGCAGGTGTGAGGGGCAGGTGGGCAGGCCGGTCACGTGGGGCAGATGTGAGGGGAAGGTGGGGCGGGCCGGTCACGTGGGGCAGGTTTGAGGGGCAGGTGTGAGGGGCAGGTGTAAGGGGCGGGCTGGTCACATGGAGCAGGTGTGAGGGGCAGATGGGCGGGCCGGTCACGTGGGGCAGGTGTGAGGGGCGGGCTGGTCACATGGAGCAGGTGAGGGGCAGGTGTGAGGGCCAGGTGGGGCGGGCCGGTCACATGGGGCAGGTGTGAGGGGCAGGCTGGTCACATGGGGCAGGTGAGGGGCAGGTGTGAGGGGCAGGTGTAAGGGGCGGGCTGGTCACATGGAGCAGGTGTGAGGAGCAGGTGTGAGGGGCAGGTGGGCGGGCTGGTCACGTGGGGCAGGTGTGAGGAGCAGGTGTGAGGGGCAGGTGGGCGGGCTGGTCACGTGGGGCAGGTGTGAGGGGCGGGCTGGTCACATGGAGCAGGTGAGGGGCAGGTGTGAGGGGCAGGTGGGGCGGGCCGGTCACGTGGGGCAGGTGTGAGGGGCAGGTGTAAGGGGCGGGCTGGTCACATGGAGCAGGTGTGAGGAGCAGGTGTGAGGGGCAGGTGGGCAGGCCGGTCACGTGGAGCAGGTGTGAGGGGCAGGTGTGAGGGGCAGGTGGGCGGGCCGGTCACGTGGGGCAGGTGTGAGGGGCAGGTGCGAGGGGCAGGTGCGAGGGGCAGGTGGGCAGGCCGGTCACGTGGGGCAGGTGTGAGGGGCAGGTGCGAGGGGCAGGTGCGAGGGGCAGGTGGGCAGGCCGGTCACGTGGGGCAGGTGTGAGGGGCAGGTGCGAGGGGCAGGTGGGCAGGCCGGTCACGTGGGGCAGGTGTGAGGGGCAGGCGCGCGGGAACCGGGCGAGGCAAGAGGCCGGTGGGCGCACTTGCCTGCAAAGGCTGCGGCAGCGGCAGCCTCGTCCGGGCCGGGCAGGGCCTCGGCGCCCATGTCCATGTGCCCAGGCTCCGCCGCCATCACCGCCACTGCCGTGACCCTCGGCGTCTCCCGCTCCGCCTCCGAGTCTGCGTCCTCCTCCGAGTCCTCGTCCCTGCTCAGCACCGGTTCCTCCGCATCGCCTCCCGCCGCGGCCGCGGCCGCCGCCGCCACAGCGGCCGCGGCCGCCACCGCTGCCGCCTCAGCCAGGCCCAGCTGCTTTGCCGCCGAGTCCGAATCCTCCATCCGGACTCCGCCGAGCCCTCCCGAAGGAGCCGTCCGAGGCCGCCCGAAGCGCCGGTCGCGGAGCCCGAAGAGGGGTCCGAAGAGGACACCCGAGCTGGGCCGAGGCCGCCCGAAGCCGCCGCCCGAACAGGGGCCGAAAAGGCAGCCAGCCGCCGAGCGGAGCCGAGTCGAATCCGGCCGTCGAGCGGGGCCGAGGCAAACCGAGGCTGACCGAGCAAGGGCCGAACCTGCACGAAGCCGCCGAGCCAAGACCGAGTCCGGAACCGAGGAGGGTCGAAGTTCCCCGAAGTGGGTCGAAGCTCCCCGAAATGGGAAGCCGAGTCAGTCCGAGTAGGTCCGAATATGCACGAGGGTTTCCGAGAAGCTCGGCCCAGCTCTCCTCACTGCCTAAGAGGCTGAGGCGGCTGTCGTTCACGGCCGACTGGGCTGGACGGCTCTGGGCAGATTCGCGCTGGCGCTCGACGAAATTCGGCCTCTCAGACAGAGCCTAGCGCCGCAGGCTTCGCCCGTTCCGGTTGCCGGCGGGAGCCGAGTCAACCCGACACCGAGCCGAGCCGAGCCGAATGTCCCCGAACCCGAATGCTCCCGAACCTCGGCTCTCCGCCTCCTCCGTTCCGAAAGTGCCCGAACGTTCCCGGACACACTAATCGGGCCTCGGCCGTGGCTCGGACGTCCGCTCCGAAACGCGGCACGGTCGGGCCCCTTCGTCAGGAGACGCGAAAATGGCCGAAGGAGCGCGAGCGGCGCAGGCTCAGAGGCTGCCGGGATCGCGACGGACCGGGGGGCGGGGCGGCTAAGATGGCGGCCGCGCGGCGAGGTGAGCTCCGGCGGGGTGGGGGCTTCCGGGCTTGCCGCGGCAGGCGCGGCGTTTCCTTTTGTGGTAGCAGTCGGTTTCCGTTTTCGGTGCGCTCACGGGGCTGTGCCACCGCCTCTAGGTGAGCGAGACAGCTCCGTCGCCCCATCGAGAAGCGCGGCCGGGCCTGGGTGGCGGGCGTCGTGCGCCCCGCGGAGCTCCCCCGCGTGCAGACGCCTGGCCCTGGGGAGGGCGGGGGCGGAGCGCCGCTGGAGCGACTTTGGGGGCCCCAGTCCCCGCAGCTCTTGTCCCGCGCGCGGCTTTCATGAGGACACGTGGGCGGGACGGGCGCGGGGCTCCGGTAGCCTTGGACTCCTCGCCGGTGCCGGTGCCCGGCCTGGGAGGCGCCTCCGAGGGGAGGGACGGACAGACCGGGGCGGGAATCGGCCGTCTCTGCTGCCCCGCGGGGCTCGGGTCCACGCCTGCGCGCGGTCCCGGTGATGAGAACGGCCTCTCCGCAGGCGGGCAGCCTGTCGCCCGCGGGTGCGTTTGTGTGTTTACGTGGGTTGAAGGTTACGTTTAGGTCGGGCGCCGCGGCTCACGCCCGTCATCCCAGCACTTTGGGAGGCCGAGGCTGCAGGACCGTTTGAGACCAGCCTGGGCAACGTAGCAAGACCCCTCTCTACGCAGAACGCGTAAACCTCAGCCAGGCGGGTGGCGCGCGCCTGTGCCCTTCGCTGCGCTGCAGGCTGAGCGGCTGGCGGGTCACCTGAGCCTGGGAGGTTGAGGCTTCAGCAAGCCGTGATCGCCCCACTGCACCCCAGCCTGGGCGACAAAGAGACCTGCCTCTACCAAAAAATTAAAAAGGCTGGCGGATCACTGGAGCCCAGAAGGGCGAGGCTGCCATGAGCTGTGTGATCTCAGGCCCCTGCACTCCAGCCTGGGCAACGGAGCAACCCCGTGTCCAGAAAAAATCGAGCGTATCCCAGAACAAGATGTCTTCACGCACCCAAGGAAGACGTTTGTTGCCTTTTACCTGCAGGCTTAACTTCCGTCCCGCCCAGGCTTTTATAGCTGTTTTTCCCAAGCCCCACAACTTCGATCTGTAACAGGGAGTAGCTAGCACACAGCAGATACATTGGAATTGTTTAAGAAGCCATTGGGAGGCCGAGGCGGGTGGATCACCAGGTCAAGAGATGGAGACCATCCTGGCCAACATGGTGAAACCCCATCTCTACTAAAAATACAAACATTAGCTGGGCGCGGTGGCGCACGCCTGTAGTCCCAGCTACTCCGGAGGCTGAGGCAGGAGAATGGCTTGAACCGGGGAGGCAGCGGTTGTGGTGAGCCGAGATTGCACCATTGCACTCCAGCCTGGACCACAGAGTGAAACTTTTTTTGTTTGTTTTGTTTTGTTTTTGAGACGGAGTTTCGCTCTTGTTACCCAGGCTGGAGTGCAATGGCGCGATCTCGGCTCACCGCAACCTCCGCCTCCTGGGTTCAGGCAGTTCTCCTGCCTCAGCCTCCCGAGTAGCCAGGATTACAGGCACGCGCCACCATGCCCAGCTAATTTTTTGTATTTTTAGTAGAGACGGGGTTTCACCTTATTGACCAGGATGATCCCGATCTCCTGACCTCATGATCCACCCGCCTCGGCCTCCCAAAGTGCTGGGATTACAGGCTTGAGCCACCGCGCCTGGCCGAAACTTTGTCTCAAAAAAAAAAAAAAAGCCAACCCCTTTTTTTTTTTTTTTTTTTTTTGCGAGACAGTCTCGCTCTATCGCCCAGGCTGGAATGCAGTGGTGCAGTCTCAGCTCACTGCAGCTCTGCCTCCTGGGTTCAAACGATTCTTCTGCCTCAGCCTCCTGAGTAGCTGGGACTATAGGCACACGCCACCACGCCTGGCTAAGTTGTGTTTTTAGTAAAGATGGGGTTTCACCATGTTGGCCAGGCTGGTCTCGAACTCCTGACCTCATAATCTACCCACCTCAGCCTCAAAGTGCTGGGATTACAGGTGTGAGCCACTGTGCCTGGCCAAAGAAACCGACCTTTAAGAAATGGATCAGAAGGGATGAAAACCCCAATTAGTGCAAAATTAGCACAAATAATGACAGGTATTTAGGTAGCCCGGTTTAAGAACAGATCAGGTTTAATGAGTGGCCTGCCGGTAATACGATGCGATGTAGTTTGCGGTGCCCTTGGCTTTCTGCTTCCAGCAGGTGCCGCCTCTTCCAGGAGCCCAGTTCCGAGCCTCTGATGCCAATGTCCTGTGTTTACTGGCTTAAGACTTGCCCATGTTAGATTCCACAAACTCTGGCACAGAAGGCCCCAGATCTGCCCAAGAAGACAAAAATCTCACTGAGGCCGGGTTTCTGTCACTGAAGGGGAAATGGAAGACAGGCTGTGTTCAGGTGGCTGTCCTGCCTGCTGCCCAGGGGTGCAGCTTAAGCCACCTTTTATGAGAGGTTTTCACCCAGTTCTAGATCAGTGTTGGTGGATCCACACATGTAGAGACGTGCACATATCACGTGTGCAACTCACACGAACCCTTTTCAGGCAGTTAATCCCACCCGGGCCATGGTGGATCCAGGGTGAGTCAGAGGAGTCTTCAGACGCAAAACCTCAGAATCAGAAAGGAGAAAAGAGGCTCCACTCACTCCTCGGGCTTCCTGTCGCCCCAGGTGGGTGGGAGAAGGTGCAGGAGTTGGACTGCAGCACTGCTGGTTTGGAAAATTCTTATTTTTGGAGGGATATTTGGGGATAATGTTCCAGAGGAATCCAAATATCTGTTATCAATTATGGAAAAAGATTTGTTACAACCCAGGTCACAAAAGGTTTTCGTCTAGTCCCGTATGTGGCAAGTACAGGAAGCGTCAGAAGTTGAGAGCTGCTGATTGGGGCACTGCTTTCCCTGAGGGCCAGCTGGAGGGTTCACTTTCCACCACCCAACCCCGCCCCACACTCAGGGTTCTGAAAGGCAGAGACCACTGCCTCACTGAAGGATGGCCCACGTAAGTGTGTGGTGCTTTCCACGCGCGTGAGGTTAAAGGGGAGTAAAGCGGTGGTTCCTGTCTGGAGCAAGACGCAGGAAAGCATCCTGGCAGCTGTCAGGCCTTGCTCACGGGCCCTTTCTCTTCCAGGGAGAGGCTCCTCCACCATGGTATCCTGCTGCATGCCCCTCCAGGACAGCGCCCAGAGGGAAGTGCTGCCCCGCAGAGCATCTTCCTCACCCCCACGGTTTCCCTGCGTTCTGCCTACTGATTCCACTTCTGAGAGGGGCTGTTCCTCTACAGATTTAGAGTTGATATAGCTTCCTCTGGTCGGCGTGCTGGCTGCTGAGGCCTGCATGCACAAAGTGGCTTAGCACGCCCAACTGCCCAGCTACCAAGGGGTGGCCACCTGCTTCTGTCCTGACCGCTAGTGGCAGGAAGATGGAAGCCCCCCGCTTTGTATGTCCATAGATCCATTCTATTTTATTTTTATCTATGTATTTTTAAGGATGGAGCCTTGATCTCATCCAGGCTGGAGTGTGGCATACACAGGTCACTGCGACCTTGGCCTCCCGAAGCGCCAGCATAACAGGCGTGAGCCGCTGTGCCTGGCCGCAGTATGAAACGTACACGGCCCAGGAAATGGCTAGTAGATACTTAAGTGCCCCCAAACAGAGATATATTTTCTCTGAAGAGAATGAAAAAAGTGGCCAGGCACAGTGGCTTACAAGTGTAATCCCAGCACTTTGGGAGGCTGAGATGGGTGGATCACTTGAAAACAGGAGTTTGAGACCAGCCAGGCAAACATGGTGAAATCCTCGCCATACTAAAAATACAAAAAATTAGCCGGGTGTGGGGGCGCATGCCTGTAATCCCAGCTACTCAGGAGGCTGAGGCAGGAGAATCACTTGAACCTGGGAAGCGGAGATTGCAGTGAGCCGAGATCACACACAGCACTACACTCCAGCCTGCGAAACAGAGCAAGATTCTGTCAAAAACGAAAGAAAGAAGATGACAAAGTTATTTTTTCTAAGTCGTAACTGGGACAAGAGTCAGGGTAGCATCACTGGGAGTGCCAGTGTGTGGAGGCTGTCCCCTAACCAGTCCTGTCCACAGTCACTGAGGGCAGGGGCTTCGGTGCGCAGACCGCATTGTTCTGGGATGGGGGACGGGTCCCACAAAGGCCCTGCCCGCTCACGGGACCACATTTTCCTCAAGCGTAGTGATAGAAGCCCCAGACAGACTGGGAGCCGTGGCCAGGTCCCCGTGGCCCCCTGGAAAAGATGACAGAACCAGCCCTTCCTGTCAGCACCTGGGAGGCTGCTCCCAAGCCTGTTAAGCCTGGGGATCCTTAGCCACTCACCAGCTCTCTTCGGTTCCCCTTCAAATGCTGTTTTATGTCAGCGGAACGTACTGCACCCTGTATTTCCTCGCCACGCTCCTGATAATCACGTATAAAAGTAAGTCAGGGCTGGGCGTGGTGGCTCACTGTTGTAATCCCAGCAGTTTGGGAGGCTGAGGCAGGTGGATCACTTGAGGTCAGGAGTTCAAGTCCAGCCTGGCCACCATGGTGAAACTCTGTCTCTACTAAAAACACAAAAAGTATCGGGGCGTGGGGGCAGGTGCCTGTAATCCCAGCTGCTTAGGAAGCTGAGGTGGGAGGGTTGCAGCAGGCCAAGATCGTGCCTTTGCGCTATAGCCCTGGAGACAGCAAGACCCTGCCTCAAAACAAAAGAGGGAAAGGCAGGTTGAGGCCACCGCTGCTGCCCTGGGTGACGTGTCCTTTCTCCGCCTGTGCTCTTCAGGTCAAGTGTTCAGCTATCCTCACCGCTGCCTGGTGCTGGATCTCGCTCTGCTGCTTCTCATGGGGATTCTGGAAGCAGTTCGGCTGTATCTGGGTGAGTGGACGGTCAGACTGTAAGGAACTTGTGATAGGAGTTGCTCTCTGCTACCACAGCCTTTAAGTATTCATCTTTTCATAGTATGGTTCTTGGAGACATTTTTATCCAGACTGCTAACCCAGTTGCCCTGCAGGCTCCCCTTACAGTGTCATTAAGTATTAATTGAGAAGTTTTGTCCCAGAGACAAATAACACTGGGGGCATCGCTGGGGAGACTCTGTTTGGAAGTATGTCCTGCAGAAGCCACTGGGTAATGGCACTGAGACCAGAAGCCCAGCCCGCCACCACATCCGGAGCTCCAGAATATTCACCTGCGCCCCCTTCCTTCCCCTTGGCCTCAACTGTCTGAGAAGGAAGGCCTGGAGAGTTCTGCCAGGTCCCAAGGAGGCAGAGTCTAGAGGGACTCTAACACCCACTAGCCTCCCCAGTCCAACTCTAGCAGTCCCCACGTCTGCAACCCCTTCAAGTGGCCTACTTTTTTTGAGATGGGGTCTCACTCTGTGGCCCAGGCTGGAGTGCATTGGTACGGTCACAGCTCACTACAGCCTTGACCTCCTGGGCTCAAGTGATCCTCTCCCCTCAGCCCTCCCGCTCCACCCAGGTAGCTGGGACTGTAGGCACCTGCCACAACACCCAGCTGACTATTATTATTATTGTTTTGGTAGAGACAAGGTGACAGGGTTTCACTGTGTTGCCCTGGCTGGTCTTGAACTCCTGGGCTCAAGAGATCTGCCCACCTTGGCCTCCCAGAGTGCCCAGCCCTACTCCCCTTTTTAACCCCATGGTTTATTCATTTGCTCCTCTCCGGGTCGGCTGTGTGGGCGATGGTGAGTTTGGTCTCGCCCTCCTCGGAGCTCACCTCTGTGGCCCCCGCGCTCCAGACTTTTAGCCCTCTGCATGCTTGTGGTCACAGCACGTGTGTCTGAAACACTGCCCTGCTGTGGGGACACGGCAGGCACATCCGAGGCACTTCGCACCTGCCAGGCTGGAATCGTAGGCCCCTCTTGTTCACACACAGACACACCCCTGATGCCCTATGTCCAGTGAAGAACCGAGGCTGCAGGGGAGGTGGGCCCCGCTTCTGCTTGACATGAGGCCTCAGACCCCACTAGGAGGATGGAGGCGGTCCTCTCAGCTCCCCGTCCCGCCCCGCCCTGCTGCAGGGTGCCTGGCTGTCCATGTCCATCCTGCCCCGCCTTGGGGTGCCCGGCTGTCCGTGTCTTGCCTGTGCTGGCAGATGGTACCTGAGCCTCTGCAGCTCGCTGCCCAGAGCCACACTGCTGAGAAGGTTCTGGCACTGCTGTGGCACAAGCCTCAGGTCTTAGCCCGCCCCAAGGTGGTGGGGACAGGTGTGTTCTGCCCTTCGGGGTCTGCTAGGCCAACTAGGACCCTCCCCAAGCACACCACACCCTGCCGAGTCTCCAGGCACCTGGGCTCAGCTGGTGACTAACCCATTTGTTTGCTAAATATGCAGTTTTGTTTTTAATATGTATTCATGAAATCTTCCAGAACTGGCCTTGGACCACAGAAAAATAGTTTGGGGTTTTTCAAAAAATTCCCTTCGGTTCCACTTGGAATTAGGATTCAAGTGGCAGATACACTTGAATCATTTTAGAAACCAAAGTCGCCTCATCCACACAGCTGGCCACAGGACCCAGAGGCGAGTCAGCCATGGTGCTGCAGGGGCACCTTCCCAGGAGGAACTCACACCGTGCTGCACATGCTCTCTGGCCCTGCTGGGTTCTGAGCGGCCCTGGAGGTGGTTTCCCTGGGATTCCCCAGGCCGGAGGGATGCAGGCCAAGGGGCTGCTCTGGTCCCAGCCGCCCTGCAGGCACCCGCGGGCGGTGGGCTCCGGGGAGCACCCTGCCCCACTCTCACTCCCCCTTTGCTCTGCTCTTCAGGCACCAGGGGCAACCTGACAGAGGCTGAGAGGCCACTGGCAGCCAGCCTGGCCCTCACGGCTGGCACCGCCCTCCTCTCTGCCCACTTCCTGCTATGGCAGACCCTGGTGCTGTGGGTGGACTGGGCCCTTAGCGCCACGCTCCTGGCGCTCCACAGCCTGGAGGTCACGCTGCAGGTGGTTGCCATAGCCGCCTTCACCAGGTAGCTGCGGGCACCCGGGACACCCCACACTGGGCCCCTCCTGGCCGGCCCCCGCCTTCACCAGGTAGCTGCGGGCACCCGGGACACCCCACACTGGGCCCCTCCTGGCCGGCCCCCGCCTTCACCACGTAGCTGCGGGCACCCGGGACACCCCACACTGGGCCCCTCCTGGCCGGCCCCCGCCTTCACCAGGTAGCTGCGGGCACCCGGGACACCCCACACTGGGCCCCTCCTGGCCGGCCCCCGCCTTCACCAGGTAGCTGCGGGCACCCGGGACACCCCACACTGGGCCCCCTCCTGGCCGGCCCCCGCCTTCACCAGGTAGCTGCGGGCACCTGGGACACCCCACACTGGGCCCCCTCCTGGCCGGCCCCCGCCTTCACCAGGTAGCTGCGGGCACCCGGGACACCCCACACTGGGCCCCTCCTGGCCGGCCCCCAGCTGTCACCTCCCATTTCCTGGACCAGAAGGGCACCTGTCCTGGTGATTGGCCGTAGATGGTTCTGGATGGTTCCATCTGCCTTGGCAGGGGTGGCAGCAGGAGCCAAGCAGGACAAAATGCTGGAGGTCCCGGTGTTGGGGACAATGGCAGGGACCGCACGGAACTGCCCTTGAGATGAGGCCCAGAAGTGTGTGCTCAGCCCTGTCAGGGTCTGGCTTCAGCAACCCGGCCTCCATGGACCCCAGAGCCCCCAGGAGAGGGAGGACAGAGCCCCTCAGAACAGAGGCCTCGTCTCAGCATTCCCCATCACCTCTCCTTCCCCGACGGTCCTACTGTGTGTTCTGGGAGCCCAGTTTACTCCGTGGCCAGGCCCCAGCCATGTTTCCAAGTCGGGAAGGAAAAGCAGGATGGCGTGGGCCTTGTGCTGGGAGTGCCCCCACTCTGGTGGGCAGGCAGGCCCGAGTTCCAAAAGCAATAAATGCCAACAAGCCAGCAGCTCTGGTGTCGGAATTTCCATCTCAGCCACGCTCCTCCCTTCCTCGGGCTTCTGAGGAGAGGTCAGGGCCGAGGCCGGGGTGGGACCGAGGGAGAGACGGCAGCTGCGGGGCTCGCGTTCAGAGCCTCCGTCCAGATTTTAGCGACTTTTGCCTTTTGCACTGAATCCTAAATAAATTCTGTCTGATTTTTTTCCCATTCCCAGATTTACTGTAAGTTCCCCTTAAAAAGTATCTGAACTGTTACTTACAGTAGCTTTCCTTCATTTGCTTCTGTTGTGTGTTCTGCGTCAGGGATAATTACATCCACATCTAGAGATGTTCTCTTCGTCGCATTTTGTAAGTCAAGAAGTGCCTATGGCTCTTTGAATTGCTGCTGATGACGGCCACCTGCCCCACCCCATCTCCCGTTCTCCCTCCCTAGGAGAGAGTGCACCCTTCCTGCCACTGCTCAAGTCCTGGCGGGCCTCACCCTCCAGCCCTGGGTGCCTTCCACTCCATGCACTCCCGAAGGCAGGACGCCTCAGGACCTCCTGGGCCAACCCCGGGGCTCCCTCAGCTAGTGTGGCCGCAGGTGCAGCCCCTGAGCAGCCTTTCCTGCCTGTGCTCATGGAAGTACCTGGTTGCCGTGGGCTGACTTTGGTTGACCTGCCTGTGGCCCTCGAGGCCACATGAGCTGCAGGAAGGGCCTGAGGACCTTCTTCCCATCCCTGTGCCCCTGCAGCAAAGCCCGCACACCAGCGCCAGACCACCTCCCTCACCAGCGCCTGCTGCCCAGCACACTCCTGCCTGGACTGGAGACGACCATCTGGGCAGGCCTGCCACCTGGAGGACTCAGCCCAGGGACCACGCGGGCTGCGAAGGGCCACCTCCCCGAGGCTGGAGACCTATTGCCTTTGTGGTTAATGGATCCTGACACCTCTAGTCTCAGTGGGTACACAGAGGCTGGGGTCACCTGTTCCGCAGGGAATGTCATGTCTCCAGGTAGCCCAGAACGGGTGGGGCCCATGAGACCAGTCGGGACTTTTCTGAGTGCAGGCCGGCACTCAGTCTCACCATAGACACCGTGTATGGGTGGAGAGACCCCCTTGAGGATAGGCCGGCACTCAGTCTCACCATAGACGCCGTGTATGGGTGGAGAGACCCCCTTGAGGATAGGCCGGCACCCACAGTCTCACCGTAGACACCGTGTATGGGTAAGGACCCCCTTGAGGACAGGCCGGCACTCACAGTCCCACCGTAGACACCGTGTATGGGTGGAGAGGGACCCCTTGAGGACAGGCCAGCACTCAGTCTCACCGTAGACACCGTGTATGGGTGGAGAGACCCCCTTGAGGACAGGCCGGCACTCACAGTCCCACCGTAGACACCGTGTATGGGTGGAGAGACCCCCTTGAGGACAGGCCGGCACTCACAGTCTCACTGTAGACACCGTGTATGGGTGGAGGGGGACCCCTTGAGGACAGGCTGGCACTCACAGTCTCACTGTAGACACCGTGTATGGGTGGAGAGGGACCCCTTGAGGACAGGCTGGCACTCACAGTCTCACTGTAGACACCGTGTATGGGTGGAGAGACCCCCTTGAGGACAGGCCGGCACTCACAGTCTCACCGTAGACACCGTGTATGGGTGGAGAGACCCCCTTGAGGACAGGCCGGCACTCACAGTCCCACCGTAGACACCGTGTATGGGTGGAGAGACCCCCTTGAGGACAGGCCGGCACTCACAGTCCCACCGTAGACACCGTGTATGGGTGGAGAGACCCCCTTGAGGACAGGCCGGCACTCACAGTCCCACCGTAGACACCGTGTATGGGTGGAGAGACCCCCTTGAGGACAGGCCGGCACTCACAGTCTCACCGTAGACACCGTGTATGGGTGGAGAGACGCCCTTGAGGACAGGCCGGCACTCACAGTCTCACCGTAGACACCGTGTATGGGTGGAGAGACCCCCTTGAGGACAGGCCGGCACTCACAGTCTCACTGTAGACACCGTGTATGGGTGGAGAGGGACCCCTTGAGGACAGGCCGGCACTCACAGTCTCACTGTAGACACTGTGTATGGGTGGAGAGACCCCCTTGAGGACAGGCCGGCACTCACAGTCCCACCGTAGACACCGTGTATGGGTGGAGAGACCCCCTTGAGGACAGGCCGGCACTCACAGTCCCACCGTAGACACCGTGTATGGGTGGAGAGACCCCCTTGAGGACAGGCCGGCACTCACAGTCCCACCGTAGACACCGTGTATGGGTGGAGAGACCCCCTTGAGGACAGGCCGGCACTCACAGTCTCACCGTAGACACCGTGTATGGGTGGAGAGACGCCCTTGAGGACAGGCCGGCACTCACAGTCTCACCGTAGACACCGTGTATGGGTGGAGAGACCCCCTTGAGGACAGGCCGGCACTCACAGTCTCACTGTAGACACCGTGTATGGGTGGAGAGGGACCCCTTGAGGACAGGCCGGCACTCACAGTCTCACTGTAGACACTGTGTATGGGTGGAGAGACCCCCTTGAGGACAGGCCGGCACTCACAGTCCCACCGTAGACACCGTGTATGGGTGGAGAGGGACCCCTTGAGGACAGGCCGGCACTCACAGTCTCACTGTAGACACCGTGTATGGGTGGAGAGGGACCCCTTGAGGACAGGCCGGCACTCACAGTCTCACCGTAGACACCGTGTATGGGTGGAGAGACCCCCTTGAGGACAGGCCGGCACTCACAGTCCCACCGTAGACACCGTGTATGGGTGGAGAGACCCCCTTGAGGACAGGCCGGCACTCACAGTCTCACCGTAGACACCGTGTATGGGTGGAGAGACCCCCTTGAGGACAGGCCGGCACTCACAGTCTCACTGTAGACACCGTGTATGGGTGGAGAGGGACCCCTTGAGGACAGGCCGGCACTCACAGTCTCACTGTAGACACCGTGTATGGGTGGAGAGACCCCCTTGAGGACAGGCCGGCACTCACAGTCTCACTGTAGACACCGTGTATGGGTGGAGAGGGACCCCTTGAGGACAGGCCGGCACTCACAGTCCCACCGTAGACACCGTGTATGGGTGGAGAGGGACCCCTTGAGGACAGGCTGGCACTCGCAGTCATGGGTGGAGAGAACCACCCTGGGCTGTGTCCTCTTGTCTACTCCCAACTCTGCCTTCAGGGAGGGTGAGGGCACAGTGGGTTGGGTGCTTGCACCCTGTGCTCTGGGTCAGGCAGGATCACACATGGAGCAGGATTGTACTCGGTTCTAGGAAATCCAATTGCAAAGGCCATAAACCAGGAAGCCCGGCCTTGCTGGGGCTCATGGGCCGGCACTGGGCCCGAAGGGGGAGGGCCGCTTCCTGCCACCCCTCCACGGAGCTCACCTGTGGCGCCTCCCCAGGAAGTGCTCTGGCCAGCCCAGGGTAAACACACGAGTTCTGCCCCTCTGGGACCACTGCCCGAGGACCCAGACTCTTGGCCACACTCATTCCCTCCCCTGCCCAGGACCAGCAGCCGGAGCCTCGGGTCCCTTCATGGGCCTGGGGTGCCCTGTGCCTTTCAGCTCCTCCTTGCCCAGTTCACTGCTATGGCAGCAGGTTACCCGCTGTGTCCACTGCACCCTGGCCCTGTTCTGAGCAGTCAGAGCAGCTGAGGCAGAAGGGCCATCCTGGGAACCAGGTGGATGAGGACAGAACCAGACAGCCCCCCTGCTGCAGGCGGAGGGTGGGGCCTGGGCCTGATGACGGGGCCATGCAAGGAGCGAGGCATCCTCAGAGGGCCACGGGTGTCCCCATCTCCCCCAACACCCCTGTCCCTCAGTGCCCAGGCTGGGCAGAAGTGGGAAGGAGGCTCAGTCATCCTGGGAGCTCCAGGCTCCAGGCCTGGGTCCTGCCTGGCCCACTCACTCACGGAAGCCTGTGCCGCAGCTTCCCAAGGCCTGAGGCGCCCACAGGGGATGAAGTGACTCTGCCCCATGCCTGGGGCACCTGAGGGGCGCAGGTGGCTGGGCTGAGGCTCTGACTCCCCAGGGCCGGAACCCTCCCAGGCATCGCGCTGGTGCTGTCCCCCAAGGCCCATGGGCAGTGTCTCTTCAGTCCCCTCTCCCCACCCCCGCCTGCTGGGGTGTAGCTGGGCCTTGCCCAAGGAAGAGCCCCAGGCCTCACCCTCCTCATCCCCCAGAGACCGCCCTGCGCCCGCCTGTCCCCAGGTGCGAACTCTAGAGGCCAGGCCCGCGGAGGGGCCCCCAGGGGGGTTTTGGGGAGGAGAAGTTGGGCTGGGGCTGGAGCCCTGGGGGACACGGGCAGGGCGGAGCTGGGTCGGAGGTGACGGGGGCGCCTCCACCCCACGCCCTCCTCCCCCGCAAGCCCGCCCTGCTCTCGCTCTCGGGTGACTCCGCAACCTGTCGCTCAGGTTCCTCCTCTCCCGGCCCCGCCCCAGCCCGGCCCCGCCGAGTGTCCCACCCGCCCGCCGGAGACTGGGCGCCGCGGCGGAGGTGAGAACAGAGGGACGCCCGGGCGAGAGCCGAGGGGACAGGCCGGAGCAGGTGAGCGCAGCGGACGCGGGGGAGCACGCCCACCAGGACCTCAGTTTACCCCGGGGCTACGGGTCGTGGGGTTTCTGTTTCAGGACACCAGGCCGGGCTCGGCGTCCGAGGGCCTAGGGCACTAGGAGTTCAGCCGGGCCGGGGCAGGGGGTTGGGGGCCTGGCCGGGCCCTGCCTCCCCTGGACTCGCGGCTCTGGCGGGTCCTGCTGCAGCCCGGCCTGGCCTGTCGGTCCTGGGCGGCGGCCCTGAGCGAGGGTATTTTTAAGCCAGCAGTGGGTGACTCACCCGCTGTCCTGCCCCCTCCCAGCTCTGTGGCTTGGTGGGGGCAATCCCTGCCCCCAGAGGGTGCAGGTGGTAGCAAGGCTTTTCCCCCTTCTGGGCGGGCGGCAGGGTCCTCCCAAGAACCTGACCGTGGAGGTGAGCCCCAAAAGCCCATTCCCGCTAGGTGGGAGCCAGGACGCGCTTCCCGGGTGTCTCGGCCCAGAAGGAAGCCAGAGGCCAGGGAAGGAGGTCAGGGTCTGGGTGGGAGTTTGAGAGATGTGGGGAGGCTGGGACGGCAGCTGCAGGGGCCCTGCTGGGTGAGGCAGGAGGGGGTGCTGGCAGGAGCCTGTGGGCCTGCAATCTTCCGCCATCCCAGGTTCCGGGTTCCTGAGCCCAGCTGCCTGGCATTGCCCCTTGGTGTGGGGTCTCCCTGGTGGCAGAGGGGGAGGCATACTTGGACCTTCGTCCCCACCCACCCCGTGCCCAGCCTCTCCCTGGTCAGCTGTGCTGGGAGGCAGGCCCAGCTGGCAGCGGCCCCTCCCCTCCCGGCTCCTCCTGGGTCCCACCCTGTGCCCAGGCTCTCTGGGGCCTGCTTAGTACCCAGGCCTTGGCACAGCGCTCCCACCGGGCCTTCTCTACCTGCCTCCGTCTCCCTCTCCACCCTCAGCTTCCCAGCTTATCCTTTCCTCCCTCAAACCATAGCTTCCAAACCAGGTCATGGCCAGGCCATAAGGGGCACCCCATTTCAGGGTCCCACCCCGTCAAACCAGAAAGTCCTGGGTGCTCCAGGCCACCCCTGTGACCCTCCATGCCAGCAACACTGGCTGGTGGCCCCCACCCTGGGAGACCCAAACTCTGAAGCCACAGGGCGAGGCCCCGCCGGCTCTGGCAGGAAGCGGATGGCGTGGACCTGTGGGGAGCTGGCCGCAGAGCCAGAGGACAGCCAGGTCCACCCTGTGCCCTGGAGGCAGCCTGGAGCCCCTGTGACTCAGCTGACCCCTCTCCAAGGTCACTCAGCATGTGGAGCTGGAATTTGAACTTGGAGCCCGTCCCTCCACCCTCCTGTCCTTGCCAGGGCCTCCTTTTCTCCACTGCCCTACTGACGGGCACCCTGCTCTGCCTGCTTCACAGCAGGAGAATGACTGCAGTAAATCCGCAGTACAGACCGGGCCTCCCAGGCTCGTCCCCACCCCTAGTGAGCGGGGCGGGGCTCCATGGACACCACACCCTGCCCACCCTGCTGCCGCCTGGCCCTGCCCGGTCCGAGGTCCTCCACACCTGCAGGCAGCCGCTGGCCAGCAGGTTCCCAGCCTGGCCTTCCCCGGGGGTCGCGTGTCATGGCCCTGCCTTCGTGTTTGTTGCCCGCAGGCCTGAGTCTGTGAGGGTGTGTTGGTGTCCTGCCCGGTGTGTACCTGGACACACGTGCCTGGCACCCTTGGTGGAGCCCAGCAGGAATCCCATTAAGCAAACACTCAGGCCGGCCGCTGAGCCCGTGAACATTCCGGACATTCTCCATGCATGGTGGACCAAGGAAGTGGCCAAGCCCTCTTGGCGAGCCCAGCCCGTCCGGGCTGTGGCAGTGCCCCTGGGCCCCCCAGAGATCGCAGGAGCCTGCCCTCTAGGCCAGACCTAGTCAAACCAGAAAGTCCTGGGTGCTCCAGGCCACCCCTGTGACCCTCCATACCAGCAACACTGGCCGGTGGCTCCCACCCTGGCAGACCCAAACTCTGAAGCCACAGGGCAAGGCCCCACCGGCTCTGGCAGGAAGCAGATGGCGTGGACCCATGGGGAGCTGGCCGCAGAGCCAGAGGACAGCCAGGTCCACACAGGTCGCAGTCCCCTTGGGACAAGTCAGCCTGGCTCAGGCCCATCAGGCTGTGCCGATCCCCCAGGGAAGGTCCCAGGGTCCAGCCCAAATCAGACCCACCTGGCAGGTGGGCCTTAGTTTCCCCAAAATGGGTCGGGGGAGAGGTCAGGGCTGGGAGCCCAGAGGCAGGCTCTAGGGATTCTGCCCCTGGGGAGGCCAGAGGCGCCAGCTGCCCACCCCATAGCCACCCTCCCTCATTGTACGGGCAGGGAATGCTGTGTGGTGGGGCAGCTGGACAGGACACCCAGTCTCAGCCCCACCCACACCAGCCCTCCAGTCCCTCCTCTGGGCTGGGCCAGGGGTCCTGCGCTGGCCGCTTGAGCACCTCCTTCCTCTGGGGTGAGGAGACACCGCACCCCTGGGACCCCAGGCTTCCCTGTCCCTACGGCCTCTTCCCTGCCACGCCTCCCAGGCCAAGGAAGGAGCCAAGGGCCGGCCTCTTTGCTGGGGCCTGGACAGAGGTGGCATGCATGGGTGTCCTGGGGCCCCTTGGGGTGCAGGCCTGGGTGGGGCAGGAGTGGTAGCCAGAGCCAGCTCCCTCTGGACTTCATGCCCACCCCCTGGCTCCAGCCTCACCTCTCCGGCCATCCTGCAGCTCCCTCCTGCCCTCCCCCACCTCCCCACCGCACCCCTCCCCTACCCGCCCCTACTTCCCCACCACACCCCCACTGCCCCCCAGCACCAGGGCCTTGAACTCCATGCTCCCCTGCTCAGAAGGCACCTTCCCCACAGGGCGCTTGTCAGAGCCTCCCAGGTAGGGGGATCCCTGTGAAGAGTCCAAGGTCTGGGGCACTACGAGGCTTAACGAGTGCCAGCTGGGACTTGGGGCAGGGGCTCTGCCCCCTGAGGAAACCCTGCCCAGCCCAGGCCAGTTGGGGCTCTGGCCCAGGGAAGGAGGAGTGTGGAGGGCACCAGCCAGGCCTGGAGGAAGAGTCAACAGAGCCCCTCTGTCCACCCAGGTGTGGGCCAGGCACCGGCCTCAGACTTGGGCCACGCTGAGGGCTGCCCTTCCCCTGCTGGCCGCTGCCCAGGACACCATGAGCCAGTTTGGGTCCGTGGGCTGCTGCCTGGGTGCCACCAAGTGAGCCCCTCGCCCATCCCGAATACCACCCCCCCCCCGCCGCGGTCCCCAGGGAGGGGTGCAGTTGGGCCCTGCCCTCACCAGCCCCTCCCCTGCAGCGGCAGCCTGGGCCGGTCTGACGGTATGGCCAAGATGAGCCCCAAGGACCTGTTTGGTGAGTGAGGGTTGAGCAGGGGCTGGATGTCACAGGGGAGAAATGGGTACTGCCTCCAGCCTGCCCCACGGCTGTGCCAGGCCCAGCACAGGGGATCCCTGGGGGCCCAGGGCGGCCTCTGGACCCTAATCAACCTTCGGAAAACTCCAGGCCACTGGATCCCCTCCCCCACCCCGTAAGGGGAGAGCCCTTTACTAATAATTCAGGGAGCATCAATATTGATTCCCCTGCACTCCTCGATGCAACCTGATCGCAGGGGGTTCAGGCAGGATGAGCCGCCAGGTGTCTGCCCCAGGAGGGGGGCCTGGCGAACCCACTTCCCCCCTCCGATCTGCCCTTCCCCAGGCCTGACCCCACCCTCTCCCTAGCTAGATGCACCCCTCCATTTGTGTCTTTGGACACGGTGCCCAGTCTGGAAAGCAAGAAGCCCTGGGAGGGCAGGGGGTGAAGCTGGCAGCTCTCAGGGTGGGAATAAGCCTGACCAGGGCCCCTCCTAGCCCCTCACCCTCCGGGACAGGAATCCCCCAGGGAACAGGCTCTGGGTCCCCACTCTGAGCAAGCCTGTGAGCCGAGTCCTTCTCCAAGGGAGCTTCCCTGGAGGGAGGGAGGGGCCTTCCTGCAGGTATTGCTTTCACACCCACATCCTCCCTCGGAGCAGCCCCCCTCAGCCTGACTTCACCTTCCCTTGTGGCTCTGCCTGGGGGTCCAGTCCCAGCTGGAAGGGAGGCTGTGGGTCCCGCCTGTGGGTGAGTGACTGGTGTCTCCCCGTTCAGAGCAGAGGAAGAAGTATTCCAACTCCAACGTCATCATGCACGAGACCTCCCAGTACCACGTGCAGGTGAGGCCCCACCCCCACAGGGCACCCCCAGGACCTCAGTACCACGTGCAGGTGAGGCCCCGCCCCCACAGGGCACCCCCAGGACCTCAGTACCATGTGCAGGTGAGGTCCCGCCCCCACAGGGCACCCCCAGGACCTCAGTACCACGTGCAGGTGAGGCCCCACCCCCACAGGGCACCCCCAGGACCTTGCTGTCCTCATGCTCCAGGGAGAGTGGTCACCCAGGTCTGACACCCATAGGGGCTGGAGGAGGCCAGAGCCAGCGGACACAGGGACCCCGTCCTGGGGGGTGAGGTAGCCCAGGGTGTGCAGAGGGAACACTGCGGGTTTTGGGCAGCCCTGGATGGGAAGAGCCCGTGGAGGAAATTAACATCCTGGCCCCAAAACAAGGAACTGGATGCTGAGGGGCAGGTAGAACAAAGATGCCCTTGATGGAGGCTGCAGGGAGGGCCGGCGGGGGCCCAGGGCTCAGTGCAGGGAGGGCCGGCGGGGGCCCAGGGCTCAGTGCAGGGAGGGCCGGCGGGGGCCCAGGGCTCAGTGCAGGGAGGGCCGGCGGGCGCCCAGGGCTCAGTGCAGGGAGGGCCGGCGGGGGCCCAGGGCTCAGTGCAGGGAGGGCCGGCGGGCGCTCAGGGCTCAGTGCAGGGAGGGCCGGCGGGCACTCAGGGCTCAGTGCAGGGAGGGCCGGCGGGGGCCCAGGGCTCAGTGCAGGGAGGGCCGGCGGGGGCCCAGGGCTCAGTGCAGGGAGGGCCGGCGGGGGCCCAGGGCTCAGTGCAGGGAGGGCCGGCGGGCGCTCAGGGCTCAGTGCAGGGAGGGCCGGCGGGGGCCCAGGGCTCAGTGCAGGGAGGGCCGGCGGGCACTCAGGGCTCAGTGCAGGGAGGGCCGGCGGGGGCCCAGGGCTCAGTGCAGGGAGGGCCGGCGGGGGCCCAGGGCTCAGTGCAGGGAGGGCCGGCGGGCACTCAGGGCTCAGTGCAGGGAGGGCCGGCGGGGGCCCAGGGCTCAGTGCAGGGAGGGCCGGCGGGCACTCAGGGCTCAGTGCAGGGAGGGCCGGCGGGCGCTCAGGGCTCAGTGCAGGGAGGGCCGGCGGGCGCTCAGGGCTCAGTGCAGGGAGGGCCGGCGGGCGCTCAGGGCTCAGTGCAGGGAGGGCCGGCGGGCGCTCAGGGCTCAGTGCAGGGAGGGCCGGCGGGCGCCCAGGGCTCAGTGCAGGGAGGGCCGGCGGGCACTCAGGGCTCAGTGCAGGGAGGGCCGGCGGGCACTCAGGGCTCAGTGCAGGGAGGGCCGGCGGGCACTCAGGGCTCAGTGCAGGGAGGGCCGGCGGGCACTCAGGGCTCAGTGCAGGGAGGGCCGGCGGGGGCCCAGGGCTCAGTGCAGGGAGGGCCGGCGGGGGCCCAGGGCTCAGTGCAGGGAGGGCCGGCGGGGGCCCAGGGCTCAGTGCAGGGAGGGCCGGCGGGGGCCCAGGGCTCAGTGCAGGGAGGGCCGGCGGGGGCCCAGGGCTCAGTGCAGGGAGGGCCGGCGGGGGCCCAGGGCTCAGTGCAGGGAGGGCCGGCGGGCACTCAGGGCTCAGTGCAGGGAGGGCCGGCGGGGGCCCAGGGCTCAGTGCAGGGAGGGCCGGCGGGCGCTCAGGGCTCAGTGCAGGGAGGGCCGGCGGGGGCCCAGGGCTCAGTGCAGGGAGGGCCGGCGGGGGCCCAGGGCTCAGTGCAGGGAGGGCCGGCGGGGGCCCAGGGCTCAGTGCAGGGAGGGCCGGCGGGGGCCCAGGGCTCAGTGCAGGGAGGGCCGGCGGGCGCTCAGGGCTCAGTGCAGGGAGGGCCGGCGGGGGCCCAGGGCTCAGTGCAGGGAGGGCCGGCGGGCACTCAGGGCTCAGTGCAGGGAGGGCCGGCGGGCGCCCAGGGCTCAGTGCAGGGAGGGCCGGCGGGGGCCCAGGGCTCAGTGCAGGGAGGGCCGGCGGGCGCTCAGGGCTCAGTGCAGGGAGGGCCGGCGGGCGCCCAGGGCTCAGTGCAGGGAGGGCCGGCGGGGGCCCAGGGCTCAGTGCAGGGAGGGCCGGCGGGCGCTCAGGGCTCAGTGCAGGGAGGGCCGGCGGGCGCTCAGGGCTCAGTGCAGGGAGGGCCGGCGGGGGCCCAGGGCTCAGTGCAGGGAGGGCCGGCGGGGGCCCAGGGCTCAGTGCAGGGAGGGCCGGCGGGCGCTCAGGGCTCAGTGCAGGGAGGGCCGGCGGGCACTCAGGGCTCAGTGCAGGGAGGGCCGGCGGGGGCCCAGGGCTCAGTGCAGGGAGGGCCGGCGGGCACTCAGGGCTCAGTGCAGGGAGGGCCGGCGGGCACTCAGGGCTCAGTGCAGGGAGGGCCGGCGGGCACTCAGGGCTCAGTGCAGGGAGGGCCGGCGGGGGCCCAGGGCTCAGTGCAGGGAGGGCCGGCGGGCGCTCAGGGCTCAGTGCAGGGAGGGCCGGCGGGCGCTCAGGGCTCAGTGCAGGGAGGGCCGGCGGGCGCTCAGGGCTCAGTGCAGGGAGGGCCGGCGGGCGCTCAGGGCTCAGTGCAGGGAGGGCCGGCGGGCGCTCAGGGCTCAGTGCAGGGAGGGCCGGCGGGGGCCCAGGGCTCAGTGCAGGGAGGGCCGGCGGGCACTCAGGGCTCAGTGCAGGGAGGGCCGGCGGGCGCCCAGGGCTCAGTGCAGGGAGGGCCGGCGGGCGCTCAGGGCTCAGTGCAGGGAGGGCCGGCGGGCACTCAGGGCTCAGTGCAGGGAGGGCCGGCGGGGGCCCAGGGCTCAGTGCAGGGAGGGCCGGCGGGCACTCAGGGCTCAGTGCAGGGAGGGCCGGCGGGGGCCCAGGGCTCAGTGCAGGGAGGGCCGGCGGGCACTCAGGGCTCAGTGCAGGGAGGGCCGGCGGGCGCCCAGGGCTCAGTGCAGGGAGGGCCGGCGGGGGCCCAGGGTTCAGTGCAGGGAGGGCCGGCGGGCGCCCAGGGCTCAGTGCAGGGAGGGCCGGCGGGGGCCCAGGGCTCAGTGCAGGGAGGGCCGGCGGGCACTCAGGGCTCAGTGCAGGGAGGGCCGGCGGGCACTCAGGGCTCAGACCGAGCTGCCTGCGAGCCCGGACCAGCTGCCATCCCTGACGGCTTTGCTTTTCTCCTAGATCAGTTTCAGTCACACTTAGGACTCACGAAATATGTTCTTTTTGGGGGTCATTTTCTTTTCTTTCTTTCTTTCTTTCTTGTTTGTTTGTTTTGAGACAGGGTCTTGCTCTGTCACCCAGGTGCCCAGGCTGGAGTGTAGGGGCAAGATCTTGGCTCACTACAGCCTCCTCCCACTGGACTCCAGCGATCCCCTCAACTCAGCCTCCCCAGTAGTGGCCCTACAGGCAGGTACCACCATGTTTGTCTAATTATTTCATTTTTTGTAGAGATGGGAGTCCCTATGTTGCCCAGGCTGGTCTCAAGCTCCTGGGCTCAAGCAATCCTTCCACTCCTAGCCAGACCTGGTAGCCTGAGCTTCTAGTCCAGCTACTTGGGAGGCTGAGGCAGGAGGATCGCTTGAGCCCAAGACTTCGACCTAGAATTCCACCATGGCCCTCTAGCAGCCTGGGCAACAAAGTCTTAGGCCAGGCACGGTGGCTCACGCCTGTAATCCCAGTACTTTGGGAGGCTGAGATACGTGATCAGCTGAGGTCAGGAGTTTGAGACCAGCCTGACCAACATGGTGAAATCCCATCCCTACTGAAAATACAGAAATTAGCCAGGTGTGGTGGCGGACACCTGCAATCCCAGCTACTCGGGAGTCTGAGGCTGGAGAATCACTAGAACCGGAGAGGTGGGGGTTGTAGTGAGCCAAGATCGCACCAGTGCACTCCAGTCTGGGGGTAGGGCACGTCTCCGTCTCAAAAAAAAAAAAAAGGCCCCCCAGCGCCTGGGTGCTCTGGGCTCCTGGCTGTGGTCCAAGCCCACAGGACTAGGAAAGGGAGAGAGGATTGGGGAGGCAGGAGCCAGAACCTCCTGCAGGGCCAGGCCTCTCTGCTGCAAGCAGCCCTGGCTGTGGCCCCAGTGTTCCCTGGTTCCCCTTCCTGTCCTCCACACCTGCAGAGGTGAGGCAGGTCACTGTTCTTTGAACCTCAGTTTCCTCTTCTGTACGATGGGTCCAAAGGGCCATCACGAGTCCCTGAGCTTTTGAATCAGGCTGTTTTGGGTGAAGGCACGGAGCGGGGCCGAGTCTTCCTGGGCAGCTCCACCACCTCTCTCAGGGACTTTGCCCTCCTGGGGAGGAGCCTGGAGCCTCCCAGCCTGGCTCCTGGACTTTGGCCCCTGCAAGCCTGGCCCAGTCCCCTGCCAGCAGGAGCCTTTCCTGCCTGCCTGAGGGCAGCAGAGTGGGGAGTGGGTGGTGGGAGGGGTTTTCCTGCCCCTCCACATGAGGACACTGGGGCCCAGAGAGAGGATGAGGGTATGGTGGGAAGTCCCTCCAGCCAGGTGGGGGCAGATCAGACCTGCCCTGACAGTGGGCTGGGGGAGGGCACCTGAGCCTGGGTCCCTGGTTTACTTTTTTCTAAATCATCACGCTGTAAAACCGACATGTATGTGGGTGGGGTTCTGTTACCACCACAGTCAGCCCACCAGCCCCACCACTCCAAAACTGTGACTCCCCCACAATCGTGTGTGTGTGTGTGTGTGTGTGTGTGTGTGTGTGTGTTTGAGACAGAGTCTCGCTCTGTCACCCAGGCTGGAGTGCAGTGGTGTGATCTCGGCTCACCGAATCCTCCGACTGTTCGAGCAATTCTCCTGCCTCAGCCTCCCGAGTAGCTGGGATTACGGGCACGAGCCACTGCGCCCGGCGAGTTTTTGTATCTTAGTAGAGATGGGATTTCACCATGTTGCCAAGCATGGTCTCGAACTCCTGTCCTCAAGTGATACGCCAGCCCCGGCCTCCCAAAGTGCTGGGGTAAAAAGTGGAAATTAATTTTGATGAAGTCCATCCATATATGTTTTTCTTTTACAGTTTAGGGTTATTGGTCTCCTAAGAAGTTGTTCCACCAGGCGCAGTGGTGCGCTCCTGTAGTCCCAGCTACTCGGGAGGCTGAGGCTGGAGGATCCCTTGAGCCCAGGAGTCCTGGGCTGTAGGCGCTTTGCCGATCAGGTGTCCACACTAAGTTCAGCATCAATATGGTGACCTCCCGGGAGCGGGGGACCACCAGGTTGCCTAAGGAGGGGTGAACCGGCCCAGGTCGGAAACGGAGCAGGTCAAAACTCCAGCGCTGATCGGTAGTGGGATCGCGCCTGTGAATAGCCACTGCACTCCAGCCTGGGCAACGTAGCGAGACCCTGTCTCAAAAAAAAAAAAGTCGTTCCTTGACCAAATTTGTGGAGATTTCTTTTATTTTTTGCAAATTAGGAATTCAGGGTGGAAGTTCCGGTGTTTTCTCTTGGATGCTTCACAGTGTCGGCTTCTGCGTTTAGGGCCAGGGTCCATTTTATCTTAGGATTTTTGAGACAGAGTTTCGATGCAGTGAACCACACTGACCCTTTGGAGGGTTGAACCAGCCTCACCCTCGCCGTTCCGCGTGTTGTGCTTGTCGTGTGTTGAGGAGCTAATCTGATATTGTTGGGGAAGTTTTGCTCTGGTGGCTGTTAGTGGCATCGGACTGTAATTTTCTTACGATGCCTGTGGCAGGTTTCGTGGCGGGGTTATGCTGGTTTTATAAAATGGGCGGGGAAGTATATTCCCCACCTCTGTTTTCAGGAGGAGTTTGTGAAAGCTGGTTATTGTTTCTTCCTTAGGAAGCTGTTAGGATTTGCCAGTGACTCCTGGGAGTGCAGGACTTTCTTACTGGGAAGGTTTTAGTTACTAATCCCCTCCCATGCCTGTAGGATCTGTAGTGATGTCCCCTCTTTCATTCTGGTTTTTGAGAATCCGTGGTGTTTTTGTTTTTGTTTTGTTTTGTTTTGAGACGCAGTTTCGCTCTTGTTACCCAGGCTGGAGTGCAATGGCGCGATCTCGGCTCACCGCAACCTCCGCCTCCTGGGTTCAGGCAATTCTCCTGCCTCAGCCTCCTGAGTAGCTGGGATTACAGGCACGCGCCACCATGCCCAGCTAATTTTTGTATTTTTAGTAGAGACGGGGTTTCACCATGTTGACCAGGATGGTCTCGATCTCTTGACCTTGTGATCCATCCGCCTCGGCCTCCCAAAGTGCTGGGATTACAGGCGTGAGCCACCGCGCCCGGCCTTGATTCACTTTTCTATCCGCTTACAGTGAAAGCTCAGATGATTTAGCTTTTTTTTTTTTTGAACAGAGCCTCGCTCTGTCACCCAGGCTGGAGTGCAGTGGTGCGATTTCGGCTCACTGCAGTCTTTGCCCTCAGGCTTGGACTCATTCTCCTGCCTCAGCCTCCCGAGTAGCTGGGACTACAGGCAAGAGCCACCATGCCCGGCTAATTTTTTTTCTTTTTAAGATGGGGTTTCACCATATTGGTCAGGCTGGTCTCAAACTCCTGACCTCAGGTGATCTGCCCACCTCAGCCTCCCGAGGTGCTAGGATTACAGGTGTGAGCCACCGCACCCGGCCCATGCCTGGCTAATTTTTATATATTTAGTAGAGATGGGGTTTCTCCACATTGGTCAGGCTGGTCTTGATTTCCCAGCCTCAGGTGATCAGCCCGCCTCGGCCTCCCAAAGTGCTGGAATTACAGGTGTGAGCCACCACAGCCGGCCAAGAACTATCATTTTAATGCATGTATTGATCTTTTTCTATAGTAAGAAAATTAGTATCTATTACTTGTGTATTTCCCATTTTTAAATTTTGTTGTGTGGGTTTATTTCCCCCTTTGCATATGGTACTTTTTTTTCTGGGCAGAAACTTTTTAAAAATTAAGTTGGCTGGGCGCAGTGGCTCATGCCTGTAATCCCAGCACTTTGGGAAGCCGAGGTGGGCGGATCACCTGAAGCCAGGAGGCCAAGAATAGCCTGGCCAACATGGTGAAACCCATCTCTACTAAAGATACAAAAACTACCTGGGCGTGACGACAGACACCTGTAATCCCAGCTACTCAGGAGGCCGAGGCAGGAGAATGGCTTGACCCTGGGAGGCGGAGGTTGCAGTAAGCTGAGATCACGCCACTGCACTCCAGCCTGGGCAACAAGAACAAGACAGTGTCTCAAAAAAAAAAGTTAGGTCAAATGTATTGGTCTTTTCTTTTGAGCGACTGGATCTTCCTTCTCACTTAGGAAAGCACCCTGTTGACAGTCCCTTTCTGAGGCGATCAGGAATCATCCAGTTTTTTTCTTTTGAGACAGAGTCTTGCTCTGTCACCCAGGCTGGAGCGAGATCTCAGCTCACTGCAACCCCCGTCTCCCAGGCTCAAGCAGTCCTCCCACCTCGGCCTCCTGAGGAGCTGGGACCACCACAGCTGGGTAATTATTTCACTTTTTGTAGCGACAAGTTCTCGCTATGTTGCCCAGGCTGGTCTCAAACCCTTGTTCAAGGAATTCACCTGCCTCAGCCTCCCAAGGTGCTGGGAGTACACCAGGGTGAGCCGCTGTGCCCGGCCAACATCTAGTTTTTTTTTTTTTTTTTTGAGACAAAGTCTCACTCTGTCGCCCAGGCTGGAGTGCAGTGGTGCGATCTCGGCTCACCAAAACCTCTGAACGGTTCAAGCAATTCTGCCTCAGCCTCCCGAGTAGCTGGGATTACAGGCACCTGCCACCATGACTGGTTAATTTTTGCATATTCAGTAGAGACGGGGTTTCACCATGTTGGCCAGGCTAGGATTGAACTCCTGACCTCAGGTGATCTGCCCACATGGGCCTCCCAAAGGCTAGGATGACAGACATGAGCCACCGTGAGCTTTTGTTTTGCAGGTTTTTTTTTTTTTGAGACGGAGTTTCGCTCTTGTTACCCAGGCTGGAATGCAATGGCGTGATCTCGGCTCACCGCAGCCTCCCCCTCCTGGGTTCAGGCGATTCTCCTGCCTCAGCTTCCTGAGCAGCTGGGATTACAGGCACGCGCCACCATGCCCAGCTAATTTTTGTATTTCTAGTAGAGACGGGGTTTCACCATGTTGACCAGGATGGTCTCAATCTCTCGACCTCGTGATCCACCTGCCCTCAAAGTGCTGGGATTACAGGCGTGAGCCACCGCGCCCGGCCGTGGTTTGTGTTTCACGGTTGACTTTGACCGTCCCACAGTTCACGTCAGTTATCCAGCTGTGCCAGCGTTGTGCGCCGAATGGTCAGTCCTTCGTGGGAGGGTTTAACTCGGTGAACAGGGAGCTTGGCTGCAGGAGGGGCCTGAGCCAGGCCTGGAAAGAGGAGAGGTGGAGGGCGCAGGGTGGGGCCGGGCTGGCCACAGACCCTCAGGGATGGACGCATCCAGCACGCACTTGTCGAAGGTCTGCTGTGCACCAGGCTCTGCCCTGGACCTGGGACACAGCTCAGCAAGTGGGTGCCGGATCCCTGCCCTGGAGTGGCAAGCACGCCCGCCTCACAGCAGGCCAAGTGCAGCGCGACGCTGGCTTCAATTCAGGGAAACGGGGCAGGGTCGGGGATGGGGTGACGGCCCGCATTGTAGCCAGGTGGCCAGGGAGGGGACGTCTGAGGAGGGAGAGTGCTGGGGAGGCCGATGAAGCAGGTGCAGTGGGTGGGTGCTGAGCCTGCGCCGGGAGGTGTCCGGGTGAGGTCAGCGGTGAGGGAATTCTTTGGATGGCATTGTCTGGACAGAAGTGTGCTCTCTACAGATTTCACTGCTGAATAGAGACTCCCCCGACCAAAAGCGGGGCTGGGTCCCCCTCCTGCCCAACCCAGGGTTGGCTGTGGCCCCTGGGGGCTGGGCTCTCAGCACAAGGAGGGCTCTGCCCTGAGGTGATCTCCCGCCCCACCCCCAGCACCTGGCCACATTCATCATGGACAAGAGCGAAGCCATCTCGTCTGTGGACGACGCCATACGGAAGCTGGTGCAGCTGAGCTCCAAGGAGAAGATCTGGACACAGGAGATGCTACTGCGGGTGGACAGCGAGTCCCTGAGGCTGCTGGACATCGAGTCTCAGGTGGGGCCCCGTGCTCAGGGCGGGGAGCATGGTGGGTGGAGGCAGCGGGGGGCGGGGGTGGAGGCAGCAGGGGGTGGAGGCAGCAGGGGGTGGAGGCAGCAGGAGGTGGAGACTCAGTGGGTGGAGGCAGCGGTGGGTGGAGACTCGGTGGGTGGAGACTTGGTGAGTGGAGGCCGCAGGGGGTGGAGGCAGCAGTGGGTGGAGGCAGCAGTGGGTGGAGGCAGCGGTGGGTGGAGACTTGGTGGGTGGAGGCAGCGGTGGGTGGAGACTTGGTGGGTGGAGGCAGCGGTGGGTGGAGACTTGGTGAGTGGAGGCCGCAGGGGGTGGAGGCAGCAGTGGGTGGAGGCAGCAGTGGGTGGAGGCAGCGGTGGGTGGAGACTCGGTGGGTGGAGGCAGCGGTGGGTGGAGACTCGGTGGGTGGATACAGCGGTGGGTGGAGACTTGGTGGGTGGAGGCAGCGGTGGGTGGAGACTCGGTGGGTGGAGACAGCGGTGGGTGGAGGCACCAGGGGTAGAGGCAGCGGTGGGTGGAGGCAGCAGGGGGTGGAGGCAGCAGGGGGTGGAAACTCGGTGGGTGGAGGCAGTGGGGGGTGGAGACTCGGTGGGTGGAGACTCGGTGGGTGGAGGCAGCAGGGGGTGGAGGCAGCGGTGGGTGGAGGCCGTGGGGGGTGGAGGTAGCCGTGGGTAGAGGCGGTGGCTGCCGCCCAGAGGAGTGTCTGGGCCTCTCTGCAGGGGCAGCCATTTCCCATCATCTGGTCCCTGGAAGAGGCTGGAACCAGGGTGGGCAGGGAGGGCCGCATGGAGCTGAGAGCACAAGGGAGCTCGGAAGCCTGGGTCCGCCCAGCCGCACACCCTCAGGGCATGGGTGTGTCCAGGGCCTCGCCCTCCCTCTGGTTGTGTCCGAGGGCCTGTGCTCCAGGCACTTCCTGCTGGGGTCTCGAGGGTGCCCAGGCCCCGGGTGAGTGCCATGCATGTGGCCTGTCCTGCAGGAGGAGTTGGAGAACTTCCCGCTGCCCACCGTGCAGCACAGCCAGACTGTGCTGAACCAGCTGCGCTACCCGTCTGTGCTGCTGCTGGTGTGCCAGGACTCGGAGCAGAGCAAGCCCGACATCCACTTCTTCCACTGCGACGAGGTGGAGGTGAGGCGGCGCTGCGGGGGGGTGAAGGGGGTCTCCACATCGCCGTGCCCGCCCTCACCCCGCCCCCTGCCGCCTGGCACCCACTTTCCCAGGCAGAGCTGGTGCACGAGGACATTGAGAGCGCGCTGGCCGACTGCCGCCTGGGCAAGAAGATGCGGCCGCAGACCCTGAAGTAGGCTGCGGGCGGAGCGGGGTCAAGGGGGCAGGTGGGGAAGGGGCCAGGCAGGGACGGAGGGCCAGGTGTGGCTCCGGCGGGGCTGAGCAGGGCCCCCTCACCCCCCAGGGGACACCAGGAGAAAATCCGGCAGCGGCAGTCCATCCTGCCCCCTCCCCAGGGCCCGGCGCCCATCCCCTTCCAGCACCCTGGTGGGGACTCCCCACAGGCCAAGAACCGCGTGGGCTCACAGGTGCCACTCAGCGAGCCAGGTAGGTGGGGACGCTGGCGGGGGCTCCAGGGGGCTGGCTATGCGGGGCTCCGTCAGCAGCCCCGTGTCCCCTGGCAGGCTTCCGCCGTCAGGAGTCGCAGGAGGAAGAGCCGAGGGCCGTGCTGGCTCAGAAGATAGAGAAGGAGACGGTGGGTGCCCGGGCCTGGCAGGCGGCCCCTCCCCTTCCCTCCCTGCCCCATCCCGGGCAGTGGACACTGGTCCTTGCTACCCCTCTGGCCAGTCCTCAGCTGGTGGCTGCCCCTCCCGAGGTGTGACCCCAGCTCGTCCCGTCACCTGTGGGGCTGTTCCTGCCGCAGTACGGGTTGGTGGGAGTGTCAGAGGCTGACCCCTGATCCCTCTGACCCCAGCAAATCCTCAACTGCGCCCTGGATGACATCGAGTGGTTTGTGGCCCGGCTGCAGAAGGCGGCAGAGGCTTTCAAGCAGCTGAACCAGAGGAAAAAGGGGAAGAAGAAGGGCAAGAAGGGACCAGCAGGTGCAGGGGACGGGGACGGGGACGTCGTGGGGGGACACTGAGGGACCTGGGGGAAGCTCTGGCCTGCACAGTGGGCTTCATGGGACCGAAGGCGCAGGGGCTGGGGAGACTGGGCCTGGCTCACATGGCACCTCCCATGCCAGAGGGTGTCCTCACGCTGCGGGCCCGGCCCCCCTCTGAGGGAGAGTTTGTCGACTGCTTCCAGAAAACCAAGCTGGCAATCAACCTGCTGGTGAGTCCCGTGGTCGCAGCCCTGCCCGCCGTCTGTGTGGAGGGAGGGTGGTCTGACCCCGCCCTGCCCACTCCTCCCTGCCCACTCCTCCCTGCACACTCCTCCCTGCACACTCCTCCCTGCCCACGCCTCCCTGCACACTCCTCCCTGCACACTCCTCCCTGCACACACCTCCCTGCACACTCCTCCCTGCACACTCCTCCCTGCACACGCCTCCCTGCACACTCCTCCCTGCACACTCCTCCCTGCCCATTCCTCCCTGCACACTCCTCCCTGCACACTCCTCCCTGCACACTCCTCCCTGCACACTCCTCCCTGCCCACGCCTCCCTGCACACGCCTCCCTGCACACTCCTCCCTGCCCACTCCTCCCTGCCCACGCCTCCCTGCCCACTCCTCCCTGCCCACTCCTCCCTGCCCACGCCTCCCTGCACACGCCTCCCTGCCCACTCCTCCCTGCCCACGCCTCCCTGCACACGCCTCCCTGCACACGCCTCCCTTCACACTCCTCCCTGCACACTCCTCCCTGCCCACACCTCCCTGCACACTCCTCCCTGCACACTCCTCCCTGCACACTCCTCCCTGCCCACGCCTCCCTGCACACTCCTCCCTGCCCACGCCTCCCTGCACACTCCTCCCTGCACACTCCTCCCTGCACACGCCTCCCTGCACACTCCTCCCTGCACACTCCTCCCTGCACACTCCTCCCTGCCCATTCCTCCCTGCACACTCCTCCCTGCACACTCCTCCCTGCCCACTCCTCCCTGCACACTCCTCCCTGCACACTCCTCCCTGCCCACGCCTCCCTGCACACGCCTCCCTGCACCCTCCTCCCTGCTCACTCCTCCCTGCTCACTCCTCCCTTCCCACAGGCAAAGCTGCAGAAGCACATTCAGAACCCCAGCGCTGCGGAGCTCGTGCACTTTCTCTTCGGGCCTCTGGACCTGGTGCCTGGGGCTGGGGCGACGGGGGTGGGGGCAGAGGGTTGTGGGGGCAGAGGCCTCTGGAGTGTGCTCCGGGTTAGGGCTCACGCTGTGCGGCCACAGTGCCTGGGGTCCAAAGTCCCTTCTTGAGGACCAGCTTGAGCTGCGGGTGACTGGGCAGGGGTCTGTGGGCTACAGGAGGCTGGGCGGAGCTCTGTGGTCTCCGCGGGGCTGTGGGCTGTGGGAGTCTGTGGGCTGTGGGGGTGGTCTGTGGGCTGTGGAGGTCTGTGGTCTCCGGGGGTCTGTGGGCTGCGGGGGTTCTGTAGGATGTGGGGGTCTGTGGGCTATGGGGGGTCTGTGGGATGTGGGTGTCTGTGGTCTCCGGGGGTCTGTGGGCTGTGGGGGGGGCTGTGGGCTGTGGGGGGGTCTGTGGCTGTGGGGGGCTGTGGGGTGGTCTGTGGACTGTGGGGGTCTGTGGTTTCCAGGGGTCTGTGGGCTGCTGTCCCGTCTGATTCTGACCCTTTTGCTGTCCCAGATCGTCAACACCTGTGGTGGCCCCGACATTGCACGCTCTGTCTCCTGCCCACTGCTCTCCCGAGATGCCGTGGGCTTCCTGCGCGGCCACCTGGTCCCCAAGGAAATGTCGCTGTGGGAGTCGCTGGGAGAGACCTGGACACGGCCCCGGTAGCGCCACGCAGAGCCAAGCCGGGGCTGCCCTGTGTGCCAGCGTGGGGGTCCTGGGTGGGCCAGTTCTGCAGGGGCAGGGCTGATCTCCGGACCTCTCACCCCAGCTCTGAGTGGCCACGGGAGCCGCAGGTGCCTCTGTATGTGCCCAAGTTCCACAGCGGCTGGGAGACCCCCGTGGATGTGCTGCAGGAGGCTCCCTGGGAGGTAGAGGGGCTGGTACTTGCCCCTGTCGAGGAGGTGAGAGCACTACCAGCCCCATCCCTCCAGCCCAACACCCACACCTCGCTAGAGTTCCTCCCCCAGCCCGACACCCACCCCTCACAAGAGTTCCCCCCAGCCCAACACCCACCCTCACCAGAGTTCCTCCCTAGCCTGACACCCACCCCTCACCAGAGCTAACCCCCCGCCCCAACACCCACCTTCACCAGAGTTCCCCCCCGCCCCAACACCCACCCCTCACCAGAGCTCCCCTCCCCAGCCTGACACCCACTCCTCACCAAAGTTCTCCTCCCCAGACTGACACCCACCCCTCACCAGAGCTCCCCCAGCCTGACACCGACCCCTCACCAGAGCTCCCCTCCCCAGGCTAACACCCACCCCTCACCAGAGCTCCCCTCCCCAGGCTAACACCCACCCCTCACCAGAGCTCCCCTCCCCAGCCTGACACCCACCTCTCACCAGAACTCGCCTCCCCAGCCTGACACCCAGCCTGCCCCTGCTCTCCTTACCCAGCCCCAGCCCCACATCTAGCTCAGCCAGCCCACCTTCCCCACAGGTGAATCCAGTGAGCCGACAGTCCATACGAAACTCCCAGAAGCACAGTCTCGCTTCAGAGGCCACACCCCCGGGGGACGCACTACCACCAGTCAGCTCCCCACACGCTCACAGGTAAGCCCCCAAAGTGAGGAAGCAGGAAAGTAAAACCCTTCAAAACCTTCAGGCACTAAAAACATACGGGTACGCTGCCACCAGGTGGCGGCAAGTGCACTGTTCAAGTGGGTCCAAAAACCACTTTTCCAGATTTGAACCGGTTTTCATTTTAACTGTGTAATAATTAATTAAAGGAAACATTTCAAAAGTCATGTATCCTAAAATATCAGCTCTTTCGTGTATCCACATTTATGTTTAGAATCAAGGTTAGAAACTTACTGAACTCCTGAACTTGAGTGGTTTCCCCAAACACTGTCGCCCTGTTGGGGCTGTTGGGACTGATCCAGGCCCAGCCTCTTGTAGAGCCACAACAGGAGACCGAGGTCCTGGGCCAGTGACGCCTCTCCCCTCTCCCCCACCAACCATTTCCACAGGAGACAAAGAACGAGCCCAGGCACTAGGGGAGTTCCGTCTTCCCTTGCCTCCCCTCCTCCCTTCTGTTCATTCCAGGATTTGGTTTTGGGGGAAGGGGGCCAGAAATCCATCTTCTAAGCAAGCATGGCCTCCCCTTGCCCACACTGTCAGCCTGGCTCCCCTGGCCCTGGGCCTAGGACCACACTTAGAAACATTTGTACCCGGCTGGGCGCAGTGGCTCAAACCTGTCATCCCAGCACTCTGGGAGGCCGAGGCGGGTGGATCACAAGGTCAAGAGATTGAGACCATGCTGGCCAAGATGGTGAAACCCCATCCCTAGTAAAATACAAAAATTAGCAGGGCACAGTGGCACATGCCTGTAATCCCAGTTACTCGAGAGGCTGAGGCGGGAGTATAGCTTGAATCCAGGAGGCAGAGGTTGCAATGAGCCGAGATCACGCTACTGCGCTCCAGACTGACGACGGAGCAAGACTCATCTCAAAAACAAGAAAGGAAGGGAGGGAGGGAGGGAGGGAGGAGGGAGGGAAGGAAGAAGGAAAAAGGAAGGAGGAAGGAAGGAAGGAGGGAGGGAAGGAAGAAGGAAAAAGGAAGAAAGGAAGGAGGGAGGGAGGAAGGAGGGAGGGAAGGAAGAAGGAAGAAAGGAAGGAGGGAGGAAGGAAGGAATGAATGAATGAACATTTCCACCCTTTGACTTCTGCTCCTGGTCTGTCCCCCCGGCCCTGTCCTGATAGTCCTCAGCCCCTCATTTCTCTGAGCACCTGGACATAGGCTGCCCTGATGACCAGGGCCACACTGACCAGGATGGACGGCCTGGCCTGGTAACAGCCACAGGCCTGCTCTGTGCCAAAGCCAGGACCCCCCAGCTAGAGCCAGCCCCCATGGATCTTTGAGGTGCACGTCCCACCCCACAGAGAGGAGCTTGAGGCCAGTCCTCTGCTGGACTACGCGGGCTGTTTTCAGTACCCACAGCTGCCGTGGCTCTGAAGGCATCCTGGCGCTCACTGGCCAGCTGGGGAAACTGTGACCCTGGCATTTCCCAGGAATGCCCCTGGCTCTGGTTCCCCTGGGGTGCCTGCCTGGAGACCCCCAGGTGGCCTGGGATGGGCCAGCCTTGCTGTGCCACGCCTACCTCCTGCCTGCCCCTCCTCTGCGCAGGGCCCCAAAGCTCTGGGGCTGTCACAGTTTCCATTCTGGGCTGACGCTGCAGCCTGTCTCCACAGTGCCCTCCAGAGCAGAAGAGGCAGCCAGCTGTGCGCTTGGGAAGCTGCTACCCATAGCCCCTGCCCAGGTCTCAGAGGAGACCCCCCCCAGCCTTGGCCTCAGCCCCTCCTCTTCCTCCCAGGGGCTACCAGCCAACACCAGCCATGGCCAAGTACGTCAAGATCCTGTACGACTTCACAGCACGAAACGCTAACGAGCTGTCGGTGCTCAAGGATGAGGTCCTAGAGGTGAGGGGCTGGACGAGGGCTCTGCGAGGGGGAAATGGGGCAGGGCCGCAAGGGAGGGGCTACCAGGAGAAGTGGGGAGCCGTCTAGGGCCAGGCTGGGTGACGCCAGGATGGGGCACAGATGCCAGCCCGTTTCTCCAGGGTCGCCACCCCTGGGCTCTGATTAGGATCCAAAGCCTGCTGGAGGGGCCTCCCCATCTTGGGGATCCCCAAAAGCATGCAGGGACCCCTGTGTCAGGCTGGGGGGAGCGTCTGTACCACGTGGACCCAGCGGGGCCCTGTTGTTCACAACCACCCCAGCCCCTGCGCACTAGCTGCCTCTGCCAGCTGGAATCCAGGCCACCCACTGGGGGACAGAAAGTGGAGCAGGCTTGGGGGAGTGGGCCACATCCACAGCCTGGTGAGGCAGCTCACGCCTGTAATCGCAGCACTGTGGGAGGCCAAGCCCGAGGATCCCTTTAGCCCAGGAGTTCGCGACCAGCCTGGGCAACACGTGGAAACCCCATCTCTACAAAAAATATAAAAAGTAGCTGGGTGTGGTGGTGTGCGCCTGTGGTCGCAGCCACTCGGGAGGCTGAGGTGGGAGGATCGCTTGAGCCTAGGAGACCGAGGCTGCCGTGAGCAGTGACCGCGCCACTGCACTTCAGCCTGGGCGGCACAGTGGCACCCTCAAAAACGGGCTCCCAGACCCCTTGAGGCAGGGTGGAGGAGGAGCAGCCCAGCAGGGATGGGGCGTGGAAACGGCGGGCGGTGCGGAGGGACAGAGCGAAGCCGGGGTCCGGGAGACCCGGGGGCGCTCTCTGGCCTCTGTGGGTGTGGGAGCTGACGGCGCGTCCCGCAGGTGCTGGAGGACGGGCGGCAGTGGTGGAAGCTGCGCAGCCGCAGCGGCCAGGCGGGGTACGTGCCCTGCAACATCCTGGGCGAGGTGAGGCCGGAGGACGCCGGCGCCCCCTTCGAGCAGGTGAGCCCGCGGGGTCCCGGGGTTGGCAGCCTCCGAGCCTCCGGGGGCAGCGCCTGCGCAAGTCCACACCCGCTGCAGAAGCTGGGGCGGGGGCCGGGCTCCCCGGGGCTCGCGGAGGGAGGGGAGGGCTGGCGCGCAGGCCACGCGGGGTCCCGGGCAGGTGCCGGGAGGCGGGCGGGGCGCGGAGCCTGATACCCCCGCCCCGCCCCGCAGACCAGCCAGAAGTACTGGGGCCCCGCCAGCCCGACCCGCAAACTGCCCCCAAGCTTCCCGGGGAACAAAGACGGTGAGGGCTGCTGCTTGGAGGCGGCGGTCTGGGGCCCGGGGCCACCTGAGGGAGGCGGGGCGGGGGCGGGGGGGATTCCCTGGGCGGGGGTGGGGTGGGGTCCCTGGGCGGGGGGCGTGGAGAAATCCTGGGCGGGGGTGGGGGAGTCCCTGGGGGGGGCTGGGTGCGGGCGGGGCGGCGGGGGCCTGAGTCGCGCTCCCCCTCAGAGTTGATGCAGCACATGGACGAGGTCAACGACGAACTCATCCGGAAAATCAGCCACATTAGGGCGCAGCCGCAGCGGCACTTCCGCGTGGAGCGCAGCCAGCCGGTGAGCCAGCCGCTCACCTACGAGTCGGGCCCCGACGAGGTCCGCGCCTGGCTGGAAGCCAAGGCCTTCAGCGCGCGGTGAGCGGGGGCGCGGGCGGGGGACGTGAGGGGCGCGGGCGGGGGTTGGGGGTGAGCCGGTGACTGGGGGGCGGGGCTGGGGGCGCGGCCGCAGGTGTGCGCAGCCGTCTGGGACGGGCTGGGGGGATCCAGGCAGCCACGCCCACGGTGCGGCCCTGATGCCCACCTGCCCGCCTGCCCTAGGATCGTGGAGAATCTGGGCATCCTGACCGGGCCGCAGCTCTTCTCCCTCAACAAGGAGGAGCTCAAGAAGGTGTGCGGGGAGGAGGGCGCCCGCGTGTACAGCCAGCTCACGGTGCAGAAGGCCTTCCTGGAG
Source organism: Callithrix jacchus (assembly GCF_049354715.1). Taxonomy (NCBI): domain Eukaryota; kingdom Metazoa; phylum Chordata; class Mammalia; order Primates; family Cebidae; genus Callithrix; species Callithrix jacchus. Next base: position 131,177,865 of record NC_133511.1, on the reverse strand, counting down.
GAGGTGAGCCCGCCTGCGCTGCGGGGTCCTCCCCCTCCCCCGCCCCTGCACCCCCGCCTGCAAGGAGGAGGCAACCCCCAGATCTGTGGGGCCCTGGGCTGAGGCTGCCCCCATTTCTCCTTCCTAGAAGCAGCAAAGCGGGTCTGAGCTGGAAGAACTCATGAACAAGTTTCATTCCATGAGTCAGAGAAGAGGGGAGGACAGCTAGACCCGGCTGTGGCGGGCGGGGTCTGCCAGAGGGGAAGCCCACCCGCGGTGCGTGGAGTACTATTTTTATATGTGTATGTATTTTGTACCAAGGACAGGGGGGGTGTGGTGCTGGCCTGGGTCCCTGCCCTGTCAGAAGGCACAAGGCCCATCCTTGGGCCCAGCAGTGCCCAAGGCCTGGCCCACACCAAGGCCAATCTCAGCCAAACCTGCCGCCTGGTGGTGCCAGCCCCTTGTCCACCTTCCCAAGACCACAGAACTCTCTGGGATGGGGCCTCTGTCCCTGGCCTCCCCAGTGCACCTGTGGGGTTGTGGCCCCTCTGATACTCCCCCATCTCCACCCCCTTCCACCTCCACCACACCCCAGGGTGGGCTGGAGCTAGGGCTGGCAGGGCTGAGCCTGGCACACACGCAGGGTTCTGCTCTCTGAAGGGGGGGCACCTGGGAGGGGCTCAAGCAGGCCGTGCCTGCCTTAGCGGGTAGGTGGGGGAATGCCACATGCTTCACCTGAATGGGTGAGAATGCAGGGGACGCAGAGCCGGCCTCAGACACCCCCAGCACTCACCCTCACAGGCCCAGGACTGGAGCTTCCTCTGGCCAGGTTTCAGACCAAGGATCCCTGATGGTGTTGGGGTGCTGGTGGGTCCTGGTGCCTGGACTGGAATCTCACCCTAGAGCTAAGAGATGGCCGAGGCACCAGGGCTAAGAGATTAAACCAGTAAAGTCTCCAGGAGCCGTGTGTCTCATTCCCTGGGAGCGGAAGTGGGTCCTGGAGCCCCTGGAGACGGCACCTTTTCTAAGAACTGCCAGGCAGGGGGCCGGCCATCAGCCAGGCTGTTCAACCCATGAGCCCAGAGGGGACCCGGCCGGTTCCTCTTCCTGTGGCCCTCCCAGTCCTGGCATCCAGAAGGCCCAAAGCCTGTCACCCAAGCCTGGCTTTTGCTGGGCACAACCCTAGTGGGATTGGTGGGGGTGGAGCCAGCTCCGCCAGACCGCGAGCAGGCTGAGGGAGGGGCATGAGTCAGAGGGCGAGGCCGAAACTGGACTTGGAGATCTCAGCCCCAGGCTGATGGAGGCTCCTGAGAAGAGGGACCGGACCATGCTCAGCGCCCTGTCTGGGAAGGGCACCTGACAGCCCGTCCACTGTCCATGGGAGCTGCACCCTCGGGGGGGCCTTTGGTGCCCTCTGCTGGCCACTCCGTGTGCTGCCATGGATGTCACCAGCGGTGGTGCCTTTGCCATGGTGGTGGCAGGGGGCAGGACCCAACCCTGGGGTGCAGCATCCAGGGACACAGTCCTGGGGTCTTTGCCTGGGCAGGGGCGCAGTTGGGGCTGGCTTGGGGGGGGCGTGTCCCTTGTCCTATTCAGCACCCATCCAGGCCTGGACAGCAGGCCACAGAATCCCTGACTCACAGTTCCGGCCGCACTGGGCCAAGTCGTAACCACAGTGTCTGGCCAGGATCGGGTCGGCTGAGAGTGTCTGGTGCCCTCGGAACCATGATCCCGGCTTGATGGCCACCATCCCTCTCCCAGGCCCCCCAGAAGAGGGCCCCCACCCTGTCAGATGGACCCTGCAGACACGGAGACAATCCCAAGAGGAAAAGGGGAGGGATGGGGCGCCGGCCCCTCCCTGCCACCCACAGATCCGGCCACTTGGGAGCCAGGGACCCCCAGCAGTGGGATGGGTGCTCTGCCTGCCAAGCCCCCACCTCGGGATGGGGACGGGCACCCGGGGCTACATCTGTTCCAAAATTGGCCTCTGTGGGCCCCGGGATGCCAGGCCTTGGAAGGGGGGGAGGGGCCGACCACCCCAGAAACAGAGCCTGTCTTAGCCAGGATCATCTGGGCTTCACATGCCGGCTCCAGGCTATTCAGCTCCCAAGGGCCCCAGACCTACACTTGCTTCCTCAACCCCCTCCCCATCCACCTCCTCTAGCCCACTTGGAGCCCTCCCTCTGCCTCCTGGACAGCTGAGGAGGCCCCAGGAAGCTGGACCCCCAGATCCCAGCGCCAAGCCCCAAGCAGGCTGGCGCCCCAGGAGCCCTGAGTCCCAGGCACCGTGGCCCCAGCTGTCTGTGCAGACCTCTGGACTTGCAGAAATTCTCCCTATTTCTTCCAAGGGGCTTCATGCCACCTCCTGAGACCCCCCTCGAGAGCAGATGGGACCATCGACCCCACCAGCCTGGCAATGGGCACAGGTCACCTGGTGTCAGGTGGGCTGGCTCTCTGTGTCTGCTCTGGCTGCCCACCCCAGGGGTGAGGATCGCTCCGCTTCCTCCCTGAGGGCATCGCTGTTCGGGCCAGCACTGTTCCAAGTGCTGCCCCAGCAGCCCCGTGAGGCAGGCATGGATAAGCATGACGTGTAGAGGGCCAGGTCACCTGCTCAAGGTGCAAGTTTGGGGCAGGAGCTGGGGTAAAATGCCATCTCTCATAGTTCCAACGTGTCCTAACCACTCACCCCACCCCAGCCTCCCCGCCCACCTCCCCACCAGGCAGGTCCACAGAAAGAGGGTGTCCCCACGGGGCCCAGGTTGCCAAGGGTCTGTCCCTGGATGTGGGAGTGTGCACGCTGGGTAAGGAGGGAGGGCAGGGCTTTGAACCCCAGACCTAGCGTGGGTGGCCTGAACTACCAGGGGGACTGCCAGTGGCCACAAGCAAATATCCCCACCAACAAGGCCTGTCTGTCTTGGGACAAGCATCTCTTTGTGGCTGTCATTCCCCTTCTCTCCTCCCCGCAGCTGGCCCTGTCCACCCACGCCCAGTCAGGCCCAGCAGGACCCAAGAAGGGCTTCCTGTGCCACTTAGGAAGGGCTGTTTCTTTTTCTTTTCTTTTTTTTTTGAGACGGAGTTTCACTCTTGTTACCCAGGCTGGAGTGCAATGGCACGATCTCGGCTCACTGCAACCTCCGCCTCCTGGGTTCAGGAAATTCTCCTGCCTCAGCCTCCCGAGTAGCTGGGATTACAGGCACACGCCACCATGCCCAGCTAATTTTTTTGTATTTTGAGTAGAGACGGGGTTTCACCATGTTGACCAGGATGGTCTCGATCTCTTGACCTCGTGATCCACCCGCCTCGGCCTCCCAAAGTGCTGGGATTACAGGCGTGAGCCACTGCGCCCAGCCATGGGCTGTTTCTTTTTTTAAAAGATGTCCCCAAACGGTTGGTTTACCGAGAGGCTGGCAAAGCAGCACGCGTGGTAAGATGCCCCCACACCTGTCAGGGTGCCACGGGCCCAGCCGGGTGCACCTGTTACCTGGGGAGGGGGTGAGAGTGCTACTGAGAAAATGGCCCTGTGTGTGGAGAACACGAGAGGATCCCTGCTAAGCCCACAAAGCTGAACGAACCCCAGCAGCACTGGGCGTCTTGAGAGAGAGACGCAAAACGGCCGAGGTCACAGGAGGTGTGAAGACATGATGTGAGGAAGGGGAAGAAGAACTTTGTACAGAACTTCAAAAAGGAGTGGATGCCGGGCGCGCTGGCTCACGGTGTAATCCCAGCACTTTGGGAGGCCGAGGCGGCTGGATCACCTGAGGTCAGGAGTTGGAGACCAGCCTGGCCAACATGGTGAAATCCCATCTCTACTAAAAATACAAAAATTAGCCGGGTGTGGTGACAGGCACCTATAATCCCAGGAGACTGGCTTGAACCCAGGGGGCGGAGGTTGCAGTGAGCCAAGATCATGCCAATTCACTCCAGCCTGGGCAAAAGAGCGAAATTCCATCTCAAAAAAATAAAAACAAATAAAAAAAGGAGTTGATGAGTTTGATTTTGGCAAAATTAAAGACTTGCAGCCAGGCACAGTACCTCACACCTATAATCCCAGCACTTTGGAAAGCCAAGGAAGAGGATCACTTGAGCCCAGGGTACAAGACCAGCCTGGGCAAACGGTGAGATCCTGTCTTTACAAAAACAATTATTAAATTAGCCAGGCATGCCAGGCACAGTGGCTCACACCTGTAATCTCAGGACTTTGGGAGGCTGGGGTAGGCAGATCACAAGGTCAGGAGTTCGAGACCAGCCTGACCAACGTAGTGAAACCCCCGTCTCTCCTAAAAATACAAAAATTAGCCAGGCATGGTGGCCCTCGCCTGTAATCCCAGCTACTCAGGAGGCTGAGGCGGGAGAATCGCTTGAACCCAGGAGGCAGAGGTTGCAGTGAGCCGAGAATGTGCCACTGCACTCCAGCCTGGGTGACAGAGTGAGACTCCATCTCAAAAAAAAGAAAAAAAATTAGCCAAGTGGTGGTGAGTGCCTGTGATCCCAGCTACCTGGGGGACTGAGCGGGGAGGATCCCTCGAGCCTTGGAGGTCGAGGCTGCAGTAAACCAGGATCGTAATATTGTGATTTTTTTATTGTTTCTGAGACAGAGTTTCACTCTGTCACCCAGGCAAAAATGCAATGGTGTGACCTCAGCTCACTGCAACCTCCACCTCCCAGGATCGAGGGATTCTTGCGCTGAAATTACTGGCACCTGCCACCGCAACCGGCTAATTTTTGTATTTTTAGTAGAGACAGGGTCTCACCATGTTAGGCTGGTCTCAAACTCCTGACCTCAAGTGATCCACCTGCCTCGGCCTCCCAAAGTGCTGGGATTACAGCCGTGAGCCACTGCACGCAGCCAAAGTTTTTTTTTTTGTTTGTTTGTTTGTTTTTAAGAAGGAGTTTCACTCTCTTGCCCAGGCTGGGGTCCAGTGGACTCCAATCTCCACTCACCGTAACCTCCACCTCCCAGGTTCAAGCGATTCTCCAGCCTCAGCCTCCTGAGCAGCTGGGATTACAGGCATGCGCCACCACACCCGGCTAATTTTGTGTTTTTAGTAGACACAGGGCTTTCACTATGTTCGTCAGGCTGGTCTCAAACGGCCCGCCTCCGCCTCCCAAAGTGCTGGGATTACAGGCGTGAGCCACCGTGCTTGGCAAAAAAAATTTTTTAATGAAAAATGTTTTTTTAAAGACTTGCATTCACCGAAGGCCACTTGGACGGAACGCTGAGTGGCAAGCACGGCAGCAGCTCCCGCTCTAGGTGGAGTCCATGAGTCTCCGGGGGTCCTCAGACCCTCTTAGCACTGTGAGCTCCAAACTGGTTTCTTCTTTTTTCTTTCTTTCTTTCTTTTTTTTTCCTGAGATGGGGGTCTCACCCTATCACCCAGGCTGCAGTGCAGTGGCATGATCTCGGCTCACTGTAATCTCCGCCTCCCAGGTTCAAGCGATTCTCCTACCTCAGCTTCCTGAGTAGCTGGGATTACAGGTGCCTGTCACCACGCCCAGCTAATTTTTGTATTTTTAGTAGAGGCGGGGTTTCACCACGTTGGCCAGGCTGGTCTTGAACTCCTGACCTTAAGTGATCCGCCCACCTTGGCTTCCCAAACTGCTGAGATTACAGGTGTGAGCCACTGCGCCCGGCCTCCAAACTATTTTTGGAGCAAGAATGAGAAGGAGGTTGGAGGCGGTGGCTCAAACCTGTAATCCCAGCACTTTGGGAGGCCGAGACGGGTGGATCACGAGGTCAAGAGATCGAGACCATCCTGGTCAACAAGGTGAAACCCCGTCTCTACTAAAAACACAAAAAATTAGCTGGGCGTGGTGGCACGTGCCTGTAGTCCCAGCTACTCAGGAGGCTGAGACGGGAGAATTGCTTGAGCCCAGGAGGCGGAGGTTGCGGTGAGCCGAGGTCACACCATTGCACTCCAGCCTGGGCAACAAGAGCGAAACTCCATCTCAAAAAAAAAAAAAAGAGAGAAGGAGGTTGGGCACAGTGACTTATACTTGTAATCCCAGCACTTTGGGAGGCCAAGGCTGGTGAGCTGTTTGAACCCAGAAATTTGAGATCAGCCTAGGCAACATAGCAAGACCCTGTCTCCACTAAAAATTTAAAAATTAGCCGGATGTGGTGATGTGCACCTGTGGTCCCAGCTACTCAGGAGGCTGATTCGAGAGAATTGTTTGAGCCTAGGAATTCGAGGCTCCAATGAGCTGTGATGGTGCCATTGCCACTCCAGCCTGGGTGACAGAGCGAGACGCTGTCTCAAAAGAAATAAATAAATAAAAATAAACAGGGTATGGCCGGACGCAGTGGCTCACGCCTCTAATCCCAGCACTTTGGGAGACCAAGGCCAATGGATTACCTGAGCTCAGGAGTTCAAGACCAGTCTGGGCAATGCAGTGAAACCCTGTCTCTGTTAAAATGCCAAAAAATAATAATAATAATAATAATTATCTGGGCATGTCGGCGTGCACCTGTAGTCCCAGCTACTCAGGAGGCTGAGGCAGGAGAATTGCAAGAACCCAGGAGGTGGAGGTTGCAATGAGCCGAGATCGTGCCACTGCACTCCAGCCTGGGCTACAGAGTGAGACTCTGTCTCTTTCTTTTTTTTTTTTACCCCCTGAACACCCTCCGAGACTCTTATCTTAAAAAAAAAAAAAAAAAAAAAAAAAAAAACAGGATGCTCTGGGTTGAATTAAGTTCTAAAAATCGTGTCAGTCCTTGCTCCAGTACCGCAGACTGTGACCTCATTTGGGTCACTGCTGATGTGACTGAGGTGAGGCCATGCTGGGGTAAGGTGGCCCTGATATATAAAAAGGGGAGGCTGGGCGCAGTGGCTCAAGCCTGTAATCCCAGCACTTTGGGAGGCCGAGGCGGGTGGATCACGAGGTCAAGAGATCGAGACCATCCTGGCCAACATGGCGAAACCCCGTCTCTACTAAAAATAGAAAAAATTAGCTGGGCATGGTGGCGCGTGCCTGTAATCCCAGCTACTCAGGAGGCTGAGGCAGGAGAATTGCCTGAACCCAGGAGGCGGAGATTGCGGTGAGCCGAGATGGCGCCATTGCACTCCAGCCTGGGTGACAAGAGCGAAACTCTGCCAAAAAGAAAAAAGAAAAGATGTCTTTTCAGGCTTTGCATTTCCGATTATCACAGGGTCCTTCAGGTGTCACCTCGACAGCCAGGGAGCTCTGTGGCTTGAGTTTTGCTTGCACTTGCTGGGCTCATTCCCCCACTGGGCTGGTGGGCTGCACCCAGCTCATGCTACCAGTCTGCATCCCAGGTGCAGTGTGGCAAGGGGTGTGTGAGCCAGCGAGTGCAGGTCGGGCCGCAGCAGGCCAGGCAGCTCCAGGCGCTGGCACAGGCGCCGGCTCCATGCGAGGCTGTGGCTGGACCAGACATACCACACGCAGCTTCCGCTGCAGGCACCAGCGTCTGGACGACGGGGAGGCAGCAGTGCCTGAGAGCTCAGAGACCCCAGGAACCACAGAGCCCCAAAGACGGTGTTACAGCACGTCACACCCCTGGCTTGGGGATCCCCACGGTCTGGGCTCCCAGAAGGGCTGCAGCTCTTCTCTGCTGTGCAGAGAGCGGGTGGTGGGGGGTCGTGGGGGCATGTTTCAGTCCGCTTGTCACAGCTCTTTCAGTGTCTTTCAGCATCACCGCCAGCGGCTTGTCCAGTGGGCTGGGAATGTGTTACAGCTCCTTTCACTCCAGCCGTTTGACGGGTGCCAAATGCTTATCCTGCATCCGGGAAGAATGAGGTGTCACGGACAACTGGAGGGTGAGCAAGGCGGAGATGAGCTTGACTGAGCCACAGAACAGCTCTCAGTGGAGAGAAGACCCAGTGTGGGTAGCTTCTGTCTGCCCGCAGGTCCTCCCAACAAATCTCTGAGTCTAGCTGAGCCTGGGGTTTTTATGGGCTCAGAAGGTACTGAGTGTTGATTGGTCCATGGGTGGCCATCCAGGTGGCCAAAAGGCATCCATGAAGCTCTCACTCTGGATTTCGGACTCCACCTGGACCGGGCAGCCCCACCCCAGGCTTCAGGTCGTCCCTGGCCTAAGCATAGGGTTTCACCAGGGAGCCACTCCTTCCCACCTAGGGACTTGTCTGCCTCTCGTCACCATCAACGCGTCATCCACAGTGCCCAGTTATCTGTGTGGAGGGGTGCCTGTAGGCCCATGCCAGGCTGCCCTCAGCCCTCCAGTACCAAGGGAGCAGAGACAGCAGGGGGCTGGTGTGGCAGCACCGCCCCGAGAGTGTGCACACCTGGCTGGGTTGCAACAGCGCCTGCACTTGGCCACAACTGTGCTCTGCACTAGAGCAGGCACCAGCAGCAGGGAGAGGCCAGGGAGTGGGAGCTGAGCCTGCAGGAGCAGGGGCTTCCCAGGTCCTTGACAGCACACGGATGTCCAGGTCCCGAGCCATGGCTGGGTACCTGCAGCTGTGCCTGGGAGCCTGGGCTCCCACCATGCCAACTCAGTAGGGCACAGGTCACCTGTTCCCAGCCCCACCAGCTCCACGGAGTGTGCAGCCCCCGCTCTGTCTCCCCCACTGCAGCTGGTGTCCTCGCACTGGCCGATGCAGATGGACCGCTGCCAACATCATGATGACTGACGGTTCCACCGGGACTTGCCAAGTCTAAGGACTCATTTTACCCAGACTCTATTCAAGATGGCTTTGCTCTGGTTCAAACGCCTCTGACACTGTGGCTCCCACCCAGGGCCTCAGTCAGTGCAGGAGGCAGCTTCAACTCTGGCCCAGCTGACCAGCACTCCCCACTCCTGGTCCCCTCTTTGCCAAACTATCCTTGAAAAACCGCAGTCTCTGAGTTTTCGAGGAGATTGATTTGAGTAATAACTCCGTCTCCCCTGGGGCATGGCCAGCCTTGCATCAATTACATTCTTTTTTTTTTTTGAGACGGAGTTTCGCTCTTGTTACCCAGGCTGGAGTGTAATGGCGCGATCTCGGCTCACCGCAACCTCCGCCTCCTGGGTTCAGGCAATTCTCCTGCCTCAGCCTCCCGAGTAGCTGGGATCACAGGCACACGCCACCATGCCCAGCTAATTTTTTGTATTTTTGGTAGAGACGGGGTTTCACCATGTTGACCAGGATGGTCTCAATCTCTTGACCTCGTGATCCACCCGCCTCGGCCTCCCAGAGTGCTGGGATTACAGGCTTGAGCCACCGTGCCCAGCTGCATCAATTACATTCTTTACTGCCATGCTGCATCTCCGTGAACTGATGTCCTCTGTGCACTGGCAGAAGAACACATCAGGCAGTTACAGGTAAATGACCTTGTCCGCGACAGGTGATGATTTGAGGTCTGCAACTGCAACACCTCATAACCATGCTGAGGGTGAGGAAGGCAGCCTTGACTGACTGAGGCTTGCAGGTTCGTCACACACACTCTCTTTAGTTCTGCTGTGTCCCACACCCCAGGAGCAAAGGGAGGGGCTGCTTCAGCCGGCAGAGGGCTCAGTGAGATTCGCCGCTCCTTCATGCAAGACTGGAAGAAAAGGAACAGGTCAGGTTGTTCCCTGAGTCAGCTCCAAGGTTAGGTGCAAAGTCCACAGACACCCCCCTCTTCCACCGCACACAGGCCGGGCAGGATCCCCTTGCCCTGTAGCGGAACTCATGCCTGTCTCCCACCTGCAGCATGGAGCCACGCTGACCATTCCTGCCAGCCATCCTCACCCCACACAGATCTCAGAAGTAGAGGGTCTTGCTGGCCGTCCAGGGGAAGTAAGGGAGGGCAGGTGAAGAGAAGCTGTTTGGAGCCAGGTGCGGTGACTCAAACCTGTAATCCCAGCACTTTGGGAGGCCGAGGCGGGTGGATCACCTGAGGTCAGGAGTTCGAGACCAGCTTGGCCGACATGGCGAGACCCCATCCCTACTAAAAATACAGAAATCAACTGGGCATCGTGGCATACGCCTGCAGTCCCAGCTGCTTTGGAGGCTGAGGCAGGAGGATCACTTGAACCCAGGAGGCAGAGGTTGCCCTGAGCCAAGGTTTTGCCATTGCCCTCCAGCCTGAGCAACAAGAGCAAAACTCCATCTCGAAAAAAGAAAAAAAAACAGAAAACAGTTATTAGAGAAGTAAAGAAACGAAAGCACGGCTATCTCGTAGGCAGAGCGGTGACCTGGCTGCTCTGCTGAGCATGCTCAGGGTCATTTCCTGATTATATGCTAAACAAGGGGTGGATTATTCATGACTCTTCCAGGAAACAGGTGGGCAGTTCCCAGAACGGAGGGTTCCTTCCCTTTTTAGACTATGTAGGGTAACGTTCCGCCATTGCCAAGGCATTTGTAAATGCCCGTGGCTCTGAGCCTGCTAATGCGTTATAATTAGTGTGTCGTGACCAGTGAGGGTGAGCGGAGGTCACTTTTATCGCCCTCTTGGTTTCGGTAGGGTTAGACTTCTTTATCCTGACGTGTTTTATCGGGAAGGTCTTTATGGCCTGTATCTTGTACTGACCTATCTCACCCAGTGATTCAGACACATTTTACCCAGCCTCTGTTCAGGATGGATTTGCTCTGGTTCAAACGCCTCTAACACCTTGGCCTCCCAAAGCCCTGGAAATACAGGCGTGGGCTGCCATACCCTGAGTGCACGTGTGCCCTTGTTCCCGCACAACACCCCTTGGGGCCCATCCCTCTGCCTAGTGGGCAGTGCTCCACTCTGCAGAGGGGCTGCAGTGTGCCGGCTCATTCTCCTGCTGATGGGCGTTTGGGTTGCTTCCGGTTTGGACTTCTTGTCAGTGAAGCTGCTATGAAGATCTGTGTGTCGGTCTTTTTGTGGGGAACTTTTTACTGAGGACTGGAACTGCCAGTTCACATTGCAGGCACATGCTTACATGCTTAAGTTTATCAGAACCATAGAACCATTTTCCACAGCTTTTTTTCTGCTTCCTTTTTTTTTTTTCTTTTGAGACAGTCTCACTCTGTTGCCCAGGCTGGAGTGCAGTGACATGATCTCAGCTCACTGCAGACTCCACCTCCCAGGTTCAAGTGATCCTCCTGCCTCAGCACCCCCCAGTAGCTGGGATTACAGGCACTCGCCACCATGCCTGGCTAATTTTTGTATTTGTATTTTTTTATTTTTTTTTGAGGCGGAGTTTCGCTCTTGTTACCCAGGCTGGAGTGCAATGGCGCAATCTCGGCTCACCGCAACCTCCACCTCCTGGGTTCAGGCAATTCTCCCGCCTCAGCCTCCCGAGTAGCTGGGATTACAGGCACGTGCCACCATGCCCAGCTAATTTTTGGTATTTTTAGTAGAGACAGGGTGTTGCCACATTGGCCAGTCTGGTCTCGAACTCCCAACCTCAGGTGATTCACCCACCTCAGCCTCCCAAAGTGCTGGGATTACAGTTGAGAGGCACCGTGCCTGGCCCTTGTCCACTTTCATTCCGACCGGCAGGGATGGGTGTTCCTGAGGCTCTGCGTCCTTACCGACACTAGCCTGGCCGGTCTTTCGTTTTCACAATGATCCATGTGGACAGATCCCATGGTGGTTTTCTTTCTTTTCTTTTCTTTTTTTTTTTTTTTGAGACAGAGTCTGACTCTCTTGCCCAGGCTGGAGTGTCATGGCATGATCTCGACTCACTGCAACTTCCACCTCCTGGGTTAAGCTATTCACCTGCCTCAGCCTCCCAAGTAGCTGGGACTGCAGGTGCCTGACACCACATCCGGCTAATTTTTTTTGGTATTTTTAGTAGAGACAGGGTTTCACCATGTTAGTCAGGCTGTTCTCAAGCTCCTGACCTTGTGATCACCCTCCTCGGCCCCTGAAGTGCTGGGATTGTAGGCGTGAGCTGCCGCCCTGGCCCTCATGGTGGTTTTCATTTGCACCTGCCAAATAAACACTGTGCACCACCACGCTCGTCCGACCCGAGGCCCGCAGGCCAAATGTGGCCCAACTCAAATTTGCGACCTTTCTTAAAATGTGTAGGTAACCCCCCATATAGGCCCCGAGGAATGAGAGCTAAGCAGAACCCTGGCAGTTAGGGCTTGAGGAATATCTCACTGTACAGTGTCACTACTCAGCTATTTCCCTTTATGTAATCCTTTACATAATCATATATTAGTTTATAGAAATAGGGCTTGAAGAATCCCTTTATATAATCCCCTATATGTAATCATATAATAGTTGATAGTATGAGGAGTGCCTAAAGAATATTTCCCTACATATATATATAATTATATCTTAGTTCATTCGGAGGAATGCCTGGAGTGGACACAGTACAGAGCATGAATTAAGGAATAAACAGCTCATAATCGGAGGAATGCCTAGAGCAGACACGGCGCAGAGCATGATTTAAGGGAAAACAGTTATGCCAGGACAAGAACCCATGGCCCAGGCGGCAGCGTTCAGTATCGCAAAGATACCCGCTGTGTGGCAGGCTTGGGGCGAGAGCCACTGCTCCTGGTAAAGGCGTTGTAGGACCTTGCTCCAGTTCTTGGGGAAGGCCACCCTCAGACCGGCAATCCACCTTGGTGACTGTGAACTCTTATCAGCTCTTGCTACTGTGCTGCTCGAAAAGCATCTTCCCATAGAACCCACTGGAAGCTGCCAGCAGGTGGCGGTAACCCTGACAGCTCTGTCACTGCTCTGTGACTTAAAGGATCCTCCTATAAATCTTCTTAGAAGTAGTTTGCCCATAGATAGAAGTATTGCACACTGCACCCTCTTCACTGCGCACGGCCCACCTTCAAGCCTCGGTGACCTAATGGGGGTGGACCCCTTACTGCACACGGCCCTTGCCTTCATGGGAACGGGCCCCTTGCTGCGCACTGTCCACCTCCCAGCCTCGGTGACCTAATGGGGGTGGACCCCATGTTTTATTGCTCACGACCCTATCACTGTCCTTAAAGATGATTTCACTCACTGCCCTGTCCCTAACCTATACACAATAAATATTGTTGCTTCTGGACATTCGGGGCCTCGCCTGACTCCGCTTACAGGTGGTGTGGACCCCCGAGTCCAGCTGTGTTTTCCTTGTACTTCTGTGTCCTGTCTCTTTATTTCCCGGATCATGCGCCTCAGCACAGCATAAGGCTCACCCCAGGACCCTGTGGGGCCTTCAGCCCTACAACATGAGATTTTTTGGCGATTTTTTTTTAAAGCTCATCAGCTATTGTTAGTGTATTTTTTTTTTTTTTTTTTTTTTTTTTTAGACAGAGACTCGCTCTGTTGCCCAAGCTAGAATGCAGTGAGACCAGCTAATTTTTATTATTTTAGTAGAGATGGGGTTTCATCATGTTGGGCAGGCTGGTCTCGAACTCCTGACTTCATGGTCCACTCACCTTGGCCTCCCAAAGTGTTGGGATTACAGGTGCACGCCACAGCGCCCGGACTGTTAGTGAATGTTATGTGCAGCCCAAGACAGTTTTTCCAATGTGGCCAAGGGAAGCCAAAAGATGGATACTTGCTGTATACCTTCTTCTGTGATGCAGATTTCCTATTTTTGATTTCAATAGAGAGAAGAAAGTTCTCTCAATAGATGCTGGAACAGGTGCAGAAAAACTACCTTCCACTTCCAGGTCACAGAGATAAAAATCAAGGGAGCCCGGTGTGGTGGCACATGCCTGTAATCCCAGCACTTTGGAAGGCCAAGGTAGGAGGATTCCTTGAGCTCAGGAGTTCCAGACCAGCCTGGGCAATATAGTGAGACCCCGTATCTACAGATAATATGAAAATTAGCCAGGCATGGTGGTAAGCACCATTGTAATCCCAGCACTTTGGGAGGCCAAGGCAGGAAAATCACTTGAGGCTGGGAGTTGGGGACTAGCCTGGGCAACATAAGAAACCCTGTCTCTACAGAAAACTTTAACATTGCCGGGCACCGTGGCTCACACCTGTAATCCCAGAACTTTGGGAGACCAAGGTGGACAGATCACCTGAGGTCAGGAGTTCGAGACCAGCCTGGCCAACATGGTAAAACCCTGTCTCTATTTTAAAAAAATACAGAAATTAGCTGGGTGTGGCACCTATAATCCCAGCTACTCTAGAGCATGAGGAGGGAGAATTGCTTAAACCCAGGAGACAGAGGTTGCAGTTAGCTGAGATCTTGCCATTGCATTTCAGCCTGGGGGACTGAGCAAGACTCCATCTCAAAAAAAAAAAAAAAAAAAATTAGCCAGGTTTAATTTTAGTTTTTGTTTTTGAGACGAAGTCCCACTCTGTCACCCAGGCTGAAGTACAAGGGGGTGATCTCGGCTCACTGCAACCTCTGCCTCCCGGGTTCAAGCAATTCTTCTGCCTCAGCATCCTGAGGAGCTGGGATTATAGGTGCCCACCACCACGCCCAGCTAATTTTAATATTTTTAGTAGAGACAGGTTTCACTTTGTTGGTCAGGCTGGTCCAGAACTCCTGATCTTGTGATCCACTTGCCTTGGCCTCCCAAAGTACTAAGATTACAAGCATGAGCCATCACACCTGGCTGTTTATAGTTTAAATAATACATAAATAAAAACAGTCTAGTGTCCCAAAAACTAGATTGTTCTGTAAAATGAGTGAAAGGCCACCAGTCACCAAGTTAGGATGAGAGGGGCTGGAATTCTAAATATTACCAGCCATTATTCCGGAGGAGGTCATAAGACAAGACGTGTAACTTCCCCAATTACTCCTTAAGATATCGACACTATTGTGAACCTTGGTGTGGGAAGTAAAAAAGTTCCTTTTTAAAGTTCCCTTTCTTATTAAAGAATAACTGTGCTAGGCCGGGCGCGGTGGCTCCCGCCTGTAATCCCAGCACTTTGGGAGGCCGAGGTGGGTGGATCACGAGGTCAAGAGATCGAGACCATCCTGGTCAACAAGGTGAAACCGCGTCTCTGCTAAAAATACAAAAATTAGCTGGGCACGGTGGCGCATGTCTGTAGTCCCAGCTACTCGGGAGGCTGAGGCAGGAGAATTGCCTGAACCCAGGAGGCAGAGGTTGCGGTGAGCCAAGATCGTGCCATTGCACTCCAGTCTGGGTAACAAGAGCAAAACTCGGTCTCAAAAAAAAAAAAAGAAAAAGAATACGTGTGCTAATAACTTTGTGAAGCCCTATCCTATGTAGCTGTTAACATGCCATGCTTGCAGGCATGTAGTACCTTCTATGTCCTCGTATTTTAACCAAGATAGCTGTGCTGGACGTGCTCACAGGCATGTCCAGCTCGCCATTGCTTTTACCTGTTTGGAAAAGTTTCAAGTTATTAGCCAGTCGGGTTTTTGTTTGGATTGTGAGGTCTGACTCTAACCAAGGGAGATCAGACAAGGCAGTAAGGACGATCCCCAACGTGTAATGGATAAATCTGTCTGTCTCCCTTTGTTCATTGTACTCTCTAGCAGGATGGCCAGCAAGGGTGCCCCTCCCGCAGTCCAGGAAGTAAAAGTTTCATTGCTGAAAGATCCTTTGTCTCAGTGCTGATTTTTCTCTGCAGCACCGAGCATCTACTTCCAACACTTGGGTTGGCTTTTTTTTTTTTTTTTTTTTTTTGAGACAGAGTCTCCATCTGTAGCCCAGGCTGCTGTGCAGTGGGACACTCGGCTCACTGCAATCTCCACCTCCCTGGTTCAAGCCATTCTTCTGCCTTCTGCCTCCCAAGTAGCTGGGATTAGAGGTGTGTGCCATTAAAACCGGCATTTCTTTCTTTTTTTTTTTTTTTTTCTGAGACAGACTTTTGCTCTTATTGCCTAGGCTGCAGTGCAATGGCACAATCTCGGTTCACTGCAACCTCCTGGGTTCAAGCGATTCTCCTGCCTCAGCCTCCTGAGTAGCTGGGACTACAGGCATGCGCCACCATGCCGGGGTAATTTTCTGTATTGTTAGTAGAGACGGGGTTTCTCCCTATTAGCCAGGCTGGTCTCGAACTCCCCACCTCAGGTGATCTGTCCGCCTCGTCCTCCCAAATGCTGGGATTACAGGCATGAGCCGCTGCACCCCGCAAGATTTGCCTTTTAAGGTGTTTTCGGCTGCGCGCCGTGGCTCACGCCTGTAATTCCAGCACTTTGGGAGACTAAGGGCAGATCACCAGGTCAGGAGATCGAGTCCAGCCTGCCCAACATGGTGAAACTCCGCGTCTACTAACAATACAAAAATCGGCCTGGCGTGGTGGGAGCGGATTCCCAGAAGCAGGTTCCCCGCCGCGTCCGGCGCCCGAGCTCCGCAGCCGCCCCCTCCCCTGCTTCCTGCAGCGGCCCCAACCCCAGCCCCGGCCCCACCGCACGGGGGCTGAGCTTGGAGTCACCCCGGATCCAGCCTCGCCTGGTTCGGCCCCGCGGCGTCGGATCCCGGGCGGGTCCACCTCAGGCCCTCCCGGTGCGTCCCGCGGGGCAGGAAGGAGGCGAGGCCCAGCCGCCCCGCGTCATGCCGGCCTTTCCCCTGCCCGGGGGAGACCCCGCCTGTGGGACCCGCCGCCAGCACTCCGGGCTCGGCCTCTGGGGCGGGGCTCGGTCCGTCCCCAGGGGCGGGGCTTCGTCCCCGGGGGCGGGGCTTGCTCCTGGCGCGCCAGCCCCGCGGGTCTCGCCCTCCCGCGCCGCATTCCGATTGGCCGGCGCCCGCGGGGCATTGTGGGCCGCCCGCGCGCCCGTTCCGTCGCCGCTGCCGCCGCAGCCTTCTCGGCCTCGGTATGTCGAGCTCCCCCGTGAAGCGCCAGAGGATGGAGTCCGCGCTGGAGCAGCTCAAACAGTTCACCACCGTGGTGGCTGACACGGGCGACTTCCACGGTGAGGACGGCGCGGAGCCCCGGCACGCGGCGCAAGCGCCCTCCACAGGCCCCGGCGCCCCGACTTCCCCGGGTCCCCAGTTCCGGGACGCGGACCGGGTAGCGGTGCCCAGGGCGGCTCGGTTCCGGGGGGACGAGCGTAGGTGCCTGATCCTGGGACCCGGGTGTTGTTAGGGGCGCGGGGTCCGGGGCGGCCGTGAGGGGCGCGGGGCCGGGCTGGGGTCGGCGGTGCGGGCGGGTCCTTGGGAGCCGTGGGCACTTGGCCGGGGCCCCAGCCTGGTCCGCTCCCGCCGCCCGGGGTGGGGTGCGCTGCGCCCTGTGGGCAGCCCGGGAGCCCCACTGTGCGCCCTCGGGAGCGTCGGCAGCTTTCAGAGCCCCTGAGTTCGGGGCCGCTGGGGAGAGCTTCGAGCTGCCCTGCACGTGGCCGGTTTGTGGTCAGCCGGCCGCGGTTCTGTCGGGCTGAGTTCCCTGCGGGGCGGGGCCGAGCCCTGCGGCTGACCCGGAGCTGCCGGTGCGCCCCGCCCTTGAGCCCCGCGTGCCCGGGGGCAGCCCTGTGGGCGGCAGGTGCCGGGCCAGCGCCGGGCCCATGACAGCCCAGGGTTGTTCCACTGTCAAATAGTACATTTTCCTGGGATTGCGTTGTTTTCCCTGGAGAGAACTTGGAAAATACAAAGAAGGGTTATTTTATCAGTACTTGGCTCTTCCGTCCTCTGCAGTGCGGAGTAGATGAGCCTTGTGTGTACGTTTGCGGAGAACAAGTGATGTTTTTAAGAAAATCGTAGAATGTCTCAGGGATGAATGCTGTGAGCACCTAATACGGAAGTGCTTTCCTCTCTTTTCTGCTTTCTCATGGTGACTTGAGACGCGGGCTTTAGTTCCTCTTTGTTAACTGAGTAAGGGCATTGTTTATCCAGCAGAGCCTGAGGAGTGAATTGGCATGTTTGGCTGCTTAACCATAAAACATGGGGATTCAGTGATTGGCTTGGGGTGCCACAGCCTGCCCCAAACCCCTCTTCGGGAGATCCAAAGCAAGAGCTGTGAATCCCTCACACACACAGCCCCCTGTTGTAGTCCTGACCTCTTTCTTCATAAGGAAGAAAGTGCCAGAGGCCGGGCGCGGTGGCCCAAGCCTGTAATCCCAGAGGCCGAGGCGGGTGGATCACCTGAGGTCAGGAGTTCAAGACCAGCTTGACCAACATGGTGAAACCCTGTCTCTACTAAAAATACAAAAACCCTGGCATGGTGGTACATGCCTGTAATCCCAGCTATTCGGGAGGCTGAGGCAGGAGAATCACTGAACCCAGGAGGCAGAGGCTGCAGTGAGCTGAGATTGTGCCACTGTACTCCAGCCTGGTGACAGAGCGAGACTCCATCTCAAAAAAAACAAAAAATCTTCCAAACCCAAGTCCTGACGTATTTTTGAATAAATGTTAAAAAAAATACATTCATTGATAGTATATGTTCATAAATGTTACGTAATTGTAAAATAGTCTCTTGGGTTTGTGATCTGAATTTGTGTGAAGGTTCTTAACTCCTTCAGGGAGGGAGGCACAGGACCCAGAAACTAGAATCAAAGCTGTGAATGTTCTTTACACCAAAAATGTGACCCTCTCCATTTTGCATTCAGTTTAGAAGTCCCTGGACCCCGAAACCCATTTTTGCCCCAGTGGGCCTTGATTTTGTTTTAAGTTTGTAAAAGCCATTTGCTAAAAGCTGACTTTATCAAGGGGTGATTTTACACAAAGAAATGGGTTCTTTTCAGTGTCTCATTCAGTTCACTCTGGCACACCTGTGTCAGCACTGTGCCAAAACTGTCATGTTGAAATGACAAGTTTCTTAACTTGTCATGTTGAAATGAGGATAGATGCACAGAACTTGCAAAATCAGCCCATACAGTCTCATGAACCTTCAACCAGCGCCTCCCAGTTGTGATATGTTGTGTGACCACGGCACGGTATCCACATCAGGAAGTGGGCACTGGTGCGGTGCTGATGCCGTGACAGACTGCAGGCCTGGCTCAGGGCTCCCCAGCTTTCCCCTGCATCGGGGCAAGGGTGCTATATTACAGTTTCATAAAACGTGTAAATTTCTGTGATCACTGTGATGGGACATAGCTATCCCATTCTCACTGAGATGCCCCTGTGTTCCCGAGAGCCGCCTCATTCCCTGCTCCTTGGCAACCTCTAATCTGTTCTCTACCTCTATAGTTTTGTCATTAAAGGGCCCTTTGAAAGTACTTCCTTCAGCCTGGGCGACATGGTAAAACCCCATCTCTACCAAAAAAAAAAATTAGCACACACCTATAGTCCCAGCTACTCAGGAAGCTGAATTGGGAGGATCACTTGAGCCCAGGAGGTTGAGGCACCAGTGAGCTGTGACTGCGCCACTGCACTCCAGCTTGGGAGACAAAGCAAGACCCTGTCCCCCAAAACTCCCCCCACCAAAAAAGGTACTTATTTGCCAAATAAAGTTACTGAACTGGCTAATCTCCTCTTCACCTCCACTTTCCGTTTGGACAGCCTGATAACAAGATCCTAGGTTAAGCCTTGTTGGCTTCCTTGAATTCCTAGCTTGGTTACCTGAGAAAGAACTAATGTGTTACAGGAAAACAATAGTTGTAAAAATAAATCAATCCTTGGGTTTTTGTTTTTGGGGGTTTTCTTTTTTTCATTAAATAATTTTTTTTCCTTTTTAAAGATGGGGTTTCACTATGATGGCCAGGCTGGTCTTTAACTCCTGATCTCAGGTGATCCACCCACCTCGGCCTCCCAAAGTGCTAGGATTACAGGCGTGAGCCACCGTGCCCGGCTGTTTTTGGGGGTTTTCTTAAGACAGGGTCTTGCTCTGTCACCCAGGCTGTCTGTTGGTACAATCACGTGATACAACAAGGCTCACTGCAGCCTTGACCTCCTGGGCTGAGATGACCCCCCCACCTCAGCCTCCCAAGTAGCTGGAACTACAGGTGTGTGCCACCACTCCCAGCTAGCAGCCCTTGTTGAAGATAATCATGCGGTGCCTGTGTTGAGGTCAAAATAAAATGTAGAGACGAATCTCTAAATTTAATGTTTTATTTGGGAAGAAAAAATTGCAATTCAGGCAGACTGGGTGGTCTTCGATATGTCCAAAGAGCAAGAGATAGTTGGGGCCAGCCACCGTGGCTCATGCCTGTAATCCCAGCACTTTGGGAGGCTGAGGCAGGAGGATTATTTGAGCCTAGCAGTTCGGGACCAGCCTGGGCAACAAAGTAAGACCACATCTCTACCAAAAAAATTTGGCTGGGCGTGGTGGCTCACACCTGCAATCCCAGCACACTGGGAGGCCAAGGTGGGTGGATCACCTGAGGTCAGGAGTTCGAGACCAGCTGGGCCAACATGGTGAAACCCCGTCTCTACTAAAAATACAAAATTAGTTGGGCATGGTGGTACATGCCTTTAATCCCAGCTACTTGGGAGGCTGAGACCGGAGAACTGCTTGACACCGGGACGTGGAGGTCGCAGTGAGCCGAGATTATACCATTGCACTCCAGCCTGGGCAACAAGAGAGAAACTCCGTCTCAGGAAAAAAATAAAAATATTAAAATTACCCAGGAATGGTGGCTAATTTTTTAGCCACCTGTGATCCCAGCTACTCGGGAGGTGGAGGCAGGGGATCGCTTGAGCCTGGGAGTTAGAGGCTGCAGTGAGTCCTGTTTGTGCTGCTGCACTGCAGCTTGGTGACAGAGACCTTGTCTCAAAAAAGAAAAAAAGATGGAGGTTTTATAAAAGAGGAATGTTACATATTGCTCTTGGAGACGGTTCACGGGCACTAGTAAGCTTCTGGAGAGCTGGCGAGTTTTCCCTGGTCAGTGACAGTGGTGGGCTCTTGGAGACGGTTCACTGGCACTAGTAAGCTTCTGGAGAGCTGGTGAGTTTTCCCTGGTGAGTGACAGTGGTGGGCTCTTGGAGACGGTTCACGGGCACTAGTAAGCTTCTGGAGAGCTGGCGAGTTTTCCCTGGTGAGTGACAGTGGTGGGCTCTTGGAGACGGTTCACGGGCACTAGTAAGCTTCTGGAGAGCTGGCGAGTTTTCCCTGGTCAGTGACAGTGGTGGGCTCTTGGAGATGGTTCACTGGCACTAGTAAGCTTCTGGAGAGCTGGCGAGTTTTCCCTGGTGAGTGACAGTGGTGGGCTCCTGGAGACGGTTCACGGGCACTAGTAAGCTTCTGGAGAGCTGGCGAGTTTTCCCTGGTCAGTGACAGTGGTGGGCTCTTGGAGACGATTCACGGGCACTAGTAAGCTTCTGGAGAGCTGGTGAGTTTTCCCTGGTCAGTGACAGTGGTGGATAAAACCCGTCTCAGAGTCACAGCAGGTTGTTCCAGCTATTAGACCAACTGCTTTCAGGTGCCAGCAGGCAGTTTCAGTAGCCAGGTATGCAATGAATTGCATTTTTGTAGCAATGACATGTGTCCAGAGTACTTTTTCCCCCTAGCTTCTTGACTTTGTTGTAGTTGGGTGTAACAGGAATAATGCAATTTGTATGGCCAGCTTTTTATATTTTCCCGTTTCGGTCAAGTTATTTCTCTGAAAGCATCACTGATCGACCATTTTGAAGGTAGGTTAATTGTCCATCAGTGCTGGGACTGACCGGCCCACATTGGAGTGAAGGTATGAGGGTTTATGTCAGTGACCTGGGCCATATTTGAGCAACAAAGAGGCCAGAAGGAAAAATGTTATCGGAGCAGGTCTGTTTGGAATCTAGCCTCAAGTTCCCTCTCATCAGTTTCACAGGATCAGTATCTCTGGATGTTGAGCCAAGATTATCCCGTTAGGAGAGTTGGCTTTGCAGAGACTAGAAGGCAATAAGAACAGTTTAAAAATCATAATACAAAAAATAGCAACAAAGTAATAAATCTACTTTGAATAATAGTTCTAGCCAGGCTTGGTGGCTCACACCTGTAATCCCAACTCTTTGAGAGGCAGGTGGATCCCTTGTGGCCAGGAGTTCAAGACCAGCCTGGGCAACAAAGTGAGACTTTGTCGCTAAAGAATTTTCTTAAGTTTATTTATTTATTGAGATAGAGTCTTGCTTTATTGCCAGGCTGGAGTGCAGTGATGCAATCTTGGCTCACTGCAACCTCCACCTCCTGGGTTCAAGCAATTCCCCTGCCTCAGTCTCCTGAGTAGCTAGGACTACAGGCGCGCCCCCACCACGCCCAGATAATTTTTTGTATTTTAGTAGAATCAGGGTTTCACCATGTTAGCCAGGATGGTCTTGATCTCCTAACCTCGTCATCTGCCTGCCTCAGTCTCCCAAAGTGCTGGGATTACAGGCATGAGCCACAAGTTTATTTTATTTTTTAAAAACAATGGTTCTAAACCATGAACCTGGCTAGGCGTGGTGGCTCATGCCTGTAATCCCAGCACTTTGGGAGGCTAAGGCAGGAGTATCCCTTGAGCCCAGGAATTCAAGACCAGCCTAAGTAATATAGAGAGACCATGTATTTTAAAATAATAATAATAATAATAATAATAATAGGCTGGGCATAGTGGTTTACGCCTGTAATCCCAGCACTTTGGGTGGCTGAGGCTGGCAGATCACTTGAGGTCAGGAGTTCGAGACCATCCTGGCCAACATGGTGAAATCCCTTCTCTACTAAAAATACAAAAAATTAACCGGGTATGGTGGCAGGTGCCTATAATCCCAGCTACTTTAGAGGCTGAGGCAAAAGAACTGCTTGAACCCAGAAGTCAGAAGTGGTGGTGAGCCAGGATTGCACCACTGCACTCCAGCCTGGTCGAGAGAGCAAGGCTCCATCTCGAAACTAATAAGCCACGAACCTAATTTTGAAGGTAACTGATGTGTGTGCATGCATGTGTGTACACAGCTCCTGGCTCATAACTCCCGCAACCCTTGTTATAATGTCGGGGCACCCGAGGCCTCAGGTGCAGGCCTCAGTAAACAGAGTTTCTGTCGCTGACCTTCTCTCCTTTCACCTGCTTTCTCTCCTCAAGGCAGGAATGTTTTCTGCCTTTCTGTTTTGGAGCTGTCCATAAAGCAATTCTCTACTACTTTTGTAATTCTGGGTCATAAGACCCTCCTTTCAGAAGGGGTCCCACCACATACCCTGGAGAAAGTGTTGCACAGAGGTCAGTAAGAATCTGAACAGAGAGGCATTGCTGGGTTTCCTCACTCAGTAGATGATAGCCTTTTTGTCCAATAGCGTTTCAGCAGGGCTCTCCATACTTCAATCTTGTCTCTCCAATAGAGTCTCCATAAAAGGCCCAAGAAGACAGGTTTCAGGGAGCTTCCAGATAGCTGAACACATGGAGGCTCCCACAGGGTGGTGGAGGCGCCATGCCCCTTCTCACATGCCTTGCCCTATGCGTCTCTTCATCTGTGTCCTTTGTATAGTAAGCCAGTAAATGTAAGTGTTTCCCTCAGTTCTGTGATCTGCCCCAGCAAGTTAACTGAACATGAAGGTTAGTTCATGTTGGGGACGCCAGTGGTGCCAGTGGGCCAGAAGTTCTGCAGGCCCAGACTTGTGACTGGTGGGAATGAATAATGGTTTGGTGGGGGCTGACTCCATAAGATCAGCGTTCACATCTGGGTCACTGACTCTAGACTGGACGCCTCCTCGTGGTGGCACAGCAGTGGGAAGCACATTCTCCTGTGGCCAGCATTCTCCCGGCTGTCTCACCTCTCCCATGCTGTTAGAGCCAGCTCCTGCAGTGGCATTCTCCTGTGGCCAGCATTCTCCCGGCTGTCTCACCTCTCCCATGCTGTTAGAGCCAGCTCCTGCAGTGGCATTCTCCTGTGGCCAGCATTCTCCCGGCTGTCTCACCTCTCCCATGCTGTTAGAGCCAGCTCCTGCAGTGGCATTCTCCTGTGGCCAGCATTCTCCCGGCTGTCTCACCTCTCCCATGCTGTTACAAGCCAGCTCTTGCAGTGGCATTCTCCTGTGGCCAGCATTCTCCCGGCTGTCTCACCTCTCCCATGCTGTTACAAGCCAGCTCCTGCAGTGGCATTCTCCTGTGGCCAGCATTCTCCCGGCTGTCTCACCTCTCCCATGCTGTTACAAGCCAGCTCTTGCAGTGGCATTCTCCTGTGGCCAGCATTCTCCCGGCTGTCTCACCTCTCCCATGCTGTTACAAGCCAGCTCTTGCAGTGGCATTCTCCTGTGGCCAGCATTCTCCCGGCTGTCTCACCTCTCCCATGCTGTTAGAGCCAGCTCCTGCAGTGGCATTCTCCTGTGGCCAGCATTCTCCCGGCTGTCTCACCTCTCCCATGCTGTTAGAGCCAGCTCCTGCAGTGGCATTCTCCTGTGGCCAGCATTCTCCCGGCTGTCTCACCTCTCCCATGCTGTTACAAGCCAGCTCCTGCAGTGGCATTCTCCTGTGGCCAGCATTCTCCCGGCTGTCTCACCTCTCCCATGCTGTTAGAGCCAGCTCCTGCAGTGGCATTCTCCTGTGGCCAGCATTCTCCCGGCTGTCTCACCTCTCCCATGCTGTTACAAGCCAGCTCTTGCAGTGGCATTCTCCTGTGGCCAGCATTCTCCCGGCTGTCTCACCTCTCCCGTGCTGTTACAAGCCAGCTCCTGCAGTGGCATTCTCCTGTGGCCAGCATTCTCCCGGCTGTCTCACCTCTCCCATGCTGTTACAAGCCAGCTCTTGCAGTGGCATTCTCCTGTGGCCAGCATTCTCCCGGCTGTCTCACCTCTCCCGTGCTGTTACAAGCCAGCTCCTGCAGTGGCATTCTCCTGTGGCCAGCATTCTCCCGGCTGTCTCACCTCTCCCATGCTGTTACAAGCCAGCTCTTGCAGTGGCATTCTCCTGTGGCCAGCATTCTCCCGGCTGTCTCACCTCTCCCGTGCTGTTACAAGCCAGCTCCTGCAGTGGCATTCTCCTGTGGCCAGCATTCTCCCGGCTGTCTCACCTCTCCCGTGCTGTTACAAGCCAGCTCCTGCAGTGGCATTTTGATCTCTGGCGCTTAGCATTTGTTTTTCATCATTGTGCAAACAGCTGCCTCTTGACGAACCTTCAGTCACCAGGAAGAAGGTGTGAGAAGAGTGGCTGCACCCCACTTTGGGACACGCTCGATTCCCCTAACATCCTTGGGACTTACAGGGTTCCTTCATCACGTGTTTCCAATTGGAAGCAAGAACTCATTTTTGCTTTTGAAAATTATTTCCCTAGCCATCGATGAGTACAAGCCCCAGGATGCTACCACCAACCCATCCCTGATCCTGGCTGCAGCGCAGATGCCCACTTACCAGGAGCTGGTGGAGGAGGCGATTGCCTATGGCCGGAAGCTGGGCGGGTGAGTGCCTCGGACTCAGGGTTGGGGGAGGGAGTCCCAGCTAGGCCCTCATGCTAGTCTAGTTGGCCTTGTTTCCCTCCCTAAACTGAATTTTAGTTCTCAAACAACATGAACTCAAGGGGGAAAAAAACGGTCTCTTTGAAATGAAATCTGCATGGAGTAACCTGCACTCAATGTAAGTGAGCAGAGTCTTGCCAATATGTGTACCCTGTAAACACCACCCCAGTCAAGAAACAGCATTTGCAGACCCAGAGGCCCCTCGTCCCCTTTTGTAGTCAGTCTCCCCAGCTCTGGTGACACATATCTTCTGGCTGTCGTTTTTTTTTTTTTTTTATTTGTGAGATGGAGTCTTGCTTTGTCATCCAGGCTGGACTGTGGTGGAGCAGGCTTGGCTCACTGCAACTTCACCTCCCCAGTTCAAGCAATTCTCCTGCCTCAGCCTCCCCATTAGCTGGGATTACAGGTGTGCGCCCCTACTCCTGGCTAATTATTGGGGTGTTTATTTTCTGGTTTTTGAGGTGGAGTTTTGCTTTCGTTGCCCAGGGTGGAGGGCAATGGCGTATCAGCTCACTGCAACCTCTGCCTCCCAGGTTCAAGAGATTCTCCTGCTTCAGCCTCCAGAGTAGCTGGGATTATGGGCATGTGCCACCAAACCTGACTATAATTTTTGTACTTTTAGCAGAGAGTGGGTTTCACCATGTTGGCCAGGCAGGTCTCAGAACAGTGCTGGGATTACAGACGTGAGTCACTGCACCTGGCTTTTAATTGTTAATAGCCTTATTGATAGAAAATACACTAAGTGCACAGCCTGATGGGCTTTGGTAAATTTGTGCAGTGATGCAGCAGCATCACAGTCTGCTTTTTATGACTCCCAGAGTGTTCTCTGCCACCTGTTTGCAGTAGGTCATCAGTCCCTGACCCAACCACGCAACTGTAGACCACTCTTCATGCCCATGGCTTTGCATATTTTAGATTCCCTTCCAAGGTAATTCACAGCTGGAAGATGGTGCCAAGCAGACAACATGGGCACCACACAGGACAGGTCCCTCTCCAGTACTGGCTTTGCTTAGGTCCAGCTGGCTGGTGAGTGGCTCCCCTGACCATATGTGACAGCCACTCTGGACGCTGAGTCTGACCCTCCCCTCTCTCATCTTAGCTGGCTCCCCTTTCCTCCTCTCATGGGGGTATTTCGTCCCTGTGGCATCAGCAAGGCCTAAGGCCTTGGTGCTCCTGGTATTGGGTGACATTGGTGCCTTTGCTTGGCTGGGTGATCAACAGATGAGCTCTGCCCCCGTGTCCAGGTGGCCCAAGAATTTTTTTTTGAGACAGAGTCTGGCTCTGTTACCCAACCGGAGTGCAGGGTCGCAATCTCAGCTCACTGCAGCCTCTACCTCCTGGGTTCAAGCCATCCTCCCACCTCAGTCTCCCAAGCTGGGACTACAGTTGCATACCACCACACCTGGCTAATTTTTATATTTTTTCGTAGAGGCAAGGTTTTGCCATGTTGCCCTGGCCGGTTTCAAACTCCTGAGCTTGAGCAATCCGCCCACCTTGGCCTGCCAAAGTGCTGGGATTACAGGCATGTGCCCGAGTATAGGCTTGAGCCACTGCACCTGGTCTGGCCCTTGACAGTCTAGCTGAAGATCTTCCTATGTGTAGTGGGCTAACGAGGCCGCTCAGATAGTGACTCATTTTGGAACAGCATCATGGGCTTCCCCTGGTGTCTGTCCAGTGACTTTTGCAAGTGCCAGAAGATGGAGGGATGCTGTTGGAGGATGAAGAGAGCTCTGGAGATGCGTGGTGATGGCTGAACAGAACTGTGGATGAGCTTTATACCACCACACGTAAAAATGACGGGCTGTGGGCAGTGGCTCACTCCTGTAACCGCAGTGCTTTGGAAGGCCAAGATGGAAGGATCCCTTCAGCCTAGGAGTTGGAGAACAGCTGGGCATGGAGATGTGCACCTGTAGTCCCAGCTCCTTGTGAGGCTGTGGTGGGAGGATCACTTGAGCCTGGGAGGCGAAGGCTGCAGTAAGCTGTAATTACACTCCTGCAATCCAGCCTGAGCGACCCTGTCTTGGGGGAAAAAAAAGGTTAAGATGGAAATTCTATGTTATATATGATTTTACCACAATAGGAAAAAAAATGTTTTAACAGGAAAAAAGATGGAGGGAAAGAAATTTGGCAAAGAAATAACAGAATTTGTCCGGGCACGGCGGCTCACTCCTGTAATCCCAGCACTTTGGGAGACTGAGGCAGGTGGATCACCTGAGGTCAGGAGTTTGAGACCAGCCTGACCAAAAAGAAATAACAGAATTCATTTTGTATATTCTCATGCACTTAAACCTCAGAAACTTCTAACCTACGTTTTTCCCTTTGAATTTCAGGTCACAAGAGGACCAGATTAAAAATGCTATTGATAAACTTTTTGTGTTGTTTGGAGCAGAAATACTAAAGAAGATTCCAGGCCGAGTATCCACAGAAGTAGACGCAAGGTAGGTGTGCTTGCTTCTGTGTAGGGTCAAGCCCTGCAGGGTTGTGGGGTGTCCCCTATCGCTGTGCTGAGGTGCTGGATCCGAGAAGTAGAGACAAGACACTGAAGGACTGGAAAAGACAGCTGGGCTGGGGGGACCACGCCACCTATAGCGGACGTAGGCGAGGCCCCAAATGTGCAGGAGCATCTGTATTTATTGGGTATAGGTTAGGGGCAGGGTAGTGAGTGAGGTCATCTTAAGAACAGTGATAGAGGCCGGGCGGGGTGGCTCACGCCTGTAATCCAAGCACTTTGGGAGGCCGAGGCAGGTGGATCACGAGGTCAACAGATCGAGACCATCCTGGTGGTGAAACCCCGTGTCTACTAAAAATTACAAAAAATTAACTGGGCACGGTGGTGCGTGCCTGTAATCCCAGCTACTCAGGAGGCTGAGGCAGGAGAATTGCTTGAACCCAGGGGGGCGGAGGTTTTGGTGAGCCGAGATTGCTCCATTGCACTCCAGCCTGGGTAACAAGAGCGAAACTCCGTCTCAAAAGAAAAGAATAGTGATAGAGGCCAGGCGTGGTGGCTCATGCCTGTAATCCAAGCACTTTGGAGGCCAAGGCGGGCGGATCACCAGGGGTTGGGAGTTCAAGACCAGCCTGACCAACATGGTGAAACCCCATCTTCACTTTTTGTTTTTTGAGACGGCGTTTCGCTCTTGTTACCCAGGTTGGAGTACAATGGCGTGATCTCGGCTCACTGCAACCTCCGCCTTCTGGGTTCAAGCAATTCTCCTGCCTCAGCCTCCCGAGTAGCTGGGACTACAGGTGTGCAACACCATGCCCAGCTAATTTTGTATTTTTAGTAGAGATGGGGTTTCACCTTGTTGACCAGGAGGGTCTCGATCTCTTGACCTCGTGATCCACCCACCTCGGCCTCCCGAAGTGCTGGGATTATAGGCGTGAGCCACCGCGCCCGGCCTTTTTTTTTTTTTTTTTTTTTTTTTAAAAGACAGAGTTTTAGGCTGGAACAGTAATAGGGTCAATGGGGTGGAAACAATCACGTGCCATAAGCAAAGGGTCCAGCCCATTAGGTCACCGAGGCAAGGAGGGGGGCCGTCCATGCGCAGGGAAGAGGGTGCAGTGTGCAGTTTCTCTTATCTAGGGGCAGGCTGCTTCTAAGGAACTCTATAGGCGGATGCTTTGAGTCAGCGCAGTAGCCGAAGAGCTGACAAGGAATACAGCCACCTGCTGGCAGCTTCCAGTGATTTCCATAGGAGGATGCTTTGAGTCAGTACATAGCAACAGGGCTGACAGGGTTCACAGCCACTAAGGCGTGATTATACTGGAGGGGTTTTAAGCCCTCGGACGCTTGCGGGCTTGCCAACCTGAGGCCAGCTTCCACGGAACAGGATGCAAGGTACTGCAGCTCCCTTTCAGGAGGAGTGACTCTTGCTCCAAGCCTGCCATACGGCGGGTGTCTTTACGATACTGAACGCTGCCACCTGGACCAGCCTGTCATGTAGCACGTGCCCTTTCAGGCAGGGGCACTACCGCCTGGGCCACAAATCCTTGTCCTGGTGTAACTGTTTTTCCCTTAAATCATGCTCTGCGCCGTGTCTGCTCCAGACATTCCTCCGACTATAAGCAAGATATGATTATATATATATAGCTGCTTATTCCTTAATTTATGCTCTGTACCGTGTCTGCTCTAGGCCTTCCTCCGACTATGAACTAAGATAATTATATATATATATAGGGAAATAACTGAGTAGTAAGATACTCTTCGGGTACTAATTGTGCCAGGGATCTGCTTAGCTCTCCTTCCTTGTGCCCAGATGGGGGGTTACCCACACTCCTGCACTGGATGAGCTGGTCAGGTGTCCACT
Organism: Callithrix jacchus; assembly: GCF_049354715.1. Taxonomy (NCBI): domain Eukaryota; kingdom Metazoa; phylum Chordata; class Mammalia; order Primates; family Cebidae; genus Callithrix; species Callithrix jacchus. Next base: position 131,148,524 of record NC_133511.1, on the reverse strand, counting down.
GTTGCATACATGGATGCCACGGTGAAGTCAAGGGGCTGTTCCACCCATAGTCTCCATCCCAGGAGCCCAAGAGAAGGTTTATTCTGAGCTCTCCCACAGTTGGTACTGAGGACCAAGAGCTCCCTGCTTAGCAACTGATCTCTAGTGTTTTTTAATACAAATTATAGCCAAGGGATCCCACTGAGGACCTTTGATTGTGAGACTGGGTGTGAGTTGCTGTCAGACCCGTTCTGTGTACCTCGAGTGAGGGGAAGGTGGGCCGGGGGGGGGTTGGTGCTTATGGTGCAGCTCAAAACACATGGGCAGACACCCTGCCTCCAGCTTGCTTTGCGTGGTGGGCACCCTACCTGATCTGAGGGGATGGGTTCTTGTTCCCACAGGCTCTCCTTTGATAAAGATGCGATGGTGGCCAGAGCCAGGCGCCTCATTGAGCTCTATAAGGAAGCTGGGATCAGCAAGGACAGAATTCTTATAAAGCTGTCATCAACCTGGGAAGGAATTCAGGCTGGAAAGTAAGTGGTCCCGGACAAGGAAGGAGCTTTCAGAGATTCTGCCTGTGCTGTTGGGGCAGGGTCTAAATGGCATCAGGCAGGTTTGACTCTCGGCCCTGCGGCATGCCAGAATGGGGGGCACAGCCCACAGCTCGGATTTGACCAGCTGATGTCAGCCTAGATCTGCCCTCTGCTCCAGAGCCAGCTTCCCCACTTGCTGCTGATCAGAAATGAAGGGATTCCCAGGAAGTGCCATCCACCCACCCAGCAGGGAACAGCCACCACTGGTTAACACCTGCAAATTCTGTCTTCCATTCCTCTGTCCTGATCAACACAAACCTGTATTTACATGATTTTTAAAAAGTAAATGATTGTTGGCAGGGCACAGTGGCTCACACCTGTCATCCCAGCACTTTGCGGGGGCCAAGGCAGGAAGATCACCTGAGGTCATGAGTTTGAGACCGGCTTGGCCAACATGGTGAAACCTTATCTACTAAAAATACAAAATTAGCCAGGTGTGGTGGCGTGCACCTATAATTCCAGCTACTCAGGAGGCTGAGGCAGGAGAATCGCTTGAACTTGGGAGGCAGAGGTTGCAGTGAGCCAAGATCATGCCACTGCACCACTCCAGCCTGGGCAAAAAGAGTGAAAATCCATCTCCAAAAAAAATAAATAAACTATTGTTATACAAAATATATGCTGGCTGGGCAAGGTGGCTCATGCCTGTAATCCCAGCAGTTTGGGAGGCTGAGGTGGGAGGATCACTTGAGCCCAGGAGTTCCAGACCAGCCTGGGCAACAAAGTAACACACCGTCACTACAAAAAAATAAATTAGGTGGGGCGCAGTGGCTTATGCCTGTAATCCCAGCATTTTGGGAAGGCCATGGCAGGTAAATCAGTCACCTGAGGTCAGGAGTAAATTAGCTGGGCATGGTGGCAGGTTTCTGTAAGCTACTCGGGAGGTTGAGGCAGGAGACTGGCTTGAACCCAGGAGGTGGAGGTTGCAGTGAGCTGAGATCACACCATTGCACTCCAGCCTAGGTAACAAGAGTGAAACTCCATCCTAAAAGACAAAAGTTTTTAATTAGCTAGGTATGGTGGCGGGAGGATCGGTTGAGCCTGGGAGTTCCAGGTTGCAGTAGCCATGATCGCACCACTGCACTCTAGCCTGGGTGACAGAGTGAGACCCTGTCTCAGAAAAGTGAAAACAAATATATATATATATGTTCAGAGTGGAAGACAGAAAATGTATAAAACAAAGTAAAACTGCTCTGTGATGTTCTCACCAGTAGCCAATGCTAGCTACACTCAGATCGCAGCAGTAAGAGGTGTTCTGTTGCCACGTCTCTGTGTCTGCACGTTGTACCACCTACCATGACTACCTGCTTTGAGATGGCATCTCACTTTTTCACCAAGGCTGGAGTCCAGTGGCTGGACAGGCAAGCACTACCACTCCTGGATAATTTTGCCATGTGGCCCAGGCTGGTCTCGAACTCCTGGGCTCAAGAGATCTACCCATGTTGGCCTCCCAAAGTGCCGGGATTACAGGCATGAGCCATTGTGCCTGGCCTCATTTTTTATGTGCTGAAAAAGACTCCATTTTATGGATAGGCCACAGTTACTCAGCTGTTGATGGAGACCTGGTCAGTTTCCACCTTGGGAACTATGATGGATATTGCTGCTCTGAACACAGATGTGCTCGTTTGTAGTTCAGCTCTGGACACGTTTCCGTTTTTCATGGGCATGTGCCTAGGAGTGGAGGAACTGCAGGCTGTTTCCCAGCTCCGCTGTGCCATCTGCCCTCCCCCTGCCAGGTGTGAGCTCTGCAGCTGCACTTGAGCACCCCTGTGTGGCCATGTGGCAGAGGCACCTAGGGAGGGGGAGCTTGTGTCTGGAGGTGCCTGAGCAGAGGCTTGCTGTCTCATCCCATGCCCCAGCCACATGGCAAAGCATGGGCACTGCACCGTCCTTGGGGATCAACCCCAGGATGTCCAAAGTGCACTGGGACTGGGGCAAGGGCCTCGTGTGGCCAAGGGGCTCCTCTCTTGGCACAAACCAGGGTGCTGTGGGCCTGCTGCAGGGTGGCCCCTGGAAGGGCTAGGGTGGAGCAGGGTGAGGACTAGACGGTGATAGGGCTGACTCAGTGGTTCTAGCCTGGGAGCTGAGCCCTGGTGAGTTCTGGGATGAGGTGAGGGCCTTGTGCAAGAGCAGGGGCACCCACGGGCCTCCCTTGCCTTTGTCTATTGTGTAATGTGTGTTGGAGAAAATCCAGGTTACCCATAACCCCCTATCCATTTAGAACCCTCTTGACTATTACAGATTTGTTCTTAACAATGGCCCGAGCCTGTTCCTGCCTTTTTAGTCTAAGGCCCCATAAGCATCTGTGGCAGCCTGTGGCTCTGGGTGGGCACCTGGCCTGCACTCACCTGCCCCCGCCCCGCAGGGAGCTCGAGGAGCAGCACGGCATCCACTGCAACATGACGCTACTCTTCTCCTTCGCCCAGGCTGTGGCCTGCGCCGAGGCGGGTGTGACCCTCATCTCCCCATTTGTGGGGCGCATCCTTGATTGGCATGTGGCAAACACCGACAAGAAATCGTACGAGCCCCTGGAAGACCCTGGTGAGGGTCCCCCTGAGGTAATGGGGTAAGGGGAGAAGCCTCAGGCACAAAGAGCCCGAGATGGAGCTGGTGTATCGACAAGCAGTGAGGTGCACAGATCGGCGTGGGGCAGGCAGGGATGGCGGCTCAAGGTAGTGCAGCTGGCAGGCACCGGGAGGGCAGGCAGGGCGGTACCTCTGCAGACGCTTTCCTGGACACAGCCTGGTCTCCTTCCAGGGGTAAAGAGTGTCACTAAAATCTACAACTACTACAAGAAGTTCGGCTACAAAACCATCGTCATGGGCGCCTCCTTCCGCAACACGGGCGAGATCAAAGCGCTGGCCGGCTGTGACTTCCTCACCATCTCGCCCAAGCTCCTGGGAGAGCTGCTCAAGGACAACACCAAGCTGGCGCCTGTGCTCTCAGCCAAGGCGGGTGAGGTCCCTCCACCCTGTGGTGATGTGGGGGAACCTTCCCACCTTGGGGCAAGGACATCTCAGGAGACATGAGGGTGAAGTGAGCCTCAGTAGAGGGCTGGGCTTCCCTAACACATCTCACCCAAGTCCTCAGCTGAGGCACCATGGGTCGAACCCCACTCCAGTGTGAGCCTGGCTGGGGCTGAGGGAGACGCTGGGCAGCAAGCTCAGGGACAGCCCTGAGCCCAAGGGGCCAAGGTGGGGAGGGACACAGCTGGTTCTTGTCCCTCCAGCCGAAGCCAGTGACCTGGAAAAGATCCATCTGGATGAGAAGTCTTTCCGCTGGTTGCACAATGAGGACCAGATGGCTGTGGAGAAGCTCTCCGACGGCATCCGCAAGTTTGCTGCTGACGCAGTGAAGCTGGAGCGGATGCTGACAGTGAGTGTTGTGTGTGGGCAGCCCCGGACATACGCTGAGCCCCGTGAGAGTCCAGGCCTGGGCATGGGTGTTAAAGTTGGTCCCCGGTCTCATTCACGGGCTGCCCAGCAAGAGGGGCCTGCTGAGGCCATCGGGGAGGAGGGTTCCCCGTGGTGGGTCCTGGCTCCTCTCTGGCCTGTGTGGTGACTGACTGTGGTGTTGCCCCATTCAGAGTGCAGACCCCACAAGGGCCTCCCTCCTTCCAAGTGTTGGTGTGGGGCTTCATGGTGCAGACGGCAGGGTGGAGGCCGACCGTGCCGCTCATGCTGTGCTTGCTCCTAGGAACAGATGTTCAATGCAGAGAATGGGAAGTAGTGCCACCCCTGCGCTGGACTCCAGGTCTGCACCGCTGCCCAGTCGGGGCCTGACTGCACATGGCATTTTTTACCAATTGGAGCAGGGACAGATCACAGATTTCTGATTTTATGTGAAACTTTGCCTAATACATTAAAGCAGTCGTTTTTCCTGTGCTGTTTCATTCACTGTCTCCGTCCCCTTTGTCCCCTAACATCACCTGCCCCAGCTGTGATGGGCTGTAACATGGGCTAGACTCAGAGATGGGGTCGGGGTCAGGGCACCCCAGACACAACCGCCTGTGCTACTACCCGGGAACCCAGGTCAGGGTTGTTGCTGGGCGGCCTTTTGAACGGGGTCCCTTCCTTGGTAGGGACCTGCCTGAGCCCCCAGACCTATAGGGAGCATTGGTAGAGCTGGGCAAAGGGTAGGCGTGATGCCAGGGGCTCCCAGGGGTGCCGTCCCAGGTGGGTCACAGATGAATGCTGATGCAGTCTCAGGCCTCCAAGCATGGGCACATGTGGACTCCTGCCAGAGGAGCAGCCCCAGCCAGACCCTCACTCCTGCTTTTGAGGGCCGAGGACTCCTGTTCCGTCAAGGCTGCCCCGCCCTGCCCCCATCTTGTCCTGTTGTGGCTGAGACCACCAGGGGTGCCAGGTTCCTGCATGGGGTCATGGCACCACCTCATGGGGGCAGCATATCATGCACTAGCCACCGGCTTTGAAGCCCACAACCCATTTTGTTTTGAGACGGAGATTCACCTACTGCCCAGGCTGGAGGGCAGTGGTGCGATCTCAGCTCACTGTAACCTCCACCTCCCAGGTTCAAGTGATTCTCCTGCCTCAGCCTCCCTGGTAGCTGGGATTACAGGCATGTGCCACCACACCCAGCTAATTTTGTATTTTTAGTAGAGATGGGGTTTCACCATGTTGGCCAAGCTGGTCTCAAACTCCTGACCTCAAGTGATCCACCTGCCTCAGCTCCCTGGGATTACAGGCGTGAGCCACTGGGCCTGGCCTTTTTTTTAAGACAGAGTCTTATCTGTCACCCAGGCTGGAGTGCAGTGGTGTGATCTCGGCTCACTACAGCCTCTGCCTGCGGGGTTCAAGCGATTCTCCTGCCTCAGCCCCTAGTAGCTGGGATTACAGGCACGCGCCACCACATCTGGCTAATTTTTTGTATTTCAGTAGAGATGAGGTTTCACCATGTTGGTCAGGCTAGTCATGAACTCTTGATCTCAAATGATCCACCTGCCTCATCCTTCCAAAGTGCTCACCTGGCCGCTCCCCATTTTTCAATACGGGGCCTCAGTGCAGTTGTGGGATCTTGGCTCACGGTAGCCTCAACTTCCCAGGCTCAAGTGATCCACCTGTAGCTGGGACTAGAAGTGTGCACCACCACACATGTCTAATTTTTATTATTTATTATTATTTATTTTTTGAGACGGAGTTTCGCTCGTTACCCAGGCTGGAGTGCAGTGGCGCGATCTCGGCTCACCGCAACCTCTGCCTTCTGGGTTCAGGCAATTCTCCTGCCTCAGCCTCCTGAGTAGCTGGGATTACAGGCATGCGCCACCATGCCCAGCTAATTTTTTGTATTTTTAGTAGAGACGGGGTTTCACCATGTTGACCAGGATGGTCTCAATCTCTTGACCTCGTGATCCACCCACCTCAGCCTCCCAAAGTGCTGGGATTACAGGCGTGAGCCACCGCACCCGGCCTAATTTTTATTTATTACAGAGATGGGGTCTTACCACATTGCCTGGACTGGTCTCAAACTCCTGGGCTCATGTGCTCCTCCGCTGCAGCGTCCTACAGTGCAGTTTACAGGCATGAGCCACTGAGCCTGGCCACCTTTACCAACCCTAACCCAAACCTGAAGCCCAGCACAGCAAGCCCAGGCCTGCACAGTTCACACAACCGAGTCTGAATGCAACGGGTTGCACTAGAGCTCGTGAGAGCTTCTCACCCTGAACCTACAACAAGCTACCCTTAGACCCAGGCACCTGGCCACCCCTCAGTTCCAACCTGAGCATGCCTGGCCCATCCAGGGCGCTGAGGGGACAACCCTGGGGCAGGGCGGTGGGCCAGGGAGGCAGCTGGGCTGCTAGTGCCCCTCGGTCAGCAACAGTGCAGGGCTCCTCCTGGGCAGAGCCCTCCCCACTGCTGAGGAGGCCCTCCTACCCTTCGAGGCTTCCCCCAGTAGCCTGGGCTTCGGCCTTGGAGCCGGCCAACAGGCTAAGTCCTGGGAGGACATCAAAGGTCTCGTGGCTCCCAGTCACTAACAGCACCAGCATCTCCCAGGAGACCCAGCAGAACTCGGAAGCTACGCTCTGCATGTGACAGAATTCAGCCATGTCAGCACTTAAGACTGTGAAACCATCACCCAAAATGAAATCTCATGCCTACTGTCCCCATTCCCACCCCCAACCAATCTCCTTTCCGACTGACATTTTCTGGACATTTCACAACAAATGGAATCACAGGGCACAGGCCTTTGGAGACAGGTTTCTTCCACTGCATTTTCTCCAGGTCCACCCGTATTACAGAACATAAGAACTTCATCCCTAGCTGGCCACAGTGTGTGTCCCCACAGTCCCATCTACTGGGGAGGCTGAGGTGGGAGATCACTCGAGGCCAGTTCAAGGCTGCCGCAAGCAGTGACTGTGCCTGTGAACAGTCACTGCACTCCAGCCACGGCAACGTGGCAAGACCGCATTAAAAATAGCTGGGCCGGGCATGGTGGCTCACGCCTGTAACCCCAGCACTTTGGGAGGCCGAGGTGGTTGGATCACGAGATCACGAGATCAAGACCATCCTGGTCAACATGGTGAAACCCCGCCTCTACTAAAAATACAAAAAATTAGCTGGGCATGGTGGCGCGTGCCTGTAATCCCAGCTACTCAGGAGGCTGAGGCAGGAGAATTGCCTGAACCCAGGAGGCAGAGGTTGCGGTGAGCCGAGATCGCGCCATTGCACTCCAGCCTGGGTAACAAGAGTGAAACTCCGTCTCAAAAAATAATAATAATAATAAAAATAAATAAAAACAGCTTCATTCCTTTTCATAGCCAAATAATCCACCATATGGCTACATAAACCTTATTAATAGATACCAATAATTATTGGACATATTGATTACCCACTGTACGAAAACAACTCATCCATTATCGTGAGTAGCTCTGCCACCTGCACCAGGGTGCCAGTGTTTGGAACTGCATGGTTTATTTCTCTGGGCAAGTGAACACACACTGGGTACATGGGGAAATCCTCACCCACCCTCTGCTGCTCTTCTGGACGCTCTGTCCTCTTGCTTTCCTCCTCTGCCCAGCCTGGTGCTGCCCCAAGCCCTGCCCTGGCAGAGACCTGGGCACAGCAGGGAGGCTTGCCAAAGGCCTCGCATGCAACTGAGGAATGATGAAGAGGCCTGTGGGCGGCTCACCTAAGGACAGGTCTGTGGGGCCCCTCGTGACCACTTCACATCCCCAGAGCCACAACTGCCTTGACCTTCAATGCGGGGCTGTCAGATCTGGCTGACCAGAGGGGCTCGGCATGGCTCACCGCTCTTCATCTACCTGCTGTGGCCTGAACACGTCCCCCGCAAAACCACCCGCTTCAGTCCTCACCTGCCAGGGATGGTAGCAGGTGGGGCGTGTGCGAGGCTGTCGGGTCACAGGGCAGAGCCTCGTGATGGGACCTTCGCCCTCACAAGAGGCTGACTCTGCTGGCGCTTTCACCTTGGGCTTCCAACTTCCAAAACTGAAACCTATTTCTGTTGTTTACAAGCCAGCAGGTTTACAGTCTTTTCTTACAGGAGCCCAAACAGACTAAGACATTATGCAGGATCTTAAATTCTCTTTTCTTTCTCTGAGACGGAGTCTTGCCCTGTCGCCAGGCTGGAGCACAACGGTGCGATCTCAGCTCACTGCAACCTCCGCCTCCCGGGTTCAAGCAATTCTGCCTCAGCCTCCCGAGTAGGTGGGATTACAGGTGCCACCACGCCCGGCCCACTTTCTGTATTTCAGTAGAGACGGGCTTTCATCATGCTGGCCAGGATGGTCTCAATCTCCTGACGATCCGTGCAGCTTGGCCTTCCAAAGTGCTGGGAATTAGACCACACCCGACCTTTAAATTTTCTTTAAAAAGTAATTGTTGGCCAGGCACAGTGGCTCATGCCTATAATCCCAGCACTTTGGAAGGCCAAGGCACGTGACCACCTGAGGTCAGGAGTTCCACAGCCTGGTCAACAAGGTGAAACCCCAACTCTACTAAAAATACAAAAATTAGGCCGGGCACAGCGGCAGGCCCCTGTAGTCCAAGCACTTTGGGAGGCCAAGGCAGGAACATCACTTGAGGTTAAGAGTTCAAGACCAGCCTGGCCAACAGGGTGAAACCCGATCTCTACTAAAAATTAGAGAAAAATTAGCTGAGCCTGTAATCCCAGCTACTCGGGAGGCTAAGGCTGAGGCACTCCCACCTGGGCAACAGAGGACTGTCTCAAAAAAGAATAATACGAAAATTAGCCAGGCATGGTGGCACAGGCCTGTAATCCTAGCTACTCCAGAGGCTCAGGCAGAATTGCTTGAACCTGAGAGGCAGAGGTGGCGGTGAGCCGAGATTGCGCCACCGCACTCCAGCCTGGTGGACAAGAGGGAAACTCTGTCTCAAGAAAAAAATTTAAAAATAAAAAAGTACTTGTCCGAAGATGTCCATCGCCACACGGGGTTAGGGCGGACCCGGGACAGAGCCCTGCGGCCAGTGCCACGTGGGCGTCCTGAGTAATCCTAAAGGTGCTGGAGGGACGCAGCCTTTGGGCTGGGGACATGGCTGTGGCGCCTCCTCCTTCCACTTTTTACAAAAAAAGTTTATTTTTATCTTAAAGACAGGGTTTCACCATGTTGGTCAGGCTGGTCTTGAACTCCCGACCTCAGGTGATCCACCCACCTTGGCCTCCAAAGTGCTTGCATTGCAGGCGTGAGCCCCCACGCCCGGCCCGAATTCTCCTTATTGAACGGTTTTCTTTTATTATTATTTATTTTCGAGATAAGTTTCGCTCTTGTTGCCCAGGCTGGAGTACAAAGGCACGATCTTGGCTCACTGCAACCTCCGCCTCCCGGTTCAAGCAATTCTCGTGTCTCAGCCTCCCAAGTAGCTGGGATTACAGGCGCGCACCACCACACCCGCCCTACTGAACGGTTTTATAATCACAAGGGGCCTCCTGGCAGGTCGCTGGCACCAGGAGCCACCCTGGTGCTTGGGGATGACGGTGGCCGACACGGGGAGGTGGGCTAGAGGAAGACCTTTGATGGCTCACACTGCAGAACTGTGAGGAGGGTCTAAGCCGCTCCTGGAGGCCCTGTGCTGGGCCCAGCGGGCAGCCTGCTGCAGACACACGGCCCAGGCCACGTGCCCAGCACGCCGGACCACTGTCTGCTCTTGATAGCAGCTGTGCCCAAGGCCACTCTGTGCAGGGCCACGGGGACAGCACTCTCCTCTCAGTGAGAACCGCAGCACAGTGTCAGTCACAGCTAAGCAAGTCTCTCGATGCTCAGACAGGACGGGCCATCACTGTGGTGCTCACATCTTAAAAGACGCCAGGAAGATTTCCCCAACAGGAAAGTGCTGCCATTGCTGGTCAGTCTCGGGGCAGGAGGCTGCTGCTCCCAAAAAACCTCACTCACCTGTGGCCAGATTAAGTTCTGAGTCAGCTCTCACCGGCTCCCTCCCCTCAAGGCCCCCACCCTCGGCTGAAGGGGTGGTAGGTGGCAGGCTGGCCGCAACGGGGCCAGCCCCCACAGAGGACCCCTGAGCAGACTGTCAGCAGTGACCGCACTTGGCAACCAGTCCTCCCTGGAACACCCGGCTTGGAATTCCCAAGGACCACCTGGCAGCTACCACAGCTTTCTGGGCATCTGGGGTCTTTTCTCTGCCTCCTACTAGAGAACATGCAGGGGACTGGGGGTTGGAGCCTCCAGGAGACTGACACCCCCTCAGAGCTGATTCCAGGAGGCCTCCAACAGTCACATTAAGGCCATCCAAGGCCACCACCCAGGTTCCTTGTCAGGAGAGATGAGGCAGGGTCCCTGGAGGCCCGAGACAGGGCTGCCTGCCTCTGGAGACACATGGGCTATCTCAGGGGGTGCATCTACCCAGGAGGTTCATTTCCTGCAGGACGTGTGGTAAAGGCTTGGCACCCGCACCTGGAGCAGCTCTGCGGATGTGGCAGGAATGTGCCACCCTGGTGCCCTCACCGGCTGCCACAGAGGAAGAGCAGGTTCTGCACGGCTGGGACAGTGGAATTGGCATTCTGGCCTGTGACCAGGTGGCGGTCCAGCACGACGTGCACGGCATCAGGCTCGCTTGCTGGGGAGGACCAAGGGCACCAGCCTCAGGCAATGTCCACCCCACCCGCTGAGAAGCCCCCAGGGTCAGCAGGTCAGCCTGTCTGGGTCGAAGTCAGCGTCACAGGGGTCTACAGAACCCAGGGCCCAGCAGGCTCCACCCCCAAGCTAAAGCAGGCAAGCCCCCCCACCCCCACTTCTGTAAGCACAGAGGGTGCTCTCAGGGCTCACCACTGAAGCTGGCACCAGAATCCTTCACAAAGTCCTCCACCACCAGTGGTAGGCGGGCGAAGCCGGGGGCCCTGACGAGCTCACACACGGAGGGCTGCGGGGAGGGTGTGGGGCTCCTGAGCCAGGCCCAGGCCCTGCAGCCCACTCCAGGGGACAGGAAGGTCAAATCAGGGCAGGGAGCCTCACCCAACCAAGTGGGACTGGGGGTGTCACTGCTCGTGACAGGGAGGGCTGCTGAGGCTGGAGGCCAGGGAGACGACCGAGGCCAGCCATCTTCCCATGGGGTGCCCTGGGAGCGACAAGGCCACTACAGGACGGCCCAGCTCCCCAGCATTGGAGCACACAGGTGAACAGAATGACAAGGGTTTGAGGGTGAGCCCGTGGTGGGCAGACGGCTGGGGCAGTCGTGACTCTAACCGCTCATGTGAGGGGTCACACCCACCTGTAACCTGAGACTGGGTTGGTGTTGCCCCTCACAGGACAGCACTGAGCACCCACTGAGGAGGGGCCCCCTGAGAGGAAAACTGACATCCGAGCTAAGGGCCAGGCCCGTTTCACTTCCAGTGAAACCCACATCTGCATAGCAGCCCACCTCTCCCTGCTCCAGGGCCTCTGCATCAGCTGCTCCCACGGCCCAGCGCCCACAGAGCCCACTTCATAGCTTCTGGGCCTCAGATGGACACAGGCTGTCTCCAAGGACAGCCCCACTAGGCTCTCAGCCCCTCTGGACACACACGCAGGTCTGCTGCCCCTCCCTCCCCACATCCCCTGGTGAGAGGGCCTGGGCTTCCAGGAGGCCCCAGGCCAAGACTAGGGGCGAGGGGTTCTGGAGTGTCCGTCCTTGTCCCTGGCTGTCACGGGGGAGGACAGAGCGGGGAGCACAGGGGGCCTCTGTCCTCCAGGCACTCACCCCTGTCAAGCTGTAGCCATGGAACACCCAGGATCTGTCCTCGTTGGTGGCACAGCACAGAGCAGCGACACCGTGGCCGACAGCACAGATGGGCTCTGGAAGCAGCACATGGCGCTCTGGGGCCCCGGCCACCTGCCTCCTGATGCCACTACTTGTGGCTCCCCCAGGCCTGTGCTGCCTGCCCGGCCCCCTCCTCCCAGGTCTGTTCACCCAGCAACCCCAGGGCACAGAGCCCAGCTGCCCGGCACAGTGGCCTGGCTCCACCCGCAAAGGGAGCTGTATAGAGTGCTGGCCTGTCCACCCGGCCAGTGGACACACTCATCACAGCCAACACGGAGCCGGGGCGGCTGCCAGGTTGCCATGGACTTCCTTCCCACACCCCTGCCAGCCTCAAGCCCCAGGCCCAGCCCTGGATGCCAGGCTTTTCCGGAAGGAACCAGGCTGGTGTCCTGCCTTGCTCATGAGGGGCCCAGGATGGGCATGGCCACCCACCCGCAGGAGCCCACCCAGAGGCCTGCAAAACAGTCACCAGAAGAGGACAAGTACGTGTGTGTGTCACTGCCTCCCACCCACAGCCACTGCAATGGCCACTGACCAGAGGCCCAGAAAACCCTACCTGGGCGCCTTCCCACCTCCCTGCTGCTGGGAGACCCATTTCTTGTGAGTTGTACATCCAACCTCTACCCCGGGCCCCGGGCCACCTACTTCTCTCTGACCGGAAGTGCTGCAAGATACGGGCCAGGGAGCCACTGCTGGCCAGGTCGCTCAGGGCCCCAGGACAGCTGGGGATCAGGAGGGCATGGTAGCGGGCACCTGGGGGAGACCACAGACAAGGTGGCCACACGTCAATTAAAGTGAGGCCCCCTGCAGGACCAGGGCTCCACAGGGACCAGCAGGCCTGATGACATCATCTGTCCCTTTTCCTCCATGGGCTACAGCTCCCAAGGGCCACCCCGACTTTCCCGTCTCCACACAGCTACCAGCTCTCCTCCCCAGAGGAGCTCAGGAACTCTGGGGCCCAGGACGTGGGTCTGGAGGCTGCCCTAGATGGTCACAGTGCTTCAGGGGGCAAGCTGGGGAGCTCACTAAGACCCTCCAAGGTCCCAGGCACCCCACCCCAGGGAGTGGGTCCTGGGCCTACCGTCGATGGACTCAAGCTTGGCGGGGCTGGCGTAGGCCTTGAGGCGGAAGTCCTGCACCGAGCGTGCGTTGCTCTCGGTCACATCCACAAAGTCCATGGCTTTCCCCTGGAGAGGCAGAGCCCAGGGCTGAGGGTCAGCACCCGGTTCTGTTGGCTCAGAGGGAGCCTGAAAATGCTGACAGGCACCGACCATGCGGCCTCCTCCACTGGTCCCCGGGCTGGGGAGCCTGTCCCAGGAGCAGCCTCGGTGGTCTGCTTCCTAGCAAACACACCCACACTCTTTACAAATAAAAGCCTGCAGTGGCGAATATGTAAGGCATCCTTGCTGTCCCCGGGCCCACGATCAGAGGGTGGAGAACTCCTCCCATGGAAACATCTGTGCGGGTCCCCCGCACCAGGGCTGCACCTTGGTCTCCTGCTCACACACGCACAGAAGCACAGACCCGCAACGGAAAGGTCTGCCCCGTCAGAGGTGGGTCAGAGCCCAGGAAGTGGGGACCCGAACTCAGGACGCCAAGGGGGTTTGCTTACAGACCTTTCACACCTCTGCCCACTGCAGGGGCTCCCCACGCCTCCCAGGCAGCGACGGCACTCTCCTGACCTTGCCCCTGGAGAGGTGGGGACAGACCCCAAGTGTCCAGTGGGGAAGGAGTGGCTGGACTTACCCCAGGGGTGGCCACCTGCAGGTTGAAGGCGGTGCTGGCCATAGTGAAGCAGTGGAGGAAGGACTGCGCTGACACACCTGCAGAGGGTCCCAGTGGGTAAGGGCTCAACAGGACCAGCCGGCCCACCTCAGAGGCTACCCAGACACCCCCACGGCCTTGCCTGACCCCAGACCTCACCTGAGGGGGCTACCCAGACACCCCCATGGCCTCGCCTGACCCCAGACCTCACCTCGGGAGGCCATCCAGACAGCAGGGTATCCAGAGTGGCCCCACAACAGGGCACGGGCACTGCCCCAAACGCCACCCCAAGCTCCATCCCGCTCCACCCCCATGGCCTCCCCTGACCCCAGCAGCCCACTCCCCTATACCCAGGGCCCACTACTGGAAGCCCTGAGGCAGGGCCAGCCACCCACGCATGTCCAGGAGGAGGAAGCTGGGAAGGTGTGAGTCAGAGAGGCACACCCAGGTCTGCCAGACCCAGAGGCCTGCATCGCCCATGGCAAGCTCTTCCCCAGCCTGGCACTGTCACCTCCAGCCCCCAGCCACAAGCAGGGACAGGATGCAACCCACCTCAACTGTCCATGCCACTCCCAAAGCCTGGCCTCCTCCCACTAACAGAGCCACAAGAGGCCTTTCTGGGAGACAAACCAGGGGACGAGGGTCACAGAGTTCAGCTCATCCCCTCACTGACCCCCCACCAAGGACTGAGGCCCGCTGGCACCATGGAGTATGCAGAAGTGTTCTGACCCCTCCTCACCCCCTCCAGGGAAAAAACTCAGGGTCCCATTGCTCACAAGAGTTCTGGGATTCTGCCCCCCCCCGCCCAGCTTTTCCCAGCCTCTTCCTGCCCCTCAAAGAACTTTTAAAAAAGAAATCCAAGGCCGGGCACGGTGGCTCACGCCTGTAATCCCAGCACTTTGGGAGGCTGAGGCAGGCTGATTGCCTGAGGTCAGGAGTTCGAGAGCAGCTTGACCAACATGATGAAACGCTGTCTCTTAAAAAAAAAAAAAAAAAAAAAAAAATTTTAATTTAAAAATTAAAAAAAAAAAAAAGAAAGAAATCCAGCTGGGCGTGGTGGCTCACACCTCTAATCCCAGCACTTTGGGAGGCGGAGTCCGGCGGATCACACAGTCAGGAGATCGAGACTATTCTGGCCAACACGGTAAAACCCCACCTCTTAAAAAAAAGGTTAAAATAAAGTAAGAAAACAACACACCACACCCAATCCAGAAGGCTCTGGGGGCTGCTGTCCGACCGGGGGAAGGACACAGCCCCGCCCACCCCGGCAGCCGGAAAGCACAGACACGTTTATTCCAAAGCAGCATGAGCTGCATCTTTCTACGTTTAATTCTGGGCCTCAATCTTTCAACTTTATTTATTTATTTATTTATTTTTTTGAGACAGAGTTTCACTCTTGTTACCCAGGCTGGAGTGCAATGGCGCGATCTCGGCTCACCGCAACCTCCGTCTTCTGGGTTCAGGCAATTCTCCTGCCTCAGCCACCCGAGTAGCTGGGATTACAGGCACGCACCACCATGCCCAGCTAATTTTTTGTATTTTTAGTAGAGACGGGGTTTCACCATGTTGACCAGGATGGTCTCGATCTCTTGACCTCGTGATCCACCCGTCTCGGCCTCCCAAAGTGCTGGGATTACAGGCTTGAGCCACCGCGCCCGGCCTTTCAACTTTATTTTAATCTTCATTCTTATATAAATTAAAACATATTCACCGTAAAGTGTCCACATATGAAGAAAGAAAAAAAAAAAAGCCCAGTAGACTGCCGCGTGCTCAGCTCCCCACCTCCTGCCGGCCTGTCACTTCCTCCTGAAACTGTCCCCGCGCCTGCTGGCCCTAAGACCCCAGGTCCTCAACGTGCCTTCCCTGGGGCACAGCCAATCTGGCCTGACCGCCTCCCCCCCCCACTACCTGCTCTGGAAATAAGCCCTAAACCACACCCCCAGAAGTGAACCCCACCCAAGGCTCCTCCCACCTGCAGCTGGGGACATCACTCAGGACCCCCGGAGCTCAGCACACCGTGACGCCACAACCCCACAGCCCCGTCTCCCCTGCCCACACTTGAGGAACTACAGACTTCAAGAGGGAGGTCCCTGGGTCCCAACCCGGCCCCACCTCTCCGTGGTGCCCAGAGGCTGGTCACTTCCCTTTGCAAAGGGCTCAGAACAGGGCCAGGGACCCTCGGGCTCCGCTGCTCTTCCCTCCCCTGCTGTCCCCAAACCCTGCAGGCTCAGCCGACGCCCCCGCCGCACTCCGTCCCGCGGGAGCCCCAGGCCAGCCTCGCCCTGATACCCCCAGGGCGAGGGCCGAGGGCTCCTTCTCCACTAGGGGGCTCCGGGTCTCCTCAGGCCCAGGTGGCTCAGAAACCCCGCGAGGTCCCCGCGGCCGCCCGACGTCAGAACCGGGTCCACTCCCGAACGCCCCTCCCCACACCGGGGCTCCCCTCTAGGAGCGCAGCGGCCTCCGGAACACGCGGATCCCCCTGCTAGAAACGTCGGGCCCGGGCCGCCTCGCCGCGTAGACAAGACTCCGAGGAGCGACGCGGCGCCAGGGACCCGGCTCCAAAGCTACCCTCCGCCCGGAGGCCCATCCCAACCCCGACCCCACCCCCGGGTCCACCCCGGTTCCCATACCCCCCTACCGCGCCCCAACCCGCGTCCCGCCCCGAGCCCCATCCCGGCCCCCGCCCGGCGCCCTCAGCGGCGCCACAGGACGCGCGCCCACCGCGTCCCGGACCTCCAGCCCCGGAGGATCCCGCCCCGGGCAGCGGCCTCTTCGGACACCGGCCTCGGCCGCCGGGCCTCACCTTCGGCGGCGCCGCTGGCCACGAGCAGACAGGCGGGCCGGCTAGGGAGGCGCTCGGCCGCCATGGCGCGGGCTCGGCGCTGGGTCTGCGCATGCGCGCGCCCGGGAGGACGCGGGTCACGTGCCGCGGCGGCCGGGGGCGGGGCGGGGCGGGGCGGGGCTCGGGCGGTGCTGGGCGCCTGCGCGTTCGGCCCCGGTCGGGTCGGCTGCGCGCCCCTCATCGCTCCTGGGCAGTTCCGGGTCGCGCCCACTTTGGCTCCGGCGGTTTCTGCATCCGAGCCTGGCGGGGCCGATGGGTGGGGTCGCGAGGGTCCTCCCGGGCCGGGTGCGCAGCGGGGGTCATCTGCCGCCTTGCCTGGCGCCTGAGCGGGGGAGGGCTCCTGGCCTGGGGTGGGGTCGCGGGCGTCTGCGGAGCCAGGCGGCGGCGTCGGGGCGCGAAGGTGTCGGCGGAGGCGAACCTCCTCCTCCCAGGTTCAAGCGATTCTCCTGCCTCAGCCTCCGGAGTGGCTGGGACTACAGGTATGCGCCACCACACCCGGCTAATTCTGTAAGTTTAGTAGAGATGGGGGTTTCTCCATGTTGGCCAGGCTGGTCTCGAACTCCCGACCTCAGGTGATCTGCCCGCCTCGGCCTCCTAAAGTGCTGAAGTTACAGGCGTGAGCCACCGCGCCCGGCCTTCCTTTATTTATTTATTTATTTATTTATTTTGAGGCAGGGTCTCGAGTGCAGTGGCGCGATCTCAGCTCACTGCAGCCTCTGCCTCCCGGGTTCAAGTGATCTTCCCACCTCAGCCTCTTGAGCAACCTGGACCACGGGTGGAGGTCACCACGCCCAGCTAATATTTTTGTGTTTTGAGTAGAGACGAGGGTCTCACTCTGTTGCCCAGGCTGGTCTCGAACTCCTAAGTTCAAGTATATGCCTGCCTTGGCCTCCCAAAGTTCGAGAACTACAGGCATGGGCCACCGTGCCCGCCCAGCCTGAAGCGGTTTTTTCTTAGACTGTAGTGGGAGGGGGTGACCACGTGGGGTGGTCAGCAGACAGGCAGGCAGCCTTCAGGTCCTGGGCAGGAGAGCACAAGGGAGGCGAAAGGGGCACTTGGGACAGAGCCGCCAGGCGAGTGGGTCGCCTGTAATCCCAGCACTTTGGGAGGTGGAGATGGGTGGATCACCTGAGGTCGGGAGTTCGAGACTAGCCTGGCCAACATGGAGAAGCCCCTGGCCCCCTGCTGCCAGTATGGAGGTCCCACCAGCCTCTGCTCCACCCAGGGAAACAGCCAAGGGAAGGGCTTCTGTGGGTTCTACCCCCTCAAAGCCGTTGGTCTCTGGTTCCCCCAGCTCAGCCTGGAGGAGGATCCCTGACCCCTGCCAAACAGGCAGTGCACCCTGCCTCACCTGACACAGAGCCCTCCTGCCATAAAGGAAGCGGGACCTGGGGGCTCCTGGCACAGGCAAGGCTGGGAGTTGGGCTGCGGAGTGGAGACTGAGCTGAGTTGAGTGTCCAGTTTCAGGCAAGTGCGGGTGTCTGAAGCCTCGCAGGCCTGTGGGCACAGCACAGGCTGGGCCTAGCTACCTGGAGAACTTTCTGGATCTGCAGAGGATCACACCCTCCACAGGCGCACACTGTGGGCCTCAAACCCGGGAGCGGGAGGGGCAGGTTGGAGCAGGTCTGTCTGCCTGCCCAGCCCCCGCCGTGGGAAGAAAGTGACTCAGGGGCCAAGGCCGGAGACTGAAGGCATATACTAAATATATGCAAATATACAGTATAATAAAGAAACGGATCACTAGCTTTAGCAATGATACCAGAGGTAGTTAGAAGCAATCACATAATCAGTTATATGATCAGTATATACATACACAATTAAATCATGATTCTTTTTTTTTTTTTTTTTTTGAGACGGAGTTTCGCTGTTGTCACCCAGGCTGGAGTGCAATGGCGCGATCTCGGCTCACCACAACCTCCGCCTCCTGGGTTCAGGCAATTCTCCTGCCTCAGCCTCCTGAGTAGCTGGGATTACAGGCACGCACCACCATGCCCAGCTAATTTTTTGTATTTTTAGTAGAGACGGGGTTTCATCATGTTGACCAGGATGGTCTCAATCTCTTGACCTCGTGATCCACCCGCCTCGGCCTCCCAAAGTGCTGGGATTACAGGCTTGAGCCACCGCGTCCGGCTAAATCGTGATTCTTTACTAATGTTTGCTTTGCTGTTGCAGTGTAGAACCATTTAGTATCATAGAAACGATCGGGTGAAATATAATCAGGGACCGAAGGGACGTTGTGAGAAGTGATCAGCGAGAGCCTCGCGGTAGCACCAGCGCCTGGGGAGGTGCCCGTTACTTAGCAGGCGTGAAGGGGAGTTTCCCTTTCACTGGGGAGTCCAGAGAACACTGCTCCGCCCGGCTCTTGAGGAAGGCCTGGCATCAGCCGGACCGGCCCTCAGACCTCCAGGGGTGTAAATGCCTCTCTGCGGTGCTGTGCTCCGATGGTCACCGTCCTCGTCCACTTTCATGTTCCGCTTTCTCGCCCGGTGCTCTTTGTAAGTCCTCAGAAGTCGTGGGAAGTAAGAATAGAGGAATCCTACAAGCCTTCGATCCTTCTGATGAGTGCATGGACAGATGCTGATGTACATGCCCCCTCCTTACAGCGGCTCCCTGAGAGGGAGGCCCCTGTTCTGTAAGCACGTCAGATAATTCACTCTCCTGACCCTGCCCCTCTTCCCTGTATACATTAAATGTCAGCACGTCCAGGCATTCAGGGCCACTGCTGGACTCCGCCTTGGTAGTCGTGGTCCCCGGGCCCAGCTGAACTCTTACCAATGTGTCTCGTGTCTTTGTTTCCTGTGATTTGTTGTCTCTGCACTAGACCCTGCGGGGCTGGGCCCTGCACTCACCTGTGCTGGCCCCAGGGTGTCCCTAACAGCTGAGCTGAGCCAGCTACAGGTGCAGGGCTGAGTCTCCAGGAGCTCCCTCCCCTGAGTTAGAACAGCAGTATGGAGGAGGAAGTTGGAAGCCGGGCTGGGCCGGGCGGGACCCTGGTGGCAAGTCCAGCGCCTGCGTGTGCCCCAGTGTCCACAGGCGGTGTGCCCCCCAGTGTGCACTTGAAGCCTCACAGGAGTGCAGCTGTCAGGTCTGTGAGTGAGCGTCACTGGTTCCCGGGAAAGTGCAGGTCCCTCATGGCATTCTGAGTCCAAGGTGGCTGGCCAGGGCATGACCAGCCGCCATAGCAGTAGCCCGAGGCAGCAGCCCGCCAGGAGGCAGGAGCTGCATCCGCTTTCCCTGGCTTCCCAGGTCTCCTGTGGGCAAGGCCACCCTTGTACCCTCACTCCTCTGGGCACCCCCCTGCTACTCTTGCAGCAGCCCCCAACCCTGTGTGCCCACCCACGTGTGCTGCGATATCCTCCTCTCCACCAGGCCAGCTTCTGCTCCCCACCTCTCCACCCCTGGCCCGTGGGAAAGGGTGCTCCTCGGGCCCTGCTCAGGGCTGACGTTGGGCTGGGTGATAGGACACCTGGGCACAGTTGGGGTAGCCATGGGGGAGCGGAGCCCCTGAGGGTCTCATGGGGCCAGCAGGTCTGCAGTCAGCAGCCCGTCCCAGTGATGTCTCCTGGGAAGGGGCCCAGGCCTGGGGTAATGGCATCACTGATGTGGGTCCGTGGCCCTATTGTGGGGTGTCCAGGGTTGTACCTGTTGGACTGCCCCCCTCACCATCCTGCCCTACTGAGCCTCCTCCCTCAGCCATTGCCCAGCTTCATGTCTGAAGTCCTGGTGTGGGGCTCACCGCCTGCCCGTGAATGTGGAGCTCTGAGCATCTCACAATGAGTGCCCCAGGCGAGGCAGGTTTGGGGGCTGAGCACCAGGAGCTCTGCCAGAGCCGGTGGCAAATCCCTGGAACCTGGGTCTTGCCTTCGCTTGGAGATGGAGAGACTCAGGTGTGGGAGGGTCACAGGACATGTCATGCGGCAGTGAAAAGGCTTTGTTCTGTTTCCTGCCTCCAGAACTTGCACATGCTGGAATCCAAGGACGGGTGGGAGGGGTCCGTTCCTGGAGATGTCTGTCCTCTGGGGCTGGCCCGTGCCCGGGACCTCCTGTTACCCCTGCTGCCTTGCTCAGTGAATTCAGGGCATGCTGAGCCTTTCCCATGCTACCTTTGCACTTGCCACTCTTCCCTCTGCTTATCAAACTCCTAACCATCCCTCAAAGCCCGCAGGCACCAGAAGCACCGTCTCAGAGACTCCACAGATGCAGACATGCAGGCCTCCTGCAGTATCCACGTGAGGTTGACCCCAGGACCCCTGCAGATGCTCAGTTTCCTGATGTAAAACACTGTAGTGTTTGGCTGGGCATGGCGGCTCACACCTGAAATCCCAGCGCTTTGGGAGGCCGAGGTGGGTGGATCACCTGAGGTCAGGAGTTTGAGACCAGCCTGGCCAACGTGGTGAAATCCCCTCTCTACTAAAAATACAAAAATTAACTGGGCGTGGTGGTGCCCAGCTGTAATCTAGCTACTCAGGAGGCTGAGGCAGGTGAATTGCTTGAAACTGGGAAGCAGAGGTCATAGTGAACTGACACTGTGCCACTGCGCTCCAGCCTGGGCCACGGAGCAAGACTCCATCTCAAGAAAAAAAAAATAATGGTGCAGTGGCTCACACCTGTAATCCCAGCACATTGGGAGGCCGAGGCAGGTGGATCACCTGAGGTCAGGAGTCCAGGATGAGTCTGACCAACATGGAGAAACCCCCTCAGGAGGCTGAACCCGGGAGGCAGAGGTTGCAGTGAGCTGAGATCGCGCCATTGCCCTCCAGCCTGGGCAACAAGAGTGGAACTCTGTCTCAAAAAGAAAAGAAAAGAAAAGGAGTAGTGTTTGCATGTAACCCATACATGTCCTCCTGTGTATTTCAGCTAACTTCTAGATTACTTGTAATACCTAATACAATGTAACTGCTGTGCGAAGTTGCTGTACTGTGTTGTTTAGAGAATAACAGAGGGGGCCGGGTGCGGTGGCTCACGCCTGT
Source organism: Callithrix jacchus (assembly GCF_049354715.1). NCBI lineage: Eukaryota > Metazoa > Chordata > Mammalia > Primates > Cebidae > Callithrix > Callithrix jacchus. The sequence goes on along the minus strand of NC_133511.1, from coordinate 131,127,133 downwards.
AATCCCAGCACTTTGGGAGGCCGAGGAGGGTGGATCACGAGGTCAAGAGATCGAGACCATCCTGGTCAACATGGTGAAACACCGTCTCTACTAAAAATATTTAAAAAATTAGCTGGGTGTGGTGGTGCGTGCCTGTAATCCCAGCTACTCGGGAGGCTGAGGCAGGAGAATTGCCTGAACCCAGGAGGTGGAGGTTGCAGTGAGCCGAGATGGCGCCATTGCACTCCAGCCTGTGTAACAAGAGCGAAACTCCGTCTCAAAAAAAAAAAAAAAAGAAAGAATAACGAGGGGAAAAAAAGACACAACCACTCGTGTTTACTTTTTCGAATATTTAACATCCTTGGTTAGTTGAATCCATGGATCCTGAGAGCTGACTGAATCCCCTTCCCCATGCAGGGCTGCCCTGGGTGCCCTCTGTTAGCTCAGGGTGGACCTCAGAGGTGGGTGCCTGGGACCAGGAGACGTGGCCTCTTTCTTGGGAATGGGGTGTGTTGGGCAGCCCTCGAGGTGGTCCAGACAGGGCCCTTTCCCAGCAGGGCTCAGCTAGTTTCCCCTTTCACCAAGGCTGGGCTGGGTGGAGTCTGGAGACTGAGACCCCAGCACCATGGATCATGTAGACCCAGAAGCTGGAAGCAGAGGGCAGTAAGTGACAGCCACCAAGACATGGGGGCTGGGGCACAAGGTGCCTTCACCGGGGCGTCGGAAGCCCTGTCAAGAGGACAAGAGCTGCTGGCTGCGATGTCTGCCCTCCAGGCTGGCGTGGCCTGGCCAGAGACGTCAGACGTGGCAGAGGCTGGCCTCTGTGGAGAGGGACGCAGCAAGGAGGCAGGCCCTGGCCCAATCTAGTGCCCATGACGTGGGAAGACAAGGTGCAGCAGCCCCGGGCAGGGCCCAGGGAGGGGTGGACACGCCCCTCAAACACACTTGGGAGCCGCTCACTCAGAGACAACCCGAACCTACCTGTGCCTTTGGTCCCATGTGTCAGGGTGGGTCCCAGGGGTGTCCTCAGCACTGGCTGCGCCACACGCCTCTCCTGCCCCTGTTGGTTCCCACCTGGGGCATGCAGTTGACAGCACAGGCCCTGCTCTGCCCAACGCGCCTCCGGGGCAGGTGCAAGCTCAGCCTGGGCCTGGAGACAGCACATGTGAGTATGTCCAGGTGCTGAGGGACTGGTCACTGAGAGGCAGGGAGCCTGGCATCTGCCCGCCCTGCCCTGGGACCAGGGAAACACCAAAGACCCAGGTGTCAGAACAGCCAGGACTTGGCAGTAGCCCGGGGTGGGAGTCTGGAGCAGTGAGTGCCCCATGGCCCTTGGTCGCTGTGCCCTGCCCGCACGTGGGGTGTGATCAGCAGTCTCGCTGAGAATGCACTAGGGTGGGAGTCTGGAGCAATGAGTGCCCCGTGGCCCTTGGTCGCTGTGCCCTGCCCGCACGTGGGGTGTGATCAGCAGTCTCGCTGAGAATGCACTAGGGTGGGAGTCTGGAGCAGTGAGTGCCCCGTGGCCCTTGGTCGCTGTGCCCTGCCTGCACGTGGGGTGTGATCAGCAGTCTCGCTGAGAATGCACTAGGGTGGGAGTCCTGGAAGAGGAGTTGAACCCTCTCGGCAGCAGGGAGGGGATGCTGGAGAGGAAAAGCAGAACGTCCCCCACCCCAGCCCACGCTGTTCTGCACCCTATGATGAATACCACATGCGCCCTAGGAAGCCACACGTGTGTCGCTGGCTCCTAACACGAGGATGGGACCTGAGATGCTGGCGCAGGTTCCCAGAAAGGCTCAGAGCTGAGGGTCTCCGGGGAGTTCCCACGGAGCCTGGGAGGGCACGGCCTGCCTCAGATAGTGCCTGGATGTGGACACCTCTGTCCTTCGAGATGATGCTGCACACCTGAGCTTTCCCATTTTCCAGGTTTCCCTGTAAGCAATTTGACTTCACAGCATGACCTTTTTACACATTTATATCTGGTATTTGTTTAGCCCTTAGAAGTGTTCTGAGGCCAGATGCAGTGGCTCATGCCTGCAATCCCAGCCCTTTAAGAGGCCTAGGTGGGCGGATCGCCTGAGGTCTGGAATTTGAGACCAGCCTGGCCAACATGGTGAAACCCCATCTCTATTAAAAATTAAAAATTAGGCCAGGCGTGCTGGCACACGCCTATAATCCCAGCACTTTGGGAGGCCGAGGCGGGTGGATCACGAGGTCAAGAGATCGAGACCATCCTGGTCAACATGGTGAAACCCCGTCTCTACTAAATATACAAAAAATTAGCTGGGCATGGTGGCGCGTGCCTGTAATCCCAGCTACTCGGGAGGCTGAGGCAGGAGAATTGCCTGAACCCAGGAGGCGGAGGTTGCGGTGAGCCGAGATCGCGCCATTGCACTCCAGCCTGGGTAACAAGAGCGAAACTCTGTCTCAAAAAAAAAAAAAATTAAAATTAGCCAAATGTGGTGGTGGGTGCCTGTAGTCCCAGCTACTCAGGAGGCTGAACCCAGGAGGTGGAGGTGGCAGTGAGCCGAGATCACACACTGTGCTCCAGCCTGGGCAACAGAGCAAGACTGTCTCAAAAAGAAAAGTGCTCTGTAATAAAACTGAAGCGATACAGCTCTGGGCATCGCCAATAATTGTTTTCCTTTGGGAAAGGTTCCTACACTGCTGAGGTTTGGGGCGCTGGAAAGCAGAAGCCAAGCCTCAGAATCCCACTCGGAGGCTCCGACCTCCTCCCAGGAGGGAAGCCAGAAGCTGAGCGCCTGCGGGAGATTCAAGAGAAAGGAGATGAGAAAGGAGACTGCGGCGTGTCGCAGCTCAGAACAGGCTGTGCCAGGGGCTGGAACAGGAGTCTCGCCGCCTTGCCAGGTGGCACCAGGATCATCCATCCCTGATGCTGGGGCCAGGCGATCTCATGGGAAAGAAGCGTGAGGCCCCTGGCTCGCTCCACACTCAGCCTAAATGCCAGATGGATGAAAGGCCTACGCACGAGTAAATGCCGGGGACGTGAGAGCCGAACGTGGCAGGATGTCCTTCTGCCCACGATTACAAAAACTTACTCAGTACGGGGAGAATGGTTCCAAGTTGATAAACTCGGGTTTCAGAACGTCGGGAGCACAGAGAGGCAGGCGGCTACTGACTGTGGCAGGTGGTTGGACGCATGCAGGCGGCCGAGGGCTCAGGACGCAAAACTGCAGGAAATCCGACAGATGAGAAGGCATTTCGCAAACGGCGTGCACGCCTGTCATCCCAGCACTTTGGGAGGCTGAGGCGGGTGGATCACCTGAGGTCACAGGGCTCGAGACCAGCCTGGCCAACATGGGGAAAGCCCGTCTTTACTAAAAATAAAAAAACCATTTTTAAAAGTAGCCGGGCATGGCAGCAAGCTCCTGTAGTCCCAGCTACTCGGGAGGCTGTGGCAAGAGAATCGCTTGAACCTGGGAGGCGGAGGTTGCAGTGAGCCAAGATCACGTCACTGTACTCCTGCCTGGGCAACAGAGCAAGACTCCGTCTTGAGAAAAGAAAAACACCCGGGCATGATGGCTCATGCCGAGGTGGGCAGATCATGGGGTCAGGAGATCGAGACCATCCTGGTCAACGTGATTAAACCCCGTCTCTACTAAAAATACAAAAAATTTAGGGCATGGTGGTGGGCGCCTGTAGTCCCAGCTACTTGGGAGGTTGAGGCAGGGGAATGGCTTGAACCTGGGAGACGGAGGTTGCAGTGAGCCAAGCTCATGCCACCACACTCCAGCCTGGCGACAGAGCAAGACTCTGTCTCAAAAACAAAAGAAAAAAAAGACACACAAATGGCACAATGAGGAAACATCAAATGATGAAACCCAAATAGCCAGAGCCTTCTTTCTTTTGGGGGGGAGGGACAGAGTCTTGCTCTGTCACCCAGCCTGGAGTGCAATGGCACAATGTCATCTCACTGCAACCTTCCACCTCCCAGGTTCAAACGATTCTCCTGCCTCAGCCTCCTGAGTAGCTGGGACTACAGGCACGCGCCACCATGCCCGGCTAACGTTTGTGTTTTTAGAAGAGATGGGGTTTCACCATATTGGCCAGGCTGGTCTCAAACTCCTGACCTTGTGATCCGCCCGCCTCAGCCTCCCAAAGTGCTGGGATTACAGGCAAGAGCCACCGCACCCAGCCTTTTTTCCCCCTTTTATCAGCCACAAAAAGGAAGGAAAGTTGGGCCGGGCCCAGTGGTTCATGCCTTATAATCCCAGCACTTTGGGAGACCAACGTGGGTGGATCACCTGAGGTCAGGAGTTCGAGACCAGCCTGACCAACACTGAGAAAACTCTACTAAAAATACAAAATTAGGCCGGCACGGTGGCTCACGCTTATAATCCCAGCACTTTGGGAGGCCGAGGCCAGTGGATCACGAGGTCAAGAGATCGAGACCATCCTGGTCAACAAGGTGAAACCCCGTCTCTACTAAAAATACAAAAAATTAGCTGGGCACGGCGGCGCGTGCCTGTAATCCCAGCTACTCAGGAGGCTGAGGCAGGAGAATTGCCTGAACCCAGAAGGCGGAGGTTGTGGTGAGCGGAGATCGCGCCATTGCACCCCCAGTCTGGGTAACAACACTGAAACTCTATCTCAAAAAAAAAAAAAAAAAAAAATTAGCCGGGCACAGTGGTGCATGCCTGTAATCCCAACTACTCAGGAGGCTGATTCAGGAGAATCGCTTGAACCCGGGAGGAGAGGTTTGCAGAGTCAAGAGCACATCACTGCACTCCAGCCTGGGTGACAGAAAGAGACTCCATCTCAAAAAATAAAATAAAATAAAAAGGGTAGGGCATGGCTCATGCCTGTAATCCCAGCACTTTGGGAGGCTGAGGTGGGTGGATCACCTGAGGTCAGGAGTTTGAGACTAGCCTGGCCAACATGATGAAAACCCGTCTCTACTAAAAACACAAAAATTTTGTTTTTGGTTTAATAGGAAAAAAGAAAAAACACACACACAAAAAAATTAGCCAGGTGTGTTGGCGGGCGCCTGTAATCCCAGCTGCTCAGGAGCCGAGGCACGAGAATCACTTGAACCTGGGAGGCAAAGGTTGCAGTGAGCCGAGACTGCACCACTGCACTCCAGCCTGGGCAACAGAGCAAGACTCCATCTCAAAATAATAAAAATAAAAATAAAATAACATGAATAAGGAAGGGAACTTGAACAGATCACATCATGGATGGACCCTGAGTGAAACAGACAGGTCCAGGCCGGTCAGAGGGATGATGCTGCATAATCCCATCTATAGGCAATGCTAGATTTGGGAGAGCCATCCAGGCAGAAAGCAGGTGGTGGGTGCCAGGGGTTGGGGGGGAGTCTGTGTAAGGGGGACGGAGTGTCGGTTTGGAGTGACGAGGCATTCTGCAGGTGGACGGTGGTAATGGACGCACATGAAGCTGCTGAACTGTGCACTTCTAAATGGCTGAGACAGTAAATTTTATGTTTACACAATGAACCCCAAAAAAGACGGGCATGCTGTTCCCCGAATCCAGAAGAGGTTGGTTGGTTGGTTGGTTGGTTGGTTGGTTGGTTTGAGACGGAGTTTCACTCTTGTTGCCCAGGCTGGAGGACAGTGGTGTGATCTTGGCCCGCTGCAGCCTCCGCCTCCCAGGTTCAAACAATTCTCCTGCCTCAGCCTTCCGCCTAGCTGGGGTTACAGGCATGAGCCACCACACCCGGCTAATTTAGTGTTTTTAGTAGAGACGGGGTTTCTCCATGTCAGTCAGTCTGGTCTTGAACCCCCAACCTCAGGTGATCTGCCTGCCTCAGCCTCTCAAAGTGCTGGGATTACAGGCGTGAGCCACCACGCCCGGCTAGAATAGGTTTCACAAAGATTTTCTTGGTGTTTTGTTGTTGTTTTAGACGGTCTTGCTGTGTTGCCCAGGCCGGAGGGCAGTGACACAGTCATAGCTCACTATAGTCCCAGCGTCCCCAGATCAGGTCCTTTTGAATAGCTGGGACCACAGGCACATGCCACCACGTCCCATGCCTGGCTCCTTTTTATATTTTTATTGTAGAGATGGGGGTCTCACTGTGTTGACCAGGCTGGTCTCAAACTCCTAAGCTCAAGCGGTCTACCCATCTCGGCCTCCCAAAGTGCTGGGATTACAAGTGTGAGCCACCTCATCCGGCCTACAAGGATTTCCATTCCTGCTTTATGTAAAGGTGAAAAAGTTTTGGAAAATCTAAGCATCCTTTAATAGAGAATCACTAAGTGAAATGAGGTGGCATCATGGGTGGGGTATCACAGCAGCGAAGCGCCAAGCCGTGTGGGTAAAGATGGCGGACCCATCTTCCATCCTCTCAGCTCCCTCCCAAGTCCCTGCTGTATCACAAAGGGCTGGCTGGTTGGTTTTAAAGCACAAGCCACAGAATGGAGAGAATGGGTGGCTGGAGGGCAGGTCGAGGTGGTGGGGGCTCTGCTGGCCTATCACAACGGCAGCACCCATGGGCAGGTGAGCTGGGAGCTGGAGGCGTGAGCAGCGTCTGCACGGAGCCATCTCCTCTGTAGGCCGGGCTCGGGTCGTGGGGCTCAAGGGGAAGGGGGCCTCTTCGACTTGCAGGGGGAAGAGGCACGGGTGGCAGTGGAAGGAGGCTGTCGCAGGGCAGCCTGGGTGAGCGCGGCAGCGTCGGTTTAGGCTGTTTCTACCCCGTGCGCCCGCCTGTCTTATCTGTCTGGGCCTTGGTGTGGGAGCACATACAGGGACTAACCCTCTGGGGAGCTAGTGTGCCAGGAGGGCAGGAGAGAGACACGGCTGGGCTGTCCCCCCACCGTCTGAAGAAGGCTTGGTGGGGAGGGTGCCGGCAGGCTCTTGTCTGCCACCCTCAGTCACCTGTGGGGTGTGGCCTGGGGGCCCAGGGCACAGAGCTGACGGGGGCACTTCCAGGGATGCAGGGCGCAGAGCTGATGGGGGCACTTCCAGGGACGCAGGGCGCAGAGCTGACGGGGGCACTTCCAGGGACGCAGGGCGCACGGCTGACGGGGGCACTTCCAGGGACGCAGGGCTGACGGGGGCACTTCCAGGGACGCAGGGCGCAGGGCTGACGGGGGCACTTCCAGGGACGCAGGGCGCAGGGCTGACGGGGGCACTTCCAGGGACGCAGGGCGCAGAGCTCATGGGGACACTTCCAGGGCAGCGGCGGCCTTGCGTCCTGTTGGCCCACATGCTGCAGCCTCACCCATGGCTAAGCTGCCAGTTAGACCTGGTCAGAGTGAACTGAGAGGTGTTGAGGGGAGCTTCTTCCGCTCTCAGGATGTGGGGCTCGCTGCAGGGGGGCTGAGGAAGTGCCTCCCCTGCCTGGAGAGCTCAGCCTGAGAGTGGGGCTTGCCCTTCCTTGCCCCATGTCCTCACCGCTCCTTGGTCCTGGAGGCCCTGGGTGTCCACCTTGGACCAGGACCCACAAGAAGGCCAGGGAGGAGGATGGGGCAGGGCCTGGGTGGGGCTTCAGTCCAAGCCTCCGGGGTTAAGGGCATAGGAGTGGCAGGGGGGCCAGCCAGAGGGACCTGGATGCAGCACCCTGCCCCTGGAAAGCCCGGGGGTGGATGTCGCCCCCCTCCATTCCCCAGTGGGAAGCCCCTGCGTCTCCCCACTGACCTGACCCACATGCAGGTCAGGATGCAAGCCCAGCCTTTAGACAACAGAGTTTATTTCAGACTCAGCCTCCACTCAGACCCAGGGTTCCCGCGGCCGATGGCCAGTGAGAGCAGACCCCGTTCTCACAGCGCCCACCACCACCCCCAGGAGCTCGCCTGCTGCTGTGTGCCGAGGAGCCGCACACACTGAGGGGGTCTGTGCAAAGGGCCTGTCAGGCTCCAGGGCCGAGGACAGTGTGACGGTCGCCACCAAGCAGTTCTACTCTACCTGTTATTGCATTTATACGCTGGATAGACGCAGAGGGTGCCGGGTGCAGGCTGGAGGGGCAGTCTAGCGGGGGGGGGCACAGCTTCCAGGGGCCCTCGACATCCTTGCCCCCCCCACAGCCTCAGGGCTCCCCTGGAGCACAAGCTGGGGAAGGCAACCCTTGGGAAGCCCCAAACACAGCCAGGCTTCAGGCTCCGTCTTTCCACCCAGCCAGGCTCCGGTGGTATGGGGAGGGACCACTCCAGGTCGGTCACACGGCCTCAGCCCAGGCAGACCCCCAGGGGTATGAAAAGAGCAGAAATAGGGAGAGTGGGGCAACCTTTAACGTCCCCACCAGGACAGGGCCCAGGCAGAGCCCATCCTGGCACCCCGACCTGCACTCAGAGACCAGCCCTGGGGGCCCGGATCACCCTGCCCAGGAGGCCACACACAGGATCCATTCCTTTTTCACAGTTCCCCAGCTGTGCCCCCTCCAGGCATCCGTGCTGTGGACCCGGGAGCCTGGGTTCCTTCTGTGCTGGAGGCTGGGGAGGTCCTGGATCAGCAGGGCAGGCTTGGGCCTTCTCTCCACTGCGTGTGTGTGTTGGGGCATATATGAGTGTGTAATGAACGTGCGTGTGTACACGTAAATAAGGGTGAACTCTGCATGCACTGGCTTCCTCAGGTCTGTACAGGAAGTGGCTCTGTGCCCCCCACCTGGCCCCCAGGTATTATTTTTTCCGGGCCAGGAAGGCCACACCAAGAATCACGGCTATGGCTGCCACGGCCACACCCCCAGCCACCAGCAGGGGGTTCAAGTTCTCGCAGGACCAGGGACCTCGGCACCCAGGCCCCCCACTGGCAGCCTCCTCCTCTTCTGCCCCGTCCCCAGGACCCTTGGGCTCTGAGGTAGCATCGGGACTGCTGGGGCCCGTGGCGGCCGGCTTCAGGTTGCTGTGGTTGTTGAGGAGGGCGGGGTCCGCCTTTGCCGGCGCCGAGGTGGGGGCTGCCGGTGGCTGCTGCTTCTCAGCCGGGGCCTCCTTCTTCGAGGGCTTGGTCGAAGGGGCTTTCCCATCGGCTGCTGAGGGCACCTTGGCCTCGGTGGTGGCCTGGGGTACCTTGGTGCTGGGCTTGGGGCTGCTGGCCGACTTCCCTCTGGACTCCATGGTGGGCGAGGCCTATGGGCCAGGCAGGTGGCTGCACTAGGGGCTCAGAACAGCTCACCGCCCCTGGGCATTCTATGGGCCTGGAGGGAGATACAGAGAGGCTGCCTGTGGGTCCAGTACCCCCGCCCCACACTGCCCAGACCGTCTGGTCCCCAGAAAGCCCCTGCCCAGTTCTCTGGACTCCCTGGAGCCCCAGCTCAGGGACCTCCTGAGGGCCTCAGGCGCTTCTCTTCCATGGCCTGGCCTCAGTCCGTCCATGACCACTCCCCAAGGAGCCCCTCCAGCGGAACTGGGTGGGAGGAGCTAGGGGCCTCCTTGCGCTCCTCCGTGAAACCCATGCAAATGCCGCAGGAGGCTCTCTGTGGGGAAGTGAGGTTGGCCCTGAGAACTGGAGGGAAGAGCATTCTCCCTTCCAAGGAGGGGAGGTGATGGGAGCCCCTTCTCAGGAGAGCATTCCTGCTTTGCAGACACTGGTCCCCGAGGCTGCGACCTGGCCAGGGTCCTGGTGCAGGAGGGCAGGGAGGGGCAGGACCTGGGATCTCAGGTGGCCATCAGGGTGGGAGGCCCATGAGAACCCAGTCTTGAGAAAACCGAGGTTCCTCTCCAGGCTGGCAGTGCGGGGGCTGTGCCTCCTTGGGCCGTCTGCCCCTCCCCAGCCTCTGGGGCCCCTTCCCCAACAGGGGATGGTGCTGCCCACCAGCCCCGGCGCTGGAGTCCTTGCCAAGCCCAAGGCCGTGCTGTCTCTGTGGGCAGACAGCATGAAACAGGGTGGGCACAGGCTGCATCTGGCCCGAGGGTCAGGGTGGAGGACGGGGTTCTGGGCGGTGGGAAAGGCGGTGACCAGATTCTCCACGACCCAGGCAGAGCTGGGGAGAGCTCTGGGGTCCAGCTGCCCTCAACCTGAGTGGGTCTTGCCCCAAAGCCTTAGAAGCCACCTGTCTGCCTCTCCCAGGAAAGGATGAGAAATCCCCTTGACCTGCAGGGAAAGACACCCAGGGAGGCGCATTCCCCACCCCCCCCACCAGGTGCACTGACCACACTGAAGGTCACCCGAAGGTCACAGCGTGATGAGGGTGTCTCCGGGAGAGGCCCAGCTGCTGCCGAGTTTCCAGGGAAGCCCAGCCACCCGTTCGCCCTGGCAGTTCTGGGGGGCCAGCTGCTGGCCATCAAGTTTGCAAAGGGCAGGTGGTCTGCCCCCCCAACCTCGCTATTTGTGGCACTTAGTCCCGGGAGCAGCTGCGTCCCGGAGAGCAGGCCCCCACCCCCGCGCGCAACCCCGTTGACCTTCAAGGCTCGGAGCCACCTCCTCTCGCCGCGGGACCCCGCGCCTGCCCCACCCCGCCGGCCGGGAGCCCCCCGCCTTACGCGTCCTCCGGCCTTCCCCGGGTTGCGCGCTCCTCCGCGGGGCCACGGCGGCTGCAGACGCGGAGGACAGCTCGGGAGTTTCCCACAATGCACTGCTCCGGGCGCTGGAGGGCGGGGCGGGGGCGGGGCGACGGAGGCCCCGCCCCGCGGGGAACCACGGGGGCCGCAAACCGAGCTCCGCCCCAGACCCGCGGTGGGGGCCAAGCTTAGGGTCAGGGAGAGCGGCAGTGGGGGTTCAAGTCGCATCCCTAGCAGCCAGAGGCAGGGAGCGGGAGCGGGGGTGGGGCGGCACCCAGCAACCCCCCACCCCCCCCTTCGCTCCAGGCCAGGGTGCCCCTTGGTCGGTGGGTGGGTGGGTGCGTGGGCCTACCCTGCAGTCTGAGGGAAGCCAGTTATGGGAAGAGGGGACTGGCCTCCCCCGCCCCCAAACAGACCCCCGGACAGACGCCAGCATCTACTTAGAATATTTATTTATCCTCTGACAAGACAAGACACAAAAAGTTACAACTTCTTAAAACTCTTCAAAAGAAAAAAATATAATTCTGTAAGCAGCAGCGGCGGCTTCCAAGGTTCAGAGGTGACGGGAGGGGCAGCTCCCAGGAACAACCGTGAACTGGGGGGCCCGGGCCTGGGCCCCAGGTAGTGTCACTGGGAAGGGGCCTCCGAGAAGGGCCCTGGTTTGGGGGACACAGCACCAGCACGATCACATGGCTGGGGTGGGGCAGGGAGAGCTTCGGCTCACAATAGGGATGGGCCCGGTGGGAGGACGGGGCTTCTGGAGTGTCGTCAAGGGCCTTATGCAGAGGCCCAGAGAGAAGGGTGGACCCTGAGGGGACTTGGGGCAGCCCTCCCTCCAGAGCGGGGAAGCACCCCCTCAGGCTCCACACTGGTCCCCATGCCCACCCTGCTACCTGGCCAATCCCAGGCCAGGGTGGAGGACTCAGAAGAGAGGCCAGGCTGGGTAAGTTCATTCCTGGACAGGGTCAACAGAGCCTGGGGCACACACAGCACACAGAGTGTCTGGGCAGGAAGGAGGGCAGCCCCCGGCAGCCCCATACCCAAGGGCCAGGCCAGCTCCCCACCACACACACACACACACACACTCACGCACACGCACACAGACCTCACAGTCTGGGCCCCAGCCTGGGGTGGGAGCCAAGGGGCTCACCAGAAAGTCCCACAGTGGGTAGGGGGCTTGACCTGAGACTCACACCCCAGGGCAACCCTCGCTTGGGATTCCTAGCTCAACATGGAGGGTCGGGGACCCCAGTCCTTCTGCAAGTCTGCCAGAGAGGCAGAGTCAGGTCCTGCAAGGCGACAAGAGCAGCTGGGGAAGGACGGAAGGGCTGGAGGGCTCCTTGGGCCCAGCAGGTTCAATAAATAGGTTTGTGCAGGGTCCCTGTGTGGACCAGGACGGCCATGGAGACTGGAGCCGGTATGGTCCAGCCTGTCCAGCCCAGGCCTGGAGCCCCCAGCCCAGAGACCAGCTCTGTCCCTGGGGGTGTTCAGGCCAGGGCAGGACTGGGCAGGGGCTGGATGGAGGAATGTAAAGATTTCTGCATTTTCTACATAAATAAGACATTGATCCCAATGGTGTGGGCAGCACCCACATGGACCCTGCACCCCACCCCCTGCTGCCCCTGCCGACAGGGAGGGCTGGGAAGACGTCTTCCCTTACTCTGTCCTGCACTGGTTGCCTGGCTCCGGCCCCACACTGGCCCTGCCCGGCTGGCTGGGGTGGAGCAGGCGCTGGCTCAGGCCTGGGGGGCCTGCAGCAGACCCAGCAGGGACTCTGCGATGCCCAGGAAGTAGACCACCTGTGCGATGCCGAAGAGGGGTGCGATGACCAGCGCGCGGCAGTAGGCGCCCTTCAGGAAGGCCGAGGGGCCCTCATGCCGCAGGATCTTCCTGTGGAGGAAGGAGGGGCTGGTCAGGCCGGTCTGCAGGCCCCCAGGCCCCCGAGTCCACCCGCCTCCAGGGAAGGAGGGTAGGGGCAGCCCTGAGCACAAGCAACACCCCCCTGGGGAAGGAGGCGCTGGACAGCCCAGTATACAGGCCTCCAGGCCCCCAGGTCCAACCGCCTGCCTCGAGAAAGGAAGGGAGGGTCAGCCCGTAAGCAGGCCCCCAGGCCCCACCTGCCCAGCAAGGGGTGGGTCAGCCCTGTGCACAAGCCATACCCTCTGAGGCAAAGGAGGGGAGGGTCAGCAGGTGCCCAGGCCCAACCTGGTAGGGGGCGGGGAGGGGAAGGAAAGGAGGGTCAGCTCAGTTTGCAGGCCCCCAGGCCCTACCCACTGGCTATGGGGAAGGAGAGGAGGGTCAGCCTGGTGTGCAGGTATGCAGGCCCCCAGGCCCCCGTCGTGGGACCTCCCTACCTGGCACAGTCCAGGAACCCGGTGTAGGTGTCCTCATTGACCCCCCGCTGAAGTGACTGGAGCCGAGTCTTCACCACTGCAAGGGGTGCTCGGGTCACTGCGTCTGGTCAAGGGCCTGCTCCCGCCCCAGCCCCAGCCAGGCATTGTCCCATGCACTAACCGTCACAGGGGTTGACGGCCACAGCAGCTGCACTCCCGGCCACACAGCCGGCCAAGAAGGACACATAGAAGGGCGACTTCTCCTCGGACGCCGGGCGGCCCAGCTGGTTCAGGTTGGCAAAGAGCGGGAAGTAGACCACGGAGAAGGGGACGTCCCTGTGAGGAGGGCAGAGGTGGTGGGGACAGGAGGCGGCAGGGTGGGCAGGCCAGCCCTCCCTCTACTCCCGCCTCGCACCCATCCCATGCCTCCTACCTGAGCAGCGTGGCCCCGAGTCCCTTGTAGAGACCAGCAATGCCGCGGCTCCGCAGCAGGTCTCTGGTCAGCTGGGTGGCCGTGGGCCGAGGGGCAGCTGGAGCCTCCACTGAGGGCTGGGCACCCCCCTGGGCTGAGAGCTGGCCCTGGGCAGCCAGAATCTTCCTCTGGGCGGCTGGGGAGAAAGGAGCTGCTGTCTCTTCTTCTGGGCAAAGTGGGCTGGGGACACACTCTGGCCCTCTGTGCCCTGCGCTCCCCCCACTGCCCCCTCACCGATGCGCCCTGCATCCTGCAGCTGGATCTTCAGCATCTCCATGGGCGTGGTCACGATCACCTGGCAGGTGCCAGCCCCGCAGCCCGCCAGCATCTCTTTAAGCAGGGTCAGCTTCTGCCTGTGGTAGGGATGGGGCCTCGGTGAGCAGCAAGACAAGCCTACCTGCCACCCTCTGGGCTGCCCACTGTGCCTGGCTGCAGAGGATGCTGGGAACCGTGGAGGCAGGCGCAGGCCTGTGGGAGGACAGCCTCCCTTCCTCCCACCTCCAGCCCTGCAGCAGCGGGCAGGGAGGAGCCTGATGGACAGATGGCCCCAAGGCAGGGGCCTGGGAAAGGCAGTGGGGCTGTCTCCAGGAAAGGAAAATGGGAACTTGGGGGTCGAGTGCCCCAAAAAGGGGCTGCAGCCCCCTCCAGGGATGGGGGAGCCGGTCAGTGCCCTCAAGCCCTCACTCACACGGGCAGCAGGCAGCGGCTGGGTGCCAAGGACAGCTGGGCCAGAGCCCCACTGATTTGGCATCTGCTCTGCTCCCCTGGTCAGGGAAAAGGAGGGAGCCTGCCCCACAAGGTCAAAGAAGCCCCAGGCAAGGGGGTGAAGACAGGCAGAGCCCCCATGTGGGGCCCAGCTGGCCAGGGGAACCCATCCTTTGTCTGAAGCCAAGGACCCCAGGCAGGCCCCTCACCCATCCTTAGAGAGCTGATGTCGGAAGAAGTCGTTGGCTGCCAGCTTGATGGCCTTCTCGGGGGTGACGAGGGTCAAGTTCACAGCGGCTCCTGTGGAGCAGGGGGTCACCTGGGGGACACGCTCGGTGGCCTGGGTGGGGAGGTGCTCTGCCAGGAATTGCCTCCTGGCTGGCAAAGCCCTGTGCCCGTCACTCCTGGCCACCATTTCCTGCCCTCTCACCCATATTTGGGCCTGGTGTGTGCCAGGCAGGGCCAGGCAGCACCTCTGGCTCAGGCTCTCCCACGCCCACTGCAGCTCCATCTGTCTCTGATTCTGGGCAGCGTCTTGCTGCTAAGGGCATGGGGGTACCCCTGATGCCTCCCTGAGGGGTTCTCCCTCCCTGGGTGGACAGAGGGTGCTTGTGCTGGCAGGGGACTGGGGCCGCGTGGTCTGGAGTGGGCCAGAGCTCGGGGGAGGCGGTGGAGAGCCTCATCACAGTGCCCTGAACTCAGGGCTGTAGAGCTTCTGCCAAATCCAGGCTGCAGACTGTGTCCTAAGCTGCTTTGCAGTCGTGGCCCCTACTCCCTCCCATCTCCAGCCAGACGGGTCCAGCCCGTCCCAGAAGGCAGAGGCGGCTGCCACCACCTCAGAGGAGGCAGACATGCCATGGGATCCCAGGCACCAGGCACTAAGCGGGGGCGGGGAGCTGCCTCGGCTCACCGGGGATCCAGTCCCCCCACACAGGCGCAGCCCCCACAGACACGTTCACGCTCACACGCCCTGCCCGAGCTGGCCGCCCTGCCCTGCCTCCCCCGCCCAGACTCTCGGGCGGTACCCGGGCCTGCCCGTCCCGTGCCAAGCCTCACCCCGGTACATGCCGAAGTAACCCTCAGAGCGGATGGTCTTGATAAGGCAGTCGGACCTGTGGCCAAGGGGACAGGGTGAGCTGGGGCGAGCCGGGGCCCAGGGCCCTGCACCGTCTAGGCTCACAGAAGAGGCCAAGCCCTCATCCCAGCCCTGAACCCGGTCCTGACCCACATGGGATCTCCCCCAGGCCCGCCTGCCTAACAGGGTGGGGGACAGGAGCAGGGCCCCTGCCTCTCGCACTGCCCTGCGCTGGCCCCACGCCCGGGCCTGCTGGAAACACTCACATGCTCGTGTACATGCGCTGGCCATTCTGCTGGTTCTGCAGCCTGGTCTTGGCCAGGTCGATGGGGAACACACAGGTGACCCCGATCAGCCCGGCGATGCCGCCATTGATGAGCTTGGCAGGCAGGCTGCGTGGATAGGGGGTGTCAGGACCAGCCTCCTCCACCAGGGATCAGGGTGGGGGTGGGGCGTGCAGCCAGAACTGGAATCTGACCTGATCTGCTTATCAGCCATTGAACTCAATCGCACGCAGGTGGGAGCTGAAGAGGTGGATGCCAGGCGG
Source organism: Callithrix jacchus (assembly GCF_049354715.1). Taxonomy (NCBI): domain Eukaryota; kingdom Metazoa; phylum Chordata; class Mammalia; order Primates; family Cebidae; genus Callithrix; species Callithrix jacchus. The sequence goes on along the minus strand of NC_133511.1, from coordinate 131,111,616 downwards.
GGTCGGGGCGGAGTCAGAGGCAAGAAGGCCTGGAGAGGGTGGGACCAAGGGGGCTGGGGGAAGGTGGCAGTGCTCCACCTTCAGGGGAGTTTCCAGGTGTCAGCCCCCCTACTTTTGTCCTGGAGGAAGAGATGGGAACGAGTGAGGGTGGGGCCCCCCGAAGATAACCCTCCCCCAGCCTCCCTCTCACACGGGGCCCCTCACCCACCACCCCAGGCTGGAGCTGTCACTGTGTCCTGAGGGTGCAGCAATGGGAGGCACCTGCTGCCCAGTCCCATGCCCACCTCTGGAACCCTGGCTTCCCTGCAATTCCCCCCCTCCACCAACCGCCAGCGTCCTCCCAGCCAGCCTCACACGCACGCTCACGCTTGGGCTCACGTGCACCCCGGGCCAGCTCCGGCTTTTAAAGGGCCAGGCGCCCCTGGGGGCAGTGCCAGGGGCCAGCATGCCCACCAGAGCACCTCAACCTGGACAGCTGTGGTGACTGTTCCCACATCCTTCAGCACAGATGGACGCAGCCGGCACCTGTCCCCTTCTCGCTAGGGGCTGGGATCCCGGGCGCCCTAAAGCGCCCCCCACACCTGGGCTCAGCCACCCCAGGTACAGCGACTCCCACAGCAGCTTGACCCTGCGCCTGCAGAGCTCCTCCCTGAGGAGAGGCCCACAGCCCCCACACCCAGCCCCTGCCCACCTTCCTCCCCGCCACATCCCTGAGAAGCTTCACTCGCAGACACATAGAAGCCAATGATGGGACCCCTGGAAGCCTTGCAGGGGAATGACTGGCCTCCTGAGGCCCCCTGTGGTTGGCACCCCCACCCACTACAGGGGAGGGGAGACCAGGCCTCTCCCACTAAGGGGCAGGGCTGGGGAGCCACAGCCAGACTCAGGGGCCTTTCCCCCTCCCGAGGCCCCCCAGAGGCCAGCTGTTTTGGGCACCGGCAGCGCCACGGCCCAGGGCCACAAGGCTGGCTCACATCCGCAGTTCACCAGGGACTCGTGACCTTCACCTCGGCTTTCCAGGGCTGGCCCATCCGCCACCTACCCCCGACACGCCACCTGCCCGCTGGTCCTGCTCGCCCCAGGCACTCGCTCTGGACGGCTGCTCCACACTCCAGCCGGCACTCACACCGGAGGGGAAGCTGCGGGGGTGGATGCGAGGGGCCGCAGGGATTGGCCATGGGGCGGGGTGGGGCGGGCCTGGGGGGGGCTACTTTCTCTTTCACTTTGGGCGAGCAGAGGCGTTCTGCAGCCTTGAGAGGAGGGATGAGCTGGGGCAGGTCTGGCTCAGGCTGACCTGACACGGCCAGGCCACCGACAGGGACCTCAGCCGTGGCCACCACAACCCCAGCACGCATGGGTTCCTGTCTGCTGCCTGGGGGTTGAACCCTAGGGCATTTCCTGGCCTGGATCTGTCTAGGGCTGGTACCCTGAGGATGAGGCTTTCTCAGGTACAGGGTACCCTATATGTACCTGGACGGGGAATTTCAGTGCTGTGGGGCAGAGATGGGCTGACACCCACTCGTGTCTGTGGAATCTGCTAAGGCAGATGCATGTCAGGGAGGCCTCATGCTGGGGCACAAAAAAAAAAGGCTTGCTGTCTACAGGGAAGGGCTGGGTGAGTTCCAAAGGCCACTGGTGCCACCACAGGCCCCGCTCACTTGGCAGGTCCAGAGGGCATGGGAGCTGGCATGCCCAGGGCCCTCTGCCCCTCTGCGTGTCCGGCTCAGGGCTTCACCGCCAAGAGACCTGCCTCTCTCCGCTTCAGTCTGTGGTGACAAGCCAACCTCTGAACTTGGACCTGATCCCTCCCAGCCCCCGGACACCCCACTCTTCAGGTGCAGACTGGCCACAACTCTCTCGGCTGCCCTGGCCCTTCATCTCCGCTCTAGTCAGGCTGGGGACCTACCCTGGCCCCCCGGGGGCTGAGAAACCCGCTCCCTTCTGGGAGCCTATCTCCAGTTGGCGGCGAGGGGCACCTGCATGAAGGAGGCAGTCCTGGGAGTCAGGCTGACAAAGGTGGGGAGGGGCCATTTGTCCCAGGAAGAGAGGCAGGCCTGGGCCCGCACATCACCCAGTGCAGCGGAGAGGAGCTTCTGGGTGGGGGGTGATGACAGTGAGGGGCTCTGCGTGGGGAGGAACCGGCAGGAGTTCCCTCTGAACGCCTAGCCCCGCTTTCTCTGTCCTCACTCCGCAGTTCCTACCCGGGCTTAGGAGACAGCTGGCCAGGGCCCTCCCCCGGCACTGACGTTGCCATAGAAACCCTGCAGCCAGCCCCAGCCAGGCCCCAGGGCTGTGAGTCCTCACGGTCCCCCCTTCACAGTCACGTACTGAGACCACAGGCCAGCCAGGGAGAAAGCAGGAGAGCAGAGACCACCCCACGGGAGGATACCGTTGCTTCCGGATCTGCGGGAGTAAAATCTTCCACCTAAGAAGCCGCCAGGCTCCTCCTACCCCCAAGAAAGGCAATGGGGGTGAGGCTCCGAGTCTGGGACTGGGACTGGCCGCCGGCTCCCCATTCAATCTCCCGCCGACCCCGTCCTCTTGGGGCGGCGCTTTCTAGCCTGCTGGCCGGAGGGTCCCGAAAGGGGTCTCCAACTGCGCGGAGCCCCGGCCAGGGGACAAAGGAGAAGCGGGCTGGGGACGGCTCCCTCCGCTCGGAGGCCGGCTCAGGCCCCCGCCCCACTGTCGGGGCTCAGCCGACCGCGCTGTCCTCTGCCTGGCCGCGCACGTGTCCACAGAGGTCCGGTGAAATCCCACGTGTGCGCCCCACACAGCCCGGCCTCCTCTCCTTGCGCCCGGGCCGCGGGCACCCACCCTCGGGGACACGTGTGTGCGGGGAGCGCGCCGGCACGGTCGGGGCCGAGCACGGCCTCTCACGCCCGGGCAGCAGCGGATCGGGGCATCGGCTGGTCCAGGACCCGCGCCCCAGGCCACGCTGTCCAGGCAGCTGTCACCTCCCCAGGCCGCCGCGGCACCGCTCGGATGGGCGTAGCGGAAGGGAGCCGCGGGGCGGACACTCACCGCGCTCGCCGCCGCCGCCACTGCGCTCGCCTCCCCGCCGCGCCGCGCGCTCCGCCAGCACCTCGGCGGGGAGGCGCGTCCGCTCGGCGCCGCGCGCGCTCCGCCCTTCGGCCTCCGCCGGGCTTCGGCTCCCCTTGCCGGCGGCCGAGAGTACTGCGCCAACCAGGCCAACGCCCCGCGCCAACCCTCCCCAGCCCCCTGCCCCAGGAAGGTGGCAGTTCTGCGCGCAGAGGCCAGGCTGCATGACCCCAAGGTCCTTCCTTGGTTTCCAGGCCTCAGGCCCCTACAGGGACAAGGACCCGCGGGGCGAGGGCAGGTGGCAGAGCACCGGTGGATAAGGGCGTCCTGGGGGAGGCATGGTCTCCAGGGCAGAACAGGTGCTCCGTGGAAACGCCGGGGCCAGCGCAGAGGGCCAGTGGGCAGGTGGAAGCACAAGTCGCCCTGCCGAAAAGCGACTTTGTATCCAAAGCAGCCCACCTGGAGCCAGGCGCCTGCAATCTCAGCACTTGGGGAGGCCAAGGCGGGCAGATCACTTGAGGTCAGAAGTTCGAGACTGGCCTGGCCAACATAGTAAACCCCCATCTCTACTAAAAACACAAAACTTAGCCAGGCATGCTGGCAAGTGCCCCTAGCCTAAGGTACTCGGGAGGCTGAAGCAGGAGAATCGCTTGAACCTGGGAGGCAGGGGTTGCAGTGTGCCGAGATCAGGCCACTGCACTCCAGCCTGGGAGACAGGCTCTGTCTCAAAAGAAAAACGAAGTAGCCCATTTGGGCTACCTTGTAGCACGGGTCCTCTCTCCCAGGAAGATCAGGACCCACAGGAGGCCCCAGGCACAGTGGAAGGGGACAGGACCAGGCTGTGGGGCATGTGTTCAGGCAGGGCTCCCTCCTAGCAGGGCTGGGCCTCTGATGACCCTGCCAACCCGCTCCCTGCCCTCCAGTGCTTTCTCCATCCAACAAATCAAGCTCTGAAACAGCAAATCAAACAGTGCAGGTTTGATGTGCACGGAGAACCCCGACCCCAAACATTGGAGAGGCCTGAAGGTGGGGGCTCTGCCCATCCTCTGGGAAAAGTCCAGGCCAGCCGGAAGTCTGTGGGGCCTAGGCCTGGGCAGGCTCTGAGGGCTGTGGGGCCGACGAGCCAGGCACCTCGGGGTCCTTGGGGGCCAAGCCCGTGCGCTGGATGCTGTCCTGGTACTTGCGGCGGCCAAGCTCCAAGACCGCCCGGACCTCTTCAGCCAGGTCCTGCCGGTCACTCTGCTCCAGGGCCTGCACCAGGTGCCCCACAGCTCCCGGGTGCCCAGCCTGACGCTCAGCCCAGGAGAAGAGCATGTGACGGATCTGCCCGTCCAGATCATCCCTGTGGGCAGAGGACGGGGACAGAGGGAGTCCTGCCCACCTGCCCAGTTCCCCCACCATGCTCTGCCTCAGAGTGTCGGGGAGTTCCCTGCTGCCTGGGCCAACCTTGGCCAGATGGTTCCTTTCCAGCCTGGTGTTTGCCCTTCCCCCACCTCCTCTGGAAGAAACAGGCCCGCCAGGCAGCATCAGGGGGGCCCTCCAGACAGCCAGTGGAAGCCTCACCGGAACTCGTGCCGGATGCGCTGCAGCTCTCGGTAGGACACGCCCAGGTGCAGGGCCACGGCCGGCCAGTCCGGACCCAAGCGCCCAGCCACGCTCAGGAGGTTGCTCTGCGTCAGAAAGCCGGTCTCAGCATCTCCCAGGTTCAGGGGCGCCAAGGAGAGGCCAGCCCCTCGCCGTGGCCCTTCGGACCCCCGAAGCCTCTGTTGGAAGGAGAAAGAGCAGAAAACCCTGGGCTCTGCCCCAGACTCCACCACGTGCCCCTGGGCTCCGCCCCGGGCCTCAGTCCTGCCCCCACCCCTCCACTGTCCCTCAGTCCCACCGGTAGCTTGATGGGCAGAGTGGCCATCCACAGGGCGTCTGCACCCTTCCTCTGCCGGGCAGCCTCCGCCTCCTCGGGCACCTGCACGGGCACTGCGCCACGGTAGAAGGACACCTGAGGGGGCATTGAATGGGGTTCAGAGCTCGGCCCTGTGCCCAGGCAGCCTGGGGGGCCCACCCCCTTGCCCACCTGGCCCCGCACAGCCTGAGCCTCCCGATCCAGGGTGGTGGTCACGTACACCTCCTTCACATTCTTCAGGTGTGAGTAGAAGACAAAGCAGATTCTGCCCTCCACACAGTCAGGGCGGTCTAGGGGATGGGGTGGTGGGACGGGGCTGAGCAGGGGACACAGGGAGGACAGCAGGGCTCCCTCTCCAGGACGGGGAGGCCCTACCAGCATCCACGTCAATGCCTCGCTCGAAGGCCGCAAAGAACTCCTCGCCCTCGAACATCTCCACCGTGTCGGAGGGCTCCGGGCCACGGTAGCGCTCCAGCAGCCGCCGAAGGGTGGCGTCCACCTGCAGGCACGCTGTGTAGCTCGGTAGCCAAAACCCGGCACCCCAGCCCTCCGGCCACCGCCCTGAGCCCCCGAGCCCATGTCCCCACCTTGTTTCGGGGCAGGCACTGCAGCAGGACCTGCTCAGGGTCCCGGCGCCGCTGCAGGGCGATGAGGTTCACACGGTGCAGCCGCAGCCGCTCCCAGGCCTTCCGAGCCAGGCCTCCCACGCAGTTCTTGGTGGTGTACCAGAGCCAGTACCTAGGAGGGCGGGGGGTGAGGGAGGCTGTAAAGACGGGGAGGGGGCTGAGGAAGCTGGGGGCACTGACTGTGGGTAACCCCGGATCTGTGCGCCGAGGAAGAAGAGCTCAGCAGGTCCCCAGCATGATTAGTGCCTGGAGAATATCTCAGTTTATGGTGTTACTGCTCAGTCATTTCCTTTATATAATCCTTTATATATAATCACGTATCAATTTAGAGTCGGAACAATTAGTGCTTGAAGAGTATCTTACTACCCAGTTATTTCTCTCTATCTGTACAATTATATCTTAGATCATAGAGGAAAGCCTAGAGCAGACACAGCGCAGAGCATGATTTAAGGGAAAACAGTTATGCCAGGACAAGAACCCATGGCCCAGGCGGCAGCGTTCAGTATCGTAGATACCCGCTGTGTGGCAGGCTTGGGGCGAGAGCCACTGCTCCTGGTAAAGGCGCTGTAGGACCTTGCTCCAGTTCTTGTGGGAGGCCGCCCTCAGACCGGCAATCCACCCCGGTGACTGTGAACTCTATCAGCTCTAGCTACTGCGCTGCTCAGAGCAACCTCCTAGAGAGATCACTGCAAGCTGCCAGCAGGTGTCTGTGGACCTTGTCAGCTCTGTTGCTGCTCAAGGCGTCCTCCTATAGAATTCCTCAGAAGTAGCCTGCCCCAGACAAGAGATACTGCGCGCTGCACTCCTCACTGCGCACGGCCCCCTTCCTTGCCCAGGTGACCTAATGGGGGTGGACCCCTCGTTTACTGCCCATGTGATTGTCTTGACCTTATCACTGTCTTTAAGATGACCTCACTCACTACCCTTCCCGCTATCTGGTACCCAGTAAATCCTGGACATTTGCCGCCTCGCCTGTCTCCGCTCATAGGTGGCATGGCCTCTGAGCCCAGCTGCTCTTTTCCAGTTCTTCTGTGCCCTGTCTCTTTATTTCACGGATCCTGCGCCTCGGCACAACACAAGGGACACCCCACGACCCTGTACAACTGACCAGGAGAAGTGTGTGACCTGGAAGCGCGCGTACAGGTGGGTGAGCTCCAGGACCACCTGAGCTGTGATGTCATCCCAGGTGGCTGCAGGAGGGGCCCAGTACAACAGGTGCAGACGGGAGCGGTCCAGACTGAGGCCTGGGGATGGGAGGGGCAGCAGGCTCAGGGCTCCCGGCTGGAGATCTCCACCCTATGGCGAGAGGCCCAGGTGTGCCCCATGGCCGGCTCTCACCTGTGACACCAGAGGGCAGAGGCAGCTGCACGGTGACAGGTCGGAGGAAGCTGGGGGGGCCGCTCTGTGCGAGGCACAGCAGTGGGCTCACTGCGGCCTCAGGCTCTCCCAGGAGGGCTCGCAGCTCTTGGCCAGCCACGCGCACCACCTGTGGTGGACGGGCCCCTGAGCACCTGCCTGTGGGCCAGGTGCTGCCTGCCACCCTTGGTGCTCCCCTGGCCGTACCTGCATGGAGACTCTACGAGGCTCCTCAGTGGCCCCAGCGGGGAAGATGACCTTGACCCCAGGATGACCTGAGGAGCACAGCAGTGTCCCCTCTGGTGGCACCAGGCAGGCGTTGGACACGGGGCGGGAGACCACAAGGAACCAGGAGAAGTGGGGCACCTGGCAGTGAGCCCAGAGCCGCTGGGACAGGCGAGGTGGATGGTCAGAGGAGCCAGGGTCAAGGCACGGCGAGCCGGGGACAGGAAGGACCGGGTCCAGGGCAGATGGGGTGGGGTGGAAGGTGCCAGGGCGAGGCTCTGGGCAGGGGTGCATGGCACAGGGCAGCAGCTCCCCACCCGCCACTGGCAGGCCTGGGCGGCCCTCACCTTGGGTGCCTCTTCCTCCAGGAAGGTCTCAAGGTCACTCCAGCTGCTGTCATTCCGGGTCCTGACCACGACCTCACGGCAGCGCCAGGCCCGTGGGGGCGTGAAGAGCAGCCACAGGCCCACATCCTGCCAGGAAAGGGCGGTGTGAGGGCGGGGGCCAGGGCTGGGTTCGCACACCCCTGCCACACCACCCCTCACCAGACCCTGGCCGTGCCTGCTGGAAGGCCACCCCGTGGGGCTGCAGCTCCAGCACATAGCTGAGCAGGGCATCATGAGGGCCCAGGGGGACGAGGCCCGGCTCTGGCAGCAACACCCGATAGCGGACGGTGATGGGGGTAATGGTGGCCCCCGCTGGGAACTGCAGGCGGACGCCACAGGCCAGGGTCACGGAGCAGCCTCCAGGGGTCACAGGAAAGCTGAGTGAGGAAGGAGCGCGCATCGGGTCAGACCCACAAGGGCCTACGTGTCAAGAGCCTGGACTCAGGAACTCTGGAGGAGGCGTCGGAGGCGCCAGGGTGACGGGCAGACAGACACCCCTGCAGCCCCCTCGCCCCGCCCCGTACCTGTCCAAATCTGAGGTCAGGAATAGCCTGGGCATTTCTGGAACGAGGGCTGCCCCTGCGGAGGGTGAAACATGTGGCTAGGACACTGAGGAGACCACGTCCGGTCCCGGGGCTGCCCCTCTAGCTCCAGGCCTACCTGGGGAACTTGGGGCGTCTGGCAAGGCCTCGCCCAAGGGGTTCCCCTGCAGGCGCACAAAGGGGGCATCCAGCAGCTCAGGGGGCAGGTCCCGGAGCCGGTTGTCCCTCAGGTCGAGCCGGGTGAGGAGCGGGAGGCGGGCCAGGCTGGCTGGCACAGAGGCCAGGAGGTTGCTGTGCACGACAAGGAGCCGCAAGGACCGCAGCCCCGCTGTGGGCAGGTGCTGGCTTAGCTCAGTTCCAGCGCGGCCCGAGACGCTGAGACACTCCTGCTGCCGCCCCCAGAGCAGCCGTGTCAGACTCGCCTCCACAGCTGGGCTCGGAGAACCTCCCACGAAGCCGCTCAGGGAGTCTCAAAGGCCAGGGAGGTGCAAGGACTCTTGGGGTAGCTGTGGACCCAGCCTGTGGGTGCAGAGGCCCTGCCGAGGGGCAGTGTGCCAGGATATGGCAGCTACTCACCCAGGGAGGCCGGGAGGCTCTGCAGTCGGTTGGAGGCCAGGTTGAGTTCAAGGAGGTTGCCCAGGCCTCCAATCTCAGGAGGCAGTGTGTCCAGAAGGTTCTGAGAGAGATCGAGGCGCTGCAGGGTGGACAGGGCCCCCAGAGCTGGGGGCAGCATCTGCAGGCGGTTGTGTGTGACGGCGAGGAAGGTGAGGGCGGGGAGGGTCCCCAGAGCCTCAGGCAGCTCGGAGAGGCAGTTGTGAGACAGCAAGAGGGCACCCAGACCTCGCATCCGCAGGATACAGGCTGGCAGCGTCTCCAGGCTGTTGAAGCTCAGGTCCAGGTGGGCCAGATGGGCCAGGCCGCGCAAACCAGCAGGTAGGGTGGTCAGGGCGCCCCGGAGACAGGCGCCGAGTGTGTCCCGGCGTTGCCCTCCTGGGAAGGGGGGAGGTGGAGGTGGCCCTCAGAGCCAGGGTCCCAGGTCCCAGATCAACCCTGCCAGCCAGAGAAACAGCTGCTCAAGAGGCACCGACCTCCCACCCCCACCCCAGACAGACAGGGACAGACAGAAACACTGGAGAGGCTGCTGCAGATGGAAGAAGTGGGGATGGAGACCACCAGCTCATCTCAGCTGGCACCATCACCCACACCCTTCCCCACAACAGACACCCTTCCAGCCCTCACCCCACTCACTGCACTGCGGTCTGCAAGAGACCCCCCGAGGGGCGGCTTGGTGGTCTGGGACCAGGGCCCAGCCGGCCTCACAGTGGGGGTGGGAGTCGCCGAGGATGGGGATGGGGCTGGGGCTGGAGAGGGCCAAGAGCAGAACAGTTCACACCTGGGAGGCCGCGAGAGGCAGCCTGGAGCTGGGGTTGGGACTGGGGCTTTTCTTTGAGGACCAAGCAGCAGAGGCAGGGCAGAGTGAAAGGTGGAGACAGGGCGGGGAATGGGTGGAGCTCACCTTTGAGGACCAGGGAGCGGAGGCGGGACAGACTCCGAGGCACCTGGGCCAGGGTGGCCTCCAGCAGCTGAGGGTCCTCGTGAGTGCTCAGACGCAGGAACTCCACCTGCAGCAGCTGAAAGGGCTGCTGGACACACAGGCGAAGCAGGCAGTGGCAGCCCCCGGGGGACAGGTCCAAGCTCAGCCGGTTGCCGCCCAGGAAAGGCAGCGCCCTGGACCCTGCACCCGCAGCCTCCAAAGCATCTTCTGCACCCGCAGCCTCCAAAGCATCTTCTGCAGCCGCTGCCACTGCCTCCAGCTCTGGCCCCTCCACTGCTGCAAACATCACCCACCAACTGTCCTTGGAGGCCAGACATGTCCCAGCACGCAGGCAGGCCTGTCCAGGCAGGGCCTGGGGAAGCTGCAGAGGCAAGGGGAGGGGTGAGCGGGAGCCCTCCTCTCTTTGGGGAAACAGGGACTCTGGCTGGAGTGGGGAGCTCTTGAGCCATCGGGGCCTGGGGTGGAGAGTGGGGGAGACCTCATGGGCACCCTGCATCCCCGAGGCCTGGGCATCACTGGAAAGAGGGTTGGGAAGTGGGACTGCCAGGGCGAAAAGCAGCACCAGGCAGGAGGCCTGTCGGCAGCAGAGAGGAGGGAGGGAGGCTTCCGTCCTGGTCCTAGAAGTCTGACCCACGGACGCCTGGAGCTGGGAGGTCACTGAGGCTGTCCCCCGGGTCTGGGAATGAACCCCCCTTTGGTTTCATCAGCTTTGCCAGGTGGTTTCATCAGCTTTTGCCTCTACCGCGGGGGTGACTACACCCGGAGTCAGGGAAGGCACTGCAAGGGCGAGGGCCTGAGGCCAGGACCCCCAATTCATGAGCCCTGGGGCAACGCTCTCCGCCCTTTCCAGTTGGGTCCGCTGGGCAGGGTGGCAGCGCACTGCCGGCTCAGATGGCGTCGGGGATGGGAACGGTCCCGGTCCCCGAAGCAAACGGACCGGGATTGTTCTGTGCGCGCTTGGCGCGGGGGAAACCGCCGCGCGTTACTGGGCGGGCGGAGACCGGAGACCCCGCCCCGTCGGAGGCCTCCGGGCTCCTCCCCGACCCGCCTTCCCTCCGCCTGTTCCCGCCCAGGAGAAGGTCGCCATCCGTCCATCTGCCGCGCCGCCCGCGCAGCTGCGCTCGGGTTCCCGTTAGTCAGCGGGTTGGAGCCGTCCAGCTTCCCCCGTCCGGAAGGCCCGCGGCGCGGGTGACGGGGGTACTCTTGCCGCCGCCCCGCACCCACCCCTGCCAGAAGCCAGAACAACTGCAGTGCCCTTCCCCAAACAGCCCCTACGGCCTCCTCCGGGAAGCCGGCCGGGACCTCCCCTCTGGGCCCGCAGAGACCCTTCCCTTCGAGCCATCACTCTGGGCCCGAAGCCCTGGCAGTGATCCTCCCTCAGGGCAGGAGGCTCTGACAGATCCGATATGGCCCGAGTCTCCGTAGCTGCTGTGTGTCAAAGCCAAGAACCGGAAACCTGCTCTGTCCGCCCTCCCCAACCCGGCATCCCCGGCTGCCTGGCCCGGCAGAGAAAGTAGCAAACACCAGCGACGCCTGCGTCTTTACTCAGGTCGCACAGCCTCCTCCTTCCCAGCTACGGCCATCCCTCCCTCTGGGGTGCGCAGGTCTCTTCCAGGCTTCCCTGCTTCCATGCTCACCAGCCCCTTTCACGTAGGTGCCGGAGGGATCGTTTTAAAAACCAACCACAGGCCGGGCACGGTGCCTCACGCCTGTAACCTCAGCATTTTGTGAGGCCGAGGTGGGCGGATCACCTGAGATCAGGAGTTCAAGACAAGCCTGCCCAACATGGTGAAACCCATCTCTTTATACTAAAGAGAAAAATCAGCCAGGTCTGGTGGCTCATGCCTGTAGTCCCAGCTACTCAGAGGCTGAGGAGGCAGAGGCCGTGGTGAACTGAGATCGCACCACTGCACTCCAGCCTGGACAACAGAGAGAGACTCCCTCTAACAAGATAAATTTAAAAATAGGATGGGCGCGGTGGCTCACACCCGTAATCCCAGCACTTTGGGAGGCTGAGGTGGGTGGATCACCTGTCGTCAAGAGTTCGAGACCAACCTGGCCAACATGGTGAAACCCCATCTCAAATCTCTGCTTCTACTAAAAATACAAAACTTAGCCAGGGATGGTGGCTCACACCTGTAACTTCAGCTACTCAGGAGGCTGAGGCAGAATCGCTTGAACCAGGGAGGTGGAGGTTGCGGTGAGCCAAGACTGCACCACTGCTCCGGCCTGGGTGACAGAGCGAGACTCCATCTCAAAAATAATAATAAAAGTAGTAAAAGGCCAGGCACAGTGGCTCACGCCTGTAATCCCAGCATTCTGGGAGGCTGAGGCAGGCAGATCACGAGGTCAGGAGTTTGAGACCAGTCTGGCCAATATGGTGAAACCCTGTCTCTACTAAAAATACAAAAGTAGCTGGGTGTGGTGGTGCACTCCTATAACCACAGCTACTCGGGAGGCTGAGGCAGGAGAATCGCTTGAACCAGGGAGGTGGAGATTGCCATGAGCCGAGATTGTGCCATCGTACTCCAGCCTGAACAAAAAGAGTGGAACTCCCTCTCAAAAAAAAAAAAAATTAGCCAGGTGTGGTGGTGGACGTCTGTAATCCCAGGTACCTGGGTTGGCGGGGAGGCTGAGGCAGAAGAATCACTTGAACCTGGGAGGTGGAAGTTGCAGTGAGCTGAGACCTCAGATCACACCACTGTACTCCAGCCTGGGTGACAGAGCGAGACTCCCGTCTGCAAAAAAAAAAAAAAAAAAATCCACTTGTAGGTCACAGTGGCTCACACCAGTAATCCTACCACTTTGAGCCACCAAGGCAGGAGGACTGCTTAAGGCCAGAAGTTTGAGACCAGCCTGAGAAACACAACAAGGCTCCATCTCTACAAAAGATTAAATTACAGGCCAGGCACAGTGGCACAGGCTGTAATCCCAGCACTGTGGGAGGCCGAGACGGGTGGATCACCTGAGGTCAGGAGTTGGAGAGCAGCCTGGATGACATGGCAAGATCCTGTCTCAAAAAAATATATATATACATGTAAAAATTATAAAAAATAAAAATTGACTTGTAATTGCTGCTCATCCAAGTGTAAATTCTGGGCAGCCTGCATCTGTGCTCCCAGGTCGCAATCCTCAAGCCTGGCCCACGTAAACATCTCTCTACTTACATTAGACTTTGGGACTTCCATTTAGGTAGATACTTGAAATTTGAAAATAAGCTGCATGAAAGAGACCAGACAAAAAGCAAAATACCGTATGATTTCACTCTTATCTGAAGGGTGTTCTCGTCAGAATCATGGGAACGGAAAGTAGAATGGTGGTTATCAAGGGCTGGGGGAGCAGGGAACAGGAATTTAATGGGTACAGAGTTTGTTTGGGATAAAAAAAAAAAAGTGAGAAGGGGCCAGGCACAGTGGCTTGTGCCTGTTATTCCAGCACTTTGGGAGGCTAAGGCGGGCAGATCACCTGAGGTCAGGAGGTTAAGACCAGACTAGACAACATGGTGAAACCCTGTCTCTACTAAAAATACAAAAATTAGGCAGGTGTGGTGGTAGATGCTTGTAGGCCCAGCTACTAGGGAGGCTGAGGCAGGCAAACTGCTTGAACCCTGGAGGCGGAGGTTGCAGTGAGCAAAGATCACGCCACTGCACTCCAGCTTGGACAATAGTGAGACTACTCAAAAAAAAAAAAAAAAAAAAGTTGGTATGGACGGTGGCACACCAATGTGAAGGGACCGGCTTAAGACACTGAATGGCTTCCCTTTGTAATTACATAAGTCCCATGCTGGCCAGGCATGGTGGCTCACACCTGTAACCCCAGCACTTTAGGAGGCCCAGGTGGGAGGATCACTTGAGCCCAATGTTGGGCAACCTCGTCTCTACCAAAAACACAAAAAATGTTGGCCGGGTGTGGTGGCTGAGGTGGGAGGACTACCTGAACGGCAGTTGAGGCTGCAGTGAGCTGTGATCGAGCCACTGCACTCCAGCCTGGGCGACAGAATGGGGCCCCGTCTCAAAAATTAAAAAATCCCATTGTTCCCAAGGTGGTTTCCCGCCTTTACCCCAGATGTGTGACTCTGAGCAAGAAAACCTTTCTGTACCCAACTTCCTCATCTACAAAGGGGTAATGAGGCCACTGAAGGCGACTGTGAAGTTCGAGTTCCAGTGCTTGATGGAACAAACCCCACTGTTGTTTGAGCTCCACTCGAGCTGGCGCTGCCTGCGTGGCACCTCAGGTATCCGCATCTGACCCCGGATATTGGCAGGGTCGGCTCCTTTTCATATTTTAGCTCAAGGACACTGCCATGTGCAAGCTTTCTCAGGCTGCCCAGACCAATTCCCTCTCTGTCCCTGTCCCTCGGATCGCTTCCTTCATTCGCTTCCTGTGTCCTCGCACACGAACTCAGTCCTTAGGAGGCAGGGCCAACCCTGTTCCCTCCCAGGACCCCAGGGTGTAGCAGGGTCCCTGATGCGCTGAGGTCCACATGGACACCGAGGTCAGTTCTGGGCCGAAGCGGCCGGCGCAGGGGCTGCCTACGCCTCCCAGGGGTGCGTGGCGACGCCGCCTCACGACATTCTCCTGGCCTCGCATGGCGGGGGCGGCCTCCCAGGTGGGGAGGCCGAGGCGCTGGCTCACCTCACTGAGCCCGGCTGGACATGGGACAACGGGTCGCCGCGGCCTGGGAATCACCAAAGATTCGGGGCGAGCTTATGGCCAGCAGCCTCTGCCCGGGCCCACGTGCAGTTCCGCGTAGGGCGGTGGCGCAGGCCACTTCCGGAAGCGGTGTACCATGGGACTTGTGGTTCGGGGGCAAAGGATACGTCCCCGGCGTGGGGGCCGCGCTGCATGTTGGGAGCTGTAGGCGTCGTGTGGCATGATGGGAGCCCCCGGTACAGAAGACAGATGCCGTCCCCTTGGGCTTGCTTGGCCCATCGCCCCACGAGTTTTGGGGGACATTCGCCCCACGCTATAAGAGCAGCCAGTTTCGGAACTACTACCCTTCGCCTTTGCCGCAGAAACTGCCTGAGAGAATAGGGAAGCGGGTGGGGGGGGGGTCAATGGTTTCTCCGTCGTCGTCATTGGCTGAGCGCCTCTTGACGTCACTCTTATGCGCCTCATGCGTCGCCGCGCGTGGGTCCCAGAGGCTTCTGGGTAGCGGTTTACCCCCGCCCCTTGCGTTGGCGCCTTCCTTTTCCTCCCTGACGCCGCCGAGTTCGCACGCGTGAGGCCGCCGCCGCTGCAGACGCCGCCGCGTGAGTGTGGGGGCCGGGCCCGGGGTGCGGGCTGGGGCTGGGGATGCGGGGCCGTTGGGCTGCGGGGGTGGGCGGCGGGCTGCGGGGCGGGGTTTTTCTGCGGCAGAGGCCTACGGGCCCAGCCACGCGCAACCTCGCCCGGGGCCCCGGGGTGGGCAGGCTGGAGGCCGCCGGGGTAACTCCGCCGTGGCGCCCTCTCCGTCCGCCTCAGGATGCGCTACGTCGCCTCCTACCTGCTGGCTGCCCTCGGGGGCAACCCTTCCCCGAGCGCCAAGGACATCAAGAAGATCCTGGACAGCGTCGGCATCGAGGCGGACGACGACCGGCTCAACAAGGTAGCTGCCGCCCCTGCCCCGCAGCCGTCGCGTGGCGCGTGGCCCGTACCGGGGGGGTCCTTCGGCCTGATCCGGCCTCATGCTGGAGGGTCCGGGGAGCGGCTGGTGCCAGTCCAGTTGGTGATTTATTGGGTAGAGAAGTAACCAGGGCGGGGGCCGGACGCGGTGCCTCAGGCCGGTAATCCCTGCACTCTGGGAGGCCGAGGCGGGCGGATCACCCGAGGTCAGGAGGGGTTCGAGACCATCCTGGTGAAACCCCCATCTCTACTAAAATGCAAACGTTAATCGGGTGTGGTGGTGGGCGCTTGTGATCCCAGCTGCTTGGCCGGCTGAGGCAGGAGACTCCAGCCGGGGTGATGGAGCAAGACTGTCTCAAAAGGAAAAAAAAGAAAAAAAAAAAAAGCAAGGCGGGTATGAGGCAAGGTCGGGACTAACGAGCTTTGGAAATTCAATACAGGTGAGATGCATGAGATTGCTTAAAAAACAGGCAGGCCGGGTGCGTGGCTCCCCCAGCACTTCGGGGGCCAATGCGGGTGGCTTATTGGAGCTCAGGCGTTCCACGCTAGCCTGGAAAACATCTCAAGACCGGGCCTCCTCGAAAGGTTAAAAAGAAGAAATTTCTATACTCAGAACCAACAATTAGAAATTAGTCAATGGTTCGAATCTGTAGCCCCAGTTATTCAGGAGGCTGAGGCGGGAGGATCATTGGAGTCTGGGAGGTCCAGGCTGCAGTGAGTAGTGATCACGCTACTGCAGTCCCACAGAGCCAGGTGCGGTGGCTCATCCTGCAGTCCCAGGCTGATGGAAGACTCACTTGAGGCCGGGATCCCATCAGTGCACTCCAGCCTGAAGTCAAAGCCAGTTTCAGTGCTGCCTTATTTTGCCCACGTTTAAGACAGATATGAATAGTCAGCGTATGCGGTGAGATGGTGTGTCCTCTCAGCGTTGAGTCTGAGAATGCTGCATTCCGTTTATCGTTGCACCACTTAACCAGCAAGGCTGGTGGCTCCCTTAGGGCAGCGCAGGTCCAGAAACTCCAGCGCGTATTCCCACGTGGTGTACCCAGTCCTGCTGTGACTCTGGAAGGGATCGGTAAGGCCAGGGCTGCAGTTGCACATTTCTCGTAGCAGCTGGGCGATTGTCTTCTCCAGGTTATCAGCGAGCTGAACGGAAAGAACATTGAGGACGTGATTGCCCAGGGTGAGTTTCTCTAGAGATGTTCGTTTTCATGGTCCATCCTAATCCCTGCTGGTCAGCCTGTGGCCTGCCAGGTTTCGCTTGTGGACCAGAGCACCCTAGAAGCCTCACCCAAGGAGTGAGCAGGGCTTCAGTGGGCTCACGGCATGGGCGCTTCTAGACACGCCAGGCGCAGGGCAGCAGGGGCACATGCTCTTACTGGACTTTCAGGTGGCCCTGAGGCCGTTTCCTAGGATTCCTCCGAAGCTTGGGATCTGGAGAACTGGGTTCACGTAAACGGTTCCACCCCGTGCTTTCTGTGAAGGGGTTGCCGGTGGGGACTAGGTGCCAGGGGTGACCACAGGCTTCTTGCCTCTTGGGCAGATGGTTTTCTGTTAACATCAGCTGAGCTGGTGGGACTTGTTTGGAAGTTGAGCTGTTGGGACAGCTGTTGCTGTCCTCTGCATATGACCAGGACAGGGCCAGCTCAGGAAACGGGCCAAGCCATGAGCACATCGCTGTGGCTGGAGATCTGGACGCTGTGGCAGCTTATTCATTCCCTACCTGCCCATAAACATGTTTGTCCAGTGGACCTCGGAGGGTGGAGGTGGGGAAAGTGGGGAGGTGGGCAGTGTCGCCTGATTCCTAGAAGGCGAGTCCCTGGGTAGGAAAGGTAGGAAAGAGAAGTCCCTGACAGTGAATGTTGAGGAGTGGCTGGGAAGGGAGGGTTCTGGAAGAACGGGAGGCACTGGAACCATATGGTGGGGCCCAGGTATGTTGGGCACTCTGTGCCATGCCTGGTTCCATCTAGCTTGTGTGTGGAACAGCCTCCCAGGCTGGGCAGCTGCTCTGATCTCGGCTTCTCTCTGTTTTCTGTAGGTATTGGCAAGCTTGCCAGCGTACCTGCTGGTGGGGCTGTGGCCATCTCTGCTGCCCCAGGCTCTGCAGCTCCTGCTGCTGGTTCCGCCCCCGCTGCCGGTAAGTGGGGGGCTTGGTGAGTGGGCAGAGGGCTGAGGCTCAGACTGTTGCTGTCGTGGGGTCTTCACTACTGTGGGAACTGGCCTGGCACTCGGGCAGTGCTCACCATGCTCTCTTTTCCACAGCAGAGGAGAAGAAAGATGAGAAGAAGGAGGAGTCTGAAGAATCAGACGATGACATGGGATTTGGCCTCTTTGATTAAACTGCTGCTCCCTTGCAAATAAAGCCTTTTTACACGTCTCTCAAGTATCCCATGAGCAGTTTGTCACAAGGTCGCCTGAGCACAGGTTCCCATCACGGGCGGCAGGTGTGCGGCACAAGCGTGGGTCACGCGGTTTTGGGGAAGGGTCTCTGGTGCAGGATGAGCAGGGGCTGGGGGGGCTGGGCATCACAGCTGCCAGGGGCCCATTCCTGTGGGCCTTAAACAGTGTCCAGGCTCCTGAGTACACCCGGAAAATTGCTAACAGGCTGGGCACAGTAGCTCGTGCCCATAATCCCAGCACTTGGGAGGCCGAAGAGGGAAGGTCACTTGAGGCAGGAGTTTGAGACCAACCATCTCTAAAAAACTAACCGGGCTTGGTGGTGTGTACCTGCAGTCCCAACTGTGAGAAGTTGAGGGGAAAGGGTCACTTGCCCAGGAGGTTGGAGTTACAGTGGGCCGGCATGGTGCCGCGGCACTCCGGCCGAGCTGCAGAAACACTGCTGTGGAACGGCAGAGAAGCTGATCTGAAACGGAGTCTGGGTAATCAGGGCTCTGTCCTTGTGTGGCTTGGTGCCCAGCCTTGCAAGGCCAGGATTGGTAGCCCCGGGCTTCACAAATGGATGCAGGAAGGGAGCCCAGCTTGGGGGCGGCAGCGCCTCTGGCTTCCCCTGCGGGGTCATGGCTCTGCCGTAATGCCCTGAGCACCTTGGGCAATCACTTAGTTCCTCCGGGCTTGTTTTTCTGCTGTTCCTGAGCCAACCCCTGCCTTACTGGGCAGATGTGCTCAGGGCTTGTGGGCCGTGACCACAGAGCCACGTGCCCACCGAACTGAGTCCTTTGGGGTAGGCCTGCCCTCCCCCCACAGGCTGTGGCCTAGAATATGGGGCTAAGGACAGAGGCCATCACCGTCCCCTCTCAGCCTCTCTGCCCTCCTGGCCCTACTCTGTACAAACTCTCCTGGGCCTCAGAGTCTTTGCCCACCAGTGTAGGCACCCCAGGAGATGATCTGCCCCTTCTACCCCGGGCTTGGGAGCAGCAGCCCATGGACTGGCTTTGGTGTGTGCACCTGCTACGTGAGCACTTCAGTTCTGGGAGGGTAAATGGGATCTAACAAGACAGCTGGAGTGGCTGGAGGTGCCTCCCTCAGATGGGGAGCCAAGACCTGGAGGAAGGCAGAGTCCCCAGAGGGGAGGGAATGGGGGTTGTGGGGGGAGCCAGGGAGCCACAGAGGGTCCTGAAATGGAGGGGGACCCAAAATGCTTTTATTTTTGAGATCAAGTTTCACTCTTGTTGCCCAGGCTGGCATGCAAAGGCACAGTCTTGGCTCACTGCAACCTCTGCCGCCCAGGTTCAAGTGATTCTACTGCCTCAGCCTCCCAAGTGGCTGGGATTACAGGTGCCTGCCACCACTCCTGGCTAGTTTTTTGTGTTTTTAGTAGAGGTGAGGTTTTGAACTCCTGACCTCAGGTGATCCGCCCATCTCAGCCTCCCAAAGTGCTGGGATCACAGGCGTGAGCCACCATGTCCAGCCCCAAAATGCTTTTAAAACATTCCATCTCAGGACCTTCTCCATGAGTTGCTGATCCCAAACCCAAGGTGGAAGGGGCAGGCCATCTCCTGGGGTACCTGTATTCCCAGCACTTGGGGAGGCCCAGGCAGGTGGATCACCTGAGGTCACGGGATCAGGACGAGCCTGGCTAGGGTGCCAAAAACCCCATCTCCATTAAAAATACAAAAATCTCACGCCTGTAATGCCAGCACTTTGGGAGGCTGAGGCGGGTGGATCACGAGGTCGAGAGGTTGAGACCATCCCGGTCAACATGGTGAAACCCCGTCTCTACTAAAAATACAAAAAATTAGCTGTGCATGGTGGTGCGTGCCTGTAATCCCAGCTACTCAGGAGGCTGAGGCAGGAGAATTGCCTGAACCCAGGAGGCGGAGGTTGTGGTGAGCTGAGATTGCGCCATTGCACTCCAGCCTGGGTGACAAGAGCGAAACTCCATCTCAAAAAAAAAAAATTTTTCCCCCGCAGATCATGACATATTTTCCAGAGATGCCTTTTTTTTTTTCTTTTTGAGATGGAGAGTCTTGCTCCAACCTCCTCCCAAGTAGCAGGAATTAACAGGCATGTGCACCGCGGCTGGCTAATTTTTGTACCTGGGATTACAGACACGCACCACTGTACCTGGCAAATTTTTTGTGTGTTTTTGGTAGAGACGGGGTTTCACGATGTTGGCCAGGCTGGTCTCAAACCCCTGACCTCAGGTGATCCACCCACCTCGGCCTCCCAAAGTGCTCAGATTATGGGTGTGAGCCACCGTCCCTGGCCTGGCTAGTGTGCAGTGGCTCAATCTCTGCTCACTGCAACCTCTGCCGCCCAGGTTCAAGCAAATCTCATGCCTCAGTTTCTCAAGTAGCTAGAATTACAGGCATGCACCACCACACCCCACTAATTTTTGTATTTTTTAGTAGAGACCAGGTTTCACCATGTTGACCAGGTTGGTCTCAAACTCCTGGCCTCAAATGATCCACCTGCCTCAGCCTCCCAAAGTGGTGGGATTACAGGCGTGAGCCACTGAGACCGCCTTACGTGTGTGTGTGTGTGTGTGTGTGTGTGTGTATTTTTTTGAGATAGCGTTTCACTCTTGTTGCCCAGGTTGGAGTGCAGTGGTGTGACCTTGGCTCACAGCAACCTCCACCTCCCGGGTTCAAGTGATTCTCCTGCCTCAGCCTCCTGAGTAGCTGAGATTACAGGCACCTTCCACCCTGCACAGCTGATGTTTGATGTTTTGTATTTAGTAGAGATAAGGTTTCACCGAGTTGATCAGACCCGTCTGGAACTCCTGACCTCAGGTGATCGACCCACCTCAGCCTCCCAAAGTGCTGGGATTGTAGGCATGCACCGCTGCACCCGGTGTATATTTTATTTTTTATTTTATCTTTTGAGTCAGAGTCTCCCTTCGTCGCCCAGGTTGGAGTGCAATGGTGCCATCTCTGCTCACCACAGCCTTGACCTCCCGGGCTCAAGTGATCCTCCCACGTCAGCCTCCAGAGTAGCTGGGACTACAGCTGCGCTCCACCACAGCCAACTAATTTTTGTATCTTTTTGTAGAGATGTGGTTTCACCCGCTGCTGCGGTGGCTCACGCCTATAATCCCAACACTTTGGGAGGCCGAGGCGGGTGGATCACGAGGTCAAGAGATCGAGACCATCCTGGTCAACGTGGTGAAACCCCATCTCTACTAAAAATACAAAAAATTAGCTGGGCACGGTGGGGTGTGCCTGTAATCCCAGCTACTCAGGAGGCTGAGGCAGGAGAATTGCCTGAACCCAGGAGGCGGAGGTTGCGGTGAGCCGAGATCGCGCCATTGTACTCCAGCCTGGGTAACAGGAGCCAAACTGTGTCTCAAAAAACAAAAGAAAAGCAGACTTATGAGTAAAGCCAGGTGAGGAGTGGAGGAGGCTAGAACGTGCATAGTAGGGGTGGGGCAGCAGAGGAGGAAGCAGAGAAATGACCGCAGCAGGGTGCAGCTAGGGAGTGCAGGGGAGCAGTGCTCCGTAGAAGGGGGCAGGGGTGAGGCTGGGGCACTGGTGGCCCAGGCTCAGGAAAGGGCCCCCTGCAGGAGTGGACCTAGGGTTCAGGGTGCATTCCTCACAGTTCCAGCCTTGGACCCTGAAGGGAGAGGGCCTGTGTCTGTTGCCTGGAGATCATGGGAATGGGGCGTGACACGGCCTGGGGTTTCTCATCTGGCCCCCCCTTGGAGCTTGTGCTGCTGGTGGGGTGCTCCCAGCCCCAGCCAGGATTCCGGGAAGGACTGCCTAGTTTCTGGCTCCTGAGCCTCCCAGGGGCCTGGAGGGAGGAATGTGTACCCAAAACAGCCTGACGCAGCTGTGGAAACGGGAGCAGAGGTCTCCCTGTGCTGGGGCAGCCACACCCATCAAGGCAACAGCACCTCAGATGGGGCTAAGGCCCAAACCCTGACCTCTCCCGGCGTCTCCTGGAGCAGGTGTGGAGGGAAGGATCCTCAGTCCCTGGCCTCCCCGTCGGCGGTTGCCCTGACGAGTCCTGGACTTCCATCCCTGCTTCACTGCATCCTAAGCCCTGCCTCCAGCAGGATTGCCCCAATCCAGTCACGGGGGCCTCCTGACACCCCAGGCAAGCCCCACCCCCCACACCGCAGCCAGAGATTTGGAAGAGGCCCCACGTGCAGAGAAAGGTAACAGTGCAGGAAGGCCTCGCGCCTGAACACAGCTGTAAACTGTTCGGCGTCGCATTTGAAGAGCTCCTGGATGGCTGTACTGTTACCGATGACGGTCGTTTGGTTTTTGAGACAGGGTCTCACCGTCACCGGGGCTGGAGCGCAGTGGCACGATCAGGACTCACTGCCATTCAGCCCAGTCTCAACCGATCCTCCAACCTCAGCTCCTGACGAGCTGAGACTACAGGTGCGCGCACCACTCCTGGCTTATGTTTTAATGTGCTCTATGGACGGAATCAAGCTATGTTGCCCAGGCTGGTCTCAAACTCCTGAACTCGAACGATCCCCCCACCCTCGAGCCTCCGCCTCCCAGAGTGCTGGGACTGTAGGTGTGAGCCACTGAGCCTGGCCTAGGAGGAGTCCTTTCAATTCAAATATGGTCACATCCTCCCTGCTTGGCCCTCTCCCACCGCTGGGGCCCAGCTGCTCTCTCTCCTCTCACTCCCCCACAGCCTTCCCCTGTCCCGCTAGGCCACCTGGGGGCCTGCAACCCTCTCGGCTAATTTAGCCATCAGAGCTCAACTCAGCCTCACATTCCCAGGGGACCCCCCCAAGACCCCTGAGGTGCCCCACACCTGGCTACTTCCTCTCGTTTTTCTTTTTTTTCAGACGGAGTTTCACTCTTGTTGCCCAGGCTGGCGAGCAATGGCACGATCTCAGCTCACCGCAACCTCCGTCTCCCAGGTTCAAACAATTCCCCCCGCCTCAGCCTCCCGAGTAGCGGGGATTACAGGCATGGACCACCACACCCGCCTAATTTTTGTAGTTTTAGTAGAGATGGGGTTTCACCATGTGGCCAGGCTGGTCTTGAACTCCTGACCTCAGGTGATCTGCCCGCCTTGACCTACCAAAGTGCTGGGATTGCAGGCGTGAGCCACTGCGCCTGGCCCTAATTTTTGTGTTTTTAGTAGAGACGGGGTTTCACCACGTTGGCCAGGGTGGTCTCAAACTTCTAACTTGCCATGATCTGCCCCACCTGGGCCTCCACAAGTGCTGGGATTACAGGTGGGAGCCACCGCACCCGGCCTCCTCTCATTTTGAGCTTCTGTAGGTGCCTACCTGCCCCCAATAGGGCTGGGGCGGGGTTGACTTTCCACTGCTCTCTGGGATGGCTGGGAGAGGCTGAGGACTGGACAGCATCCCCACAGATGGCCCCATCCTGGGAAGGCCCTGCTCTGGCTTCTCTAACTGAGCCAGGGTTGGGGGCAGCCCCATGCCCTATCCCAGACCCTCTGCAGCCCTGACAACAGAGAGCGAGTGTTTCTGGGGAGACAATGTCATCACCTCTCACCCCAACCTAAGCCAGCCTCTCGTTTGGGATGGTGTGAGGTGCAGGGCGGGATCCTGGATCCAAGCCAAGGGCGGCTTGCTCCACAGACCAGGTGAAAAATGCGGAAAAGGGGCGGGGGGGTGACATCACCCAGAAGTGCTCCACCTCTGGGGCAATTATCGGGGGCGGGGCGGGCCCCAGTCAGACGCAGGCAGCCCCAAAGCCTGAACAGGCAGGGCCGGACCCAGGTACAGACCCAGGTAAGAGGCCAAGGTCCGGAGGGGCCGCGGGCGCGGGACAGGGGTGACACCCCACGTCAGGGCACGTGGGTCTGCGGAGCTGGGGTCCCCCACGAAGGGTTTGCAGGACTCGCATCCGGCCTTAGGTGTTTATGGGTCAGTCTGTGGGTGAGCCAGTGGGTCCCGGGGGTCACGAGGCCTGGGCGGCTTTCAGGTCTCGGGGTGCTCCTCCCGGGGACCAGCTCCTCCGTGTCCCGGGTGGGTGTGACAGACAGGAGGACCCGGTGGGGAGGGGAGGGGCGGCTGCCCTGAAACCAGAGCGCCCTGTCGCGGGTACCCAGATCTACGAGGCTTCCGGCCTCCAGGCTCGGGGCCCTGCGCTCGGCCTACCCTGCACCCCTACGTGCCCCATCCGTGCCCACCAGGGGCGGACGGCGGGCGTGTGGTTTGAGGGGCGACGGCGGAGGGCGGGGCTCAGCGCGGGGGGCGGGGTCTCGGGCGGGGGCGGAGCCCCAGGGCACGGCCGTTCCCCGCGCGCCGCGATTGGTCCCCGCGCGCCTGCCCCGCCCCCTCCGTGAGCCCCGCACTTAAAAGAGCCGCCTCTGCGCCGCCCTCGTAGATTCTTCGCCTGCGTCCGCTGGGCCCCGGAGCTAGAACCGCCGCGGGACCCGCCGGCCCCGGCCAGCGAGCGGCGAGCCCGCGGCGCACAGAGGCCCGGCCGCCCCGGAGCCCGCGGCCGCCGGGATGTTTCCCCGGGAGACGACGTGGAACATCTCGTTCGCGGGCTGCGGCTTCCTCGGCGTCTACCACATCGGCGTGGCCTCCTGCCTCCGCGAGCGCGCGCCCTTCCTGGTGGCCAACGCCGCGCACATCTACGGCGCCTCGGCCGGGGCGCTCACGGCCACGGCGCTGGTCACCGGGGCCTGCCTGGGTGAGCGGGGAGGCCCGCGGGGCGGGGTGGTTCTCGGTGGGCGCAGGGCGGCCCCGCGGCGAGTCGGTGGGTGCCGTGGGGAGGGCTCCTGTTCGCGCCCCAACCCGCGAGGATCCACCCCGCGTCGCTGGCCCGGGGGCGGGGCCTGGCTTGTTTTGCTCCGAGGGTGCCGGGGCCGCCTCCGGGCGCAGAGGTTGCGGGGCGGGCGGGCGCAGCAGAAGCGGCTTCATTGGACAGAGAAAGCTCGTGGACGGGACCGTGAGAACCCGAGGAGGGACCTGAGCGCCCCCCCCCCCCCGTGGCCCGGGATATTACAGCCGGTGCCAGCGGTCGGTCACTGTGTCCTGGGCCTCCGCAGTTCCAGGCTGTTATGGGGGGCCTGGCACGGGGGTGGCCTCTGAGGGGCGTCTGGGAACCGTGGCCTGGTCCTTCCCAAGGCCCGGGAGGAGGAGCCCCGCTGAGACGAGGGTTGGAGCGAGGGGCTGCCCTGCCCTCTCCTCACACGCGGTGCCCTGTGGCCCGGCTCCCGGGCATGGCCCACCACTTTGGCACACGTCACGGGTGAGGGTGCTTCTGGGCTCTGGAGCCTGTGGTCAGGAGGGCGCGGGTCTCTGTGTGCTGGGCTGGCCTCGGCTGCTGACATCGGCTGCCGTGAGGAAGCGCTGTTTACAGCACACGACCTCAGGAGTCCTGGAACTGCTGCCCAGCTCCCAGCCTGCAAGGACACCCAAGATGCCAGGGGCGCCCTGCTCAGCAGGAGCCTGTCCGGCCTTCGCCCCTGCCCTCTTCCTCTGATCTTCGTCCTGGGAGGGATGGGGCTGGACCACAGAAGTGAACCCCCCACGTCCCAATAATTAGAGCCGTTATTGGAAGAGCCCCCTTCAGCCCCCTCCCTCTCACGGAGGCCTCAGACAAGCTCCCCTCATTCGGCCCCCTGGCTTCAAGACACATCAGGGTCCCTGCTACCCCAGCTAGGGATGCTTCTCCCACAGTGCCTCCCACCCTGCTCCCAACAAGACTCCAACTCTCAGGTGGTTGTGCTGAAGCCCCTAGTGTGGCAGGTGCTGGCTGAGAAGCCCCTGGCCCCACACTGCCCCACTCCTGACCAGGGCAATGCCCTGGAGGAGGGCTCAGACCTCAGCTCCTCCCCCAAGGTTCCTGACCACTCCTAGGGACTAGCCCCATGCTGGCCAGCACCCCTGGGCCCCAAGAGGAGTGTCTGTCTGGGTGCTTGCTCTTGGCTGCAGTGGGACACAGGTGTGCTTTCCTAGGGACTGGGTCCTGACTGCTTCTAGCCCAGCACCCCCTGTGAGCTGTGCCGTGTGTGCCCAGCTGGGCTTTGTGTGTCTCTCCCATCCCCCCACTGGATCTGGCCAACTGGGTGAAGGCTGAGACCGGTCAGAGTTGAGCGTCTGCCTGGTCCCCTGTCCTGGGCTGAATGCCACAACAGGCCCAGTGACTCATGGGGACAGACAGTTGGGAAATACCAGGCAGAGGGCAGGTCCTGGTCTCAGCTGACCAGCCTCTGCTGTCTTTGGTCCCATGGGAGGTGGCCAAAGTCCCAGCTGTGAGCCAGGCCCCGTGGGCACTGGGACTCCTCCAGGGTCTGTACGCCATGGAGCCCTGGGCACAGGGCCACGAAGGATGGTGGGTTCCTAAGCCCGGGAGCACTGGCCCCTAACCTCGGTCATGCTGCCCCAGGTGAGGCTGGTGCCAACATCATCGAGGTGTCTAAAGAGGCCCGGAAGCGGTTCCTGGGCCCCCTGCACCCCTCCTTTAACATGGTGAAGACCATCCGTGGCTGCCTGCTAAAGACCCTGCCTGCTGACAGCCACGAGCATGCCAGTGGGCGCCTGGGCATCTCCCTGACCCGCGTGTCGGATGGCGAGAACATCATCATATCCCACTTCAGCTCCAAGGATGAGCTCATCCAGGTGGGGGGGCCTGGGAAGGCCATGCTGCGGGGGGGCAGCTCGAACCCCAAGGCCCCTGCTCACTCTCTCGTGCTCTGTCCCTGCCCCAAAGGCCAATGTCTGCAGCACGTTCATCCCTGTGTACTGCGGCCTCATTCCTCCCTCCCTCCATGGGGTGGTAAGTACCCCTAACCCTGATCACCTTCCATGGGGTGGGATGTAGGATGAGGGACAGAGGAGGAGGCTGCCGAGCACCATCCCCTCAGGCCATTGCTCTGCCACTTCGTTACCCCACTTCCCCTGTCAGTCCCTGGCGTCCCTGACAGCCACCTCCCTGTGTTACTCAAGAAACAGGGCAGCTATGGCAACACACGCTTCCTGTGGCTCTCCGTCCCTGCCTGCCCCCCACCCCCCGCCATCTGCGATCTGCTCAGTGCCCCGGCTGGCCCACAGCCAGTGCCCAGTGGATAAAATGCTCAAATGAAATAGCCACTGAATGGGACGCTTGGTGGCCGGGTTGGGTGGCTGGCACAGCTGGCAGGCCCTCACGTGCAGCCCTGTCTGTGTGTCCTGCGGAAGCGCTATGTGGATGGTGGCATTTCAGACAACCTGCCGCTCTACGAGCTGAAGAATACCATCACGGTTTCCCCCTTCTCGGGCGAGAGTGACATCTGCCCACAGGACAGCTCTAGCAACATCCACGAGATTCGGGTCACCAACACCAGCATCCAGTTCAACCTGCGGAACCTCTACCGCCTCTCCAAGGCCCTCTTCCCGCCCGAGCCCTTGGTGAGCCCTGCTCTGGGGACTGGCCTGCCCAGCCTCTCCTCACTGGGCACCTTGAATTCTGAGTGCCCAGGGTAGGGTGGGAGTCTGTGCAGCCTCTTCTGAGGGCTGGGGGAAGCGCACAACTTTTCCAGGGGCAGACGACCCACCCAGCCTCTCTATCTAACCTCTCTGTCTAGCAGGTTCCATGTCCAGCCGCTCTCTCACTGCAACCTCCATTCAAGCAGTTCTCCTGCCTCAGCCCCTCAAGTACTGGGATTACAGGCGCCCACCACCACATCTGGCTAATTTTTGTATTTTCAGTAGAGACAGGATTTCACTATGTTGGCCAGGCTGATCTCTAACTCTTGACCTCAGGTGATCTGCCTGCCTCAGCCTCCCAAAGTGCTGGGCCTCTTTTTTTTTTTTTTTTGAGACAGGGTCTTGCTGGGTACGGTGGCTCACACCTGTAATCCTGGCACTTTGGGAGGCTGAGGCCAGTGGATCACGAGGTCAGGAGCTTGAGACCAACCTGGCCAATATAGCGAAACCCGGTCTCCTAAAAATGCAAAAAAAAGTACCAGGCACGCGCCTGTAATTCCAGTTTACTCGGGAGGCTGAGGCAGGAGAATCACTTGAACCGGGAAGGTCGAGGTTGTGGTGAATTGAGATCACACCACTGCACTCCAGCCTGGATGACACAGCAAGACTCTGTCTCAAAAACACAAAAACAGGACCTCACTCTGCCACCCGGGATGGAGTGCAGTGGGTTGATCTTGGCTCATTGCAATCTCTGCCTCCTGGGTTCAGGCAATTCTCCTGACTCAGCATCCCGAGCAGCTGGGATTACAGCCCTGCGCCACCATGCCCAGCTAATTTTTGTATTTTTAGTAGAGACGGGGTTTTGCCATGTTGGTCAAGCTGGTCTCTAATCCTTGACCTCAAGTGATCTGCCTGCCTCAGCCTTCCAACGTGCTGGGATTACAGGCGTGGGCCGCAGCACCCGGCCTCCTGTCCAGCCTTGATTTTTTTTTTTTTTTTTTTTTTTGAGGCGGAGTTTCGCTCTTGTTGCCCAGGCTGGAGTGCAATGGCGCGATCCCGGCTCACCGCAACCTCCGACTCCTGGGCTCAGGCAATTCTCCCGCCTCAGCCTCCTGAGTAGCTGGGATTACAGGCACGCGCCACCACGCCCAGCTAATTTTTTGTATTTTTAGTAGAGACGGGGGTTTCACCATGTTGACCAGGATGGTCTCGATGTCTTGACCTCGAGATCCTCCCGCCTCGGCCTCCCAAAGTGCTGGGATTACAGGCTTGAGCCACCGCGCCCGGCCACAGCCTTGATCTTGTTCTGGATCTAGGATAGGTTTTGGGGCTGGGGGCTGCGGAGGGAGGTGGCTGTCAGGGGGACTCCAGAAGCCGAACGGGGATGCGTGGGCCGCCCACTTCCATTTGGTCCTCCTCACTTGCAGGTGCTGCGGGAGATGTGCAAGCAGGGCTACCGGGACGGCCTGCGCTTCCTGCGGCGGAACGGTGCGCGGGACCGGCCGGGGTGGGCGGGCTGGGCTCGGCTCTGCTGCCTTCTGCTGGCTGACCAGGCCGCGGCCGCGCTGATTAACTGGGAATCCCTTCTCGTCCCCACCCCAGGCCTCCTGAACCGGCCCAACCCCTTGCTGGCGTTGCCCCCCGCCCGCCCTGACGGCCCAGAGGACGAGGAGGAGGACGAGGCCGTGGAGAGCGCCCGAGCGGAGGATCACTCGCAGCCGCCGGAGGAAGGTCACATCCTGGAGCACCTGCCCGCCCGGCTTAATGAGGGTGCACCTCGGGGACTGGACTGGAGGAGGGGAGGCAGGAGGGGAGGGAAGAGAGGAGGGGATGGTGAGGCGGGGAGGAAAGCCGAGCGGATCCTGGGCTCCCCTGCCTCCGCTGGCCGCCAACCTCCTGCCTGCCCGCAGCCCTGCTGGAGGCCTGTGTGGAGCCCACGGACCTGCTGACCACCCTCTCCAACATGCTGCCCGTGCGCCTGGCCACGGCCATGATGGTGCCCTACACGCTGCCGCTGGAGAGCGCCCTGTCCTTCACTATCCGGTGTGGGGGCAGGAGGGTCCGGAGAGGGGCCCTGGGGACGGACTTGGGGATCATCCGCACTTGGGGATCATCCGCGAGTGATGGTCACAGGGAAGGCGGGGTGGGGTGGGCGGTGCCGAATCAGGGCACAGACA
This sequence comes from Callithrix jacchus, assembly GCF_049354715.1. Taxonomy (NCBI): domain Eukaryota; kingdom Metazoa; phylum Chordata; class Mammalia; order Primates; family Cebidae; genus Callithrix; species Callithrix jacchus. Next base: position 131,082,448 of record NC_133511.1, on the reverse strand, counting down.
GCCTCCGGTGGGTGGGCGTGTGGGCCTGGCCGAGCCCCTGAGCGCGCACTCGCCCCCTCCCCAGCTTGCTGGAGTGGCTGCCCGACGTTCCCGAGGACATCCGGTGGATGAAGGAGCAGACGGGCAGCATCTGCCAGTACCTGGTGATGCGCGCCAAGAGGAAGCTGGGCCGCCACTTGCCCTCCAGGTGAGCCGCCGACCGCGCGCCCACCTGCCCGTCCACAGCCCGCGGCGCCTTTGCCCGGCACTGAAGCCCTCCCTGCCCCGGCCCCGCCCCGCAGGATGTCGGAGCAGGTGGAGCTGCGCCGCACCCAGTCGCTGCCCTCCGTGCCGCTGTCCTGCGCCACCTACAGCGAGGCACTGCCCGGCTGGATGCGCAACAACCTCTCGCTGGGGGACGCGCTGGCCAAGTGGGAGGCGTGCCAGCGCCAGCTGCTGCTTGGCCTCTTCTGCACCAACGTGGCCTTCCCGCCGGACGCTCTGCGCATGCACGCGCCCTCCGGCCCCGCCCCCGCCCCTGCAGACCCCGCCCCTGCGGGCCTGCCCCCCTGCTGAGCGCCCCCTCCTGCAGCCCGGCCCCCAAGAGTCGGTGCCCTAGGGCTGCCTGAGACCCCAACCCCTGGCCTCGTCCATGACCACTGCGAAGTGAGGAGGAGGGGGCCGCACAGCTGCCGAGAGGGGGCCTTGCAGTGGACCCCCGCCAGCCACTCACAGCTGCACTGAGTGGGGAGGTTTGTACACCCCCCGCACCCCGGGGCCGCGGAGGCCCGCGCACCTGTGCCTTAGTCGTCCTTCCCGTGCCGCCCGCGCACCTCCCCACACATACTCCGAGAGCTCTGCAGCTGCTCTTCCCTCTGTTTTTCTTGTCCTGCTGAAAAGTCCGTGTGAAGAATTATTTATTTTTGCCAAAGCACATGTAATAAATGCCGCAGCCCAGTCTCTGCCCACTTCGCTTGTATGTGACCGCCGGCTTGCTGGAGAGCATGGTGGCTAGGCGCGAGCGCTCCTCAGCTGACCAGCATCTCCACAGCTGCAGGTCAGGGCTTCCAGCGTCGCAGTCCTGGGCCTGGCATGTGGAACGTGCCAGGCTGGCCTGGGCACCCCCTGCAGGCATATATGAGTCTGCTGCATTCCTGCCTACCCCCTGGCTAGGACCCATCCACACGACCCCCACTTTGCCCGGAGGCCTCCTGGCTGACCCTTGGCCACAGCCTTCTGAGAGCTGATGGAAATATTTGGGACCAAGATCCTTGGTAAATAAAACAGGAAACTGTTTGCAAAAGGTGTCACCTGCCCATCCACCACACAATGACACAGCGGGGTGTGTGGCTTTTGGGGTTGGACAGCTGTAGAGGCCAAGGTCCCTGAAGCTGAGCACAGAGAACCCGAGTCAGGGCACACACACAGCTGGCCCGGTGGGTGGGGGTGTGGTCCTCAGGGAGCCCCTGAGCGTGCCACTTGCCCCCTCCCCAGCTTGCTGGAGTGGCTGCTCCAACTTAGGCATTTGGCCCAAAGCTCTGTCCCCCACTCTCACAAGCCTCTCTGGCTTCATGCACACATGCTCTTGTTCCCCTGCCCCCCCTCCCCATACCCAGCCTCCTGCCAGTACACAGGGGTGGAGGGGGCTGGGATATGGAGGCAGGTGAGGTCCTAGCTGAAGGGGGCTCAGCACTGTGCTGGAGAAGTGGTTTCCTGAGAGCATACTCTGCATGGCTGGGGAGGCCACCAGAGGGGAGAAGGCCACCGCTCCTTGGTAACAAAAAAGGACCCATGGCCTGAGGCTGCTGGAGCAGAGCCCTGGACCTGGCTGGCTGTCCAGAGCTCTTAGCCCTGCCAGAGCCAGCCCCCACCTGCTCCTCCCAGAAGGCGTGGGGTGGCTGTGGTGGCAGCCCCCTGCCAACAATAACGGTTGGTTCTGGGATCCAGGACCGGGTGAGCCGGCCAGGCAGGTCCCTGGTGCGCCTGTGCCAGGGGCCAACCCCCTTGGTCTCAAGGTCCTGTCCCATAAGCCTAGCCTATTTGGTTCAGCTGGGTCCCAGGCCCCTTCGCTTGAGAAGCAGAGGCCTTGCAGCCCCCAGGATTGCTGGGCAGGATCATGAGGCCAGCCCTGCAGGTGGGTGAGGGGCCAGGCTGGGGCTGGGGCTGGGGCTGGGCCTGGGAAGGGCTCCTTGGTCTCCTGAGGAATTTTCTCCCCGGCAGGAGGGTTCCACTCGGGCCTCACGAAGCTCCTCTTTCCCCTCCTCCCCAGAGGGGAGCCCTAGTGAGGAGTGCTGGGAGGGGCTGCTGAGGTGGGACCTCCCTGTGCCCCAGCTGGTTCACTGAATACTGCTCAGTTCGACATTTTCTAGCGTTACATGTTGACTGTTTTTGTTGTGAGCTGGAGTCGCGCTCGGTTGCCCAGGCTGGAGTGCAGTGGGGTGATCTCAGCTAACAGCAACCTCCGCCTCCTGGGTTCAAGCCATTCTCCTGCCTCAGCCTCCCGAGTGGCTGGGATGGCGGGTGTGCGCCACTATGCCAAGCTAATTTTGTATTTTTTTTTTTTGAGATGGAGTTTCACTTTGTCACTCAGGCTGCAGTGCCATGGCTCGATCTCGGCTCACTGCAACCTCCACCTCCTGAATTCCAGTGATTCTCTTGCCTCAGCCTCTAGAGTAGCTGGGACAACAGGCGCATGCCACCGTGCCCGGCTAATTTTTTTTTTTTTTCAGTAGAGATGGGGTTTCACTGTGTTAGCCAGGACGGTCTCGATCTCCTGACCTGGTGATCCGTCCGCCTTGACCTACCAAAATGCTGGGATTTACAGATGTGAGTCATGGCGTCCGGCCATTTTTAGTAGAGACGGGGTTCGCCATGTTGGCCAGGATGGTCTCGAACTCCTGACCTCAGGTGATCGGCCCACCTTGGCCTCCCAAAATGCTGGGATTCAAGGCGTGAGCCGGCGCGCCGGGCCTACGTGCTTATTGTTTAAAAATTGGGAAAGTATAGAGAAGAGAGTAGCGCCTCCCCACCCCAGAGATAAACGATGCGAGTCTTTGGTCTGTTTCCTGCCCGGCTTTTTCCTGCACACACGTTTGGCGCCTTAAGTCGGGCTCTCCCGGACGGGAGCGGCCCCTCCCAGGCGCTGGTGTCTACGCCGCCCCCGGAGCCTTGTCCCTGCTCCAGGGGGTCCCTGGGTCTCCAGGGCACATCGCTGCTCCTCTGCTCGCTCAGGCCGACAGAGATCGGGCCGCCAGGGCAGCTCAGAGACGCGGGGACAGGCGACAGCAGCACAGAGCGGCCTCTCCCGGGGCCGGCCCAAGTGGGGGGTCTCGGTGCCCGTGAGGCTGCAGGGGTCGCTCCGGGCCCGGTGCCTCTGGCGTCCCGTCCGGGTCCCAGCTGGGGCGGGGCGCGCCCAGCGTTTCCGGGAGGAGGTGCGGCGAGAGGCAGGTGCGGCAGCGCAGCTCACAGGTAGGCAGGCGCCCGCTGGTCCCGCCACCGAGGCCCCTCCACCGCCGCCCGCCCGGCACCCTCTCCCGGCCGCCGTGGCCCGCGCCAAACCTGAGCGTGTCGGTCAGGGACTCCGGGTGCCCCTCGGGACGTGAGGCCGCTTGGGCCGGGGCAGGCTTGGCCTCCAGAGTTGCAGGAGTGCAGGCGGCTGCCCGCCGCACCCGGCCAGCCCATCCTCCCAGCTCCCTGGGGCCCAGCCGCCGTGGCTTCCGGCAGGGGTGGACCTTCGTTCTAGCCTGAAAGCTGGAGGCTGAGGCGACAGCGTGGCCTGGAGGCAATGGCCCTGGTCTCCCGTGTCCCCTTGCCTCACCTGCTCAGACTTGCTCTCTTCGGAGGTGGCCCGGCTAAGGAATGAATACGGGAGGACCCTGGGCGTGGAGCGAGGGGCCAGGATCCCAGCTTTCCGGTGGGGGACGGTGGGTGTCGCTGGGGAGCAGCTCTGGGAATCCGGGATGAGGACACTGTGGGAAGGACAGGTGGCCCTGGTTAGGGGGCGGGGCGTCCCTGCAAGGAGTTCTGGGACAGGGAAGGGCCTTAGTGATGGGGGGCAGGGGGGTTAGGTTTCGAATCTGAAAGTATTTCTGAGCAGAGCGTCAGAGGCGAGGGGCTCTGCCGGTTGGGACCTGGCCCCTGCACCCTGCTGGCTTAGTTGTGGGGAGGGAGGGGCTGGTGGGCAGGAGGGAGGAGTTTGCCCCGGCTGCCAGCTGTCATGAGGCTGGGCCACCCAGGCCCAGCCTAGGGGCCAAGGACTTGGTCAGGGCTGGCTGAACCCTCACTTGGGATCAGATCTCCAACTGCAGACTGACCCCAAGCCTGCCCCTCTCAGCTTTCAGGAGCCACTTTTCCCATCACCAGGTCTCCACCGGCCCCTGAGACTGCCCCCACCTCCAGCTTCCCATCCTGAACTGGGCAGCTCCTCCTGGGGCTCTCGCCTCTCCCTGGGTCCCAGCTTCCTGAGATGCCAGGCCCATCGGGGCAGCACCCACAGGCCCTGAGCCTATTTCACCCGCCCCAGTGACAGCCTCAGCCCCCTGGCCCCACCTTGCCTTCTGCCCACCTTCCCACCTGCTGCAGGGAGGGCCTGCAGCTGACCCTTCAGACACACTTGCACCCCAGCAGCTCCCCTCCCGAATTTCTTCTGACTCTCCCTTGGCTTCACAGCACCTGAAGGCCAGGCTGAGGCCCCCTGTTCCCATGGCCAGCCTGGGAAAGCCTGGGGCTGATGAGGTCCAGGAGGAGGAGGGGGAACTGGAGGGAGGCCGTGCAGAGCCCCGGGCTGCCATGCTGGAGCAGGCCCAGGAGCTGTTTCTGCTATGTGACAAGGAGGCCAAGGGCTTCATCACCAGGCACGACCTGCAGGTGAGTCCCTGGCCCTAAGAGACTGCCTCAACCCGGGGCAGACCTCAGTGGCTCATCCGTGCTGTCCTTCCCTGACCAGGGTCTCCAGAGTGACCTCCCCCTCACGCCTGAGCAGCTGGAGGCCGTGTTTGAAAGTCTGGACCAGGCTCACACTGGCTTCCTCACCCCCCGGGAGTTCTGCCTGGGCCTGGGTGAGCCTGAGACCCACCCATTCCCCACCGCCCAGAGGCTGGAGCACCCATGGGGAGGCTGGGTGCCTGTGGCCCCTGAGGGTTGCCTGCGCTCCTCCTCCCTCCAGGGCCAGTGCTGGTGTCTGTACGCCCTGGCGCCTGGGGTCCCCAGCTCTGCGGAGTGTGTGGAAGCTGATCTTCCTGCCGACTCCTCTCCTGTGCTATGCCCCGTGGGGCTGGGACCCGGCCTGCCTGTTCCCAGGCCAATAGGACCAGAACAAGGAAGAAAAACAGGAAACTGGGCCCTGAGAGAGGCCAGGATACTTGCTGGGAGGGTGAACGGGACGGAGCCAGGGCGGTGACCCACAGCCCCGGTAATGCTCGCTCCATGCCTGCAGGGATGTTTGTGGGGGTGCAGTCGACCCAGGGAGAACCCCCCGGCAGGAGTCCCGAGGAGACCTTTGAGTCGGGCTGGTTGGACGAGCAGGGCACGGGGGGCTCTCTGGACGAGGAGGAGGAGGAGGAGGAAGAGGAGGAGCGATTCCACACTGCGCTGGAGCAGCTGGGGGTGGCCCCCGTCCTGGGCGAGTGAGTCGGCGCTGGCCCTGCCACCCCGCCCTCCTGTTTCTCTGCCTGCTTGCTGTCTGCCCCTGTCACCCGAGTGCGGGTCCCGCACAGGCTCAGGCCCAGCCCAGCGTCAGCTGCGACACCCTGGGAGGGACCCGTCGTGATTTCCCGCAGAATTTGCATTTCAGGAGGCAGCAGCCAGGGCTGCAGGGAGGAGGGGCGGCGCCGGGAGCGGGGCCACAGACCAGCCCTGCCCGGGTACACACTCCTCACCGGCCGCCCACGCTGGGCAGCGGCGAAAGCGCTCAAGGGAGGGATGCTCTGCACGCGTCAAGCGCTCCTGTCGGGTCCGGGACCAAGGAGTCTCCAGGGGTTGCCGTGGGCGGAGGGGAGCCTGTTCCCCGCCTCTGCCAGCTGCAGCCTCAGTTCTCGCCCGCCCTCCAGGCAGCGGGCTGTGAGGTCGCTCTGGGCCCAGCTGCAACGCGAGCGCCCGGAGCTGCTGAGCTCTTTCGAGGACGTTCTGATACGCGCGTCGGCCTGCCTGGAGGAGGCGGCCCGGGAGCGCGACGGCCTGGAGCAGGCGCTGCGGAGGTGAGCGCCGGGTGGGGTCTGGGGGCCAGCGGAGGGCCTCAGGCAGCAGCAGAGTCGGTGCTGGGGGCCTGTAGCGCCGGAAAGTTCTCATCCAGGTCTCCCTGTCCCCCGAAGGCGCGAAAGCGAGCACGAGCGGGAGGTGCGCGCTCTGTACGAGGAGATGGAGCAGCTTCGCGAGCAAAGCCGGCGCCCGCCAAGTCAGGTGGGCCTCGGGCCCCGCCCTCCCGCCAGGCCCAATCCCACCGCGCTGGCCCCGCTGGCTCCGCCTTCCCCGAATTAACCCCACCCCGAGGGCTCCACCTCTGCGGGTCCCTGCTGCCCCCAGTCCAGGGAGACCCCGCTCCGTCCTGGCCCCCTCCCAGCCCCTGGCCCTCCGTGTGCCTCCTCTGCACTCCCGGGCGGCCGGCGAAGGCTCAGTGGTCCTCCGTGCGTCCCAGAACTTCGCCCGCGGGGAGCGGAGAAGCCGCCTGGAGCTGGAGCTGCAGGGTCGCGAGCAGGACCTGGAACGCGCGGACCTGCGGCAGCGGGAGGTGAGCGCCCGGCGCCTGCCCCGTCCCCACAGCCAGCCGTGCACGCTCCCCTGTGCCTCAGCGTCCCCGGCCCGCGGGTTGTCGGGAGCCTGGGCACGCGCAGCACCCCGGGGAAGAGGGAGCGTTCCTCGCCGGTCTCCATCCCTCCAGCTGGAGCAGCAGCTGCGGGTCCGGGCTGCGGAGCACCTGGAGGCGCAGGCCCAGAACTCCCAGCTGTGGCGGGCGCACGAGGCGATGCGAGCGCAGCTGGAAGGAGCGCAGGAACAGATCCGCAGGCTGGAGGACGAAGCGCGAGGCCGCCAGGAGCAAACCCAACGGTGCCGGGGAACGGGGCTGGGGCGGGCCCTGGGGCGTGTCCCAGGGGACGGGCCGACGGGCGCTCAGGTCTGCGCCACTTTGATCCCCACCTCAAAGTCCCAGCCCCGCTCTGTGGGAGGAAGGGTCTTCTAGGGGGTCCTGGGGCTCCCCAGTGGCCTTCCTGCAGCCGGGTCACCACCTCCCACCCACAGAGACGTGGTCGCCGTCTCCAGGAACATGCAGAAAGAGAAAGTCAGCCTGCTACGGCAACTGGAGTTGCTCAGGTACGGCCAGGCTCAGGCCGGCGAGGGAAGGGCTCAGCGGAGCCTGGGGGCTCCAAGCTCCCAACATTCTTGGCTACCACCCTGCTCCACTGGAAGTCCTTCCTTATGTCTGCCTTTCACCCCTCATGCTGCAGTCCCAGCCAGACACCTCTCTTCTGTCTGAGGGGAGTCAGAGCCCACCTCCCCCGCCTTGCGCTCCCTCAGACCCGCTCAGTGTCGGACTCCTCCTTCCCTAGGGAGCTGAACACGCGGCTTCGAGACGACAGGGACGCCTTCGAGGCCAGGCGGGCGGGCAGCAGCCGCAGGAAGGCTCTGACCACGGCCCGCCTGCCTGGGCCCACCTGCTGCTGTTGTTGCTGTTGCTGGACTCGGCCCCCGAGACGAGGCTCTGGCCACCTTCCCAGTGCTCGGTGACCAGCCCTGAGTGACTGACGGAGCGTCAGCTGGAAGCTGCGCTGGCAGGAGACTTGTCATGGGTGGGGGGATGCCTGCTCAGGATGCGGGCTCTCCCCAGGGGGCCCCAGGCCTGCCTGACCGAAGACATGAAGAACTAGCCTGGAGTGGTCAGGGGCCTCCAGTGGTCAGGGTCCCGTGTGCCCTCTGCCAGTCTTCATTCTGTCCCCATTCAGTCAACCCCATCTCAGTTCAGCAGAAAACCCCCGATCAAATAAACCCACTGCCTGCACTGCATCCTCCTGGCCTTCCTGCGTCTGGGAGCCGCAGCCTGTGTGTGCCCGTTGCATGGGTGGCCACTGTGCACGCGTGCCGTGTGGGTGACCACGTGGGCCTGCGGCACCAGGGCTGAGGTCCTTGTGTGTCCTCTTGTGTCCCTGGTCATACCCCCCAACGCATACTACTCATCAAGGCTGGAGCCCCACAGGGCCCTGCACAGTGTGTGGGTCAGGGCTCCCCATTGTCTTGCCCAGTCCTCATCTGTGTCAGTGATGAATGAGTTCGGGGGGCGGAGGGGGGGAGCCACCTCCTTCCTCACTCCCACTCTTGGCTTCCTGGTGCCGCCCTAGGCCGGTCCTGCCCTTCCTCCCTCACCTGCTCGCACCACTCCCAGTGGCCCCTGCCAGTATCTCTGGCTGCGACCCCAGGCCTGCCCGGGTCTCCGCAGCCTAGTGTCTCTCCTGCATCTGCCCACAGCGCCAGGCCCTCCCCTACCCCAGGCCGGCAACCGTTCTGCCGACCCCTGAAGCCTCTGGGCGGTTCCAGGGTGCGGAGAAAGAGATGGGGTTGGGCCCGGCCGCCACAGCGTGGGGCCTCTGGCTGCACTGGTCGCCGCCATAACTCCGGGCCCGCCTCCCGCTCACCTCCTCCGTCCCTGGCTAGGGTGGACCCTTGATGGGCTGTTGGCGCCCTCAGGGCTGCAGCTCGCCCGGCCCCCGCAGTGCGGGGTCGACCCCCAGCGCCTGCACCCACCGGCTGCCGCTCGCCACGCGGGTTCAGACTTGCCGGGCTTCTGCCACCGCGGGCGGGGCCTGCGGGCTGGGGCGGGGCCGGGGATGGGAAGGGGCGGGGACTGAGGCCTGGGGCGGGACCGGGGACGGGGAAGGGGCGGGGCCTGAGGCCTGGGGCGGGGCCGGGGATGGGAAGGGGCGGGGCCTGCGGCCTGGGCGGGGCCGGGGCGGGGCGTCTCCTCGCAGGCCCCGGGCTGCGCATTCTCCGCGCTGGGAGCCGCCCCGCAGCCGCCGCCGCCGCCGCCGCCGCCCAGGCCCGAACTCCGACGCGTGGTGGGTAAGTGAGTGCGCGGCGCCGGCCGAGCGGGGCGAGGGGGCCGAGGCGGCCGTGGGGGCCGAAGGTCCTGCGCGCCCCAGTACCCGAGGCCCCGCCGCAGGCGCCCGGGGAGCCCGGGAGGCCGCGCCCACCGCCTGCCCAGCTTCCTCGCAGGCCCTTCCGCGGAGGCGGCGGCGGGCGGGTGGGAGAGTCGCCTCCCGGGGCCCCGGACGGGCCTGACGACCCCCTTCGTCCCAGCGGCCCCGGGACGCCCAGCCTGGACGCCCCGCTCATTGTCTCTGGACACGGCCCCCTTCCCTCCGCCCGCGTGCAAGTGGGCGCGCCATTGGCCGCGCCGGGCGGGGTCGGTGACCTCATTGCAGTGCCGGGGACGCCTGGCTGGCGCGGAGTCCGGGGTCCCCCCTGTGGGGGCTCTCCCTGATGGGGCGCGGGCCGCCCGGGGGCCTGGTGCAGTTCCCGGGGACTGGGGGAGGGCCGGAGAGCTATTTCTGGCCGGCCTTGTCCCAGGCGGTTCGCGGGGACCAGGCATTCCTGGGAAGAGCGGCCACTCCTCAGCGGGTCGCCTGCGTCCTGGCGGTGGAGGCTGCATCTGTGCCCAGAACCAGCCTCCCCAGAAGGCTTGGGACCTCACAGCCAGGCCAGGGGCAGGTCCCCCCGGCTCAGTGGCAGGGTCTGCTCCTGCCACTCCTCGTGTATTAGGCCCCAGCTCCGTCACGGAGGGTGACTCTCAGCTCAGTGGTCAGGTCTGGACCCCCCCCAGCTCCATGGTGCCTCTTTCCCAGGCTGTGGCTGCTGCTGTTTGCCGGGGTGGGGAAGGCCAGCGATGGGTCTGGAGGTAAGGCCAGAAATGTCCTCTGCCTTGGGAGGCCAAGGCGGGTGGGTGACCTGAGTTCGAGACCAGCCTGGCCAACGTGGCCAAACGCTGTCTCTACTAAAAATACGAAAAGTAGCTGGCAGAGGTGGCAGGCGCCTGTAATCCCAGCGACTCAGTAGGCTGAGGCAGGAGAACTGCTTGAACCCAGGAGGTGAAGGCTGCAGTGAGCTGAGATCCAGGCATTTCACTCCAGTCTGGGTGATCAGAGCAGAAAAAAACAAAATCACTGGGCGAGGTGGTGGTTCACACCTGTAATCTTAGCACTTTGGGAGGCTGACGTGGGCGGATCACGAGGTCAAGGGATCAAGACCAGATTGGCCAACAGGATGAAACCCCGTCTCTACTGAAAATACAAAAATTAGCCAGGTGTGGTGGCAGGTGCCTGTAATCCCAGCTACTCGAGAGGCTGAGGCAGGAGAATGGCTTGAACCAGGAGGAGGTTGCGGTGAGCCGAGATCGCACCACTGCACTCTAGCTTGGTGACAGAGCGGGACTCCATTTCCTCCCCTTCCCCCACCAAAAAAAAAAAAAAGTAAAAAAGAAAAACAAAGAAATGTCCTCTGCCTTGCCCCACCCTAGCCCAGACCAAAATACCAGGCTTGGCCAGTCCTATTCTGCCTCCAGAATGAACCTCGCGCACTCTGGCCCTTGGGCCAGACCTGCAACCTGTGACCTGACGTGCCCTTGTCCCTCTAGCCTAGACTCCTGGGGAGCTTCTGTCCACCTGTCCTACCGAGGAGTCGTTCCCAGCTGGCTGTGGAGTGCTGGGCAGGGTGGGGCAGAGCAGGCGGGGCAGTTAAAGTCCAGGCTTGGCTGTGCTGTCTGGAAACGCCGCCCGGGGCGCTCAGCTGCTGTCTGCACCCCACCCCTCCGCTTTCTCTGAGTGGCCTCCTCCACCCTCACTGCAGGCCTGTAGACTACCAGCCTGTGACGTGGGCCCCTGGGAATGCTATGGGGGGCGGGCAGACCGGCCTGAGCTCACTGGAGGGACCTGCTAGGGCCTCCTCCCCCGGCTGTCTGCTGGGGTGAGTCAGCAGTGATGGTTGGAGGCCCTACATGACCCCCGTCCTGTCTGGGGTCACCAGGGCTCTATCCTGGCTGTACTGCGTGAGGCTCATGAGTCGCTAGGTAAGTGGCTCACGTCCTGTTCCCGTGGGGGCTCCTTCGCAGGCCTCCCAGGAGAGCGGCTGGCTCCACCCCAGTCCTGGGCTGGCTTGGGCATCTGTGTCCCCTCTTTCTAGCTGTCCTCCTGTCACGGGTCTGGTGTTGTGGCCCTGCTGACCCCTCCTGTGCCTCCCCAGCCCCAGGATGGGAGAGTTCAACGAAAAGGCAACATGTGGCACCGTTTGCCTCAAGTACCTGCTGTTTACCTACAACTGCTGCTTTTGGGTGAGGAGGCGTTGCCCCGTGTCCGTCCCCCGTCCTGCGCCACCCTCAGACCCAGGCAGACTCGGTGACCAGCACCTACTGGCTTGTAGCTGGCCGGCCTGGCCGTCATGGCAGTGGGAATCTGGACGCTGGCCCTCAAGAGTGACTACATCAGCCTGCTGGCCTCCGGCACGTATCTGGCCACAGCCTACATCCTGGTGGTGGCGGGTGCTGTCGTCATGGTGACTGGGGTCCTGGGCTGCTGTGCCACCTTCAAGGAGAGGCGGAACCTGCTGCGCCTGGTCAGCAGGGCGGAGGCCATGGGTCGGGGAGTGCGGATGGGGCCCAAGGGGGCTTTGAACCTGTGCCTTGCTGTGCTCACCTGGCCCAGGTTGGGGTGGGGCACGGTCCTTCCCCACCTGCCGAGTCCTATGGGTCCCCATATTCCTGCTAGATCACCTGAGGGAAGCCACCAGCTCCGAAAGCAAGCCTCAGGGAGCCTGGCAGCCCCTCAGACCCCACCTGGAGCCTGGAAAGCCAGGATGGGGGCTCTGCTGAGGTGCCCAGACACTAGGCCTCAGAACAGAGGTGTCCTTGTCCCCCCAGTACTTCATCCTGCTCCTCATCATCTTTCTGCTGGAGATCATCGCTGGTGTCCTCGCCTACGCCTACTACCAGCAGGTGAGGGGCCTGGGCAGGCCATTCAGACACAGACATGCACAGGTGGGGCATACACATGCTGATACACACGTGACTACCACCAGCCCCACCCCCACAGTGCCAGAGCTGACCCACGTGCCACTGGGCCCTGGAGGTGGAGTCTAGGTCTCTGCAGGGGAACATGAGGTCGGGCTGGTGTCCAGGGGATCCGGAAGCCCTCTCTGCCTCTGCCACACTCACTCTAGTCACCCCGCCCCACCCAACCTCCCCTCATCCTGAGGTCCAGCCCCAGCCCTTCCCTTCGGTGTGAGCCAGGCCCTGGGCCTCTCCCCTGCCATCCTGGGGCTCTGCCAGCCCCACCTTGGAGAGTCTTAGACTGAGGCTGAAGTTTCCTGCACCCCAACCCCAGCTGAACACGGAGCTCAAGGAGAACCTGAAGGACACCATGACCAAGCGCTACCACCAGCCGGGCCACGAGGGTGTGACCAACGCTGTGGACCAGCTGCAGCAGGAGGTGGGTGGGCGGTGCTGGGAGGGGCACATTCGTCCCCAGAGCCTCCCTGGACTCACCCCAGCCTTGTTCTTGATGCAGTTCCACTGCTGTGGCAGCAACAACTCACAGGACTGGCGGGACAGCGAGTGGATCCGCTCAGGGGAGGCCGGTGGCCGTGTGGTCCCCGATAGCTGTTGCAAGACGGTGGTGGCTGGCTGTGGGCAGCGTGACCACGCCTCCAACATCTACAAGGTGGAGGTGGGCAGGGGACCACCCTCTAATATCTACGAGGAGGTGGGAGACAGCCCACTGAGAGCCTGCACTGGCAGGGACCTGACTCACTGGGTGCTAGGGGGAGCCTGGAACACCCTGGAGGCAGTGAGGGCCATGGGACATGCCCCCTGGGCACACCTGCAGCCCCTATTGGGATCCCACAGGGCGGCTGCATCACCAAGCTGGAGACCTTCATCCAGGAGCACCTGAGGGTCATTGGGGCTGTGGGCGTTGGCATTGCCTGTGTGCAGGTGAGGGCCCGTGGGGGTGACGGTGACCTTGTTGGGGACTCGGGCAGGTGGCCCCGTGGCATCTGCTTACGTACGCCTGCTCGGCTCTGCACACAGGTCTTCGGGATGATCTTCACCTGCTGCCTGTACAGGAGCCTCAAGCTGGAGCACTACTGACCCTGCCCCGGGCTTGGCCACGCTGGAGGTGCCTTGCTGCTGCTGCACCCAACTACTGAGCTGAGACTACTGAGCGCCAGGGCTGGGCTCCCGATGCCTCCCACCCTGTGCTATCGCCAGGGCCTCTGGGGACCCAAACCCCAGAGGCAGCTTCAAGTGCCTTTTGCTGCACACCAAAGTCCGGAGGCCTGAGCCCAGCAGCGGGGGCGCTGGCTGTGTGATGGCATGGGGGGTGGGGTGGACACACCCCGCCTGGCGGTCAGAAGCAGGCTGGAAGGGGCCTTGGTGAGTGGGGCAGGGCCAGGTGTTCCCTTCAGGTACTGGGGTTTTGCCTTGTGAGCTCTGACCCTTGGGCCTGCACCTCTGCCCCTCCCGACTCAGGGCTCCTCTGCCCTGACAGCCAGACCCCCTGCACTTTCCCACCACTGACACCCCCACCCGAGATGCTGTGTGGTCACTGCTGTGCCTGTGTGGGGCGGGGGCTTATTCACTGCTGTGTCCCAGATGCCTACAACTGTCCCTGCCACATACAGGTGCTCAATAAACACTTGTGGAACAGACAGGCGAGCTCGATGTGCTGGGAGATGGTGGTCTGTCCTCAGGATAGGCACCCACTGTTAACATCAAGACAAAGGGCAGAGCCAGGAGAGCAAACCCCTCATGGGGCTCCAGAGCAGGGAGGCCTGATGGCAGGGACGGCGAGCACAGGCCTCACAGTGGAACTGAGCACGCAGGCTCCTAAATGGCTAGATGGTGTGCAGAGCCCCTGAGGGAGTGGAAAATGGTTTCCAAAGATGCTTCTGGCCACAGTGGGGAGCTGATGTGGGAAGGTGCAGTTTGGGGGCCATGCCTGAGTAAGAGGCGCTAGGCAGATGGGGTGGGGGCAGTAGGGGATTCACATGGAGGAGCTTATAATACCTACTGGGGGCCAGAGGGCAGGAGGTGCCAGGGCCTGGTCACTGTACCCCCCACTGCCCATGCCCTGTCTCTAAGGCTCAGAACTGTAGACCCCCAAGCAGACCCCACTCTCCTCCAGCAGAGGACACCATGCCAGGTATCTGGGCAGCAGGGCCATCTGACCTGGGGTGCTTGCTGGCAGCAATGCCTGGACATCAGGGCCACCTCCCGGCCCAGCTAGGGGCATCTGAAGGCTGGTGCTGCCTTCTCTTTTACAGGAACCTGGCCTATACTCCCTGCTAGGCTTGGGGGAGACCCTCAAGGTCAGGCAGCAGCAGGCAGGGGTCAGCAGGTGCGGGTAGCCGTGACCACAGCTGAGATTGTTCGAGCCCCAGATCTGGTTTCTTTTTTCGTTTATATAGCTGTTTTGAGAGTGTCACGCTGTTGCCCAGGCTGGAGTGCAGTGGTTCCACCATTCACTGCAGCAGCAACCTCCCAGGCTCAAGTGATCCTCCTGCCTCAGCCCCGAGTGGCTGGGACTACAGGTGCCAAGGCTGTACCAGCTCATTTATTACATTTTTTTGTAGAGATGGGGGCTCACTAGGATGCCCAGGCTGGTCTTCAATTCCTGGACTCAAGTGATCCTCCTGCCTCAGCCTCCCAAAGTGCAAGCATTATAGGGGGAGCCCCCTTGCCCGGCCTAGATCCTGTTCCTCAGATTCCAAGAGAGAGGGTACAGGAGCCTCTGTGCTTGGCCTCAAGAGCTCCCAGAACCCAGGGGCCTCCAACAGCCCCAAAGTGGAAGACTCTCCTGGCCATGCCTCCTTCAGGGGTGACTGGAACAGGCTGACCCGGGGCTAGCAGGGGTCCTGCCTGCTTCTCTGGGCTGCTGCAGTGTGAGAGTTGGGCCCAGTCCCGGCCCCTGACATCCTAGTGAGGGCTGGGACCTTGGTGGTTCTAAAAGACCTTTACTGGATGGTTCCTTCCAGAGTTGGGGACAGGACACAATCCACACGCTGCAGCCAGGCATCCCTAGATGCCTCAGTCTTGTGAACTCGGGGCAGGACGATCACAGCCCATGGTTGGCATGGCAGGCGGGCGGGCTCCGGCAACGTCACTTCTCTAGGGGCGCGTAATTGAGCAGCTTCTCGATGAGGTCCACGTGGGCCAGCAGCATCCGGCGGCAGCAGTAGCGCTTCAGGCCCAGGGCGTCCAGGGCATCCCTGTGCCAACGGGAGAAGCAGAGAGGCCGGCTGAGCTCCACGTCCAGCTTACCTGTGGGCACTGCCTGCTGGCCTCAGCCCCCTGCTACCGGCAAGGTGACCAGATCTAATCCGGGTGGATCGGAAGGAGCCTCTTCTCCCACCTACTCTGGCTGTACATCTGTGTGTATAACATATGTAAGAAATGTAAATAAGATGAATACAAGTGATTTGGGGGAGCTCAGAAGACCAGGCTGCTGACGTGCAGCTCCCCACATCCAGCACCAGCCACAGCAGGGTGGCTCTCCAGGGGCCTGCCCTTAGCAAGCCCTACTCTGCTGCTGTGGGGTCTTTCCTCACCTCTGCTTCCTTCGGTCAGGGAAAGACTGCTTCTCCAGGGAGCCGCCTCTCTCATTTCCAAGTCAATCAGAAGCTTTCCCTGGGACCTAGCTCCAGTCACTCTCAAGACCTCCAGAAAATTCCCACACGGATGGCTCCAGTGTGTGGAGACAGAAGCTTGGGAAAGAGGCAGCCACGTGGGAGGCCCCTGCCCTTCCTATCCCTGGGGAAGGGTCTGGACAGGCCGCTAGCCACTCACTCTAGCAGCCCACTCAGCCCGTCCATTCCCTTTCCTCATTCACAGGGCCAGCTGCACTGAGCGCCTATGGCAGGCTGGCACACACACACACCCAGGCTTCACATATGACCAAGACACAGTGGCCACAGGTCAGACTCCAGCAGGGCGCCAAGACTCGGGCACAGTGGCGACAGCATTACCGAGGGACAAGCGCAGGAGAAGGATGCCTGCCCCTCAAAGTCCGACGGCAAGGGTGGGCAGCCAGTCTGCCCTACATTTATTTTATTTTATTTTGAGATGGAGTCTTGCACTGTCACCCGGGCTGGAGTGCAGTGGTGCAGTCTCGGTGGAGTGCAGTGGTGCAATCTTGGCTCACTGCACCTCTGCCTCTGGGTTCAAGCAATTCTCCGGCCTCAGCCTCCCAAGTAGCTGAGTTTACAGGAGCCCAAAACCACCCACAATTTTTTTTGTATTTTTAGTAGACACAGGGTTTCACTATGTTGGATAGGCTGGTCTCGAACTGCTGATCTTGTGATCTGCCTGCCTCAGCCTCCCAAAGTGCTGGGATCACAGGCGTGAGCCACTGGCTCCGGGTCTTGTGTGTGACGGAGTCTTATTCTCTCATTGAGGCTGGAGTGGCATGATCTCGGCTCACTGCAACCTCCGCCTGCCTCCCGGGCTCAAGCTATTCTCTGGCCTCAGCCTCCCAAGTAGCTGGGACCACAGGTGCGTGCCACCGCGCCCCAGGAGTTAAGAACAAAACCAAGAGGGCCAGGCGCTGTGGCTCACGCTTGTAATCCCAGCACTTCTGGAAGCTGAGGCAGGCAGATCACCTGAGGTCAGGAGTTCCAGACCAGACCTGGCCAACGTGGTGAAACCCCGTCTCTACTAAAAATACAAAAATTAGCTAAGCATGGTGGCAGTCGCCTGTAATTCCAGCTACTCGCGAGACTGAGACAGGAGAATTGCTGGAACCCGGGAGGCGGAGGTTGCAGCGAGCGGAGATGGAGCAGCTGCACTCCAGCTTAAAAAAAAACCTCCCGGGAGCAGGGTCTCCCCAGGCTGGTCCGACTTCCGGGGCTCAAGCAGCCCTCCCGCCCTGACCTACCGAAATGCTGGGATTACGGGCCTGAGCCGCCGCGCCCGCCCGCCCTGGAGCGAGGCTTGCAGGACACGGGGTGGGCCTGGGAGCAGACAGGAGATCGGGGCGGAGGCCCGGGCCTTACTGCGGGGGACCAGGCGCGTGCGACCCGCCAGGACACCACTGGCTTGAAGCCCAGCTCCCCTCTCTCCCCAGACTTCAGGGAACAACGTTCTCCCGAGAGCAGGTCAGAGAGCGGAGCTGGAGCAGTTGGGCCTGAAGCTGCCCACGGGAGCGCCGGCCCCAGACAGCGCTGCGCCTCCCGCTCCGGCCCGCACCCTCGGCCGGCCCCAGTCCCCAGCCCCAGGCCCCCCGTCCCCGGCCGCAGCCCCAGTCCCCCGGCCCCCGGCCCCCGGTTCCCAGCCCCAGCCCCAGTTCCCCGGTTCCCAGCCCCAGCCCCAGTCCCAGTTCCCCGGCCCCGGCCCCCGGTTCCCAGCCCCAGCCCCAGTCCCCCGGTTCCCAGCCCCAGCCCCAGTCCCCCGGTTCCCAGCCCCAGCCCCAGTCCCCCGGTTCCCAGCCCCAGCCCCAGTCCCCTGGCCCCCGGTTCCCAGCCCCAGGCCCCAGTTCCCCAGCCCCAGTTCCCCGGCCCCGGCCCCAGCCCCAGCCCCAATTCCCCGGCCGCAGCCCCAGTTCCCCGGCCCCGGCCCCCGGTTCCCAGCCCCGGCCCCAGTCCCCTGGCCCCCGGTTCCCAGCCCCAGGCCCCAGTTCCCCGGCCCCAGCCCCAGGCCCCCGGCCCCGGCCCCCGGCCCGCGCCTCACCCCTCGGTGTATTCGGCCTGCAGGAGCCCCAGGTAGGCTTCCCACTTGTTACCGACGATCTTGCCACAGGTGAAGCAACGCACGGGAATAATCATGGCGGCGGCGCGTCCCAGACTACCCGGCGGGGCCCGGCGACACGGGAAGAGCCCCCCCCAGGCCCCGCCCCGGGAGCGTCCACTGTCGCGGGGGGACCGGCTCCGCTCGTTCTCCGCTGCCCCGCCCGTTCCCCCACCAGCCCTGGCGTCGTTGCCCACAGTTTCCGCCGGGATGAGCTTTCCCCGTGCGTCCCGGGGCTGCTGGGTCCGCGCGGCCCCGGCAGCAGCAGATGGCGACCCCCCCCCGCCCGCCGTCTTGGTTCGCCCCGGGGCTACGGAGTCCAATCGGGGCCAAACGTCTTCCGCAGCGGCGGTTCGCGTTTCTCGTGTCCGCTTGACTGACAGCTGCGCGGCGGGAGCGGACGGCTGGAGCGGGACGCGGCGGCGCAGGTACCGCGCCCGGGGGTGGGGAGCGCGCGGCCAGTGTCCCGCGGCCCGAGGCGTCCGACCTGGAGCTTCTGGACCCGCACGTGAGCGGGGCGAGGGAGTTCGAGCCCGGAGCCGACACGCAGCAACAAGTGGGGTCCCGCGCGGGGCTCGGGGACAGGGCGGGCGGCGGCCGCGGAGGGTCTTCCTGCCGCCCCTCCTGGCCGCGCCGGGTAGAGGGTCCCTCCGCCTCGGCCTCTGCGCGCGGGGTGTCCGGGGGTCCCATTCTGGCCGCGGCCCGGCCCCTAGGGGCGCCACCCTGGTCTCGGCCGCGCGGTTACGGCCCCCGCCGGCCGCCCCCTGCCCCCGGGCCGCTGTCCGCGTCCTTCCCGCTCCTTCCCGGGTAGGGGGTCCGGGTAGGCCCGCTGGGTCGCGGCTCTGCTGGGCCTCCCGTCGTCCCGGGTCCCCGACGCTCAGACGCGCCTCTGAGCACGGGGCGAGGGGGCCCGGGAGGGAGGTCGCGGAAGAGGCGCTGAACCTTGAAGACCCCGGCACAGGGGACCCCTGGGCAGACTCCCGCAGCTGCACGGGCAGGACCCGCTCGGCTCTGCCTTGCCCTGGAGCCCAGGCCCACAGAGGCCTAGAGGAGGTGCCCGGGACTCTCGGATGGAGTGCGCGGGAGGGGGCGCGGGGCTGTGCCCCCGGGGTGGGGTGGGGTGGGGAATGAGGAGGTCGGTGTGCAGTGAGCGGCAAAGGGAGGCTCCTTGGAGGTGCGAGGTGGGCTGTGGGGGGTCGGTGTGCTGCGAAGTGGCGCCCCAGGAGGCTCTGGGCTGGCGTGCCGGCCTGGGGCTTCTGGCTGGGTTGGGCCTGTGCTCATCCTCTGCCGTTTTCTCAGGACAACCTGGGTCGGCCTTAGCTGCAGGGGAGGGGGATGAAGGGTTTCCTGGGTCCAGAGTGGTGCTGGCCACATCCACTGCACACTTGGGGTTTGTGCTCCCACCCTGGCCGGAGCCGTGAGCAGCTTCCCCGGTGGCATTTGCTGTACCCCACCCAGCCACGTGCAGAGCCACGAGCCGAGGCCACTTCCCTTCCCCGCCCCCTCCCCCCAGGATGGGTGGACGCACATCCTGCTCTGGGCAGAGGGGCAGGACAGGGGCCGTGAGTAGCCGTGGCCTGGGGTCAGAGCCGGGCTCAGCTGCAGAGGCTGCTGGTGGCTGTGGAGGTGAGGGAGGCAGCGGGGTCCGGATGTCAGCCGGGTGGGCCCTGGGGAGTGGGTGGAGGCCCGGAGGCTTCCTGGAGGAGGGTCCAGGGCCTGTCCCGCCCCTGCTCCTGCCTGCAGGAGTTGTTTACTCGGAGCGCGGGGCGCGGGGAGGGAGCTGCCATCCCAACTCCGGCCTGGGCCAAGCTGACATTCCTGGAATTCCGAGTGTGTGCGCTTCCCATCCCTCCGTTTCCCCGCAGAGGCCCTGAGACCTGGAGGCCGCTCCGGCCTCTGGCTCTACGCATCTCCCCGAGCCCCCACCACATGTGTGCCGAGGCTCCTGCGGGCCCAGGCCTGTCCTCAGCCCTGACCAGGCGCTACTCGAGGACTCTGGGGAGCCTGCGCCTGCCTCGGCCTGGCTGGTGTGTCCCCTGCGATTGTGTGGGGCGGGCGCAGGCTGGGGCCTGAGCCCGGGCCTCCGTAGGCGAGCGGGGTGGGAGGGAGCCTGGTGGGGGGCGGGGCACTGTGCCGGCCAGCGGGGACGGGTGGCTGGTGAGGGCCTCTCTCTCCTGGGCAGGGAATGTCGCGACAGACTCCCTGGGCTGGGGAGGGTCTGGTACGGGGCCAGGGGGGTGAGGTGCTGGTTTCATAGAAGGAGGCGTTGTGGATCCTCTGGTGGTCAGGGCAGGCTTCAGGCGGGGGAGGGTGGGTGCCCAGGGCGCTTCCTGCTAGAGGAGGGGTCACTTCAGGGCGAGGGACCAGAAAAAAACCCGTGACTGAAGTTTGAGCTGCTGAGCCCCGCCCACCCTGGGCGTTGCCCTGGAAACAGGGCAGCCGCGGACCGGGAGGGCTGCGGGGCGGGGCACGGGCTGAGCCGGGCCGGGATTCAGCGGGACCTGCGCTCTGGTCCTGGCTCAGCCTGTGTTTCTATCTGCAAAGCTCAGGTGGGACCAGCAGCTGCCCACCAGGAGGCCGCGTCACTCCTGCCGCTGAGGCTGGGAGAGGGTGGTGATGGTGCCTGTCGCCTGCCCCCCCAACCTGTGTCCTCAGGCCCCATCCGTGCCTGGGATAGATGTGTGCTCACTCCCAGGTTGCTGTGGGGTGGGGTGGGTGCACACGTGCCCAGCACCTCAGCGGGACACACAGCCAAGGCCACTTCCCGCCGTACACAGCACAACAGCATTTAGCCCACGCTTTCTGCGTCCTCGCTGCTGTCCTGGGAGACGTGCATTGTGAGCAGTGGAGTCCATAGACGGGGCTGAGGTTGGACTGGCCCAGCCTAGCCACCCACATGCCTGGGCTGGTGGCATTTGGCAATGCTGCTGCCTGCCATCCAGCTGCCTAGGCGCGGTGTGACCCCAGACTGTGGTGGAGGGGTCCAGGTGGGATGGCCCCTGAGGTGGGCGTCCCCACCCACAGGCCTGAGTGTGTTTCCTGCTTTCACCCTCAGCTCCTAGCAGAGAATGACCCGACAGTGCAGGGGAGGGGTGGGGAGAAGGCCTGGAGCAGGCAGCTGGCCTCGGTGGACCCAGCAGGAAAGAATGGGGGGCCCCTGGACTGTCTGTCCCTCCCTTGGAGCTGGGGGTGGTCAGTGATGGCTCCAGCCTCAGGGCTCAGGTTTGTTTGAGAGGAGCCTGGTCCCACCTGGCCTCTCTGGATCCCCCAGTCCCTGCTCCTCTGTGTGCGTGAGAGGCTGCCCACTTGCTTGGGACCCCCCAGGGTGAGGGCCTGAGACAGGCACTGGGGCTCTGAAGGGGCTGAGGCCGCCAGGAAGCACACACCGCAGTCTGTGTTGGGGGGCCTCTCTCCTCCAAGCTGCCTGGGTGCCCACGGTCCCCGGGGCCAGGCTGTGTGGGCTTGGCTCCTGAGCTGCCCCTGCTGGGCTGTGTGGAGACCCTGGGGTCTGAGCTGGGCTAGCACTGAGTTGCTGCCCTGCTGCTGGGGCTCGAGGCCGCTCTGCTGGCGTGGCATCAGGCTCCGCAGACAGGCTGCTTTGGCGAGTGGGCAGGGCCCTCCTTGAGTGGGACCTCCGTCTGGCCTGGTGGGTGTCTGAGGCCTCCTTGCAGCTCAGTCCCCCAGGCTCTTCCAGCCTACAGAGCTCCGGTGTCCGTCTTGGGGCCTAGCTCAGCCAGGGTGGCGTGGGAGCCTCTGTGGTTCCCTCCTGCCTTGGGCCACTGGCAGGGCAGTTATCTCACGCCACAGAGCTGGGTTCGAGGGGCGAGGTTGCGGGGCTGAGCTAGCAGGGCAGGGAGTAGTGGGCACTGCAATTTGCTGCCCAGGTGAGTTTGGGGCCAGAAGTCCCTGAGTGCCAGGAGGACAGACTGCCCGACCTGACAGCCATGGTGGAGAAGGGCTTTCATGGTGGAGAAGGGGCGTGAGGCCCCTTCCTGAACTTGGGTGTCAGCTCAGAGCTGAAGGCAGGGTGGGGTGGGGTGCCCGAGCCTGGCGGGAAGCAGACAGTAGGCTGGTCCAGGGTCCGGGACCCCGGGGAGGAGGCACTGCTGCGTGTCTGTGCGTGTACAAGCGGGGTCTGGACCTGTGTCTCTGCGTGTCCCTGCTGCGTGTCTGTGCGTGTACAAGCGGGGTCTGGACCTGTGTCTCTGCGTGTCCCTGTGCTGTGAGCACACATCTCTGAACATGCGTGTTCTCTGCACACTGTGTCCCTGCCTGGCTGTCTCAGAGGCCTGAGCGAACAGAATTTGGCAACTCAGTTGCTGTTTCCAGGCTCTCCTGGTTGGGGTGCTCCATAGTGGTCTTGCCCCGAGTCCGGTGGTACACTCCCTGGCCACCCCGACTGTCCCTCTGCCCTGTGGTGACAGGGCCCGGGGGGTGTTCCCTGCTCTCCTCTGGGAGCCTCTCTGGCTGTGCAGCTGAGGGTGGAAACCAGGGCTCCACTCTGGCCGTCTCTCCTCCTGCAGAGCTTGGGGCTACGTTGGCCACCCCCACTGCCCGCCTGCCCACTGGTCAGCCTTCCGGGGCCCTGAGCACTGCCTGGCCTCCTTCCCGTGGCCAGCCCAGATAGGTCACGGCCTGGCTGGCCGAATGGTGTGTGGTGGGCAGCACTGGCCTACCGCTGGGTGTCCTGCCCAGCCCAGGGGCCTTGCCAGCTGGACACTGACCCCACACCTTAGCTTCTCCATTCGGAGCTCCTGTGGGGAGGGGCTGGACTTTGGAGACAGGGCCCAGCACACCCCACTGGGGTGTTGAGGAAGGACCCTCTTTGACTGAGCTCTGACACCGTGGCCTTGCCCAGGCCCCTGCCTGCGTCTGGCCAACCCAGTATGAATCCTGAACTTGGCATCAGAAGTAAGCCAGCCCGGCTCATATTGGCCCTTGGTGGCCTTGATCGAGTTTTTCCATTTCTTCTTGGATAGGTCTTATTTGCTCACATGGGTGACACGTGCAGGGCTTTGTAGATGGGAGGGGGTGGAAGGAGTCTTGGGGGGCACTGGGACTGCATCCTGGGCACTGGGCTCAGTTCAGGTACCCAGACCAGCTCTCCCTTTGCCCTCCCACCTGCCTGGGACCCTCAAGCTTTGCCTGTCACTTCCCCTTCCAGCCTCAGCCACTGAGGGATGCAGGAGAGATGGGGCAGGGTGCCACTGGCTAGCATGGCGGCAGGCGCTCTCCTTGGGGTGGGGCTGGTGTGTGGGGAGGGGGCTTGGGTGGTGTTTTTGAGTCCAGGTAGGGTCTGACTTCTCCTAGTCAGCCTGGCGTCCTCCCGGGTCCCCATGGCTCCTCGCCTCACCTGGCCCACAGATAGGTGCTCTGAGCTCTGCCCAGTCCATGGGAGCTCACTGGAGGTGCTGCCCACGGCTGAGTGTCTGCCCTCAGGTTGGGCCTGCATGGCCAGGGGAAGGGGGCCAGGTGCCACCTGCTCTCTGGGCAGAGCTGTGGGTGAGGTTCCCGTTAGGGCCAGGGTCCCAGGGTTCCTGGGTGTTAGAAATTGAACGCAAGCCCAGAATGTGTAAGGAATCAAGCTCACCTAATAGCGGAGGCCATGTTGTTAGCCTCTCGCAGGGGCGATTCCCATACCTGGGGTCTCTGCTGGGCCCCTGATGCGTGGCCACCATTCTGACCTGTTCCTTGGGCCCAGACTCACCAAAGAACCCTCAGGGGAGGTGCAGGGGAGGGGCCGTGGGAAGCCCCAGGCTGGCTGTGTGGACCTTCAGGGGACCTCCAGGCTGGCCTCCTGTTCTCTGGGGCCCTCTATCCGCTTCCCCTAGGGAGGACCTGAGCATGGGATGCTGCCCGGGCTTGGGCTGCAGTTCTCCATAGAGCCCTTGGGGGCAGCAGAGGCCTGGGGCACCCAGTACAGGTCCTCAGGGGTGGGCAGAGGTGCAGGACCTCCCTGGGCACCCAGGGCTCCCACAGCAGCCCACCCCAGTCACTCCAGGAGGACCCAGGCCTCCAGAGCTGGTCAGCCCCGCCAGGGAGCACCCTCTTCCCCTCCCTTAGCGGCCTCTCCCTCCTTTTCCTCCCCGACCTTCCTCATTCCTGACCTCTGGGCTTCAGGTAAACTGCCGGGAATCTGGGCCGTCTGCTGGTGCCTCCCTAACACCACAGGGGCCTTGTGCCCTGTGCTGGGACTGGGCTTTGGAGACGTGGGGTAGGCTGGCGGCACGGCTGTGGGAGGCATGTGTGCACCGAGCGTGATGACCCAGGAGCCAGCTGCATCTTCCACGGGCCTGTGTGTGCCTGTCAGGGGCGGGGTAGGGTCTCTCGCAGGCCGACTTCCAGCCTTGGCTGGAGCAAAATGAAATTCTGAGCCCCTTGTTTAAAAATTACCAGAATTTTTCTTTTCTTTTGTTTTCTTTTTTTGAGACAGAGTCTCGTTCTGTCACCAGGCTGGAGTGTAGTGGTGCGACCTCGGCTCACTGCAACCTCCACCTCCCGGGTCCAAGCGACTCTCCTGCGTCAGCCTCGCAAGTAGCTGGGACTGCAGGCCTGTGTCACCACTCCCGGCTAATTTTCTTTTTTTTGGTATCTTAGTAGAGACGGGGTTTTACCATGTTGGCCAGGATGGTCTCGATCTCCTGACCTCGTGATCCGCCACCGTTGGCCTCCCAAAGTGTTGGGATTACAGGCCTGAGCCACCACGCCCGGCCAGAAATTACCAAGAATTTCAAGACGGGGAACAGCAGAGTATCGGGCCAGCTGGGGTGGGTGCACGTGACTGCCCTTGAAGCCGGCCCCGCTCCGGCCTTGGGGACAGCACGGGGCAGAGGCCGAGCCGGGCCCACCTCCAGCGCCCTGGGTCTGGCCCGAGGAGTCTTAGTAATGACACCGGCGCTCTTCTGTGTTCTGGAACCTCCGGTATAGTTAAAGCCTCGCCGACACCCCCTCCATGCGGTGCAGGCTGACCCAGCCCCCCTGGCACCCAGAGCTCCCCAAGTTGCCACCAGTCAGCACGGGGTCACCCTCCATTTGCCTGATGCTTTGTATATTGTCTGCGTGGTTCGAAGTCTCCATGCCCGGCCTGGGGCCGGGGGCCGGGCGAGGTCCCGTGTGGGGAAGGGCTCAGGGCGTCGGTCGTGGGCTGAGAGCTACCCAGGTCTCACTCCTGGACCCGGGCCCCGGCCCGGCCCCCAGTCCCCTCGAACGCCCTGCGGAAGCATCCTCGTGCCGCGCGCGCCAGGTGGGGAGGGCCGGGGTCGCGGCGGCTGCGTGGCCGGGGGCCGCGGTGATTGGTGGGCGCGGGCGGAGCGCTGGGGTTTGCGGGGCGGCGCGGCGAGCAGGGGAGGGGTCCGTGCGGGGGCGGAGCCGCCGGGGATTGGCCGGGAGGGAGCGGGCCGGGCGGGGCGCATGGGGTCTGGGGCGCGGGGCCGCAGCGCACGGGCCGGGCAGGTGTCTGGGTCCCGCCGCCGGGGTCGAACCTGCCGCGCGCCCCGCCGTCACCGCGGTGGCCGGAGCGGGAGCGGGCGGGATGGGGCGTTCCGGGGCGGCGGGCGCGGGGCGGTGAGCTGCGGCCCCGGTACCCGGGCGCGATGCGCCGCTCCAGCACGGACGAGTCCACGTACCGGCGCAGCCCCTCTCCGGAGGGCAAGGAGCCGGGCTTCGCGCGCAGAGGCCCCTTCCGGCGCTACAGCGGCCTGTACGGGCGCGCGGGCGGCGGGGACGCCGGGGACGCCGGGGGCGGCGGCGCCTTCTTCGGCCTGCACGCGAACCCCGGCCCCAAGGCCGCCCAGGCGCGCTACACGTCGCCCAAGGGCAACAAGTACGTGGTCTTCTACCTGGACCTCTCCTTCATCTTCCTCCTAGAGCTGAAGCGCTGCGGCATGGCGCGCGCCTGCCTCCAGGCGGTCAAGTACCTCATGTTCGCCTTCAACCTGCTCTTCTGGGTGAGTCCGGGGGCCGGGCTGGGGGCTCCGGGAAGGACGCGGGGGCTCTGCTGTGGCGGGTCGCAGGGTCTGGGGACCGCAGCCGCTGCCCCGGCCGGGTACTGGGTGCGGTTGGGGGGCTCCCAGGAGGACCCAAGATCAATGCTCCGGCCGGGGGTCCGCTCTCCGTGGGAAGGTTTTCGCCACCACGGGGTCCGCCCCCTGCGCTCCGAGCTGTTGCCCCACACCCCGTCCCCCTCTCGTGTTGCGCACGTGCACGCCAGACGGGGCGGACCCGGGCACTGCGCCTCCCCCAGGGTCGGGGTTCGAGTCCAGGTCGTGGCCAGCAGTGTGTGGGGCCGCGGGGCCTCCCCTGGGCCCGACCCCTGCTCGGTGCAGTCGAGATCCTGACCTCAGCCCCGCCCCTCCGGGCCTAGGACTCACTTCCGAGGGCTTGAGCGGGCTGCCGCCGAGGTCCCCAGGTCTCCGGGAGGCGCTGCGGAAGGGAGGGGAGTCCCGTACACTGAGCTGGGCCGTGGGTGATGAGCGCCCACGGGAGACACTGGTTTTCCCGCGCCAGAGGCTTCTCGAAGTTCTGCCGAGGTGGATCAGGTTTGCTCAGACCTGCAGAGGTGTCCCCGGTGGGACCTGTGTGCTGGGCGGAGCAGAGCTGAGGCGGAGGAAGGACGGAGTTCCACCCTACCCAGCACGTGTCTTGTCCGCAGGAGGTGGGGCCCGGGCCCTGGAGCAAGCCTTGTGGAGCAAGCCGCGACCCTGTCCGGTCCCTGGCCCCTGCGGGAAGGTGGCAGGAGTTCAGGGTGGCCTGGGCCGGGTCTGGGGCTTCACTGGCTGGGCTGGGGAAGGCGTAGTGAAGTGATGCCAAGGTCGTTCTGTGCCCTTTCCTGGATTCCTGAATCTGCTCCTGCAGCTGGGAGCCAGGGGGTGTGGCCTTAGCGCCTGCCTGGGCTCTGGGCCTCAGAAGGAGGCTGTCAGTCTGCATGAGGTCCAGCTGGTAGTGCCCAGAAGCCTGGGTGGGCCTTCCCACCTCTGCCCTCGGCCCTGGCTCCTTCCCTCCCCAGCGTGGGGTGGGACCAGGGGAGGGGGTCCCTGGCAGGGACAACCAGCCCGGGCTGCCAGCTGTCACCCAAGACGTCCACCTCCAAAAGGGGTCACCACTAGGCTTTGTCTTCTGCAAGAGGCTCTGGAGGGGTGAGCCCAGGCCCTGGGGGCGCCTTGCAGGTGGGGGTGGCAGGAGACGTGAGTGTGGAGGGCGACTGAGTGACTGGAGTGCCTCTGTGATGGGGATGGGCCAGAATGACTGAGGCGCAGTGGGGCTGGGGCCTGGCGGGCAGGTCCTGGGAGGGGAAGCCTTCTCCCTTCTCCACCCTCCTTTCGTCCTTGGCGGCCTGGACACCTGCCTTCAGGGAGAAGGAGGAGGGTCCTCCAGGGGAGTCTCTGAGAACCCCAAAGAAACCTCCCTTCCTACTGCATGGCAGGCACACTCCGCTGCCCTCAGCCTGGGAAAGAAGATACCAGGAGCCCCCTTGGGACCCTGTTGTGGGCTGGAAAATCCAATTCTCTCTCTTTTTTTGAGACGAAATCTTGCCTGTTGCCCAGGCTGGAGCGCAGTAGCGAGATCTCGGCTCACGGCAACCTCTGCCTCCCGGGTTCAAGCGATTCTCTTGCCTCAGTCTCCTGAGTAGCTGGGATTACAGGCGCCCACCACCACACCCGACTAATTTTTGTATTTTTAGTAGAGACAGAGTTTCACCATATTGGTCAGGCTGATCTTGAACTCCTGACCTGGTGGTCTGCCCACCTCGGCCTCCCAAAGTGCTGGGATTACAGGCGTGCACCCAGCCCCAGTTACCTTTTATTACTCAATTATCAGCTGCCCCCCAGTCTAGCAAACGGGAGCCCTGCTGGCCTCATACACCAGCCTTGGCCCCACCCAACCCAGCTGGTGTCCAGCGGGGGTCTGAGGGTGGAGGTGGAGCAGGGTGAGTAATACTGGGTGGGGGTTTTGCCAGGAGTCTGTCCCGGGCTGATGTCCACTCCTGCTGCGTCCAGAGCCACTGTGGGCTAAGCCCCTCCTCCTGGTGTGGGGCTGTTTTGGGAGTCAGGCCTAGCTAGCCCCTGCCCAGGACCCCTTTCCTTTTGGGGGTGCCAGAAAGGAAAATGCCGCCCACTCCATTTCCTACTTAGTGGGAGACCAGGCGGCAGAACCTGGGCCTCCTCCTGAGAATCATTTTCTCTATCTCCCCAGGAGTGAAGCCCAGGGTTAAGGTGGTGGGAGGGGTGTCCCCCTTGGTGGGACCTCAAGATCCCTGACTCCTCACTGCCCAAGTTGTGCTGGGCCTATGGGGAGGGCATGGGGAAGCCCCAGTGGGCAGTCAGTGGCTAGAGCCGTGGGCAGTGGTGAGAGCCAGAGTGGGTGAGGAAAGGTGTGTGTGGTGGGGGGCTGGCCCTGTCGTGGATGTGGCTGGGGTGAGGGGGGCAGGGGCTGAGCCCTGTGACGTGGTACAGGTGTGGCTGGGGTGAGGGGTCCTCTGGCACTGGGAGGGGTGGGTGTGCCTGGCACCCGCGCAGTGGTCCGAGTGCAGTGATGGCTCTGTAGCTTCCATCTGCCCCCACCTCACCTGGCTGCCCCTCACCTTTGCTCTCCTGGGCCCTCAGCCCCAGCCCAGCACCCCCCTCTCCTGCCTTTGCCTCCGTGCTCTCCTCCAAGCCCCCTTCTTCCAAATGCAGACCCTCCAAGACCCTCACAGTACTCCTGGCTGCCAGGTCTCTTCGGGCCCAGGCCTGAGCCCCCTGCACTCCCACGGCCAGGCTGGGGCCCTGGCTGAGACCACAGCCGCTGACCGGCCTTGGGTCCTACCTGGGAGGGGAGGGGAGGGGCTGGCTCCAGAAGGCTGAAGGCTGCTCGGTTATTTGGGTGCAGCATCGGGTCCGGTTTCCTGGGCTGGCATCCTTGCTGGGGTCTGGGAGGGGCGCTGTCAGAGGGGCTGTGCCCACAGCCTTCAGCCTTGGGTGGAGTGTGGAGGGTTCCTGGGGTGGCCAGGGTGTGGGGAGGTAGGATGTGTCCTGGCCTGGTGGTAGGGGACCCGGTGGGGCCTTCAGAGCAGCGGTGCCAACTCCTAGCCCCACGGACACCTGGGGACACACCTGCCTGCCTTCAGGAAATCGAGGCCCCCACCCGGTGATGGCAGCTCCACTGGGACACGGTTGCCGAGCCCTCCCCACCCTGCACAGGGCGGGGGTGGGAAGCAGGCGGGGGTTGGGAAGCAGGGTCCCTGTGGTGGGGCCAGGGTGTCTCCTGGGAGCCCTATGCCAGAGGGAGGCTGGGTGCAGGGCCCAGGAGCCTGAGCCAGGTGTCCTGAGCCGAGGCACGTGCCAACAGACCCAGGTGAGCTGCAGTGAGGCGTGGGGGCTCTGCTGCCCTGGGACCCCGCCTTGGGGCCTCCGTGCTGCCTTGTCAGCTCAGCCTCTGCCAGCAAAGCTCTTCCCTTAATGGAAGAGGAGTCCCAGGGGTGGCGGGGAGAGGACGGGGCCTGCTCTTCCTGCTGGCCGGGGGTGGAGGCCGCCGCGGTGCTACCTGGAAGGGCTGTCCTCCCCCTCTTCTTCCCCCGACCCCACACGCCCGCCCGGGAGCTCAGGCCCTCTGTGGTCAGGGCCCTCCTGGGGGGCCGGAGCCCTGCCTGCCACTGTGGGACCTGGGCCAGTCCTGCTCTCCCCGGGTCCTCATTTCCCATCTGCACCACGTGGGGTGGCACAGGGTAAGGTCCCTAGATGTGGCCTGGCATGGGGAGGGATGAATGGAAATGTGGGAGGCCCCTCAGACCTCCCCTGCTGCCTGCGCCCCTGGAGGATCCCCCAGGTGAGCATGTGAGTGTCACAGCCTGGAGGGGGTGCAGAGAGCCAGCCCGTGGCTTCTCTCCCCTGGGATGAGCTGAGAGCTGGCAGATGGTGTGGCTGGCCCACCACGGCGGACAGCACAGTGTCCCCCAGGGGTGGCAGGGGCTCTGCCTCCAGCTCCCGGGCCTTTCTCTGAGGACTTCGGCATCCAGGCCGGCCTGTGGGGTGGGGATGGTGGCAAATGTTCATTTCTGAACAAAAGCCCCGACGTGGGGAACCACAGCGTGCCTGAGCCCTGGGGAGTGTGTGGCTCCCTGTGGGTGGGGTGCAGCCATGGTCGGTTGGGGTCCCTGCCTGCCCAGTGGTGGGTTCCAGGCAGCTCCAGTGCTGTTGGGGGTGGGTGGACCTGTCCACCAGGTAGCGCAGGCCTGGCTCTGTGGGACCTGTGCAGCTGCTGGGTCCCAGCTGGTGGTGGGTGGCCGGGCGGCCGGGCCTCTGTGTGGAGAGGGCTCTCGGGGGCAGGGATGTAGCATTGGCAGCTCAGGGCTGCAGAGGGAAGGTGGAAGTCAGGAGGCCCCGCAGGGGTACGGGAGTGAGAGTGTGAGCCGTGGCCCTGGCCCAACCAGGACCAGCCGCCTCATTGCCGCTCCCACGCAGCCCTGTGGGGTCACAGCCTCCTCCTGGATTCCTCCCCGTCCTCTGGCAAACTCTGCTCACCCGCAGGACCCAGCATGGTGCCCTGGGCAGGTGACCCCTGGCAGGGGCTGTTGTGCCCTCCCTGCCTTGGACACTGGCCTCAGGGTGGGCCTTGGTTACTGGGTGGGGGCCGGTCTCCTCATTTCTGGGCCCTGGGGGCCCTTGGAGAGCTGCTAGGGTCAGGGGTGAGGGAGCGGAGGACAGATGAGGCTGTGGAAATGAGACCACTGTGTAAGGAAACAGCACAGTGAACCACGCAGGTCGTAAGTGAACAGACTCGTCAGCCCTGGAAACCAGCCTCCCAGTCACATGGGACATCCGCCAGCCCAGAGGGTCCTGAGGCTGTGCTGGCTGCCTGCGTCCCTGTCTCTGGACAGAGTCCTGGCCCCTGCAGGGACCCAGACCCCCATCCTGTTCCAAGGACGTGGCCAGCAGCCCAGCCATCTGCCACACAAAGGCACGTGGGCCTGGAGGAAGCACAATCCCTGCCCGAGGCCTGACCAGGAGGCTCAGGGGGGCTGTCCAGACCAGAAAAGAGGAGCAGGGCCGGGAATGCAAGGGCCTCAGCAGCGTCTGCACACGCCAGCACTGGGGGACGGCGCCCCGAGCCTCTTGGGTGGGTGCTGGGGTCGGCCCTCCCGAGCCTCTTGGGTGGGTGCTGGGGTCGGCCCTCCCGAGCCTCTTGGGTGGGTGCTGAAGATCGGGGTGAGCAGGTGTCGGATGGACATTGGCCTGAAGTGTTCTCAAGCAGGTGCTGGGAACAGGTTCTGTCCCCAGAAGTGGACAGTGGGCAGTGTGAGCTTCTGCCTGGGAGGAGGACGGGCTGGCCATGGTGGTGAGGAGGTCTGGGATGGGCGCCCGTCTCCTGGGCTGTCTCCCCAGCTGCCATCCCTAGGGCTCCTCTCCCTAGCTGTCATGGGGGCAGGGTCACCTTCCACCTGAGCTTGTGTCTGGCCTCCTGGGGGCAGCAGTGAGGGAGGGGGCCTCCCCGCCTATTTGTATTGGACGGGCGGGGAGGCAGCTTGTCTGTTTTTTGGGGCCAGGCCCAGATGCTGGGTGGGACCCTGGCAGCACGCACCCGGCTGCCAGCCACACCCCCAGCTGCTGCCCCTCTGGCTGCGTTGGACCAAAGAGGGCCCTGGCCCTCCTGGCCTCAGCTCCGTTCATCCTACTTTGTTCTGCTCCAGGCAATGGGGCCCATTTTCTCTTGCACTCCGAGGCTATAATTTTCCTGCCAAAATGTTTTAAAAGCTTACACAGAAACGCTTTCAAAATTGCAGGTAATTTTACTAACTACGCGCGTGCGTTTTGTCTGTGTGTGTGTGTCTGCCAGTGTGCAGGTGAGGCATGCTGGGGCCTCAGGGCCTGGGGGACCCCGGGTTGCAGCAAGAGACTGTGAGCGTGTGTGTGACCACGTGACGGTGTGGGGCGTTGGTGACATCGTGGGCTGTCACAGTGTGTGTGGCCGAACCAGGCTGCTGACAGTGAGTGGGTGTCTTTTTCCTGCCGTCTGGTGGAGGTGAGGATGTTTCGTGGAATGTTAATTAGGGAAATAAACTCCCACCGGGGCTGGGGCAGTTGTGGAGGGGCCCGGGGCTGGAGGTGTAGGGCCCCTTCCTGCCCAGTCCCATGGAACGGGGTGCCACACCTGGCATGGTGCCAGCCACTCTGCACCCGTCCTTCCTGTGCCCTTCAACGTGTTCCCATGGGGCGAGGGCAGCTCGGAACAGCTCATCTTCCTGCTGACAGGAGCGGTCGGTCTGCCGTCCTTGGAAGGCAGAGGCTGACGGCACAGGCAGGTTTTTTTTGAGACTGAGTCCTGCTCTGTCTCCAGGCTGGAGTGCAGTGGCACGATCGTGGCTCACTGCAACCTCCACCTCCCAGGTTCAAGCGATTCATTCTCCTGCTTCAGCCTCTTGAGTCGCTGGGACCACAGGTGTGCGCCACCACGACTGGCTAATTTTTGTATTTTTAGTAGAGATGGGGTTTCACCGTGTTGGCCAGGCTGGTCTCGAACTCCTGACCTCGTGATCTGTACAGTTTGGGTTTTATTTATATTTTATTTTTTTATAAAGACTGGGTTTCACCATGTCGGTCAGGCTGGTCTTGAACTCCTGACTTCAGGTGATCCGCTTGCCTTGGCCTCCAAAGTGCTTGGATTACAGGCCATTGTGAGCCATGGTGCCCAGCCCAGTTTGGGTTTTAAATGACAGTTTTCTCTGTTGTGCCGGCTGCGCCAGCACCTCCGCTCAGCTCAGGGAACTGCACCCCCAGCCTGGGCCTTCAGCCTGGGATTCGACCTGCAGGCAGCTTGGCGCTTGAGCCCAGGATATGCTCTGAGCTGGCGATGCCCATCTCCTCTCCAGGGCCCCTGGTTTCCCTCTGATGTCCAGCCTCTTCCATGGGGCAAGTCCAGAGCCAGCAGGGCCCCACCCTCCTGCCCCATCACCTGGTGATCCAGACCAAGGGCACATCTCTTTTCTGCCTGGTTCTTGGGGCAGCGACAGTGCCAGGCCATGTGTGGGTCCCCCTAGTGCCCTATCTGCCCCTCCATGAGACCTGGGAACGGTGGGAGGACATGAGGACAGCCCAGGGAAGGTCAGGGTTCCCATGTGCTCCTCAGGAAAGGCCCCCAGTTCTGCACAGCCTCATCTGTACTGATCTGTCTGCATGGCACGGTTGGCATTGTCTGTCTACACAGCACAGGTGGCCTCATCTGGACTGGTCTCTACACGCTGTGTGTGGCCTTGTGCCTGACATTCCAGGGGCAGGACTGAGTGGGCCACTGCCCGTCCAGGTCTCTGCAGTGCTCCAGGATGTTATGGGGGACACCTTCCCATAGATGGGTGGGGGCACCACACCCCTGGTCAGCACGGCGGACAGCTCATCTACTGGGAAGTGGGGGGGTCTCTAGAGCTGGCAGACCCCTGCCCATCCTGGGACTGTGCCCCAAGCCCAATGCTCCCGGTGAGGACAGATCCTCTTGATTAGGGAGGTCCCCTCACTGTGCCACAGACCTGGCCTCTGGTCCTGCACACTCCAGACACACGCACCCGGCTCACACATGTGCCGGCTCACACCCACCCCTGGCTGACACTTGCCCCAGCTCACACCCACCCTGGGCTCACACACACCCTGGTCTGACACACGCCCCAGCTCATACCCATCCCGGCTCACACCCCAGGCTCACGCCCACCCCAGGCTTACACACTGGATTCACACCCATCCTGGGCTCACACTCGGCTCATACCCACCCCAGCTCATACCCTGGACTCACACCCACCCCAGGCTAACACCCAGACTCACACCCACCCCAGCTCACACCCCCACCCCAGACTCACTCACCCCGGCTCACATTCAGGCTCACACCCTGGCTCACCCCCACCCCAGGCTCACTCACCCTGTCTCACACTGAGGCTCACCCCGGCTCACACACATCCCAGGCTCATGCATCCCTCCCCTGGTGCACCCCCAGGCCACCTTCCATCGGGCTGTGCTGACTCCCATCCCAAGCCTTTTCCTGGTCTCCTGGGAAACCTCCCCTATCCCCCTAAGCTGCCTCTGGAGCTGGGTTTGCTCAGAAGCCACACCCAGGTGCCTGCGTCAGCCCTTGCCTGAGGGTACTCCCAGTCCTGGGGTGCAGAGCACAGGGGTGATGCCTTTTCCTGCACTGTCCAGCTCCCCCACACCCCTGCCCCCTGCCCCCCCATTCCTGGCTGCTGAGGAGGGCTCTGGGTTTGTGGGTGGGACTCCACAGGACCAGGAGCCACGCTGGCTCAGCAGAGCTTCCAGGACGGGCCCGTGCAACCTCCCGACAACGTGCTGTTTTGGACGTTAATTGGAGGTGCTGCCTTTGGAAGCCTGCGTGTTCTCCCCAGGACAGCCTGAGCACCTGTGGTACCTCTGGGGCCCCGGCAGGGCGATTCTGCTGTGAGGGCATTTTGCCCTGACGAGCCCAGAGGGACTCAAGACACCAGTGAGAGGCCTGGCCTGCACGCCTGGGCACCAGCGGCCACCCCTGCCCTTGGGGAGGAAGCTGTGTCCACCTCCCCAGCGTGCAGGCTCCTGCCAGCCAGTGAGGGGGCGGCCTCCACCCTCCAGCCTAGCCCTGGCCAATGTGCTGCTCGGGGGGGTGAGGGAGCATGCATCCCGAGGCAGGGGTCCTGGGGCCCATGGGGCCTTCGTGAGCCCCTCCAGCCTGGAGGCCCAGGCCCCTCTCAAGCTGGGCTGGTGCTGCCGGTGGGGGTGGGGCTCCCCGTGGCCAGCAGCTTGTCTCCCAGACTTGCTTTCTGTCTGGAAAGTGGGGTGTGAGTCTCCACTGGGCTTGGGAGGCTTCTATGGGGCAAGTTGGGGCTTCTGGTGGGACCGGGAACCCCTAGAGCCTGTGGTCTGAGCCCATCCTCGGGCGTGTGGTCTCGGTGTTCTGAGGAGCTCTGTAGGGTTGAGGGATGGCTTTGCCAGTGCAGTCCCAGTCCCGTCCAGTCCTGGGGCAGGAATCCCCCAGGGCTGTGCGGCCTTTCCCCCAAGCCAGCAGACCATTGGGACGTCCCCACCACCCGCCTGGGCCCCGTGCCTCGGACCCGGAGTTCGTCAGTATTTTTGGGGGGCTCCTTGCCCTGTGCCTAGAACGCATCTTTCTGCCTCTCCCAAAACAGCCCGTGGCCTGAGTCTGAGGGTGGGGGTCCTGGCGGACCCCTGCTCCCTATGAGGCCTTCTGGGCCGGCAGCCTGGCACCCACCCTCCCTCCGAGTGCAGCACCCGCTGGTCTCCCGCCTCTTTGTATTTTAATTGATTTTTATAAGAACAAGCATCAGGAAGTGGAGTAAACGCTCTGGCGCTTACAGATGCTGTGGGAGGTGGCCCTGCAGACAGCAGGTGCTCCCGTGGGACTCTTATTCCTCCTGAGATCCCCGCCCTTTGGCTCCAGGCCGGGGGTGGTTTTGGGGCCCATGGGAGCCCACACCACTGTGGCTGTGGAGTGTGGGTCTGGGGATGGGGCCAGACCAGGGTGTGGGGAAAAGGCGGGCCTGCCCTGGACACCCCCAGGGCTGCCGTGGGATTTAGCGGGACTCTGGGTGGTTCTGGCTCAGGACGGCAGGTGGTGCCGCCTTGGACTTGTGGGCCGGGCTCTGCCCTGGGGTCCAGAGCCTCACCCTCTCTGTCTCTCTCACCTTGGCCGTGCCCCAGCTGGGAGGCTGTGGCGTGCTGGGCGTCGGCATCTGGCTGGCGGCCACACAGGGGAGCTTCGCCACGCTGTCCTCCTCCTTCCCGTCCCTGTCGGCCGCCAACCTGCTCATTGTCACCGGCACCTTTGTCATGGCCATCGGCTTCGTGGGCTGCCTGGGTGCCATCAAGGAGAACAAGTGCCTCCTCCTCACCGTGAGTGCCGGGGCCTGGGGGGACACACAGTGTAGGGCGTGGTGGCCCCCAGCCGTGGCTGCAGCAGTGACCCTCACAAGCGGGTGCCACCTCAGGGGTCTGACCTCCAGGGCGGGAGTGTGGTCTGGGGCCCCAGTCAGTCTTGGGTCTTCCAGGCTGGGTCAGGGCTGGGGGGGATTTTCAGAGCAGTGGGGGTCACTCTCTCAAGAGAACACGCTGTGGCTTGTCGGGGCCTCCCTCGACAGGACACTGGCCCCGGTGAGTGCAGGTACAGCCCCATGCACGTGTGCACATGTACACAAGGCCTTTCACGGGCGGGTGGGTGGGCAGCCGGGCTCCATGACTCATTCCTCACCACCCCCACCCCACCCCCACCAGGGGCCTGGCCTCAGCTCCCTGGGACCCTCTGCTGAGACCCTCCTGGCCCCACCTTGCCTTGGAGCCGGACTTACAGGCAGGGATGCGTTTATCCTTCTGTCCTCAGCCCAGCTCCCCGTCCGCCGCACTTACGCCCACCCTGCCTGGGCCCCTAGCTCCCGACCCCACCCTGTCCATTCCTGCCCTCCTTTTTCAGGGTGTCAGTGACCCACGCGGAGGAACAGCAGGGCTGGGGTCAGGCTGAGCTTCGGAGCTGCCACCAGGAGGGGGGAGGTTGGGTGGTCAGAGGCAGGGTTTACAGCCCATGATCTTGTGGAGGGTGCATCGGCCACCTTGGCTGCCCTGAGGGCTGTGATGTCGGGGCGGAGGGGGCTTCTGCAGCCCAGCTGTGGCCCCTCCTCCCGCCACAAAGACACAGGCACCCAGTGAGGCCCCCAGATGGAGGTGTCCTGAAGGCGGCTGACAGGGGCTGAGGCCTCGGGAACAAGGACTTGTGCCCACTTTGGGGTGTCTGGGTTGCCCCGGGGTGGGGATGGGAGGGGAGCCCAGGGCCCCACACTCGGGCTGAGCCGGACGCAACAGCCACAGTCCCTGGACCTGGGCCAAGTTCTGAGGTGGGGTTGGCATGCCGGGGTCTCTGGGAGTAGGGGCCTGGCAGGGGTTTCTTGGTAGCACCAGGTGTCCCTGAGGTGTGTGGCCCCGGGCCCTGGCGTGCTGTGGGGTGGAGGCCGGGGGGCCTACCGGGTCCCTGCCTGAGCCTGCCCCTCCACAGTTTTTCCTGCTGCTGCTGCTGGTGTTCCTGCTAGAGGCCACCATCGCCATCCTGTTCTTCGCCTACACGGACAAGGTACAGCCGCCTCAGCGCAGGCCCAACTGCAGGGCTGGGGCTCTGTCCTTACCCCAGGGGGCGTGGACAGAGTGGCCCGGCATCTGCCCTCACTGGTGGCCAGGGATGGCGGGGGTGGACTTCGCAGTAGCCACTGGAGACCAGGCCTGGAGGGAGCGCGACAGCAATCCTGGGAGGCTGTGCTGTGGCTCTGAGGCAACCCCGGGCATGAGGGCAACGCTCCTCTACCCGAGGCCGTCCCCCACCCGAGGCTGCTCCCCGACCCAAGGATGCTCGGGGGTCATCCCCTGCCCTCTGCCTGCTTCCGCACCCGAGGCTGCCCGGGGGTCATCCCCTGCCCTCTGCCCGCTCCCCCACCCAAGGCTGCCCGGGGGTCATCCCCTGCCCTCTGCCCGCTCCCCCACCCGAGGCTGCCCGGGGGTCATCCCCTGCCCTCTGCCCGCTCCCCCACCCAAGGCTGCCCGGGGGTCATCCCCTGCCCTGAGGCAGTGTCCTGGGCTGTCTGCCCCCAGTGCTCTTGTGCGGCACTAATTTGTATATTTGGCCGTTTGTTTATGCTGAGATGAAGTCAGATATTGAGGCTGTGCTCTGAGCTAAAAACAACACTACTTTGTGACTCACACTGCCCGTCCTCGGCCCTGGGGAGCTCCTGCAGTCAGCTGCTGTGTCCCCTGGTGCACCCCTGTCAGCCTTTTCACTTTGGGGCACGTCCTGACTTCCCTGCCCTGCAGGACGCTCCAGCCTCCTCCTGTATTCCCTGCCCCGGTCCCAGAATCAGCCCCTTTTCCAAGGAGCCCCAGGCCCTCACTTAATATTGGGGACCAAGGCCAGGGTGCTAGGTGGGCCTGGCGCTTGTAGCTCCTGGCTTTCAGCTCACACAGCATGGCTGTGTGTGACATGTGGAGGCACCTCTGTCCTTGCCCCTGTCTCCCAGGACCCACGGTCCTCTCCCTGCCTGGGGAGGAAGCTCAGGGGTGGGGGCCCTCAGCCTCAGAGCTACTGAGGACATGGGACTGAGGACTCGCAGTTTCTTAGGCTGGCAGGGGCGGGAGCCACTTCAGGACGAGGTGCAGAAGGGTCGGGGGCCCAGGTTCGGGGCCAGGGAGGGCGTCCGGGTGAGGGGGTGCGACACAGTGGGAAGGGCCCTGCTGACCCCACTGCACCCCCAGATTGACAGGTACGCCCAGCGAGACCTGAAGAAAGGCCTGCACCTGTACGGCACACAGGGCAACGTGGGTCTCACCAACGCCTGGAGCATCATCCAGACTGATGTGAGGCATGGGCAGGTGGGTGGGGTCAGCGGGTGCCCCCCCCTCCTGCCTAAGCCTGACCCGAGCTCGCCCCCCAGTTCCGCTGCTGTGGCGTCTCCAACTACACCGACTGGTTCGAGGTGTACAACGCCACGCGTGTGCCTGACTCGTGCTGCCTGGAGTTCAGTGAGAGCTGCGGGCTGCATGCCCCCGGCACCTGGTGGAAGGCGGTGAGTGGGACCCCCATGGGGGTCAGCG
Source organism: Callithrix jacchus (assembly GCF_049354715.1). Lineage (NCBI taxonomy): Eukaryota > Metazoa > Chordata > Mammalia > Primates > Cebidae > Callithrix > Callithrix jacchus. The sequence goes on along the minus strand of NC_133511.1, from coordinate 131,044,129 downwards.
GGGCCTGGAGGGTGGGGGCCAGCAGCCTGGGACGCCCTGCCGTGACGTGCGGGGCACGCCTCCCTACAGCCCTGCTATGAGACAGTGAAGGTGTGGCTGCAGGAGAACCTGCTGGCTGTGGGGGTCTTCGGGCTGTGCACGGCGCTAGTGCAGGTAAGGCCTGGGGGTCCCCCTCTGTTGAGGCCTTCTGAGCGCAGGGAACGAGGTAGCAAAGGCCTCGCTCCCAGGAGCTCATGACTAGGGAAGGTGGGTTCTGGGGGTATGGGCAGGGCCGGGGTGTGGGGACAGTGGGCTCCCGCCTAGTGGACAGAGGTGGAGGTGGGTGCAGGGCAGAGGCGGCTGTCCGTCCACGCTGGTGTCCCAGGACTGGCCAGGGCAGAGACCCCTGCTCTAATTCCACAGTTGCCGTGAGGTCCTGGGTGCCCTCATGCCTGCAAGGCTCAGGGGAGGGTGCTATGGCCGAGCCCCAGGGTTTGGTGGGGCGTGAGCCATGGGAAACTGAGGGGCTCTGCCACTGTGTCCCCCACCCCGGGGTCAGGGCCAGGACACCTGACAGGGACGCTCTGGGCATGAGGCCCCAGCCCGTGGAGCAGCTGCCCAGCACTCCTCCATCCCCACAGATCCTGGGCCTGACCTTCGCCATGACCATGTACTGCCAGGTGGTCAAGGCAGATACCTACTGCGCGTAGGCCACCGGAGACCTGCTTTTCTGCCACAGGACGCCCATGGGGAGAGGGCTGTACCCACAGCTGCCTTTCCCACCACCGGCCTTGGTGCTCTGCCCCATGCTGGGAGGGAGGGGAGGGACAGATGCCTGGAACCTGTTTCTGGAAGGCCCTGGCTTGGGTGCCTTCGGGGCCTCCGGACCCCCCCCACCCCAGGGGATGGCCACAGACTGGCTGCAGAACCCAGGGCAGGGGTGGGAGGGGCTTCCAGCAGTTTTTGTATGTATGATTCTCCAGAGCGGTGTTCACATGGGAGCCAGCCTGTGGCCCCTGGCTTCCCGGGACACAGGATGGGGCTGGAGGGGCCAGGTCTCAGCATCCTGGAGGTGGCCCCATCCTGGAGGTGGTCCTGGTGCTCCAGGCTGGGCCGCGGGCCCCTCACCTACATTCCACAGTGGCCATGGGACTCATGGTGCATCTCTTAATAAAGTGTGAGCAGCCCCCCATGCCTGTTGCTGGTCCACCTCCCCCCCACCCCATCTTCCCCTTTGGCATCTAGGCCTGGGCAGAGCAGCCTCTGGCATGACAGGTGCTTAGATAGAGCCCTGTGGCTGTGGGCACCCCCCCTGCAGATTGTGATGGGAACACCAGCCACAGGGATGACAGTTCAGGTTGGGGTGTCTGATCCCCAAACTGCACCCCACAATCTCAATTTCCAGGTCATGCCTGCCCCACCCTCTCCCCACACCCCCGGGGACATACAGCCCGCTCCAGGCATCCCATCCTGTGTGGCATCCCCACCCCTGCCCACACCCACACTGACCTGGCAGTGCCTGGCCCCAGGCCCCCCCGCCCTCACTCCACAGGACCCCAGAGAACCAACCTGAATGAGTGTCAAAGCCAGTGGCAGCTTTTTTTTTTTTTTTTTAAGGCCAGGTTTCGCTCTGCTCCAGGCTGGAGCTCGCTGAGCCTCAATCTCCTCAACCGATCCTCCCACCTCCGTTTCCTGCGTAGCTGGGACTACAGGCACACACCACCATGTCCTGATGATTTTTATATTTGGGGGGGGGGCGGAGATGGGGCTTCAGCCCAGCATTCCTCCCACCACAGCTTTCCCAAAGTCCTCTGATTCCAGGCGTGAGCCATGGCGCCCAGCACCCCCTGCAGCTCCTACCTCCACAGCAGGCAACGACGCAGAATGGGTGCACCGCACCTGCAGTATGGCAGCACGCAGGCCTCCCTGACGCCCAGGTGGCGCCTTTCTCATGTGGGTCCCACCCAGGACCCCCTCCTCAGCTCCCACCCATGGAAGAGACCCCACCGTGCTCCCTTACCAACAGCTGGGGATGTCCTGACCCCCCACCCCCTGCCTCCTAACATTATAGACTAAACCAGGACCCTAGTGCCCACCCTGGCCTCACTGTCTTCACCCACAGCATTCTCAGTGAGGGACGCCCAGGCCCACCGACTCCGACTCACTTCTGTCCCTCTGAGACCCTGCCCGTGATATGCATCCCTTATTTCCTCTGCTGCCCACCTTAGCCCTGCAGGCCTCACTGGTGAGGAGGGGATGCTTCATGGCCAGCCAAGCACAAGATGGCAGCTAGGGGCAGGGAAACAAGGGCTGCCAGGCCTCAGCTCATGATGCCCCCAAATTCCCCAGGGCCTCCCCAGTCCTGGACCCTCCTACACTGCAGAGTGCCCTCTGCCCCACCCTGCAGTGGAAATGCCTGTCCTGACGTGGCCCACGGGTCCTGCTGTTGCCCCTCTCATGCTCCCTGATGTGGCCCACGGGTCCTGCTGTTGCCCCTCATGCTCCCTGACGTGGCCCACGGGTCCTGCTGTTGCCCCTCTCATGCTCCCTGACGTGGCCCACGGGTCCTGCTGTTGCCCCTCTCATGCTCCCTGACGTGGCCAGGCTGGCCTTGGGGTTGCACCACCTGATGCGGCAGAGCTGAGCCAGGGTCTAGGGCCAGTTTCAAGAGGGCAGGCCAGGCTCAGAGGAGCCCATCTCCAGGGCAGCCCCTGCACCCTTGCCATGCTGGGCTCCGTGAGGACGTCTGGGTGGCTCTCTGCAGGTGACGCGCATGTGCTGTGGCAGGTGCATGTGTGTGGGGGGCTCTCAGCTCTGCCACTGCCAGGGCCCTGGAGTCCAGGAGTGGGTGAGTCTGGGATTGTTCCAAACGCACATCAGCCCAGGACCTGAGAAGCAGCCCAGAAAGGCCTGAGCCCGGCTGTCCTGGTGGGGCAGGTAGAGTGGGTCCTCCCTGCCCAGCTGGCAGTGCCCAGGTGGGAAGGGCTCAAGCTCTCAAGGTGCCCCCCAGCCAGGACTCACCCAAGGGCAGGGACCCCTCATGGGAGGGTGGGAATGACACGGTGCCCAGGACCCCCCACTGAGGACCTCGGCAGATCCATCACAGCAAACGGAGTGGAGGCCTGTATTTTGCGACCCGTCACTCACTCCGGGGCTTGGGAAAGAACCCGTCACCGTGGGCCACCTAGAGTAGGTCGTAGAAGTAGTCCAGGCCCTGGCCTAGCTCCCAGATGGAGACCCCGACGCCCAGCTCCTGCGCCAGCTCCAGCCGCACCTGCAGGGACTGGGCACAGACAGAAGGGTCAGCGCCTCCTGGGCCCATCCCCCAGCACCCAGGGACGCCCTCCATGCCCGGGCAGCATTGCCTGGACCCCAGGGCCGCAGGCTCCCATCCCATGGCTGGCAGCACACGCACCTTCAGGGTTGGGTAGAAGACGACGTGCCTCCCGCTGCGGCTCCTGCAAGACAAGGGGACTGTCGCCTGTCCACCAGCTCCGCTGCCCCGGGCCTCCTCCCACCATGGCCACGGTCCAGGTCCTGTCCTCCCCCCGCCAGGTGGCCATGTGCTGTCCTGCTGTGCACTGGGGTGCGAGTGGCAAGTGGGCTCCCCCACTTCCACCCCCAAGGCCCCACCCTGCACACGGAGGCCAAGGCGGCACCCACATCGCAACACTCACTTCTTGTACTCGAAGAAGTGCTCCGAGGCTTGGCTGTCCCACACCATTCGGGGCCTGTGGTCCTTCAGTGTCTGGACGTACCTGGGGAGACCAGGATGTGGGTTTTGGAGCTCCACCCACTCCCTCGTGGCCCCAAGCTGCACCCCCAGAGGCTGTGGCTATCAGCAGGGGCAGGGCCACTCAGGGCAGCAGGTCAAGGGAGCCACTGTGGTCTGGGAGACAATGGCTGCTGGGGCGGGGGGCAGTGGGGGGAAGGCTGGAGCCTCAGGTCCTGTATTTGAGGAACCCTCAGAAAACACACCTTTCCAGTAGCCTCCTTGGGAGAAGCCACTCCGCTGAGTCCTCAATGCCCTGATCTGGAGGGTGACATGGGGGCCTGAAACTGCCTGACCCCAGTGGTGGCAGCCCTCAGGCTATGCAGTGGCTGCTGGATGGGGGGTTCCTCACTACCCAGACAGAAGGTGAGAGGCCGACCAGGCAGGCCCGGTCCTGGGGATGGCTGCCCAGGGCAGTGGTTTCAAAGGCTACATCTGCCTCAGTCTTGAAGTGACCACCCCATGCCCTGGACTGTAGCAGGCCCCTCCTGAGCGCCGGGAGCCAGGGGTGTGAGAACCACCGGTTCTTCACAGAGGACAGCTCACTCCAAGGGGCCAGGGACAGGACTGTGCTTTCCAGAAGGCCACGGGATCCCTGTGTGTGTGCACAACTCACTGCACATCTGGGACCAGGGCAGGTGGTTCCAGAGCACTGGGCCACAGCCACCAGCAGCACCAACAGATGGTTCTGGAAGCTTCTGGTCTCTGTGCAGGTGGCGGTGGCTGACAGTGGAATATGACCCAGGCCTGCTGTGTGAGGACGGTGTCCCCCAGGTGCCTGGAGCCTACAGCCCAGGTGCCGTGGAGGGAGGGGAGGACAGGCAGTGGGCAGCTGCAGGGGCATGGTGATCTGGGCCGCATGGCATGGACATCTGTAGGACCCTGAGGGATCAGGGCTGGACAGTGCAAGGTTCATCCAAGTGAGAAATGGTGGCCAGGGGACTGCACCTCGACCCACCTTCCCAGCGCTCCTGCCCAGGTGTGGGATGCTCAAGGCTTCCAAACAGGGAGAGGCCGCTGTCCTGAGCAGTGCAGAGGCTCCCGCCACCATGCCCAGCTGGTTTTGGTATTTTTAGTAGAGATGGGGTTTCTCCATGTTAGCCAGGTGGAACTCCTGACCTCAAGTGATCCACCTGCCGCAGCCTCGCAGTGCTGGGATTACAGGTGTGAGCCACTGTACCCAGCCCCTCTAGATGCCGGCAGTGGGTGGCAACAGTGGCTGGCAGCTCCGGCCATCCCAGGCCTGGAAAAGCTCTGCTGGACCTCCGCCCTCCTGGGGCTGGGCCAGGCCCCTCAATGGCCACGTGTAAACACGGTCCTTCCAGAAGCTCCTCCAGGCCAGGCAGCGTCATGGAGGTAGCTGCAGACGTAGCCACAACCCCTCAGACGGCTCTAAGGTCACTGCTTTATCCTTCACTGAAACGGCACTCGAGGTGTTGATTGATTTGCAGCTTCCCCTCTGCAATATCTGCTGAGTGGCTCTGTGAGAATGAGACGGTCAGGGTCGTGGGCAGACGCCACAGGCCAGGGGCCCTCGAGCTGTGGGGAGCTCTGGCCAAGCCACACACTCCCCCTCCTGGGGGGTCTTTGTGGTCACCCCTCAAATCTGCTGCCTCCAGGAGGAGGTGAGGCTGGGGGTGGCCAGGACCCCTGAGAGAACTGGGTACCTCCAGCTCAGGCTGATGGTTTGGTGTGGGGGTGGTGACCACGCTGTGGGGGCAGCCATGACCAGGGCGCTGACAGGGACCCCAATCCTGGGAATCGCTACTCTGGGGATGAGGTGAAGCAGGAGCCAGGTGCTGGGTGGGAGTGTGTGCCCAGCTCCCAAAAGCCCAGGGAGGGTCCGAGACTCACTCCCGGGAAGGGAGGATGAGACCACCGGGTCTAAGGGTGGGGCAGCTGCAGGCAGGAGTGAGTCCAGGTCCATGGCGTAGGAAGGACAGTCCTCAGAGGGCTGCAGACACCAAGAGGGGCTGGACCCTTGGGGGCCTGAGCGGCCACTCAGGCTGATAACTGGGACCTCCCTTGAGGGCTTATGAGGCCCCAGGAGCACAGCTGGTGTGAGGGGCCAGGCTCTCAGGAGGAGCAAGGGCCACACGGGTCCTCTGGGGAGCAGCACCGGCCACAGGGAGGGGAGAGCAGGCAAGCGGGCTGCCTGAGAGGAAGGAAGGGCCGCAGACAAGGCAGGGGAGGGAAGGGTGGGTTCAGGGAGCACTGCAGGAGGGACAAGCACACAGAGAGGGGCATGTGAGGAATAAGGACGCAAAGAACACGACGGCCTTGGCCTCACAGAACGGTCCAGAACAGACAAACCCATAGAGACGGTGGCCTGGAGGTGGACACAGGCTAGGGCGGGAAAGGCAGGGCTGCTTCTGGGGAGCAGCAGTGAGGGCTGCACAATCCTGTGGGCGCACCGAATGCCACTCTGAAATGGTCTGTGTGAATTTTATCCTTGTAACCCTCAAGTGGAAAGGGTCAAGGACGCCCACACAAAACACACCCAGACACGCCACAGAGGAGCCGGGAGGACCAGGGACGGAGAGGGCGTTCTACGTGCTTCTGTGGAGAAAGCAGAGCAAGTACGAGGAAGACGTTCCTGAACCTCCTGATGGGGGGGTCACCCCACAGAGACAGCTTGGAAACTGGTCTTGGAAACGAGGCGGGACTTCAGGAAACCAGGGCCGTGCTCCAAAGCCTGGGGAGGCTGCCAATGTCTAAACAGCAAGGATGAAGAACAAAGATGCCCAAGGGGCCGGGCGCGGTGGCGCACGCCTGCAATCCCAGCGCTTTGGGAGGCCACGGTGGGTGGATCACTTGAGGTCAGGAGTTCGAGACCAGCCTGGCCAACGTGGTGAAACCCCTTCTCTACTAAAAATACAAACATTCGCTGGACATGGCGGCAGGTGCCTGTAATCCCAGCTACTCGGGAGGCTGAGGCAGGAAGAGTCGTTTGAACCCAGGAGGCCGAGGTTGAAGTGAGCTGAGATTGTGCCACTGCACCCCAGCCTGGGTGACAGAGTGAGACTCCATATTAAAAAAAACATGCCTGATGGGGAGAGGGAGAGATGGAGGAAGCACCAGCGGGCAGAGGAGGAACTCCCAATACCTCGCCTCCGCTCTGTGGCCCCGGCTGGAGCAGGGCAGCCAAGTCTGAGCAATCCCTCCACCCTGCTAAGCAGAGGGACCACGGAGGACCGCCCCACATGCACACACTGCTGCTGTCACACCAGCCCGAGAGCCCAGGTCGGGACTCTCAGGAGGGCAGTGGGCCATGGACCTCCACTGCCCTGAGCAGCCCCATGCCCAACCCTATGCCTTGGCGCAGTGGCTGACAGGAGCCCTGCTCATCCACCAAGAAGGGTGTCCCTCTCTTGGCCCCTGAGTGGAAGCCAGCTCATGGGAGACCTCGAGGAGGCTGGTGTTAGAGGCCAGCGGGGGCCTCTCCTTGGGTCTGCCCAGGCAGCCTCCTGAGATGCAGGACAGACAGAAGCATCTGACCAGACATCTGGGACACCTTGACTGCATGTGCAGAGCCAGTCTGGGCTGAGCAAGGAAGGAGCCTGGGGAGGTGGCGCCAGGATCTCAGCAGGGAAAGGTCTGAGAACTCTGGAGCAGCGGGGACCGGGAGACACTTGGGACGGGGTGGGAGCTATGGGCCCGTGCCACAGCTGGGGCCGCCTCACCCGAGGATGCAGTTACCAGATGTGGTGATGGAGCCTCCAGGCCCTTCCTGGCCCACACCCACAGCCCAGGTTAGGTGGCTGCCTCTCCCCAGACTCAGTTTTTTTTTGAGACAGGGTCACTGGGTACAGTGACTAGAAATACAAAAACTTAGTCGGGCATGGTGGCACACACCTGTAGTCCCAGCTACTTGGGTGGCTGAGGCAGGAGAATCGCTTGAACCTGTGAGAAGCTGAAGTGAGCTGAGATCAAGCCGCTGCACTCCAGCCTGGGCGACAAGAGTGAAACACCATCTCAAAAACAAAGAGATGGGGTCCTGTTCTGTCACCCAGGCTGCAGTGTGATGCCGTGACCATAGCTCACTGCAGCCTCGCCCTCCCAGGCTCCAGCGATCCTCCCACCTCAGCCTCCTGCATAGCCGGGACGGCAGGTGTGCAACACCACACTAACTTTTAACATTGTTTAGAGACGGGGGTCTTGCTATGTGGCCCAAGCTGGTTTCAAACTCCTGGTCTCAAATGATCCTCCCACCTCGGCCTCCCAAACTGTTCGGGTTACAGGCGTGAGTCACCACACACAGCACCCCTTAGACCTGACCAACCAGCAACTGGGGCTGTACTGGCTCCAAAGGTAGAGCCATTCCAGTCACAGAACGCTGTGAGCCACCCTGAGCTGTCCTGAGGAAGTGACTGCGTGTCCTGGACGCAGCCGGCAGAAGACACAGCCTGGTGGGGCACAGCTTCGTGCAGGGAAAAGAGCACGAGGCCCAGCCCAACCTCGAGAGTGTGTCTGGAGAGACGAGCCTCCTCAGGCCCCCCAGGAGCTCCCCCAGGGCTCTGAAGCCAGCCCAGGCTGGAGTCCAGGTAGCGCAGCTGCTTCCGGCTGGTGGGAGGAGGGGCTTGACAGTGCTGCCCAGGGCCAGGGCATCGTCTCATCTCTGACCTCCGGCCCCGGGACTGAGAAGCAGCTGTTCTGTAGGCGGCCCTGTCGGTGGGTTTGTTACAGCTGCCCTTGAAGACCAGCACAGGTGAGACTCAAGGCCAACACTGTGTCCCTTTCAAAGCCCACCAGAAGTGAGGCTTTCCCAAAGGCCTGGGTAAGCAGAGCCAGCAGCTGGAGCAGAGTCAGGGCTGGGTACACGGGGAGGCCTCTTGCTTTGCACAGGGGACCCTGGCTGGGAGCCCAAGCTCTACATGGCTCCACCCAAAAGAACCCAGAACCAGACCTTGTCAGGGATGGGGAAGGCGGGGAGATGAGCTGTGCTTCCAGAGCCTTCCTGGGATTCCCAGTGTCAAAGGAAGGCCGTGGTGGGGGATGGTGCAGAACACACAGGAGCACAGAGCAGCCCTGACGGAAACGACAAACAGATGGGGGCAGACAGGGTGGCCGGGCCTCACCTGGCCAGGCAGGGACATGTGAGCTGACGTCGGTGACTGACCTATGTCCCATCTCAGCAGCAGCAGGGAACCCAAATAAGCCAGGGGCCCTGGGACAGTGCCCTTGCCATGCACAGCCCCAAGTGTCTCAGAAGTAGCTGACTTCTCGCTGACCCACGGGGTGAGATGTGGGAGACAAGATGCCAGGCTCCTGCTGCCCAGACTGGACCCAGGCCCTCCTCAGCCAGCACCCCCTTGTGTCCATCCCCACAGCAGCGTCAGGCCCTGCTCAGTGATCCAGAGCAAACCCAGGGCCAGGAGCCAGAGAACAGCAAGAGCCCAGGCCTGTGCTGGACCCCAGAACCAGCGGTGTGGACGGAGAGTAGCATGTCGGGGGAAAGCCTCCCTACAGGACCACCATACACGACCCCGGTCTTGCAACCTGGCCCACCTGACATCTGCCGTGAAGGGGCTCAGGGAGGGCAGCCTGGAGGCCAGGCAGGGAACCCTGGCTGGACACACTCCCCTATCGACCGCCGCCACCCTCAGAAGTAACTAGCAGTTACCTCTGCCCCCTCCGTGGCCAACCAGGAGGAAGCAGGGCAGATGGCCTGGCCTCTGCTCACGTGCCTGGGCTGACGCACACACACACCCCTCACAGAGGGCAGGCCTGTGGGGGACCTGCAGAGACTCATAAAGATGACAGCTGAGGCCTCCACAAAAAGGACCAGGTTCTCCAGAAAAATGAGCCACTAAAACTGTTTCTAAGAGCCTCAACTGCACCCAGAACAAAATTAGTATGATTTATAAGAAAGCCGAAACACCCAGCACCCAACACAGTAAAATCTGCAATGTCTGAGGCATCAGCCCAAGAGTACCAGGCCCACAGAAAGGCAGCAGGATGGGACCCGACCGAGGAGGAAAACCAGCCCACAGAAACCCTCCTGACATCGGCATCAGCAGTCGAGGGCACTGAGCAGTTATTCCGACTGAACCCCAATGTGCAAAAGCTTAGTGGAGACAGAACACGTAAGGTGACCCCCAACAAGCTTTGTGGAGACATGGAACACGTAAGGTGACCCCCAATGAGCCTCCAGACATGAGAATTACATGCTGGCCAGGCTCATGCCTGTCACTGCAGCACTTTGGGGGGCTGAGGTAGGAGGATCAGTTGAGCCTAGGAGTTCGAGACCAGCCTGGGCAACATAGTGAAACTGCATCTCGAAAAATAAAAAATAGGCTGGGGTGCGGTGGCTCACACCTGTAATCCCAGCACTTTGGGAGGCTGAGGCAGAATGACCAGGCCAGGCTTGGGGCTCACACCTGTCACCCAGCACTTTGGGAGGCTGAGGCAGAATGACCAGGCCAGGCTTGGGGCTCACACCTGTAATCCCAGCACTTTGGGAGGCTGAGGCAGAATGACCAGGCCAGGCTTGGGGCTCACACCTGTCATCCCAGCACTTTGGGAGGCTGAGGCAGAATGACCAGGCCAGGCTTGGGGCTCACACCTGTCATCCCAGCACTTTGGGAGGCTGAGGCAGAAGAATCACTTGAGCCTAGAAATTTGAGACCAGCCTGGACAACACGGCAAAACCTAGTCCCTACCGAAAAATACAGAAATTAGTGGGGCGTGGAGGTGCACGCCTGTGGTCCCAGCTATTGGGAGGCTGAGGCTGCAGTGAGCTATGAGCATGCCTTTGCACTGCATCCTGGATGACAGCACGAGACCGTCTCAAAAACACGAAAGAAAACAGAGAAAGAAGGATCCCAAAAAGTAGGTGTATTCGTGAGCTGTGGGACACACTCAGTGGACCCAGTGTTTGTAGACTCCAAAGGAAAGGGGAGAAGGGAAGAAACAGAAAAAATATTTCAAGAATCTGCCCCAAATTTTCCAAATTTGCTGAGTATAAACGGACAGCTTCCAGAGGCTCCATGAACACTAAGCAAAAGGAAACTGAAAACATGTCAATCAAATTGTTCAAAAGCAGCGACAAGAGGGTCCTAAAGTCAGGGAGGGGGAGCAGCCAGCACAGCGGGAGACACGGAGGGGGAGCAGCCAGCACAGCGGGAGACACGGAGGAGGGGCGGTCAGCACCCTCGGGAGAAAGAGGTGACGTGATACGCGCACTGTCGGAATGAGGACAGCTACAAACTTCAGGTGCCGATGGGAATGAGAAAACTGGCGGCCAGAACCCCAGGCCGAGAGGCGCGTCCTCTACAAACGAGGTGAGTATATGCCATAGAGAAAGCGCACTGGCGGAGCACACCAAGAGCATCCTGCATTCAACGCGGGAGGCCCCACCCGGGCCCGGCAGGTGGGGAAGCCTCAGTTGCAGCCTCATGCATATGTGGGGACAGCTAACGTGGCAGTGTGTGGGCACGAAGCATGACTGGCTCCTGGCCCAGCCCAATCTCTAACTCTGTGGTACACGAGCCCCAGAGGACTGGGACCGTCCCCACCCTCCAACACCCACCCACACCGGGTGACACTTTCAGCACAGCAGGAAGAGCCCTCGGCTTACCTGGCCCCAACAATGGGCTCCCCGGAACCCTTGGAGGTCGCGTAGTCCATGCCGTAGAAGTTAAGTCCCAGGAGGATTTTGCTTCGCCACTTGGACTTGGGGTCCAGGACCTGGACGCAGGCTCGAACCCAGGACAGGGGTGCGTTAGGGCCAGGCCTGCAGGGCAAGGGGTGAGTGAGTTTCAGCAACAGGAGGGTCACGCTCCTGAGCCATCGCTGGGGCCTTCCCCCGAGGGATGCCTTCTCCCCAGGCTGCAGCTGCCTCTCCCAAGTTGGGAAGAACAGAAACAATCCGTGTTAAAGGGCTGTCAGCAAAGCGGGCCCCATGAAGCACCCCCACCCAGGGCCAGCCACTCATGTGCGGCTCCCCACCCCAGAGCCACAGGCAGGAGTCCACATGACACAGGTGGGAAGGGGGTCAGCAGACACGAGGCCTCCCAGGCATCCTTGCTGCGGTGTCCCTGCCTGTGCCTGTGTCACACGGCCCTCCCAGAGCAGTGTGGCTCAGACCAAGGAGAACAGGGCAGCGTCAGGACTGTGCCCATGCCCCCCCCATGACCCGGCCCCACCCATGTAACTACCACAGGGCATGGAGCAGGCACAGTGCCACCAGCTTCCCCAGGTGGACATCCAGGCTCAACAGGTGGCCTTATGCACAGAGCCACAGACTGTAGCTGTGTCTGCTGTACCCAGGAGCCCCCAGGTCCACACTCACTGCTGTGCTGTGGGGCCTGCTGTGCCCAGGAGGCTCCAAGCCCACACTCACTGGTGCGCTGTGGAGTAGTCGTAGGTCATGAGGCTGAAACCATCCAGCACAGGGGCCAGTTGCTCAAACTCCTTGTGTGTGAACATGCCCAGCTGGTCGGTCCTGTAAGACAGGTACAGCCACCTCAGGCTACTCTGCACCGTCCGAAGCCCCTTCCCAGCTGGGGTGACAGCAAGCTGGCTGCGTGGGCCCTGGGTCACTTTTTCCGTGGGGTGGGGGCAGCCTGCAACTGGATCGGGGCCATAGAGGCTGGGGCCTGGGGAAGACAGGAGGATGTGGTCACATGGCCCAGAGGCCTCTCTGAGACCAAGATACAGCTGAAAACAGGGCTGACAGCGGGAAGACCTGGGCCAGGGCTGCCCATGGAGGGGCAAGGTCAGTGGAGAGCAGCGAAGAGGATGGGCCACTGCAGAGAGCTGGGGCCGCTGAGATGGAGCTGACAGATCCAGGCTCCCGGGAGCGTCCCGACCCAGGGTCTGCACCAAAGTCTCCTTCAAAGCAGAGCCAGCTCCTGGGACGCCAGCCCTCAAGGTCACTCAGCATCAGCCTGACCCAGCCAGGCTGTCCAAAGCCCTCTCTGGACCTCAGCAGGGAGAAGGGAAGGACAAATGCTTGGCTCCCAGGACAGAGCAGGGCTGTGTGGTACATTCCCCAGCACAGGGGAGCTGGCACCAGGGCGGGTGGTTGGCTACGGACACCTATGGCATGGAAGCGGCCCTGGGCCATCTAGGGATGGCAGCCCTTCCGTTGGGGACCCGCCTTCCTAACCTAGATCCACCGGGACCAGTGTCTCCTGGGGCAGCCCTCCCGCCTGGCCCAGGGACAGCTGAGTGCTTGCCGATGGCCGCTCCACACCAGGTCTGTAAGCAGAAGGAGACGGCAGGGGCAAACAAAGGTCAACGCTGAGGGCTGAGGGCCTTCATGGCAGCAGGACACGGGGCGGGGTGCAGCTGGAGGAGCGGCACTCACCGAAGCGAGGTGGGCCCTGTGAGGCAGTGAGGCGGTAACCTCTCCTCTGCTCAAGGTCCCTGGGCTCCCAAATACAGACCATGCCAGGGGCCTCAGTGCTGGAGCCTCTCTCAGGGGCGTGAGGGCCAAAGATGCTCCTGAAGATCCCTGGACCCGCCTGGCAGGTCTGAGGAGCCCCTCTTCAGATGTGCAGCTTTGTCCCAGCCCTTGCCTTGAGTCTGCCAGGTCCAAGGTCCAGGCCTCCCTCCTCTGCTGAGCACCATGAGACCCAGGCCCCAGAGTCTGCCGGGACATGGGACAACATGCATGGTCCCCTCAGCCCCGATCTCTCTTCCTGGAGCCCTGCCTGCCCAGCCTCACTGCTCAAGCATGGTCTGCCTCCCTGGAACCCCGATAAACACCCCCTGGCGGCATGCCTGTCACCTCCCGGTGGCCTCCCTCAATGCCTGGGCCCCTCCCTACAGCCAGGAGCCCCTAAGACCACAGCCCCAAATCCAGGTGTCCACAGGACCCTCCCCACCCTGCAGCCTCCCGCTGGGCCTCTCACCCACACCCAAGGTCATTTCTTTTTTCTTATTTTGAGGTGGGTCTCTGTGTCACCCAGGCTGGAGGGCAGCGGCACAATCGCGTCTCACTGCAACCTTGAACTTCTGGGCTCAAGCAATACTCTTGCCTTTTAAATTGATTCAAAACAGGAAAAATGGCTGGGTGTGATGGCTCACGCCTGTAATCCCAGCATTTGGAGACCAGCCTGGGCAACACGGTAAGACTCTGTCTCCACAAAAAATTAAAAAATTAGCCAGGTAAGGTGGTGTGTGCCTGTAGTCCCAGCTACCTGGGGGACTGAGGTGGGAGGATGGCTGCAGTGAGCCATGACGGTGCTCCTGCACTGCACTCCAGCCTGGGCGACAGAGCAAGACAGTCAGTCAGCCTTGTGGACAGCGTGCCGGGTCCCCACAGACAGTTATGTTGAAGTCCTACCCACCAACTGGATGGTTTCTGGAGATGGGGTCTCGAGGAGGCGATTAGGGTTAGACAAGGCAGCAATGATGGGACCCACGGTGGAGTTAGAGTCCTTATGAGAAGAGACACCACAGTTCTCTGCTACGTGAGGACGCAGCAAAAAGGAGGACTTGCTGGAGGGCGAGCTCTGTCGGTCCCAGGCGCCCCCAGCCCCTCCCACACAGAAGCCCTGGCTCGCAGCCCTGCAGCACGTGGCGGCCTGTGGACTGAACAGGAACCCTGGCCCACAGCCCCGCAGCCCTGCAGCACGTGGCATCCTGTGGACTGAACAGGAACCCTGGCCCGCAGCCCCGCAGCACGTGGCGGCCTGTGGACTGAACAGGAACCCTGGCCCACAGCCCCGCAGCACGTGGCGGCCTGTGGACTGAACAGGAACCCTGGCCCGCAGCCCCGTAGCACGTGGCATCCTGTGGACTGAACAGGAACCCTGGCCCGCAGCCCCGTAGCACGTGGCATCCTGTGGACTGAACAGGAACCCTGGCCCGCAGCCCCGTAGCACGTGGCATCCTGTGGACTGAACAGGAACCCTGGCCCGCAGCCCCGCAGCACGTGGCATCCTGTGGACTGAACAGGAACCCTGGCCCGCAGCCCCGCAGCACGTGGCATCCTGTGGACTGAACAGGAACCCTGGCCCGCAGCCCCGTAGCACGTGGCATCCTGTGGACTGAACAGGAACCCTGGCCCGCAGCCCCGCAGCACGTGGCGGCCTGTGGACTGAACAGGAACCCTGGCCCGCAGCCCCGCAGCACGTGGCATCCTGTGGACTGAACAGGAACCCTGGCCCGCAGCCCCGCAGCACGTGGCATCCTGTGGACTGAACAGGAACCCTGGCCCGCAGCCCCGCAGCACGTGGCGGCCTGTGGACTGAACAGGAACCCTGGCCCGCAGCCCCGCAGCACGTGGCATCCTGTGGACTGAACAGGAACCCTGGCCCGCAGCCCCGTAGCACGTGGCATCCTGTGGACTGAACAGGAACCCTGGCCCGCAGCCCCGCAGCACGTGGCGGCCTGTGGACTGAACAGGAACCCTGGCCCGCAGCCCCGCAGCACGTGGCATCCTGTGGACTGAACAGGAACCCTGGCCCGCAGCCCCGCAGCACGTGGCGGCCTGTGGACTGAACAGGAACCCTGGCCCGCAGCCCCGTAGCACGTGGCATCCTGTGGACTGAACAGGAACCCTGGCCCGCAGCCCCGCAGCACGTGGCATCCTGTGGACTGAACAGGAACCCTGGCCCGCAGCCCCGCAGCACGTGGCGGCCTGTGGACTGAACAGGAACCCTGGCCCGCAGCCCCGCAGCACGTGGCATCCTGTGGACTGAACAGGAACCCTGGCCCGCAGCCCCGTAGCACGTGGCGGCCTGTGGACTGAACAGGAACCCTGGCCCGCAGCCCCGCAGCACGTGGCATCCTGTGGACTGAACAGGAACCCTGGCCCGCAGCCCCGCAGCACGTGGCGGCCTGTGGACTGAACAGGAACCCTGGCCCGCAGCCCCGCAGCACGTGGCGGCCTGTGGACTGATGCTGGGCTGTGTTGTGTGGTTCCATCCCAGCCTGGCTGCTCCTGGGCTGAGATCTCCCTGTGGTTTTCATTTGCGCTTCCCTCATGAATAACAAGATTGAGCATCTCCTGGCCTGCCCAGCTACATGCACGTATCTACTGTGGCCTCTCGTGGCTCAGAATCCAGGTCTCCTGCCCGCCTTTCTCTGGGGTCCTTGTTGCTTTCTTTTCCTCTCTTCTGTTTTTCAGACAGGGTCTTGCTCTGTTGCCCAGGCTGGAGTGCAGTGGCATGACCTTGGCTCACTACAGCCTCAAAACCTCCTGCGCTCAAGTGATCCTCCCACCTCAGCCTCCCGAGTAGCTGGGACTACAGGCACACGCCACCAGACCTGGCCTAGACTGTGGCTGGCATGACTCCCTGGCCCTTTGACTCCTCCGCAGTCTCACAGCAGCCCTCTCAGTGCAGTCTGCACTCTGCAGAGTCCTGTCCCACAGACCGACCACCCCCACCCATGCCCACAATGCCCTCCCAAGCATTCTGTCCCGCTTCACACGCTATCAGACATGCGGCCTCCTGTGCCTCCCCTGCATCCATGGAGCTGCCACGCCCCACCACGTCTGTGCCCTCCACCACCTCATAGCCTTGGCCACAACAGGCATTCCTGGTAGATCTGGCTTCACCCACAAGGCCTTCGTAGATGAGACCATGTGTCTAGGATCTGACTCCCACCAGCTACTGAATGTGACACAGAAACCACCAACAAATGCCCCCCAGGTCTCCACCAGAAATGCACCCCCATGACATCCCCAAGGAAGGGACAGTCCTGCCAGGATGTGGCTCCACACTGACCCCCTCAGTGCACCCGACATGTGACATGCATGTGGCACGATCCACATTTCCCTTCAGGGCTCACATAGCTGCCCACCGACCCCACAACTCTGCTACAGCCAAGACCAACCACGGCCACAGGCTGGGAACAGTCCTCAGGCTGTAAAGGTGGTAACACAACAGCAAGGACAAGGCAGGCCCTGTCGAGGCAGGAGCAGCTCACGGTGGCCCTCAGTGGGAGAGAAGGGAGGACACCAGGCCTGGGCCCACGGTCTGGCCACACCCCCACCTGGTGCTGGCCTTGGGGACCACCTGGGAACGGGGACCTCCTCCTACCTGTGAGGAAGACAGGCTGCGCAGGGGCCACTGCCAGGACCACCCCTCCCCAGCCTGTGTCCCTCACCCACACCTGCGACAGCCTGCAGCAGAGCCATTTGTCTCTGTGCCCCGTGGCACCTGGACAAGAGGGGATTGCCATGGCTGAGCGACGAAGTAACAGCTTGCCACGGATTAGACACAGTGTGACTTCTGACGAACAGGAATTACTGCTCACACTGAAAATACCATGTTTTGAAATCGTTTCTGAGGAATGAAAGCCCAGGGAGGAAGAAGGGAGGAAAACATGCTCATCAAAGCCAGCTGCCTGCCTCCTGCCTCCTGCCTCCCATGTCCTGGGCGGGCCCCATGCAGGCAGTGGCAAGGAAGGTGAGTGCCCACTCAGCCTTGACCCGAACCGGGCCCATACCAACACCAGTGCCCCTCCAGATGGCTGGACGCCCGGGCTGCCCCTGCACCAGCTTCGTGCTGAGACAGGCTGCTGTGCACTCCAGCACCCCGGCACTGCCCAGCTGGCTGCCTCACACTCTCCTCCCCGTCACCCCTCCTTTCCCTCTTTCCAGAAAGAGGGAACAAGCAATCCCAGGCCGGGGCCTGACCAGGTCTCTCAGCCATGTGGACCCCATGGCTGCCAGAACAGGGGTGGCTGCAGCCTCTAGAACACTGTCTTCCTAGACGCCGAGGGGACAGTGAGGCAAGTGAGCCACAGCCTCCTGCCATGTACCCACACTGTCCCTCCAGCACAGCATGACTCACACGTTTTACCTGCAACTTCCCTGAGACCCCCAGCCACCTACCTTGGTCCTGATATTGGCCCTACGTGGCAGATGCCCCCTCTTCCCTTGGCCAACCACCTGCCACCTCTGGGTGGTATCTGCACAGTTGTGGTCGACGCAAAAGGGGCATTGGCTCCATGTCAACGTGGCCTCAGCCTATGGTCAGCATTCCGCCTGGCCCTGCGGCTGCCACCTGCAGAGCCAGGCCCCACAGCAGCCCCAAGGGAATACCATTCCCCATTCCTAACAGAAATGGTGGCATCACTGCCAGGCCCCACAGCAGCCCCAAGGAAATCCCAGTCCCAACCCTACCAGATGCTGGCATCGCTGTCCACGCAACTTCTCACGCTCAGGCGCCTGCCCCCAGCAGCCAGTGCCCACACCTGATCCTCCCCCCACAGACTGTCCCAGGGGGTCTTAACAGCTCCCCTCTCCCTCTGCCCACCTGTCAGGGATTTCTGAACCTTCTATCCATAGCCTTGAGTCTGTCTTCTGTGTCGGCCTGCTCAGCCCTGGGGGCTCCCTCCTCACCCCATCATGATGGCTGCTCTACTGTCCATCAGCCTGCAAGACTAGCCCTCTCCCTCACTGGCTGGCCAGCACCCTTCAGCCCTCTGGGGCCTGACTTCAGCCTGGACTTCGGTCTATCCACACTGCACAGGGTGCTACAGTCCCCGCAAGAGGCCTCAACACACAACGCCAGCACACGGACAGCCCCAGCCCCTGAGGCTGCAGGCAAGGGGTAGGTGGACACGAGCTGGGGCCTCTGTACAAATGTGCTGGGGGTCCAGTGATGGCCTGCCCTAAACCACGGGGGCTGGAGGAGATGGCCAGAGATGCGGCCCGACCCACCTCAGATTGGACCACTGCCTACAAA
Organism: Callithrix jacchus; assembly: GCF_049354715.1. NCBI lineage: Eukaryota > Metazoa > Chordata > Mammalia > Primates > Cebidae > Callithrix > Callithrix jacchus. The sequence goes on along the minus strand of NC_133511.1, from coordinate 131,025,727 downwards.
GCCACCAACGGCACCAGCAGGGCCAGGAAGGAAACCAGCCCTTCCTGGGTTGCTGAGATCAGCCCCCTGGACCCAAGGGGGTCCCAGTAGCTAACGGTGCACAGAAAACATGAGCCAACTGGAGGCAGACCCAGGAGTTCCGCTCCCCACACAAGGACGCACCACCACATGAACACCTGGGGAGAGCCTGCTGGTCCCCCTGGCCTGTGGGGTTTACGCTATGGCTCTGCCTCTGGGTCTCCTCCACTGCTCAGACTGTGACCTTGGGAGCAGGGCTGGAGGTCAGCACAGCGCCCAGTTCCAGGACCAGACCCCCTGGGGTCTGTGACAGCTGAGTTAGGGCTGCCTGTCTGCTGACAAAGGACATGATGAATTTGCATTTGGTGGCCCGCCCCTCCCTGCTGCTGGCAGACCTCCCTCCCGGAGCCATTGTTCCCTGGACAGTGGCCCTGGAAAGGGAGAGGCTCTTGAGGTGAATGACAAGCATGGGGAGAAGCATTTGTGAGGCTCCTCTGCAGCAGGCGGCTCTTCCCTCAGGGTGGGGTGGGGGGAGGATAAACAGATGAGAAAACAGTCCTCCTGACCTCTGCAGGGAAGTCAGCTCTCCATCCAGCTGGGTCCCACTTCCCCAGGGATCCCCACCGCAGGCCTTGGCCCCACCCCTAGCGTGGTCAAAGCGTGCCCCCAGCCCCAGCCCTGCATCCTACCCTACAGACGCCACCCCCACCAGCGCCCTGAAAAGGGAGCTGCGAGCTTTGGTTACTGTGGGGTGAGGGGCAGGGGCTTGGCCCAGCTCTGACTGCCCACTTCCTGCCAAGGGCCAGAAGCTCAGGCAGAGGCAGCCTCCAGCAGAAGGCAGGCCCCCTGGCCCTCTGCCCCGGCCTAAGAAACTACCCTGGGGTCCTGAGCTGGTCCCCACCAACAGTGCTCCTGAAGCTCCCCTAAGCACAGAGGGCGACTCAGGGGCCTCACAGAGGTGGCCAGGCCCAAAGGCTCTGGACAAGTAGCTGCCACCTTGAGGAATTTCTCCCAGCCCCAGGCCTGCAAAGTCCTCCCAACCACTCCCTGCCTGCCCCCTTCAAACCCTCAGAATACAGATCGGACATAAGTGTCAGACATCAGAAAAGGCTGGGCACGGTGGCTCGGGAGGATGAGGTGGGAGGATCACTTGAGACCAGGAGTTCAAGACCAGCCTGGCCGACATGGCAAAACCTCATTTCTACAAAAAAATACAAAACTTAGCTGGGTATGGTGGGACACACCTGTGGTCCCAGCTTCTCAGGAGGCTAAGGTGGGAGGATCACTTGAGCCTGGGAGGCGGAGGTTACGGTGAGCCGAGATCATGCCACTACACTCCAGCTTGGGTGACAGAGTTGGACCCTGTCTCAAAAAAAAAATAAAAATAAAAAAAGGAAAGAAAAAAAAGCCAGGCATGGTGGCTGATGCCTGTAACCCCAGCACTTTGGGAGGCAGAAGCTTGTGGATCACCTAAGGTCAGAAGTTTGAAACCAGACTGAGCAACATGGTAAAACCCCATCGCTACTAAAATTACAAAAATTAGGTGGGTGTGGTGGCATGTGCCTCCCAGTTACTTGGGACGCGGAGTGGGGAGGATCACTTGTGCCTGGGAGTTGGAGGTTGCAGTGAGATGAAATTGCACCACTGCACTCCAGCCTGGGCAACAGAGCGAGACTCCATCTTAAAAAGAAAGAAAAGAAAAAGATGTAGAGTGGGGGATGACGCAGGCCCCGATCCCGGAACACAGGCGAGACCCCAGCCCTGAACCTGGGCCTGTCCTTGCTGGGGAGGGTGACGCTGCTGGGCTGTGGGAGCAGAACCACTGAGGCAGAGCCAGGCCCTCCCCCCAGCACCACCCACAAGTAAGCCCAGCAAACATGTAAGGGAGACGGAGGACCAGGACACAGAGCAGTGACCGCAGACGGGAGAGGCTCCCCAGAGCTTGGTCGCAGGCAGAGGGAGTCCCGTCTGTACAATGCTGGGTGCCTGTGAAGGCTCAGGCCAGGCACAAAGCAGCCCGGAGGCTCAGCCCTCAGTACCACTTCCGCTTTCCACCCTCCAGAGCCTTCCATCGAGGGGGCAGTCAGAGCCCACCAGGAACGAGAAACTGTGTTATGCTGGGAGCCAGAAGGGTCTGAGCACAGCTGGCCCTGCTCCAGGGGAGGAAGCTGCCCATGATGGCAGGGACGGCGGCACGGGCCTGAAACCTGGCCTGCAGGGACACACTGCCATCCGCCCCGGCACTGCCTCACCCAGCTGCAGCCCACACTCATCAGCACAGAGCCCTGGAAAGCTTGGAGAGAAAAGTCAGTCGACCGCGCAATGGAGGCCAGCAAGCTGCCTTTCCGCCTGGCAGGTGGCCAGGGCTGTGCTGCCCTGAGGGTGTGGCCGGCCTGTGCTGGGACAGGCATCAGCAGGGTGGCAGGCACCAGTGAGCACATACTGGCTCTTCTGTGTCCCTTTACCATCCCCAGGTTTGGGGGCACACCCAACCACACATGGTGAGTGGCCCGCAGTCACCTCTGCCACTGGAGAAAGAGAAGGCAGCAGAGGTGAGGAGGGCTGGCAGCTTCCTTCCAGAGAGGCAGGCTGGGAAGCCCAGTGTCTGCCTGAGGGTCTCCCCTGAGCAGCTGGTGGATCCTGGGCAGAGCCCCTTGGGGTGCCCGCAGCCAAGCCAGCCCCCAACTCAGCCTGCTTCTATCCACTCAGCCCCCAGGTCTGCCCCTGAGACACTCATGCTGACTTGGAGCCTTCTCTGTGCCTGGCACACAGGAGACGCTCCTGGCTCCCACAGGAGTACCTGGCACTCTGCCTCCTGTTCTGGGTTCCAGAAGAGCCGCCTCACAGAGCTGGGCAGGGCCTCACCCCAGTGGCCGTCCCTGCCTCGGCCTAATCTCCCTCGGGTGCAGGGGGGTACAGTTGGCCTCAATGACCAAACATTTCAGGGCTCCAGGGCCTATCTGGGAGTTTGTCTCCACTCAAGGGCCTTCTTAGCAGTCTTGATATGTCCAGGGGGGAGGGAGTCTCCAACCACTGACAGGCAGGAAGGCACAAGGCCGGCTGCAAAGAGCCTGTCCCCTCTGGGTCACCCCCGTGTGTGTGGCAGCTGAAGCCTGTATGCAAATGGCTTTGGGTGTGAGCAGGAGGCCCCTGACCCCAGACCCCTCCACAGCCACCCCCAGACCTCAAGAGCAGCACTTACCCGGGGGTGATGGCAGGCGGAATGACCAGGATGGTCAGCAGCCCAGCCTGGTGCAGCGCCTCGGCCAGGTGGGTGAGCATGTGGATGAGGCCCCTGCAAGAGCCGAGAGGTGGAGTCAGCAGTGCCGGCACCTCCCGGGGTCCCGACACCCACTGCCTCCGGGAGGGGTGGGGCCCGTCCTCAGAGGGACACCCCGTAGTAGGGCAGGGGAGGTTCTCTGTGGGAACTTCCTGCCGGTCTCTGGACGCAGCCCCAGCAACACTGCTCATGCCCCACAGGGTCCACCTAGAGCACTTCCTCACACTCTGGGGCCCCCAGAGTGGGGACCTATGCAACACCCCAGGGACCCCCAGAAAGAGGGGCTCAAAGAACCAGAGACAGCCCCATGTGTCCACATCACATTTTAGACATCTAAAGACATAGCAGGTTTAAAAAGAAAAAAGAAAAGGCCAGGCCTGGTAGCTCACACCTGTAATCCCAGCACTTTGGGAGGCTGAGGCAGGTGGATCACCTGAGGTCAGGGGTTCAAGACCAGCCTGGCCAACATGGCAAAACCCTGTCTCTACTAAAAATACAAAAAGTAGCCACGTGCCTGTAATCCCAGCTACTCAGGAGGCTGAGGCAGGAGAATCGCTTGAACCCAGGAGGTGGAGGTTAGTGAGCCAAGATCGTGCCACTGCACTCCAGCCTGACCGACAGAGCATGACTCCATCTCAAAACAAAACAAAACAACATGGCAGGTAAGGAAACACCCCCAGCAGGCCCAGGACACTGACCCCGGGGTGGCCACAGGACATTCCAAGGGCCATGCCTACTTGGCATGGCTCAGGGAAGGAGAGGGCAGGGCACTGGGCAGGGGGCCAGACGGAGCAGCAGGTAGATTTCCTCTGTCTCCTGGAGGTGGAGGCAGGGGCATCTCAGAGCAGGCTGGCAGTGTTCCCCAAAGGATAGCACTAGCCTCCCTCCTAGCACGGCCTGGGAGCTGCCATCAGGACCCCAAGCCTGCTATGTACACACGCTGGTGCCCATGAGTCTGCCCTGCAGGTGGCCTCTTTGCAAACTGCCCTGGAGCACACACACACTGCTGCAAAGTTGGGTTCAGGGTGACGTGTCCACGCTGGGGGAGACTCACTCACTGCAGGTCCCTGGGAGCAGCCCTATCTGTCAAGGAGACAGGAGGACCGAGGCCAGGGCAAAAGCTGGCCCCCGCTGGCTCCAGGTCCTGCCCCGCTCCAGCACAAGGGTCTGCCAGACTCAGTGAGAATGGGTTAGGCCATGACGGGCTGCTGGTTCCTGAGTCAGTACCCTGAGGCCCCAGTGCTCCTGATGGTGCCAGGACCAGGGCCTGGCACGTGCAACTGCTGCATGGTGGCAGCTCCTGTTTCCCTGACGTGGCCCAAATGGGACTGTCATTTTCCAAGCTAAGCCCCCGTCAATTCCTGGTAACTCTGGCCCAGATGATCTGGTGTTAGCTCTGCCGGCTGCAATGCTGGCACAGTCCTCATTGGGGGCAGTCCTGGGGCACCCGGTCCTCATGCCTCTGCAGTTTCACAGTGTCCACAACTCTGTGGGTACCAGAGGCTGTCATGCACTGCACATCACTTAGAGGTGGTGGTCAAGGACAATGCTGCCCCTGCCCCTGAAACACCAGAGCCGAGTGAGCAGAGCAGGCCATGCCCAGATGCCTGGGGAAGCTGAGCCTACCTGGGGGGACTCCTGCCTGGCTCCCGCCTATGGCCTCTGTGCCGTCTGCAGGTACCCACAGCGCCCCAGAACAGTGCTAGGATGGCTTTCCTCTGGGCCACAGATCTGAGGGCCAAAAGGTGCCCCCAGCCACTCTGTGAGGGGCCCAGGGAGCCTGAGTGTCCTCCCACAGGAGGACAGCGTGGCCCAGAGCTGGCCTTCAGGGAGGACACATCTGAGTCAGGTCTACCCAGCGCCCCAGGAGATAATATGGGCCCAGAAGCAGCGTGGGCCGTAGCTGCCGTGCCAGCATCACCCAGAGTGCTCCTCTCGACAGCCCCCTCATCCTGCCAGCTGCTGGCACCAGTGGCTCCAAGTGCCCTTATCATAGCCCTCTAGGCATGGGGACAACCGTAAGGGGCCGACCCAGAGCTGAGGAGGGACCAGACACAGCAACATCCCTGCTAAAGGCACTGCCGACAAACCCGCAGGAAAACCTGCCCCAAGCCCATGTCCAGGACCCAGCGCAAGGGACCAGAACCTGCCGACAGCAGCCTTGGGCCCGGCATGCTGGGGGCTGGGGTCCAAGTGGCGGTCGGGGTAGGACTGTGCCGAGGCAGCAGAACTCCCAAAGGAATCTGCCAAGCTGCTCTGAGGAGGCTGGATACCGCCTGCCCCTGCCACCGGCAGCTCCCCACCTCCTGCAGGAGCCTGGATGCAAGGAGCCCCAGCTGCTCCCACCCGACCTTCCCTGCTGCAGCCTCTCCTGCTCAGCAACCCCCACCGCCTCCTGCCCTCCCACCCTGATGTTAATGACCTGTCAGGAGCCCAGACACAACGAGGCTGTCTCAGCGCCCCCAGCCTCCACCCCAGACACAACGAGGCTGTCTCAGCGCCCCCAGCCTCCACCCCAGAGGCAATGAGGCTGTCTCAGCGCCCCCAGCCTCCACCCCAGAGGCAACGAGGCTGTCTCAGCGCCCCCAGCCTCCACCCCAGAGGCAACGAGGCTGTCTCAGCGCCCCCAGCCTCCACCCCAGACACAAGGCTGTCTCCTGAGCAGTCCTCTGGTGCCGTCTCGCTGCCTACCTAATGCTCTGAAACAGAAATGAGTTACGGCAAATCTCTGATTAATAGACCCGTTCTCCCAGGATGAGAGAAAAGGCTAGAGGCTTGCAGAATCTGTGTCCTGCTCTGAGACACGCCTCCCCTCAGAGGGAACCAGAAGGTCAGCCCAGGCAGGGTCTGCTGCCCATGGCTCAGCAAGGGACCCTAAGGCCGGGCCTGGGACTGTCCCTCAGCCAAGAGCACAGGCACCTGATCCTCTGGCAAAGCTGGAGCCTCAGGGGCTATACAGACACCAGGCTCCCCACAGCCTGGTGACATCCTGACCCCCACTGCAGCGCCCCTCCCAGCTGCCCTCCACACAACTCCTGGTCCTCCTGCTGCTGCCAGGCCTCCCAGGAGGGAAGTGGATAGAGCAGCCTCTCAGAAACATCCAGTGGGCAGCCTGATGAGGAGGTGCTGGCTGAGGGTGTGGGGGGTCTGAGCACCAGAAAACAGGTCTTGGGGGCTCTTCCAGAGCCTGGGCCTGGAGCCCCCAAGCCAGTGAGGCCCTCAGAGCTCAGTGGGGGTGCAGAGGATGGAGCCTCCCACAAGGGCAGGGTGAGCATTGGCTCCAGACACAGGGTCCAACGGGCCCTCGGGCAGGAATCCTGCCCCTCACAGGCTCTGCCTCAACAATGTTCCAGCCCTCCCTCAAGCTTCAGAGCTGTGTGGGGATGCTGCCCCAGGTGGACAGAGCCTGGCCCTGCAGCTCCTCTGCCCAAAGCAGCAATGAGATGGCACTGCCATGGCCGCTGCAAGGGACACCACGGAGCCTGGCTGGGGGCTCGGGGCTGGGCCCTTAAAGCGCAGCCAGAACTACTTCCGGTGGCGGGGGCAGGGAGCCAACCCCAGAACCCGCGGCCCGCACAGAAGGCTGAAGGCCGGACAGCTGCCCCAGGACTCTGCTGTCCAAGCACCTGCAGAGGGGCCACACCAGCCTCACTCGCTGCAACCAGTGGAGTGAGAGAAGACCACCTTTCCCGAGCGTGTTCGAGGATGCTGCACCCCCGCCCCCGACATCCTGGGCAGGAGTACCGCCGTCCCCCTGCGTCTTTCGCAGGGCAGCCACCACTTTGGCACAACAGGGAGGGTGGCTGCTTCATGTGAGCAGCTGGCTGCTTGGGCAGGACCGAGGTAGGGCCATTCCTCAGGGCTGTGGCCAGCCCAGGCAAGGCGTGAGGAGCCGTGGCACCTTCCATCATTCCCTCTGTTCCTGGTCACATGGGCCACGGGGAGTGGGAACCCACTAGTGTCACGGGCAGGCCAGGCTCTGATGTGGCAAAAGGGGGCCTGAGGGAGTGCTGCGGCCGGCTTCCCACGCCTCGACTGGACTGGCCACAGCCCTAAGGAATGGCCCTACCTTGGTCCTGCCCGAGCAGTAAGCCCACTTACCCGAAGCAGCCACCCTCTCTGTTCTGCCAAAGTGCGGGTCCACCCTGAAAAGATGCCTGCGCAGGCTGCTTCCACTTTCCTGAGCAGGCATCCATCTTCCGTGCAGCCCCATCCTGCCCCCAGGTTCGGGACTGGGGAAGGAAGGCCCCCCCAAAGGGACTCCTTATACTCCTTCCTCCAGCCTCCGCCAAACACCAGGGCCAGGACAAGGGCCGCCCACCACCTCCTGTGCCACTCACACGCGCTTCTGGCTTAGCAGCTGGTTCCAGACCTCCACCACGAAGCCATCGAAATGCTGGTTCTGAAAGAAGCAGTCACAGGTGAGGAGGGCCTGGAGGCCCAGGAGGGAGGGGTGGAAAGACAAGCCCGCCCCCTTCGTCTACATGGCCAGGACACGGCCTGCTCACTCACGAGGCCAGACCCAAGCCTGGGCTGTATGCCCAGAAGCACCTGTCTGGAGGAGGAAGCGTGGGGGTCCCAGAGGAACAGGAGTGGAGGTGCCCGTGCTCTCATGCATCCCGCCCACCCATGTGCCTCCTCCAACGCCACCCAGGGAGCCTGAGGGCTCCCTGACCCTTACAGCCCAAACACACTGGCAGCCAGCAGGGCTGGGTCCCCTTGCAGGACAGCAGCGGGCAGCTGGGCTTTGCCCAAGGGAAGCACTTGGCCCAACAGACAAGCCTCCCATGCCTGGGACCATCAGAGGAGCTGTAGTCAAGAAAGTCAGCAGCAGCCGCTGACACTGCCTTCGCTGGAAGATGCAGGCTGCACCAGAAGGTGCCCAAGGAGAAGCCAGGGAGGCCCAGCCAGCCAGCCAGGAGGGGCTGGGGGTGGGGTGGGGCCATGTGGGAGGGGCTGGGCCAGGAGGGGCTGGGGAGGGGCCAGGTGGGACTGGGGGTGGGGTGGGGTGGGGCCATGTGGGAGGGGCTGGGCCAGGGCCAGGTGGGCTGGGGCCATGCTCGGAGGCTGGAGCAGTACACAGGCCTCACAGGCCTCACCTTTGCCACCTGGACCACCGTCTTGCTCAGCTCCTCTATTTCATCCTCACTGTCTAAGACGTTCCGGAAGTCATCGTAAGTCCAGTCCTCAAACAGGAGCCGAGGCACTGCGGGGGCAACAGACGCATACAGGGCCAGGGCTGGGAAATGCTGGAGGGCACCCGCTGCTTGCTGCCCTCAAAGGCGCATCCCCTTGGCCTCCAGAGGGATTCCAGAGCACGCAATGATGGGCAGGCAGGCCGCCTGGAGCAGCCACAGGTCCAGAGAGGATGTCCCAGAGCCTTACAGGCTGGAAAGGGCGGGACCGTGGCAAAGGAGCAAGCAGACGCTGATGATCCTGCTGTCCAGACACCAGCTCCCCGTAGGGCTCAGCATGGGAGTGGCTCCACCTTACACGGGGGCAGCAGGGACAGACTCCGGCTGCTTCAGCTCAGCCCCATCACCTGCTCCTAGCATCTCCCAGAGCCTCTCCCTCAGCAACCCACACTCTTACTTCACTGCCTCTGAGGCTGCCACTGGATGTGGGGATACCTGCCCCTTCCTCCCCAGCCGTGAGCTACAGGGGCACAGGTGGGCCAGGGTCAGCATCACCCTCAGGCTGAGCCCAGGACTTGGCCCCAGCAGCCCCAAGAGGGCTCATCGGGTGAAGGAAGGAAAAATGGAGGCAGAAGCGAGGGCAACGCTATCAGCCAAGGAGGCCTGGCTTTGGCAGGCTACAGCCTGTGTGGGCAGAGCCCAGGACTCCAGCCAGGCCAGGGCCACCTCGCCTCTGAGCAGCCGGAATGACCTGTGCCGGAGCCCCACAGTTGGATGATCAGTAACATGGGGAGACCGCAGAGCCCACCTGTCCACCGTCGGAGGTTGTGCCATCCCGGCCTGCCGGACTCACCTATGTGCAGGCCCTTAGCATGCTTCCTGATGGCTCGCATCCACCCTGTGGGACGTGGAAGGGACAGTCAGCCCAGCCGAAGACCCAACCCACCTGAGGCAGAAAACGTGGCAGCCGCAGGATATGCAACAGGAACGGCACAGGTGGGGGAGGCGGGTGTGAGAATCCACCCTCCCCGGCCCAGGGCGGCCCTACGTACCCCCCTTCCTCACCCTACCGCCTCCTGGCCAAGGCCCCCTCCTGAACCTGCAGAGCAGCTCTCTGAGCTTGCCTCCCTGAGCTGGGACAGCTCAGGGCCTGTGGCTGGCCAGGGGGACAGGCAGCTGCATCCCAGGGCCTGGGGAAGGTCAGGGTTTCTCTGAGCTGAGGGGTGGCCAGACCCACCAGGCCTGTCACTGGCTGACACTCCATCATCTCCCCACGGTTCTCCCAGTGTCAGGGAAAAGCACTCCTGCTCTTGAACTCTGAAACCGGCTAACACTTCCCTTGCCACATCTCTGTCCGAACCGAACACAAGGCGTGGTCATGTAAACCTGGGCAGAAGTCATCAGGATATGCCATCAGGGGACAGCCTCTGCCTGAACCCCACCCTCCTCCCTGGCGCTGAGTGAAAATTGCTAGGGGAGGGACAGAGGAAAAGAAGCCAACAGCCTGTGTCCTTCACTGCCCAGAGGCTGCCTGAGTCATCGCAGTGTGTGTCCTGCACATTCGGGGTGCTGCCTGGAGGCGCGGGGAAGACCCACCTCACAGCCACCTGCACCATGGAGCAGAGCCAGGCGGACCACTCTGGCCTTGTAGAGGGTGGCACAGTGGCAACCACCTCAGGCCCTCTACCAGCCCTGCCCTGCCCCACTCACCTTCCTACCCAGTCCCAGCCCACACCATGGGCCTGCCCTCCAGGCTCAGCCACAGGGGTGAGGGCATGGGCCTTGAGGTCATGACACACACACTTAAACATGTCCACACCCACAGTCACATCTGACACACAATCTCTCCTCTCCCACATCATCGGTCTCACACTTACACACACACACACACACACACACCTGCTCTCGCACTCACACTCTTTTCAGCCTGTGGGGCAAGCACAGTCAAGCAAGAAGGATGAGAACCTTGGTCCACGTCATGGAGGCCCGTGACCTCAAACATCTCACGGCCACGTCTCTTCAGCTGCAGCCAGACGGGTGAGATCTGTGTGAACTTGCTCGCGAAGACCTTGGTGACATCGTAGCCACGGCTGTTCCACTGACAAAGGGCGGAGACATCAGATGAAGGACAGGTGAGCGAGCTCCTGCCTCACCATGGTGCTGTCATTCTGGTGGCTCTGCACGTGCCCAGGGCCGGCCAGTGTAGACAGCTGTCAGCGCTGACTCATGTCAGCTCCTGGTCTGGGGCATCCTTCCCCGGCTCTGGACTGCTGCTCACAGCCTGGGACCCAGGCCACAATATCCCTTTCACCAAAAGAAGTGACTGGTGCTCATCTCAAGCCCCGCCCTGAGCTAGCGCACACCACGGCTGCAAGCCGGCAGCTGGGAACAGCAAGAGGAGAGGAGGCTGGGTGTGAGAACCTCCCCGTCCCTGGCCGAGGAAGCACACCTGCTTCCTGACCACAGACAACCTGAGGGCCCACCTCTGGATTCAGCGGGAAACGCAGAGGTCCCGCAGCAAGCCCCGGAGAGAAGCCCAGCGCCTCATACTCCGACATCTCCCTGTGGCCTCACAGCAGCGGCAGCCCGGGGAGAGAAGACAGACCCGCATCGCTGACTGGCCAGAGGAGGCCGTCACAGGCCCAGGGCAGCCCGTCTGAGCCTCAGGACCTCCCTCTGCACTGTAAGGACCCAACTCACTGGAGTGACGTAGCCCAGTACATCTCCAGCAAAGTGTCTGTCCCGGGCCTCGGCCGAGCAGTAGCTGCGATGCTCAAGAACCACGTCCTCAGCTTTGAGGTCCGACACCACCAAACCCCGGTCTTGGACTGGCTTCTCTGAAAACTGACTCTGAAATAAAAGGAACAAGAGAAAGCTGTCAGTCATCTGTCCTCAGTGTAGACACTTCCATTCAGCCAAAAACTGAGTGTCTGGATCAACACAGTGCTGCTGACCCGGAGGCCTTGCATGGATAGGATCGAGGCCACAGCAGGGAATTCAGTTCAGACACTGGCTGCCTGTACAGGCCTTTCCCACCCTTGCTCCGGGACGGAAGGCAGGCAGATGGCTACAGTGGCTCCCTCCATGCATGTGAGGGTTGTCAGGACCAGCTCTGGCCACCTACACCCATCCAGGGCCACACTCTTTGCTGGACAAGAATGTGCCAGGTGGGCCGGGTGCAGTTGCGTACATCTGTCATCCCAGCACTTTGGGAGGCCAGGGAGGGGGTGGATCACCTGAGGTCAAGAGTTCAAGACCAGCCTGGTCAATATGGTGAAACCCCGTGTTTACTAAATATACAAAAATTAGCCAGGCATGGTGGTGGATGCCTGTAGTCCCAGCTACACGGGAGGCTGAGGCAGGAGAATTGCTTGAACCTGAGGGGCAGAGGAGTGAGCTGAGATCACGCCACCGCGCTCTAGCCTAAGCAACAGAGTGAGACTCTCTCTCAACCAAAAAAAAAAGAATGTGACATGCCAGGCAAATGCCACCCTGCTGGCCAACCACTGCCTGGCACCACCCCCGCCAATGTGACCTCTTCCTGCCATGTCACACCTCCCCCGACCCCACCTCTGCTCCTGGAAACCCTCCATCCTGCTATCAAGTCGTCTCTTCTGTCCACATTCCAGACAGGGTGGCCTGGTTCAACCTCCCCTTGACCTTGCCCCAAGGGCCCCCGTGAGAGAGAGATGCCCATCGTGTGGTGCATTTGCTCCCAGACAGCACAGAGAGCATCTGCCAGTCCAGAACTAAGTCACAGCAACAGTCCTGTGGCAGGGTCCAGCCAGCGGCATGGGGAGTGCGGGGGCTGAGGGCTGGTTCTATGAGTTCACACCCCAGCAGGTGCAAGCTCCAGGGCCACCCCAGGGGAACAGCCCAAAGAGCATGAGGCAAACAGCTCAAAGCCACGAGGGAGACAGCAACATGAAGATGCAGGTGCTTTAAGCAAGAGGCGAGGATGGAAACTGAACAGAAAACAAGCCCTGGCAGGGTGTGTGCTTCAGGCCTGTACTCCCAGCGCTTTGGGAGGCCAAGGCAGGTGGATCATGAGGTCAGGAGTTCGAGACCAGCCTGGTCAACATGGCGAAACCCTGTCTCTACCAACAATACAAAAATTAGCCGGTGTGGTGGTGGATGCTGTAATCCCAGCTACTCGGGAGGCTGAGGCGGGAGAGTTGCTTGGACCCGGGAGGTAGAGGTTGCAGTGAGCCAAGATTGCGCTCTGCACTCCAGCCTGAGCAACAGAGCGATACTTTGTCTCAACAGCAACAAAAAAGGGCCAGGTACTGTGACTCAGGCCTGTAATCCCAGCACTTTGGGAGGCCAAGGTGGGCACATCACAAGGTCAAGAGACTGAGACCATCCTGGCCAGCATAGTGAAACCGTATCTATACTAAAAAATACAAAAATTAGCTGGGTGTGATGGTGCCCACCTATAGTCCCAGCTACTTGGGAGACTGAGGGAGAAGAACCCCTTGAACCTGGGAGGCAGAGGTTGCAGTGAGCTGAGATCACGCCAGCCTGGTGACAGAGTAAGACTCCGTCTCAAAAAAAAACCAAAAAAAAAAACGAAATAAGCCCCAAGTGGGGTGAGTGGGGATGCACCCCGCTTACCCTCAAAACCTGGCTCCAGAGGCTGCTCACTCAGAGGCGCTAACTGCCCGGAGCCCCCGAACCACACAGGCTGCCTGCCAGCTGCAAGCTCATCGGGTGCCTCTGTAAGGAGCTGAGCCCCTCGAGCCTCCTGGCTCCAGGCCCCAGTGGACAGAAAGGAGAAGAAGATGATGGATCAGCCCTCAGCCAGTGCAGTCACCTCAATTCCCCAGGCCACCCCTACCTTCTCCAGCAGCGTCTTCGAGGCAGCTTTTTTGGCATCTGACTTTGACAGAGTAGTGTGAACAGGGCCGCAGGCCAGAGTAAGCCAGAGGAGTGTGAAGAGTGTCTGCATGGTAGGTGTGTCACAGTAGGGTCCGGCCTCGGGGTCCAGAGGGCTGCAGGGAGAGCAGAGCACATTCAAACAACCAGCAGAGAAATGCCACACGGGCAACCCCTCTGCGGATGGGACCACCTTCTCCTAACAGGGCCTGGGTCCTCATGGCACCGGGTGAGGCCTTGGCCACTGGGACAGAGCCCTGCCCTGGGCCAGCCCTGGCAGCCAGAGTCCATTCTCCAGTACTCCTGGGCCTCCTGACGGGGCCGCCAGTTCCTCCCAGACACTGAGAAAGGGGCTTCCTCACTACCAGACATAGAGTCCTCCCCTCGCAGCCCAAGGCCGCCCTGACCACCACTGGCCCTTCACTGGTTCCCACCTCCTCCTTCAAATCCAGGAAAACACTGGTTCCCACCTCCTCCTTCAAATCCAAAGAAAGCCCAACCATGGCAAGGCTTACGTGGAAAATAACACAGCCACAGGCCTGGCATGGAGGCTCATGCCTATAATCCCAGCACTTTGAGAGACTGAAGTGGGAAGATTACTTGAGCCCAGGAGTTCAAGATCAGCCTGGAAAACATAGTGAGATCCTACAAAAAAATTAAAATTGGCCGGGCATGGTGGCTTATGCCTGTAATCCCAGCACTTTGGGAGGCCGAGGCAGGTGGATCATGAGGTCAGGAGTTCGAGACCAGCCTGGCCAAAATAGTGAAACTCCATCTCTACTAAAAATACAAAAATTGGCCAGGCACGGTGGCTCATGCCTTAATCTCAGTACTTTGGGAGGCTGAGGCGGGCGGATCACCAGGTCAGGAGATCGAGACTATCCTGGCCAACATGGTGAAACCCCATTTGTACTAAAAATGCAAAAATATTAGCTGGGTGTGGTGGCGTGTGCCTGTAGTCCCAGCTACTCGGGAGGCCGAGGCAGGAGAACTGCTTGAACCCAGGAGGCAGAGATTGCAATAAGCAGAGATTGTGTCACTGCACTACAGCCTGGGCAACAGTGTGAGACTCCGTCTAAAAAAAAAAACTGCTGGGTGTGGTGGCGGGAGCCTGTAATCCCAGCTACTCGGGAGACTGAGGCAGCAGAATCGCCTGAACCCAGGAGGCAAAGGCTGCAGTGAGCCGAGATTGCTCCATTGCACTCCAGCCTGAGCGACAGAGCAAGACTCTGTCTCATAAAAAATAAAAAATAAAAATTTAGGCCAGGGGCAGTGGTTCATGCCTGTAATCCAAGAACTTTGGGAGGCCTAGGCAAGCAGCTCATCTGAGGTCAGGAGTTTGAGACCAGCCTGACCAAGATGGTGAAACCGCGTTTCTACTAAAAACATAAAAATTAGCCAGGCATGATGGCTAATGCCTGTAATCCCAACTACTAGGGAGGCTGAGGCAGGAGAATCGCTTGAACCTGGGAGGTGGAGGTTGCAGTGAGCTGAGGTCTCACCATCACACTCCAGCGTGGGCAACAAGAGCAAAACTCTTTTCAAAAGAAGAGGCCAGGCATGGTGGTTCACACCTGTAATCCCAGCACTTTGGGAGGCCGAGGTGGGCAGATCACGAGGTCAAGAGATTGAGACCATCCTGCCAACACGGTGAAACCCCGGCTCTACTAAAAATACAAAAATTAGCTGGGCGTGGTGGTGCACGCCTGTAGTCCCAGCCACTCGGGAGGCTGAGGCAGGAGAACTGCTTGAATGGGGGTGGAGGGGCAGGGGTGTGAGGTCGTGCCACTGCACTCCAACCTGGCGACAGAGCAAGACTCTGTCTCTCAAAACAAACAGAAAGTTGTAGGCTCTGAGAAGCCTACAATAATACTAACGACGACGATGCCGGTACCGCAGAAGCACTAGGAGAAAACACGGATACTTATCTATACACTCTCGGGTTGGAGGAGGCTTTTCCAGGTATGTGAGCAATGGGAGAGATCACGAACGATGATGCGGCTAGAGTAGAACTACATAAAAATGTAAAAATTTCTTTCAGAAAATAAAAAAGTAAATATGAGGGCAAATAATAAACCAGAAAAAGTATTTGAAAAATACTTGACAACGAATTTCTAACCACAATCTATTCGTAATACGCAAATAAATCTTACAAATCAAGAAAAGGCTCTCTAATAGAAAAATGTCCCATGGCGAGGCACAGTGGCTCACGCCTATAATCCCAGGACTTTTGGAGGCCGAGGCGCGCGGATCACCTGAGATCGGGCAGTTGAGACCAGCCTGGTCAACATGGGACAACCTCATCCTTATTAAAAATACAAAAATTAGCCGGGCGTGTGCTGGGCACGTGTAATCCCAGCTACTCGGGAGGCTGAGGCAGGAGAATCTGTTGAACTTGGAAGGCAGAGATTGCAGTGAGCCAAGATCATGTCATTGCAATCCAGCCTGGGCAACAAGAGTGAAACTCCACCCACCCCCCAAAATAACAAATGAGAAGGATATAAAAGAGACATTCAGAGCCCCAGAAATGAGCAGCTTAGCTTGACTGTCGATCAAAGAGCCAAACACTGAACTAAGACGGCATCACACCCGTGTATGAAGGAGGAAGGCAAAGTGGTATCACAGAACCTGGCCACCAGCGACCCTACTGAGCTGTCAGTGGGAATTAGTGAGAAAACCGCTTCCGACGACAGTCTGCTCATGAATACACCTTGCAACATGCATTTTCTTTTTCACTTCTTCTTGTTACTTTGTTTTGCTTTTTTCTTTCTCCAACATGCTTTTCATTTCTTTCACAAATTCCACTCTGGGGGACTTATTTATTTATTTATTTTAAGATAGAGTCTCGCTCTGTTTCCCAGGCTGGAGTGCACTGGTGCCATCTCAGCTCACTGCAACCTCCACCCCCAGGGTTCAAGCAATTCTCCTACCTCAGCCTCCCAAGTAGCTGGGATTGCAGGCACGAGCCACCACGCCCGGCTAGCTTTTCTGTTTTTAGTAGAGGTGGAGTGCTGCCATGTTGGGCAGGCTGATCTTAAGCTCCTGGACTCCAGTGATCCACCTGCCTCCCAAAATACTGTGATTACGAGCATGAGCCACTGCGCCCAGCCACAGGATTTTCCACATATGCAGAAAACCTGAGGATGTTCATGGACCTGGCACACCCAGATGCTGGAACACCGACAGACACTGCCATGCTCTCAACATGCCAGTCGGCACACAGACACTATAAAGCAGCACTTACACAGCCAGTCCCACAGAAAAAGCATGATGTGAGGTACACTAAAAAGCAGATGAAGCCGGGCATAGTGGCTCACGCCTGTAATCCCAGCATTTTGGGAGGCCGAGGTGAAAGGATCACCTGAGGTCAGGAGTTCAAGACCAGCCTGACCAACAAGGTGAAACCCCATCTCTACTAAAAATACAAAAATTAGCTGGGCATGGTGGTGCACACCTGTAATCCCAGCTACTTAGAAGGCTAAGGCAGGAGAATCCCTTGAACCTGTGAGGTAGAGGTTATGGTGAGCCAAGATGGTGCCACTGCACTCCAGCCTGGGCAACAGAGCAAGACTCCATCTCAAAAAAAAAAAAAAAAAAGGGGCCAGGTGTGGTGGTTCACACCTGTAATCCCAGCACTTTCGGAGGCTGAGGTGGGTGGATCATGAGGTCAGGAGTTCAAGACCAGGCTAGCCAAGATGGTGAGACCCCTATCTCTACTAAAAATACAAAAATTAGCCAGGTGTGGTGACACCCGCCTGTAATCCCAGTTACTCAGGAGGCTGAGGCAGGAGAATCACTTGAACCCAGGAGGTGGAGGTTGTGTTGAGCCAAGATTGTCACTGCACTCCAGCCTAGATGACAGAGCAAGACTGTGTCTCAAAAAAAAAAAAAAAAGCAAATCATGTCCCCTTAATGTGGAAGCTTTAGAAACAAAACAAAAAAGTAAATGAACAGGCTGCCCGGAATCACCGGTCACACGATCAGACTGCCCGGAATCACCTGTCACACGATCAGACTGCCCGGAATCACCGGTCACACCAACAGACTGCCCGGAATCACCGGTCACACCAACAGGCTGCCCGGAATCACCGGTCACACGATCAGACTGCCCCAAATCACCGGTCACACCAACAGGCTGCCCGGAATCACCGGTCACACCAACAGGCTGCCCGGAATCACCGGTCACACCAACAGGCTGCCCGGAATCACCGGTCACACGATCAGGCTGCCCGGAATCACCGGTCACACCAACAGGCCGCCCGGAATCACCTGTCACACGATCAGGCTGCCCGGAATCACCGGTCACACCAACAGGCCGCCCGGAATCACCTGTCACACGATCAGGCTGCCCGGAATCACCGGTCACACCAACAGGCCGCCCGGAATCACCTGTCACACGATCAGACTGCCCGGAATCACCGGTCACACCAACAGGCTGCCCGGAATCACCTGTCACACGATCAGACTGCCCGGAATCACCGGTCACACCAACAGGCTGCCCGGAATCACCGGTCACACCAACAGGCTGCCCGGAATCACCGGTCACACCAACAGGCTGCCCGGAATCACCTGTCACACGATCAGACTGCCCGGAATCACCGGTCACACCAACAGGCTGCCCGGAATCACCGGTCACACGATCAGACTGCCCGGAATCACCGGTCACACCAACAGGCTGCCCGGAATCACCGGTCACACCAACAGGCTGCCCGGAATCACCGGTCACACGATCAGACTGCCCGGAATCACCGGTCACACCAACAGGCTGCCCGGAATCACCTGTCACACGATCAGACTGCCCGGAATCACCGGTCACACCAACAGGCTGCCCGGAATCACCGGTCACACCAACAGGCTGCCCGGAATCACCTGTCACACGATCAGACTGCCCGGAATCACCGGTCACACCAACAGGCTGCCCGGAATCACCGGTCACACCAACAGGCTGCCCGGAATCACCGGTCACACGATCAGACTGCCCGGAATCACCGGTCACACCAACAGGCTGCCCGGAATCACCTGTCACACGATCAGACTGCCCGGAATCACCGGTCACACGATCAGGCTGCCCGGAATCACTGGTCACACCAACAGGCTGCCCGGAATCACCTGTCACACGATCAGACTGCCCGGAATCACCGGTCACACCAACAGGCTGCCCGGAATCACCGGTCACACCAACAGGCTGCCCGGAATCACCGGTCATATGAAGAGGATGTCCAGAATTACAGGTCATTGTGTTTCTTCTCTTTTGCTTTATCTGTATCTTCTGGTCTTCCCGCACTAAACTTTTATTATGCTGTTCATTTTTAGTTTCTGGGACCACCCACAAAAGTGATTCTGCTTTCTTTCACTGGGGTTGCGGGGGTGTCGGGGGGAAGTTGAACCACCACCATAATCCAGCCGGGCTGTTAGTCCTTCATGAAGCTTCAGGACACTGCTGGGAAGAAGCTCTTGGCTAGTTTCACAGTTGCGGCACCAATCACCCCTGTAAATCAGCTGAGGAGGCCACATAGCCTGGGCAGAGGTAGAGACCTGGCAGGTGGGCAGCTGGAGGCCAGCCTAGCCCACTACCCAGCAGGTGGGCACACGGCCTTTCCCTGGGTCACAGGCTCCTGATATAGGAGCTCTGGCCCAAGAGGCTCTGGGAACCCCAGCCAGGCAGGTGCTCCTGTCAGAAGGTGCTGCCAGAGCCTTCTACAGTGCCTACCCTCCTACCCAAAGGCCAGGAACCTGATTCACTTTCTCTGAAACTGTCCCTTGACCTGCTTCCTTCTGCAGAGGCGCATGCTGCCCCACGTTGCCCTGTCTCTTCCCTGGGTGAGACTAGGGCTCCTGGTGCAGACCGAGGGGAGTGTGGCCGCCCCCCGACAGGGAGCTTCTGTGCTTTGGTACCAAATACAGCCACCTGTGTGGAGAGAACATCGTTCTGGAGCAAGGTCAACCAGTGAAGCTCCCCCACCTAGGAGGCAGGGAGCCACAAGACAACCTAGGCTGTAGGCTTATGAGGAGTTAGGAAGGGAACTCCCAGGGCAAGCACAGCAGCACCCAGTACACGGAGCCACAGGCAAAGGCAGTGAGTGTCCGAACAGCCAGCCACAGCAGTTCTGAGAGGGTGTGTGTGCGGGTGGGGGGGGGGACGATAAGAAGACCCAGGAACAGGTCACCACCCTGTGCCCCCGGCCCCCAACATCTCCAGCCCCTCTCTTCAGTGACACATTCCAGAATCAAAACCAAGGGCAGCTGCCGCCACCTCCTCCCAGCCCCACTACCTTCCTGCTGCAGCTGACAGGCTTGGTCTGAGTCAGCAACGCGCCAGGGAAGGTGGGGAGGGTTCTGACCATGGCACAGGGAAGACGACCCAGATTCACTTGCCTGGCCAGGCTCAAACAGCGGCTGCCTCAGCTCCAGGCACCCTGTCTCTGACCCCAGCCCATTCCATGACCACCGGCTCCTCTCTTTTCTGAGTAGGTGCCTGGGTCAGGGAGGAAGGAAAGGAATGAAAAACCAAACAGGAGGTGGTTTTCCAGGGGAGTGGTCCACGGGTAACTTGAGGGCACACCCAGGTGCCCAATGACCAACCACTATGGGGTTGGGTCTCTGCCCCTACCTGCGGTCCTGCAGCTTGGAAACAGGGCCACTGTCCACCCACCTAGAGGCCCTTGTGCCTATGACCACCCTGCCCCCGGACCTGTGATTTCACACTTCAGGGAAGAAAGAGGAAAGGGTGGGGGTGGAGTTGATCTAGCCACGTGGAAGAGGAAGACAGTCCTGCCAGCTTGTGTGCAGCAGAGGGAGCACTAGAAGAAGCTGACTGAGCACAAGGCCAGCGTGGGTCCTGCCTCTGTCCCCGGCACCCAGCTCATCAGCTCTGCCATGAAGCGCTTGGATACAGGATGCCTACAAGTGCTGAGCTGCTTCTCTGACTTGCCATGGAACTTTACAGACAACTGCCCCAGGACACGCTGTGTGTGATGCGTGAGGGGTGCTCACACTGCAACCAGGCCTTGTCTGGGCTTTGGCACCTCCCCGGCTCCCCAGTGCCCACTGGCTGCTCTGCTGAGGCCATGACATGAGACCTTCTGTGTCATGCTCCTCACATAACACAGACTCCCAGACTCACACAGACTGCGTTCCTGCATCAAAACGTGTTTCCTCCCCAAATGCCAAAGACCTTCCCTGGGGCAGAACGGCCCCGCACACAGAAGGAACGTGGTGTGCTATGAAGAGGCACAGGCCCCGACCCTAGTCACCCAAAGGGGTCTTAGAACCCACTCTGTAATAAGCTAAGGTGGAGAGGCCACTGCTCCCCCCCCTTTTCCTGGGGTCCCAGGTTGTAGCTCCGGACTGCCTTGGTGGGGATAGAAAGGATGGGAGTCACAGCAGCGGCTCTGCAGCGTTTACCGTGGAGACCAGCAGTAAGAAATGCACATTAGGGGCCAGGCGCGGTGGTTCACGCCTATAATCCCAGCACTTTGGGAGGCCGAGGCGGGTGGATCACGAGGTCAAGAGATCGAGACCATCCTGGTCAACAAGGTGAAACCCCGTCTCTACTAAAAATACAAAAATTAGCTGGGCATGGTGGCATGCGCCTGTAGTCCCAGCTACTTGGGAGGCTGAGGCAGGGGAATTGCTTGAACCCAGGAGTCGGAGGTTGTAGTGAGCCGATTGTGCCATTGCACTCCAGCCTGGGTAACAAGAGCGAAACTCCATCTCAAAAAAAAAAAAAAAAAAAAATGCGCATTAGGTCACAGCCCGGCACACGTGTGTCGTGTGCGCACACGTGCTGTGTGTGTGTCTGTGTATCATGCGTACACATGTGCTGTGCGCATGTGCCCGTGTGTCATGCGTGCACACGTGCTCTATGCATGTGCCCGTGTCATGCATGCACACGTGCTGTGCGCGTGTGCCCGTGTCATGTGTGCACACGTGTGCATGTGCCCGTCATGTGCGCACGTGCTGTGCGTGTGTGCTCACGTGTCATGTGCACACGTGCTGTGTGCATGTGCCCGTGTCATGTGTACACACGTGCTGTGCGCGTGTGCCCGTGTCATGTGTACACACGTGCTGTGCGCGTGTGCCCGTGTCATGTGTACACACGTGCTGTGCGCGTGTGCCCATGTGTGTCATGTGTACACACGTGCTGTGCGCGTGTGCCCGTGTGTCATGTGTGCACACGTGCTGTGCGCGTGTGTCATGTGTACACACGTGCTGTGCATGTGTCCGTGTGTGTCATGTGTACACACGTGCTGTGCGCGTGTGCTCGTGTGTGGAGCCACAGCAGCCAGTCGGAGCTGACCCCGGAAGAACCGGCGCATGTGGCTCTGGCCTGTGAGCCCAGCACTCCGGGAGCCGGGGTTCCTGACCGCTTTTGGCGACACGGAGGCCCGGTCTCTACAGAAACTGTCTTTCTCCGGGGTGCGGGCGCACACCCGTCTCCCACGTGGCTAGGAGCTGGGAGGCTGCCGAGGCAGGCGGGTCACCCTCCGGTCCGGACAGTCCACAGCCCTGGAACCTTCGAGGGTGGGGGCTGAGCCAACGGTGGGATCCGATGCGTCCACCCGTCCTGCCCCTCACCCGGCAGCAGCCCGCCCGGAGCCTCCGCTCCCCTGGGGGTCCTGGGGACCCGCCGGCCGCCACTGCGCCCCACGAGCCGCGCGCCCACACACCCGCCGGCCACATCCCTGGTGTGCACACCCCGGACCCTTCCACGCAGCGCGCCTCGCTCTCAGGCTCGCTCCCACTCGCGGTGCCAGACGCGCGCCCCGCCCTCCGCCCCTGCCCTGCTCACCCCGCCCTGCTCACCCCGCCCCTGCCCTGCTCACCCCGCCCCGCCCCTGCCCTGCTCACCCCGCCCCTGCCCTGCTCACCCCGCCCCGCCCCTGCCCTGCTCACCCCGCCCCGCCCCTGCTCACCCCGCCCCTGCCCTGCTCACCCCGCCCCTGCCCTGCTCACCCCGCCCCGCCCCTGCCCTGCTCACCCCGCCCCTGCCCTGCTCACCCCGCCCCGCCCCTGCCCTGCTCACCCCGCCCCGCCCCTGCCCTGCTCACCCCGCCCCTGCCCTGCTCACCCCGCCCCGCCCCTGCCCTGCTCACCCCGCCCCGCCCCTGCTCACCCCGCCCCTGCCCTGCTCACCCCGCCCCTGCCCCGCTCACCCCGCCCCTGCCCTGCTCACCCCGCCCCGCCCCTGCCCTGCTCACCCCGCCCCTGCCCTGCTCACCCCGCCCCGCCCCTGCCCTGCTCACCCCGCCCCGCCCCTGCTCACCCCGCCCCTGCCCTGCTCACCCCGCCCCGCCCCTGCTCACCCCGCCCCTGCCCCGCTCACCCCGCCCCGCCCCTGCACCCTCACACACGCCCCTCACACACTCGCTCCCTCACACGCCCGCCCGGCGTCGCCCGCTACCCACGCCCGTCCCGTCCGGGGCGGAGCCTCGCTGCCCGGAGCGCCCACCTCGCGGAAGGGACACTGAGGCCGTGCAAGGAGGAGGAGCAGGGGCGGCCGCCGCGGGGCTCACCTGCATGTCAGGGAGGCCGGGCGGCCACACACGCTCGGCCTGAGGCCGCTCCAGCCCGCCGGAAGTCCCGCCCCAGAGGCCCGCGCGCTGCCGCTGCGCACGGCACGCTGGGACGGGGAGGGGCGGGTCGAAAGGCGGAAAGGGGCGGGGCCTGTCGGCCGGAGAGGCGGGGAAGGGGCGGGGCCTTGGGAATGGCGACCCCGGGGCTGGAACGTTCAGCTTACGCGCCCCTAGTGCTCGCGCTGGAGCCGCCTCCCAGGCTCCCGTCCCAGGGAGCGCCGGGTCCCCGGGGCCGCGGCTCCTAGGCAGTCCTGGCGTGGGGTCGCGCGGGGCCTCCGGCTACGGGGCCTCTGCCGGGCTGGGCGGGCCGGGGGTACCGCGCGGTGGGCTCGGCCCTGGCACGCTGCTCCCGAGACCCGGAGTCACGGCTCCCGGCGCCCCCCACGGTCCCCCCGCACCGCCGCCGGGCCGGGCCATCTCCATCCCCAGGCCGATGGCGCCCACGACGGAGTCTCCGCGGTACGGCCCGAAACCCACGCTGCCTGGGTCGGCACCCGGGCCCTGCACAGCTCAGCGGCCGGAGCCCGCGGGGGCAGACGGAGTTCCCGCCGCAGCCCCTCGCGCTTGCGTGGACGCGCGCGTGGCCAGCACTTTCCCGCCCAGCGCATCTTACACGGCACCGGCTGTCCGTCCCCCGCCCCCGGCCCCAGCCGTTCCCAGCGCAGTTTCCTGCAGAAAACCGCACATCGGGCCCGCCCTGACCCGCCCGGCGGGTCCTGGGGCGCGCGTGGGCCCCGCGACACCCTGCACAGCTGCTTCCCCATTTCTGCTGCTCCGGAGGGGTTCTCCTTAAACGAAGCTTTGTTCTTTCTTTCTAGTCACGTTTCCTTCTTTCCCTTCCCGGTATTTCCTGCCAGCTGACGCCCACGCCTTCCCAGAAGGGGTTGGGGGCCGGACGCAGTGCCCACGCACGTCCCCCCACCAGCTGCTGGCTTTCACCCAGCTCAGCACTCGCACTCAGCAAACGGCCTGGATGGTGGCCTGAAGCCCGGCCTTTGCGGGTGAAGACAGCAAGTCTGCGGAGCTTGGGAGAGGGTCCCAGTAAGCTGTGCCAGGTATCCTCAGGGATACGCAGTCCTGGCAATGCTAAAAAGGGCATGGCAGCATCCAACCCCTCTTAGGAAAGGCACTTAGCCGTTTTAGAATCTCATTGAGGTCAGATGTCTTTGGCACTAAAGAATTGCAGAATCAGGCCGGGCGCCTGTAATCCCAGCACTTTGGGAGGCCGAGACGGGTTGATCACGAGGTCGAGAGATCGAGACCATCCTGGTCAACATGGTGAAACTCCGTCTCTACTAAAGATACAAAAAATTAGCTGGGCGTGGCGGCGCGTGCCTGTAATCCCAGCTACTTGGGAGGCTGAGGCAGGAGAATTGCCTGAACCCAGGAGGCGGAGGTTGCGGTGAGCCGAGATCGCGCCATTGCACTCCAGCCTGGGTAACAAGAGCAAAACTCCGTCTCAAAAAAAAAAAAAGAATTGCAGAATCAGCCGGGGTGGTGGCTCCCGCCTGTAATCCCAGCACTTTGGGAGGCTGAGGCCGACGGATCACTTGAGGTCAGGAGTGCAAGACCAGCCTGGCCAACATGGTGCAACCCTGTCTCTAGTAAAATTATAAAAAAATTAGCCCGATAGATATGATGGCTGGTGCCTGTAATCCCAGCTACTCCAGAGGCTGAGACATGAGAATTGCTTGAACCTGGGAGGTGGAGGTTACTCTGTACTCCAGCCTGGGCAACAGAGCAAGACTCAGTCTCAAAAAAAAAAAAGAAAAGAAAAGAAAAGAAAGAAAGAAATCAATTGCAGAATCTACTCAGGGTGCACTCTGGGCCAGAACTGCAGACCCTAAGACCGGATGGTACGCACAGATGGGAGGATGGGAAGCCCAGAACCAGGGCTACCACTGGGCAGGGTTCCTGGGGGAGTCTTATCAGTTGCCAGCACAAAGCCATCAGCATGTTTTTGTAACATCTAAGATAACTGTGGTTCACCACATTTAAAATTTGAATCCGTTAAGTTGTATGAGTTCTTAGCCAGGTTCGGTGGCTCACGCCTGTAATCTAAACTCTTTGGGAGGCCCAGGCAGGAGAATCACCGCCCCCGCCACCAAAAAAAAGTATTACAATGAAACAGGGTTTTGCTCTGTCACCCAGGCTGGCGTGCACTGGATCACGGTTCACTGCAGCCTCGACCTCCTGGGCTAAGCAATCCTCCTGCCTCGGCCTCCCCAAATGTGGGATTATAGATGTGAGCCACTTCACCAGGCCAATGCATTTACTGAGTTACTGAAGCAACAGTGATTCTGTTGTCAATTCAGATACCCTAAAGTATGCAAAAAGGAGTGAAAAGAGACTTAATTTATAAATTGTTTGTAATGTTGAAAATTGCTTAAATGGCCAGGTGCGGTGGCTCACTCCTGTAATCTCAGCACTTTGGGAGGCTGAGGTGGGTGGATCCCCTGAGGTCAGGAGCTCGAGACCAGCCTGGCCAACACGGTGACACCCCATCTCGTTAAAAAAAAAAAAATACAAAAATTAGCTAGGCATAGTGGCGGGCACATGTAATCCCAGCTACTCGGGAGGCTGAGGCAGGAAAATCACTTGAACACAGGAAGTGGAGGTCGCAGTGTGCTGAGATTGTGTCACTGCACTCCAGCCTGGGCAACAAGAGCAAGACTCCATTTCAGAAGAAAAAAAAAAAAAAAAAAGAAAGAAAATTGCTTAATTGAGTTTGTGGATGGGACCAAACATTATGCAGAGGCCTCTTTAAAGTGACTGTGGGCAGGCGATGTGGCTCACGCATGCAATCCCCGCTCTTTGGAAGACCGAGGCAGGTGGATCACTTGAGCCCAGGAGTTTGAGACCTGTCTGGGCAACATGGTGAAATCCCGTCTCTACTAAAAATATAAAAAAAGTTAATCGGGCGTGGTGGCGTGTGCCTGTAATCCCAGCTACTCAGGGGGTGAGGCAGGAGAATCGCTCGAACCTGGGAGGCAGAGGTTGCAGTGAGTCCAGATGGTGCCACAGCACTCCAGCCTGGGTGATAGAGTGAGACTCCATCTCAAAAAAAAAAAATAAAGTGACTGTAAAATCTTCTAGGCTTACAAACGGAGTAATAGGTGTTTGTAAAATTGAACTTAACCGGTTAATAAATTCGGTTTTGAATTTATACCTTCAGTTCATTGAAATTAAATTTCGATAAATCAAATGCTAGTTGTTGTAATTTAATGTAAATCCAAGCATAGCCACCTTGCCCAGGCACTAAGGCAGCCCTCAGCCCCCATTCCCAGCCCTCCCTACGAGGGGTGGGTATGGGGTGCCCTGGCAGAGGTCCAGGGTCTGCCCTGCAGGCCCAGGTCTGACCTGCCCTGAGGCCGTCCTGCTTGCCCCTGGCCTGTCTGTAGGGGCATGAGGGGACAGAGGAGGGCAGAGGCAGCCCCGTGGAGTGAGGGGGCTTGTGGAGATGAGCCTTTCTGCTGCTGAGTGGATTCCTGGCTCCTGCTTTGGGACACCCCATCCCTTGCCTGAGTCCCCAGCCTGAGGACGCCTCTCAGAGACATTCTCAAAAGCACTCGCAGGCTGGGTGTGGTGGCTCATCCCTGTAATCCCAGCACTTTGGGAGGCTGAGGTGGGAGGATCGCTTGAGCCCAGGAGGTCAAGGTGGCAGTGAGCCATGATTGCACAGCCACACTCTAGCCTGGGTGACAGATAGGACCCTGTCTCAGGGAAAAAAAAAAAAAAAAAAAAACCACTCACACCTGGTTGTTGGAGGTACCTGGTGGCTGTGGGGTCTTTGGGGCCGGGCTATGTCTTCCCCAGGCTGGCCAGTGCTCTCGGACGCTTCTCATGTGCAGAGTCAGCATGGGCAGGGCCTTTCCCGACAGTGGCAGCCCCGTGACTGTGTCCTGTTCTGAGTAGGAGACCTTGGCCTGGGTCACCCAGAGGGCAGGACCCGGGCCAGGGTTGCTGACCATGTCCTGTCACTCCTAGGCCTTGAAACATTCCAATGTAGAGGCCGGAAGCCCAGGAAGAGAGGGACAGAGGGACACGCACCAGCAGTCCCTGCTGCCGAGCGCTCCCCACCTGTGGATGGAGACATCCTCTCTGGGTGCTGCCATAAGCAAATCCAGGGCAAGCGGGAGGGGAAGTAGCACGCTCACGCCCGGCGGAAGCTTCTGGAGCCAGTGTCAGAGCCAGCACAGCAGATATCTGTCTGTGTCCCATGTGTGGGCCCCCATGGCCCAGCTGGCCCTGGCCAGTGACAGTTGCGTGTAGGTGTCTGGTTGGCTGCCGGGCTGATGTGGAACCCCGAGGCCGGCATCTGTGGTGGCACGTGGCCCTAGCTTTGTGGATTTGCCCTTTGCAAAGGGCTGTGTGTGTCATCGTGGGTTTCAAGCTTCTCACTCTCCCACAGCCAACTTAAAGTGCCAAAAGCTGGCCAGATGGGGCGGCTCACGTTCTGGGAGGCTGAGATGGGCAGATTCCTTGAGCCTCAGGAATTTGAGACCAGCCTGGACAACATGGTGAGAGCTTGTCTCTACAAAACATTTAGGCCGGGCGGGGTGGCTCACGCCTGTAATCCCAGCACTTTGGGAGGCTGAGGCGGGTGGATCACGAGGTCAAGAGATCGAGACCATCCTGGTCAACAAGGTGAAACCCCGTCTCTACTAAAAATACAAAAATTAGCTGGGCACGGTGGCATGTTCCTGTAATCCCAGCTACTCGGGAGGCTGAGGCAGGAGAATTGCCTGAACCCAGGAGGCGGAGGTTGCAGTGAGCCGAGATCGCGCCATTGCGCTCCAGCCTGGGTAACAAGAGCGAAACTCCATCTCAAAAAAAAAAAAAAAACAATTAAAAATTAGCTGGTCATGGTGGTGTGCATCTATAGTCCCGGCCACTCGGAAGGCTGTGTGGGAGGGTCATCTGAGTCCAGGGAGGTCAAGGCTATAGAGAACTGTGTCTACCCCACTGCACTCCTGCCTGGGTGACACAGACAGACCCTGTCTCAAAAGAAAAAAAAAATGCAGAAGCAAAGGAGAGGGGCCGGCTGCCTGGCCTTGATGAGATCACGAGGCAGCATTTCTCTATGCCGGTAGTGGCCGGTAGAATCCCAGCCAGTCAAAAGCGTGAGGCAGAGAATCGCTTGAACCCAGGAGGTGGAGGTTGCAGTGAGTCAAGATTGCACCGCTGCACTCCAGCCTGGGTGACAGAGCGAGACTCTCTCTCTCAAAAAAAAAAATAATAATAATAGGGTCTCCGCAGAGGCATCCAGGGCGAGGGTCTTGGAATGAAATCATTCTGGGTAATAGGGTGAACCCTAAATCCAATGACAGGGGTCCTTGTAAAAAGAGAAGGGAGGGGGCACAGCGGTCACGCCTGTAATCCCAGCCCTTTGGGAGGCCGAGGCGGGTGGATCACTTGACGTCAGGAGTCCAGAGCAACCTGGCCAACATGGTGAAAACCCTACTAAACATAGAAAATTAGCTGGCATGATGGTGGGCACCTGTAATCCCAGCCACTCGGGAGGCTGAGGCAGGAGAATCGTGTGAGCCAGGGAGGCGGAGGTTGCAGTGAGCCGAGATCACACCACTGCACTCCAGACAGAGTGAGACTCCGTCTCAAAAAATAAACGGAAGAGGCAGCATTGAGGCAGACGCAAGGGGTGAACGTGGGGCGGGGTCAGATTCCTGCAACTCGAGGCCAGGCTGGCAAGCTGGCGCGGGGCCTGGAACTGAGGCTTCCTCGGGGCCTTCAGAAGGAACCACCCCCACTGACACCTGCTTCTGTCTTCCCAACGGTGAGGCCAGAATGCGTTTCTGTCGGGTTGCAGCCTCTGGTTTGTGGTTGTTTTTCAGAGTTCTAGGAAGCTCATGTGGCCGTGTGGGAAGTCCGTGGTGATATGATCACATGCGCCCGCCACCATGCCCAGCTAATTTTTGTATTTTGAGTAGACATGGGATTTCACCATGATGGCTGGGCTGGTCTTGAACTCCTGATCTCAGGTGATCTTCTCACCTCAGCCTCCCAAAGTGCTGGGATGACAGGCATGAGCAACTGTGGGGCCTTATTTTCTAACTCTTTTTCTCAGACCAACTTTAAAATTGATCAATATTCCATCAGCTCACCTGGCTGGACCCCCAAGAAGCCTGGGCTGGAGGCCAGGTGGGTGGGTGCTGGCCAGGAGGAAGCGCTTGCAACAGAATCCCCTGGTCAGGGAGTCCCTCAGGACCTGGGAAACTGACTGCGGGCTGGCTTCTGGCCTGGGCTTGTCTGGCCAGTAGAGCTGGGGCGCATTGCTCCACGGGGGTCTCAGGGAGCTTGGAGGCCGTAGGCTCCTGCTCTGGGGCTAACAGGAGGCCAGGAGTAGCAGTGTCTGGTTAGGGGAACAACAGGATTCTCATGGCACCTCCCCACCCCTCCCCTGGCTGGCATCACCTGCTGTATGGCTCCCGCGTGCCTTTGGGCATTTGTGGAGGCATGGAGGGGGCAGCATTTACTGATGTCTGACAGTACCTGTGGGAGTGGACTTGGTGGTACTGATGATGAGACCCAGGACATACCGACATGGCCTGGAGCCCCAGAGGCTTCGTGACACCCCCACATTGTTCTTGGGGTACATCTTACACACTGAGGCCTGGTAATCATTAGGTGATCGAGGCCAGGCACAGTGGCTCACACCTGTAATCCCAGCACTTTGGGAGACGGAGGCGGGTGGATCACAAGATCAGGAGACAGAGACCATACTCCCTAACATGGTGAAACCTGTCTCCAGTAAAGATACAAAAAATTAGCTGGGCATCGTGGCAGGCGCCTGTAGTCCCAGATACTCAGGAGGTTGAGGCAGGAGAATTGCTTGAACCCGGGAGGAGGAGGTTGCGGTGAGCCGAGAGCGCACCATTGCACTCCAGCCTGGGTGACAGAGCGAGACTCTGTGTCGTTAGGTGTTCATTAGGATCTAGGTTTGGCTGAGTGTGGCAGAGCCCCCAGCCACAGTGTTCCAGATGGAGTACCAGCCGTCAAACTGCGTTCCGAGGAGGGGTGGGAAAGTGGAAAAGCAGGCAGAAATGCGACATACTGCTCCAAACGGCACGCACCACCGGTCGCAGGGTGAATTTTGTTTCCTGAAAGCACGCATGCTAAGTCCAACCCCAGTGCCTCGGGGTGCGACCTGATTTGGAGGATTGTGGCAGATGTAATTAGTTCGGATGAGGTCACTAGGGTTGGCCCTAATCCAGTAGGACTGGTATCCTCTTAGAAGAGATTGCGGCTGGGCGTGGTGGCTCACGCCTGTAATCCCAGCACTGTGGGAGGCCGAGGTGGGCAGATCACTTGAGGCCAGGAGCCTGGACGATACAGTGAAACCACATCTCTACTAAAAATAAAAATTAGAAAAATTAGCTGGGTGTGGTGGCGCGTGCCTATAATCCCAGCTACTCTGGAGGCTGAGGCAGAAGAATCACTTGAACCCGAGAGGCGGAGGTTGCAGTGAGCCGAGATCGTGACATCATCCTCCAGCCTGGGGAACAAGAGCAAAACTCCGTCTCCAAAAAAAAAAAAAGGGAGTTGAGGACACACAGAGGGGTAGTACCCAGGGACAATTGTGTGCTGACCAGAGACAAGATGGTGTCCATGAAGCCAAGGAGAGAGGCCTCAGGAAGAGCAGGCCCATGGACACCTCGATCTTGGACTTCCAGCCTCCAGGACTCTGGAAGGCAAATGTCTGTTGTTCCAGCTGCCATTGCAGGGGAGCCCCGATACAGTCTCCCTGCACATTCTCTTGTCACCAGGCAATGCCCACCTGCAAAGGAGGCTGGGAAATGTAGTCTTGATTCTGGGTGGCCACATGCCCACCGAGCCGGATCAGCTACTGCAGAAGGAGGGAGATTCAGCAGCAGCCGTGGACTTGCAGTCTCTGCCATCCACATGAGTGGGTGTCTGCAGGGTGCCTATCGTCCGTGCTGCTCCCTGCTCACTGGGCAGCCGGTGAACAACCAGACGACCCGGTCCCTGGGAATTACAGCGGCCAGCAGAGAGCTCTGGCTCAGCTCTGCAGGGAGGTGGTGAAGGTGTCCTGCTGTCCCTGCTAGGCTGAAGCCATCAGCGGCGCTGGTACTCTCTGTGTATTTGGAGTGGCAGAGGCTGTGGATTTCTTTCTTTCTTTCTTTTTGAGACGGAGTCTCACTCTGTTGCCTATGCTGGAGTGCCGTGGCATGATTTTGGCTCACCGCAATCTCCGCCTCCTGGGTTCAAGCGATTCTCCTGCCTGACTCCTGGGTAGCTGGGATTACAGGCACCCACCACAGGCCTGGCTAAGTTTTGTATTTTTAGTAGACAGGGGATTTCACCATGTTGACCAGGCTGGTCTCAAACTCCTGACCTCAAGTAAACCACCTGCCTCGGCCTCCCAGAGTGCTGGGATTATAGGCGTGAGCCACCACCCCTGGCTGGCTTTGGGTTTTTTCTGTCATTCTTCCTTTTAACACTAGCACTCCCAGGGCTGCTCCGGGTGCGGTGGCTCACGCCTGTAATCCCAATGCTTTGGGAGACTGAGGTGGGAGAATCACCTGAGGTCAGGAGCTCGGGACCAGCCTGGCTGGCCAATATAGTGAAAACTCGTCTCTACTAAAAACGCAAAAATTAGCAGGCTGTGGAAGTGGGTGCCTGAAATCCCGGCTACGCAGGAGGCTGAGGCAGGAGAATCTCTTGAACCCGGGAGGCAGAAGTTGCAGTGGGCCGAGATCACGCCACTGCACTCCAGCCTGGCAACGCAGCAAGATGGTGTCTCAAAAACCTCCCAGAGCTTTCCGGGCATGTGGCCGCTAGCTGAGGACCGCATTTCCCAGCCCCCCTTGCGGCTACGTCTGCCCGTGCCGCAAAGTTTTGGCCAATGGGATGAGAGCAGAAGAGACTGAACAGCCTCCAGGTTGAATTTGTACAAGGAGGTTGCTCGCCTTTCACCTTTTCTCTTCTTTCTTTCCACTGTCTGCACGTAAGGACGGGTGGGTCGCCTGTCTCGGACCCAGAGGTTGGCGCCCGGTGTTGAGGAGCAAGGAGCCTGGCACTGCTCGCCTCTGGGCATTCCATGGGGGGGAAATAAAGTTCTTCTCACTGCAGCTGCTATAGTTTGAAGTTCCTTTTTTTTTTTTTTTTTGAGATTGAGTTTCACTCTGTTGTCCAGGCTGAAGTGCAGTGGCATGTTCTCAGCTCATGCAAACTTCACCTCCCAGGTTCGAATGATTCTCCTGCCTCAGCCTCCCGAGTAGCTGGGATTACAGGCACCCACCACCATGCCCAGCTAATATTTTTTGTGTATATATATATATATAGATACATATATTGAGACTAGTCTCACTCTATCGTCCATGCTGGAGTGCAGTGGCATGATCTCAGCTCACTGCAACCTCTGCCTCCCGGGTTCAAGCAACTTTCCTGCCTCTACCTCCCAAGTAGCAGGGACTACAGGCACGTGCCACCACGCCCGGCTAACTTTTGTATTTTTTGGTAAAGACAAGGTTTCACCATCTTGGACAGGCTGGTTTTGAACTCCTGACATCATGATCCGCCCATCTCGGCCTCCAAGGGTGCTGGCATTACACGTGTGAGCCACCATGTCCAACCTTTTCAGTATTTTTAGTAGCGACAGGGTTCCACCGTGTTGGCCAGACTGGTCTTGAACTCCTGACCTCAAGCAATTCACCCGCCTCAGCCTCCCAAAGTGCTGGGATTACAGACATGAGCCACCACGGCCAGTCTGAAGTTCCTCTTTTAAACAGCTTGGCCTCTACGCTTATACCTGTGAGATGAGATAAAAGCTTTCAGCCAAGTCAACAGCTCCACACACGGGCCTGGCTGATGTGATCTGCCACCGTGGGAGAGGTGGCCAGGACAGTGGCTTCCCCCGGCACCACGGGTGACTGGGCCCACAGGGTCTGTGACACCCCCCAGCCCGGCTTTACCAAAACGGGCGTGTGCTGCACATCCGCGCAGTGTGCCTGGTCTGGCGGTGTGGACGTCCATAGTGGGCTAGTCAGCCTGGCAAAAATGGCTCACATCTCACAACTGTGGGGGCTGTTGACAGAAACTCAGTGTCCTGCCATTCTCAGGTGCCCAGTCTTGCCCTCGGCTGCGACTGTGGGTGTGGGTGTGTTGGGGCCTGACTCTGCCAGGTCAAGGGCTGAGCTGGGCGGGGGCTCTTGGGAAGTGGGACTTGGGGTCCCCAGTTATTGAATGTATCCCACGCCAGTTCTCTGGGCCCCGCACAGCACTCCAGCTTTCCCGCCAGGCGTCTGGGGAGGCTGCACCCCCCACCTCTGCAGCTGCCTTGGTACTGTCTGGGCAGAGCCATTCATGGCTCTGCATTCCCCACTCTGCAGTGGCGAGAAAGGAGACGTGTGGTCACAGCAGCTCCTACCCGCCCGGGATGAGCACTCGGGAGCCTGAGCTCACCCTCTCCTTCTTCATGTGGACTGGCTATCCTCGAAACACACACCCACCGCAGAGTTCCTTTAGGGACCCCTCACGTCTCCCACCCATCCACAGCAGGGGACAGTCGGTTCCCACAGCCTCCCCTGAGCATGTCACCACTGGGGACCACGGGTGATCATCTGATCACGGGGGCCTCAAGGTCTGACCATGTCACCTCACAGTCCCTGAGCTCCCGTGAGTGCACAGGGCCCAGCCACACGTGCGACAGGCTGCCAGCCCCTCCTCTGGCAGGGCCGTTGTGACGTACACCAGAGATGATGGGTAGGAAACTGGGTCATTCGTAAAACTGATAGATTCAGCCAGGTGTGGTGGCTCACGCCTGTCATCCCAGCACTTTGGGAGGCCGAGGCAGGTGGATCACTGAGGTCAGGAGTTCGAGACCAGCCTGGCCAACATGGAGAAACCCCATCTCTACTAAAAGTACAAAAATTAGCCGGGCGTGGTGGTGCGCGCCTGTAGTCCCAGCTACTCGGGAGGTTGAGGCTGGAGAATCACTTGACCCCGGGAGGCAGAGGTTGCGGTGGATGGTACCACTGTACTCCAGCCTGGGTGACAAGAGAGAGACTCGGTCTCAAAAAAAAAAAAACATAAAACAGGCCAGGCGCAGTGGCTCACGCCTGTAATCCCAGCACTTTGGGAGGCCGAGGCGGGTGGATCACGAGGTCAAGAGATCCAGACCATCCTGGTCAACATGGTGAAACCCCATCTCTACTAAAGATACAAAAAATTAGCAGGGCATGGTGGCGCGTGCCTGTAATCCCAGCTACTCAGGAGGCTGAGGCAGGAGAATTGCCTGAACCCAGGAGGCGGAGGTTGCGGTGAGCCGAGATGGCGCCATTGCACTCCAGCCTGGGGAACAAGAACGAAACTCCGTCTCAAAAAACAAAAACAAAAACATAAAACAAACAAAAAAAAACCAAACCAAAACAAAAACTGCCAGGTTCAGGTCCAGTAAGACTCAGGGCATGGCCGGCTAGTGCCGCCGGGGCTGTCTGCTGGGGAACCCCGTGGCGACGAGACGGCATGACACACCGCAGCTCCAGCCCATCCTGTCTCCCCTTCATGATGTGCATGCCGGGCTTGCACTTGTGGACCCGGCTTCCCCATGGCTGTGGACGCCGGAAAGCGATGCGTCCCACCTCTGCCCTCCGGAACAGTACTGTGATGCTGAGTGGCTGAAACATGACAAACGTTCAAATAACTTAAGAAATGAAATTGAGGCTGGGCACAGTGGCTCACACCAGTAATCTCAGCACTTTGGGAAGCCAAGGCAGGAGGACTGCTTGAGTTCAGGAGTTCGAGACCAGCCTGGACAATATAGTGAGACCCCATCTCTAAAAAAAATAAAAGGGCCGGGCGCGGTGGCTCAAGTCTGTTATCCCAGCACTTTGGGAGGCCGAGGCGGGCGGATCACGAGGTCAAGAGATCGAGACCATCCTGGTCAACATGGTGAAACCCCGTCTCTACTAAAAATAAAAAAATTAGCTGGGCACGGTGGCGTGTGCCTGTAATCCCAGCTACTCAGGAGGCTGAGGCAGGAGAATTGCCTGAAACCAGGAAGCGGAGGTTGCGGTGAGCCGAGATCGCGCCATTGCACTCCAGCCTGGGTAACAAGAGCGAAACTCCGTCTCAAAAAATAAATAAATAAATAAATAAAATAAAAAACTTAGCCAGGTGTCGTGGTGTGCACCTGTACTCTCAGCATTTTGAGAGTCAAGGTGGGAGGAGGGTTTGAGCCCAGAAGGTCGGGGCTGCAGTGATTTATGATCCTACCACTGCACTCCAGCCTGGGAGACAAACGGAGAAACCCTGTCTCTAAAAAAAAAAAAAAAAAAAAAAAAAGAAACAATAAAATAAAATAAAAAACAGCTGGGCATGGTGGCTCACACCAGTAATCCCAGCAGTTTGGGAGGCTGAGGTGGGTGGATCACCTGAGGTCAGGAGTTTGAGACCAGCCTGGCGAACACGGTGAAATCCCATCTCTACATGGTGAAAGTAGCTGGGCATGGTTGTGGCACGTGTCTGGTATCCCAGCTACTCGGGAGGCTGAGGCAGGAGAATTACTTGAATCCGGGGGGTGGAGGTTGCAGTGAGCTGAGACTGCGCCATTTCACTCCAGCCTGGGTGAGAGAGCAAGACTGCATTTCAAAATAAATAAATAAATAGGCAGGGCAGAGGGACTCGCACCTGTAATCCCGGCACTCTGGGAGACCCAGGCCAGTGGATCACTTGAGCTCTGTGTGCCTGGGTCTCCCAAAATGCTGCGATTATAGGAGTTCAAGACCAGCCTGGGCACCATGGTGAAACACCGTCTTTCCAAAAAAAAAAGAAAGGAACTGTTTCCCAGCACTGCACCCTCGCAAAGCTGGCCTCTCCCTAGCTGAGGAGTGGCAGTGGTCGGGGAGACCCACTCGGACTCAGACCCAAGCCTGGACCAGAGTAAGTGGTCCAGAGGCAGCACTGGAAGGAGGTGGGGAGTCTTTTGCACGGCTGCGTGTCGAACTCCTCAACACTTTTGGATGGACGGGAGGACGTCTGTGTGAGTCTCAGAGTTGGCACCAAGGAGGAGCCTTCTGAGTGGGTGGACGATGGTGCCTGCCAGGCCCAAGCCTTCCTGTGGGTGGTCCCCACAGCCCCTGCAGTGCCCTGTTCTGGGAGCGGCCCCTGCAGTCCCCCGCAGTGCCCTGTTCTGGGAGTGGCAGTTCTGCTGGCGGGGGGCACGGTGGTCTGCTTGTCCCAGTCTTCTACACTGCCATTGCCAACGGGAGCTTGGACTAGGCATGCCAGCCTCCCGGCACCCAGAGCCCACACTCTGCCCATGCATGTTACTGAACGGTCCTCGTGACTCCTGGGATGGTCCTGGGGAGCAGCGCAGGATGCCTCATGTGGCACAAGACGCTCCTGTGTCCAGAATGGCCTGTATTTGTCGTCAGGGGCAGGGGAGGGAAGCTTCTTGGTGGAGGGGACAGGCTGAAGGACAAACGGCCAGGCCGGGCCACTTCCTTTGCCAGGAAGTGGGGACCCAGGAGGGTGTAGCCTCCTCCAGGAAGCCCTCTGTTGGGCCGGCTCCATGCCTCTGTCTTGGAAAGTGATGCACTTGGTTGCCTCATGCCGACTGGGGTCTGTCACAGATCCTGGTTTTTCCCAGGAGTTCTGGAGGCCCAGGGCCTGGGTGTGGTTCCCGGTTCATTGGGGAGGGGCCTGGGTGCTGCCCCCTCCTCCTGGCAGGGCTTCACTGGGCTAAACTCTCATCTGGGGTTGCGGAAGTGAGCCAGGGTGGGGACAAAGTCGTGGCTGGTGGGTCTGGGCCAGTTCCAGGTACAGGGCCCAGATCCTCCCACTCCAGGAGGAGGGAGCTCCCTCTTCAAAGCCATCTGGCTCTGGGAAGGGCCATCTGCTTCCAGGCTCCCTGGAGTCTCTTCCTGGCCTAAGACAGAGCCTGCAGCCTGGCCCAGAAGGTCCTCCCTCCCGCTGGGTCCGCAGGGGCCGGCCTAGGCCTCCAGCTTGCTGCTGTGCAGAGGGCCAGAGAGCAGAGGGGTCTCTGAAACAGTGGCAGAGAGTCCTCGCACTGAGGGACTGGATTCTGCACTGGGCTGCAGCCCCCAGCCACCGTCACGGGGTGGGGTGGGCGGTCGTTTCTCTGCAGGTCCGGGTGATGTGGAGGGGCGCCTGGGCTGCCACGCACAAATGGTGGGCTGGGACGCAACCTGGGCTGGGACGCAACCTGGGCTGGGACGCAACCTGGGCTGGGATGCAACCTGGGCTGGGACGCAACCTGGGCTGGGATGCAACCTGGGCTGGGACGCAACCTGGGCTGGGACGCAACCTGGGCTGGGACGCAAACGGTGCCCGCTTTGGCCCTGGACGCTCGGGTGGGCGGGAGGGGCAGGCCAGCCCTATGGTCTCAGGATACGGGGCTGGGGAGGGTCTCCTGGCCAAAGGCTGTCCCGCGGCGGTGACCCCTTCGCCCGGGCCCCGCATCCTTCGGCGCCGCCCTCCCGGTCCTGGCTCACCCGGGACAAACAAGGCCCTGGCCGCGGAGCCGCCCTGCCGCACAGCGCTCACGGGTCCTTTAGTCAATGTAGGAAAACGGAGACCTGCTGGGCGCGATCGAGGCGGGCCGATGCCCAGGGCGAAGCCGCACGTGTGCGCCTGCGTGGCTGCCCCTTTTGCAGTGACCACCAAGAGTGTCCCACGAACGGGCTCGTTGCCTGTAGTACCAGCAACAACAACGGAGGCGGCCGCGCTGCGCACGCGAGTACCCACGTGGACCCACACCCTTCCTGCGGGGGACGCGGGAGGCATCGCCAGCCCGGCGCGGCCCCGGGACGCGAACCCGTGACTCCCGCGTCTCCGCCTGTAGGGGGCGCTCCCGCGCCTACCTCAACCAGCTCGTCCCCGTGCCGCGGACGCGCGCGCGCTGCCTCACGCGACGGACGCCCCGGCTGCCGTCCGTCACCGCTCGCGTGCGTGCGCGTGCATGCGGGTGGGGGCGTCGTGCGTGCGCGCGCCGGCGGCCCAGAAAGCGGCGCTCGGAGCCTGAGGCGGCGGTGGTTAGGCGGCTCCCCGGCGGCTTCTCCGCGGCGGTGACGGCGCCCGCGCTTCCCGCTCCCCGCTCCCCGCGCTCCTCCGCCCGGGCCCGCCAGCCGAGGCCGCTCCGCAGCGCCGGAAGATGCCCGCCGTGTCCAAGGGGGATGGGATGCGGGGCCTGGCGGTCTTCATCTCGGATATCCGCAACTGTGAGTGGCGGGGGCGGCGCGGGGCAGGGGCCGCAGGGGGAGACGGTCTGCAGCGGGGGCCCGAGGCGGGGGTGCAGGCGGGCCCGGGGTCTGGGGGTGCGGGCTGGGATGCGGGGGGCCCGGGGTCTGGGGGTGCGGACTGGGATGCGGGGGGCCTGCGGTCTGGGGGTGCGGGCTGGGATGCGGGGGGCCCGGGGTCTGGGGGTGCGGGCTGGGATGCGGGGGGCCCGGGGTCTGGGGGTGCGGGCTGGGATGCGGGGGGCCTGCGGTCTGGGGGTGCAGGCGGGCCCGGGGTCTGGGGGTGCGGGCTGGGATGCGGGGGGCCCGGGGTCTGGGGGTGCGGGCTGGGATGCGGGGGGCCCGGGGTCTGGGGGTGCGGGCTGGGATGCGGGGGGCCCGGGGTCTGGGGGTGCGGGCTGGGATGCGGGGGGCCCGGGGTCTGGGGGTGCGGGCTGGGATGCGGGGGGCCTGCGGTCTGGGGGTGCGGGCGGCGCTCGGGGTCTGGGGGTACCAGGTCTCGGGGAGCGGGCGGGGTCCTGGGTCTGAGGGTGCGGGGCGGGGCCCTGGGTCTGGGGGTGCGGGCGGCGCTCGGAGTCTTGGGGTGCCGAGTGTGGGGGTGCAGGCCGGGGTGCGGGGCGGGGCCCAGGGTCTGGGGGTTCAGGGCACGGTCCTTCGTCCACATGCGCACTCCCGGTCCTGGGCTGCGCGGTGGCTGCGGCACCACCGAGGGGGTTCCGGGCCCAGACGCCCCTCCCCAGCATGATGTCACCTCGGTCTTTCTGGGAGCGCAGCGTTAACCCAGCCTTTCCCAAAACGGCGTGGCTTTTAGCTTTGGGAGCAGAAATCTGGAAATCGCCGCCTTCCCGGGAAACGGCTTTGTGACCTGGGTTCTGGGGGCTCATCCCCTGGCTGGATCTCACCCGCGGCGATTAAAATGACTCATTCCCGGGGGGAATCCGGACACGGGCCGTCGTCGGGGGTGTGGGTTGGCTGCTGCTGGCTGCTCCAGTCGCGGGCCTCGTTCTCAGCCACATGCGTGTCCCCTCGGGGTGGAACCGAACCGTGAAACAGGCCAGGAAGGCTCACGCCTGTAATCCCAGCACTTTGGGAGGCTGAGGCGGGTGGATCACGAGGTCGAGAGATCGAGACCATCCTGGTCAACATGGTGAAACCCCGTCTCTACTAAAAATACAGAAATTAGCTGGGCATGGTGGTACTAATTACAGGTACTACCTCACCTGTAATCCCAGCTACTCAGGAGGCTGAGGCAGGAGAATTGCTTGAACCCAGGAGGCGGAGGTTGCGGTGAGCCGAGATCGCGCCATTGCACTCCAGCCTGGGTAACAAGAGCGAACTCTGTCTCAAAAAAGAAAAAAAAGAGGACTTGGAAGGGGGTGCAAGGTGCAGGGTGGGCTGCAGGTCCACCGATTAATTTGGCTTCTGTGTGCAGAACCTCCTCTTGGCTTTCGGAGGCTGCCCTTTATATTTAATTTAAGGGAGAAAAAAAGCTAGTTTCCTGTCTGGTGTGTTGATTTTTTTCCTTGTTATCTACCACATAGTTGACTTAATGATTTTCTTTTTTTTTTTGAGACAGGGTCTCGCTCTGGCGCCCAGGCTGGAGTGCAGTAGTGCCATCACCGTGCACTCAACCTCCCCAACTCAAGTGATCCTACCACCTCAGTCTCCCAAGTTGCTGGGACTATAAGCGTGCACCACCACCACGCCTGGCTAATGCTCGTGTTTTTTTGTAGAGATGGGGTCTCACTATGTTGCCCAGCCTGGTCTTGAACTCCTGAGCTCAAGCGATCCACCTGCCTTGGCCTCCCAAAGTGCTGGGGTTACAGGCATGAAACATGGCACCTTCATAATTTTTAATGTATATTTTGAGGAATTTTTGTGACCTTCCCTTTGAAGTCTCATTTCCTTAGAGTAGATGGGGGGTCAGGAGGACAGTCTGGTTGACCACACTCTGTGGAAGGGTAGAAGACCATCTAACCCTTCCCCTACTCTGCAGAAAAAAAAAAAAAAGCGTAGAGCCAGGTGTAGTGGCTCATACCTGAGGTCCTAGCACTTTGGGAGGGTGAGGCAGGCAGATGTTTTGAGCCTAGAAGTTTGACACCAGCCTGGGCAATGTGGTGAGACCCTGTCTCTACCAAAAAAATATGAAAATTAGCTGGGCGTGGTGTTGTGCACCCCTATAGTCCCAGCTACTTGGGAGGCTGAGATAGGAGGATCACTTGAGCCCAGGAGGTCAGGCTGCAGTGAGCTGAGATTGCGCCACTGTACTCCAGCCTGGCTGACAGAGTGAGACCCTGTCTCAAAAAAAAAAAATGCTGGGTGCGGTGGCTCATGCCTATAATCCCAGTACTTTGGGAGGCGAGGCGGGTGGATCACGAGGTCAAGAGATTGAGACCATCCTGGTCAACAAGGTGAAACCTGGTCTGTACTAAATATACAAAAACTAGCTCGGCGTGGTGGTGCGCGCCTGTAGTCCCAGCTACTCAGGAGGCTGAGGCAAGAGAATTGCTTGAACCCAGAAGGTGGAGGTTGCGGTGAGCTGAGATCGTGCCATTGCACTCCAGCCTGGGTAACAGGAGCAAAACTCCGTCTCAAAAAAAATAAATAAATAAACGCTTAGAAACACATCCTCGGATCAGCACTTTTGCAAGTAACATTTTTTCTCTTCCTTCATTACATAATGAGACCGATACACATCTTGTAAACCTGTGTATTACTTGTTAAGGGGACCCCTTGGAGAAAGGCTTAGCAGCCTTAAATGAGCTGTGATGTCTGTCCTTCCGTCTTTGAAGCAGGGTACATGAGGCAGGGCAGTGAGATTGAAAGCCATTGCCAGACAGTGCTCACTACTTGCTGGATGTATGGTCTGTGCCAGGCTGCGTTTGACAGGAGGGGCTGCCACAGTGAGCGCAGGACAGCTACCTCCCTCATTTGCGGTTTCACCTTCTGATGTATCAGTTACCTCTGGTCAACTGTGGTCTGAAAGCAGGTGAGTGCAATGAGATACTTAAAGAGACCACATTCATGTAACTCTTACCACAGTACATCATTACACTTCTCTGTTATTATTGGCTGATATCAATCTCTTACTGTGCCCAATGTATACGTGAAACGTTTTCATAGGTATGTGTGGGAAACAGTCTATAGGGTTTAGTATGATCTGAAGTTTCAGGCATCCACGGAGGGCCTTGGAACGTATCCCCGTGGATAAGAGGAAGCTGCTGTTCTCTTTAAATCCTTGACTGTGTAGACCAGACTTTCTCCAACTCAGCAGAGCTGACCTTTGGGGCTGGACCATCCTTTATTGTGGGGGGCTGTTCAGTGCCTCCTGGGATGTTTACAGCTGCACCAGATGCCTCACTTATGACAAGGAACAGTGTCTCCAGGCATTACAGCTGTCCCCTTAGGGCAAAGTTGGCGCCGGTCGGGAACCATGAGCGTAGCCCAGTGAGTAAGATGGCCCTCTCCTGAAGGAGCTAGTGGAAGAAGGGGTGCTTAGTCCTAGCTGGGGGAGCCAGGTCTCTTTATTTTTTAGTTTTGAGACGGAGTCTTGCTCTGTCACCCGGGCTGGAGTGCAGTGGCGCAATCTCGGCTCATTGCAACCTCCAGCTCTCGGGTTCAAGCGATTCTCTTGCCTCAGCTTCCCGAGTAGCTGGGACTACAGGTGCATGCCACCATGCCTGGCTAATTTTTGCATTTTTAGTAGAGACAGGGTTTCACTGTGTTGGC
This sequence comes from Callithrix jacchus, assembly GCF_049354715.1. Lineage (NCBI taxonomy): Eukaryota > Metazoa > Chordata > Mammalia > Primates > Cebidae > Callithrix > Callithrix jacchus. Next base: position 130,983,876 of record NC_133511.1, on the reverse strand, counting down.
CAGGTTGGTTTCGAACTCCTGACCTCAGATGATCTACCTGCATCGACTTCCCAAAGTGCTGGGATTATAGGTGTGAGCCACCACGTCTGGGCATCCAGGTCTCTTTAACATGGCCCCTTTCTGGGATTCTTCTTTCCCGTGTTGCTGTTGGATGGCCTCTCATCAGCTTCGGCTCTGTTCTCCTCTGGGTGGTGTCTTCAGCTTGTGGTGCTGTTTTTCACCAGTGTGGCTCCGTATCCCCTGCTGCCCTCTGGGGTGGGCTCTGCAAAGTGGGGACCCTGTCTTGCTCGTCACCTTTTTCCTCCTCTGCTCCTCATGGCGAGCGTCTGGCACGTGAGGTGCGCTGGGTGAATGGATACATGAGCAAGCCAGAGAAGACCTCACACAGAAGGTGATTCTTGGGCTGCAGTTCAGGCAGAAGACCAAGGTATTAGAGGAACATCAAATATTAAATTAATTAATGCGGGCTGGTGCCTGGAGATGGGATTGGAGAGCTAGCCAGGGTTTGAGCTGATCTGAACTTGACCTCCATGTCACAGGCAGAGGAGTCCCCACCTCTCCGTCCCTGGCCAGCTCTGCTTTTGTGTCCTATTTTCCTGTTGTGAGGGTGAATGATAGGAGTAGTCGGGCTCTGTGGAGAGAGGACTCCACTGGCAGCCGAGGCTCTTGACCTTGACTCCGCCTGTCACCTGCTGCAGTGACTGGAAGCCACTAGCTGTGGAGCCTCAGTTTCCTCAGCTGACAGTTGAAGGGGTGGATTTCGAGTTGAGGTGTCATGATCTTTATGTTTTGTGCCTCCCTTGTACCTTTCTGACTAGTTTCTTAAGTTCCCTCCTTTAGCCTGGGCAGCATAGTGAGACCCCGGTCTTTACAACAGAGGAAAAGAAGTAGCCAGGCGTGGTGGCGCACACCTGTGATCCCAGTTACTCGGTGGGCTGAGGTGAGAGCCTTGTCTGAGCCCTGGAGGTTGAGGCTGCGGTGAGCTAGGATTGTGCCACTGCCCTCCAGCCTGGGCAGCCTGAGCAGCAGATCGAAACCCTGCCTCAAAACAAGTTTTTCCCTTTTAAGACCCTGTGCCAGGTATCTGAGATAGAGGATGGGGAGCATGTGGAGACAGAGTTGAGGATGCTCTGTTTTCATTTTGAGTAAACCTTCCCAGCAGGCTGGCCTGGGGCATCACTCCTCCCGGAACAGACAGCAGTGAATTCGCTCCAAGATCTGGAAAGGTGCCTTATGTGAAGCCCTGCCCTCAAAGCCGCAGATTCTGTGGCTCAGGTGCTGAACTAACTTAATGTCTACTAACAGTAACTTCACCCTTTCTGACGGGCTTCAACCCAGGGCCACTGTATTTGGTCAAGGTGAGTTCAGTGGGTGGGAGTTAATAAACTGTTTCTTTTTAAAATTGATGTTAAAAAAATTCTAGCCCTTTTATTTAGTCCCAGTCTTAGAATCTTGGGTTTGAAATAATTGCAGCTTCACAGAAAGTTGCAGAAAATGGACAGGGAGATCCCTGGAATTCTTCACTCCACCTTTTTTTTTTTTTTTTTAAGATGGAGTCTTGCTCTTGTCACCCAGGCTGGCTCACTGCAGCCTCTGTCTCCCAGGTTCAAGCGATTCTCCTGCCTCAGCCTCCTGAGGCTGGGATTACAGGCACCAGCCACCACGCCTGGCTGATTTTTATTTTTAGTAGAGATGGGGTTTCACCACGTTGGCCAGGCTGGTCCCAAACTCCTGACCTCAAGTGATCCGCCTCCCTCAGCCTCCCAGAGTATTGGGATTACAGGTGTGAGCCACCTCGCCTGGCCCACCCCACCTTTCTTAATGTGGGCATTTTATATAACTACAGGACACTTTCAACACCAGGAAGTGGACACTGGTACACGCCACCAGGCATATTCAGATTTTAGGAGATTTACATGCACTTGTGTGTGTGTGGGGGGTTCTCTGCAGTTTTAGCACCTGTAGCTTTGTGAGATTCAGAAGTGTTCCATCATCACAAAGCTATTCCTTATAGCCGCACTCCGGAAACTACTACTCTGTTCTCCGTCTCTGTAATCTTCCGACCTGGAGGATGTCATGTAAATGGAATCACGTCATATGTGATCTCTCGAGACTGGTTTTTTTCCCTCTGTACAGTCCCATCGAGGTCCATTCAGGCTGGCACATTGATTGGCATTGGGCAAAACAGACCAAGAAAACAAAATAACCGCCGACATCGGGAAACGGGATAACAGTTACCTGCTGTTTTTCCAGTTATTTTGGAACTTCTGTTTGCTTTTACACAAATGACGTACCTACAGAGGAGAGTCGCATGTAACTTAGTTAATGCGTGTCTTTCTGCATTGCTGTTGACATGCCAATGCTAGCGTATTGTCGGGGAGACACAGCACTGCTGGAGATGTTGTCAGACGCTGAGCATTGACTGCCAGGAAAGGGAAGAGGGATGAGTCCTTGCTGCGAGACCCATCAGTCGGCCGGGCACACCACTTGAGGCAGGAAATGACTGTTTCTCTGCGTGTGGTGCTGGTGCGGTGTAAATGCTTGGAGGCCTTCGGTTTCAAACCCCAGGTCCTCACGTGAAGGGGAAACAGATGGAGGGATGTGACCAGCAAGACGGGCGAGGGAACTTCGTGGCCTTGAAGAGTGATGCAGTTTGGCCGCAGGGTCCAGGATGACTTGGAGTAGCGACCAGCACTCCGATCCCTGTGGTCGGCATGCAACCTGGATTTATGCCTTCCGTTTCTTTGGTTTTTGAGATGGAGTCTTGCTCTGTCACCCAGGCTGGAGTGCAGTGGTGCAATCTTGGCTCACTTCAACCTCTGCCTCTTGGGTTCAAGTGATTCTTGTGCCACAGCCTCCTGAATAGCTGGGATTGCAGGCGCCTGCTACCACGCCCAGCTAATGTTTGTGGAGACAGGCTTTCACCGTGTTGGTCAGGCTGGTCTCAAACTCCTGGTCTCAAGTGATCCGCCTGTCTCGGCCTCCCAAAGTGCTGGGATTATGGGAGTGAGCCACCATACCTGGCCATTTCTGTTAACTGGAAATTAGATAACCTTTGAATTGTATTTCAGCATGACTAAAGTTAAAAAAATTTTTATTTGTGAAATTCCAGTTATGGAGGCATAAATTAGACGTGGAGTTTAGAACTAAACCTTAAACTCTGCTTAAACTCCAGTATAAAAGTTAAACACAGGGTGGGCACAGTGGCTCACGCATGTAATCTCAGCACTTTGGGAGTCCAAGGCAGGCAGATCACAAGGTCAGGAGTTTGAGAGCAGTCTGGCCAACATGGTGAAACCCCATCTCTACTAAAAATACAAAAAATTAGCTGGCGTGGTGGTGAGCACCTGTAATCCCGGCTGCTCGGGACGCTGAGGCAGGAGAATCACTTGAACCTGGGAGGTGTAGGTTGCAGTGAGCAGAGCTAGAACCACTGCACTCCAGCCTGGGCTGGGTGACGGAGTGAGACTCCATCTCAAAAAGAAAGAAAAAACCAAAACCCCCAAATTAAACATAAAGCTGTCGTGATCTTTGTGCATAGGCGTGAAGGTCAGAATCAGAGTTGGTCAGTCTGCTTTTGCATTTCTGAAATAACCTTCACAGTTAAAAGCTCATTTTGTCTTTCCTGAAGTGCTGACTTTGAGAAAAGAATGCTCTTCTTGCATGTCTTCTTTTGCTTATGCATGATTTGTGTTCCTTAGAAGTCAGTGTAGGAAGTGTGTCGTGGCGGCCGCGGAGAGGGTCGCACTCGGACTGCGATGAGAGGAAGTCAGTCTTGTCTAGGTTGGGTTTTTCTTGCCAAGGTCAGTGGTCGCTGCCTCTAGGAAACACCTTGGTTCTGTCACAGTGTTTCCATCGGGCTCCTTTGAAGGTTGGGGTCACTTTCTTTTATGACAAGTTGAAGGGTCCTGGTGATGAACATATTTTGTGCCAGATACTTACTGTTACTTCTCTTTCCTCTTAAAATGACTTTTGCTCTGTTACTTTTGGCAACAGTCTATGTCAGGATTTTCTAGTCGAAGAGTTCCTGGAAAGGCTGTCATTAAGGCTGGATTAAATGGCATTTTCTTGGCCCTTAAAAAAATCAAATAAGGGCCGCGCATGGTGGCTCATGCCTGTCATCCCAGCACTTTGGGAGGCCGAGGCAGGCGGATCACCTGAGGTCAGAAGTTTGAGGTCAGCCTCACCAACATGGAGAAACCCTGTCTCTACTAAAAATACAAAATTAGCTGGGTGTTGTGGCGCATGCCTATAATCCCGGCTACTCGGGAGGCCAAGGCAGGAGAGTCACTTGAACCCGGGAAGTGGAGGTTGTGGTGAGCCGAGATTGTGCCCCTGCACTCCAGCCTGAGTGACAGAAGTGAAACTTCATTAAAAAAAAAAAAATCAAATGAAGTCAGATCAGAGGGGAAGACTAGAGTCTGGTATAGAAAATGATATTTTGGGGTGGTTTTGCTCTCATGTGAATGAAGAGTTTGAGCTTCTGGGAGGAAGGGACTGTAGGTCCATGGGAACCTACACTCTCTGTTTTGCAGATTCTCGAGCATGGGGCCATCCTCCCTTAGCTCAAATCTCAGTTTACACCTTTCCAAAAACCAGAAGTCTTTTTGTAAGTCTGTGGTAAACTCATTTGGCAAAGACGCTGGCCCCACACTGCCATGAGGCTCTGTGTGGCCCTCCTCCTGTGGATGTTTTCGGGTTTCCTGTAGAGGTGCCTGTGCTTACAGGACACTGCCCTACCTGCGGCAGTGCTGTGCCCTGTGCCTCCTCCCACAGTCTGAGCGGTGCCGAATTCTGGAATGAATTTGCCCTCAGCGTTTGGAGAAGGGATGGCAGACCTGGGTCTATAAGGTGAGATGATGTGGGGTTCAGAGAAGCAGAGCCCACCTGCTCCGCCTGAAGAGCTTGCAGACAAGTGCGGAGCTAAGTTCTCTGTGTCCTCCTGCGTTCTGGACCGTGCGTGGGGGGGTGGAGGCTGTCACGGTGGGCAGACAGTGTGTGCTTGGGAGTTGTTTCCTGACTGGAGGGAGGGAGGTCTCAGAGTGAAGGCCGAGGGACATTGTAGAGGCCCACGAGGTGCTTGGATGGGGGCGGAAGGTGAATTCCAAGTGAAACCCTGGAGTGTGTCATGTCTGTGGGTGGCCTTGTTGAGCTGGCATTCTTTTTTCTGTAAATGTGTCTGGCCCAGTCCCTCCTCCTCCACACCTGGTGTGGTAAGACAGACCTGGCACGAATGGGAATGTCCCTTCTCCTGTGGCATTCTCTGCCAGTGCCCATCAGCTCACAGCTGGCCTGCTTTAAGTCACACCGGAGTTTGATATCGAGACTACAAGGTCAGGAGTTAGAAGTTGGATGACTTTCTGTCAGCTTCCAATGCTGGATAGAGTAAGTTAAATAACTTCTGCTTCAGTTTAAAAAAAAAAATGGAATGACACTCACTTAAGAAAACAGATATGGGCTGGGTGTGGTGCTCACACCTGTCATCCCAGCACTGTGGGAGCTGAGGCAGGCAGATCACCTGAGGTCAGGAGTTCAAGACAAGCCTGGCCAACGTGGTGAAACCCCATCTCTACTAAAAATACAAAAATCAGCTGGGCGTGGTGGTGCAGGCCTGTGATCTCAGCTACTTGGGAGGCTGAGGCAGGAGAATTGCTTGAACCCAGGAGGCAGAGGTTGCAGTGAGTCGAGATTGTGCCATTGCACTCCATCCGGGGTGACAAAGTGAGACTCTGTCTCAAAAACAAAACCCTGAAATGAACAGTTTTTACCAGGCCACATGATGCCTCAGACTTCCATGATAAAACCACATTTGCTGATTGTGGCAGCGTGCTCCTTCTTCAGGACCTTCCTCACTTTGGCGTGAAAATGAGGTGGTTGAAATGCCCTGAAAAGCAGTTTTGTCGCAAGAGAATTTCTGAGTGGGTGGATGGGTTCAGGTGGGTGTCCCACATACAAGTGGGGGCTGAGGCTGTGTGGTACGAAGAGCTCTGCTCGAGCCGGGCTTGTGAGGGTCTGGCCAGGGCACATAGAATATGTAACATGAGTAGGAAGCAGCCCTGGTTTGAAATCGTGCCCTGGAGACTGGAACCAGGAAGAGGACCCAGCAGTGAAGCAGTGGGGTGCCCCACACCAGGAGGGAGAGGCGAGTCCGGTGACTTGGGGGCGCCCCAGGAGCTGGGCTGACCTGGAGACACAGGGAGCATGTAAGCACACTTCCACATTTCAGACAGCGCTTTCTGCCGGCTCTGCATGCTTTTCCCAGGGCATGGTTGGCTGATGGAACTTGTCTCTCCTGTTCGGTTGATTCTTGTTTTAAACTTTGGTTGTCTTTTGGAGCCCGTGCTTACCTGGTGGCTGGAGGTACTCAGGCTTTTGTGGTGGAATGGGGTACCCAGGCTTTTGCTGTGCAATGGGGTACCCAGGCTTTTACGGGCTGGGAAGGTAGCAGGAGCACCAGGTGCAGGGTGGGCTGAGGGGCTGCTGAGTGCTGTGGGGTTCTAGGGGTATGGTGTGCCTGCAGCTGCCATGTGTCCTCGAGGCTGGGGAAGTCCTGGCTCCTCTGCCAGGTTCTTTCTGCCCCATGTAGCTCCCTCAGCCCCAATACCTCAGGAGACTCCAGGTCAAGGGGCTGACCTGCTGCCAGATGCATTCCCTTAGGTACAACAGGTGGAGCTGGTGTTTTGGGTCAGATCCTGCTTCTGCTCTCTTTTTTCACGGGTGGTCAGGTCGAGGTGACACATGCCTGTTGCAGTGGCGTGATCTCTGCCTCCCGGGTTCAAGCGATTCTTCTGCCTTAGCCTCCCAAGTAGCTGGGATTACAGGCACGTGCCACCATGCCCAGCTGATTTTTTGATTTTAGTAGAGACTGGGTTTCACCATGTTGGCCAGGATGATCTCAATGTCCTGACCTTGTGATCCACCTGTCTCAACCTCCCAAAGTGCTGGGATTACAGATGTGAGCCACTGCGCCTGGCTCTTTTCCACTTTTCAATTTTTTTTTTTTTTTTTGAGATGGAGTCTTGCTCTGTTGCCAGGCCGCAATGCAGTGGCAAGATCTCAGCTCACTGCAACCTCTGTCTCCTGGGTTCAAGTGATTCCCCTGCCTCAGCCTCCTGAGTAGCTGGGACTACAGGCGCGTGCCACCGTGCCTGGCTAATTTTTTGTATTTTAGTAGAGATGGGGTTTCACCATGACCAGGATGGTCTCGATTTCCTGACCTCATGATTTGCCTGCCTCGGTCTCCCAAAGTGCTGGGATTACAGGTGTGAGTAATCACACCTGGCCCCCACTTTTCAATTTTTTATATTTATTTTTATTTTTAAAATTTAGAGACAGGGTCTCACTATGTTGCCCAGGATAGTCTCGAACTCTGTGGCTCAAGTGATTCTCCCCCATCAGCCTCCCAGAGTGCTGGGGTTTACAGTATGAGCCACTGTGCCCAGCCCTTTCTCACCTTTTAAAATTGTAGCATTGCTGAGAGCCTGGCGTCTTCATCTTTGCCTGAAATCCAGACTTGGAGTTGCGAAGGTTTTGCATTCGTCTCTGTCCTTGGCTTCAGTGTACTCCCTATTCGCCTTTCTTCCCACCCACCTAAGCTTTGGCGTCTGTCTACAGGTTTGCTTTACAGTGTAGAGACCGGCAGCCAGCAGGGGGTACCTGGATTTTGTTTTGCGTTGTAGGGTGTTTTTCTTTCCTTTAAAATCCCTCTGATGGCAGCACAAGGGTGTAAGGAGGATTAGTTATTTAGCGTATCTAAAGAACTTTGAGCTCCTTAGGGCAGGCAGTGCTGCATTAGGGTTTATGTTTTGCTGTTTCTGTGGACCGCCTTCATGTAACATAGATGGAGTAGCAAGTACGTGTTTTTTTTTTTTTGGAGACGGAGTCATGCTCTGTCGCCCAGGCTGGAGTGCAGTAGCACGATCTCAGCTCACTTCAACCTATGGCTCCTGGGTTCACGCAGTTCTCCTGCCTTAGCATCCCAAGCAGCTGGGATTACAGGCATGTGCCTCCACACCCGGCTAATATTTTGTATTTTTAGTAGAGAGGAGGTTTCACCACGTTGGCCAGGCTGGTCTCGAACTCCTGACCTCAAGTTATCCACCTGCCTCAGCCTTCCAGAGCGCTGGGATTACAGGCGTGAGCCACTGCACACAGCCAAGTACATGCTTCTAATACAGTTTTTTTTTCTAGACCGAATCTTGCTCTGTTGCCCGGGCTGAAGTGCAGTGGCATGATCTTGGCTCACTGCAACCTCCGCCTCCTGGGTTCAGTGATTCTCCTGCCTCAGCCTCTCAAGTAGCTGGGATTACAGATGTGCACCACCACACCTGGCTAATTTTTGTATGTTTAGTAGAGACAGGGTTTCACTGTGTTGTCCAGGTTGGTCTTGAATTCCTGACCTCAAGTTATCCACCTGCCTCAGCCTTCCAGAGTGCTGGGATTACAGGCGTGAGCCACTGTGGCCAGCCATTTGGTTTATTTATTTTAGTTTTTGAGACTGAGTCTTGCTCTGTCACTCAGGCTGGAGTGCAGTGGTGTGATCTCAGCTCACTACAGCCTCTGGCTCCCAGGTTCAAGCAATTCTCCTGCCTCAGCCTCCCCAGTAGCTGGGATTACCTACCGGTACGTGCCACCATGCCCAGCTAATTTTTGTATTTTTAGTAGAGGCGGGGATTCACTACATTGGTCAGGCTGGTCTCAAATTCCTGACCTCAGGTGATCCGCCCACCTCTGCCTCCCAAAGTGCTGGGATGACAGGTGTGAGCCCCACGCCAGGCCTTGCGTATCTTTTAATATTCTTGAGCTTTGTTCTGGGCGGCAGCTGGGTTATTTGGGAACAATGGTTGCTACAAGGCAATACCCCTGCAGCCTGTTCTCTGGGGCTCGTTGTATCCCGCTGGAGGCGGTGTCTCCCACTCTGGAGGCCTGTGTTGGGCGTGGTTTTTCCTTCTGGCTGCTGGGCCCTGTGCTCCTGCCAGGGTTTTCTCTCTCTTCTTTCTGGTGACTCCCCTCTCCTTGAGAGAGTTTCCTTCCTTTATTTTTATTGATTGATTGATTGTGATGGAGTCTCACTTTGTTGCCCAGGCTGCAGTGCAGTGGCACGATCTCAGCTCACTGCAGCCTCTGCTGCTTGGGTTCAGTGATTCTCCTGACTCAGCTTTCCCAAGTACATGAGAGACAGAGGGGCAGGAAAACCGACACCAGGAGCACCATTTCAACTCTGACAGGAACACTGAGACAAGAGAAAGGGGAATGAACAAGAGGTTAGCCAAAAATACAAGAGCATTTTCCACTAACCCCAAAAACATGCGCGTCCAGATTGAATAAGGCCACCAAATGCCACACTTGGGCACACTGCCTTAACATTTCAGACACTGGCCGCCCTGGTGACTCACCCTTGTAATCCCAGCACTGTGGAAGGCCGAGATGGGTGGATCACTTAAGGTCAGGGGTTCAAGACCAGCCCAGCCAACATGGCAAAACCTGTTTTGTGTTCTCTACAAAAACACAAAAATTAGCTGGGCAGGTGGCACACACCTATAGTCCCAGCTACTTGGGAGACTGAGGCAGGAGAATCGCTTAAAACCTGGAGGTGGAGGTTTCAGTGAGCCAAGATGGCACCACTGCACTCCAGCCTGGGTGACAGAGCTGTCACACACACAAAAAAGCAAAACGAAAGGCAATGGTTAATTCTTAAAAGTTAAAAATTGAACCAAAAGTTGAACTGTTATTCTCAGCTGAGAACAGTATTTTCAAACATTAAATGTCGGTTTTCCTGCCGCTCTGTCTCTGGTGTCTGTTTCCACCACTCTCAAGTTTGTCCTCTAGCCCTTTTGCGTTTTTAATTGCTGCTGTCCCTGTTATAGCTTGAGAGCTTTCTTAGGACCCTAGTGCCCCTTCTTTGGTGGCATCTGTCTCTTCAAGCTGGCTTTTGTCTCGCCTGCGTAAAGGTGTTTCCTTTGGGCATTGTCTCAGTGCGTTGATTGCCTCTTGTGTAAGTTTGTTTGGTCTTTGGCCCATGCTGTGAGGCTCCGAGCCCTCACTCCGTGTTTGGTGGCCGGTGGCTGCCCACCCATGTTTGGCAGGGGCCTGTGCTGCAGGGTGAGGTCTGAGGGGGAGCCTGAATGTCAGTTCACTTCTTCCTCAGGACTCTACTCTCTTCTCTTGCTTGGTGAGCAGGTGGGTGTGGTGAGCCTGGCTGCAGTTACTCCGGATGGGCATCTCACCCCTCCGGGAGCCTGTCACTGGGCTGTGCTGCTTTCTCTGGGGCCCCTTGCCCCACACTTACTAGAGCTCAGAGCTTCTGCGTTCTCACCTTTCCAGCTTGTCTTTTGCTGGGATGGTGGCCAAGGGGCCTGCCTGACTACAGGGTCTTGCGGAAGGGATCTGCTGCTCCCTGTACAGACTTGAAGCCAGTCCTCCTGCCATCAGTCTCCTGAGGTTCCTGGCACTTTTCATTCCCAAGTCGTTGGGTTCTCTGTTCTCTGTTGGAGACGGTTTGCTTCTTACTTGCCTTCCCTCCTGCAAGCATCTGGGTGTGGCCTGCTCTCCTTGGCTGAGTCAGTGACGGCTTGACCATTGCTTTGCAGTGTCTAAAATTGTGATAACTCCATTGTCCTTGATGGCTGATTGTCTATACACACATGCCCCCACCCCCATTTATGACTTTAATCAACTCTTGATTTATCACGGCTTGAGAGAAGGCCTTGGGGAGGAATAATTTGACTTTATGTAATTTTTATTTTTTTAGATATGGGGTCTTACTGTGTTGCCCAGGCTGGTCTTGAACTGCTGGCCTCAAGTGATTCTCTTGCCTCAGCCTCCCAAAGTGCTGGGATTACAGGTATGAGCCACCATGTCTGGCCGCTTTCTTTCTTTTTTTTCTTTTTTAAGATGGAGTCTCGCTCTGTTACCCAGGCTGCAGTGCAGTGGTATGATCTTAGCTCACTGCAAACTCTGCATCCTAGGTTCAAGCGATTCCCCCGCTTCAGCCTTTTGAGTAGCTGGGATTACAGGTGCTCACCACGACACCTGGCTAATTTTTGCATTTTTAGTAGACACGGACGGGGTTTTGCCATGTGGGCTAGGCTGGTCCTGAACTCCTGACCTTCAGTGATCTGCCTACCTCAGCCTCCCAAAGTGGGATTGCAGGGGATTACAGGCATGGGATTACAGGCATGAGCCACTGTGCCCGGCCTCTTATGCTTAAATGAAGTAATACCTGACCTTTTATTAAATCAAATTTGGGCAGATGGTTCTGAGAGCTCGTGTGACATGTGTTTCTAAGTGGAATTTTAAGTAGAATGGTGACTCGGCATTTATTCCTTATCTGGAGTGAGCAGGTAGGAAGGACCTTGTCCCCCACTCAGGGGAACGAACAGTGCGGTGTGTCCTTTGGAAACCTACGTGGGATTACTCTGTGGTGCTCTGAGGCCCAGAAATGAAAGGAAAGGCCTGGGGCGACCGGGTGACCTGTGCTTCTTGTTGGCAGTAGAATGTAATGATGAGTCAGCCCAGGGGAGTTTGAATACCTGACTTTGCCAGAGATATTTGTTTAAACGCTGAACTGAAATATTTTTAATCATTTATTTTTTCGATGGCTTTAAAAAATAATTTCAGCCTTTACTTTTGATTCCGGGGGTACGTGTGCAGGTTTGTGACATGGCATATTGTGTGACGCTGAGGCACTTTATCATGGTGGAGGATAAAAGGAAACTCCTTTACACCTCTCTGCGAAAGTGACACTTCAGCTGGGTCCTGGTATCCACTCACTCGCATGCAAGCTCCACGTGAACTTGAAGTGGCTCTGTTCCCTGCCATAGTCCCAGAATCCTGGAGGTGCTTAGCACGGTAGCAGGCACTCAGTAAATACTCGGCAAGGAGAAACGTCCTGCAGACAGCAGGCACCCAGCAATGCGGGTACTCACCACAGATGCCTGGGGAAAGGCAGTAGGGGACTAGGTTAGCGGGGAACGGAGGGAAGGGGACAGGTGGAGTAGGGCCTTTCATAGAGCTTTATAATGATTGTGGCTCTTACTAAAATGCTAAGTAAACACCGAGTATCCTTGAGTAGCTCAGGCTGTTGTAATGCAGAGTGGCAAATGGTGTGAGCTGCATCGTGCAGATGAGGGTGAATAGCTTAGGAGAGGTCAGTGGAACAGAGGGGTGAGGCTTGGCTCAGTTCTTGCTAGGCTGATGGGATGTAGGGGATGGTTCCGAAAAGGGGGGCAACACCGTGTGCCATGCTGCAGAGCGGCCTGAGCAGCAGCAGGTCACACACAAGACGCTGGGGGCAACTCCTAGGGTGAGTAAGCCTGGCAGGTGACGGGGACGTGGCTGGAGACCGAGGTGGAGAGGCCAGAACCAGATGGTAGGGACCCTCCTGTCTAGGTTGGGCCGTTTAAGTATTTTAAGCAGGGGAATGACACTAAATTATGTTTTTATTTTTTTGAGACGGAATCTCTCTCTTGTTGCCCAGGCTGGAGTGCAGTGATACAATCTCAGCTCACTGCAACCTCCACTTCCTGGGTTCAGGTGATTCTCGTGCTCAGCTTCCTGAGTAGCTGGGATTACAAGCACATGCCAGCAAGCCTGGCTAATTTTTATGTTTTTGATAGAGATGGGGTTTCACCATGTTGGCCAGGCTGGTCTCGAACTCCTGACCTCAGGTGATCCACCTGCCTCGACGTCTCACAGTGCTGGGATTAAAGGCATCAGCCACCACACCCAGTCTCAATTTCTGTTTTGCTGGTAAAATAGTCATTTTGAGGCTGGGTATGGTGGCTCATGGCTATAATCCCAGCATTTTGGGAGGCCAAAAGCTGGAGGATCACTTGAGTTCACAAGTTCAAGACCAGTGTGGGCAACTTAGTGAGACCTTATCTCTACAAAAAATTGAAAAGAAAGGAACGATCATTTTGAATTTGGAGGATGGGTTTTAGGTGACGCTTGGAGGCATCTGGAAAGCCAGTTGGGAACAGATTGATTGCTTTGCCCAGAGGAGATGGTGAGGCTCTGGATCCGGGCATAGGAGTGGAAAGGTAGGAGTGGCATGTGGAGGTTTAGAAACGGAATCGACAGAGGCACACATGCTAAACATTCTTTGCTCGTGACAGCTTGGCATCTGCATCAGAAATGCCGCTCTGCTGGAATGGTGGAGTGAGGCCTCTGTAAATCCAATCCTCCTTAAAAGCAGTGAAAACACTGGCAAAAATGGTCAAAAATCAACTGCCAGAACTTGAAATTAACCAAAGGTTGTGACAATCTTAGGAGCATTTGTCTGTGAAGAACTGTGGAACCTCTGACTCTACCTCCTCCTGTTCTCTCCCCAGCTCTGTGGTAACCATGGAAACCAGCAGCCTTCTAATCGAGGCAGCTGGGAAAACCAGCAGCCCAGCAGCCATTGGAGGGACACATCAAGGCTGGAGCTCCTCAGGAAGTGCCTTCTGCGGAGCTCGCTGCTCTTGGATCTGTCCCACTTACTGAGCTTGTCGTTATATGAGCTAGCTCAGTGGGAAAACTGTTTCTGAAAGAGAGACTGTCAGTTGAGAATTCTGTGTCCAGCAAAACTGTCCTTTAAAAACAGAAATTGGCTGGGCACGGTGGCTGGCAACTGTAATCCCAGCACTTTGGGAAGCCAAGGTGGGTGGATCATCTCAGGTCAGGAGTTTGAAACCAGCCTGACCAACATGGTGAAACCCCGTCTGTACTAAAAATAGAAAAATTAACAGGGTGTGGTGGCAGGCGCCTGTGTTCCTAGCTACTTGGGAGGCTGAGGCAGGAGAATCGCTTGAACCTGGGAGGTGGAGGTTGCAATGAGCTGAGATTGTGCCATTGCGCTCCAGCCTGGGCCACAGAGCCGGACTCTGTCTCAAAAAAAAAAAAAAAAAAAAAAAGGTGGGGGGGAACGTGTGAGGATATCCTTGGTGATGGGCGCAGCAGCTTCTTGTGATTGGGCTGGTGCTGTGCTCCTGACCTCACACTTCTCATCACAGCTCCTTCGCTGATGGTACTCCTACTGGAAGAAGAGAAACTGAGGCAGGTTGCGGTTCAGTTTATATCCCTGAGTCACATAGCTAGTAGAACATAGAGCGACATTCCGGTCCAGGCTTGATTTCGGAGTCTGCTTGGCTGACTGCTGTGCTAACCACCTTAACAGTGATTTTAGCAATTAGAGCTTCCTTCAAAGATTCCTGGGCTTTTGGCTGACCCGGTGGAATCACTTTCTTTCTTCCAGACAATCTCACCTTGTTGCCCAGGCTGGAGTACAGTGGTGCCATCCTGGCTCACTGAAGCCTTGACTTCCTGGGCTCAGGTGATCCTCCCACCTCTTCCCTGGTAGCTGGGACCAATGGCATGCACCACCACACCTGGCTAATTTTCTTTTGTAGAGATCAGGTGGCCCAGGCTGGTGTTGAACTCCTGGGCTCCAACAGCCCTCCCACTTCGGCCTCCCAAGGTGCTGGGATTCCAGGCATGAGCCACCGTGCCTGGCCTGCCATCACTTTACATACAGACGGAAACTCTGTAGACCAGGCTTTGTTGCATGTTGCCGGGACCTGAGATTTTGGTAGTTTGGTATTTTGTCATAATCTGTCACAGGCTCCTGTACTATTTGTTTTGGAATTTGGGCTGCTCCCAAAATACTGATCCTCTCTGTTGATCAGTTCAGCCTGTAAACAAGAAATCATTAACCAGCGTGCTGTTCCTGAAGAATGACCAGGGACAACAACTCTAAATATACAGGAGCTTTTGTCCAAGCCCGCCCCTACACCGTGTCCTTGCTACTTAATGGTGTGCAAATTGGAACTTGCATTTGGTCAGTAGCTGTGGCACGTCCGGGTTACTCATTAGCCACCAGAGCTCCTAAGTCCACGGTGAGAGTTCACTGTTGTCAGTATGGGACCCTCAGTGCTTATGGGCTGGCTGCATTTCAGACAGAGACGACACGGGATGGCCACGGCCAGCGTCTCTTTAATGAAGACCAGACTCTGTGTGTGGCTGGGCTTGTTGCTGTGGGTCAGTTACCCTTACTCATGCCTTACCCTTTCAGAATTCATTTCTGAATTCAGGATGAGTCAGTAAGCCCCGCCCCTCCCCCTCAAGCTAATATATCTAAAAAGATAAGATTTTTTTGTAGATCTCTTCCTGGCAAGGATGGTGGTTGAAGTCCTCCTGCGAGGCCCTCTGCCTTATGGAGATGAGTGCAGTGGTGGTGGCATGCATTGGCGTCTGGCCAGGAGCATGCTCTGCTCCTTTTCAGGAGAGCTCGTGACAGGCCCTGGAGTGCTCAGATTGTTACCTGCCTGTCTCCATCACAGCTGCAGAGGATGGCACGGTGATCATGCTGCTCCTACTAGAGTGTTTTTGGTAAACGTAGGACGCGGTGGCTGACTGGAATGTGTCCGTCTTGCCTGCAGGTCTTCATCCACCATCTCATCTGTCGTCATGCTGGATGGTCTGTGTTGGTTTTGAGACAGGCTCTCGCTCTGTAGCCCAGGCTGGAGTGCAGTGGTGTGATCTCGGCTCACTGCGCCCTCTGCCTCCTGGGTTCAGGTGATTCTTCCACTTCCGCCTCCCCAGTATCTGGGATTACTGGTGTAAGCCACCAAGCCCAGCTAATTTTTGTTTTTTTTTTTTTTTGTAGAGATGGGGTTTCGACATGTTGGCCAGGCTGTTCTTGAACTCCTGGACTCGAACTATCCATCTGCCTTGGCCTCCCAAAGTGGTGGGATGACAGATGTAGCCAGTGCACCCTGCCTGATTGCCTATTTTGTATTTTATTTATTTATTTTTTGAGGTGTAGTCTCACTCTGTTGCCCAGGCTGGAGTGTGGTGGAGCAGTCTCAGCTCACTGCAACCTCCACCTCCCGGGTTCAAGAGATTCTCCTGCCTCAACCTCGTGAGTAGCTGGGATTACAGGCGCCCACCACCACACCTGGCTAATTTTTGTATTTTTAGTAGAAATGGGGTTTCATCATGTTGGTCAGGCTGGTCTTGAACTCCTGACCTTGTGATCTGCCTGCCTCAGCCTCCCAAAGTGCTGGGATTACAGGCATGAGCCACTGTGCCCAGTATATATATATATGTTTTAAGATGGAGTCTTGATCTTGTTGCCCAGGCTGGAGTGCAGTGGTGCGATCTCAGCTCACTGCAACCTCCACCTCCCAGGTTTAAGCAATTCTCCTGCCTCAGCTTCCCAAGTAGCTGGGACTACAGGCGTGTGCCATCACACTTGGCTGATTTTTGTGTTTTTAGTAGAGAAGAGGTTTCCCCATGTTGACTAGGCTGGTCTCGAACTCTAGACCTCAGGTGATCCACCTGCTTCCACCTCCCACAGGTGTGAGCCACTGCGCCTGGCCTGGTTGTTCATTTTTATGTGAAATCAGTTTTCCTGAACTCTGTTGGAGGAGTCATGGTCTGGGGGCTCTGGCAGCTGCAGTTGGAAGTCTCTGGCTTTGTCCTGGCTCTGTCTCGGCTCCGACTGGGCTGCATCCGCCTGCTGTTACTACACCTCCCCTTTTCCCTGCTTTTGCGTTGTCTCTGCTCCGTAGGGGTGCTGGGGCCAGGCCTCTCCAGCCCTGGTTCTTGCATCACACTGAGTCCTCTGTGGAAACTGGGCCTGCTCGGGCTCTCCTGTCCTCAGGCCTGGCCAATATGCTGCTCTTCTCTCTACCTTCTCTCGCACAGACATGATGCTGTGAGGTTGTGTGGCCCTTGGTGGCTTTCCTTTTGAGGGAAGTGTGGCTCAGAGGTATGACAGAGTGAGTCGGGGCAGCGCTGGGATTCCTTGACATGTGCCCGGCCCCACAGTTCACTCTAGTCACCACACTCTGTGCTTCTTCCCTCAGGGGCTGGCCTGCCCTGGCTTTAAAGTGTGTGTGTGTGTGTACATGTGTGTATTTGTGTTTGCATGTACGTATATTTGTGTGTATGTTGTATTTGTGTGTACCTGTGTGTATTTGTCTATATGTGTATTTGTGTTTATGCTTGTGTGTACCTGTGTATGTGTGTCTGTATGTGTATTTGTGTTTATGCTTGTGTGTACCTGTGTATTTGTGTGTATATATGTGTATTTGTGTTTATGTATATGTATGTATTATGTGTATATATGTCGTATTTGTGTTTGTGTGTGTGTATAAATGTGTATTTGGTTTATGTGTGTTTGTATATATTCATATTTTTGTGTTTATGTATATTTGTGTTTATGTGTTTGTAAATGTGTTGTGTATGTGTGTATTTGTGGTGTGTACATTTGTGTATTTATATGTATTTGTGTATATATGTGTATTTTTGTGTGTGTAAATGTGTGTGTATTTGTGTGGTGTGTACGTTTGTGTATTTGTATGTGTATTTGGTTTATGTGTGTTTGTGTATATGTATATGTGCATTTGTGTGTGTGTGTATAAATGTGTATTTGTAAATGTGTGTATTTGTGTGTTGAGTGTACATGTGTGCATGTGTGTGTATTTGTGTGTGTGTGTACGTGTTGAAAATCGGGCAGTTAAAGCTGTGGGTGAGAAGCTGCAGCTTGTCTCAGTTCTTGTTCCACAGAGGAGAGAGTTTGAACGATTTGCTTTTCCTGGTGCTGACTTCTATCAGTGATGTGCTCTTAGTTTTATTTTGTGGTGTAGCAACCTTACAAAATCTGTAGATTGGCTTAGGAAAGTTGATTTAGCTCATTTAGTATTATTTCCTGTTTCTCCTGCCCTCAGGTTTTTATTATTTCTGCTTTAGAGCTGAGCTCTGTTGATTCTGGACAACACAAGTCCCGCCTCGGAGTGGTTTCTTTCCCTGGTGTTTGGGTGGGTAGAGGGCACCTGCCAGGGAGAGAGCACAGGGTCGCTGTTGAGACTTGTCAGCACCGACCTGTGTGCTCCTTTGTGAGAAGTGCACAGCTACACACACTGGTGCACACGCACAATGGCACACCGCACCCAGTGCAGAGTGCTTCACCCATGCGCAGTCCAGCTGTGCGAAGCCGCCTGCAGGTTTTGTGTGGCAGAAGCTCCCAAGACTGTTCCCATGACTCAGCCAGGTCCAAAAAGCCTGCCTTCCTGAGGGGCGTCAGGCTGCCAGCATCCTCCTGTGCCTGCTGCCCTGCTTCCTTACAGAGTCGTCCACTGGGCAGGCACCATACAGGGAGGAGTGGGGATCTGAGACTCCGGCCTGCCCAGGGGTCACTGCTGTGAGCAGCTTTCGGGGCTGGGAAGACTGACTGACTGGACAGGAGGTTTGGGTATGGCTGTGTCTTGTTAAAGGTCCCCGGGGCAGAAGCTGTTGTTCTGTGCCCTGCACCTGGGGCAGTGCTTGGGAGGGGGAGCCGGGTGGGGCGCCACCACATAGGTACTTGATTTTCCTGTTGTGACCACCTGTCCATCTGGAGTTCTCTAGGATAGGACTGACTCAAAGGAGTGTTCAGTTCAGCAGATGTTAACCCGTATTTATCAGCAAGTGTATGGTAAAAGATGCACGCTGCTCTGCAGGAGGGAGGTTGTCTTGTCGGGGAAGGCAAGACCAGGTTTGGAAGCAGCCGTGGTCGAGTTAGGGCCTGTGCCTGCTGAGGGCAGGGAGGAGCTCTTGTCCTCTGGACCTGTGAGCACCGGGCCTGGCAGGCTGCGTGTGCCGTGTTCTGATGTGGGTGGGTCGCTGCGGGGCTGCGTGTGCCGTGTTCTGATGTGGGCGGGTCGTTGTGGGGCTGCGTGTGCCGTGTTCTGATGTGGGCGGGTCGCTGCGGGGCTGCGTGTGCCGTGTTCTGATGTGGGCGGGTCGCTGCGGGGCTGCGTGTGCCGTGTTCTGATGTGGGCGGGTCGCTGCGGGGCTGCGTGTGCCGTGTTCTGATGTGGGCGGGTCGCTGCGGGGCTGCGTGTGCCGTGTTCTGATGTGGGCGGGTCGCTGCGGGGCTGCCTGTGCCGTGTTCTGATGTGGGTGGGTTGCTGCAGAAGCGTTTACTTCAGCTGTAGATCCTTAAAGCAAAGACTCACTTGAAAAGGGCTTTTTGGTAGTCAGCTTCAGTATTGCTTTAAAAAAGTGTCTTAAGGCCAGGTGCAGTGGCCCACACCTATAATTCCAGCACCTTAGGAGGCCAGGGCGAGAGGATTGTTTGAGCCCAGGAGTTTGAGACCAGCCCGAACACCATAGTGAGAACTTGTATCTATTTTTTAATTTTAATTTTAATTTTTTTTTGAGACAGAGTCTTGCTCTGTCACCCAGGCTGGAGTGCAACCTCTGCCTCCCGGGTTCAGGCGATTCTCCTACCTCAGCCCCCTGAGTAGCTGGGACTACAGGTGCCTGCCACCACACCCGGCTAATTTTTTGTGTCTTTAGTAGAGATGGGGTTTCACCATGTTGGCCAGGCTGGTCTCAAACTCCTGACCTTGTGATCCACCTGCCTCGGCCTCCCAAAGTGCTGGGATTAGAGGCGTGAGCCACTGCACCTGGTGAACTTGTCTCTATTTTTCTTTTTCTTTTTGGGGCGAAGTCTTGCTCTGTTACCCAGGCTGGAGCACAGCGGTGTGGTCTTGGCTCCCTGCAACCTCTGCCTCCTGGGTTCAAGTGATTCTCCTGTCTCAGCCTCCGAAGTAGCTGGGATTATAGGCGTGCCACCAGGCCTTGCTAATTTTTGTATTTTTAGTAGAGATGGGGTTTCTCCATGTTGGTCAGGCTGGTCTTGAACTCCCTACCTTAGGTGATCCACCTGCCTCAGCCTCCCAAAGTGCTGGGATTACAGGCGTGAGCCACCGCACCTGGCTTTCGTTTTTTTTTTTAATAAAAAATAAGAATAAAAAGTGACTTAAATGTGCACAAACTTTTTGCACACAACTCACCTTACCCTGTGTGATTCATAGCTGTGTTTTTACAGTACTTGATAAACGTGTGTCCCTATTAAAATCCCCTGTACTCTTTAGGCTCAGTTTTCCCAGGTGGTTCAGGTAGAGCTAGGCTCCATGTGGTCTCCTCTCTACCCATGCCTGGCTTGTGACTTACATGTGAGTGTTTGTTGAGCCTGGGCCATTTAGCAGTAGATTTAGGGTGTACTGGAAGTTTGTCACGTCTAATGTGCTTTTTGCCTCTTTTGTACAATGGAGAATTCCCAAACTTCATGGGTGTGAGCTGAGAAAAGACCTCGAGCTATTATTCCTCTGCTGTCCCACTACAACACAGAAGACTTCTGTGACCCCAAAATATGTGGGGAGTTCTCCCCATCAGCAAGCAAGCAAGCAATCAGTTCTGCAGCGGGCACCAGCGGGGTGTCCTCCAATTCAGTTTTGACACAGTCTACCTGGAGATAGTGTCAAATCTCACAGGGCAGTCCCAAGACTGCCCCCTACTTCTGATGTTAGTCAGAAGCCTCATGCTGTGATCTGTGCTCTTGGGCTACAGGCTGTGAATGGAGATCTCACCACCGCCTCCTTGGGTTCGATTAGTTTGCTAGAGTGGCTCACAGAACTCAGGGAAACATGTTTATTTGATCGTAAAGGCTAGTACGAAGGATGGGATGAAGTGATGCCTGGGGTGCGGCCGCTCCATGTCCCTCCAGGAGCCCCCAGGTGCTTAGGTGTCCGGACACTCCCCAAACCCTGTCCTCTTGGGCCTTTTATGGAGACTTCATTGGATAGGCATGAGTGACAGCTGTGTACAAATGGGACTGGACCGGAAGGGTGTGGTTTGAACCCAGCAGGGCCTGTCTGTGCAGATTCTTCCCAGCCTCTCTGCGGCATTCCTTCCTCCAGGGCGTGCGGCACGGCCCCTTCTGAAATGGGGGTCTTGTGACCCACAGTCAGACAGAGTAGGTCAGAGAATTTACTTATGGCCAGCTCCAAGACAGAAAGGTGGGGGGAGGATAGAGTCTATTGTTGGTCTTAGGGCCTGCCTTGGGGAAAAATAAGATTGGCGGGGGGCGGGGGGTTATGAGCCGGGAACTGTGGATGAAAGCCTGTATGTACATATGATACCACAACTGGATATTAGGAAAGGGGACTTGTCAGATTTTGTAGGAAAACCCTCATGTTCCTACCAACAACTGTTTGCCCTGCAGCCCAGACTTTCTCCCTCTGTCATAATCCTGCCTAGTTTCATTACACGGTGCTTTCCTTACACGGTACATGGTAATTAAATAGGCATGCGACTGCTTGATCAGTGACGGTGTTCTGCCAGGCTGTGTCTTCTGTGGGGGAGCTGAGACCGTGTCTGTGTTTGCTTGTCCTTGTGCCTTGGTTCCCAGCACAGCGTGTGGGCAGTTGTGGGTGCTCCGTGGATAGTGAGGGAGCAAATGCATCAGTCTGCCTTGAAGGTTCCCTCTTGCTATGGACTGAGTTGCCTCCCTGGCTCCACCCAGTTCATATGCTGAAGCTCTAACCCCGGGGTGATGGATTTGGAGATCGGGCTTCTAGGAGGCAATTCAAGTCAAGTGAAGTCATAAGGGTGGGTTCCTAATGGAAGATGACAGTGAGTGCTCTCTTCATAAGCGTGCATCAAAGAAAGGCCACGTGAGCACATAGAAAGTGGTCTGCAAGCCAGGAAGAGAGCCCTCACCAGAAAGCAGCCCGCGGGGCTGTGAGGAGATAAACTTCTGTTTCCACCACCGCCGGCACATGGGTCACAGACTTCCAGCTGCCAGTACTCAGGAGATAAACTTCTGTTTCCACCACCCAGTCCGGGCTATTTTGTCACGGCAGCCCGAGCAGACCAAGGCACCTGTAGCTGTGACATCCCGTCATTTTACGACTATCAAAAATTACAAATCCTGGGCTTCTGCTTTCAGATAAGGGACATCAAACTGAAATGTGTAAATTCAGATATTTTGATTGCCATTGGGGATGGATAAGCCAAAAAGAAAGACTATTTTGAATAACTAGATTTTATAATAGGTAAATAGATCAGTCTTTCCTGCTTTGGCTAGAAGCCTGCCTTTGGGCCTGTAGGTGGGAGCACTCCTGATATTATTAATGATACTGGCACCTAACTGTGTCTGTTGGGGACTTTTCATATAGGCATGCTAATCCCATCCCATCATGAGGGCCCACCTCATGACCTCATCTAAACCAAAGGTCCCATCTTCAGGTAGACGTTGGGGTTAGGGCTTCAGTATGCGAGCTTTGTGAGACGGAAACATTGAGTCCATGATGACAGGGGAGGCAGGCTGCTGGGCCCAGCCCTTATTTCATGGGCACATCTCAGCTGAATCTGGAATGCTGCGTGTGCAGAGGCTGCGTCTGTTTGGCGACTGCTGTTGATCCAGGAAGAAACTGTGGAGGTGAACGTTATGAGAGGGAATTGGAAGCCTACGGTAGCAAAACTGTGTACTCTTAGGACCTCTGGCAGTGAAAGTCAATTGTAGGATAAACCGCTGTATTACTAGCTGATGATGATTTATTATGGCAGACGTCCAGCAGGTATTCTGAGTTCCGAACTTGGTGAAAAGGCAGAATTAGAAGTGGTGCTGGGTAGCAGCGGCTGGCCGGAGGGCTCAGGGCTTGCTCCCTGGCTGTGCTGACCTGGGCATGCCCCTCAGCTTGGCCCTGGCCCGGCCCTGCCACTGCTTCTTCCTGCCGCTCTGGGCTGGAGGCAGGT
The DNA here is from genome assembly GCF_049354715.1 of Callithrix jacchus. Taxonomy (NCBI): domain Eukaryota; kingdom Metazoa; phylum Chordata; class Mammalia; order Primates; family Cebidae; genus Callithrix; species Callithrix jacchus. The sequence goes on along the minus strand of NC_133511.1, from coordinate 130,961,304 downwards.
GTCTGCTTTGGCTTTTCTCCTGCCTTCAAATGGGGGCTTCATCCCGTTCCTGAGTTCTGAGTGTTGGTCTTACCAGGGAAGTGGTGTTTCTTTAGAAATCAGTTAAAATAAAAACGCCTTTTTGTTATTTTTTTAGGCAAAAGTAAAGAAGCAGAAATAAAGAGGATAAACAAGGAACTGGCAAATATCAGATCAAAATTTAAAGGTAAGTGTGTTTAACCTTTCCACGCAATGTCCTGCTGTCAATTTTCTCTAGTAAGAACCCGATCTTTTAATACCGTCTTTTCTTCCCCCCACACCTGAGTGAAGTTCTCAGTTTCTGTCAGGGCTCTGCCAGAATTAGGAAATGTTTGGGATGGAGCCGCTGGCTGCTCTTCTTGAAGGGCGTGTGTGGAGCTGCTTAGGTGGGGCGGCCCTCCTGGTGTCTGGTCTCTTCCTGGAGCTGGAACGCACTGGTCCCATGCCTGGCTGCCTGCCGCAGCCTTAGCCACCAGGCCAGTGTGCTGGGGGTTCAGAGGACAAACACCGGCTACGGGAGGCGCTGTGCGCAAGGCGCCACCGAACGCTTGCTGCTGACCCACCTCGGTGGACGGCCTCTCTGTGAGCCCGTGTGCGCTGAGTGCCTTCCCCGAACATCCTTGAAGAATTGTAGAGATCTAGTTTTCAGTCCTTGGGACATTTGTGAAAGCCCAGTTAATCCTTCAAGCCTTAGTTTTTTAGTTAATTTTTACAGGTTTGACGCCTGGCCCACCTCCCTGGGCATACTTCAGCCACGGTGTAGCTGAAATTACCCAGCCACAGTGAGTCGGGGAGAGGGCTGAGCCTGACCCCTGTAGGACTGGAGGGACAGGCAGAAGACAGCTTGGGGACTCCTGGAGTTTCATGGGATGGGTGCTTTTTGAGGGCTTGAGAAAATATCCAGTGTTTTCTTTCCTCTCTCTCTTTTTTGAGATGGAGTCTCGCTCTGTTGGCTAGGCTAGAGTGCAGTGGTGCGATCTCAGCTCACCTCTGCCTCCTGGGTTCAAATGATTCTCTTGCCTCAGCTTCCCGAGTAGCTGGGATTACAGGCTCCTGCCACCACGACTGGCTAATTTTTGTGTTTTTAGTAGAGATGAATTTCACCATGTTGGCCAGGCTGGTCTAGAACTCCTGAACTCAAGTGATCCACCTGCCTCGGCTTCCCACAGTGCTGGGATTACAGGCGTGAGCCACCACACCCAGCCTGCATGTCTATTCTCAACTGTAAAATGGGGAAACCACAGATCTCAAGTTGGGTTCTCTAGGATGTGGATTCTGAAATGGGGCTGTGTGCAGAAGATGTACTGGAGAGTGACACAGGTGAAAAGTAAAGGGCGGAAGCAGATGGAGACTCAGATCTACCGTCACCACCACCTGCCCACTGGGGAGTGTGGGAGCCCAGGTTGCCGGTTGGAGGCGGTGGCACTGGGCTGAAAGGGCTGGGTCCTGGCACCTTCTTGCTCAGTCATGGCTCTCAGCCTGGGGGAGCATGACACTGACAAAGCCGGCCCCTGCCAGCCAGCCTCACTCTTGGCATCACCGGGCCTCCACTGAACGGGATCTGCCCTGCTGTGCTAATTGTGAGGAAATGAGGACGTACATAGAAACTGCTTGAAAAGAAACCAGTACCGGCTGGGTGCGGTGGCTCACGCCTGTAATCCCAACACTCTGGGAGGCTGAAGTGGGCAGAGCACAAGGTCAGGAGATGGAGACCATCCTGGCCAACACTGTGAAACCCCGTCTCTACTAAAAATACAAAAAAATTAGCCGGGTGTGGTGGCACGTGCCTGTAGTCCCAGCTACTTGGGAGGCTGAGGCAGGAGAATCCCTTGAACCTAGGAGGTGGAAGTTGTAGTGAGCCAAGATCACGCCACTACACTCCAGCCTGGATGACAGAGCTAGACTCTGTCTCAATAAAAAAAAAAAATTACAGGCTCTCTCTGTAAATGTTTTGGGACTAAAGGAGACTTCATGTCTGCCTGGCTGTCCTAGATAGGGAAGGCGCCCCCCCCTCCCCCCCAACCAAGATCTGTTGGCTTTTGTTGAGCACGTGCATGCCCTGGATTGTGGCAGCAGACACAGAAGAAAATCTACTTGTTTTTAAGAAACTGCTGCCTGAAGCCTCCCCTGCCGGCTGTGGGTAGATGAGCTGATTAGAGCTGTGCTGCTCAGTAGGAATGGCGCATCAGTCACATTCATAGGCCTCAATATTCTGGCATCCTCGTTGAAAAATGAAGTGAATACTATATTTTATTTAGTCTAATATATCTAAAATATCATTGTCACGTAATCAATAGAAAAATGGCCGGTTGTGGTGGCTCATGCCTGTAATCCCAGCACTTTGGGAGGCCAAGGTGGCTGAATCACTTGAGGTCAGGAGTTTGAGACCAGCCTGACCAACATGGTGAGACCCTGTCTCTACTAAAAATAAAAGAATTAGCCAGGCGTGGTGGTGCATGCCTGTAATCCCAGCTGCTTGGGAGGCTGAGGCAGGAGAATCGCTTGAACCTGGGAGGCAGAGGTTGCGGTGAGCCAAGATTAAGCCGGTGTACTCTAGCCTGGGTGACAGAGTGAGACTCCATCTCAGAAAAGCAAAAAAAAAAGCACGTACTGAGTTATTTTATACCAAGTCTTTGGAGTCTGGTGTGTGTGTCACACTTAGGGTGAGCCACTCTTTGGACTGGCTGTCTCAGAGGCTCACTGACTGACCACATGTGGCATGAGGCCACTGCATGAGCACTGCTGACTTAGACCAACCCTTTTGCTGAAAATGATGGATTGTTTATTGATTTATTAATTGGTTGAGACAAGATCTTGCTGTGTTGACCAGGCTGCCCAGTGTAGTGGTGCGATCACGGCTCACTGCAGCCTCAACCCCTTGGGCTCAAGCCGTCCTCCCACCTCAGCCTCCCAAGTAGCTGGGACCACAGGCACTTACCACCATGCCCAGCTAACATTTAAAAAAGTTGTGTAGAGATGGGGTCTTGCCATGTTACCTAGGCTGGTCTCAAACTTACGGGCTCAAGGGATTGACCCACCTCGGCCTCCCAAAGTGCTGGGATTACAGGCGTGAGCCACTGCGCCCAGCCCCTAGGAGACACTTTTGGTTGTCGTAACTAGGTGGGTCCACTTGTGGACCTGTTAAACACCCCGAGTGCATAGAGTGGCCCCACAGCAGAGGCTTTGGCGAAGGTGTCAGTAGCAGGGCTGAGGAGCCTTGTCCAGAGGCTCCAAGTCAAAGCCTGGAGACCCTTTCCATGCTGAGCTGAAGCCTCATCCACAGAATCCCTTTAGGGCAGAGTGAAGTGGCAGCGAGCCTGTGCTGTTCCTGACTCGCTGCTGGAACTCCTGGCATGGGGCGCTCTCCACACCCCCAAAATGTGGGGAAAGCTACAACCGGGAAAGAATCCATACCCAACACCAGTACCTTTTAAGAATCAGCTAAAAATACCTGCTGAATACAGAAGTGGAAAGAATTTCCTAGCAGAAGGCCTGTGCTAAAGGGAATTCCAAAGGAAATAATCCCAGGTGAAAGTGTGGAGGAGAAGGGCAGGAAGGGGGAGAGGCGAGGGTCACTCCCCAGGTGACAGTGTGGAGACGTGGAGGAGGACATGGGCAGGAAGGGGGAGAGGTGAGGGTCACTCCCCAGGTGAAAGTGTGGAGGAGAAGGGCAGGAAGGGGGAGAGGTGAGGGTCACTCCCCAGGTGACAATGTGGAGACGTGGAGGAGAAGGGCAGGAAGGGGGAGAGGCGAGGGTCACTCCCCAGGTGAAAGTGTGGAGATGTGGAGGAGGACATGGGCCGGAACGGGGAGAGGGAGGGTCACCCCCCATATGTGTGTCTAATAGTCATGTCTGTCTGTGGAGTTTCTTCAGTGGTACTGTGAAGTTCAGAGTTGAGGCTGTATGCATTTGCCATTAAGAAAACTGTAGGCTCAGATGGCTTCCCTGAGATTTTGATCCTTTAATGAGGGATGTTAGGCGTGGCCTTCTGATGTGTGACCTGAGGTGTGTGGACTGAAGGGTTCATGCCTGTCCCGACCCCTGTGTTAAGGGGACTCCCTCTGGGTTCTTCCTCGCTCTGCTATGGCAAGGATGTGCTTTGCATGGTGTGGGCCGGAGCAGAGCCATAGAGAGCAGGCCCTGCCAGGTCTGGTGGTGTCTGCACGGCGGCCCTTCCTCCTGCAGACTCACAGGTAGGGCTTCAGTGCTCTGCGCACCTGCTGTGCTCGAGGGAGCCCAGGGGGGTCACTGGGATGTTCCCGGGTGTGCCCTCCGTCTCTAAAAGCAACTGTTGGGTCACCATATTCCACAGAGACATGGTCGTTTCTTTTTTTCTTTTTCAAAGAGACAGGATCTTGTTCTATTGCCCAGGCTGGAGGGCTGTGGCATGATTCTGATTCACTGCAGCCTTGATCTCCTGAGCTCACGTGATCCTCCTGCCTCAGCCTCCTGAGTGGCTAGGACCACACGTGTGCACCACCATGCCTGGCAAATTCTAAAGCTTTTCGTGGAGATGGGGTCTCACCGTTTCCCAGGCTGGTCATGAATTCATGGCCTCAGGTGAACTTGCCCACCTTGAGTGAACCCTCCGAAAATGGTGGGATTACAGGAGTGAGCCACTGTACCTGGCTGGTAAATTCTTCTTATTGATCGTCTTCAGGAGTTTCCCAGGTAGCGCTCATTGATGTGCAAAATAGGCCAGTGCTGTGGCTCATGCCTATAATCTTAGCACTGTGGGAGGCTGAGGCAGGCAGATCACTTAAGCTCAGGAGTTCAAGACCAGCCCGGGCAGTGTGGTGAAACCCTGTCCCTACTAAAAGCACGAAAAATTAGCCGTGTGTGGTTGCACACACTGGTGGTCCCAGCTGCTTGGGAGGCTGAGGTTGGAGGATCACTTGTGCCTAGGAGGTCGAGGCTACAGTGAGCCGTGGCCACACCACTACACCCCAGCTTGAGTGGCAGAGCGAGACCTTGTCTCAAGACAGAATATTTTTTTCTTTTTCACTTGGGTAGCCTGTTTTTCATTTCACTGTTGGTGTGCTTGATTATCAATTCCTTGATGTAATTGGCAGGAACTGACTGAGCAGCTGCCTTGTCCCACACACTTGTTGGGGCTGCTGTGCACTGGTGAGGAGGTGGAAGGAGCCCCACCCTGCCCCTGAGGGTGTGGGCCTTGTGTAGGCTCTGGGGCTGGAGGGTGTGGAGCCAGCAGTGCCTCTGACCAGATGGCTGGTGACCAGTCAGGGTCCCTCTTCCCAATTTGCAGGTCGAGAGAACGCCTGAAGGCTCTGGTTCCCAACTCACTATTCTGCTTGATATTTTGTTATTAAAAAATACCAGGTTTCAGGCTGGGCACAGTGGCTCACGCCTGTAATCCCAGCACTCTGGGAGGTCAAGGCAGGCGGATCACCTGAGGTCAGGAGTTTGAGAGCAGCCTGGCCAACATGGTGAAACCCTGTCTCTACCAAAAATATAAAAATTAACTGGGCGTGGTGGCTGGTACCTGTAGTCCCAGCTACTTGGGAGGCTGAGGCAGGAGAATCTCTTGAACCTGGGAGATGGAGGTTTCAGTGAGCTAAGATTGCACCACTGCACTCCAGCCTGATTGACAGAGCAAGACTATCTCGAAAAAAAAGCAGCAAGCAGGTTTCAGTCCTTCTGAGGTGGGCATTTTGTCACATGTTAGCATCTGTGAAGTCTGTATGCATCTGATGAGTCAGTGGAAGATGGCGCTGACGAACCTGTGTTGTGACCTTACGTTGCCCCATACACCTGAAGCTCCGTGTGTGCTGTGCCGTTTCATTTTTATGACCTGCTGAGGAAGTTGGGCTCAGAGAGGTTAAGGAATGTGTCTGAGACCACAGGACAGGCAAGTGGCTGCACCTTTCAGGTAGGAGCCCTTCCTTAATTGTGATAGTTTTAGGGTTTGGGATGAGGCTTCCCAGCCGTTCTCTCCTCTGATCTGCGCAAACCAGGGAGAAGGCACTCCCGTTGCCCTCCTCCTTGAATGCTAAAGTTCAGCTCAACAAGAGAAGCGACCCTAGCCCAGGACTGAAACTCACGTTTCGAGGCTCTATGATCTGGGTCCTTTCAGGAGAGGTGGACTTCACGGTGGGCTGAAGAGGGAGGCTTCTCATAAAGAATTGCTGCGCTCTGATAGAATGACTCTGAGATAGAAGGAACTGCGTATGGCCCCCCGGGGGGCTGAAGACAGTCCCCAGGGCAGCTGTGGAGAGGCCCCTCTTGAGAGCTGGAGCTGGACTGGCTTGGAGCAAAGGGAAACCCAGTCTACCGGATAGCAGGGAAGTTTGCTGGTGCGGGCAGGCCAGGTGCTGGCCATCCTTAGCCAGTTGCATGGGGGCTGCAGAGGGAATCTGAGGGCTGGCGTAGTCAAGGAGCCCTCTGGGCACCACAGTCACGTCGAAAGGCTCATGGGAAGGTTGTGGCCAGGCTGAGGCTGTGAGGTCACGTGTGGATCGCAGGCTTCACCTGTGGCCTCATGGCCTCACACCCTCTGATCCTGCTCCAGCCTTTATCCTCCCATGTCCTCCCAGTGCCTTCTGCTGAGAAAGTGTGACTGAGGAAGGCATAGAGGCTCCCTGCAGAGGCAGAGTGTGCAGTGGAGGGTTCGGGGTTCGTGTGGCGTGGGAAATCCACCCATGTCCTCCCAGTGCCTTCTGCTGAGAAAGTGTGACTGAGGAAGGCACAGAGGCTCCCTGCAGAGGCAGAGTGTGCAGTGGAGGGTTCGGGGTTCGTGTGGCGTGGGAAATCCACCCATGTCCTCCCAGTGCCTTCTGCTGAGAAAGTGTGACTGAGGAAGCGCAGAGGCTCCCTGCAGAGGCAGAGTGTGCAGTGGAGGGTTCGGGGTTCGTGTGGCGTGGGAAATCCACCCATGTCCTCCCAGTGCCTTCTGCTGAGAAAGTGTGACTGAGGAAGGCACAGAGGCTCCCTGCAGAGGCAGAGTGTGCAGTGGAGGGTTCGGGGTTCGTGTGGCGTGGGAAATCCACCCATGTCCTCCCAGTGCCTTCTGCTGAGAAAGTGTGACTGAGGAAGGCACAGAGGCTCCCTGCAGAGGCAGAGTGTGCAGTGGAGGGTTCGGGGTTCGTGTGGCGTGGGAAGGCAGTAGCTCGCCCCTGGCACAACGGTGCTTTGTCTGGGTGGTGAATTTTGGAGTCAGAGATTGGGTCTGAATCCCTGTGGTTCACCTGGCGGATCTGTGTGAGGGCATTAGACCTACTCCTCATGTGCCCTCCGTGCCCAGGTGACACATGCCAGATGCATCCAGGCACCTGTCATGGGAGCTGGTGAGCTCGTCTGCCCCACCGAGGCCGGCGAGGGTGTGGAACGAGCATCACTGCTTGTTTGCTGCAGCCCCGGGTTAGGTCAGGAATGCGCACACCGCCACGTGAGCAGCGGACTGTCTGGTGGGCTCAGCCTCTGAAGGTGGGCCTGTTTCCCAGCGCCCGGAAGCTCTAGAGCAGTGCCGCGCCTGGGGTCCTGCAGGAGCAGAGGCCAGTCGGCTCTTCTGGGAGGGAGCCCCGTCTGCACCTGCGTCTGCGTCCCACAGAACTCCGCCCAGTCGGGCTGTTGGTCATTTTGTTCCTTTGAGATGCTTTGAGTGAGTGACAGGGAAAAGTCCGGAGGCAGGAGGAGGTCACGCAGTATTTTTGGCTGTGGTTGTCCATGGTGGCTTCCAGCAGGTGATGGAATCTGGGCTGGGAGGAGACATGGTGCTGGGCTTTCCAGTGGAAAGATCTCTGTTGCGAAGCCTGTGCTCAGCTGTGTGTGCCCTCTCTCACAGGCCGGGCACTGAGATGCGTGTGCCCTCTCTCACAGGCCGGACACTGAGAACATGTGTGCCCTCTCTCACAGGCCGGGCACTGAGAATATGTGTGCCCTCTCTCACAGGCCGGGCACTGAGACGCGTGTGCCCTCTCTCACAGGCCGGGCACTGAGATGTGTGTGCCCTCTCTCACAGGCCGGGCACTGAGAACATGTGTGCCCTCTCTCACAGGCCGGACACTGAGACGCGTGTGCCCTCTCTCACAGGCCGGGCACTGAGAATATGTGTGCCCTCTGTCACAGGCCGGGCACCGAGAACGTGTGTGCCCTCTCTCACAGGCCGGACACTGAGAACGTGTGTGCCCTCTCTCACAGGCCGGGCACTGAGACACGTGTGCCCTCTCTCACAGGCCGGGCACTGAGAACATGTGTGCCCTCTGTCACAGGCCGGGCACTGAGAACATGTGTGCCCTCTCTCACAGGCCGGGCACTGAGAACATGTGTGCCCTCTGTCACAGGCCGGGCACTGAGAACATGTGTGCCCTCTCTCACAGGCCGGGCACTGAGAACATGTGTGCCCTCTGTCACAGGCTGGGCACTGAGACACGTGTGCCCTCTCTCACAGGCCGGGCACTGAGACGCGTGTGCCCTCTCTCACAGGCCGGGCACTGAGAACACGTGTGCCCTCTCTCACAGGTCGGGCACTGAGAATATGTGTGCCCTCTGTCACAGGCCGGGCACCGAGAACGTGTGTGCCCTCTCTCACAGGCCGGACACTGAGAACGTGTGTGCCCTCTGTCACAGGCTGGGCACTGAGACACGTGTGCCCTCTCTCACAGGCCGGGCACTGAGACACGTGTGCCCTCTCTCACAGGCCGGGCACTGAGACACGTGTGCCCTCTCACAGGCCGGGCACTGAGACGCGTGTGCCCTCTCTCACAGGCCGGGCACTGAGACACGAGTGCCCTCTCTCACAGGCCGGGCACTGAGACGCGTGTGCCCTCTCTCACAGGCCGGGCACTGAGAATATGTGTGCCCTCTGTCACAGGCCGGGCACTGAGAACGCATGTGCTCTCTCGTAGGCTGGGCACTGAGAACATGTGTGCTGGCACCCCTTGGGCACAGCCAGCAGATAAGTGGGTCAGTAGGGAGGTTGGAACCAGGTCGGGTCTGCTGCTGACAAGGAGGGGGTTTCTCATGAGCCCCTCAGAATGCAGCATCCCCCTGACTGGCTGACTTGTGAGGCACCATTCCCCGGGAAGCCTGGCCTCTTTGTGTTCTGCATAGCCTGAGAAGCTGGCCAGCATTCATCCACGGAGGTGTGAGTGCCCAGCCCTTCACAAGAAGCAGGCAGAGCAGCCAGCATGGCTGGGCCGTCTTCCAGCCTGTGTCCCTCCACGCTAGGGCAGCAGAGTCTCCCTGGAGGCCCGGTGTGCACGAGGCTGCCTTTCCCACTGCCTCCACAGCCTGCTGAAGGCTGGCTCTGAGGGGCACTGCCCGCCTCTCCCACATCTCTGGGATAGGAACTCCTAGTGCTGTACAGAGCAGCCTTTTTTATTTTTTATTTTTTTTTGCGACGGAGTTTCCCTCATGTTGCCCAGGCTGCTGGGCATTGGTGTGATCTTAGCTCACTGCAACCTCTACCCCTGGTTCCAGTGATTCTCCTGCTTCAGCCTCCCAAGTAGCTAGGATTACAGGTGCCCGCCACCATGCCCAGCCATTTTTAAAATATTTTTAGTAGAAATGGGGTTTCACCATCTTAGCCAGGCTGGTCTTGAACTCCTGATCTTAGGTGTTCCCCCTGCCTCGGCCACCCAAAGTGCCAGGATTACAGGCATGAGCCACCGTGCCCAGGGAATGGCCATTTTTTTAAGGGTTGGTTTTATATTTTGCAGTTTCATATTCTGCCACTTTCATGTTTTGAACCTGTCCTGTGGTGATCCCTTGTGAGGCGCTCAGACGAGCTGTGATGAGGGAGAAACAAGCCCTAGGGACTCTCTGCCTGCTTTGTTTTCGTGACTAGCTGGTTTGCGGTAGAATGGCTGGGAAGTGGCCGGTAATTTACCCTGTTCATCTGCCTAAATTAAACTGACTTCAGAGACTAGCTTGCTGGTTGAAGGCAGGGTTTGCAAGCTCTACGGGGCAGGGCCATCTGTGGGATTTTGGCTGGTTGGAGTGAGGCTGGTTGGGCTGCACCTGGCCAGGGTTGTCCGGGGAGGGCAGAGCTCTTGTTGACAGATGTTCTGGTGCCTGTATTTGAAAGGGAAGTGGAAAACCTGGATTCTGGCATGTCCCACGAGTTTAGAAATGCTCTGCATGCTCAGCAGCGTCTGCAGCGGCACCTGCCTGGCCCGGCTGCCCCCTGCTACCTGCCGCACTGCTGCGCAGCTCTCTGTTCTTCCTGCCTCTGCCCCTGGAGTAAACCTTTTCCCCACCTTTTCCATAGGTGACAAGGCTCTTGATGGCTATAGTAAAAAGAAGTATGTCTGCAAGTTGCTCTTCATCTTTCTCCTTGGTCATGACATTGACTTTGGACACATGGAGGCCGTCAACCTGCTGAGTTCAAACAGATACACCGAAAAGCAGATCGTGAGTATCGCTGTAGGCAGAGGCATGTGCCTGGCAGGACTGAGGCCCTGTGCCCCCTTAGGGTCGCCGCCTCCTTTTCTACCTTTTCACATCTGACACGAGCCTCGTGGGTCTGCTGCAGATGGAGATGTGTGCCCAGCCTGTGTTAGCACCTGCTGCTGACACCCTGGGGCCCCCTTTCCCGCCCAGTCTGCATGCTCTTCAGGAAGCCTGAGGCCCTGGCAGGGTTCCTCCTCCGTGTGCTTCTCCTGACGAGGTGGCCAGGCCTTCGCTTCCTGCTTTCTTTACAACCCACTTCGTGAGTCTCAGGACTTACCGGTCGGTCTGGAGAGCGCTGCAGGCGGTCCAGTGTTTGATGTGGCTGGTGCCTGGGAGTCTGGTTCCTGTCGGCTTCTGGCTTCTGGCCTCCTAGTCAGCTGTGTCCTGCAGGAACGCTGTGCCGTGGCAGCGTCACAGCCCAGGGAGCCTTGGTTCCACCGCAGCAGATGCTTGCTGAGTCCTGAGCGGCGCAGCTGCTACAGCAGCATCCTGGGTGCCTGGGTGGTGCCAGGATCTGCTGCAGGCTTTGGGGTCTGCTGCATGTTTTGAACATGTCCTGCCGTGATCCCCTGATCACGTGCATGGCTGCTTGTCGCGTGACTCCGAGCTGCAGGCGGACTCAGGGTCACACGCTCTCTGTTCTCCTGTCTTCTTGGAGCAGGGCTACCTCTTCATCTCCGTGCTGGTGAACTCCAACAGCGAGCTCATCCGCCTCATCAACAATGCCATCAAGAACGACCTGGCCAGCCGCAACCCCACCTTCATGGGCCTGGCCCTGCACTGCATCGCCAGCGTGGGCAGCCGGGAGATGGCCGAGGCCTTCGCCGGGGAGATCCCCAAGGTCCTGGTGGCCGGGTACGTGCGGGCTCCCATGTGAAATACGTCAGCTCCACAGCTGCTTAGCTGAGGAACTGTCACTCTCCCCATCTTGTGTCATGGGAGATGAGAGGTAGCCTAAGGTCAGATCCAGAATTACAAGCTTAGGCCAGGCACGGTGGCTCACGCCTCTCATCTCAGCACTGTGGGAGGCCAAGGTGGGAGAATTGCTTGAGCCCAGGAGTTCAAGGCCAGCCTGGGCAACATAGGGAGACCCCATCTCTACAAACAATTTTTAAAAATTAGCCAGATGTGGTGGCATGCTCCTGTGGTCCCAGCTACTCACAGGTGTGGTAGGCTGAGGCAGGAGGGTTGCTGGAGGCCAGGGAGTCAAGGCTGTGGGGAGCCGTGTTCATGCCACTGCACTCCAGCCTGGGCGACAGCGAGACCTTGTCTCCAAAACAAAGAAAATTAGTGCAACCAGACTTTCCCTTCCCAGTACCACTGAGATTCAAAAACCAGATGAAAGAAGAACACCCAAACCCTGCCAGCCACAGCCAAGCCCCACAGGGCACGGGGTGGAGCGATGCATCTCAGGGCAGCTCCTCCTCATGCTCTTTCCAGAGGGCTTCACACAGAGAACTGAGCGCCACCTGAGTGCCCTGGGCCATCTGTCCCATCCCTTGTTCACTTGGAGAGAAGCCTTGTGGGGCTGAGTCGCCAGCTCTGGAAGAGCTTAAAGCAGCCCTGGGCTGTCTGTGCCCCAGTTCCGGCCCCTGCCTGCGTGTTCCAGGATGCCCTGTGGAGTTGGTGACCCACAGCCCACACAGTACCATCCAGCTGAGCCAGGCCTGAGGCCACAGGACATCCACCTGGACTACACAGTACAGTGAGGAGCAGAGAGAAGGTGGTGAGCAGGCTTGAGGAAAGCAGGCCTAGACCGCTTCTCACCTGGGCCACCTTGGCTTTGTGAGGACATTGGGTCCTGTCTTGGGGCAGTTTTAGTTGTCAGAGTGGAGGGCGTGCCCTGGTATCTGGTGGGTAGAGACCAGGGGGCTGTGCTGCACCCCACACTACACAGGACGCCCCACCACAGAGAATGAGACAGGCTCCCATCAGCTGTGAGGCAGGGAGGAGCCGGGCAGGCAGGAGACGGTAGCACAGCACCGAGAAGACAGATTCAGACATGCGGGAGCTCAGAGACGGGTGGGTGCACAGTAGGACAGAGAGAAGCAGAGCTGCGGAGCCGGGGGAGCTCGGAGGGCCTGGAGGCACCATCACTCCTCAGGCCATTCCGTCACAGGTGGCAGAGCATGTGGTGGGCGCCCCAAAAACAGTGCCCAAAATGGAAGGAAGGCTCAGATGATCAGAGTGCTGGTGTGGGAGAGGGAGGGTGGAACTTGGGATCGGAACCAGCCAGAAGGTCCAGCGGATCCCACCTCGCAGCTGTGGCCCCTGCCCTCCTGCCCCAGGGTTGTTGCTTGCCTGTTTATTGCCTGTTTTCACCTTTGGGGTGGAAGCTCCCTGTGCTCTGAGGTTTCTGTCCACTGCGGCGGCCGCTTTACACCCAGCATCTTCAACAGTACCAGGTCCCTAGTAGGTGCTTGGTGGGTGTCTGTGCGTGAGTGCAAGACAGGGCCACTCCTGAAGCTCACATAGATGGACGGGGCACGCGTAGATGGACGGAGCACGCATAGATGGACGGAGCACGCGTAGATGGACGGGGCACGCGTAGATGGACGGGGCACGCGTAGATGGACGGGGCACGCGTAGATCGCGTAGATGGACGGGGCACGCGTAGATGGATGGAGCACATGTAGATGGACGGGGCACGCGTAGATGGACGGAGCTCACATAGATGGACGGGGCACGCGTAGATGGACGGAGCACGCGTAGATGGACGGAGCACGCGTAGATGGACGGAGCACACATAGATGGACGGGGCACGCGTAGATGGACGGAGCACGCGTAGATGGACGGAGCACGCATAGATGGACGGGGCACGCGTAGATGGACGGAGCACGCATAGATGGACGGGGCACGCGTAGATGGACGGAGCACGCATAGATGGACGGGGCACGCGTAGATGGACGGAGCACGCATAGATGGACGGGGCACGCGTAGATGGACGGAGCTCGCGTAGATGGACGGGGCACGCGTAGATGGACGGGGCACGCGTAGATGGACGGGGCACGCGTAGATGGGGCACGCGTAGATGGACGGAGCACGCATAGATGGACGGGGCACGCGTAGATGGACGGAGCTCGCGTAGATGGACGGGGCACGCGTAGATGGACGGGGCACGCGTAGATGGACGGGGCACGCGTAGATGGACGGAGCTCACGTAGATGGACGGGGCACGCGTAGATGGACGGAGCTCACGTAGATGGACGGGGCACGCGTAGATGGACGGAGCTCACGTAGATGGACGGGGCACGCGTAGATGGACGGAGCACGCGTAGATGGACGGAGCACGCATAGATGGACGGGGCACGCGTAGATGGACGGAGCTCGCGTAGATGGACGGGGCACGCGTAGATGGACGGGGCACGCGTAGATGGACGGAGCACGCGTAGATGGACGGAGCACGCGTAGATGGACGGGGCACGCGTAGATGGACGGGGCACGCGTAGATGGACGGGGCACGCGTAGATGGACGGGGCACGCGTAGATGGACAGGGCACGCGTAGATGGACGGAGCTCACGTAGATGGACGGGGCACGCGTAGATGGACGGAGCACGCGTAGATGGATGGAGCACGTGTAGATGGATGGGGCACGCATAGATGGACGGAGCACGTGTAGATGGACAGGGCACACGTAGATGGACGGAGCACACATAGATGGACGGGGCACGCGTAGATGGACGGAGCTCACATAGATGGACGGGGCACGCGTAGATGGACGCAGCACGTGTAGATGGACAGGGCAGGTGCTCCCTGAACCAAGGACCTGCTGCAGGAGCCAGGGACGGAGGAAGGAGGAGCCACCATGAGGAGGGGTCTCCAGAGGCTGGCGCACAGTGTCTGTGGCTGGAAGGGAGTGGGTGGCCCATGTTGTGGTGCCTGAGTGGTCTCGTGGGGATGGAGGTCGCAGGCAGGGTTCTCCTACTTCCGAGAGCTCAGGTAACATGGTACCCATGGGCCTTCTTGAAGTAAGGGGCCAATTGTTGAAATCCAGTGAAGTAGTTGATGATTCAAACTAGCATGCTTGGGCTTGGCGAGGTGCTCATGCCTGTAGTCCCAGCACTCAGGAGGCCGAGGTGGGCGGGCTACCTAAGGTCAGGAGTTTGAGACCAGCCTGGCCAACATGGTGAAACCCTGTCTCTACTAAAAATAGAAAAATTAGTTGGGTGTGGTGGTGTTGGTGGGCACTTGTAATCCCAGCTACTTGGGAGACAGGCAGGAGAATTGCTTTGAACCTGGGAGACAGAGGCTGCCGTGAGCTGAGATTGCGCCACTGCACTCCAGCCTGGGTAACAGAATAAGACTCTGCCTCAAAAAAAAAAAGAAAAAAAAAACCGTCCTCAGGAAGGAGGTGCTGTGGTTGGAGGACCCCTGGTGTGTGTCACCTGGAGACTAGAGGACAGGGTGGGTGCTGAGGAATGAGTGACAGGTCATTCCTAGGGCCAGAGGTAGGTACGGGGGGCACCGGCCAAGGCAGAAGAGTGGTGGGGAGGTGTTTCTGCTGGGATGGATGGAATTCGTGGAAAGAGAACCAATGTGGAGATGCAGAGTAGCCCTGGGGCCCTCGGACCCCCTCACGTGAGCCGACGCTGGAGGGTCACTGTGGGGTCCTCTGTCCCCCCATGTGAGCTGACGCTGGAGAGTAGTGGTGGGGCTCTCTGTCCCACCCCCGCGCCCCCGTGTGAGCTGATGTTGGAGAGTAGCCATGGAGTCCTCTGTCCCCCCATGTGAGATTACGCTGGAGAGTAGTGGTGGGGCCCTCTGTCCCACCCCCCACCCCCGTGTGAGCTGACGCAGCCCTTGTGCATTCTCCTCTCTGAGGAGTGGCATGCTAGGTGCCCTCCTGTGTCAGCATTTGTAGCCACGAGCATGTATCCTGGTTGGCTCCTCTGTGCTGAAGGACTGCTGGGGTCCTGAAGCTGCCTGGGACACACCCCAACATGGTCAAAGCCACACATCCACAGGGACACACGGCAGGGTGGGCACACGGTTTTTCCTCCGGGCTGATCCCGTAAGGATGGGGTAGGCGGAAGAGGGACAGTACCTCCTCCTCCTTCAGGGGGTGTTTGCACCCAAAAGATGGAGTTTTCACTCAAAGTTATTTTTATTTGGCATGGTATAGGGAGAGATTTAGGAATAAAAAGCTAAAGGTGAAGGCACAGGTGGTCCCTACAGCCTTTTCTTCCTTCCGGCAGAGTCCCGGCTGATTCTGTGAGGCACTTTGAGGTCAGGCTGGCCCTTTTCCAGCCATGCTCACGGCATCCACTCCAGGCTCCCTGTCACGTTTCTGTTGCTCAGCAGAGTCTGGTGGCGGGAGGGCAAAGGGGGTAAGCAGAGCATGGAGCACACCTGTGCCCTGGACATGCTTGTCAACTGCAGAGCAGGAGAGCCACGCCAGCTCCCCTCCCACCATGTGGGGTGAGGGCGTGGGCGCTCCAGCCTGCTGTTCAGGGCGGGCATGGTGGGGTGAGGGCCGGTGTTGTGGGGGGATAACCCAGGAGACGGGGAGCTCCACGCGTTTCTGTTGTGATTGTGGGTTACTTAGTAGTTGTAACAGCAACAACGAAAAGCTGCTGTTGAAGCAGTGAATGAACAGTGTGAGCTGCGTGTGGTTGGCTGGTGGTTTTGGTGGTGAGAAGGTTGGCAGGGAGACCTTTGCAGCGGGGCCCGTGTGTGCTGCTCCCCAGGTGGCCCTCGGCAGGCGGCAGCGGCCCTGCCCTGAATGCTGTCCCAGCTGTCCTGGCCCCGCACCAGCCCCACAGCAGCGTCTCCAGCTGGCTCGGGATACTCCATGAGGCTCCACGCTGCATTCAGCCATCGAGAGTGACTCTTGACTTCTCTCTTTCAGAGACACCATGGACAGCGTGAAGCAGAGCGCGGCCCTGTGCTTGCTGCGCCTGTACCGGACGTCCCCCGACCTTGTCCCCATGGGCGACTGGACATCTCGGGTGGTGCACCTGCTCAACGACCAGCACTTGGTAAGTGCCCTTGGCCTTGGTGCCCTATCCCGCTCCCCCAGGTGACCTTTGCGATGGCCTGGAGCGGGGTGGTGGGGGAAGAGATGTGGCTTGAGCACGGCATGGGTGCCATGCCAAGCCATGGGTCCCGTAGCCCGAGGGTGGCCTGGTGGAGAGACAGGTTGGAGTGGGCATGGGCGCCATGCCAAGCCATGGGTCCCGTAGCCCGAGGGTGGCCTGGTGGAGAGACAGGTTGGAGTGGGCATGGGCGCCATGCCGAGCCATGGGTCCCGTAGCCCGAGGGTGGCCTGGTGGAGAGACAGGTTGGAGTGGGCATGGACGCTATGCCGAGCCATGGGTCCCATAGCCCGAGGGTGGCCTGGTGGAGAGACAGGTTGGAGTGGGCATGGACGCTATGCCGAGCCATGGGTCCTGTAGCCCGAGGGTGGCCTGGTGGAGAGACTGGTTGGAGTGGATTAGGACAGGAGACACCATGGGGAAAAGGGTTTGGGGGCAGGGCCAGGGCTGGAGGCCGCTGAGCAGACACCGAGGTTGCCTCGGCACCAGCTGCCGCCACAGGTTAGGGCCACGTGTCAAGTCCTGAGTGTGCCCCTTTCCAGGCCCCTTGCAGTCTCTGTTCAGGGGAGGGACGTCCTAATGAGCTAGGCACTTTGCTCACCGAGAAATACAGGAAGACCAATCAGACCCGTTTCTTTACACCTTTTCCTTGGAAGGCTGAGGGCACAGGCACCTCGGGTCTCTGGGGAGAGTGCTGTGCTGTAGGAGCTGTACCCTGACCAGGCTCAGGAGCCATGTGCAGGGCGAGGGGTGGGGGAATTGCATGTGTCCAGGTAGACGCGAGGTGAGTGGTGGGGGGATTGCATGTGTCCAGGTAGATGCAGGGTGAGGGGTGGGGGGATTGCATATATCCAGGTAGACGCAGGGTGCAGGTGGAGGGTTGCATGTGTCCAGGTAGACACAGGGTGAGGGGTGGGTGGATTGCAGGTGTCCAAGTAGACGCAGGGTGAGGGGTGGGAGGATTGCATGTGTCCAGGTAGACTTGGGGTGAGGGGTGGGGGGATTGCATACATTCAGGTAGACTTGGGGTGAGGGGTGGGGGTATTGAGTGTGTCCAGGTAGATGTGGGGTGAGGGGTGGGGGGATTGAGTGTGTCCGGGTAGACGTGGGGTGAGGGGTGGGGGGATTGCATGTGTCCAGGTAGACGTGGGGTGAGGGGTGGGGGGATTGCATACGTTCAGGTAGATGCGGGGTGAGGGATGGGGGGATTGCATACATTCAGGTAGATGCGGGGTGAGGGGTGGGGGGATTGCATACATTCAGGTAGATGCGGGTTGAGGGGTGGGGGGATTGCATACATTCAGGTAGATGCGGGGTGAGGGGTGGGGGGATTGCATACATTCAGGTAGATGCGGGGTGAGGGGTGGGGGGATTGCATACATTCAGGTAGATGCGGGTTGAGGGGTGGGGGGATTGCATACATTCAGGTAGACACGGGGTGAGGGGTGGGGGGATTGCATGTGTCCAGGTAGATGTGGGGTGAGGGGTGGGGGGATTTCGTGTGTCCAGGTGGGTGTGGGGTGAGGGGTGGGGGGATTGCATACATTCAGGTAGATGCGGGTTGAGGGGTGGGGGGATTGCATACATTCAGGTAGATGCGGGTTGAGGGGTGGGGGGATTGCATACATTCAGGTAGATGCGGGTTGAGGGGTGGGGGGATTGCATACATTCAGGTAGACACGGGGTGAGGGGTGGGGGGATTGCATGTGTCCAGGTAGATGTGGGGTGAGGGGTGGGGGGATTTCGTGTGTCCAGGTAGACGTGGGGCGAGGGGTGGGGGGATTGCGTGTGTCCAGGTAGATGTGGGGCGAGGGGTGGGGGGATCGCGTGTGTCCAGGTAGACGTGGGGCGAGGGGTGGGGGGATTGCATGCGTCCTGCAAGTAGACGTTTCCTTTTTTATTTTTGAGACAGAGTCTCATTCTGTGGTACAGGCTGGAGTGCAGTGGTGGGATCTCAGTTCACTCCAGCCTCTGCCTCCTGGGTTCAAGGAGGATTCTCCTGCCTTGGTTTCCTGAGTAGCTGGGATTACAGGTGAGCACCACCATGCCCAGCTAATTGTTTTTTTTTGAAACTGAGTTTCGATTTTGTTGCCCAGGCTGTAGTGCGATGGTGCAATCTCGGCTCACTGCAACCTCCACCTCCCAGGTTCCAGCAGTTCTCCTGCCTTGGCCTCCCAGGTAGCTGGGATTACAGGCACCTGCCACCACACCCAGCTAATTTTGTATTTTTGTAGAGACGGGGTTTCTCCATGTTGGTCAGGCTGGTCTTAAACTCCTGACCTCAGGTGATCCACCTGCCTTGGCCTCCCAAAGTGCTGGGATTACAGGTGTGAGCCACTGTGCTGGCGCAAGTAGACATTTCCTGAGCTGTTTGCCTTTTCAGAGTGAATAGGTATCGTTTATTTAAAGTATTTGTGGGAGAACGTCTTTGTGTAACTAAAGTCTTCTTTCAAGAGGTGCGAGTGACTGAATCCCTAGTGCTTGTGCTGGGACAGTAACGGGCTGCCTGGTGCTTTGGGGAGGACCCCTTGTGCCCTGGGGTCTGAATCTGTTCTCAGTGAGCCAGAATAGCATGGAGGGAGGACTTGGGTGCTGGGCCTGGTGGCCTCATCCAGACTGTGGTTCAGTGACTGCCAGGACCACTTTCCAAAAAGGAGAATGGAAAAGGACTTCTTCAGCTGCTTTTTTCTGCGGTCTCACTTCTGGGTTGTAAAGATTTAAATCAGTCTAAAGGTGGTGTCTCCTGCTGCAGTGAACTTGGAATGATTAGATCAGAGGCACGAGTGCAGGCGACAGTGGAGGCCAGGCCAGGAGAGGGCAGCACGTGTGCAGCCCCAGGCTTGACCTGCGTGGCCGAGCGCCGCCCTCTGGCTCTTCACACTGGTGGGATCTGGGCTGAGCATAACTGAGTTTCCCAGCTTTTAAGGAGAGGCTGGCAAAGAAAACCTACGCTGTCGGTCTCTCCAAGTAGGCCAAAGTGGCCGTGGGCTGCTGGCATGTTGCTGGTAGGCTTCAGGTTTTGTTTGGAAGATGAGTTAACACGAGCGTGTAGCTTCCAGTGTTTTGACTGTTGTGTGTGTGCGTTTTCTTTCAGGGTGTGGTGACTGCAGCCACGAGTCTGATCACCACTTTAGCACAGAAGAACCCAGAGGAGTTTAAAACCTCCGTGTCTCTGGCCGTCTCTAGGCTAAGCAGAGTAAGTCTGTCTGGGGGAGCATAAGTGAGGGTGGGTTTTGTCTCATTCATTTATTAGCTTACTTTTAGAATACAAGGCATGGGGTCTGTTTGTAAATTCGGGGTGAAAACCCACTTGGCTTCTCTTTCAACCTTCTTCTTAATTCAGAGCTGTTCCGTCTGTGCGGAGCCCAGTTCCCTGTTCCTGTCGTGTGAGCGAGCACCCAGTACCACTCGGGAGGAGGGGTGGCACCCAGGGCCCGTGTCCCCCGCGGGCAGGCGCTGCTGGCTCTGCCTTGGGACCCACCGGCTGGCGTGTGCGCTGACGCCTGCTGTTGAGCTGTGTGTTTGGGTTTTTTGTAGGTGGACCTGCAGCGCACATTCTTGTTTTGTTCAACGTTGTGAAGTGTTTGTTTTGTGTGCAGCGGTTACACGTTCATTTCTGATGCTGCATAGAATCGGTTGTGTGAACTGACCCCTGCAGTTGACCTCTGTCCTGTTGAACACTTAGCTCCTTGTCCTCTGGGGCTACTGTGTCCCCTCTAGCGTGAGCAGTCTTGGCTGTCCCTTGGTTTCCATGCACACGAGATGCTGTGGGCGTCTGTTGAGATGTGGTGTGGCTCAGTTAGGGGCTGCAGCTCCTGAACCTGAGGAGACAGGTGGTGCCAGACCAGCCTCCCGTGTGGTCTGCCTGGCCTTCCCAGCAGTAGGAGGCGTGGGCACAGCACGTGCTAGTGTTAGCCCCTTGGGATTTTTGTTTTGTTTTGTTTTCTTGACATAGAGTTTCGCTCTGATGCCCAGGCTAGAGTGCAGTGGTGCAGTCTCGGCCTCCCGGGTTCAAGAGATTCTTCCGCCTCAGCCTCTTGAGTAGCTGGGATTATAGGCTGCAGCATCACGCCCGGCTGATTTTTGTATTTTTAGTAGAGATGAGGTTTCACCATGTTGGCCAGGCTGGCCTCAAAGTCCTGACCTCAGGCAGTCCGCCTGTCTTGGCCTCCCAACTGCTAGGATTGCAGGTGTCACCATCGCAGTCTGCTTCCTTGTGATTTAAATCTGCCTTTTCCTGATTATCAGTGAGGTTGAGGACCTTT
The DNA here is from genome assembly GCF_049354715.1 of Callithrix jacchus. Taxonomy (NCBI): domain Eukaryota; kingdom Metazoa; phylum Chordata; class Mammalia; order Primates; family Cebidae; genus Callithrix; species Callithrix jacchus. The sequence continues at coordinate 130,940,574 of NC_133511.1, read as the reverse complement.
GCATGTTGATTGGCTGTTTGGGTATCTTGTTTTGTGCCGGGCCTGAGACTCTTACCCATTTTTGCCCTGGGTCGTCTTGTCTTTGTGAGTGTGACGTCTGCTCTAGAATGTTGTGTTGCTGGCACGCTTGATCACGTCAGAGAAGTTCCTTTCTCTGTTTGCCAAAGTTTCTATCATTAGCTGGTAAAACCGTTTGAATCTGGAGTTTTCTTTGTGGGAAACTTTCTGATTATGAATTCAGTTTACTTTATAAGTGGAGAAATGTGCATATTTTCTTCCTCTTTTTCTCTTTCTTTGAGTCAGTGTCTTGCTCATTACCCAGCCTGGAGTGCAGTATCATAATCTTGTCTCACTGCAATCTCCACCTGGGTTCAAGTGATTCTCCTGCCTCAGCCTCCCAAATAGATGGGATTACAGGCGCCCCCCCGCCCCCCACCGTGTCTAGCTAATTTTTGTATTTTTAGTAGAGACAAGGTTTCGCCATGTTGGCCAGGCTGGGTCTTGAACTCCTGACCTCAGGTGATCTGCCTGCCTCAGCCTCCCAAAGTGCTGGGATGACAGGCGTGAGCCACCGCTCCCAGCCTCCTTTCCTTTGGGTTGAGATGAATTTTTGTTGCCTTTCTCTTTATATTTGTTTCAAATATGTACATTTAAGGCTATACGTTTTTCTGTGAGCCTGGCTTTAGCTGCATACGTGTTTGAGGGACGGCTCCCACTGGCTGTGTCTCTGTCACGTAAGTGCTGTGATTCTTGCCTTTTCTGCTTTGCATTTGTGCCTTTCAGCCCTCTCTTTGACAGGAAGCCTAGAGCTCACCTCCCTGCAGCAGGTGTCTGTGACCCCCGTCTGGAATGGTGTATTTCAGCTTAGGGCAGGAGTCAGGGTGAACTTTTCTGGATAGGTTCACCTAAAGCCTAAAAGTGTCTCACATGTGAGCTTTGTAGGAAGGGAGGAACTACCCTGACCTCCTGGAAGCAGGAGTCACCGGGCTGTCAGTGGAAATGGATGGACGTTGTAGTGATAGTCGTTTGTTCAAGAGGTTGATGGAGGATCTGCCAAGCCAAGGGCCACGTTGGACAGAGAGATGGGATGTGAGTGAGGCGGGCAGATGCCTCCTCGAGCTCAGCGCCTGGGCGGCCTGTGGGGGACCAGGGGCTGTGGGGTTGGGTCAGGGTGCCAGCTTCTTGGGGGTATACTTCTTCCTTCTGAGATGCCTTGCGTGCTCTCTCTCTTGAGTTTTCTTTTTTTTTTTTTTTGAGATAGAATGTCAGTCCGTCGCCAGGCTCCAGGCTGGAGTGCAATGGCACAATCTCAGCTCACTGCAACCTCCGCCTCCTGGGTTCAAGCAGTTCTCCTGCCTCAGCCTCCTGAGTAGCTGGGACTACAGGCGTGCACCACCACATCCAGCTAATTTTTGTATTTTTAGTAGAGACGAGGTTTCACCATGTTGGCCAGGATGGTCTCCATCTCTTGACCTGGTGATCCACCCACCTCGGCCTCCCAAAGAGCTGGGATTACAGGCGTGAGCCACCGCACCGGCCCAAGTTTCATTCATGTTCCAGTGCACAAAGGAAAGACTGGAGATTCAAATCCACGTGCTGTGGTATCTTGTACTGAGTTCGGGCTGCCATTCAGCTGTGCGGCGTGTGTGCCGCCTCTCACAGTGACCCCGAGGGGTCCCAAGCAGTGTCAGACGCTCCTGGCGTGTGAAACAAAACCGTTTTTCCAGCTCAGGCCTGACTGGAGGAGTGAATGTGGCTTTTCCTTGGGTTCCCGCAGTGGGGACTCGTGCTGGGCGTCGTGTCTCATTGCCTGTGCTCTTACAGATCGTGACGTCCGCGTCAACAGATCTTCAGGATTACACTTACTATTTTGTCCCGGCTCCCTGGCTGTCTGTCAAACTGCTGAGGCTGCTGCAGTGCTACCCACCCCCAGGTAATGCGCGGGCGGAGGCTCCTGAAGCTGCACCAGCTGATTCCCTATCTCAGATTCAAGTGGCTTGTTGATGACTTTAAGAAGTGTGTTACCGACCCCGCCTCCTGATTCGTGGGCCTTGCTGCTGGTGCTGCCGTGCGCCCTGGCTTTCATGGAGTTACTGCAGAGCCTATACTTTTGTTAGGGCTTGCGTCTGTTTGTGCTTTGATAGTATCAGATCTGTGCAGTAGGTTTTCTTTCTTTTTGAGATGGAGTGTCCCTCTCTTGCCCAGGCTGGCGTGATCTCAGTTCACTGCAACCTTTGCCTCCAGGGTTCAAGTGATTCTACCACCTCAGCCTCCTGAGTAGCTGAGATCACAGGCACCTGCCATCATGCCTGGCTAATTTTTGCATTTTTGTAGAGATGGGGTTTCACCATGTTGGCCAGGCTGGTCTTGAACTCCTGACCTCAGGTGATCTGGCCACCTCAGCCTCCCAAAGTGCTGGGATTACAGGTGTGAGCCACCGTGCCCGGCCTTTTTCAGTTTTGTAAATGCTCCTAGCTGGGGACACAAATGTGAGTGAATATTAAAAATGCTCTCACAATACGTGGGTGCAGTGGGAGGGTGGGGTGGGGTGGGCTACGGGCCACGGGAGCCTGGTGAGCACCGTTCTGTCTTGCCCAGAAGACCCCGCAGTTCGAGGCCGCCTGACGGAGTGCCTGGAGACCATCCTGAACAAAGCCCAGGAACCGCCCAAGTCGAAGAAGGTGCAGCACTCCAACGCCAAGAACGCCGTGCTCTTCGAGGCCATCAGCTTAATCATTCACCACGACAGGTGGGTCGGCCGTCTGCGGAGGCGCCTTCACCTTGTGCACGCGCACATGCTCCTTCTCACTGGCACGAGACTGGGCGGATCACGCCTAGTTTATGCGGTCCACAGGCCTCTTCTTCATCCTGCCCGTGTGCTCCCTGCCTGACTCCTTTCTTCTTTCTCTGCAGCCAGCCCCTCCTGCTCTGAGCTCACTGTGGATTGCTTAGCTGACCATGGTCTCATCCCCGACAGGGGCCTTCTCCTCCTTCCCCGAGCATCCCCACTCCTGATGGGCCTCTCGTGTGATGGAGCAGAGAGGAGACGGGGAGGGCGGGAGGTGTGCGCAGACGTGTCCTGTGGCTTTGCTGGGCGTGAAGCTGCACTTGGTGGGTCCAGGGTGCTAGGGCAGTGCTGGAGACTTGCTTTAGGGTCCTGTGAGAATGAGATGGCAGCTCCCAGCAGGCTCCTGATCACCAGGGAACATGCCAGGCTGTGGGCAGAGGCTCTCTACAGCTAGTGGGCACCACCCATCGGCTATTGTAGCCTTTTTACAAATGTAGTTTCCCATGATGAAAACGCAGTCCGAGAGTCATGCTTCAGAATTGGGAGCTGCTAAAACTGAAATTTCCCGTTTTAGAGAAAGCTCTGTTGTTACATGAGGAGAAGCCACATCCTGAGGAGACAGTAGGGTCGGGGTGGCAGCCACGCTCCCCACCTCCTCAACCTTCTCTCTGCCCTGGGCTGGTGCCTCTGGCTGACAGGCCATTGGGGGTCACAGCTTGACTGGCCTCCCGCAGGCCTGACACAGATTGAGGCGCAGGAGATGCTGGGAAGCCTCCGGCAGACACACGGGCTGTGACTCTCACTGTGGGGAGGCACAGAATGGACGCAACACAGATGTCAGGGGTAGGGGTCAAGCGTCTACATTCAGGGAGGCCCCTGGATTCCCACCTGAGCAGCATGGTGGCGGGGAGTGTGGTGTGACTTTGCTGTCTGCCATCTGGACCCGTCAGGGAATGTGGGTTCTGTCCAGTTTGTGTTGTGTGTGTTGAGGAAACTCCCCCCACTTCCTCTCCCTCCACACAGTGAGCCGAACCTGCTCGTCCGCGCCTGCAACCAGCTGGGCCAGTTCCTGCAGCACCGGGAAACCAACCTGCGCTACCTGGCCCTGGAGAGCATGTGCACGCTGGCCAGCTCTGAGTTCTCCCACGAGGCCGTCAAGACGCACATCGAGACAGTCATCAATGCCCTGAAGGCGAGTCCCTGTCCTCGGGGTCTGCTCACTCCCTGCGCAGGTGCCATGGGTCTTCCCCTGAAGGCTGGGGGACGCACTGCTTCCTGGCTCCCCGCAGAGATGGACGTGGTGTTGGTGCTGCTGGCCTCCGCCTGGCACCTGCTGTCAGGCGGGCGCACCACTGTTCAGGGCCGTGCTGCCTCCTGGCTAGGCTGAGTGTGGCATCCACGGCAGCCCTCTCCCTGCCATGGGCAGGCCCCCTTGTGCCGTCCTGCACGTGCACAGTCCTGACAAGTAGAAATGGTTCTTCTTGGTAGAAGGATTAAGTTTTTTTACCTTACCTCCAAGAAAACCCCCCTTTTGCAAAGGAAACTCACTTTTTTCGAGGATTAAAATTTCAGAGTTGGAAGAGCCCAGTTGAGGTTGTCTGTTGTCAGCCTTTGTGAGTCTCCAGAGCAGCCCCTGAGGGTTTGCGCCATGTGAGGTCGCCTGAGGTGTGTCCACCACATTCCCTGTCTGAGCCAGCCTTGGGCTGTGGCTGGGCTGCTCCCACTGCCCCTGTGTGTCTGCGTGTGGCTCATGGGTGTCCCGGCTGGCATACAAGGGCTTGTGGTGGCATTTGGTCTTCTGGATTCTTCTTGGTCTTGGACGGTGTGTGTTTTACTCACTCCCTGCTGTCAGAAAGGCTGACACTCATTTGCACACGGCCAGCATTAGGGCTGCTGGTGGCCACTCCCCTGTCCTTTGCTGGTAGCAGAGCTGTGCAGGCCTCAGGCTTTCTCATGCTGTAGAGCCTCTGGGGGGCTCATCAGCTCAGGCTCTGGGGTGGGATATGAGAACCTGGGACAGCTCCATGGCAGTGCCAGAGGCAGTGGGGTCTTCGGCCACACGGAGGAGAGGCCTTGATGGCCCGCACCAGGCTGTGTGCTCCGTCCTAATGTAGCTGGCTTGTGCGGAGGGAGGAGGCAACGAGGGCACTGGGCTCGATTCTGGGCTGTCCAGACCCACGTGCCCCAGTGCAGGGAGTGGGAGGGGCCGGTGCGTTGGGGAGGGAGGACTGTGCATGGCTGGAGCCCATTGCCTGGACCTGGATGTGTGTGTGAGAGAAGCTCAGAGTGGGCATTGAGACGCGGTGCTGGGCCTGTCCCCCAGCTGGTCCCCAAGCCTGGGCCTTGCTCCTGTGGCCTCTTACTCTGTGCCTTGTTCCCCAGACCGAGCGGGACGTGAGCGTGCGGCAGCGGGCCGTGGACCTCCTCTACGCTATGTGCGACCGCAGCAATGCCCCACAGATCGTGGCCGAGATGCTGAGCTATCTGGAGACGGCCGACTACTCCATTCGAGAAGAGATTGTGAGTTCTGCTGGCCTCTGAGTCCTCTCCTGCCGCAGACGCGAATCTCACTGCAGGATTTCCTTAGTGCTCTGCGATTCTGTCCGGCAGGGCTTGGCTGAGAACCCGTGAGATGCTGGATACAAGGCTCCTCTGCCTCTGTTTTAGTTCACACTTTCAAGCTGGGCGTGGTCCCAGCTTACAGAGGCTGAGGCGGGAGGATCACCTGAGGCCAGGAGGTTGAGGCTGCAGTGAGCTGAGATCATGTCATTGCACTCCAGGCTGGGCAGCACGGCGAGACCCTGTCTTAAAAAAGTTAGCATTTTTGGTGGAGTCATTTGGTCTGGAAGGTAACTAAAATGCTGCCCTGTGCGGCTTCTCTGGCCTGCCTGTCCTTTTGGTGGTGGCACTGCAGCCCCGGGTCTTAGTGAGGCTGCACCGACTGTGCTGGGCTGCACAAATCTAGACTTCTCTGGGCAGAATTCTTCTTAACTGTGTTGCATTCGAGCCCCTGAATTAACCCTTCGTGGCTTGGCTTTTGTGTGTGTGTCTCTTGATCTTTGGAGGGGTGTGATCTAGGCCATAGCTTTGTTTCCCGCATTGTTTTTATCACAAAGTAGGTGTGCACGCCTGCCAGATGGCGGAAGGCTGAGCATGACTGAAAACCTGAGGGCAGAAACCCTTGTGGAGGCCACATGGTCAGCAGAGCAGAGGGCCTGAGGCCTCTCCCATGCTCACAGGCCTCTCAGGCTCACTGTGTCTGTGGATGGTGGGGTTTAAGGGGGGGCCCGTGTGTCCTTGTGGGAGGCTGGCGGCTGTCGCCAGCCGGGACCACAGCCTCTGGTTGAGGCTGAGACACCGCCTCTGTTGTATAGGAAGTGCTTTGTTATTTGTCTTTTTGGGCAAAGTGCAGCTTGAGGCCTCCTTGGGAGCTTTGCCAAGAGCCAGGGTTGGAGTTGGTGGCAGGTGACAGGGTTGCCCTGGGCAGCTGTGTGTGGTCATGCCCAGGTGAGACTCTGAGGTTTTCAGGGATCTTTGAGTGAACGGAGGGGCTGGGTGCTGAGGGTGAAATGACCACAGACTGAGCTTCAGTGAGGCGCTGCACCTACAGAGAGCAGGGGCCAGGAGGCGGCTCTCCCGCTGGACTGCCCACCTCCAGGACAGTGGGCCTGGGAGGGTGAGGGGGATGGGACGGGTGGGCTGACTCCCAAGGGCAGGGCCCATGGGGTGGGTTTGGTGTAGGGCAGGGCTGAGTGGGTCCTGTTTGTGGAGTGGCCAGGCAGGTACTTGTTGACTATGGCCAGGGGTCCCTCTCTGGCCTGGCTGGGGCAGTGTGTCCTGGTCTTGGCACCTGTGGTGGTGTCGGGCTGGCTCTGGGGACGGCTGTCACAGGAGCCTCATTCCTGATCCTCCTGAGTGTTCTGAGCAGACAGAAGCAGTGTGCGTCTGAGTGCTGTTGTGCAGATTTTGAGGTCCCGGGCATTCGTCAGCCCGGTGTCTGCTCTCGCCCTTCTATGCAATGAGCGGCAATCCTGAGCCGGCTCCTGCTGTGGGGAGTAAAACAAGTGTGATGAGTGACCTCAGCTGCTCCTGCCATGAGGAGTAAGACAGGTGTGATGAGTGGTGACCTCACGGCTCCTGCTGTGCGGAGTCAGACAGGTGCTGCGTCTTGGCCCGAGTGGTGCTCCCCACACCCCATTCCTTCAGCCAGGCATGGCAGAGTGTGTTCTCTGTGGCTGTGCCAGGTGCTGGGTGTCCACACCGGACCTGGCCCACTCCTCCTCCTCTGCACCTTCCCATCCGTGGAGGGGCATGGATTAAGAGCAGGGCCGAGGGTCGCTGTGCCGTAGGTGGGATGGCTGGAGGAAGTGCCCCATGGTCCGGGGCTTCAGGGGGCATTACACTCTGGGGGCGCTGTGTGGACTTCTGCAGGAGGTGGGAGGGGCCTGATCTGGAGAGGATGATGCTGCAGGGGCCACTGGGAGGGCAGAGCAGCAGTTTATGGAGGGGTGGTGGGTGGCTCAGCACAGGGTAGGGAGCAGGGCATGTGAGACGGGTAGACGGGTAGGTGGGGACCCTGCCAGTGAGGTGTGAGGGCCCTGTGCACAGCCCCGGGCTGAGGCAGGGCTCAGAGGCAATGCATTTTGGAATGATGCTCTGGAAGTATCATGGAGTTTTTCGGGGTCCAGGCTCCAGGGAGGGACTCTGGGGAGGCACAATCATCAGCATTTGAGAGGCCAGCAGCAGGGCATGGGGAGGGGCGGCAGGGCGTGGGAGGGGGCGTCAGGGCATTTGGGGGGTGTCCTCGGGAGGTGTGTGGTCTTGACGCCTGCCAGCATTGGTGTTGGCAGCTGGTGCTGTTGGAAGGGGCTTGGTGCAAGGCGAGATGACTTTGGGAAGATGAATTTGGTGTTGGACAGCCTGGCAGAGTTCCATGCGTGTGGCTGCCACGTGGGTGTGGGCTGGGCAGGCGCCTCCAGGTGCCTGGGGGGTAAAGGAGTGGTGGGTCTCCCGTGAGAGTGAACCAGAGAGGGGAAGAAGGGGTACCCCCAGGTGAGACTTGCAGGAAAGATTGGCTGGAGCAGGAGGAAACCATCAGAGAAGTGGCTGCCAGGACCCCAGGGTGGCACGGTCAGAGGGCGCTGCGGCCAGGTGCTGGGGCTTCGGGAGAGGAGGGCCCAGGCGGGAGATGGCCTGGCTGCGGTCGTGGCTGCCTGTGCGCTGGGCTCTGCCTTTTCCTGGGATTCAGGCTGGGAATGTTAAACTTTCTGGGCTCGTGGCCTTTTTTTGAGAATTTAGTGCAAGCTCCTTGTGTGTCCCAAACTTCTGTAGACACATAGGGGCTTCTGAAACCCTCACTTTGACGTTGGGTGATAGTTTGGTTTTGGGATTGCCATGGCCTGCAGGTGTCCGCCCTCAGCCGCCAATCCCCTGCAGGTGCTGAAGGTCGCCATCCTGGCCGAGAAGTACGCGGTGGACTACACCTGGTACGTGGACACCATCTTGAACTTGATCCGAATCGCCGGCGATTACGTGAGTGAAGAGGTGTGGTACCGAGTCATTCAGATCGTCATCAACCGGGACGACGTGCAGGGCTACGCAGCCAAGACCGTGTTCGAGGTACGGCCCACAGGACGGCCAGGAGGGTGGGGTGGGGGGAGTCGTGGAAGGTGAGTAGTGGTCCCAGCCCGCCTGGGTGAAGGTGCTGGGGGCTGTGGCTGACCCCTCGTGCCCCTCAGCTCTTCCCTGAGGCTCTGGTTCCTCTGCTGCTGGTGTCCTTGGTTGAGTCCCAGTTTCTTTTCACCCTGACTTTGAAACTGTGGCTCTCTGGGGCCACCTGAGAAGGCTGGCCTCCTGTGTGAGAGCATGCTGTGCCTGCAGGGTGGGGCCTGCATGACTGTGGAGAGGATTAGGCCACCGGGGCTGGTGTGCTGTGAGGGCGATGGCAGAACCTAGCCAGGCAGGCCAGCGGGTGGCAGCCTCCTGCTCCTTGCTGCTGACACAGGACCTGAGGGTGCTGCAGGGGGGTGGGGGTGGGGGCGAGGGGTGCGCTCGGACTGGGGTTTCCAGGAAGCTGAGGGCTGCTGCTGGCATGGGGTGCAGCCCGCCAGGAAGTGCCTGCGTCACTTTCACTCTGGCCACGTGGCTGCCATGCCCCTCATTATGTTTGTGGCTTTGCAGGCTCTTCAGGCTCCTGCGTGCCACGAGAACCTGGTCAAAGTGGGCGGCTACATCCTGGGGGAGTTTGGAAACCTGATAGCCGGAGACCCGAGATCCAGGTGAAGTGCCTTGTACATGTTGAGGTTGTGTGCGCTCCAGTGGGCCAGGGTGGCCGGTATCCTTGTTTGTCACTGGAACGGCCCCGCAGAGCCGCTACTGCTCCAGGCGCTGTCATTTTGTTTTCCTTCAGGGGACAAAAAAACAGGGATTCTAGTGGGAAATAGAGAGACGGGGTCCGCGGCTGACCTTGTGAATGGGAGCCTTGCAGTGGGCTCTGGAGCTGGAAGAGGGGCGTCACCAGCGGCCTGTGGTGCAGGCAAGGGGGTCTGGCGGCCGTCCCTCCCTGCGGGGATGACAGGTTCCCTGCTGTGCTCTCCCTGCCCCCAGCCCGCTGATCCAGTTCAACCTGCTACACTCCAAGTTCCACCTGTGCAGCGTCCCCACCCGCGCACTGCTCCTGTCCACCTACATCAAGTTTGTGAACCTCTTTCCGGAGGTGAAGCCCACCATCCAGGATGTGCTTCGCAGCGACAGCCAGCTGCGGAACGCGGATGTGGAGCTGCAGCAGCGCGCTGTGGAGTACCTGCGGCTCAGCACCGTGGCCAGCACCGACATCCTGGTAGGAGTCCCCACCCTGTGCTCATGTGACCGGTGATCGGGAGTTGGCAGTCGGGGCTCTGCTTAAGCTCACCCTGTCTTCCCAAGGCAACCGTGCTGGAGGAGATGCCTCCGTTCCCGGAGCGGGAGTCCTCCATCCTGGCCAAGCTCAAGAAGAAGAAGGGCCCCAGCACTGTGACAGACCTGGAGGACACCAAGCGGGAGAGGAGTGTTGATGTGAACGGGGGCCCCGAGCCTGCCCCGGCCAGCACCAGCGCTGTGGTGGGTCCCTCCTCTGCTGTGCACCCAGACCTGTCAGGGCCTCTCCCCCAAGACTTGGCACCTGCAGGGCATTAGCCTATCAGGGAGCAGCATGTACTGAGAACCCAGGTGTTGGCTGTGGCTCTGGACACCCACGATGGCCTGTCTTGGGCCACTGTCTCTGCTAGGCGAGGCGAGTCCTCCAGACCAGTGTCTTGAGTCCAGCTCAGCTCCCACATCCTCTGTGGTGACTTGTTTTATGGGATCGGCTGTCGCTCTCCTGCAGGACTGCCTTACCCAGGCGGCTGTTGACACGTGCTTTGTTGATTTAGGGCAGACCTGTCTTGCCCTGTTCTTGGAGGTTTTCTGTAGCGAGCTGGGTTAGGTCTGGTTTTCCTTGTGTGTGTGAAGCAATGAGAGTAACTATGTAACTGACAATGTGTCCTGTGGTATTTGTCGGGTGAGAAGTGTCATTTTGAGAGTTGCTGGCTGTTCCCCTCTGTACTGTCGGGGAGGGCTCTTGTTGGGGTCACTCACGCTGTCTCTGTCCAGTTTGAGGAGTTCTGGAGAGAGGGTCTCCTCTCCAGGATGCCAGTCCAGTGCTGCCACTCAGTATTGGCAGGGCTTTCGGGGCCAGCTCCCATGGCAGCACCTGCCCTGACACTTTGCTAGTTGCGAGAGAGCTCATCTCTGAGTCAGGGACCTGCTTGTGTGCCTGACTGACTGCGTGCCCTTGCTGACCACGGTGTGTCCTGCCCCTCTGGCTGATAGTGCAGGGCCTGCCATGGGGCCCATATCCAGGCCTGACATCTCACCCAACGGCCGGCTCCTGCTCCTCCTCCTCCCCCTCTCTCTCCCCCTCCCTTTCCCCTCCTCCTCCTGGCTGAGCCTGATGGTTCTCCTTCCCCCTCCTCCCCCTTTCTCTTCCCCCCACAACAGGGTCTCCTCCCTCCTCCTTCTCCGCCTCTCCCTCCTCCCCCTCTCGGCTGAGCCTGACTTGGGTTAACGGTTCGCCCTCCCCCCATTGCCTCATGCCCTGTGTGCAGCCCCTGTCCCCTGTATCCTCTCTGCGTTGGTTGTGGGACCCTGCTGTGCCTGCCCTCCGGAGGCTTGACTTGCCTGTGAGCTGATCCTGGAGTGCATGATAAACGTGTCTGTTTCTGCCCAGGTGGGCGTCTTCCCTTCACCTTCATGCTCGTGTTTCTCACGTGCTATGTAGAGCCGGTGACCTGCTCTTGGCCCTGTCCCGTGGGATGTCAGTAGCCACTCCGTCACTCCTCTGATGCGTCTCTCCTCTGGTCCGTCTCTCCTCCTCCTTTGGGTGTCTTGACCTGGGTTTCTGGAGACAGAGTGCTTGTGGAGATTTGTCTGTGAGCTGCCGGAGCAGGGCCCTTCCTGTGGGTGGTGGGCCTTTCCCGTGGGCGCTCGGCCAGCAGTGGCTCCGCCTTGCAGAGGTGAGGACGTGACCCCAGTTGGGTGAGGAGGCGAGGGCAGGAAGACATGACCGAGGGAGGCGGCTTTCCACAAAGGCACTAGAAGCCTTCCGAGGAAACCTGCGATGGCCTGTTGGAGGCTGGGAAGGCACCAGGGGCTCTCGCTCCTCCCCAGCTGCTTTGACTTGAAGAGGGGCTTGCTGAGGGAGCAGAAGGGGGCTCAGGGTTGTCGTCCGTTTCACTCTCTGTGGTTCTTATTGATGTGTCTTTTTCACGTGGGCCCTAGGTGAGGTGTGCCCATGCCCTAGGCCTTAGATCACACCCAGGTTTGCCCACCTAGGCTCTCGGTGGACTTTTGAGGTGCCTGGCCTTGACTCTGTGACTTAGGGATCAGATGGAAGCTTCTAGACTGGGAGTGAGTGGCACGCTGCCCTCTGCAAAGGAGGTTGAAGGTCCAGTGAGGGCCAGCGTTTCTGTAAGGTGCCCCCTTGGAGGGCCCTCTTCAGGGCTCATTCCGTGGATGTTCTGAGTGTGGCTTTCCTCCTGCCGGTCAGTGGTGCCTGGTGGGTGGGCTTCTTAGGGAGTGTTGGTGACGGAGGCAGTGGCCTCTGTTGTGACTGAGAGCTGTGGCGTGTGGGCTTTGGTGCTATCCTGTGCTTTCAGTCTGTCCCCACTGCTCATGGGGAGACCCTAGCAGGCTGGGGGTGAGGAAGGAGGGAAGGACAGAGGTGGGGTCACTCCTGGCACATTCTCCTGCTTGGGGTCTTCTGCATGGGTCACGAAGGGGCTGTTTCAGGGTGGCATCAACACGCGTGCCTTTCCCATGAGAGGCAGTGGCTTTATTTTGGAGTTGTGTTGGTGAAAATGTCTTTTGTTAAGATCATCAATGAGGCCAGAACATTTACTTCTTCTGAGCATGCTCTCTCTCTGCACACAGCTCCTTGGGGCCCCTGGGTGTGCTAGGAAGCACATGGGTGTGGGGATCGGAGGCTGCTTGGCCTCACGTGCAGGAGGCCGGGACCCTTGTAGGCAGAACCTTCACCCCTCAAGTTGTCCTGCTGTTGGAGGGAAGAGATGAGCAAGCATGGCCAGGAGCCAGGCCTGCTCCCTGAAGAGGGTCTCCCAGGCCCGAGGACGAGGGGGAGATGGGAAACCCGCAGTGGGTGTCAGGACCCTGTTGTCCCAGGGCCTGCATCTGGCCTTGATATCACAGTCTGTGGTAACGAATGTTTCGGGTACAAATTCATTCGCTAGGGCAAAGGGCTTTCCACTTTAGAAAGTGGTGAAAAGCCATAGAAGGCTGGGTGTGGCGGCTCACGCCTGTAATCCCAGCACTTTGGGAGGCTGAGGTGGGCGGATCACTCGAGGTCAGCAGTTTGAGATCAGCCTGGCCAACGTGGTGGAACCCCGTCTCCACTAAAGATACAAAAATTAGTCTGTAATCCCACCTTCTTCGAGGCTGATGCAGGAGAATCACTTCAACCTGGGAGGTGGAGGTTGCAGTGAGCTGAGACCACTGCACTTCAGCCTGGGAGACAGAGCGAGACTCCATCTCAAAGAAACCAAACCAAAACAACAAAAAAGAGCCATTATTACTAGTATTTAATTTTTTAAAAATAGAACTGGGTACAGCGGCTCACTCCTATAATTCCAGCACCCTGGGCTGAGACAGGAGAATCACTTGAGCCCAGGAGTCTGAGACCAGTCTGGGCAACATGGGGAAATCCCATCTCTCCTAAAAATACAAAAAAATTAATTGGGCATGGTGGCACATACCTGTAATCTCAGCTACTCGGTAGGCTGATGCAGGAGAGTCACTTCCCCCTGGGAGGCGGAGGTTACAGTGAGCCAGGATGGCACCACTGTACTCCAGCCCGGGTGACAGAGTGAGACTGTCTAAAAAAAAAAAGGAAAAAACAGACAGCCTCTTGCTGTGTTGCCCAGGCTCGTTTCAAACTCCTGGGCCTAAGCAGTCCTCCTGCCTCCACCTCCCGAAGTGCTGGGTTTACAGGTGTGAGCCACCGCACTGGCCAGAAAGCAATGATTTTTTGAAAGTATCTGTTCCGTAGACTTTTCAGTGATTAAACTAATAATGATTTAGTCATAACTTAATGATTGAAATGATCCGGCACCCAAATAAGTTATTTACTCTTTCATCTTCTGGAACTTTCTTATTGGACAGCTGGCAGTGACATGTGTGATCTTATTTCTTAAGCCAGGTGTTTCTTTTTTACGCCTTTCATGGCAAACTTTTTTTGAGAATTTTTTTTCCTTCAGCCATTGTGAGAAAATGTAGGTCATCTTAGTGAAATGATGGTTCGTCTTTGAAATGCAGTCACCTTCAGGCTGGGCTTTGGGATCTACTCAGGAGGTGGCTGTTTGCCCTCATGCTCGGGCCACTCGGTGGCCCGTGTGCCACCTGCCCCAGCCTCCGGGATCTTGGGGATGCCAAGGGGGTGCCGTGGGGGAGGACGTGCACGCGTGAGCTGCCTGGGTCAGCCAGGCCAGGGAGGCTCTGTGCTGATGCTCTCCTTCCTTCTTTTCCAGTCTACGCCTTCTCCGTCGGCAGACCTGCTGGGTCTGGGGGCCGCCCCCCCGGCCCCTGCGGGCCCCCCACCCTCCTCCGGCAGCGGCGGGCTGCTCGTGGACGTGTTCTCAGACTCGGCCTCTGCGGTCGCGCCTCTCGCTCCTGGCTCCGAAGACAACTTTGCCAGGTAGTCAGGTTTCCTGAGTCCTGCAGACAGGCATGGGGGGTGCTGTGCCCTGTGACCCTGGTGTGGCCACAGCCAGCGGGACAGAGGTGGGCAGCGGGGTCCTGCAGACAGGCATGGGAGGTGCTGTTCCCGTGACCTCCAGCGTGGCTGAGGGCAGCGGAGTTTACCTCCCAGATCGCTGCTTGGGGGGCGAGTGGGAGCTGCCGTGTAGTGGGTGGGGTAGGCTTGCTGTGGAACTCCTCCTCAGAACTTGATTTATGGGCTGCAGTGTTCAGCAAATAGAGGGCTAACATAACTCTCAAGAGAAAAGGAGGACGTGAGAAGAGCCACGCGGTCTGGCCAGCGGTGTGTCCTGTCTGGTGGCGTCCGATCCCATTTCAGCTGCTCTTTTCTTCCATGCTGGCCAGCACTCTTTGGAGCGACACCTCTCCTCTCTCCGCCTCTTTCCTGCCTAGTTGGGTTGCTTTTCACTCTGACAGGCCGTCTTGTCTGCGTCTGACCTGGGGGCCCGGTCTCTTGTCCTGGAGTTGCTCACTTGCCGAGTCCACCTGTGAGGCCCACCCTGCCCTCGTCTTCGGCCTCCAGCCTGCGGTTGTCTCCATGGGCAGCATGTCTGCTGCTTGTCCTGCTGTAATTTGTGTCCGCTGCCTGGACACCACCCGGCTCCCCATGTGTTGTGGTCTCTGCCAGTGTCTCCGCGGTCCCCAGAATGTTGGTGCCAGCCGCTCTCCCCGGCCCTCTCTGCGGGACTGATGAGCTGTGCCTTCCCCCTGCTGGCTGCTCTCAGCCGTCTGCTTGTTTTTATGTCAGGTTGGAGGTCCGAGGCCCCGTCTTCTCACAGTTGACGCCCCTCCCCTGCTGCCCTGTGGGGTGGGAGCGCAGGTGCCAGTTCTGTCCAGATGGAGGTTAGAGAGCCTTTGAGGAATGGCCTTTTGTTCCCCCATTCTGAAGATGGTAGAATTCTAGTGGTTTTAAATGTTTTCCAGTTCTTTGTGTTCATGTTGCGCGAGTCCTGTTTCCTGTTACATGCTGGAAAAGGACTTTGGACAGCAGGCTGGAGTGCGTGTTCGGTGCAGGTCGCCTCTCGGGCTGAAAACAGACCTGTCACTGCTCTTTAGCATTGCTGTGTTTGGGGTTGAGAAGCACTGCAGAGTCCAGGTTCCAGTGCTGTGGTGGTGGCTGCTCCTCAGTGTCTCGGGAGGAAGGGACGGGGACTGCATGCACAGTCCATGGCAGCCTCAGCCCTTCCTTGCCTGCTCCATCTCCGCACGGCTGTGCTGGGAGCTGCACGTGGCCCTTGTGCACTCCTCATGTTGGGTGGTGCTGTCTCCCGGTGGCCGGGCCTCGGGTCATTGGTGTCTGGGGTGTCTTGGCTTTGGTCTGGCTACAGAGGGCCGTCAGGTGTCTGTGTGTGTCTGGTGTAGGATGGAGGCACAGAGGGCCTCAGGGCGAGCCAACTGCGGTGGCTGCCGGGACATGGCTCACAGGACAGGACGCTGCATTCTCGGCCTGGCAGAGTGGTTTGCGTTTCCCCATGAATTTCCCCAGACCAGGCTGTAGTTGGGATGACCCTTTAAAAGCAAGCAGCCAAGCAGACACACTGGCCACAGGGCCTCTCTGTCACGCATGGTGATCAGTCAGCACCTTCCCGTGTCCTGACAGATTGCGCTTTGAAGTGGCTTAGGCCGGTCCACGAGTGTCCACTCCACAGTCTCGTGTCTGCACTGGCCTCTCGGGTGAAGTGCCCACTGGCTGTGGCGGAGCAGTGGCCCTGGGGTGCCGTGGGCATGTGGACCTTTCCGTCGGTGGCTTCTCCTGTGAAGTGATGCCTACTTTGTTAGTCACCTGCTGTGTGAAGTCCAAGGGGAAATACAGGAGCGCCTGTATTGTGGATGACTGACCTGTGTGTTGGGTGGACCACACTGGGCTTTTGGAAGCTTCGCATGTAGCTGGAGCTGGACCAGTGGCCTGTTGGGGTGGCTGTGGCCTCCAGAGGTGTGTGCGTGCGGGGACTGCTGTCTCGCGGCTCTGTGGCCACGGCAGGCCGGAGCGGGGCAGTGTGTGGCAAGCAGCGCCCTCCCCGCCAAGGACCTCCATCACTGTCCCAACTGGGGCCCTTGCCGTCTGTCACTGGTTCCTCTGTCTTCTTCCTGGCCTGGGCTCCGTACGGCAGGCTGCCAACGAGCTGATCTGCGGGTCAGCAGCGCTCAGACCTTCCAGGGTGGCAGCTGGGGTGCACTGAGTGGAGACTGGGTGAGCGTGGGAATGGCTGGCCTGGGTCTTCTCCGAGTCAGCGCAGGTGGAGCTGGAGATTGCAGAGTTAGGCTGCCGCCGTGCAGCATCTGCTTCTCAGGCACTGGGGCTGCGGTGAGGGGCGGTGCCGGGACCTCCCGCCTCCCCGCCCTGTGGTATGAACCAGTGCCGCATCCCTCTGCTGGGCCCACTCAGGAGCCTTGTGCTGCTGCCCTGCCTACCTCTCCTTCCATTGGACCCAGGCCCCTGTGGAGTTGTGGTTTCCTAGAGGAGGTCAGAAAACTTGAAGTTCTGTGATAAACGCAAATGAAAGCTAACCAATGCTGTTTCATTTCCCCTCATTCTGTGTATTGTAGATAAGTGCCCTGTGGTGAGCAAAGCCCTGGGTTCCCCGTGCCGTATAGACACAGCCATGCCTGGAGGGAGGGGAGGGGAGGGGAGGCCAGAGGGGAGATGGGGGTACCCAGGGCCCTGCAGGGCTGTGCTGCTGGCAGGTGGACGGCTGGGTGCCCGGACGTGCATCAGTGGGGGGCGAGGCAGCCAGGCTCTGATGGCGAGGCCCTCACCTGGGTGAGTGTCCGGCACCGTGTTGGATGGAGTCTGCGGCGTAGCTAGAGGCTGTGTGCATCACACCCCGTCCTGTCTGGGGCTGTGAGAGGTCATTATATGTGGAGCAGCATGTTCATGAAAAGCAGCTGCACCCACCGACCGCACAGCTCTCACCGGGGCTGTGCCTGCCTCCCTGTGCCCCACCCGCCATCCTCTCTGGTGGCCATTTGTCATGATGTCCTTGGAATAGTTTTCCACTTTTTTTTTTTTTTTGAGACGGAGTCTGGCTCTGTTGTCCAGGCTAGAATGCAGTGAGTGGCGTGATATTGGCTCACAGCAACTTCCACCTCCCAGGTTCAAGAGATTCTCCTGCCTCAGCCTCCCCGGTAGCTGGGATTACGGGTGTCTGCCTCCATGCCAGGCTAATTTTTATATTTTTAGTAGAGACGGGGTCTCACCGTGTTGGCCAGGCTGGTCTGGAACTCCTGACCTTGTGATCCACCCACCTTTGCCTCCCAAAGTGCTGGGATTACAGGTGTGAGCCACTGTGCCCAGCCATAGTTTTCCACTTTTTTCTTCCCTTGTGTCTCAGAGGTTTTTCTGGCCTTCTCGTGCTACATGTTTTTTTCCAGAACAAACCCTTGTGTTTTGTGGGTGGTTTTGAGTGACGTATACTGTCTTTCTTCCCCCCAGGTTTGTTTGTAAAAACAATGGTGTGTTGTTTGAAAACCAGCTGCTTCAAATTGGACTTAAGTCTGAATTTCGGCAGAATTTAGGTACGTGTTTTAATTACTTAATGAAAATCTCTCTTAGAAATTATGGGAAATTAAGAGAAAATATTTACAAATTATATACTTACAAGGGATTGATATCCAGAATGTAAAAATAACTCCCATGACTCAGTTAAAAAGCAGCCCAGTTGAAAAATGGGGATTGATCCAAGATGGCCGACCACTAACAGCTCAGGATTGTAGCTCCCAGTGAAAGCCCAGAGAACGAGACGACACCACACTTTTAGACGAATTTTTGTCACTCACCGATCAGCCGATTTCCAGTGGAGGAGCTCCACGGGTCGCCAGCGCGACTCTTGTGGCCGCCGCAGTGGTTTTGCCGGCGTCTCGGTGCAGCAGCTCTTCATGCAGAGCCAACGGGACTGCTTCCCCTACTGACCGGAGTTTGGAGCTCCGGGAAGTCAGAGCCGCTTGTTGCGGACTCAAGAGGGAAGCCAGACCAGAGATTCCTGGGCAGAAGAGCACCATCAGTCTTACCACTGCTATTTAGGCTGCCACAGTGGGTGGCTCGGATCCCAGCACTGGGAATCAATAAGTCGGACGTCGACTCAGAAACCTAATTAGAAAGGTGGTTCATCTACAATGAAGGGAAAAAAACAGCCTAAGAAGGCCGAGTATACTCAAAATCAGAACCCATCAGCAACCGAACAAGCCCTGATGGAAAAGGACTCATCAGCAACTGAACAAGCCCTGATGGAAAAGGACTCATCAGCAACGGAACAAGCCCTGATGGAAAAGGACTGTGTTCCATTATCTGAAGTAGGCTTTAAAAGGTGGATGATAAGAAACTTCTGGGAGTTAAAGGAACTCGTTCTAACCCAATGTGAAGAAACTAAGAACTTGGAAAAAAGGTTAGATGAAATGTTGAAAAGAATAGACAATATAGAGAGGAATACAAATGAACTTATGGAGTTGAAAAATACAACACGAGAACTTAGTGAAATATGTACAAGCTTAAACAGCCGAATGGATCAAGCAGAAGAAAGGGTATCAGAGGTCGAAGATGAACTTAATGAAACAAGACAACAAGACAAGAATAGAGAAAAAAGGATAAAAAGGAATGAGCAAAGTCTCCAAGCAATATGGGACTATGTGAAAAGACCTAATATACGCTTAATTGGTGTACCTGAATGTGACGGAGAGAATGAATTCAAGCTGGAAAATACTCTCCAGGACATTATCCAGGAAAATTTTCCTAATTTAGCAAAGCAGGACACTATTCAACCCCAGGCAATACAGAGAACACCACAAAGATATTCCTCAAGAAGACCAACTCCAAGGCACATAATCGTTAGATTCACCAAGATCGAAATGAAGGAGAAAATATTAAGGGCAGCCAGAGAGAAAGATCAAGTTACCCATAAAGGTAAGCCTATTAGGCTTACAGCAGATCTCTCAACGGAAACCCTACAAGCTAGAAGAGAGTGGGGGCCAATATTCAATATACTTAATCAACAGAACTTTCAGCCCAGAATTTCATATCCTGCCGATTTAAGCTTTACATTTGAAGGAAAAATAAAATCTTTTAGGAACAAGCAAGTACTCAGAGAGTTTATTACCACCAGGCCTGCTTTACAAGAACTTCTAAAAGAAGAACTATACACAGAAAGGAACAACCAGTATGACCCTTTCTAAAAATTCACCAAAAAGTAAAGAGCATTAACATAAAGAAGAATTTTTATCAACGAAAGGACAAAATAGCCAGTTAATATCAAACGGCAGCAACCCTAAATTTAAATCGACCAAATCTCCCAATCAAAAGA
Source organism: Callithrix jacchus (assembly GCF_049354715.1). Taxonomy (NCBI): domain Eukaryota; kingdom Metazoa; phylum Chordata; class Mammalia; order Primates; family Cebidae; genus Callithrix; species Callithrix jacchus. Next base: position 130,921,206 of record NC_133511.1, on the reverse strand, counting down.
TACAGACAAAATCTAACGATATATCCAAAGATATACATAGACTCAAAATAAAGGGTTGGAAAAAAAAGTACCAACCAAATGGAGAGCAAAAATAAATAAATAAAAAGCAGGAGTTGCAATTTTCACATTTGACAAAATTGATTTCAAAGCTACAAGGATACAAGGGTAAAAGGATTAATGTAATAATAAGAGATCTTAACACCCAGATACATAAGACCCAGAATGAGATTTAGATTCAGCGAGACAGAAAATTGATAATGATATCCGGGACTGGAACTAAGATCCAGAACAAATAAACTCAATAGGGCTCTCCATTTTAAACACACAAAATATACATTATCCACAAAATCTAACGATATATCTAAAGATATACAAAGACTCAAAACAAGGGGATGGAAAAAAACTCACCAACCAAATGGAGAGCAAAAATAAATAAATAAAAAGCAGGAGTTGCAATTCTCACACTTAATAAAATAGATTTCAAAGCTACAAGGATGCAAGGGTAAAGGGATTAATGCAACAATAAGAGATCTTAACACCCAGATACATAAGACACATAATGAGATTTAGATTCAACGAGACAACAAATTGATAACGATATCCAGGACTTGAACTCAGAGCCAGAACAAATAAACACAATAGAGGTCTCCATTTTAAACACATAAAATATGCATTAACCACTTTAAACACTCAAAATATTGATCGGCCATTATTGAAACCCATTTTAGGAATGAAGTAATATTCCTTTTTCCCTCTTTTTCTTTTTTCCCCTTCTTTTTCTCTTTTTCCCTCAAAAAAAAAAAAAAAAAAAAAAAATACCACCCCACCCCAGCACTCCCTACCCGCCAGCAAAAAAAAAAAGAACGTAGTGTGATCTGATATTGAAACTATGAGCTCTTCAACTCAAAGCTTGTGTGGATCCTGACCAGATGTTGTGTGCAGCTGTTTCCATGGAAACTTAAAGTCTTCTGCAGTGGAGTCTCAGCAGCTCCCCATGACTCCACTTCAGCACTCTGGGGTGCCTCAGTGCAGAGTTTGGGAACAAAAAAAAAAAAAAGAAAAATGGGAAAAAGAACAGCCTGGGCAACAAATCAGGAACCATCTCCACAACAAAGCAGGCAGTGTGGGTGCAAGGTGGCTGCGAAGACGCTCTCCACAGAAGATACAGAGATGCTCAGTAAGCACCTGAAAAGATGGACAGAGTCATTAGGTAAATGCAAACAAAGCCACAGTGAAACGCCACCCCACCCACGAGGATGGCCCACACCTGTGGTCCCACAGTGAGACGCCACCCCACCCACGAGGATGGCCCATGCCTGTGGTCCCACAGTGAGACGCTGCCCCACCCACCAGGGTGGCCCACGCCTGTGGTCCCACAGTGAGACGTCGCCCCACCCACCAGGATGGCCCACGCCTGTGGTCCCACAGTGAGACGCCGCCCCACCCACGAGGATGGCCCACGCCTGTGGTCCCACAGTGAGATGCCACCCCACCCACCAGGATGACTGTTATAAAACGAACGGATAGCTGGCGTGGTAGCCCATGCTTGTAACCCCAGCATGTTGGGAGGCCGAGGCAGGCCTATTACTTGAGGCTGGGATTTTGAGAAACAAAGCAGACAAAACAGACTGTGGCCTGGTGACTTTGGCCTGTAACTCCCGCACTTTGGGAGACTGCTGAGGTGGAAGGATTGTTTGAGCCCAGGTGTTTGAGACCAGCCTGCGTAACATTGTGAGACTCCATCTCTACAAAAGATACAAAAATTAGCAGGCGTGGTGGTGCACGCCTGTGGTCCCAGCTATTCAGGAGGCAGTGGTGGGAGGATCGCTTGAGTCTAGGTGTTTGAGGCTACAGTGAGCCGCGATCATGCCACTGCACTGTGGCCTGGACAACAGAATGAGACCCTGTCATTCATTCATTCATTCATTCATGACACATGTAGTCAAACAAACCAAAAAGGTTTGTTTGCAGGAGTGTTTGCGGGTGTGGTGACTTTGGAAGCCTTGTGCTCCGTTGGTGGGAAGGTGCGGTAGTGCGGTTACTGTGGGAAGATCCTCAAAACACAAAGAAGATGGAGTTACTGTCTGACGCAGCAGTTCCACGTCTGGGTACAGACCGCAGAGAACTGAAAGCCGGGTCTTAAAGAGGTACCTGTACATGCATGTCCAGAGCAGCATTTTCCACAGTCAGAAGTTAGAAGCAGCCCAGATGTTCCTGGCTGGATGCCTAGGAACGTGGCCATCTACACAATGGAGTGGTATTCAGCCATCACACGGCAGCAAGGAATGAAATTCTGACACCAAAACAGCAGGATATCATGCTCGGGGATACAGGCTGGACACAGGACAGGTGCTGTGTGGCTCTGCTCATGTGGCCCCGAGAGCAGCGAATCTGCAGACAGGGTATCTGGGGGTGCCAGGCCTGGGTGGGGGGCAGGGAGTCGGTGTTGAGTCGGGGAAGGTGAGGAAGTGCTGGAGATGGTGGTAGTGGTGGCCCCACGGCAGCGTGGATGCACTTCCTGCGCCCTTGTATCTGTTGCCCTACTATGGTTAGAAAGGTGGCTGAGAGGTGTATTTTACCACAGTTTAAAAGAAAGAAACAGCCTTGGAGTCCGGAACAGTGCTGTGCACAGCCTTGTGGCTGCACGGCTTCGGCTGGGCCCTCTCCTCGGCGCCTGCCTGGAGCCTGCTGAGGACTCCTCCGTCTCTTGTCTGTGACAAATGAGGACAGAGTGTGAGAAAAGAGCAGGAGTCGCCTGCCCTCCAGGGATCTGCCAGAGGGTGAGGGTCGTGAGAGGGGTTCATGTGGGCAGTGCTGTGTTGAAAACAGATGTGCTTTATTCCCTGTTCACGTTTTTAAACTCGGCTGTGATGGCTTCACCTCAGTTTTGGTTTCGATTCTTTAAATGGTGGGAGGTGTGATGCCAAACCGTGTACAGTTTTCAGAATATTTGAGATTTCCTTTTTGAATTGAAAGAGTATACAAATGTTCACCTGGATTTTTATCACGATGTAAGTAGAAACAGTGACACATCCTCAGTGTGCGCCTGTGCCATGGATGGTGCACTGAGGATCAGTGTGTCCCACCGGTGCTGTGCCACAGCAGACACGGGCCCAGCCGGGGTGGGGGGTCAGTGTGCCCTGCCAGTACTGTGCCGCGGTGGACACGGGCCCAGCCGGGGCGGGGGTCAGTGTGCCCCGCCAGTGCTGTGCTGCGGTGGACATGGGCCCAGCCGGGGCGGGGTTCAGTGTGCCCCACCATTGCTGTGCCGCAGTGGACACGGGCCCAGCTGTAGGGCGGGCGCCTGTGTTTGCATGCTGCAGTTGTAGGGCGGGGCCAGCAGAGGCCTGAGTGATTGTGGTGTCCCTGGAGAAGATGCTTGGCAGGCCCCTCCCGCTGTGGCCAGGCCTATAGGTGGGTGCTCTCTGGGTTCCTCCCTGTGCTCATGCATGTGATCGCATCCATCCTGTGTGGCGGCGCAGGAGGGGCCAAGGGAGGAGGGTGCTGGAGGGCACTTGTTACCTCTGAGTGGAGACGATACCTGGCCCTGTTTCCAGCCCTGGTGTGCTCATTCTAAAACTAGAAAACATTTGTTCTGAATTTTAACAACAGGCAGCCGTCCCAGTGGGAACTTCAGTTCAGCTGCAGGTTGCGGGGTCTTGTTTTTCAGTGCGAATGTCCGCATCGGTGTGGGGTGATGTGTGTGAAAAGTTGTTTCTGTTTCCTTCTAGGTCGGATGTTTATCTTTTATGGGAATAAGACCTCCACGCAGTTCCTGAATTTTACCCCAACACTCATCTGCTCAGACGACCTTCAGCCTCATATCCTTGGGTGCATTGCCCCCGAGCCCACACACGCAGTAACTTGGGGCTTAGAGGAGACTTCTGAGGAAGCTTTTTGGTTTTCTTGTTTTGTCAAAATAGCAAGATAATTCCAGATGCTATTTGAAAATCAGGCCATCATAATCTGCCGATGGTGTTGAGCAGAAGAAGGAAATCAGGCAGTCTTCCGTATTCGTATGACAGGTTTTGATAATACATTTAAAAGTGATGTGTGTGTGCCTCTTCCCCTGCATCTGGCCAGCTGGAGTCCCTTTCTTTTTCAGCTGGCTTTGTTCTCCTGTGACTTTATCTCTAAACCCTCCTCCCTGAAGTCTCACAGACGGAGCTGCTGCTTGCAGAGCATGGGAGGCGCTGGCGGGGACCGGAGCAAGGCTCACACCCCGGCACAGCTCGTGTGCTTCTGGTAGAGCTTTTAGACTGAAAAGAAGTGATACTAGAACTTCCCCGGCTAAAAGAGGGACACACTAACTTGTCTTCCTCTAAGGACAGCCCCACCAGATAGAGTCAGCGTGAAGACCCCAGCTTGACCAGAGATGGTGACGTCTGGGGATTTATGGTCAGAGGGCTGAGTGAAGCACCGTCCTCCTTGGCACTGGCTGGTCTGTGTTCATGTTAATGCAGACCGTTCAAGCTAACTGTTCAAAACAGTCATTAAAAATACACACATGTGGGATCACGTGTACTGAAGACCGTTGAGGACCAGGAGTGGAAGCTCCTACTCCTACTGTGCCTTCTGTAGGGGTCTCTCCCTTGGGGTGCACTGGGCTCCAGGCGGCACACAACCCAGAGGGAAGGAGAGGCCGCACCCACTGCCTGCAGACCAGCCTCGCTGGTGTCACACGTTTCTTCAGGGGAGGCTGTAGGCAAACCCTTGTTTTGCAGCATGGAAACAACCCTGGTCACAGCACGGTGGGCCCTTTTCTGAGTCTCACTGTCTTAGGAGCCTGCTGTTCCCAGGATTCTTTAAGTTTCCTGTCATACTAAGCACCAGTTTCTGCAAACAGTGACAAAAATTGTTATGTGGGAACCAGAGCTGAGGCTCCCAGAATGGAACAGATAAGTAAAATAGCCCGTGTATAATCTTTTTTTTTTTTTTTTTTTGAGACAGAATTTTGCTCTTGTTACCCAGGCTGGAGTGCAATGGCGCGATCTCGGCTCACCGCAACCTCCGCCTCCTGGGTTCAGGCAATTCTCCTGCCTCAGCCTCCTGAGTAGCTGGGATTACAGGCACGCGCCACCATGCCCAGCTAATTTTTTGTATTTTTAGTAGAGACGGGGTTTTACCATGTTGACCAGGATGGTCTTGATCTCTTGATCTTGTGATCCACCCGCCTTGATCTCCCAAAGTGCTGGGACTACAGGCGTGAGCCACCGTGCCCGGCCCACCCATGTATAATCTAAGTGACTTTTTTAAATGGAGGAGTCATTTTGAGAGCATGAGGTGCAGCAGTGTTTTGAGGGTTGTCTGGTCGCGGGGGACCCAGCCTGGGTGGAAGGGCAGGGCCGGGTGGAGTGGCTGCCCCTCGACTGTAGCTGGTGGTCCTGGAGTGTGGTGCGTGTGCTGCCTCCGTGGATCATGCTGGGATCTAGTCCAGCCCATTTCTGCCACTGCCACTGGGGCTTGCTTGGCTGGTTTCCTTAATGCGCACACACCTGAACCTGCAGACCAAGCCTGTGGACCCGACCGTGGAGGGGGGCGCACAGGTGCAGCAGGTGGTCAACATAGAGTGCGTGTCCGACTTCACGGAGGCGCCGGTCCTCAGCATTCAGTTCAGGTCAGCGTGTGCGCTCCGGGCCAAGGAGCGTGTGTGGGCGCTTGAGCTGCAGTGGCCCCTACCACGCCCCCACCACGCCCTTTCTGAGGGGACCGAGGGGCTGCGGGTGTGGTGGTGCATGGGTGTGGCCTCAGCTGCTGCTGCCTGCAGCTCTGCAGAGTGCAGGAAATGAGGGGAGGTGAAGCCCCAGGCTCTGGGACGGCAGGCGGCACCCAAACGGGGCCTGCTAGGATCTTTATGGGCACTGCAGGGCCCACCTCATGGGGTGGCAGACAGCTAGGGTCCCCGAGCCACCTCCCTGGCTTGGTGCCAGATGACAGCCGCAGGGCGAGGGCAGCTGGTTTCCCTCAGACACTGGCCTGGGGGTGCGCTTTTGTGCAGTAGAGCTCAGATCATACCACTGCTTATTTTTTAAAACATAGGGTTTTCCTGTTCTGACTGTTTGCTACTTCCCCTTTTCATTGACTACAATAGAGCGTATACGGGCAGCCTGTCCCCTGCTGGGTGTCTGCAAAGTTAGGAATGTTTAGAAAAGCACACTTCATTTTTTTTTTTTTTTTTTTGAGACAGGGTCTTGCTGTGTCACCAGGATGGAGTGCAGTGGCGCGATCTCAGCTCACCACAACCTCTGCCTCCCGGGTTCAAGCAATTCTCCTGCCTCAGCCTCCCAAGAAGCTGGGATTATAGGCATGAGCTACCACGCCTGGCTAATTTTTTTTTTGTATTCTTAGTAGAGACAGGGTTTCTCCATGTTGGTCAGGCTGGTCTCGAACTCCTGACCTTAGGTGATCCACCTGCCTCCATCTGCCAGAGCGCTGGGATTACAGGTGTGAGCCACCACGCCCGGCTTAGAAAAGCACACTTGCTAACATTAAAAATACAGAGAACTTAAGATTGTTGACTGTAAAATTTGGAGACATAGACATGCAAAGTTTTGTTTTATTTGTGCAAAGACCTTTGTGTTTTAAAAGGCAAAAAAAATCACACTATTTACACAGACTTGGAATTCTGGGAAACAGATTACTGGGGAGAAGTGAGGCACTGGGGCGTCCTGCCTTTGTGCACGGCCCTGGCCTGCCCTCCTGCCTGTGGGTGACACTGGACACCGAGCTACCTCGGTCCCCCTCTGGTGCGTGGCAATGGGTGGGCACACCTCACCCAGGCCGTTTCTGGCCCCTGAGGCTCTCGGAGGAGGAGCTGACTGTCTGTGGGCTCTTTCCTGGCCCCTGGGGCTCTGGAGGAGGAGCCAACTGTCTCTTTCTGCTGCTGCTCACAGGTATGGGGGCACCTTCCAGAATGTTTCCGTGCAGCTGCCCATCACGCTCAACAAGTTCTTCCAGCCCACAGAAATGGCTTCTCAGGATTTCTTTCAACGTTGGAAGCAGTTGAGCAAGTGAGAACCTGTTTTCCTGCAGGGTCAGGGTGGGGGCGCGGGGTCATTTGAACAGGTGGGCTTTGATCTCTGGCCTGGCTGAGAACACTGGCCTTTGTTGCTGTTTCTCAGTCCACAACAGGAAGTTCAGAACATCTTCAAGGCGAAGCACCCCATGGACACAGAGGTCACCAAAGCCAAGGTAGCGCGTCTTGAGGGACCTTGGGGGACACGGGACATGCACCTGCAATGGCGCTGGCCCTCATTCTCCTGTTTCTTTGGACAGATCATAGGATTCGGTTCTGCACTTCTAGAAGAAGTTGATCCCAATCCTGCGAATTTCGTGGGAGCTGGAATCATACACACGAAAACCACTCAGATTGGATGCCTGCTGCGCCTGGAGCCGAACCTGCAAGCCCAGGTCAGGCCCTAGGGAAACGGCTGAGCACGCTTGAGTGGATTCTGATGGTTCTCGTGCTGACACACGTAGATCTCCAGGGCAGTTCTGGCAGCTGCGACAGATGTGTGCCCGTCTAGCCCCACCCCATCAGTATGTGGTCAGGTCCCAGCCTCGCCACAGCCGGCCACGGGGAGCCTCATCCCGCCATGGAGCAGCCTGGGCCTGGGCTGTGGCTCTCCCAGCTGCCGTGTGTGTCAGAAGCTCTTCCTCTCGGTGACTGCCTCGTTGCTTCTTGCCACATCCTGTTCTGTCGACGGACGCCTGTCTGTGTTTCACTTGGGCAGCACCCAGGATGTTTGTGCTTAGCGCTGCCAGAGCTGCCCCCAGCTTCCCCAGGTGGCCGCACCACTGCACACTCCCGCCAGCTGCATGTGAGGCACCAGGTGCTCTCAAGCCAGCCTGCAGTTTCTGTGCTGACTGTTGTGTGGTGCTCAGGCCTCTGCTGAGCTGTGGGTGCCTCCAGTGCCCGTTCCCTGGGTGTGGCCCACGGGGTTCCTGCATGGCAGGGCTGGACCTGCGGGCCTGTGAGCCCCGGCGTGCCCGCTGACCTGCTGTCCTGCTCTGCCCTGTTTCAGATGTACCGGCTCACGCTGCGGACGAGTAAGGAAGCCGTTTCCCAGAGATTATGTGAATTGCTGTCGGCGCAGTTCTAGTGGCGAGGAGGGAAGGCCAGGCTCGTGTGTCTTGCGTTTCCTTCGTCTGTGCTGTCTGTCTTCCTGGCCATCATGCAGATCGGCGCCCCGTGTCCAGTGTCATAGCACGTGGCGCCTCCCCGCCCCGCTGCTCCGGACCCCTCCCCTCTGGGCTGGACAGGAACACGCGTGTGTGGCTCAGGAGAAAAGCTCAGCCTGGACTGAGTGGCAGCCACGGCAGAAGGTGGATTTTGGGATCAGTTTTTATAAAAATCAAGACAGTTCTGTGGTTAAATCTACAAATTAAAGGGAAATTAGAAGTTGGCGTGAACGTGGCGTTTGTGGGAGTGTTGCTGAGCTGCCCCATGCTGCTGGTCACCTGCCTCGGAGCTTTTGGAAGCAGCAGTGTGGCTGCACATGGCGGGGGCTGCACCTCAGTGTGGCTGTCCTGGTGGCTGTGCGCCTGGCATCGTCCCGGGCCCTTGGGAGGAGCACGGCTGCCCCGGGTTTGCCGCAGCCCCAGCTGGACAATCTTCCTGGTCAGGATTTTAATCTAGAATTTAGAAACATTTGTATTTGTAATGATTTCTGGCAAAACCACGTCCTGGTGGAATGTCATGGTTTTTCTGTCCCAGCTCCTGTTCGGGAAGGGCATCTGTCAGACATGCAGCCGGGGAGGAGCATCCTGCCGGCCCCATGAGGCGAGCTCACCGCCTGCCTTCGGGCTCCGATGAGTGCCCTGGCCCCGCGGGGCCCCCAGGACTCCAGGGTAAAGCGTGCGCCGTGGTGCAACACTCTCTTTCCTGTCAGAGTGGGCGTCCCCAGGCCACGGTGCAGGCCTGAGTGCTTCCAGTTAACTGTCTAGTGGTCTTGGTGGGAAGCTTCTGCGTGGTCAGGAAGTGAAGGGGCCGCTGGCCCCGCGCCTGTATGCCACCTGTGGCTTGGCTCTCACCTGTCGTCTGGACTCAGCACCCAGGCTGCACATCTGACCCTGAGAGGCGAGAGAGTGGGCCGGCTGAGGAGCAAGACCCTGCGCTCTGGCCCCAGGATGAGGGCCTTGTCTGTCCTGAACACGCCCAGCACTGGTTCCTGTTTGTTGACGTGCTGCGGAGGCTGGAGGGTGGGCGGCCGCACCTGCGTGAGGCTTTTGACCTGGCCGTCAGCCTCTTGCTGTGCGGGTCCTGGGGTGGCTGCAGGGGCTCGCGGACCCCTGGGTCCCCACACCGTGCAGTGGTGCAGCCTGCGGTGTCTCTGCTCTTCTGGTGTGTTGGACTTTGATCACAGGGCAGCCGTGTCAGTGACCTGCACCCCTCACACTGGCCACTCTGGGTCCTGCGGTGCCAGGTGTGACTCACGCAGTGCTGGCCGGTGCTCTGACATGGGTGGCACCTGTAGGCTGCGTGTGCTGCCATCCGTCTTCCGCGCCCCTTAACCCCTCCCATCATCGGAGGAAAGGCTGCTCCCCAAGGCACCGCTTCCCCATGGGGCTCTGCAGAGGGCCCCTCAGTGTGGTGCTCCTCATCAAAGAAAAAGGCTAGGACAGTGCCTGGATCATGCGCCGTCTTTGGGGGAACCACCCCACGTGACCCTGTGGCTCCCCGGGGCCATGTGAGGCACGGACCTCAAGGTCCCCGCCGTGTTGGAGGTGGGCCTGTCCTTGGTTCTGCCCATTGGATTTTGGGTGTGTGGTGGAGCTTTTGGGGACTTAGGTCCTGTGGGAACCCCTCCAGCCTGGCCTCGGGTTTCCCTCCCATTCTTGGCAGAATGGGCCTGCCAAGCTGCATGTGGGTGTGAGGGGGCCGCACATGGGATCCTTTAGTCGATCCTACCACAGATGGGGCAGAGGGGCCCTCGGGCAGATGGGGGTAGCCCCTGGGGGATGGTGGCTTTGCCAGAGATGGGACAGTCCTGGTGCAGGGAGCGGAGGGCCCGGGGCCAGAGCCAGCTTCTCTTCTCAGCCCAGCCCCAGAGTGCAGAGCCCACAGGGTGCCGGTGTGGGGTGGGTGCCTCAGATCGAAGGGGCTGGGGAAAGGCAAAAGCAATGCTCGGGGGCCAGTCTCAGTGCCTTGACAAGAACCAGTTTATTTGGAGTCTGTGGCCAGGTGAAGCTGTCTTCCCAGGACAAGCTGCTGGGGACGGCGTGGTGCTGGTGGGGAGGGGGCTCCTGGCTGGCTGGGAGCTGGGGGTGGCTGCCCCACCTTCCCTGCCACTCTGTGTCCTCCCTGACCCTGGGAGGCCCCTTCTCTGGGCCGGTGCCTGCCTGGGCCTCTTGCCCCCAGCTCTTCACAGGTTCCCATGTTGTCCCCGCCCCCGATGGGTCTGGCCCAGCACCTGCTCCACAACCTCATCTGCAGCGTTCTGGGCCCAGCAGGGCTGGGGTCCAGTTCAGAGGCTGGGAGGTGTTGGACAGTGGACAGGGGTGGTTGGGAGTGCCCTGTGTGCCTGGGAGGGTCCGTGGCCACTGCCTGCCTCAGTCCCACTCTGCTGGGTCAGGGTCTGCAGGGGTGTGGTGGTCTGAGCCTCTGCTTGGCAGCCTCTCTCCCACCAGTGCCTCAGATGAGCCACGGCCGAGGGCTGTTGGGGGCCAGGGCTGCGTACCAGGAACGCAGCTGCCGGCACGAGCAGGAAGGGGCTGGTGGGAGGGGTTGTCCTTCTCTGTCATCTGCAGCCCTTCACTCCCAGGAGACCAGGCAGCGACCCCGCTAGTGTCCACAGCTCACAGAGCTGCACACGCAACGGCTAAACACCTGCAGGATGAGCACGAGCCGCCGGCCAGGCGCACTGGGGTCTGGGCAGGGCAGCTCGAGCTGCTGCTCGTGGGAATGGAGCGGGCGGCAGCAGCTGCAGCGGGCATCCAGCTGCTGGGTGTCAATGTTGAAGCTGCCGAGAAGCCAAGACAGAGCAGGGGCTGTGGCTGCTGCAGGGCGTGGTGCGCCTGGAAGGCCCTCCCTCCCCAGGCCGGCTGCTCCAGGAGGCCTGGGCCTCCTGCTGACCTGGTCCCAGGGCCAGGGCAGGCAGTGGGCAGCTGAAGCGCCAAGTGGCTGACCTGACTGGGCAGCAGGTGCCTGTGTGGGAGCCCCAGCCCTGTCTTGGCACCTCTCTGGGCGGGGTTTTGAACCTTGCTGGCCGTGTTGTGGCCTTGCCTTGTGGACTCACCTGGCGGAGGAAATGCAGACACCCTCACAGTGGGTCACTGTCACATTGGCCACGCAGCCCTTGAACGTGATCTCCTCCTGCTGCTCCTGCACGCTGCAGACCCCTGGGAGCGGAGTTGGACAGTCAGCAGCGCCCCGGGTGGCATGGAGCGAGGAGGGAGGGGGTCCCTGGCTGGGGACCACGTCCTCACCTGCCTCTGGACCTTCCTGCCCAAGGCATGGCCTCCCCTGGTGGAGCCCCACAGAGCTTAGATCTCAGCCATGCACAGAGGCGAAGGCTTGCAGCCTCCTGCTTTGTTTTTCCCTCAAAGTTGCTGTGCTGGAGTCCGTCAAGGACGTTCTCAGAGGACTTGGCAGATACTGAGCCCTGGCCTGTGTGAGCCACCCGGGGGGCCCAGCTTCCCTGATGCCCAACCCCAGGCCTGGACACCGACCTCTGGGCATGGGAATCTCTGGTGGGCCGGACCCAGCACCTGCAGGGGGCCGAGGACATGGTGTCTGTGACGCCAGAGGGGGACAGATGGTGTTGCGGGTGCTCCGCGGGCCCCAGCCGGGGAGGAGGGAAGTGGAGCAGGCTCCGTGGTCTGGGATTCTGGAAGGGGTGGGGTGAGGCCCATGTGGAAGGCCCAGCCAGCCCCACTGAGAGGTCTGGGAGTGTGGCAGGTAGCATGCAGCTGGCGGGTTGATGTAGACAGTAGCAGCGTCCACATTAGAATCTACCACTGTGGAGCTTGGGTTTAAAAGTGGAATAGAATTCCTGGGCAAGGGCTGGTCGCTGCTGCCCGTGTGCCCTCCCCGGCTGTGCCCAGCTTTGTTTCCTGGAGCCTGCCTGCCCACGGCAGAGGGCTTTCTTTGGGAGGGGGCAGGACTCTGGGTGCCTCCACGGGCCCTGTGGTCTGCAGCTGCCCTCCCCTTCCAGCTGGCTCCTGCTCCCTTACCTCTGCCTCTTGGGGTCACCTCCCTGGTGACCCAACTCCTGGTCTCAGGGAGGGACCCAAACCAAGATTCCCTCAGCCTGCAGCAAGGAACTGCCCCTCACGGAAGAGGCCATGCAGCCAGCTATGGCCCAGCTCCTAGTGGGGGCCCAGGCATGCAGGGACCCAGTCCCTGGGTGGCTGCTGTGAGAGGAACACCCAGGAGGAAAGGGAGGGACGTCCCTGGAACGCGGGGTGAGGTGGATGTAGACGAGGCCTGAGGTGTGCTCTGTCCCCAGGCGGGATGGGGAGCAGTGGACTAGCTCACAGACAGGAGGCCAAGTGGGGGCCGGGAGGAGCAGTGGCCGAGAATTGGCGGAAGCACCAAGGAGCAGGCGGCCCGGTCACCAGGGCCAGCTCCACCTTCAGCAGCTCCCCTGGGGCGAGGCAGGGGTTGTGTTGGGCTTTTGTCTCTCTCTCTGGACTTGGAGGGAGGGCTATGTGGCTTGAACCCTGGGCTCCGGCCAGCCCTGACATCTGTGAGCACCCACAGGGGCAGCTGTGGAAGGCTTCTGGTGGGTGTCCCTCTGAAGGGAGGCCGGGAGTGCAGCAGGGACAGGGGAATGAGTGAGCCGGCGCAGGGAAAAGAAAGGTTAGTGGGGGAGGAAGGCCCAATGGGGGAGGCCAGGCACTTGCTGGGTGCCTGGGAGAGGAGAGGAGATGGGAAAGGACCCACAGCTGTGTAGGGAAGGTCGGGAACAGGCATGGGAACCTGGGACCTGGGACCTGGGACCGTGAGGGGTAAGCTGAGGCAGGGGCTGACTGGGAGTCAGCAGCATAGAGGTGGGGACAGGGGCACGGCCACAGAGATACCACTTACTGGATGAGCTGGGCGTAGTTGTCACAAGAGAAGATACTGGGGCAGAAGCAGGGGTGCTTCCACGTGCAGTGAGGGAGCTGGTCAGGAACCGTGTGGTGCGCAGCGAGGTGGGACCAGGGTGCCTGGTGGTGAGGTTGGTGATGGGAGAGCTTGGGATACCTGTCACCCCCGAGGTGAGTGACACGAAGCCTGGTGTAGGAACTCGGGTGGTGAGAGAAGTGAAGCTCCAGGTGGTGGACTGAGAAGAGACGGCAGAGGTGGGGTGGGTGCTGGTCGTGGTGCTGTGCGTGGATGGAAATGCTGTGGTGCTGGATGCAGTGGGAGTGGATACGGGGAGCAGAGTGGAGAGGCCGACAGGAGGGGAAGTTGTGTGGGGGAGGGAGGCCCTGCTGGTGGTAGAGGCAGCTGGAGAAGGAGAAAAAGGAGGCACAGACGCCGACGCAGCTGTGGAACGAGTGAAAAAGGAGGAGTGGGAGCCTGAGCTCAGGCTTGTGGAGTGCACGGGCGCAGACACCACTGAGGAAGATGAAGTCTGGGGAGAGGAGTGGGAGGGGGAAACGTGAGAAGTAAGGGAAGAGGGTGCAGAGGCTGGCGGGGAAGACGAGGAGGAGTGCAGCTGATGAGTTGCAGAAACTGGAGTGGTTGGAGAACGTGAATGGGGCAGTGGTGTGGTGGCAGAAGACGATGATGGTGGCCTTGAGCTAGAGTTCTGAGGTGACCAAGAGGAGGAGGATATGAAGGCAGTAGAGCCTGTGGCTGTGCTGAATGAGCTGTGGGCGTGGCTGGTCCCACTGGTGGTGGCTGTCATTGGTGGGGCTGTGTACATGGATCCTGTGGCCTCAACAGTTGTCTGTGGAGGAATAGTGTTTATGGGGGTTGAGTGGATGGAGGGGGAAGTGGACATTGGTGGGTGGGTAGGGGTGATGACCGTGTGACTACTGGCAGTCACCGAGGAGGTGGAGAAATGTGGAACGTGAGTGGAAAGTGTGGTCTCAGGGTGTGGTGGGGTTGGATGGGTAGTCGTGGTCTTGAAGGATGTTGCAGTTATAGGACCAGTGGAAGACGCGAAACTGCCACTGGTAGGTGTGGAGTGTGTGGTGAAGGGCGTGGCTGGCCTGTGGCTGGAAGCTGAGGTGCTGTGGGCCACAGGGGTGCCGGTTCCTCTACTAGTGGGGTTTGGAGTGATATTGGTGGTAGAAGTTGGGGTGGTTTCAGGATGGTGTGTGGAGGAAGCGTGTGAGCTGAGGGATGTAGAGCCTGTGGCTGTGCTGAATGAGCTGTGGGCGTGGCTGGTCCCACTGGTGGTGGCCGTGATTGGTGGGGCTGTGTGTGTGGTCCCTGTGACCTTGACTGTTGTGGGTACTGGCATGGTGCCTGTGGGGGTTGAGTGGATGGAGGAGGAAGTGGACATTGATGGGTGGGTAGGAGTGATGACTGTGTGAGTACTGGGAGTCACTGAGGAGGTGGAGAAAGGTGGAACGTGAGTGGAAAGTGTGGTCTGAGAGTGTGGTGGGGTTGGATGTGTAGTCGTGGTCTTGAAGGATGTTGCAGTCATAGGACCAGTGGAAGACGCGAAACTGCCACCGGTAGGTGGGGAGTGTGTGGTAAGGGGTGTGGTTGGCTGGCTGCTGGTGGCCGAGGTGGTGGTGGCCACAGGGGTGCCAGTTCCTCTACTGGTGGTCTTTGGACTAACGGTGGTGGAATAACTTGGGGTGGTTTCAGGGCGGTGTGTGGAGGAGGCGTGTGAGTGGAGGGGTGTTGGGGTTGTGGCTGTGCTGAATGAGCTGTGGGCTTGACTGATTCCACTGGTGGTCTCTGTAATTGGTAGGGCTGTGTGTGTGGATCCTGTGGTCTTGATCGTTGTCTGTGGAGGAATGATGCCTGTGGGGGTTGAGTGGATGGAGGGGGAAGTGGACATTGGTGGGTGGGTAGGAGTGATGACTGTGTGACTACTGGGAGTCACTGAGGAGGTGGAGAAATGTGGAACGTGAGTGGAAAGTGTGGTGTGAGGGTGTGGCGGGGTTGGATGAGTAGTGGTGGTCTTGAAGGATGTTATAGTCATAGGACCAGTGGAAGAGATGGGACTCCCCTCCGTAGCAGTGGAGTGTGTGGTGAAGGGTGTGGGTGGTCTGCTGCTGCTGGCCGAGGTGGTGGTGGCCACAGGGGTGCCAGTTCCTCTACTGGTGGTCTTGGGAGTAACGGTGGTGGAAGAAGATGGGGTGGTTTCAGGACGGTGTGTGGAGGAAGCGTGTGAGCTGAGGGATGTAGAGGTTGTGGCTGTGCTGAATGAGCTGTGGGCGTGGCTGGTCCCACTGGTGGTGGCTGTGATTGGTGGGGCTGTGTGTGTGGTCCCTGTGACCTTGATCGTTGTGAGTACTGGCAGGGTGTGTGGGGGGGTTGAGTGGATGGAGGGGGAAGTGGATATTAGTGGGTGGGTAGAGGTGACGATCTTGTGTGTACTTGGAGTCACTGAAGAGGTGGAGAAATGTGGAATGTGAGTGGGAAGTGTGGTCTGAGGGTGTGGTGGGGTTGGATGGATTGTGTTTGTCTTGAAGGATGTTGTAGTTGTGGGACCAGTGGAAGAGACGGGCTTGCTCCCTGTAGGTGGGGAGTGTGTGGTGAAGGGTGTGGGTGGCCCATGGCTCGTGGCCGAGGTCGTGTGGGCTACAGGTGTGCTGGTTCCTGTACCAGTTGGCTTTGGAGTAATGGTGGTGGAAGAAGTTGGGATGGTTTCAGGACGGTGTGTGGAGGAGGCGTGTGAGTGGAGGGGTGTTGGGGCTGTGGCTGTGCTGAATGAGCTGTGTGCCTGGCTGGTCCCACTGGTGGACTCCGTAATTGGTAGGGCTGTGTGTGTGGATCCTGTGGTCTTGACCATTGTCTGTGGAGGAATGGTGCCTGTGGGGGTTGAGTGGATGGAGGGGGAAGTGGAGATCGGTGGCTGTGTATGTGTGATAATCATGTGAGTACTGGGAGTCACTGCGGAGGTGGAGAAAGGTGGAACGTGAGTGGAAAGTGGTGTGTGAGGGTGTGGTGGGGTTGGATGGGTTGTCGTGGTCTTGAAGGGTGTTGTAGTCATGGGACCAGTGGAAGAGACGGGCTTGCTTTCTGTAGGTGGGGGTGGGGAGTGTGTGGTGAAGGGTATGGGTGGCCCATGGCTCGTGGCTGAGGTCGTGTGGGCTACAGGTGTACCAGTTCCTGTACCAGTGGGCTTTGGAGTAACGGTGGTGGAAGAAGTTGGGATGGTTTCAGGATGGTGTGTGGAGGACACGTGTGAGTGGAGGGGTGTTGGGGTTGTGGCTGTGCTGAATGAGCTCTGGGCTTGACTGATTCCACTGGTGGTCTCTGTAATTGGTAGGGGTGTGTGTGTGGATCCTGTGGTCTTGACCGTTGTCTTTGGAGGAATGATGCCTGTGGGGGTTGAGTGGAAGGAGGGGGAAGTGGACATTGGTGGGTGTGTAGGGGTGATGACTGTGTGAGTACTGGGAGTCACTGAGGAGGTGGAGAAAGGTGGAACGTGAGTGGAAAGTGTGTGAGGGTGTGGCGGGGTTGGATGAGTAGTGGTGGTCTTGAAGGATGTTGTAGTCATAGGACCAGTGGAAGAGATGGGACTCCCCTCTGTAGCTGTGGAGTGTGTGGTGAAGGGTGTGGGTGGTCTGCTGCTGCTGGCCGAAGTGGTGGTGGCCACAGGGGTGCTCGTTCCTCTACTGGTGGTCTTGGGAGTAATGGTGGAAGAAGTTGGGGTGGTTTCAGGATGGTGTGTGGAGGAAGCGTGTGAGCTGAGGGATGTAGAGGTTGTGGCTGTGCTGAATGAGCTGTGGGCGTGGCTGGTCCCACTGGTGGTGGCCGTGATTGGTGGGGCTGTGTGTGTGGTCCCTGTGACCTTGATTGTTGTGGGTACTGGCACGGTGCCTGTGGGGGTTGAGTGGATGGAGGGGGAAGTGGACGTTGGTGGGTGGGTAGGAGTGATGACTGTGTGAGTACTGGGAGTCACTGAGGAGGTGGAGAAAGGTGGAACGTGAGTGGGAAGTGTCGTCTGTGGGTGTGGCGGGGTTGGATGTGTAGTCGTGGTCTTGAAGGATGTTGCAGTCATAGGACCAGTGGAAGAGATGGGTCTGCTCCCTGTAGGTGTGGAGTGTGTGGTGAAGGGCGTGGGTGGCTGGCTTTTGGTGGCTGAGGTGGTGGTGGCCACAGGGGTGCCAGTTCCTCTACTGGTGGTCTTGGCAGTAATGGTGGTGGAAGAAGATGGGGTGGTTTCAGGATGGTGTGTGGAGGAAGCGTGTGAGCTGAGGGATGTAGAGCCTGTGGCTGTGCTGAATGAGCTGTGGGCGTGGCTGGTCCCACTTGTGGTGGCCGTCATTGGTGGGGCTGTGTGTGTGGTCCCTGTGACCTTGATCGTTGTGAGTACTGGCAGGGTGTGTGGGGGGGTTGAGTGGATGGAGGGGGAAGTGGATATCAGTGGGTGGGTAGAGGTGACGATCTTGTGTGTACTTGGAGTCACTGAAGAGGTGGAGAAATGTGGAATGTGAGTGGGAAGTGTGGTCTGAGGGTGTGGTGGGGTTGGATGGATTGTGTTTGTCTTGAAGGATGTTGTAGTTGTGGGACCAGTGGAAGAGACGGGCTTGCTCCCTGTAGGTGGGGAGTGTGTGGTGAAGGGTGTGGGTGGCCCATGGCTCGTGGCCGAGGTCGTGTGGGCTACAGGTGTGCTGGTTCCTGTACCAGTTGGCTTTGGAGTAATGGTGGTGGAAGAAGTTGGGATGGTTTCAGGACGGTGTGTGGAGGACGCGTGTGAGTGGAGGGGTGTTGGGGCTGTGGCTGTGCTGAATGAGCTGTGTGCCTGGCTGGTCCCACTAGTGGACTCCGTAATTGGTAGGGCTGTGTGTGTGGATCCTGTGGTCTTGACCATTGTCTGTGGAGGAATGGTGCCTGTGGGGGTTGAGTGGATGGAGGGGGAAGTGGAGATTGGTGGGTGTGTATGCGTGATAATCATGTGAGTACTGGGAGTCACTGCGGAGGTGGAGAAAGGTGGAACGTGAGTGGAAAGTGGTGTGTGAGGGTGTGGTGGGGTTGGATGGGTTGTCGTGGTCTTGAAGGGTGTTGTAGTCATGGGACCAGTGGAAGAGACGGGCTTGCTCCCTGTAGGTGGGGGTGGGGAGTGTGTGGTGAAGGGTATGGGTGGCCCATGGCTCGTGGCTGAGGTCGTGTGGGCTACAGGTGTACCGGTTCCTGTACCAGTGGGCTTTGGAATACTGGTGGTGGAAGAAGTTGGGATGGTTTCAGGATGGTGTGTGGAGGACGCGTGTGAGTGGAGGGGTGTTGGGGTTGTGGCTGTGCTGAATGAGCTCTGGGCTTGACTGATTCCGCTGGTGGTCTCTGTAATTGGTAGGGGTGTGTGTGTGGATCCTGTGGTCTTGACCGTTGTGTTTGGAGGAATGATGCCTGTGGGGGTTGAGTGGAAGGAGGGGGAAGTGGACATTGGTGGGTGTGTAGGGGTGATGACTGTGTGAGTACTGGGAGTCACTGAGGAGGTGGAGAAAGGTGGAACGTGAGTGGAAAGTGTGGTGTGAGGGTGTGGTGGGGTTGGATGAGTAGTCGTGGTCTTGAAGGATGTTGTAGTCATAGGACCAGTGGAAGAGACGGGACTCCCCTCCGTAGCTGTGGAGTGTGTGGTGAAGGGTGTGGGTGGTCTGCTGCTGCTGGCCGAAGTGGTGGTGGCCACAGGGGTGCTCGTTCCTCTACTGGTGGTCTTGGGAGTAATGGTGGAAGAAGTTGGGGTGGTTTCAGGACGGTGTGTGGAGGAGGCGTGTGAGCTGAGGGATGTAGAGGTTGTGGCTGTGCTGAATGAGCTGTGGGCGTGGCTGGTCCCACTGGTGGTGGCCGTGATTGGTGGGGCTGTGTGTGTGGTCCCTGTGACCTTGATTGTTGTGGGTACTGGCACGGTGCCTGTGGGGGTTGAGTGGATGGAGGGGGAAGTGGACGTTGGTGGGTGTGTAGGGGTGATTACAGTGTGACTACTGGGAGTCACTGAGGAGGTGGAGAAAGGTGGAACGTGAGTGGAAAGTGTGGTCTCAGGGTGTGGTGGGGTTGAATGGGTAGTCGTGGTCTTGAAGGATGTTGCAGTCATAGGACCAGTGGAAGAGACGGAACTGCCACCGGTAGGTGAGGAGTGTATGGTGAAGGGTGTGGTTGGCTGGCTGCTGGTGGCCGAGGTGGTGGTGGCCACAGGGGTGCCAGTTCCTCTACTGGTGGTCTTGGGAGTAATGGTGGAAGAAGATGGGGTGGTTTCAGGACGGTGTGTGGAGGAAGCGTGTGAGCTGAGGGATGTAGAGGTTGTGGCTGTGCTGAATGAGCTGTGGGCGTGGCTGGTCCCACTTGTGGTGGCCGTCATTGGTGGGGCTGTGTGTGTGGTCCCTGTGACCTTGATCGTTGTGAGTACTGGCAGGGTGTGTGGGGGGGTTGAGTGGATGGAGGGGGAAGTGGATATCAGTGGGTGGGTAGAGGTGACGATCTTGTGTGTACTTGGAGTCACTGAAGAGGTGGAGAAATGTGGAATGTGAGTGGGAAGTGTGGTCTGAGGGTGTGGTGGGGTTGGATGGATTGTGTTTGTCTTGAAGGATGTTGTAGTTGTGGGACCAGTGGAAGAGACGGGCTTGCTCCCTGTAGGTGGGGAGTGTGTGGTGAAGGGTGTGGGTGGCCCATGGCTCGTGGCCGAGGTCGTGTGGGCTACAGGTGTGCTGGTTCCTGTACCAGTTGGCTTTGGAGTAATGGTGGTGGAAGAAGTTGGGATGGTTTCAGGACGGTGTGTGGAGGACGCGTGTGAGTGGAGGGGTGTTGGGGCTGTGGCTGTGCTGAATGAGCTGTGTGCCTGGCTGGTCCCACTAGTGGACTCCGTAATTGGTAGGGCTGTGTGTGTGGATCCTGTGGTCTTGACCATTGTCTGTGGAGGAATGGTGCCTGTGGGGGTTGAGTGGATGGAGGGGGAAGTGGAGATTGGTGGCTGTGTATGTGTGGTAATCATGTGAGTACTGGGAGTCACTGCGGAGGTGGAGAAAGGTGGAACGTGAGTGGAAAGTGGTGTGTGAGGGTGTGGTGGGGTTGGATGGGTTGTCGTGGTCTTGAAGGATGTTGTAGTCATGGGACCAGTGGAAGAGACGGGCTTGCTCCCTGTAGGTGGGGATGGGGAGTGTGTGGTGAAGGGTATGGGTGGCCCATGGCTCGTGGCTGAGGTCGTATGGGCTACAGGGGTGCTGATTCCTCTACTGGTGGTCTTGGGAGTAATGATGGTGGAAGAAGTAGGGGTGGTTTCAGGACGGTGTGTGGAGGAAGCGTGTGAGCTGAGGGATGTAGAGCCTGTGGCTGTGCTGAATGAGCTGTGGGCGTGGCTGGTCCCACTGGTGGTGGCCGTCATTGGTGGGGCTTTGTGCGTGGACCCTGTGACCTTGACTGTCGTGGGTACAGACATGGTGCTGGTGCCTGTCGGATTTGAGTGGATGGAGGGGGAAGTGGACATTGGGGGGTAGGTAGTGGTGATGATTGTGTGAGTTCTGGGAGTCACTGAAGATGTGGAGAACGGTGGAACCTGAGTGGGAAGTGTGGTCTGAGAGTGTGGTGGAGTTGAATGGATCGTGGTGGTCTTGAAGGATGTTGTAGTCGTAGGACCAGTGGAAGAGATGGGATTGCTCCCCGTAGGTGGGGAGTGTGTGGTGAAGGGTGTGGGTGGCCTGGGGCTGGTGGCCGAGGTGCTGTGGGCCCCAGGGGTGTTGGTTCCTGTACCAGTGGGCTTTGGAGTACTGGTGGTGGTAGGAATTGGGGTGGTTTCAGGATAGTGTGTGGAGGATGCCTGTGAGTGGAGGGATATAGACATTGTGTCTGTGCTGAATGAGCTGTGGGCTTGGCTGGTCCCACTTGTGGTGCCTGTCACTGGTGTGGCTGTGTGTGTGGATCCTGTGGCTCTGACCGTTGTCTGTGGAGGAATAGTGCCTGTGGGGATTGAATGGGTGGAGGGGGAAGTGGACATTGGTGGGTGTGTATGGGTGATGACTGTGTGACTACTGGGAGTCCCTGAGGAGGTGGAGAAAGGTGGAACGTGAGTGGAAAGTGTGGTCTCAGGGTGTGGTGGGGTTGCATGTGTAGTCGTGGTCTTGAAGGATGTTGCAGTTATAGGACCAGCGGAAGAGACAGGACTGTTCCCCGTAGGTGGGGAGTGTGTCGTGATGGGCGTGGCTGGCCTGTTGCTGGTGGCTGAGGTGCTGTGGGCCACAAGGGTGCTGGTTCCTGTACCAGTGGGCTTTGGAATAATGCTGGTGGTAGAAGTTGGGGCGGTTTCAGGATGGTGTGTGGAGGAAGCATGTGAGCTGAGGGATGTGGAGGTTGTGGCTGTGCTGAATGAGCTGTGGGCGTGGCTGGTCACACTGGTGGTGGCCGTGATTGGTGGGGCTGTGTGTGTGGTCCCTGTGACCTTGACCGTTGTGGGTACTGGCACGGTGCCTGTGGGGGTTGAGTGGATGGAGGGGGAAGTGGACATTGGTGGGTAGGTAGTGGTGATGATCGTGTGAGTTCTGGGAGTCACTGAAGATGTGGAGAACGGTGGAACCTGAGTGGGAAGTGTGGTCTGAGAGTGTGGTGGAGTTGAATGGATTGTGGTGGTCTTGAAGGAGGTTGTAGTCGTAGGACCAGTGGAAGAGATGGGATTGCTCCCTGTAGGTGGGGAGTGTGTGGTGAAGGGTGTGGGTGGCCTGGGGCTGGTGGCCGAGGTGCTGTGGGCCACAGGGGTGCTGGGTCCTGTACCAGTGGCCTTTGGAGTACTGGTGGTGGTAGGAATTGGGGTGGTTTCAGGATAGTGTGTGGAGGATGCCTGTGAGTGGAGGGATATAGAGGTTGTGGCTGTGCTGAATGAGCTGTGGGCTTGGCTGGTCCCACTGGTGGTGGCTGTCATTGGAGGGGCTGTGTGTGTGGACCCTGTGGCTCTGTCCGTTGTCTGTGGAGGCATGGTGCCTGTGGGGGTTGAGTGGATAGAGGGGGAAGTAGACATTTGTGGGTGTGTAGGAGTGATGACTGTGTGAGTACTGGGAGTCACTGAGGAGGTGGAGAAATGTGGAATGTGAGTGGAAAGTGTGGTTTCAGGGTGTGGTGTGGTTGGATGGGTAGTCGTGGTCTTGAAGGATGTTGCAGTCATAGGACCAGTGGAAGAGACAGGATTGCTGCCTGTAGGTGGGGAGTGTGTGGTAAGGGGTGTGGGTGGCTGGCTTTTGGTGGCTGAGGTGGTGGCCACAGGGGTGCCAGTGCCTCTACTGGTGGTCTTGGGAGTAATGGTGGTGGAAGAAGCTGGGGTGGTTTCAGGATGGTGTGTGGAGGAAGCATGTGAGCTGAGGGATGTGGAGGTTTTGGCTGTGCTGAATGAGCTGTGGGCTTGGCTGGTCCCACTTGTGGTGGCCGTGATTGGTAGGGCTGTGTACGTGGATCCTGTGGCCTTAACCGTTGTCTGTGGAGGAATAGTGCCTGTGGGGGTTGAGTGGATGGAGGGGGAAGTGGACGTTGGTGGGTGTGTATGGATGATGACTGTGTGAGTACTGAGAGTCCCTGAGGAGGTGGAGAAAGGTGGAACGTGAGTTGAAAGTGTGGTCTCAGGGTGTGGCGGGGTTGGATGTGTAGTCGTGGTCTTGAAGGATGTTGCAGTCATAGGACCAGTGGAAGAGACAGGACTGCCGTCTATAGGTGGGGAGTGTGTAGTGAGGGGTGTGGGTGGCTGGCTTTTGGTGGCTGAGGTGGTGGTGGCCACAGGGGTGCCAGTTCCTCTACTGGTGGTCTTGGGAGTAACGGTGGTGGAAGAAGATGGGGTTGTTTCAGGACGGTGTGTGGAGGAAGTGTGTGAGCTGAGGGATGTAGAGGTTGTGGCTGTGCTGAATGAGCTGTGGGCGTGGCTGGTCCCACTGGCGGTGGCCGTGATTGGTGGGGCTGTGTGTGTGGTCCCTGTGACCTTGACTGTTGTGGGTACTGGCATGGTGCCTGTGGGGGTTGAGTGGATGGAGGGGGAAATGGATGTCGGTGGGTGGGTAGAAGTGATGATCTTGTTCGTACTTGGAGTCACTGAGGAGGTGGAGAAAGGTGGAACGTGAGTGGGAAGTGTGGTGTGAGGGTGTGGTGGGGTTGGATGTGTAGCAGTGGTCTTGAAGGATGCTGCAGTCATAGGACCAGTGGAAGAGGCGGGACTGCCACCTGTAGCTGTGGAGTGAGTGGTGTGTGGCATTTGTGGCGTTGCGTCTTCTGTAGTTGTTCTTGTGTGCGTTGTCCTCTTCGTGGCTGTGGGCCTCGTGGGTTGTTCTGGCCGTGGGGTGGTTGGGCTTGTGGTGCTGGCTGCGGTTGGATGTGGGCCTGTTGTCTGAGTGGCCGTTGTGCCTGGCAGTTCCTGATGGGTGGATTTTGCTGTGGGAATTGGTGAAGCTGTCATCATTCTTGTCTTTGTTTCTGTACCCTGACCTCTGCTGGACTGTTCCTTTATCCGTGTGACGTTTTCTGGCCTGTCTCTGCCTCTGGTTCTGTGAAGTGGCCCCTCCTGAGCCCTCCAGCCTGCGCGTGTCTCCGTGTCCTGCTCTCAGCTCAGTGTCATCACCCTCAGTGCAGCCTCTGCTCTGGGACTGCAGCCCGGGCCACACTTGCTTTCACTGTGGCTCCCTGTAGCTCTGGTGGTGGCCCCTGCCCTCCTGCACCTTTACTCCACAGGTCTGCCTCTGTGGGTGCTGGTATCCCTCCCTTGCCTCCAGCTCCGGCCTGCACACTGGCGCTGCCTCCCTCTTGCCCTCTGTGAAGTACAGGGTCTCCTTTGTGGCTGAATCACTGAATGCAAGCTGGAGGTGGGACTGGGAGCATTCAGGAGCGCTGACGTCCCATGGCACCGTGACTTACCCAGCGTGGGGCTTGTCCCTGATGTTGCTGGTATTGGTGGTGTCGCTGTGGTTCGTGTCGTGGACTGAGCTGTGGACTTTGTGGCTGGGCTGGTGGTGGATGCCGTGGCCCAGGTCGTGGCCTGGGTCACAGCGGGTTTTGTGGCTGTCGACCTCAGCGTGGCTGTGGGAGTCTGCCCTGATGTGGCTTGAGGGGTGATGGCTGTGGTCGGTCTCAGTGGTTCTGCAGAGGACAGCCACCCGGAACAGCCCCTTGCTTTGGGTCTGTATCTCCGAGGCTCGTGTCCCAGCCCCCTGCCTTGTGCCTGGGGTCCCTGGCCTGCTCTCTGGGACTCAGCCTCCTTGGAGGGGCTCCTCTTGCCTTTGTTAGGCCTTCTCGCTGTTCTCCTGGCTGTGGTGGCCAGAGCCAGGCAGTGACCACACCCTCATGGGACTGTGGCTGCCCCATGCCCACCCCTGCTCAGCTTAGCGGACTATTTCCTCTCCACTCTGGGGTCCCTGGGTGGTGGATGGGGTCCTGCTCATTGTTGGGGGGCAGGCTGCCTGGCAGAGGCCACGCAAGTCCCACAGGATTTCCAGTGACAGCATCTGGCATCACGGAATGGCCCCTTGCAGTGAGAAGCTTGTCTTTAAAACTTTTTCAGAAAAATTCCATTTTTCTCCCAAGCATAGGAAATTCTGCACTGAAAGTCTGCTTAGCTGGGAGGCGGGGCCACATGTGCACCCACCCTAGAGGCATGCCAAGGACCCCCCTGCAGCTGCCCTTTCCACGGGCTCAGCCAGAGGCTCCTTACCTCCCGAGGAGGCCGTGGGCTTGGAGGGCGTGAGTGTGGCTGGGACGAGGGGTGTCTGGGTGGGGCCAGCAGTGGTGCTTTTGGAGCTGGGTGTGGGTCCAGTGGAGCTGAGGAGTCTGATGGTCGTGGCTCCCATCGTGGGCCAGACTTGTGTGGGTCGTGAGCCTGAGTGGGGCAGACCCGCCTTCAGGGCTGTAGGGCACCAGTGCATCTTTGGGGAGCAATCTCCCCCCTGCCTGCTGGACCCTGAAGCCGGGGAGCCTCACAGGGCCAATGTGCTGGGCATGCGGTTCAGGGCTGGCTTGTGGCCTCTGAGTGCAGCATGGCTCCTGGCTGGGCCTTCTGCATGGCCGGGGTCACCACTGTGTGCTCGCCTGTGGGTCCAGCCTGGGCCACGGGGACCGGGCTGGCTGTGGGCTGAGCTTCCCCCACCGCCCCCGCTCTGATTGCCAGGTTAGACCCGGGAAGGACGCAGTGCCCCCTGCCCCCTCCCTGCTTCCCACCCTACAGATTTGTCCCGGTAGCCAGGGGGAGCCCAGGAAAGGGTCTGCATCACCTTGGCACCTAGTGTGCATGCAATCACCTGTGATGGGCGGCTGCGGTGTGGTGGGTGGCACTGCAAGAAGAGGGGGTCAGCTCCTTGTGGCACTCACGGCCTCCCCACCCCTTGGGGCCTCGGGAGCTCCGAGGACCTGAGTCAGAGATGCTCGCCAAGGCCGGGGTGGAGGGGATGGGAGGGGCTGGGAGCACCCCTTTCCCCTCTCTCCCCTTCCACTTCCCAGGACGATCCCCTCTACCCCCTGGCACCCTGCAGGCCTGGTGAGGGTAAGGGGAGCTGGGGGACTGGTGGAAGAGGGGACGGGAGGGCCCAATTGGGTTCAATGCTGTGATTTTCCCTTCGTCTGCTCCATGGGCTGGGGCTGCCTGAGTCTCTGGGAGTCTCAGCACCCGAAGGGGCCAGGGTTCCAGGCAGCAGAGTCCCAAAGCTCACGGAAAGGCTCCCAGCGCCGGGGCCCTCTGCCTTGCTTGTGAGGTGCGGACGTGCCTCCTGCTTGTGTGCAGGGCAGGGGTTCTCAGGGAAGCAGCCTGGACTTACCGCATGGCATGCACACGCCCTCCTCGTGGTCGAAGTACTCATCCTGGGAGCAGTTGTAGCAGCCTAGAGTGGAGAACGGCCAGGCTCTGTGGACCTGTGGCCAGCCAGGCGCACCTGCGTGTCTCCTGTCCTGGTGGCCTGCGTGTCTCCTGCCCTGGTGGCCTGCGTGTCTCCTGTCCTGGTGGCCTGCGTGTCTCCTGCCCTGGTGGCCTGCGTGTCTCCTGCCCTGGTGGCCTGCGTGTCTCCTGCCCTGGTGGCCTCCTTTCTCTCTGCCTTTTTTGTTTGTTTTCTTTTAAGACGGAGTCTCGCTCCATTGCCCAGGCTGCAGTGCAGTGGTGTGATCTCAGCTCACTGCAACCTCTGCCTCCCGGGTTCAAGTGATTCTCCTGCCTCAGCCTCCTGAGTAGCTGTGATTACAGGCGCGTGCCATGATGCCCAGCTAATTTTTGTACTTTTAGTAGTGGTGGGGCTTTGCCATGTTGGCCAGGCTGGTCTTGAACTCCTGACCTCAGGTGATCTGCCTGCCTCAGCCTCCCAGAGTACTGGGATGACAGTTTCACCCCTCAAGCCTTGCTCTAAGCCACACCTTTCACGCCATGCCTCCCTCAGGCCTTGGTCCCTCACCCGCTGCTCATCACCCAGGGCTGGGGCTTCAGAGCTGTCTTCCAGTCCTTGCCTCTCCCTGGACCTCAGACACCGCCCCTCTCCTGTGCTCCATGATGCCTGGACGTGCTGCCCGAGGCAGGGGCCTTGCACTGCCCTCCTGAGCCCAGCATGTCTGCCCCTGCCCGTCTGGATGGCTCCACACACCACCTTCCTCCACCAAGTGTGTGGGCCAGCGCCTGTGAATCCCAGGACCGTCCGCACTCAACCTCTGCCTCGGGGCAACCACAGGCCTCACAGAGACCCCTGCATCCTGGCCACGCCCCACCCCACACCCCTCTGTACCCTACACCCCTCTGCAGCCCCATGCCCCTCCCTCGATTGCTCTGCCCGCTGCCCTGGCTTTCTCAAGGGTCCTGGCAGCTCCTCTGGACACCCTCGTGGCTCCTCCTCCTCACCTTTCACATCCTCCCCCACACATCTGCCTCCCACCAAGGGCCCCAACCACCCTGTGGTGGGTGCCTCAGCTGACACTGGGTCTGTCTCCTTGGGCGCCGCTCCCTGGCTGGGAGGGAAGCTCCAGGGTGCAGGGCTGTGTTTTTCGTAAGGCCGGGTCCCCAGGAACCGGCCTGGGGGACAGAGGTGCTCCAGACGCGTCTCTGAGCGAGTGAATGACTGTGTGTGTGAAAGATGAATGTGTGAGTGAAGGGACGTGCAGGAGTGAATGTGTATGTGTGAATGAATGTGCGTAAATGCAGGTGTGAATCTGCGTGAGTGCATGTGAGTGAATGTGCGGATGGAAATGTGTGAATGAGTGTTTGCAAATGAATGTGAACGTGTTTGAACATGAATGAATGCCTGAATGAATGTGTGAATGAGTGCATGAGTGTGAATGAGTGAAGGGGTCCCCTGCGCATCTGTGCTGCCTCCCCGCCACCTGGCACCTTCGACGTTGCTGCCTGGGACGCTCTGTGGCCGGCCGGGGCAGAGGCAGGGCTGGTAGTGCCATGTGCAGTTGGCCTCCTCCGTGTACTGGTACTCGCCGTGGCCGTCCTGCGTGTGGGTGTTGTAGAAGCCGCAGTAGATGGCTGGGAGGAAGGCAGCTGTCAGCTGGCGGGGTTCCCAGCCCTGGCCCTGACCTGGTGGTTCCCTGGGCGTGCGTGGAACCTGAGTGTGGGTGGGGAAGGCCTGGGCCTTCTTGATGAAGCCTCCCCTGGGCAGCTGGGGGCTGGGGGAGGTGGAGGGTGGCCCTGCAGGGCACAGCTTGGCGCCTGTCCAGGGAGAGGGGCCTGTGGGCGAGCCCTGCGCCCGGCCTCAGTGGTGCTGGGTGGTACGATCACTCACGGCAGAAGGCCGGGGTCCTCCAGTCCACGCACACGCCCTTGTCCAGGCAGGCTTGGGCGTAGGCAGCCACGGCGTCGCACAGACACTCACAGTCTCCGCCGCTGTCACACCCGCATGCGTCGCGCACGCAGGCCTCGTAGTAGGGCAGGTGGTACACCTGTGGGGTGTGTGCCCGACAGCATCTGGCTGAGGGAGACGGCTGGGCACCAGGCTTTGCTGCCCGAGGGACCCTCAGTGTGGTGAGGCCGGATGTGGTGGCAAGGGCGCTGGCACTGGGTGAGCAACTCCTTGTGGACCTCAGCACTGACCCCGACCGCCAGCCGCCCTCCCAAAGCCGATGCCAACACAAAGGCCTGACCTGCGTGTGTGCCCTGAGACCCCCCCATCTGGACTGAGGTGCTGCTGACCATGGCCACCGCGGCCCCACCCAGGGTCCGCTCCCCCCACACCACGCTTTCGTTCAGCAGCGGGGGCCAGGCTGTTGCGCTGCCAGGTGCCCCATACTCTCAGCTCTTACTGCCCCCCACCCCCCACCCTCCCCTCCCCCTCCCCCAGCTGCGCACCAGGTCAGGAAGCGTGTTCTGACCACCAGCTCCCGAGCAGGGGGCCCACCCGGCGACACTGCCCCAGGAGGCACATGGCATTGTCTGGGGTGTTGCTAAACTGCCACGGCGTACAACTCGGTCCCCACATCAGGCCCCTGAGCGCAGGCAGAGGGTCTGGAGCTCTCTGTGCCCAGCCCTGGCAGGTCTGGGATCCCCGTGCCGGGCTTCCCTACTGTGAGCCAGGACAGGGTCTGGTCCCCACCCCCGCCCCCGCTGGACATTTGTGGAGGGGCCGGCGTGCGGCCCATGCCCGGCGCCCACCTTGCTGTGGCAGGCGGCGAAGGTCTGGCTGTTGATGATACTGCACTTGCGCTCAGCCCAGGAGCGCCGGAAGGCGTTGAGGCTGCAGGGGTCTGCCACGAAGCTCACGTCCCCGCACAGCGGGCTCTCCTTCCACGAGTTCACAAACTCCAGCTCGCTGGATGCCACGTACTGGCTGCGTGTCTCGAAGTCGTCCTTCATGTTTCCGTTGAAGTTGCCGCACAAGCCGCAGATGGCGTCCTGCAGGCAGCGGCGTCAGGCCGGGCCCCAGGCCTGCGGCATCGTCTCCACCCCTGTGTCAGGCCAGGCCTGGGTGGGCACTGAGCCATGTGGTACCTGAGAGGCTCGGGCGATCCTGATGAGGATGGTCATGTGCCTGTTCCAGATGAGTGTCAGGTTGTACCTCCCGGGGACGCCGACGTCCACGGCAAGGCTCAGAGCGTCCGGCCTCACCCGGAGCTGCACATGCGGCTCCTCCCCGGAGACTGTGTAGTTTCTGTCCGCCAGCACGACGGACAGGCCCTGTGGGGGAGATGTCATGGGGCGGCCTGTGTCTGCCCTGCCTCCCCGGCACAGCCTGGACCAAGCTCTTGGAGGCAGAGCTGCCCGGGTCTGTTATGGCCACGCCTGAGGGTGCCTGCTGAGAGCCAGCTCGGGGCAGAAGGGAAACGGGGCTGAGGGCTGAAGCTTGGGATTCCTGGAGAATCCTTCCCTCCCCTCTGCCCGGGAGACACTCTGCAGCCCCTGAAACCTGGTGGGAGACAAGCCCCTCGGTCCTGAGCGTCTGGCCAGGGAGGGGCAGCAGGCACCCCTCAAGGAGAGGCAGGTGGCGGGTTGCCCTTTGGGGCAGGACCTGGGGGCTCCAGTGGGCAGGGTCCAGCTTCGTGGCAGGGCCCCCACCACCCCTCCTGCCCTGCTGGAGTCTGCTGGCCGCTCACCCCCAGGAAGAGCTTGATGGCCCGAGAGCAGGTGACCCCAGCCTTCCCACAGACCACGTTCTCCGTCAGGATCTTGAAGGTGGGCTGGGAGTCATTGGCACCACAGCCATCCTGCAGGGAGAAGGTGCTGAGGTGGAGCACTGGGGGCCGTGCTGTGCCCCTGGGTCCCCGGCCCCCGCAGCCCGAGCCCGGCGGTTACCGTGGCCAGGAGATACTCGCAGCTGCCGTCAAATACAAAGCGCTGGCCGTCGAAGGTGACGATGTGGCCCTCCCCATAGAGGGTGCAGGTGGACGGGCAGTGGGCGGCCTGTTGGCAGGCCCACCTCCCACTTGAGCAGGTGCTGTGGAGGCAGCAGGTGTGGGTGGTATTGGATGTGGTCCCTGGAGAGGCCAGGCTGCACCTCTGGACGCCCCTGCCTGCGGGACAGCCAGCCCCACCCCGGACGGCCCCGCCTGCCCCACATGGCCCCAGGAGCCCAGAGCGTCCAGAGCAAGGCTGTGTCTCACCAGGTCCTGCAGTCGGTGTGCAGCTCAGCTCCCCCAGGGTAGGAGACCCCCGAGAACTCACACGGGCACTCCTCGGGAGGCACACACTGCCCGTCGGCATTCTCGTAGAGGCCCTTGGCGCAGACACAACCAGGCTCACACTTGGTAGGCACCTGCAGGGAGGCAGGTCAGCAGCCCCTGGGAGGGTGGCCTCAGGTGCTGTTGCCCAGCCCTGGGCCCCTCCGAGTCCTCCCGGCGTGTCTCCCAGGCCCTCTCCTCGAGTACACCTTTGCTCTGCAGCGTTTGTGGGCAGCTGGGCTTCCTCCATTCGCAAAGCTTCCCCCACCTTGTGGAAGGTCCTGGGCCCCTATGCACACGGCTGGGCTACTGTACCCACCTCCACAGTGGCAGCCCACCCTCCCCAAGCTGGCACCGGCCCACTGTCCACCAGCATCCAGCTGCCCGGCCACGGAGCCGCTCCCGCCTCCCTGCTGACCCCAGGCACCCGCCACAGGGGCAGAGTGAGGCCAGGTCTCCAGGGTTTCATGGAAACCCTCTCTTGGCCCAGCTGGTCCGGGCGTTGTGCCCCATCCTACACGACCCTTACACAGGTGACACCGGTGGCCAGCATCTGGCACGTGGGGGCACAGGCCGCCCCGAACTTGTTTTCGGAGGACTGGCTGCAGGACTCGAAGGTCTTGGGGGTCGGACAGGAGGCTGCGGGGAGGGGGGCCGGTCAGGACTCTCAGAGGAAGTAAGGTCCTCACGGTCCCAGCCTGCAGCCCGCGCTGCCTTACGTACCCAGAAACATCTGTGGCCGCTGTGGGCAACTCAGCCGCCCATTGGTGCAGTAGCTGTAAGAGAGAGGCCACATGATCCCGCGGCCCGGGGGGGACCCCCGCCTGGCCCCCCTCATGCCCCCGGCCCCTGTTCGCCCCTCACCAGGTGGCACCATTGATCACGGTGGCCTGCTGGGCCAGGATGAACTTGTAGCCCTCCAGCGTGCAGGGGCACTGGGCCTTGTGCACACACTCGCCCTTGTGGTTCAGATAGGTGCCGTCGGGGCAGTTGCAGCCATCCACAGGCACTGCGCTGGCGTGGCACTCAGCAGCGCGGTCGGACAGCGACAGGCAGGTGCGCTCACAGGCTTGGCTGTGGTAGCTGAAGGTGCTGTTGCCCGTGCAGGGGATGGCTGCGGGGGATGCCTGCATCAGACCCTCAGGGAGGAGGTGGCGGGGGAGGATGCCTTGGGTTCTGCTGCCTGCCTGGGGCCCCAGGACCCCTGCCATGACCCCTGCCCACTGTGACCCCGCTCCAGCCCCACCGGGTGCTCACTGCAGTTCTCCACGCTGCTTCTCCAGCCCCAGAGCAGGACGCCCCGCGAGGAGCAGGCGTGAACATAGTCTCCCAGGGCGGCGCAGATGTGGGGGAAGGTCTCCTCGTAGTTGCAGGCCTGATATACACACCTCTGCGGGCAGAAAGCCGGCATGGGCTGGCAGCAGGCACCCTCCCCTGGGGATGTTGGGGCCCCAAACCTCCCACCAGGGCCAGGATGCCCCTAGGTGCCTGACTGTCAGTCTCTGCTGAGGCTTCCCCCGCAGCCCTCACAGACGCCCTCAGGCCCTCACCTTGTAGAAGGGCGTGGGGTTCACCGTGGCGTGGCACCTCTCGAACACTGTGCCCATCCTCAGCAGGACGGAGCAGTGGGTTTCCGCACACACCTCTGGGGACGACCGGCCGGGGCATGGGTCTCCACCCCTCCCCATTCCAGCCATGGCTCCTCCCAGGGACCCCCCCTCCTCCCTGGTGGCTGGGTCTGTGGTCCAGTCCAGGGGTCTGTCAGAGCCATGGGGTCTGGGGGGCAGCTGGGGGAGTGGGAGGCCAGACACTCACTGTTGAGCTGGCTCATGGAGCAGGGGTCAGTCTCACGCTCCAGAGCAGCTGGACAGTTCCCTGCCCGCCAGGAGTCCACAAACAGCGAGGCGGTGCCCTCAGGGATGCCCAGGCTGGTGGTGAAGTCATCTGTCGTGTCCCCGTTGAAGTTGCCACAGAGTCCTGAGCCGGCAGGCCGTGAGCACGTGTGAGCTGTCCCTCCTGCACCCATTCCGGCCCCCAGGCCCAGAGCTCCCAACCCTCTTGTAACCTCGCCCTGGGTGAGCGCCGGTGCAGGCCACACGTGCCTGTTACCCCTGGGGCTCCCCGGACACAGACGTCGCGTGAGCCTCTCTGGCCAGGCCCCGTAGGGACGAGGCACCAGGGCCACCCGGAGGGGCAGGGACTCACCTCTGGTCTTGCCTCTGAACTGGGGCCCGACAGTGATGTAAGCCTGGAAGACGGGGCGCAGCTGCACCACAAGCTCCAGCCCGAAGCTGGTGGCCATTTGGAGGTGGGTGGACGACTGCCTGAAGACCGTGATGTTGCCTGCAGAACGCAGCACTCAGCAGCCCCCTGGCCCTCCCCGCCCGCGGTGGCCCACCCCGGAGGCTTGGCTCTGGGGGCAGGGACTGGGCTGGGACCTACGAGTCCTGTAGGGCAGCCACTTGGCGCCTCCGTTGTTGCTGACAACCTCGTCCTGAGAGATCACGATTTTGTCCTGGAGGGAAGGTGGCCTGAGTCAGGCTCGGGCACCAGGGAGCAGAGCCCTGCTGGCAGGGACGGGTGCGGGAGAGGCCTCACCTGCCTGGAGAGGTAGACGACAGCCACCAGGGAGGTCTCGGAGTGCGAGAAGCCGGACTTGTCGTATACGGCCATGAGGGTGCCGTCTTCGGGAAGCTGGGGGCTCTGTGTGGGCAGGCGGGGCTCAGCCACAGGTGGGGTCACTGGGGGTGCCCCTTCCCACGGGCCACAGGGCTACCTGGAGGAGGATGTAGGTGCAGGTGCCATGGAAGCGGTAGGGCCTGGCGTCGAATGTGGTGACAAAGGAGCTGCCTTCCAGGGAGCAGTGGCCGGGGCACGGCCGCTCCGTGCACGCCCAGCGGCCCAGGGTGCACTGGCTGTGGGTGGGCGTGGGGGGGACCACGTGGTGGGCAGGGTGAGCCACTGGAGCCAGACAGCACCCCTCCCCCATCCTGGGCCAGTGGAACTCCTACCAGCCTCCAGAGCCTCCTCTGCTGCCTCCCTGCTTGGCAGCCTCCCCCCTTGGCCACCTCCCCCTCCACCTCCTCCCCCCCTGCCACCTCCCCTCTTCACTGCCTCCCCCACTCTTCACTGCCTCCCTTCCACCACCTCACCAGGTTCGGCAGGCAGCTGTCGTGACTGCCCCAGGGGCATACGTGGCACCGTTGAGCACACAGGGGCACTGGGTGACAGGCACGCAGGTGTGGTTATTGGAGAGGTCGTTCAGGACTGTCCCTGCAGGAGAGGGGCTTCTTGGGGCTTGGTGGGACTGACGGCCTCCCACTCTCCCTGGTTTCGGGGAGATGCCCCCCAGCCTGTCCATGGCGTCTCACTCCAGCTGCACTTGCCTGTACGTCTCTGTGCCAGACACTGTGTGTGCCCAGCCCCTTGCACCAACGTGCCCAGCCAGGGTTCCTGGTGAGTGGTGGCCCCCAGCAGGCGGATACACATACCTGTCCCTTGGGCCCAGCTCAAACCCCACCTTCTCTTAGGGGCTCCCAGACCCCAGTGGGCGAGACCCCCCTGCATGTGGTTTGCAGGGTGGTGGTGGCTGGGAGAGCTGCCAGCTGGAAGCATGGCGAGCGTGGGGAGGGGGAGTGTGGGGGGAGGGGGCGTGTGGGGGGAGGAGGAGGGAGGGGATGGGGGAGTGGAGGAGAGGGAGGAAGGGGGAGGAGTGGAGGGGGAGAGGGGATGGAGGGGGAGAGGGGGTGGAGGGGGAGGGGGAGTGGAGGGGGAGGGGGGTGGAGGGGGAGGAGGAGTGTGGGGGGAGTGGAGGGGGCAGTGGAGGGGTGGGGGAGTGTGGGGGAAGGGAGGGGGAGGGGAGGGGGAGGGGAGGGGCCCACCCAAGGCAAGAGGGCTCCTGGAGCTAGGACTCAGACGGCAGAATGTTGGGGTGAGGCCAGTTGGGGTGGGTGAGGTCTGACGCCCCCTTGTCCCCAGGATCTCTCCAGGGGTCCTGGGGGGAGTGAGTGCCTCCACCGCCCTCACCTTCCGGGCAGAAGCAGCCGAAGGTGCAGGTGCTGGAGCAGCTGTGCTGGGGATTGGAACAGGTCTTCACGCAGGCCGAGCCGCACTCCTGGTACACCTGGTTGGCCGGGCACTGACCCACGGCTGTGGGCACATGCGGCTCCGGTGAGAGGGTCCCACCTGCCCTGCCCCTCCCCGCCCCACCCTAGCCGGGGAGAGGACTTAGCCCAGCCCCTCCTCCATCCAGAAGCTGCCGCCAGGATCTCCTGTCTCTCAGAC
The DNA here is from genome assembly GCF_049354715.1 of Callithrix jacchus. Lineage (NCBI taxonomy): Eukaryota > Metazoa > Chordata > Mammalia > Primates > Cebidae > Callithrix > Callithrix jacchus. Next base: position 130,886,789 of record NC_133511.1, on the reverse strand, counting down.
GAGGGGGATGTTGGCGTCTTGTCAGGCGGTTCTGGGGCCGGGAGAGCTGGATCTGCAGCCCTTGGCCTTGCTGTCCCCAAGCCCTTCCCAGAACTCACGGCAGAGGCTGGGGCCCCGCCAGCGGCGGACGGGCTGCTGCTCCATGCTGCACTGGCGGGAGTACTCAGAGAGTGTGGCGCAGCTGCTGTTCCCCGGGCCTGGCTGGGTGGCCACCATGTCTGCCTGGCAGCTCATCACGAAGGGCTCCTTGGGCACGCTGCACTCAGGGGCCACCAAGGTCACAAGCTGGGTGCAGATCTGGGCCTGGGGGCCACTCGGGGTCACAGGGGCAAAGGCCACACCCCATGCCACCATGCCCAGTAGGTTGGGACAGGCTGTCTGTGATGGGGCTGCTCGTGGGGGCCCTTGGTGGCCTTGGAGAGCTTGTCAGACCCGGGGTGAGCCCCCCTGGAGCCCCCTCACTTACGTGCTGGGCCTGCCGGACCGGGGGGCTGGGGATGGCCTCGAAGGCACAGATCTCGCTCGGGTCGTCCAGTTTCTGGAGGGCAGCAAACTTGTGGGGTTCCAGGAGCTTGCCTGGGGGTGCAGGACAGGGGTCAGCACTGTGGGGGTTGGGCCCCAGGGGCTCCCCCCACCTAAAGGCCTCCCAGCCCTGCCCCCCACCTACCCTCCTCACTGACGAACTCGTTGGTCACCTTCCCATCAAAGTTCCCGCAGAGTCCACACATCTGGCCCATGTACTTCTGCTCCACCAGGACCTGTGGGAGGCAGCTCTGCTGGGTGCCGGGGCCAGGGGACCTCGTCCGCTGTGGAGGGCTCTCAACTCCTGCTCCTGGACCCAGAGCCCCTGCCATCCCCCACCCTGCTCGTCTGCAGGTGCTGCCTCTTGAACCTGCCTCTTCTCATGGGAGCCTAACTTTCCAGTGGGGAAGCTGAGTCACCCACAAAACCCAGTCCTGGCTCAGGTTGCTGGCCAGGGGTCCGCAGCTTGGCGTGCAGTGCCTGGCTGCCCAGGGCTGGCCGGGACTCCCGAGGAGGGCAGCCCCTCCTGAGTCCCACCTGCCCCCCAGTGTTGCGGGCCCCAGGTTCACCCTGGCCCCCCGTCCTCACCATGAGGTGGGCGTCCGGGCCCCACATGACCTCCAGCTCCAGCTCCAGCTGCTTGGCCACCAGCCGCACGCTCTGCCCAAAGGGTGTGATCTGGAGCCCGTTGCTCGTGTAGGGCGGGCTGATGACCCTGTGGGGCCAGGGCCGTTGGTGCTCATCCCTCTATCCTCCGGCCCCGACCCCTGGGACCTGGGTTCCAGCCCGCCTGGCCTACCCGATGTCCTTGACTGAGATGGTGCCTTTGCTCACGGTGACGACGGAGGCCCCCAGCTCCACGATGATCCGCGTGATGCTTCCATCTGGGCCTCGCCGCAGCTGGATGCTGAAGGTGGGGAAGGTGTCCTTGCAGGTGGCCGCAAAGATGTAGTTACACGTCCCCGAGAAGTCATACACATGGTGGTCGAAGGTGGAGAAGTGCCCGAGCCCCCATGTGGAGCAGCGGCCTTTGTCCAGGGCTGCGGAGAGAGCGGGGCCGACTCAGAGCCCGGGGTCCCCACCAGCCTGGCCAGGCACTGCTAGGACAGGGCAGGGCAGAGCTAGGGCAGGGCAGGGCAGAGCTAGGGCAGGGCTAGGACAGGGCAGAGCTCACGCATCTCCCTGGCCAGGGTTCTAAGTTGGGGCCAGGCTGTGGGAACCCCAGACATGGGCATCCGAGTGAACACAAGTGGTGTGGCATATGCGAGTCAGCTCCACCGTGGGCACATGTACACGTGTGTGCGTGTGCATGTGTACATATATGTGTAAACACCTGTGTATGTGCAGGGTGTACACGTGTGTGTTGTGTGTGTACACATAGGTGTGTTTTGGGTGTGCATACGTGTGTGTGAGGCATGTCTGTGGGCATTGGGGGTGTGTGTGGGCCTGTGTAGATGTATACAATGTGTATGTGTGTGTTGGGTGTGTGTGACGTGTGTGTGTGATGGGTTTGTGTATCAGCTGTGTGTGTAGGGTATGTATATGGGGTGCATGTGTGTGTAGCGTGTGTTGGGAATGTGTGCATGTGTATGTCGTGCATATGTGTACATATCTGGGATGTGTGTGCTAGATGTGTGTGCATGGGTGTTGGGTGTGTGTCCAGTGTGTATTGGGCTGTGTTGGGTGTGTGTGCATGTGTATGTCAGGTTTATGTGTGCTGGTCCTATGTGTTGGGTTGTGTGTGTGTGTGTGTATGTGTTGGGTTCTGTGTGTCTTGGGGGTGGCCTGGACTCTGGGTCCCTCTCTCCTGCAGACCGGGCCTGGGTGGTTTGGGCAGCATGTGTGTATGTATGTGTGTGTGTTGGGTTGTGTCTGTGTTAGGTTGTGTGTGTGTGTGGGTTGGGTGTGTGTCTCTTGGGGGTGGCCTGGACTCTGGGTCCCTTTCTCCTGCAGACTGGGCCTGGGTGGTCTGGGCAGCATGTATGTGTGTGTGTATGTGTGTGTGTGTGTTGGGTTTTGTGTGTGTGTGTGTGTTGGGTTGTGTGTGTATGTGTTTTCAGTTGTGTGTGTGTGGTTGTGTGTGTGTTGGGTTTTGTGTATGTGTGCGGGTTGGGTTTTGTGTGTATGTGTGTGTTGGGTTCTCTGTGTGTGTTGGGTTGTGTGTGTTGGATTGTGTGTGTGTGTAGAGTTGTGTGTTGGTTTTTTTTTTGTGTGTGTGTGTGTGTAGGGTGTGTCTTGGGGTGGCCTGGACTCTGGGTCCCTTTCTCCTGCAGACTGAGCCTGGGTGGTCTGGGCAGCATGTATGTGTGTGTGTATGTGTGTGTGTGTTGGGTTGTGTGTGTGTATTGGGTTTTGTGTATGTGTGTGTGTTGGGTTCTGTGTGTGTGTGTTGGGTTTTGTGTGTATGTGTGTGTTGGGTTCTCTGTGTGTTGGGTTGTGTGTGTATGTTGGGTTGGGTGTGTGTGTGTTGGGTTGGGTGTGTGTGTGTGTTGGGTTGTGTGTGTGTGTTGGGTTGTGTGTGTGTGTAGGGTTGTGTTTTTTTTTGTGTGTGTGTGTGTTGGGTTTTGTGTGTGTGTGTGTTGGGTTTTGTGTGTGTGTTGGGTTCTCTGTGTGTGTTGGGTTGTGTGTGTATGTTGGGTTGGGTGTGTGTGTGTTGGGTTGGGTGTGTGTGTGTGTTGAGTTGTGTGTGTGTGTGTGTTGGGTTGTGTGTGTGTGTGTAGGGTTGTGTGTTGGGTTTTTTTTTTTTGTGTGTGTGTGTGTGTGTGTGTGTGTAGGGTGTGTCTTGGGGGTGGCCTGGACTCCGGGTCCCTCTCTCCTGCACACTGGGCCTGGTTGGTGGGTGGTCTGTGTGCAGGGTCAGTGGCTGCTGTGCTCTTACCTGTCTGTGGAGAGTCCTTCGGCCTCTGGGGGCCTGGGCTGGCATACGCATCGGGTAGACCTGTGAGGACGGGACCCGCAGTTGGTGCGGGGCTCAAGGCTTCAACAGCAGGCCAAGCACTTGGCCTCCCCTGTCGTCCTTCATGCGCCCCAGCTTCCTGCCCTGCTCCTGTTCACTTCCTCATTCGTCCGCTGATCCCCAGTTCAGCCTGTGCCGTCACACCCTCGGGGTTCGGCAGATGACGGGCACCCTGTACAGGGCACTCACGGCTAGGGCCTCCTAGGCAGGGCAAGGAGGGGCTGGTGTGTGTGGCAGGGGCTTGAGAGCTGAGCTGACAGTGGGCTGTGCCCACCTCCCCAGCTTGCCCGCCTGCTGTCCCTGAGGGGTCTGCTTCCTGTGGGGTCCACGCCAGGCCCCACAGCCAGTTTTCCCTGCTCCCAGTGGCTCTGGGGCTCTAAACATGGGCACTTTCCTGCCTGTCAGCCTTGGTGTCAGTTCTGGCACTGAGGCCATGGTTGCCACAGGAAAGTCCAGACAGCCAGGTCAGGGTGACCCCAGGGCAGGGCCGAGGGAGATGCCGCACCCTGACCCTGGATGCTGGAGTGGGGCTGACACCCCCCAGGTCCCACCCCCTTTGCCCAGAGGGAGGCTTCTCCCACCTCTGGGTAACTCCCTGGCCCCTGGCTCCGGGACTGTGGCCTTATCTGTGTCCCCCATGGGCCCCTGATGCCCGAGAGCTGGTGGGGGACGTGAGCAGGATCCAGGACCTCTCCAGACCCTTCTCAGAGGCCTGCAGAGCTGTGACCGGGCTCCCCTGGGCAAGGCCCCCTGCAGCTCTGTTCCTCCACCTTTCACATGGGGTGGCACTCGGGGGGGATCCCCTCTATACACAGACACCTCAGCTCAGTTCCTGCACCTTTCACATGGGGTGGCACTCGGGGGGATCCCCTCTATACACAGACACCTCAGCTCAGTTCCTGCACCTTTCACATGGGGTGGCACTCAGGGGGGGAATCCCCTCTATACACAGACACCTCAGCTCAGTTCCTGCACCTTTCACATGGGGTGGCACTGGGGGGGGAATCCCCTCTATACACAGACACCTCAGCTCAGTTCCTGCACCTTTCACATGGGGTGGCACTCGGGGGGATCCCCTCTATACAGACACCTCAGCTCAGTTCCTGCACCTTTCACATGGGGTGGCACTGGGGGGGGAATCCCCTCTATACACAGACACCTCAGCTCAGTTCCTGCACCTTTCACATGGGGTGGCACTCGGGGGGGAATCCCCTCTATACACAGACACCTCAGCTCAGTTCCTGCACCTTTCACATGGGGTGGCACTCGGGGGGATCCCCTCTATACAGACACCTCAGCTCAGTTCCTGCACCTTTCACATGGGGTGGCACTCAGGGGGGGAATCCCCTCTATACACAGACACCTCAGCTCAGTTCCTGCACCTTTCACATGGGGTGGCACTGGGGGGGGAATCCCCTCTATACACAGACACCTCAGCTCAGTTCCTGCACCTTTCACATGGGGTGGCACTCAGGGGGGGAATCCCCTCTATACACAGACACCTCAGCTCAGTTCCTGCACCTTTCACATGGGGTGGCACTCGGGGGGGATCCCACTGCAGCAGGTGCCTCATGGCTGTGTCCCCTATGACCCTCACTGCCCTTGCCCTGCCCCAGCTCAGGAGGCTCCCCAAGTCCACTGGCTCTAAGTCTGCTGCCCCAGCACTGTCTGAGCACGGCGGGAGGCTTCATTCCTGCCCCGGCTGTGCTTCCCATCGGCTGGTCCCTTGCCGGCCGTGGGCCTCTGGGCCGGCTGGTCCGCCACCCCCGGTCTCAGCCTCTGGACAAGCGGCAGGTGCACGTTGTTCCTTCTGCGTCCTTGGCGGCCGCCCACCGCTGCCTCCCGGCCCACCGAGGCCCAGGCCCAACGCCCAGCTGTCTGACCTCACACTCTGCTGGCCGAGACCCCTCCAGTGCTGGCTGGGACAGCATTCAGAGAGCGTTTGTGGGGGTGATGGGCGGACACCCCCACGTGGCCCTCCACTCTCTGCAGTGACCACAGCTCAGACCTCCAGGCTCTCTGGATCCCACCACACCCCCTCCCTGGCTCTGGGGTCACGCTCTGCTGCAAGGTTAGCCCCACTCCTGGTACTTATCCCCAAGCTGTCCTAGGTATGCAGGGGGGGCCGGGGTCCCAAGCAGAGGGCACTGCTGGGCTGGCTCAGAGACCTCCCCATCCCCCATGGTTGAAGGGTGTTGCCCAGCGTGGTGGGGAAGGGTCTTCTGGGGAGAGAAGGGGTGGGGGGGCTTGGGGGAGCAGTGGGGTACCCCTGGGGGTCCCACTGCACTCTGAGCCTGAGGCCCCAGGCTGGCAGCAGCTCTGAGGTGAGCTCCATCTTGCCAGTGTCCACCCCTGGAGGCTCCTGGCTATGGAGGAGGGCCAGGGCCAGCTCAGAGAGGAAGGGGGAGCATGGGACCCTTGGACTGGTGCCTTGGTTGGCAAGAGGGTCTACCCAGGCCTCAGGCTGTGGCCACAGAGGGTCCCCTCAGGGCTGGCTCGTTTTAGGGGCCAGGGGCAGGACTGAAGGCTGCCTATGGCAGCCTCAGGGCAGGTGGGTGGCAGAGAATCCAGGATGGTGGTCTCTCCTGGGTCCTGCCTGAGCTGGGTGGGGAGCACGGGGGAGAGGGCAGCCTGCCCGCTGAGGTCCTGAGCCCAGAAGGCCATACACCTTCCCTTCCCTTCCCCCCACAGCGGCTACACCAGGGGAGGCAGTATCCCTACCAGGGGAGGCAGCGTCCCCCACTTCTGTAGACTGGGAACCTGAGGCCCAGGGCAGCAGGGACTGTGCCTCTGCCCCCACACTCCAGAGACCTCTGAAGACTCAGGACCACGCCGAGGGGAGGGAGAGAGCGCCAGGCCTGGGCACCCACACACCTTCCCACTCTGCCTGTGGGACCTCTGGACCCACTCCATCCAAGCTTCCCCCCACTGGCCACTGCCAGCTCACAGGAGGGCATCCCTGTCCAGGACCCATGGGGTCCCTGACCCCAAATGGCAGAGCCCAGCACCGAGGCTGCGGGGGGAACCCGGGGGCGGGTCACTGAGCCGAGGCGGGGCCTCCATCTATCAGCGTCTGTGTGGTCCGGCTGGGGCCCTGTGGTGCCCAGTGCCCCCCGCCACACTCACCAGCGCTGAGCAGGGCCCCGCAGAAGCACAGCAGCAGCCAGCGCTGGAGCATGGCGTACAGGGCAGAGTTGGCTCTGGCCGGGCAGGCCTGCTGCTGCCACCAGTGCAGCTTGAATGGCCGGTCCTGGGTGCCTTATATAGGGTGGCGGGCCCTCCCCCGCCATGCCTGCCTGCACCCCACGGTCCAGCCCGTTAATCACCACTGCCGGCGGGCACAGCGGTGGCCAAACAGGATCTGGGCCTGCTTTATCAGGCCTCACTTTCTGTGGAAAATCCTGCAGGCAGCGCCCGTTATCACCCACTCACAGCAGGGGGTTGACGCACACTCGCCCCCAGAGGTCTTGCAAACACCTCCCGTGTCTTTCGGGGCCGTCCAGGCTGGGCCTCCCCGCTGCCGGCTCAGCGTGGGCACCGTCAGCCACACACCTGGTGGCTGGGATGGACCCGCTGGGGGAGCTGGGGGGCACTGGGGCACCTGCCCTCCCCCTTCTGGGGAGCACCTGGACCCGAGGACCCCCCTGGAGGGTACCAGGCACCACCCCTCACCCTGAGTTCCCCGCCCAGCAGGAAATATCACCTAGTGGGGGACCAGCCCTGCCAGGGGGGTTGGGAGCAGGGGCTCCGCCACAGCGGACAGGCAGTGGCCCTGGGGCTCGGACGGGCCTGGGGAGCTGTGTGCTCTACAGCCTGCCAGGTCCCAGGCTCACTTTTGAAGACCCCTCCTCAGCCTCACCTTCCCCCTGGGGAAGGCTCCCCCCGCCACGGTTTCTTTCCCTACAGCCCTGAGTGCTGTCAGCAGCCGTCTTGGACATGGGATCTCGGCAGGGGGTTGGGGGGTGCACTCCTGACCCCTTCAGGCAGAGGGGCAGGGACTGGGATGACGAGGGCCTCGCCTGAGGGGTAATGTGCCATGCCTGAGGGCCAGGGCAAGGTCTGGTGGTGTCAGGGGGTGGTAGTGCTGGTGGCCGGCAGTGGGGGAGGGAGAGGTGTCTGGCCAGTCACCAAGACTGCCCCAGCCTCGTTTGGGAGTCTGGGGGCCCCTCCTGAAGGGGATTTAGCCCCCCCACCCCCACAGGAACCCTCGCTGGCCTGGGGCTGCTCCCACTACACGCCAACATCCCTCTCTGAGCTGGGACCCCCGAGGCCACCTGGTCTCCCTGGGCCGGGCTTCCCACGTGGGTCTGCACTCCAGTCCCACAGGTGAGCTGGGCCCGCTGGCTGGACCCGGGCCTGCCACCTCCATCCCGCCTGCGCCTACATGCCCGGGGCCGTCCCAGAAGAGGCCCCACATGTGCCTAACGTAGCAGGTGCCGTGTGTTTCACTCAAGTCAGCTTCAGTGTTGCAGAACGTTGCTTGAAATTACAGTAAATTGCTTTCGTAGGAAACTGCTGTACGTGTGCCGCCTGCCCAGGAGCAGCGCACTGGGACGTTCCAGGTGCTCCTGCTTTCATCCGTTCTTGTAGAGATGGGGTCTCACTGTGTTGTCCAGGCTGGTCGTGAACTCCTGGGCTTAAGAGATCCTTCTGCCTTGGCCTCGAACTCTGGAATGACAGGTGTGAGCCATTGCGTCTGACCTTGGCCGTCCCTTCTTAACACACTCAGGGTCCTTGTTCAGGTGAGAAACTGAGGCACAGGAGTGAAGCCCTTGCCCACTCATGCTGAGAGGCTGGACAGACACAGGGCTCACAGCTGGCCCTCGTCTCAGCCCAGGCTTGCAGTGGGGACGATGACAGCAGAGGTCTGAGGGCCCCCTTCCCTGGGTGGGGTCACTGCACTAGGCAGCCGGTGCCAACAGGGACCTCGTGGGCAGGTGGTGTGGCCGGGAGCCCCGTGGCCGTGTCAGCCTAGCAGCTGTGCTTGTCTGGCCGCCTGTCCGGGCTCGTGAGAGCGGAACTCAGGTTATCATAAGGGATCTCATGAGGCTTTGAATGCAGGGGCAGGGATGGGCTGGGGGCGGGAGCTGTTGGACACTTTGCTTCCCCGGTCAGGCCTGCAGGGCTTTGGGGTCCTGGCCACCGAGGCTTCCATGTCCCAGCTGTAAAGTGGCAGAGACCCCTGACCTTGAGGGGCAGTTATGGCCGTGACATTCAGCAAGGAAGTCCCCAGTGTCCCCTAGAATTGGGGGATCCCTGTAGCTTGCACAGGTGTGGGGTGGGTGGGGGTGGATGCCACCAGCCTGCCTGTGGTTGATGCCCGCTTGCAGACATGTGACGTGTGTGTACATGTGTGTGCATATGCCTGTGTGTGCATGTATGCATGTGCATGTGTGCATGCCCGCATGTATGGGCATGTGTGTGCATGCATGTATGCATGTGTGTATGTATGTGCCTGTACATGTATGTGCCTGCGTATGTGTTGAATTTCTGGTAAGAGCTGTGCATCCCAGAATTTATCATCCCCATGATCTCAGGGCAGCTCAGGGTGTGTAGAAGGCCCTGTCCTGAGTCCTGGCAGGGCTCCGCCTGGCACCATGGGGCCTCTGGAGCCTGGGGTCCCTCTCTTCCAGTGCACTCGCTTGGTGGGAAATGGCTGGGCGGCGTTTCTGTCCTCTGCCGGGAAGTGCTTCAACTGGCGGAGCATTTGGGGAGATGAGGGTGCAGGGCCTTGTTCCTGCAGCGACTGGGGACAGGAGCCGTGTCCACCGGCCTGGCTGGAGAGCGGGGCCTGAGGACCGGACACATGGGCAACTGACCCCTCTAAATGCGCAGTGCAGGCCCCGCCCCCATGTCCGTCTGTGAGGCCTGGACCTGAACAGCGGTCACTCCAGGCCTGGCGTGGCTGTGAAGCAGGAGGCAGGGTGGGCCCCGGACCAGCTTCCCGGCTGAGCCGTGAGGGTGGGCGCTGTCTCCTAGGCCCCGGGGCTCCCTGGCCAGGCATGAGCAGACCTTGCCTTGGGCTTGAGGCCTTCTCCCCCGAAGGTGTCTCCAGAGGCTCTGGAAGGGGCTCGGGGCCTGGCTTGCCTCACGGGGGGCCGAGGCCCTGGGTCTGCGGGGACTCCCGTTCACAGAGGCACTGGGATGACCTGTGGGTGGCCCCCCACTGCCCCTCAGCTGGCTCCCCCACTGCCCCTCCGCCGGCCCCCCCCACTGCCCCTCCGCCAGCCCCCCCCACTGCCCCTCGGCCAGCTCCCCCACTGTCCCTCGGTCAGCCCCCCACTGCCCCTCATCCGGCCCCCCACTGCCCCTCAGCCGGCCCCCCACTGCCCCTCGTCCAGACCCCCACTGCCTCTCAGCCGGCCCCCCACTGCCCCTCGTCCAGACCCCCACTGCCTCTCAGCCGGCCCCCCACTGCCCCTCGACCGGCCTCCCCACTGCCCTCGGCCGGCCCCCCCACTGCCCCTCGGCCGGACCCCCACTGCCCCTCGGCCGGCCCCCCACTGCCCCTCGTCCAGACCCCCACTGCCCCTCAGCCGGCCCCCCACTGCCCCTCAACCGGCCCCCCACTGCCCTCGGCCGGCCTCCCCACTGCCCTCGGCCGGCCCCCCCACTGCCCCTCGTCCAGACCCCCACTGCCTCTCAGCCGGCCCCCCACTGCCCCTCGTCCAGACCCCCACTGCCTCTCAGCCGGCCCCCCACTGCCCCTCGACCGGCCTCCCCACTGCCCTCGGCCGGCCCCCCCACTGCCCCTCGGCCGGACCCCCACTGCCCCTCGGCCGGCCCCCCACTGCCCCTCGTCCAGACCCCCACTGCCCCTCAGCCGGCCCCCCACTGCCCCTCAACCGGCCCCCCACTGCCCCTCGGCCGGCCCCCCACTGCCCCTTGTCCAGACCCCCACTGCCCCTCGGCCAGCACCTCCCCTGCCCCTGCCCTTGCCCCGCTGGCCCTGCGGTCAGGTGTGACGTCCCCGGGAGAGTAGGTTGGGTGTCACCCCGAGGCTTGGCAGCCGGTCTTCATCAGATCAAAGGACTGAAAACCGGTGGCTTTGGGGAGTGTTTGGGAAAGGCTTCAGCACCGGGAGTGAGAACGGCCCCCGAGCTGGAGAGCTGCCACCTCCCATCCGAGGCGCAGGCCCAGTGCTGGCCGGGAGAGCTTGTGGCAGCCAGTGCCCAGGTGCGAGGGTGAGGGGGCGAGTCACAGCTTCCTGTTGATCCGGACGCCTGATGTCTTGGGAGGCGCTGACCCTGGGCCAGGTCCCAGAGCACACTGCTTGGGGAGGGGGTGGGAACCCCGAGACCCTGGAGACAGGGTGGCTGGATGCAAGTCCCCCAAGGGGCGGGGACAGGGGACGGCAGGGAAGGGGCATTAGGCCTGCAGGAGGTCACCTGCCCCACCCTCCCTCCAAGGCCCTGTGTGGCTGGGGTGGGGCCGGCCCTGGGTCTCCTCCCTACTCCCTGGTCCCTGAGTATCATTAGTGACCCTACCATGGCCAGCTGGTAGGTCCCCTGTGGTTTTGCCCCCCTGAGCATGTTGAAAAGCTGTCGCTTCCAGTCCAGCTCCTACCTGCAGCCACCCCACCGAATCTGGCCTGCTGTGGCCCCCACCCTGCAGCCATGGATGTGAGAGGAGTGCCCCTCATTCTCCCCAGCACCCAGGGGAGGCCCTGCCTGGCTGCAGCCCTCTCTGACCTCTGGCCTCTGTCCCTAACCCTGCCAACTCCTGTTTTCCACCAGTCTTGCAGACCCCCCACCCCAGCTGCCAGGGTCCACCCTGCCAGAGGTAGAAACAGAACCAGCTGCCTGTCACAGGTGAGGGCCTTCCCAGGGCATGGGGAGGGCAGTGTGAGCCCAGGAGGGCAGCTGTAAGGGAAGGGTGTGCGGCTCACCCGGGCGACCAGCAGCCTGCCCCCCCAACTGAGACCCCGCAGCCCCTGTCCCATGATGCTCAGAGGGCCAGGCACCCCCCCAACTGAGACCCCGCAGCCCCTGTCCAGTGATGCTCAGAGGGCCAGGCGCCCCAGGCACCCACGGTTCTGCACTTTCAGCCTTGACTGGTTGGGGCCTGGGCTGGGATTTGGGGGCATTGTCCCCCCATCTCCCTGGGACCCCTTGTGGGAGCGGGACACTCAGGTGCACACAGCCCCACCCCTGGCCCTGTGCTGCCCGCTGCCCACAGCACACTGTGTGGCCTCGAGTGGACAGATGGTCTCATCTGGCTGTGGGAGGAGCCTGGTAGCCGCTGGACTCGAAGTGGCTGGGATGCCGGGCTGGCCCCCATCCAGGGTGGGTTGAGCAGTGGCCAGTGGGGAGCCCTGCCTGAGGCCGGCAGCCTCATGTTCTGGGAAGGGAGCAGGTCACCTGCCTCCTCCCGGGTCCTTTTCGTCTACTTATGCCCCATGTGGGAAGTGGGTCCGGGTGGAGCCCTCAGGAGCAGGCACATTTCAGCCTGGGGCAAGGTGGGGTACGGGGTGCCGGGGCCATTGTGGGCAGCCCCACAGGAATGGTCCTGGCCCTGTCACCCCTCCCTCCAGGTGGGAGCTTAGCTGGGGCGAGACCCCCACCTCCTGGGGGGTGTATTGTCGACCAGTGGCCTTGGGCAGGCACCCAGGAGAGGCTCACACCGGACTCTGGTACCTCTGAGCCCCACAGTAGGCGGCTGAGCCACCCCCAATGGGCAACCCAAATGCCTCTTCCTCACCCCCGTTCCCACCCATGGGAGGTGGCTGAGTGTCACAGGGGAGGGTGCAGAGCCCCGGCTGCTCCCCAGGAGGAGCAGGACCATCAGACCCACCCCGAGTTGCACCCCCTGCCATGGGGCCCTGGGCAGGCCATCAGAGTGGGTGGCTGTGCCCCCCGAGCCCCGAGGGGAAGACTGGGATCCCGAGGGCTGGGCTGCCCCTCCCATGTCCTGGTGGAGATGTCCACGCGTTGCCAACTCTGGGCCTGAACCCAAGGCGCCCTCATCTGAGCACCCACAGGGAGAGGCTGCAGGGACGGCCGGTGTCCAGCTGCCTGCCCCGCCCAGGTGCTGGAGCCGATAACCAGCGGATGTGGAGTCAAGTGCAAACAGATAAGGGGCCCCCCCGCCCCGAGCTGCAACCCGGGGGCACTGCACTGCCGGGGCGGGGTTATCGGGTGCCTTTGCCTTCAGTGAGTGCAGCTGGATGCGGAGTTAGCGAGGGCTTGCTCTGGGGGTGGCTGGTGAGGGGCTTTGAGGAGTGTGGGGGGACGGGAGGCTGCTGGTGAAGCGGGGGTGGAGGTGAAGCTGGGGCTGAGGCTCACAAGACCACCTCTCTCCTGGAATTCTCATTCCTGTCACGGGGGTGATGTTTGAGGGGGTCCCTTTGGGGAGTCAGGTGGGGCCCCAGAAGCACAAGCCAAATGGCCTCTGAGGGCAGGCGCAGCTCACAGTCCGGGTGAGACAAGGGGCTGCCAGGACCCCCAGGCGAGGGGCAGGACCAGGTGGGGTTGGGGCTAGGTCACCAGGAGGTGTCGGAGAGCAGGCTGGAGGGCGTCCTGGCCCAGAGTGAGCTCGGAGGGGCAGGTAAACTGAGGACGAAGAGCTGGGGGCGGAGAAGGGACCCTGAGCCAGCCTGGGGTTGGTGGTGCCGTGTGCTGGCTCAGAGTCTGCAGGTGTCCTGGCAGAGATGCCAGCAATGGCAGTTTGGCACAGACTCTGTGGAGAATTCGGAGAATTTGTTTTTTTCCCCAGAAAAGCTCCAGGTGTAACAGCCAGACCCGAGTCTCTCTCAAGAATCATGTCCAGGGCCGTCCCAGGCAGCGGAGGTGCGGGCGGGGGGGCAGCCACAGAGCACTGGCAGGTGGGGTGATGGGGAGGGTCCCATCTGGGGGGTCCCAGGGGACACTGGCATGGCTGGTGTGGTCTGTGGAGAGCCAAAGAGTGCCCAGGATCACAACGGCTGGCTGTTCGGGCTGCTCAGGGGAAGTGCAGTGGAGGCCACACGGGCACAGGTGGGTCTCCCACCCACTCACAGCAGGTGCTGGCACAGGGGCCTTGGCCTGCTCCGCTGCCTGCAGCTGTCTGAGTGCTGCATGGCCCAGGGGAGGCCCTGTGCATGTGGGCTGCAGCGTCAGGAGTTGGGGGGCCCAGAGCATGCAGGCCAGGCAGAAGCCTGGGTGCTGCAGAAGGTGGCCTTGGGGAGCCAGAGGCTCAGGCCCTCCCAGCAAGTGTCAGGGCTGATTGTGGCTGAGACTGGTCAGCAGAGCAGCCCACGTCCACCATCCACTGTGTCTGCAGCTCCCCAGGGGTCCCCCAGATGGGAGCACAAGCAGGGTGGCCGAGGAGCACCTCTGACTTACCCACGAAGCCTGGCTCATGACTGGTGGCCAAGGTGCACCCAGGTTGTGGTGGGTAGCGGCCTCCGGTCCTGACGCCACCAACTCCTGCAAGCATGGCCGGGGCCCGAGGCAGCTGTGTGCACACACATGCTCCCAGGGGCTGTTTCTAACAATCCCAAACTGGAAACGACCTATGTGTCCATCGATGGGGAAAGTTCCGTGGTCTGTTGATTTGTGCTGGGCAATTACAAAGTCATTAGCCCACGTGTGTCGACGTCTCGGAGGAGCATGTGCGGCCACTTCTCAGGTGTGGAGTGGCTGGAGCATACAGTTGGCGTCTGAATTTTTCAGAAACTGCCAGACTGTTTTCTGGCACGGCTGTGCCATTCTACCTCCCACCCGTGATGGGAGTTCCGCCACCTGCTCATCCTCCTCTGTGCTCGGCGTGGTCCCCTTTTAGCCACTCTAACAGGCGTGCAGTGGATCTTACTGTGGCTTTCATTTGAATTTTCCTAATGACTGATGACGCTGAGCATCTTTTCGTGTGCTCATTCGCCATCCGCGTATCTTCTTTGGTGAAGTGTCTTCAAGTGTTTTGTCCATCCCCTTTCACACCAGGTTGCTTCGGTTTTGAGAGTTCTTTATATATTCTGCACTGGAGTCCTTTACTAAACACATCCTTGGCAAAGACTCTTCTCCCAGTCTGCGGCTTTTTATTCCTTAATTGTGTCGGAAGATGCTAGTAAGTGTCAAAACTTCTGTTCGAACGAGCCAAAGTTCATTCTTTCGTTCTTTATTTCTTGAGACAGAGTCTCCCTCTGTCACCCAGGCTGGAGTGCGGTGGCACCATCTCGGGTCACTGCAATCTCCACCTCCCAGGTTCAAGTGATTCTCCTGCCTTAGCTTCCTGAGTAGCTGGGATTACAGGCACATGCCACCACGCCTCACTAATTTTTGTATTTTTAGTAGAGATGGTATTTCACCATGATGGTCAGGCTGGCTTCAAACTCCTGACCTTAGGTGATCCATCCACTTCGGCCCCCCAAAGTGCTGGGATTACGGGCATGAACCACCTTGACCAGCCAAAATTCTTAATTTTGACAAAGGCCAATTTGTTAATTTTTATTTTATGCATCCTGCTTTTAGTGTTGTAGCTAAGAAATCTTTGCTTAATCCAAGGCCGTGAACATTTTTTCATTATGAAATGAACTTCTTTATTGCCAGTCATGTTTCTTGCTCTGAAACCTACCTCGATATGAATAGTGCCACTTGATCTTTCTTTCTGCGTTAGTGTGGTTTGTTTTTTCTGTTCTTTTACTCTCAGTAACTGATTTGTGCATTCTGCTTACAGTGAGTTTCTCTGGGCAGCTTAGAGAGTGATCCTGCTTTTTATTCTAGTCCGACAATCCACATCTTTTTATTGGGGGCGTTTAGACTATTACATTTAGTGTAATATCGATGTGGCCAGGTTAAAATCTACCGTCTTGCTGCCTGTTTTCTGTTTCTTCCGTTTGTTTTTTGTCTTTCTTTTCTGCTTTTCTGCCTTTGTTTGGATTGACTCTTTTTCCATGGTTCAATTTTATCCCTTTGTTTGCTTATTGCCATAATTTTAAATTATTTTAGTGGTTGTTTTAGAGTTCATAGTCCGTCTTCACCTTCCAATAGTCTAATTCCACTCCACGTGTGGAATAAGAACCTACGGGCTGGCACGGCGGCTCATGCCTGTAATCCCAGCACTTGGAGAGGCTGAAGCAAAGTGATCACCTGAGATCAGGAGTTCAAAACCAGCCTGGCCAACAAGGTGAAACCCTGACTCTACAAAAGATATAAAAATTAGCTGGGTGTGGTTGTGGGCGCCTGTAGTCCCAGCTACTCTGGAGGCTGAGGCAGGAGAATCACTTGAACCTGGGAGGTGGAGGTTGCAGTGAGCTGAGATTGCGACCTTGCACTCCAGCCTGGGTGACAGAGCGAGACTCTATCTCAAAAAAAAAAAAAAAAAAAAAAAAAGCAGCTGCGTACAATTCCCTTCTCCCAGTATATTGTGCGATTCTTGTCATGTCATACATTTCACTTCTACACACAATTCACAACACACTACATTGTTATTATTTTTGTTTAATGGTTTTTTTGTTTGTTTAATTATTTTTTAGAGGTTTAAATAGTAAAATACTTCCATATTTACCCGTACAATTACTGTTCAAATGCATTATTTCATCGTGTAGCTCCATATTTCTTTCTTTTTTTTTGAGATGGAGTCTCACTTTGTCGCGCAGGCTGGAGTGCAGTGGTGCGATCTCGGCTCACCGCAGCCTCCAACTCTGGGCTCAAGCGGTCCTTCCACTTCAGCCTCCTGAGTAGCTGGGGTCACAGGTGCGTGCCGTCATGCCCGGCTGACACTTTCATTTTTTGTAGAGATAGGGTTTCATCATGTTGGCCAGGTTGGTCTCGAACTTCTGACCTCAGGTGATCCGCCCACCTCAGCCTCCCAAAGTTGGGATTACAGGTGTGAGCTGCCGCGCCTGGCCAAGTTTTCATCAGATTTGAACAAATCTCGGCCATGATTCCTTCGATCTTTCCTGTCCTTCTCTCTTCCTTCGTGGCCCCGTTTCCAGACCTGTGAGGATGCTCGAAGTTTCCCGCCTGTTGCTCACTACTGAGCCGTTGAGTTTTGGGTTCCTTTGTCTTCCTGTGTTTCTGTGACAACGCCTTCGAGTTCACTGTCTCCTCATCTGCCGAGTCACGTCTGGCGTGTTTTCGTCACACGGTCATTTCCGTCTTCAGATGTTTAATCTGGATCCTTTTTGTTTCATGCCTTTTACTAAACATGTTGAGTTTTCAGCGTTGCATTCTGATGACGTGACACCATCCTAACATCTGGTTTAGAGTCTTTTAATTCCAGCGTCTGTGTTGATTTTATGGTTTCGATGAGTTGCTTTTTCTCCCGATACGGGTGGAATTCTCCCCTTCTTTACCTGCCTGGCGAGCTCTGACTGGACGCTGGACTTGGTGAATGTTACCTTGAGGGCTGCTGGATATTTCTGTGCCCTGGAGCTTTGTTCTGGGGCAAAATGAAGGGATTGGAGACAGTCTGGGCCTCCTGGGCCTTGTGTGACTTGAGGGTGAGATCGGAGCAGTGCCGGGTAAAGGGCAAACTACTCCTCACCATAGAGGCAAGACCCCGAGGGGCGCTCTGCCTGCTGCCCGTGACGCTGAGTGGCGAGGTTTCTCGGCATCGCTGGCGGGAGCAGTGCTTTTCCCAGCTGTGTGGGCTCCACCTGCTCTTCCTTCAAACCCCTCAGGGAGTTCCTCGAAGCCTTTGGTGGTCTCCTCCCAGGCACGTGCTGAGCGGGTTCTCTGCTGCTCACGACAGACCTTCTGCAGGTCCCAGGCTTTGCTCTGGGCAGCTCTCTCCCTGCCAGTTTCCTGGGCACTCCAGCTGCCTGGTTTCCCTGCCTCCCAGGTGAGCTCTTCCTGAGCTCCCCTTCCCAGCCCCTTGTCCTGGAAACCCTCACAGTGGTGACCTGGCAGTTTTGGGGCTCCCCGGTGGTGACCTGGGCAGTTTTAGGGCTCCCCAGTGGTGACCTGGGCAGTTCTAGGGCTCCCTGGTGGCGACCTGGGCAGTTTTAGGGCTCCCCGGAGGTGACCTGGGTAGTTCTAGGGCTCCCTGGTGGCGACCTGGGCAGTTTTAGGGCTCCCCGGAGGTGACCTGGGTAGTTCTAGGGCTCCCCGGAGACCTGGGCAGTTCTAGGTCTCCCTGGTGGCGACCTGGGCAGTTTTAGGGCTCCCAGGCAGTGACCTGGGCAGTTTTAGGGCTCCCTGGACGTGACCTGGGCAGTTTTAGGGCTCCCGGGCAGTGACCTGGGCAGTTTTGGGGCTCCCGGGCAGTGACCTGGGCAGTTTTAGGGCTCCCCGGTGGTGACCTGGGCAGTTTTAGGGCTCCCCGGTGGTGACCTGGGAAGTTCTAGGGCTCCCTGGAGGTGACCTGGGCAGTTTTAGGGCTCCTGGGCAGTGACCTGGGCAGTTTTAGGGCTCCCTGGTGGCGATCTGGGTAGTTCTAGGGCTCCCTGATGGCGACCTGGGCAGTTCTAGGGCTCCCCGGAGGTGACCTGGGTAGTTCTAGGGCTCCCTGATGGCGACCTGGGCAGTTCTAGGGCTCCCCGGAGGTGACGTGGGTAGTTCTAGGGCTCCCTGGTGGCGACCTGGGCAGTTTTCGGGCTCCCGGGCAGTGACCCGGGCAGTTTTAGGGCTCCCCGGTGGTGACCTGGGCAGTTTTAGGGCTCCCCTTGTGTGTTGACTGCCTGCCATGGACTGAACGTATGTGTCTCCCTCCCCTCCACTCCTATGTTGAAATCCTGGTGCCCGAGGTGACAGTATTAGGAGCGGAGACTTTGGGAGGTGGCAGAAGTGGCAGAGCCCTCATGAACCGGGTTAGTGCCCTGACCAAAGACGCCCCAGAGGCTGGGCATGGTGGCTCACGCCTGTAATCCCCAGCATTCCGGGAGACTGAGGTGGTCACTTGAGGTCAGAAGTTCGAGACCAGCCTGGCCAACATGGTGAAACCCCATCTCTACTAAAAACACAAAAATTAGCTGGGTGTGGGGGTGAGCACCTGTAATCTCAGCTACTTGGGAGGCTGAGGCAGGAGAACTGCTTGAACCCAGGAGGTGGAGGTTGCAGGGAGCCGAGATTGCACCATTGCACTCCAGCCTGGGCAACAGACCGAGACTCTGTCTCAAAAAAATAAAATAAATAAATAAATAAATAAATAAAGAGAGGCCTCAGAGAGCTCCCTCCCCCCTTCCACCAAAGAGGGAGGTGACCCAGCCAGAAGATGCCACGGGGAGGGGCCACCAGACACTGAATGGCCAGAGCCTTGAAGCCGGAGTGTTCCGGGCAGCAGCCACCGACTGACCCGCTGTGTCCCTGGGACTCTCTTCCCTGCCTGACGTCCAGCGACTGGACAGCTGTTGTTTCCCACATTTCCTGGAGCGTTTTCGCTGCTAAATCCGGCGTTTGCTAGTCTCTTTGCTAAAAATGCTAGTCCTTGATGAGCTGCAACCTTGATACTTTGGAAAAGTAAGAGGGGCACATAGTCACTAAATAAAACCTGGAAAGAGGTAGAAGGGTAGCAGGAAGAGAGCACACCCCAGCCCTGGGGGCCCTGCCAGGCGCCTCCTCCCGGCCCCGTCTCCCTGGCAGAGGGGCTGGGCAGCCCGGACCCACTTCCCACATGGCTTTCCTGGGGCTGCCACGACCCGCAGCACAGGCCTGGAAGGCCTGGAAACCGTTCAACACCAGATGGAGTCTCCCCGTCCTGGGCTGGGAGCCTGAGATCCAGGAGAGGCTCTGACGGAGAACGGTTCTCGAGGGTCACTCTGGAGGACCTCTTAAGGGAGCCCCAGCTCCCACCTTGCCAAAGAGCCTCTGAGCCAGACCTGCCTCCCTCAGGCCTCCAGTTGGTGCCCACATGCAGCCCCTGCCGTGGGGTCACCCTGGGGTAACGGTCTCTCCCCGCCGCACCTGCTCACCTTCTACTGCTGGGTCTTGGCCTCCCTGGGGTGAATGTGGCGCCCCCGCCCCCAAGCCTGGGCCTTGCTGGCCCGCATCAGCCCCCAGCCCTCTGCTCCTTGGCATTACCACAGCCTGCAGAACGCAGGTGAGTTTCCTGGTGGTCGCAGTAATGATGATGATGATGGAAGTAACAGTTGTGACCGCTGACACTGCCACGAGCCGGGCTCAGCACTTTGTGCGTCTGTGCAAGACACTGCTGGGGTCCCGGGCACCCGTCACAGCTCCCAAGGGGCCCCCACACCACCCCAGCACCGGCTGCTCCTTGAGAGATTGTGCTGACTCTTCCGCTTGGCAGCGTTTGAATCTGCTGGCGCAAGAGCTCTGTCACTTCCTCAAAGCCAGGCCCGTGGCTGTGGGCAGAGCTGTGCCATGCCCTGTGGCCCCAGGCCCGGCTCTGGGGTTCTGGCTGGGCGAGGCCTGGAATCTTCTGGGAGCCACCACCCCCTTCTGCAGGAGAATGGGGACGCCTGGGGCTCTCTTTGGACATCAGGAGATGCACGTCCACAGGCTGGCCCCACGCAGGGAACATGCAGGTTCCGTTTCTTCCCACCCCAGAGTGGTAAGTGGGGATTCTGTGGACTCCCTCATCCCCCACTGGCCTCACGTGTCCCGGTGCCCATGTGTCCCCAGTCCCCAGGGTCAGCCACGGTGTGGACTCCACCACCTTCCTCCAGGCCTGAGGTGGGACCCAGGCAGGCTGTCAAAGAAGCTGGCCCGGACCCTCCCTAGGCCTCGGCAGGAAGGAGGCCACCAGGCACCCGGCCTTCCTGATACCTTCCTGATACAGGGCGAATGTCAGGGGACCCCGGCTCCGAAACAGGGAGCAGCAGCTGGACAGGCCTCTAGGGTGGCCCCGGCCACTTTCCCTCTCTCTGGGTCCGAGCTGCCCAGGCAGGGAGGGTCCAGGCCATGATAGAGCTGGGCCGGCTGGGGACAGGGCATTCCCCGTGTGATCCTTGCAGCAAAGGGGTCCTAGTGTGTGCTTCTGACGTCACTGGATTTACCGAAGGTGAGATGGCTCCTGTGCCCACGTCGATGGGGAGACTGAGGCCTGCCCAAGGTCACCAGGGAGGGAGTGGAGAGGCCCTTGGGCCAACTGGAGCCTCCCTGCCCCAACATGCCTCGGTCTCCAGTGTCCCAGGCCTCACGTGGTACCTGAGCCCACAGGAGCCACGCAAGGCCCCACGTACGGGGACAAAGGTGGGACAGGAAACCCCTGTGGTTTGAGGTGGTGGAGGCTGCAGGTCAGTCTCTGGGAGGGCCAGGCAGGAGGTGGGCCCAGCGGGACCAAGAAATGAGGGGCCCACAGCCATGTGTACAGGGCCCGAGCCTGCCCGCCCTGCTGTCGTGCCCCTGCACGGCTCACTCTGGCTCATGTGGCTTCTCCCATTACTCAGGCGCCGCCGGGCCCTGTGGGGCTCAGATGGTCTCTGTGCCACTTAGTGGGGTCACCCTCACGCCTGCCCCCGGCCCCCCCGCCCGGCTTCTCTGCCACTCAGAGCTGTCTGTCCCGGAGCCTCCCATCCATGGGGCCAGAGTGCTTCGGCCTGGCCACCTGTGCTCCCCACGATGGCTGAGAGCCCCCGGAGACCTGGATTCGCCCACACGCAGGCACACGAGGGAACACGCCTGGGCCGCACGCTCTGAGCACACGCCTCTCCCAGCCCTCCTCTGGGCTGCCCTGTGAGCTCCGGGTGCCACCTGCTGGCAGACTGTGGCATCACGGCCCTCTGGAACCTTCCGCAGCACCACACTGGCCATAGGGCTGGCTGCAGCCGGCTTGGGCTGGGCAAGGAATCGATGGCTGCCAGGAGACTAGGGAGGCAGACGTTGCTCTGAGCGCCTGGGGCTGGGGGGTGTCAGGTTGGGGCTGAGGAGCCCCGGCTCCCCGAGGTGGACAGCACTGGGCAGACGTGGAGGAGACATGGGGGCCGCAGCCCTGGCCCCACCGCCCGGCTCTCCCTCTGCATTTTGGGAGCGTGTAAGACCCAAGGATCCTGAGGGTCCCCAAGGCCCTGAGGCTGCACCAATTCCCCCTTTCCTGCTCATTTTCAGAAGCGGCAGTGCCCTGGCCCCTGGGGAGAGGTGGCCCCAGTAGAAAGCCGGGCCTGATGTCTCCCTCTGCAGCCACAAGGCCTGGCCAGGACACTGGGAGCACCACAGACTGGAGACTCAGCTGACCAGGAACTCAGGGGCGGGGGCTCCCTCAGCACCTGGGAAGTTGGGCCCCCTGACCTGGACTCCCACCTAGACACTGTCTCAGCCCAGGCCCGTCTGCATCTCTCCGTCACCATCCTTGGGTCCTCCACTCCCAGATCCGACCCTAGTCCTGGGGCAGCGACACAGCCACTGTGTCCACAGGCCCCACATCCGTGGCACTTGGCCCAGGTTCTGTGTGGCCCCAGGAGAGGGGTTCGGGGGCTGCCACCAGCTTCTGCTGGAGCCCTGGGCCTGCCAGGGGGCATCAGGATTCTGCACAGTGAGGCAGGGGTCCCAGCCAGATAGGAAAGCCCCCCAGGTGCCTCATTCAGGGCCGTGGGCTGAGGACTCTACATATTTACACTGCCCCAGGCGAGTCTGGGGGTGTCCGAGGGGCAGAGAGGTGTCTGTGCCGATTGTCCCTGCCCTGCCCTGCTCTGCCCCACCCTGGATGGCCCTCTTAACTTCTCAAGGTGCTCCTGGCCACCACGGCACAGGCCCAGGCCCAAAATGTGCCCTTACATGGCCCGAGCGCTAGTTGGGGGGGGCTGCTAGTACCCAAGGCCACGCCCTCCCCTCCCTGTCCTTGGGCACCTGCCCCCATGCCATGGCCACAGCTCTACCAGCTTCTTGTGACCCCCGAGGCTCCCCAGGCCCTGGCCCCATGGAGAGTTCCCTCCCCATAAGGGGGGTCAAGATACCCCCCAACCCCTGGCCCCCTAGGAGAGTTATCTCCCCATAATGGCGCTAGACACTCCCCTGTGCTCGCTCCTTGGGAGACTGGCATTGAGCTCCTGGCTATGGGACAGGGTGGGCCACTCTGGGGGTGAGACCAGGCCTCTCCCACCTGGGGCCTGGCTCCGGTCCCTGGCCCTGTCTTTTCTGCTTCCTTCTGCCCACTCATGAGCAAGATGGGGTTGTGGGTGATGGGAGGCCTGGCCACGGAGGCCCTTGTGTGGGTGGCGGTCTCGATGAGCATGTTGGTGGCCACAGCAGTCGCTGCTGCTGCTGCTGGGATGGGCTGGGGGTGACGCCGCCCTGTGCTGTGGTCCCTGCAAGCCACTGTTCCCATGGGGCTGTGTGGTCACAACCTGCCCTGCTGCAGGGGTTTCGCCCCCCCTCCCTGTCCCTGCTGCCCCCTGGCACCTGTGCCCCGGTCCTGATGCCCTGTCCATGTTGGAGGTGGCACCTGACTGGACACGGGTGCCTGGATGCTGGCGCCTCCCCTGTTGTGGTCACGGTCTCCTCCTTGCCCTGGCCCTGTCTGTGACCGCAGGTCTGGTGGGGCTCTTGATGGCCACAGAGGGCAGAGGCTGGGGCCAGGAGGGCACTGTCTCCTGGGGCACAGAGATGCTGGAGTGAGCCATGGAATCATCCATCAGCAGTGGCAAGCTTTGCTGAGCACCCACTGTATGCAGAGCAAGGGTGGGCCAGCTGGGAAGGGCCAGGGAGGACCCGGGGTCCCCAGCATCCACAGGAGCCTGCACCCATGGCAGGGGGCTGCCTGGCCAGCTCCTCCCTCCTCCACGTCCTGCCCTCTCCTTCCCTCTCTCCTGCAGCTCCCACAGCTGTTTGGGGGCCTCTCCTGGTGCCTGGTTGAGCTGCAGGGGGAGATAGGTGTGGACACTGCAGCCCCTCCTGAAGCTGGGCCTGGTGGAAATGACTTCCCCAGGACCTTATCTGGGCCAGAGAGGGAACTTGCTGTTGGGGGCGTGGGGGTCTAGCCACCCTCCCATCCTCTGCATGCCAGGCACCACCTAGGCAGGCCCAGGGCAGGCTACCTGGACACTGTGGACTGCCCAGCTGTAGAGGAGAGGTCCCACAGCCCCACTGAGGCCCAGGCCTGTGCGGCTGAGTGGCCTGAGGACAGCTGGCCCCTTGGTGACTGCCTGGGCCCAGAGGGGAACAGTCAGCTGGGTGTGGCCAGTCCTGGAGGAAGGATCCAGGGACTGCGTCCACTTAGGGACAGGGGGCAGCCTGCAGAGCTCTCCTAGCTGACCAGGGGAGGCCCTGTGGGCACAGGAGGGGCCCCGGTTGCCCACGTGGTGTGTCTTGCCCTGTTCGATGGCTGACAAATCGCCCTTGAATCCATCAGACCCAGTGTGGTCCCAGGGTCCTGACCCTAACATCTCACCCCAGCCTGCCCCACACTTAATTCACCCCAAGCCCCCACCCAAGTCCTTGGCCCTGACACTTTAACCATAGACCAGCCCTAACCCCACGACCTGCCAGCCAGCCTCACCCTAACCTTCCTGCCCGGACGCCTCCTGGTCCTACCCACATCCACCCTCCCCCGGGGCTTGGGGAGGCAGTGGGGGCCCTGGGAGGCTGCCCCCTGCAGAATGGATGGACAGACACGTGGGCACCGGGCCCAGCCCACTCCAGCCCCATTCGTCCTCCCTAGGCACATCCCCAAGGGCCAGAGGGCAGCCTGGGAGCCCTGGACTCCGGGAGGGCTGAGTCCGGGGAGCTGGGGGACGTCACCTAAAACTCTTGATGGAGTCACTGCAGCTCTACGATCGGGACAGTGGGGACAGTGGGGACAGCTGCCCATTTTCTCCACCTCTGGGAACCAACGCCGTTCCCGGCCGTTTCCTGGCTCCCGGATTCCCAGGTTCCCGGAAGATGCCAGCAGGAGGTAGGGCGGTGGAGCTGGACTCGTGCCCACAACAGGATCTGGCCATAAACGCGGTCAGGGTGAGGCCGTGGGGCGGGCGGCCGAGCCTCCTGGTGGACTTTCCCCCGCTCTGGCCCGCAGCTGTCAGCTCTTCTGAGGAACTTCGGCCTTTGTTCGTTCCTTGAAGGAGCTGCTGTGTTGCCATGCACTCCTCGGCAGGCCTGGGGGCTGCACCTGCCGTCCCCCCACCCCCTCCCACACCAGCTCCACCCAGCAGCAGGCTGCAGGCCTAGAGAGGCTGCCAGGGACCAGGCAGGGAAACTGAGGCCCCAGAAAGGCAGGGAACAGGTGCAGGGGCCTGGCGGACAGCGACTCTGGCCTGGGACTGGGCCGGGTGAGTCTCCTCCAGGGCCAGCCCCATCTTGGGCTGAGGACGTTGACAGGAAAGGCTGGAGTGGCCTCTTCATCCGTTTCGGCTCCGAAGGGGCTGAGGGGGGCGGTGCTGACGGAGTTCCCTCCAGCTCCCACCTGGCTGCTCCAGGACGAAGTCCCCACCCAGGCACTGACCTTCACCTGCTGACACTAATCATCCTCTCCCGTGATGGATTGTCTCAGCCGCTCTCCCACATGGCCCATGGGTCCCGGAGCTTCCCCGGATCCTTTCAGGGGAGACCATGGCCCTAAATGATCTTCATAACGAGGTTGAGATGTGGCCTGGCTTCTTCACTGTGCTCCCGTGTGCTCAGATCCCGCGTGTGCTCGGATACCATGTGCTCAGATCCTGTGTGTGCTCGGATCCCGTGTGTGCTCAGATCCCATGTGCTCAGATCCCGCGTGTGCTCGGATCGCGTGTGCTCGGATCCCATGTTCTCGGATCCCGTGTGTGCTCGGATCCCATGTGCTCAGATCCCGTGTGTGCTCAGATCCCATGTGCTCGGATCCCGTGTGTGCTCAGATCCCATGTGCTCGGATCCCGTGTGTGCTCGGATCCCATGTGCTTGGATCCCGTGTGTGCTCGGATCCCATGTGCTCGGATCCCGTGTGTGCTCGGATCCCATGTGCTCGGATCCCGTGTGTGCTCAGATCCCCTGTGCTCGGATCCCACGTGTGCTTGGATCCCATGTGCTCGGATCCCTTGTGCTCAGATCCCATGTGCTCAGATCCCGTGTGCTTGGATCCCATGTGTACTTGGATCCCGTGTGGCCTGACTGGGCAGCTCCTATCCTTCCTGACGCAGCTCCTGGGGAAAGAGGGGCCAGGGTCAATCTGGGGTGCCCCAGGTGCATCAGCGAATGCCCCAAAACCAGGTGCCACTTGCATCCCCTTTAGATGCCCCCATCCCAGGCTCCTGGGCCTCACTAGTCACCCCTCACCTTCCGGTGGGGACTCCAGGCCCTGGCTCCTGTCTGGTTAGAGGCTGAAGGGGTCTGAGCCACACCTGCTCGAGGGGACCTGCAGAGGGGTCTTGGTGTCCTCTGACTCTGTGCCTAGAAGGGAGCCCAGAATGCAGCTGAGGCTTCCCCTGGGGCCCAGGGTGTCCATGTCTGAGCCACGTGTCTGGGCCAGAGTGTGGCTCAGAGATCTGCTGGGACGCAGGGTGAGCTCTCGTCATCCTGTCCCCCCCACTCCAGGCTGAGGCTGGAGGCTGAGGCGGGAGGATTGCAGAGTGAGACAGAGAGTGAGACAGATAGAGACAGAGTGAGACCCTGTCTCTATAAATAAAAATAAAAATCAAGAGGAGCATGTGACTTGTGCAGTCCACGGTGTTCACACGGTAACAGGGTCGGCGCCCGCGTCCCTCGGCAGTCCACGGTGTTCACACGGTAACAGGGTCGGCGCCCACGTCCCTCGGCAGTCCACGGTGTTCACACGGTAACAGGGTCGGCGCCCGCATCCCTCGGCAGTCCACGGTGTTCACACGGTAACAGGGTCGGTGCCCGTGTCCCTCGGCAGTCCACGGTGTTCACACGGTAACAGGGTAGGCACCCACGTCCCTTGGCAGCCCACGTGTGTTCACACGGTAACAGGGTCGGCGCCCGCGTCCCTCGGCAGCCCACGTGTGTTCACATGGTAACAGGGTTGGCACCTGCGTCCCTTGGCAGCCTACATGTGTTCACACGGTAACAGGGTCGGTGCCCGCGTCCCTCGGCAGCCCACGTGTGTTCACATGGTAACAGGGTTGGCGCCTGCATCCCTTGGCAGCCTACATGTGTTCACACGGTAACAGGGTCGGCGCCCGCATCCCTCGGCAGCCCACGTGTGTTCACATGGTAACAGGGTCGGCTCCCGTGTCCCTTGGCAGCCCACGGTGTTCACACGGTAACAGGGTCGGCACCCGCGTCCCTCAGTGGACAGGTCAGGCAGGACCCATGGTGCCCAAAGGAAGCTGGGATGTGCGGGATGGGGGCTCTGCCCAGCCCCGCAGCACAAGTGCCCTGCTGACCCCAGGGACAACGCCCCACTGCAGGCCCTTCTGGTGCCATTCCCTGGGGACAGGTCCTCATCTGCCTCGGGCGCCCTCCACAGACAGGACAGGGACAGGCATCACCCCTCGAGGTTTTCTGAATGTGGACTTGACATTTCTGCCTGTGGCTTTGCCCACAAACTCAACAGCCCCCCACTCTCCATCACGCCCCCACCAGCGTGCTTCCCACCACAGACTGATCCCATGCTTCAGGCCAGGCTCCCAGGGCAGCGGGTCCGACAGAGCGTGGGACAGCCCCCGATGACCAGCTACGGCGCCAGCCGGGAGACCTCTGGAAGGGATGGATGCCACCCTGCAGAATGGACCAGGTGCTCCAGAGTCCTGCTCCAGAGTCCAGGTGCTCCAGAGTCCAGGTGCTCCAGAGTCCTGGTGCTCCAGAGTCTAGGTGCTCCAGAGTCCAGGTGCTCCAGAGTCCAGGTGCTCCAGAGTCCTGCTCCAGAGTCCAGGTGCTCCAGAGTCCTGCTCCAGAGTCCAGGTGCTCCAGAGTCCAGGTGCTCCAGAGTCCTGCTCCAGAGTCCAGGTGCTCCAGAGTCCAGGTGCTCCAGAGTCCTGGTGCTCCAGAGTCCAGGTGCTCCAGAGTCCAGGTGCTCCAGAGTCCTGCTCCAGAGTCCTGGTGCTCCAGAGTCCTGCTCCAGAGTCCAGGTGCTCCAGAGTCCAGGTGCTCCAGAGTCCTGGTGCTCCAGAGTCCAGGTGCTCCAGAGTCCTGCTCCAGAGTCCTGCTCCAGAGTCCAGGTGCTCCAGTGTCCAGGTACTCCAGAGTCCTGCTCCAGAGTCCAGGTGCTCCAGAGTCCAGGTGCTCCAGAGTCCTGCTCCAGAGTCCAGGTGCTCCAGAGTCCTGCTCCAGAGTCCAGGTGCTCCAGAGTCCAGGTGCTCCAGAGTCCTGCTCCAGAGTCCAGGTGCTCCAGAGTCCAGGTGCTCCAGAGTCCAGGTGCTCCAGAGTCCAGGTGCTCCAGAGTCCTGCTCCAGAGTCCAGGTGCTCCAGAGTCCTGGTGCTCCAGAGTCCAGGTGCTCCAGAGTCCTGCTCCAGAGTCCAGGTGCTCCAGTGTCCAGGTGCTCCAGAGTCCTGCTCCAGAGTCCAGGTGCTCCAGAGTCCTGGTGCTCCAGAGTCCTGCTCCAGAGTCCAGGTGCTCCAGAGTCCAGGTGCTCCAGAGTCCAGGTGCTCCAGAGTCCTGCTCCAGAGTCCAGGTGCTCCAGAGTCCAGGTGCTCCAGAGTCCTGGTGCTCCAGAGTCCTGCTCCAGAGTCCAGGTGCTCCAGAGTCCTGCTCCAGAGTCCAGGTGCTCCAGAGTCCTGGTGCTCCAGAGTCCTGCTCCAGAGTCCAGGTGCTCCAGAGTCCAGGTGCTCCAGAGTCCTGGTGCTCCAGAGTCCTGCTCCAGAGTCCTGCTCCAGAGTCCAGGTGCTCCAGAGTCCAGGTGCTCCAGAGTCCTGCTCCAGAGTCCAGGTGCTCCAGAGTCCAGGTGCTCCAGAGTCCTGCTCCAGAGTCCAGGTGCTCCAGAGTCCAGGTGCTCCAGAGTCCAGGTGCTCCAGAGTCCTGGTGCTCCAGAGTCCAGGTGCTCCAGAGTCCTGGTGCTGGCTGCGCAGAGTTCAGCGTCGGGACTGTTCCAGGGGCCTCTCTTCCCACAGAATCCACAGAGAATGTGAGCTTGCTGTCCAGCGGGTGGGGCCGGGGATCCTGGCAGCCAAGGGGACGCCGATCGCCGCAGAGAGAGGTCTGGACCCAGAGTCCCGCCAGGACCAGAGCTGAGAGCGGGCGACCAGCAGCGCCCGCACGGTAACAATGCTTAGTTTTACAAACGTGTTTTTTCTTTTACCGTATATATTTATCACGTCCAGCATGGCATTGGGGAATGTGACTACACTGCCGAACGACTGAGTCGAACCACAGATCACTTCACATCCTTACCGTTTTTTTGCGGTGAGAACACTTACATCTCCTGTCAATGATTTCCTTTTTCCTCTTACTGAGTTTCAAAAACAGAATGTGGTGTCATCAGCTGCAGTAACATCTCTGGAACTTACTCCTCTTGTCTAATGGATTTTTTTTTTTGAGATGGAGTCTGGCTCTTGTCTCCCAGGCTGGGGTGCAGTAGTGAGATCTTGGCTCACTGCAACTCCACCTTCCGGGTTCAAGCAATTCTCGTGCCTCAGCCTCCCGAGTAGCTGGGATTACAGGCACCTGCCACCACACCCAGCTGATTTTTGTATTTTTAGTGGAGATGGGGTTTCACTATGTCGGTCAGGCTGGTCTCAAGCTCCTGGCCTCGGGGGATCCACCTGCCTTGGCCTCCCAAAGTGCTGGGATTACAGGCGTGAAGCACTGCACCTGGTCTCTAAGAGAAACTTTGTAGCCTTGGACCAACCTTCCCCAGTTCCCACCCCCCATCGCCCCGGGTCCCGCCTCTGCTTCTGTGAGTTCAACTTTTCTAGGCTGAACGTCTGAGTGACATCGTGCAGCAACTGTCTTTCTGGGCCTGGCTTCCATCATTCATTGTAAAACCCCGCAGTTCCTCCACGTCGGCACCTATGAAGGTTCCCTCTTCTGTGGAGGAGCCGTTCTCTGATGACGGTGCGCCGTTCCCTGGCTGCGGGACGCTGAGGCTGGTTCCGTGTCCAGCCGTGTGGACAGCGCTCTGGTAAACACAGCGATCTGGTGTCCCTTCCACGTGCTGATGCAGCCTCCACCAGCCATGCCCGGGGTGGGACAGCCGAATCACGTGGTGGTTCTGTTTTTAGTTTTGGGGGAATCTTCGTGCTGTTTTTCCACAATGGCCATACTGACAGACTCCTTTTTTTTTTTTTTTTTTGAGACGGAGTTTTGCTCTTGTTACCCAGGCTGGAGTGCAATGGCGCTATCTCGGCTCACCGCAACCTCCGCCTCCTGGGTTCAGGCAATTCTCCTGCCTCAGCCTCCCGAGTAGCTGGGATTACAGGCACACACCACCATGCACAGCTAATTTTTTGTATATTTAGTAGAGACGGGGTCTCACCATGTTGACCAGGATGGTCTCGATCTCTTGACCTCGTGATCCACCCGCCTCAGCCTCCCAAAGTGCTGGGATTATAGGCTTGAGCCACCGCGCCCGGCCTAGTGACAGACTTCTTACCATGAAATAACGTTAGACTTGTAGAATCATCGTAAAAATCATACGGAGAACGCCGATTCGTACAGGACTTGTATGAACGGCCACACGAGTGCTCAGCTGTCTCTTGCTTCTAATCAGTGAAATTGACCTATCCGTGAAGAGGCCGAAATAAATAAGAGGAGAAGACCCTATGGACTGTTAATTCATTAAGGCAAACTGCAAATCCAAGCTCATCAGGCCCACAGGCCCTGGCCCACCATCCCGGTGTTAAAAGTTCTGGTTGGGGGCGACCTCGGAGCATAATCCAGCCTCTGAACAACGTAAACTAAGACCGCACTCGTCTCAGCGAGTTAACACGCACTGACCTGATGCTTTCATCAGTGGAATAAGTCACCGTGGGTGTTAACAGCACAGCCGAAGCTGGAGTCCGTGTCGGCAACGCCGGAGCCCGTGTCGGCAACGGGGTTTATTGACAAGCTTGAGGGTCAGGATATCCTCACAGTGCTGCTGCCACTCAGGGTTCGTTTGTTCAATGATTGAAGTCCCACGTGACCTGAGTTCAGACTGGAGTAATCCAGGTCAGTTTCTCTCTACTGAGCACTTCTCCCAGCACAAAAGGACGCAAGACATGGGCCTGCTTCATAAAGCGCCCTCTCTCCACAGACCACGCGAGACACGGGCCCGCCTCATAAAGCGCCCTCTCTCCACAGACCACGCGAGACACGGGCCCGCCTCATAAAGCGCCCTCGCTCCACAGACCACGCGAGACACGGGCCCGCCTCATAAAGCGCCCTCGCTCCACAGACCACGCGAGACACGGGCCCGCCTCATAAAGCGCCCTCACTCCACAGACCACGGGAGCTTCATCTAACAAACCATCCCACGCCCGACTCAAGAGCAGTGCTTGTTACGGCAGAGTCTGCCAATTGCATAAAACTTCAGACTTTATCATCAGAGGTTCAGCTCCTCTTAATCGACCTGCTCACCCTCCCCAATGTCATCACGACAGTGATGACACTCTTCGAACGAAAAACCTTAGTCTATAAACGACCACGCAGAGGACCCAACATAGTAGGTCCTACGGGCAGCTTCAGTCATCTGCTGATGTGATTAAACTTTTCACCAAAGAACCCCGAGGCCCTCAACCTCCACGATTCCTCCATGGCTGCTCCACGATTCCTCCGTGGCTGCTCCAGCCCCGGCCCCGTCCTTCACTCTCCTCTTAGGAACTCCATGATTCCTCCGTGGCTGCTCCACGATTCCTCCGTGGCTGCTCCACGATTCCTCCGTGGCTGCTCCAGCCCCAGCCCCGTCCTTCACTCTCCTCTTAGGAACTCCATGATTCCTCTGTGGCTGCTCCACAATTCCTCCATGGCTGCTCCAGCCCTGGCCCCGTCCATCGCTCTCCTCTTAGGAACTCCATGATTCCTCCGTGGCTGCTCCACAATTCCTCCGTGGCTGCTCCAGCCCCGGTCCCGTCCATCGCTCTCCTCTTAGGAACTCCATGATTCCTCCGTGGCTGCTCCACGATTCCTCCGTGGCTGCTCCAGCCCCGGCCCCGTCCATCGCTCTCCTCTTAGGAACTCCATGATTCCTCCGTGGCTGCTCCACGATTCCTCCGTGGCTGCTCCAGCCCCGGCCCCGTCCTTCACTCTCCTCTTAGGAACTCCATGATTCCTCCGTGGCTGCTCCACGATTCCTCCGTGGCTGCTCCAGCCCCGGCCCCGTCCATCGCTCTCCTCTTAGGAACTCCCCTCCCTACGCCAGAGCCTCTAATCAATTTTAATATGGGCCTCCTCTTTGTAGCAGCCACATCAAGCCCAGCGTCTATTCTTTGGTCGGGATGAGCATCCAGTTCAAAGGACGCGTGCGTCGGCGCAGGACGAGCCGTGGCCCTGACGGTTTCATACGAGGTCTCCCCAGCCACCATCTGCTATCAGTTCTACTGATCAGTGGCTCATTGAACTTGTACGCACTCATCACAACGCAAGAATTCCCCTGGCTGCCCCTGCCCTCGCGGCCCCTAGCGGTAACGTGATTTGTCTCCACACTAGCGGAAGCTAACCGAGCCCCTCTTGATCGGTGGAAGGCGAGTCAGAGTTACTCTCAGGCCTCAACGTTGAATATGCCACCCACTCATCTGCCTTCTTCTTCTTTTTTTTTTTTTTTGAGATGGAGTCTCGCTCTGTCACCCAGGCTGGGGTGCATTGGTGCGATCTCAGCTCACTGCAATCTCCTCCTCCCGGGTTCAAGTGATTCTCCTGCCTCAGCCTCCTGAGTAGCTGGGATTAGAGGCACGCACCAGCATGTCCGGTGAATTTTTTGTATTTTTAGTAGAGAAGGGGTTTCACCGTGTTGGCCAGGCTGGTCTCGAACTCCCAACCTCAGGTCATCCACCCACCTCAGCCTCCCAAAATGCTGGGATTTCAGGCATGAGCCACTGCGCCCAGGCTTTGCCCTCTTCTTTATAGCAGAAGACGTGAATATCATAATAAACACCGGAACGACTCCTGTTTTCCTACACGCTACACACTATACTCGCCAGGACTGCACCGCAGTCCTGGCTACCAAGACCCTTCCTCTCACCACCCCATCCTGTGAATCGGGTGGCACATCCTCGATCCGCTACGACCAACTCCTACATCTCTTATGAAAACGCTTCCTCCCACGGACGCCACCACCTTCCTGTACTAACGAATCCCTTAGCTCACCGACTGTTTCCCTCGCCGTCTCACAGGAACTCATCACAATGCTAGGCTCACTCTGATTTCTCATCTGAACAGGCCCAGGAATAAATATACTAGCCCCTCTCCCAATCTTAATTTAAAAAAATAGGCCGGGCGCAGCGGCTTATGCCTGTAATCCCAGCACTTTGGAAGGCCGAGGCGGGCGGATCACCTGAGGTCAGGAGTTTGAGACCATCGCGGCCAACACGGTGAAACCCCGTCTCTACTAAAGATACAATTAGCCAGGTGTGGTGGGCGCCTGTGATCCCAGCTACTCGGGAGGCTGAGGCAGGGGAATTGATCCAATCCAGAGGCAGAGGTTGTAGTGAGCTGAGATTGTGCCCTTGTACTCCAGCCTGGGCGACAGAGCGAGACTCCGTCTCCAAAAAGAAAAATAACCCTCTCTACAGAAGCAGCCACCAAGTATTTCCTTACACAAGCTGCTCACACTCTGGTTACTATTAACGGAAACAACCCCTTCCTAATTAACTCAATTAAGCACCAAACGATCGGCAGTGTCTTTGTCCCCGACACCCACGCCTCTCACCTGACGCTCACGGCCCCAGCAGGACCACCTTAGGCTTCTCGCCAGCAACGGAGCTTAACCACCTAACTGATAAGCTTAAACCCAAACAGCCATCACAGATACTCAGCTTCTCCAGTGTACTAGGAATTCATTCAGCCGGAATCCACCACAATCCCCACTCAGGCCTCTTCAGAAGCCAAAATCTGGCTTCACCTCTCCTGACCTAATTTGACCAGAAAAGTCTACATCGAAGACCATTTCACAAACCCAAGCTTTGGCCTCCATGACTGTATCTACTCAGAAAGGCCTAATGAAACGCTTCTCTTTTTTATTCCATCCCTTCTAACCCTACCCCTAATTATCCAATCTATCATCCCAAGTAATTTCAATCGCGACGTAAATACTAACAAATAATGATCAACCAGCGACCACCACGAATCTGCACCCACGACTGCACGGGCAGCCACGCCCACGGAATCTTCACGCCACAACCTGCCCTCACCTCAAAAATCACCCGACTCTTTACGTGTTAAAATCAGTCGGGATCCCCACTGCATCAGGCTCAGCTATTCACCAAACCAACACCAACTCCATTAACAGTCCTGCTAAGGAAGCCCCTCGGATGTCGGCACCCGACGGACCCACCTCGGGAGCCATTGCCGTGGCAGGGCCAAAAACAACCATCAACTCACACACGTGAATCAAAAAGGCCAGCAACCCCGCGAAAGCCCCACCAAGATTCAACACAACACCACGGCCCTCAGCACCAGTGATAATCGGCCCTAGACCTCCTAGAACCAAAAACACACTGAATAAAAATCTCGTATATGCCATCCCTCCTGCATGGACTGTAAGCAGGACGAGTGACGCGCAGAACCATGGCGGTGTTCCGGCTCGAAGAACGCTAACGCCCGGTCCCCGCGACACACACCCGCTGATGAAGACGGTGAATCGCTAATTTAGCCATCTTCCCACAGCATCTGACGCTTCACATGCTGAAGCTGGGTGCCCGCCTCACGCTCCGGGTCGTTGCAGGGCTGCTTCTGGCCACGCACCACACGTGGGACACCTCAACTGCCTTCTCTTCCGTGGCTGGGATTGGTGTGAACCGTGCTGAATGGTCTATTTTCATGCTAATGCTGCCTCGATGTTTTCTATCTGCCTCTTCTCACCGGCTGCCCGAGGTTTATTCTGTGGACAGTTACATTTCTGCAGACCCGAAATATCAGCATTATCCTCCCACTCACAACGACGGCAGCAACTTTCTCAGGCCTCGTGCTCCCCCGAGGTGGCGTCTGCAGGTGCTGCAGTGATCACATATCTACTCTCAGCGTCCCACAGGTCGGAAGTGACCCAGGGCCACGCATCTGAGGCGGAGGCTCGGCTGACAAAGCCACTGCCCTTTCCTCTCGCCCTTCATCCTCGCAGTCCTAGCAGCTGCTCACCGTCATTCCCACGTGACACAGGATGCGACGACCCCTCAGGGGTTTCACCAGACCCCAACAAGTGACCTTGCACCCCCGCCATACACGTCTAACTTTTCTCCTCCTTCTAATAACTCTAGTACTATTTTCGCCTGGTCTCCCGAGTGACCCAGATAATGACACTTCCAACCTCTGCAGCACCCCTGTCCCCACCCATGTGGTCATCTCCGGGCAGGGGACAGGAAGCTGGGACGGCCGGGCAGGGGGGAGGTTTGCTTTCACCATCGATTCTTTGCCTGTTGAAAACAATTAAAATGAAGGCGGAGACGCGTGGGTCACTTGCGGTCAGGACTTTGAGACTCGCGCTGCCAGCATGGCGAAACCCCGTCTTTCCTAAAAACACAGAAATTAGCCCGGTGTCGTGGCCCGCGCCTGTAGTCCCAGCTACTCGGGAGGCTGAGGCTGGAGAATCGCTTGAACCGGGGAGGCGGAGGTTGCAGGGAGCTGAGATTGAGCCACTGCGCTCCAGCCCGGGCGACAGGGCGACAGAGCGACACTCGGTCACAAAAAAATAAAACGAAAAACAAAAACCCCACAAAAAAAACCCAAAATAATTTAAAAATTAAAAATAACATTTAATAAAAAATAAGGTTTAACATGAGAAATGCTTATACAGTAAAAATAAGGAAAAGTACGGTCATTTAAACACGAGAAGAAAATGGAGTCCACTGTTTGGTCTTTGGGGGAAGAGCACTTTTCCAAGCATAGAGATAAAAAAGAAAAAAACTGACACATTTGTCACCTCCCTAAAAAAACGCGACGCTTCCGGGGACCGGCGTAAGAACAAGGGTTTGATCCCCACTGACGGGGCCCAGGCAGGCGACTCGAGTCCAGCCCCAGAGGCGGAGCTGAGTGTGAGCCACACGGGTGAGTCCACGGCAAGAGCCACACAGAGGGTGTGTCCGTCCCGCTCAGACAGACAGAAATGCGGGACGGGGCGTGGGAGGACCAAGAGAGGGTCACGTGGAACATGCCACAGGTACCCACCAAGCAGAGTTTGCCTTTTGGAGTGCGGGTCATGGAGGGCGCTAACCATCAGGCTGCCCCGCTGGCTGCAACAGAGACAGAACGGGTCTGTGTTAAACTCAAAATCCCAGACCTGCCTGGGTCACTGGGAGGAAGGGACGAAGAGGCCTCGGGAGACTGGCAGGCTACGGCGGGCTTGTCGCTCAAGACCTCCTCGCCCATACAGAAGGTCCGGACAGACCTTCCCCACACTGAGAAATGGATGAGGGAGGGAGATAAAAAGAGGCACAGACCCTAGACGGCCCTTCTCTCAGGGGTGAAGACCCCACAGTGGGAGCCACAGACAGGAAGAATGGACCCCGGGACCCAGCGGTGGCTCTCAGCCGTCGGAGGCGAGGGGCATGCGGGTTCCATGAGGAGCAGCAGAGGCAGAGCGACAGTCGGGCCGGGCTGACCTTTAACCAGTTCTGGGAGGAAAACGGAGAGCGTGGGATAAGTTTCTGGATCTGCGGGAGGCCGAGGCGGGGGCGCCGCCTGAGACCAGGAGTTCAAGACCAGCCTGGGCAATATAGCGAGACCCCCGCCTCTAAAAACTAAAACATTACCTGGGCATGGTGGTGCACACCTGCGGTCCCAGATACTCAGGAGGCTGACAGGAAGATCGCTTGACCCTAGAAGTTCAAGGCTGCCGTGAGCCAAGATCGCACCACTGCACTCCTGCATGGGCAGCAGAGTGAGACCCTGTCTCAAAATAAATACAAAAATCACGTTCTCTGCACATATTTAATTTCCCCAGTATATGGTGTGTGGGAGAAGAGACTGTAACAATCTGCAGGGACAGCTCAGAGGACTGAGGCGTGCGTGTGGGGCCCAGGCCAGCTGAGATTCACAAGCGCTGCTCACCCCCAGGACCCACTGCAGACGAGCAACTGCGCCAGGCCAAGGCGCCCAGCAGCCGGGACCCCTCCCCATCTGAAACGGCACTGCCGCATGGGGACCCCGGGCTGCTGACATGGGACGTCCAGAGCTTCCGAGCACATCTCTGCGTCCTGGATGTTCCATTAGTGAACATGCTTTACCTCGAGACGTGTCGTTTAACTAGAAGGAAGGGTCGGTCTACAGAATTGTCCACAGGAATGTTTAGGACGACGCCAGGAATCTGCCAGAACAGAAGAGAAGGGAAGAGGCCGAATGATGAAGAGCTGCTCGAGGGAGGGGGACACTTTTCCTCCACCCAGGGACTGGCCTGTACTCTGATTTCCATCATGAGCACCACAGCTCTGGGCAGGCTTCGGCGCCCCTCCCAATTCCTGGCACATGCATGAGTCAAGGGCTCCCCCAGTGTCACTGCTGAGGGTGGGGCAGCCCTGGGCCCACAAAGTAAAGATGGAAAGGGCAAGCCTTGCCGCAGGGTCACCCCGAGGCCATAAAATCCTGCTCCTTACACCTCGGGCATTTAATTAAATTGAACAGTGCAATAAAGGAAGGGAGTCATAAAGAAAGCAAATGTCAGCCAGGGACATCCGGCACAGGTCACACCTGGGGTCCAGCCCCACTGGGTGGAGAGCCAGGTCCCTGGGAACCCTGGAGTCCATGCGCCACGGTGCCCAGCTACTGTTTAACACTTTCTGCAGAGACAGGGTCTCCCCAGGTTGCCCAGGCTGGTCTCGAACTCCTGGCCTCAAACGGTCCTCTCACCTTAGGCCCCCAAAATGCTGGGATTATATGTGTGGGCCAGCATTTGGGGAGGCCACGTGCCCTTCCTAGTGTAGCTTATCAGAGTGTCTGTTGCCACCTGTGCCATTGCTGGGGCTGTTAGCCTTGGGGCCTTGGCTAAGGAGGCGTCTGCCAGGCCTATACTCTGCAAAGTTACTATTTTGCTACTTTGTAATTAATACATATCTTACGGAGGATACTTTGCATTTGTGTAAATAACTTGTTTCTCTTCTGCAGCCACTGACTTTAGCTGTAGACAGCTGCCAATCCTGTGGGGTCTGATGGTGATTTTCTATTTACTTCGCTTCTTCTGCAGTAATTTACTGGAATTCTATAAAAATAAGCTGATTCTTCTTTGTTTATGCAATTATTTACTTCACTCTGGGTTCGTAGATATGTGTCGTATTCTTTGGGTTATAATCCAATATGACCTTTCTTTTGTTGCTCTCATTGTTCCAGTGGTGGCCACGGCAGTTCCTTCTCACTGGCTCCGGTGTGCTCTCGTGCTGCGGCCCCATCTGTTTTCTGAGCACATCCTCATTTCCTGGCACCACAAAATGCTCTGGGTTTATCTTGTCATTTCCTTCCCCAGACACCCAGCAACTTCTCTAAGGAGTCCTGGTTCTTTTCATTGGAGAACGGTGTTTAGAAGCCATTCTGGGCATTGGGTGTGGTAATTACTACTGGGGTGTCATTTTTTGTAGACCTTCTCAGGGGAAAATACTAGAAAACACATGTATATACCCTAACCCCTGCACACACACACACACACACACACACACACACACACACACCTCTATCTCATCTATGTCTCTATCCATTCTGTCATCCATCCAACACTTATTGTTTTAAGCCCTTGGTTTTTGGGTGCTTTGTTACGCAGCACTAGCTGACTGATACATGCAGCTGAGATTGTGCACACTCGGTCTCCTTGGCCAGATGGCTTCCTGGAAGGCACTGGTGGGAGGTGAGGAGAGATTTCTGTTTCTTCACCAGCTTTTTCAGAACGCTCCAGCCAATGAGGGGGGTCCAGCCTACTGACTTTAGCACCCCTCCACAGCTGCTACAGCCCACCACTTATTTTGGGACCCCAATACTGGTTCTGCCAACCCTCCCTTTCTCTGTCTTCCCGGGTTCTGGCAGCCCGACCTCTTTCATCTGCTCCCCCAGACCCGGGAGTGGAAGCTGCTTCCTGGTGTTCACAGTGTCAGGTGCCTCGGTGCCCGCCTTCTCCTCCTGCCTCCAGCACCTGGGCACCCAGTTCTCTGCATTGACTTCCTTCTGTTTGAAATGTGAGCGTGGCCGACTGCACAGTGATGGATGCCAGGTGGACTTTCAAGGTCAGTCCGAGGTACGGAAGCTGGAGATGCACTAGCAGGGGGTGAGGAGACAGCCTCAGGGAGGAGGGAACCCATGGTTTAGCCAAAGCAGCCTCTGGAGAAAACCCACGACATTCCACTCCTACCCTGGAAAAGAGGAAGAGCCTCAAAACAACCCTCTCTCTACCTTAAGAAATCAGGAAGGAAAGGGAAGAGCAAATTAAGCCCAAGGCGAGCAGAACAAAGCAAAATCATTGATAAAATGACAAAATGAAACACTAGAGAAAAGTCAACAAAACCAAAAGCTCGTTCTTTGAGAAGATGAGAAGGATGGACGATTCCCTAGCCACGCTGGCGGAAAAAACGGGAAAACAGACAAATCACCAGGATTACAAACAAGAGGGGTGACGCCACAGGTGCTGCAGGTATTAGGGAGGTGACTGGGGACACGGTGAAGAACTTGAGTCAGTACACTCGGCAGCCGGGACAAAACGGACAGGTGCCTCAGAGACGTGACTACCGGACATCTGGCTGAGCAGAAATAACCGGAACGGCCCTATGTGTTAAAGGAATTGAATTATAAATAAAACAAACAAAACCTTCCCGCAAAGAAAACCCCAGGGTCAGATGATTTCACTGGTGAATTCTGCCAAAGAGGCAAGAAAGAAGTCTGTCAGCTCTACACAGACCCTTCCGACAACACTGGGAAAGAAAGGGTTACTCGCAACTTCTCCTCTGAGGCCAGGTCTACCCTGATTTCAAAACCACATGAAAACGTTATAAGGAGACTATGAACCTACGTCCCTCATAAACACAGACGTAAAAATTCTTTTTGGAGATGGAGTTCCGCTCTTGTTGCCCAGGCTGGAGTGCGGTGGTGCGATCTCAGCTCACTGCAACCTCCGCCTCCCGGGTTCAAGCGATTCTCTTGCCTCAGCCACCTGAGTAGCGGGGATTACAGGTGCTCACCACCACGCCCAGCTAATTTTTGTATTTTTTTTAGTAGAGACAGGGGTTTGCCATGTTGGACAGGCTGGTCTCGAACTCCCAACCTCAAGTGATCCACCTGCCTTGGCCTCCCAAAGTGCTGGGATTACAGGCGTGAGCCACTGTGCCTGGTCCACAGATGTAAAAATTCTAAACAGTTTTTTAAAAAAAATATTGTTTTACTTTAAGCCCTGGGACACATGTGCAGAACGTGCAGGTTTATTACACAGGTGAACATGTGCCAGGTGCTCTGCGGCACCTGCCAGCCCGTCACCTGGGTATTCAGCCTCACATGCATTAGCTGTTTGTCCTGCGGCTCTCTCTCCCCCCATGTCAGGCCCTGGTGTGCGCCGTTCCCCTCCCTGTATCCATGTGTTCTCACTCTAAACAAGATTGTTGCAAATCCAGTCCAACAGAGCAATCAAATTTTGACCAAAGGGCATTGATTCCAGGAATCCAGAGTCGGTCTCACATCCAGCATCGATGTAATTCATGCCCTGAACAGACTAGAGACGACAAACCATACCAGCATCCCAGTCAGTGCAAAAGCTCCCACTGAACAAAATTCAACACCCACTCCCGACAAAAACTCTAAAAAATGGAAGAGAACGTCCTCATCCTCCTCATGGCCTTCACAAAAAGCCTGCAGATGACATCTGCTTAAGCCCCAGTGCTTCCCCTGAAATCAGGGACGAGACCGAGACGCCTGCTTTCCCCACTTTCAATCAACAGGGCGCTGGAAACCCTGGCCAGGCAACCGGGAGGACGGAGAAATTTAAGATCTAGGCGGGAAGGGGGAGGTGAAACTGACAGGTGATGTGAGCCTCTGCGCATAATCGAGAATCCACAGGAGGCAACTGAGGCTGTCCATCCACGGGGGATTGTTCCAGCACCCCAGGACACAAAGTGTGTGCACGCTCTAATTCTCTATATAAAATGGCCTGGTCTTTGTGTATAATGTACCTGCATCTTTCCGTGTTATTTATTTATTTTAAGACAGAGTCTCTATCACCCAGGCTGCAGTGCAGTGACATGATCTCGGCTCATTGCAACCTCTGCTTCCTGGGCTCAAGCGATTCTCCTGCCTCTGCCTCCTCAGTAGCTGGAATTACATGCATGTGCCACGACCATGCCTGGCTAATTTTTGTGTTTTTAGTAGAGATGGGGTTTCACCATGTTGGCCACGCTGGTCTCGAACTCCTAGCCTCAGGTGATTTGCCCTCCTCAGCCTCCCAAAGTGCTGGGATTACAGGCGTGAGCCACTGCCCCTGCCCACATCCTCCCCTATACTTTAAATCATCTTTATATCATTTAAAAATTTCTATTAGGGGCCAGGCTCAGTGGCCTGTAATCCCAGCATTTTGGGAGACCGAGGTTGGTAGATCACTTGAGGTCAGGAGTTCGAGACCAGCTTGGCCAACATAGCAAGCCCCCGTTTCTGTTAAAAATAGAAAAACAATTTAGCTGGGCATGGTGGTGTGTGCCTGTAATACCAGCTACTCTTGTGGCTGAGGCAGGAGAATCACTTGAACCCGGGAGGCGGAGGTTGCAGTGAGCCGAGACTGTACCACTGCTCTCCAGCCTGGGTGACAGAGTGAGACTATGTCTCAAAAAATAAATAAATAAAATAGAATTAGACATAAGTCTACCGTGTATGTGATTACTTATAATACCGAATACAACGTAAGT
This sequence comes from Callithrix jacchus, assembly GCF_049354715.1. Classification (NCBI taxonomy): domain Eukaryota; kingdom Metazoa; phylum Chordata; class Mammalia; order Primates; family Cebidae; genus Callithrix; species Callithrix jacchus. The sequence continues at coordinate 130,845,644 of NC_133511.1, read as the reverse complement.
GCTATGGAAATAGTGGTTATCCTGTATTCTTATTTGTATTATTTTAAATCATTGTATTTTTAACTTTTCTTCCTCAAGTATTTTCCAACTGAGGTTGAATCTGAGGACCCAGAACCCTGGGATAGAGAGGGCCCACTGTGTATAAATGGGTGAGTTTATCAAAGTTAGAGGTACCAGAAGATCAATACGCAAAAAGCAATTGTTCAAAAAACGGCAAAGGACTCAAACAGACATTTCTGCAAAGAAGTTATACGCATGGCCAATAAGCGCGTGAAAAGGTGCTCCACGTCACTAATCCTTAGGGAAATGGAAATCAAGACCACAGGAGACTCCACCACACACATCAAAACACAGAAAAGAGCAACTGTTGATACAGATGTGGAGAGATTGGGACCTTTGTCCACGGCTGGTGAGAGTGCTGTGGAAAGCAGTATGGCAGTCTCAGAAATTTAAACGTGTAATTAGCATACGTTTCAGCAATTCAATTTTTGGGTACAGACCCAAAATAATTGAGGTCAGGCACTCATGCCTGTCATCCCAGCACTTTGGGAGACCGAGGCAGGCAGATCACCTGAGGTCAGGAGTTGGAGACTAGCCTGGCCAACATAGTGAAGCCCTGTCTCTACTAAAAACACAAAAATTAGCCAGGTGCGATGGTGGGCCCCTGTAATCCCAGCTACTCGGGAGGCTGAGGCAGAAGAATGGCTTGAACTTGGGAGGTGGAGATTGCAGTGAGCCAAGATTGTACCACTGCACATCAGCCTGGGTGACAGAGTGACTCCATCTAAAAAAAAAAAGTTGAAAGCAGGTCGTGAAAAGATATTTGCACATCCACGTTCATAGCAGTATTATTCATAAATTCATAATGGCTAAAGCGTGGAACCCCAAATGCCCATTGACAGGCGAATGGATAAACAGATTGCAGTCTGTCCTTATGGTGGAATACTACTCAGCCTTGAAAAGGAAGGAAGGAAATTCTGACACTGGCTACAATGCAGATAGGCGACAGGATGCTGAGTGAGATGAGCCGGACAGAAAAAGACAAACCCTGTATCCTTCCTTCCACTGATTTGAGGTGTTCAAGTTGTCAGATTCATGGCGACAGAAAGCAGAATGGGGCTGCCTGGGATGGGAGGGGAGGGGGAGGGGAGTGTGTGTTTAATGGGAACAGAGTTTCAGTTTTTAAAAAATGGAAACGTTCTGGAGATGAATGCTGGTGACGGCTGCACGGCATGATGCCACAGTCAACACCATTGAGCCATGCACTTAAGACTGGGTAAGACGAGAAGTTCTGTTGTGAACCTTTCTGCAGTAAAAAGTCCTGAGAACAATCAACGGTATCTCTCTATATTAGCAACAAATAATTGGAAATGGGAACAAAAATATCATTTACAATAGCATAAAAATATAAAATACTTAGAGAAAAATCTGAAAAAAGATGTGAGAGACGAGTACACTGAAACCTGGGAACCACTGGGACGGAAGCGGGAGCCCTGCTAAGATGGAAGTTCTTTCTAAACTGATAAATATATTTAATGCAATCTCAGTCAAAATCCCTGCAGCCTTTTTTTTTCTTGGTAGAAATTGACAAATCGAGACTAAATTTAGAGGGAAATGCAGAGGACATAGAAGAGCCAAAGCAGTCCCCAAAAATGGGCAAAGTTGGAAGAAACTGAAACATTGGCTGAGATCGAGAACTGTTACAAAGCTATGATAATCAGAACAGTGTGGCATTAGCATAAAGACAGGTAAACAGATCAATGAACAGAGTAGTGTCCAGAAACAAATTTATGTCTATATAAACAATAATTATTTTTTCTTTCTTTTTTTTTTTTGAGACGGAGTCTTACTCTGTCGCCAGGCTGGAGTGCAATGGCGCAATCTCGGCTCACTGCAACCTTCGCCTCCCAGGTTCAAGTGCTTCTTCCGCCTCAGCCTCCTGAGTAGCTGGGACCACAGGCGCATGTCACCACGCCCAATAATTTTTGTATTTTTAGTAGAGACGGGGTTTCACCATGTTGACCAGGATGGTCTCGATCTCTTGACCTTGTGATCCGCCCGCCTCGGCCTCCCAAAATGCTGGGATTACAGGCGTGAGCCACCACACCCGGCCCTATTTTTTCTTAAAAAAATTTTTTTTTGAGATAGGGTCTGCCTCTGTCACCCAGGCTGGGGTGCTGCAGCCCAGTCTCAGCTCACTGCAACCTCCACATCCTGGGCTCAAGTGATCCTCTCACCTCAGCCTCCCAGTAGCTGGGACTACCGGCACACGCCACCCCACATGGCTAATTGAATTTTCAACAAAGGAGCAGAATTATTGCAGTGAAGAAAAATAGCCTTGTCCACAAATAGTGCTAGAACAATAGGCTATCCATACAGAATGAGATAAAGGTCAAGCCGTACCTCACACCATATATAAAAGTTAACTCAAAAACACGTGTCATGTAAAACCCCAAAGTATAAAATTTCTTGAAGAAAACATAGGGGAAAATATTTGTGTGACTTTGGGGTTAGGCAAGGATTTTCTACATTTACTACCAAGGGCAAAATCTATAAAAAAGTAAATGATCAATTTGACTTTATCAAAATTAAAAAACTCCTACTCTTAAAAACACTACCGAGAGAATGAGAAGATAAGCCACAGACTGGGAGAAAACTCTCTACAAAGGACATCTCTGATAAGGACTGGTACCTAGAACAACACTTAGACCTTAAATAAATAACGTTGAGATCTTTAAAAAGAAACCCACCCCAATAACCCAATAAATAACGGGCAAAAGATTTGAGTAGGCATTTCACTAAAGAAGACCTGTGGGGCTTATAAACCCAGGAGTCAACGGATTTTTTTAAAAAAAGAAATCAGAGGGCCGGGCGCGGTGGCTCAAGCCTGTAATCCCAGCACTTTGGGAGGCCGAGGTGGGTGGATCACGAGGTCAAGAGATCGAGACCATCCTGGTCAACATGGTGAAACCCCGTCTCTACTAAAAATACAAAAATTAGCTGGGCGTGGTGGCGCGTGCCTGTAATCCCAGCTACTCAGGAGGCTGAGGCAGGAGAATTGCCTGAACCCAGGAGGCGGAGGTTGCAGTGAGCCGAGATCGTGCCATTGCACTCCAGTCTGGGTAACAAGAGTGAAACTCCGTCTCAGAAAAAAAAAAAAATCAGATATCATAAGTTAAACAGTCACACCAGGATACGAGGAGGAAGTGTTTTGACAGAAATTGCTATACTAGTCATGAGTATATTACCAAATATTTCTCCATAATGAATTTAATATTTAAAAACAACACCCAGTATTTGTTGAAAAAGCAAAATGAAGCTGGGTGCAGTGGTTCACGCCTGTAATCCCAGCACTTTGGGAGGCCAAGGCGGGCGGGTCGTGTGGTCAGGAGATCAAGACCATCCTGGCTAACATGGTGAAATCCCGTCTCTACTAAAAATACAAAAAAAAAAAAAAAAAAAAAAAATTAGGCAGGCACGGTGGCACACACCTGTAGTCCCAGCTACTCGGGGCTGAGGCAGGAGGATCGGTGGAACCCAGGAGGCAGAGGTTGCAGTGAGCCGAGATCGCACCACTGCACTCCAGCCTCGGCGATGGAGCTAGACTCAGTCTAAAAAAAAAAAAAAGCAAAACTATATAATAGAGGTTTTTGAAATAATTTTTTTTTCTTTGAGACAGAGTCTCACTCTGTAACCCAGGCTGGAGTGCAGTAGCATGATCTTGGCTCTCTGTAGCCTCTGTCTCCCTGGTTCCACCAATCCTCCTGCCTCAGCCTCCAGAGTAGCTGGGATTACAGGCATGTGCCACCATGTCTGGCTAATTTTGTATTTTTAGTAGAGACAGGGTTTCACCATGTTGGCCAGGATGGTCTCCAACTCCTGACCTCAGGTGATCTGCCTGCCTTGGCCTCTCAAAGTGAGAGGCATGAGCCACCGTGTTTTAAAAACATGGATGGCAGAGGTGTGTAAAAATATTCTTAACACCGTTAGTCATTAAGGAAATACCATCTCAAGTCATAATGAGACAACATCACACACTTAACTAGAATGTCTAAATTTTTTTTTTCTTTTTCTTTTAGAATGGCTAAAATTAAAAAGACTGAGCATCCTAAGTGTTGACAAGGCTGTGGGATAACAGATGTCTTGTGCACTGCTGGTGGGAATGTAGAATGGCACAACCAGTTTGGAAAGCAGTTTAGCAGTTTCTCAAAAAGTTGAACATAAACCTCCCTGTCTGATCTGAATACTCTACTTGTAGGCATTTACCTGGCAGAAAAGAAAGTGTGTGTTCAAAGACTGCACAGAGGTTCCAAGCAGGTTGGTTTGTAGTGGCCTCAAATGGAAAACGAGCCCAGTGTCCCTCAGCAGGGAGTGAATGCACACAGGAAGGAATGAGGTATCGCCACAGCAACGCCGGATGCGTCTGCACGTACTTATGCTCGGGAAAGGGGCCAAGGAGTGCACACCGCATAGTTCCACTTACACAGAATCCTAGAAAATGCAAACAGTCTACAGTCACGGAAGAGAAACCCAGGGTCGCTCCCAGCTGGGAAGGGTGGGAGGGAGAGATTCCAAGGCTGTGTGAGGAACCCTTTGCGGGTGATGGGTGTGGACATATTCACCATCCTGACTGGAGTGGTGGTTTCACGGGTGCAACCTATTTGTGTCAAAACGGACCAAATCATACACGTACACGTGGAGTTTATTGCGTGCAAATTCCACCTCAGTCAAGCTGTTTTAGCCGGCAGCTATGCACTTTCTCAACCAGGAGTGTTTTCCTCGTTGCAATAAAAAACCCTACTGACAATTTATAGTGGCTGCATGTTATTCTACAGTTCTTTTTGGCTCTTAGAAATGTAAACATAATCAGAAAAATATATTAGAGCCCAAACTATAGTGACAGAACGAAGGGTCAGTGGTTGCCAGGTTTTGGGGGAGAGTGGCAGGGCTCAGACAGGGCATGTGTGAGGGTGGTGCCACCATCCAGCGTCCTGGTGGATATTCGACACTCTACATTTGCAAAACCCAGAAAACGTAATAGCACAAAAAGTGAACCTTAATGTATGCAAATGAAAACATATTCAGGAGGTTGAGGGGGTGCCACAGGTGAAATGCAGAATGCGGCAAAACAATCTAACCATATTATAAAGGCATGAAATAGACTCACCGAAGGGGCGGGGGTGGGGGATGTTGAAGGGCCCACAATTTGGGCACCTCAGCAAAGGGCAAGGGGGCACCGAGGATCCTGCCCTGGGCCCATGAAACCACCTAGGAACCCCTGATTTTTCCGTTACTTGTGATTGTGGTATCTCAGAAAAGCAGCAGTCTCCTTGATAACACGCCGTTACCAAGCGGTGGACAGTGTGAGTTTGGGGCTGTGGAGATTCTCTGGACCACACTGCAGAGCTGCCATTCTTGAACTCAGTGAGGCTGGGGAGAGCTTTCACCCTCTCTGAGTCTCGGTTTCCTTGTCTACAGGATGCCTTCCTCCCAGGCTTGAGGGCTCCAGTGAAGTGGGGCTATAGAGCACTTGGGCTCCCTGCACATGGTGAAGCCATGTGGAGCTGCCATGGAAGGTGAGCTCTGGTACCAGGGAGATTTCATTTGTCCATCCATCTACCCACCCACTCACCCATTAATCCATCCATCCATCCATCCATCCAATCATCCATCCACCCACCCACCTACCCATCCACTCACTCATTTCTCCCTCCCCCTGTCCATTCATCCAGCCATCCCTTCATCCACCCATCTGTCCATCCATCCACCCATCTACTCAACCACTCATCCATCCTTTCATTCATCCATACCTCCATCCATCCACCTGTCCATTCAGTAATCCATCCACCCATCTCATCCATCCACCCACTCACTCACCCATTCATCCATCCATCCATCCATCCATCCATCCAGCCAGCCAGCCATCTCATCCATCCACACACCCACTGACCCATTCATCCCTCCTCCCTCCCTCTCTCCCATCCAGACCTCCCTCCCTCCCTCCATTCATCCATTTGCCCATCCATCCATCCATCCATCCATCCATCTGTCCATCCATCCACTTGCCCACTGACCCATTCATCCATCCTTCCCTCCCTCCACCCATCCATCCATTCATCCCAACCATCCATCCACTCACCCACCGAAAGCAAAGTTATTGAGTGCATCTGCTGTGAGGGTGACCATCGGGGATCCACATGGGCTGCTACCTTTGAGGCATTCAGAGCAGGAAGGCCAGCAAGGGTCACACAGTGTGGCCAAGGTGGTGAGGACAGTGTTCAGTGAAGGGATGTGACACCTGGACCAAGTCTTGAGAAGCAAGTACCCCAAGGTGTCTGGACTCCTGAGGCACAGCTCCCCCCGCGATGGTCCTGGTCCCGGGCTGCCCTTTCCCCAGTGGAGCCTCCCAGTGCCTGCCTGCCCAGCGGAGGCCTGGCCTGGTTTCGGCCTCTCTCAATCCCTCACCTGAGAACAAACACTCTGTGTGCTCACCTGCTCACCCCTCACGCAGCGTGGCCCCAACATCCAGCCTTTCACCCCCGCAGCCTTGGGAGGTGATGCACACACCTCCCTCCAGGGGTCTCAGAACCTTTGGAGGCCCAGAAAGTGGGCATGCTTGGGGGTCTGAGTTTGCCCTGGGAGGTGGGCATGGCTGGTGTTTTAGTTGCCCTCCCTTGAATCCTCAGATGCTGCCTGCCAGGGTGCAGGCCTGGGTCTTGCCACTCTGTCCCTGTGCGGGGCTGCGGCGGGGGCTGGGTCCTCCTTGGTGTCCAGAGGGTTGAGAACCATGGCTTCTTAGGGTGTGCTCTCCATCTGCCCACCAAGGCAGGGCCAGAGTCATGGTGCTGGGGGTGGGTGTGAGCCCCCACCACCCTGGTTAAGCCCAGTTGGCTGGGCCTGGGCAGCCTGGTGCTGGCAGGGTGGGCAGCGACAGGGTGGCTCAGGCTGGAAGAATGGGTGTGGGCCAGCATGGCCTCCTGTGCCCTGAGTCACTGGTCTTATGACGGAAGCACAAGATATCCAGTGACTCAGTTTCCCCTTCTGTAATGTGGGCTGATAATCAGACCTTCCACATGGGGGAGATCATGGAAAAATGGCCCCAGATGACAGTGGCTGAGGAGTGGGTGGCCTGCACTTGCCGAAGGCTGACATTTCAGTGATCAGCAATGGGGGCCACCTTTGCACCAACACAGGCCATGGGGGGATTGGCTGCAGCGGGGAATGCAGGGGGCCGCAGTGTGGGTGGGTGGGGTGCTCTCTGGGAAACCAGCCTCCTTGCGGGTCCCCCATCCCCGTGGGAGCACTGGTTCTTCAGGGAAACACCAGCGGGCCGTCGGGTTACTCTAGGGATGTGGCTCATGCAAGGGTGGGGGCCGCTGGCTGGAGACCCCGGAGGCCAGCTGGAGGCCACTCACCGAATTCTGTAGAGGACATATGTCTCTTCCTCACGGCCCTCTGTGGATTGTGTGAGACCCGCCCGCCTCGCCAGGGTCACATTTGAGAAATCCCTTCACAGCAGCCTCCAGCCCAGCGCCCAGCCGGAGACTGGAGCCATGGCCCGCCGGGCAGACCCACAGACACTGCCTGAGCCAGAAGTGAGCCACTGGACGGGGTGGGGGAACGTGCCTGCTGTCTTCGGCTCCCCCAGCAGCACAGGGGTTCCCTCTGCTCCCCTCCTTCCCCAGCCTCCTCTTCCTCCTCCCCTCCCTCCTCCTCCCTCTCCTTTCCCTTCTCCCTCCTCCTTCGGTGGCTCTGACCCCTGAATGGCTGCCCCTCACCGGGCTTCCTGGTGAGTCAGGTTTGTGGACACACAGTGGGGAGGGGGCATCACTTCAGGCGCCGCGTGACGTCTGTGCTGCCTCCTCCCTGCAGTCACGACTCAACTCTGTGCTGGCCTTGGTGACAGCCTCTCATCAGGGTAAACACGCCGGGTGTGGGTGGGGCAGGGAGAGGCCGGGAGGCCAGGATGCTGTCTGTGTGGGGGTCTGAGCTCCATGTGGCCCCGGCTCTGAGTCCCAGCCGGGGCCTGAGGCTGGGGCAGCCTGACGTGGGGCCAGGGCTGTCGGCTCCTGGCTCCACAGCATCCCGCTTGCCTCTGGGCGGCTGTCACATCCTTGACACAGAAAGCAGAACCAACAGGCAGCTTTCTTGGGGTGGTCAAAGCCCCCACTCTCTCATGACACCGGGGCCCTCGAGCCCCAAGGGAAAGCCACAGGGTGGTGACTGACAGGGTCCCAGGGCGGTGATGGGGTCCCAGGGCAGTGACGGGGTCCCAGGGTGGTGACAGGGTCCCAGGGCGGTGAGTGACGGGGTCCCAGGGCAGTGATGGGGTCCCAGGGTGGTGAGTGACGGGGTCCCAGGGCGGTGACGGGGTCCCAGGGTGGTGACGGGGTCCCAGGGCAGTGCGGCTGTCCACTTTCCCACCCTGCCAACCTGCGCAGCCCCATCGCCTCCACGACCCCAGTAGATGCTGTGAATCCGGCAGTGGGGACTGGCCGGGGCTGGGAGTCAAAGAGGTCGGGGACACTCTCGCTGTGGGGGTGCCAGTGACTCCAGTCACCCTGGCCTGAGGGACTCCTCACTGCTGTCTTCCCCAGCTCCCTTTCCCCGTTAGGAATGGGCCTCAGCTCTTTGCACCTCACCCCACAAAGGGCTGCCCGTGAGCTCAGACAGGGCTGTCACCTGGGACCTCGCCACGGGCCGAGAGGGGTGTTAGGGTTAAACCCCTGAGTCTGGGCACGACCACTGCCAGCCCAGAGGGGACACAGGATCAGGGCACCTCATGCTTCAGGGCAGGAGGGGCTGTGCTGGGCAGCCTGTGCTCGGCCAGGGTCCCTCCAGTCTCCCTAGGGCAGGGAGCCTGGCCTGGACAATCTGCCCCAAGGCCCCTTGGAGGGTGGGGGCCGAAGTTGGGGCCATCCTTGGGTTTTCCCAGGGCTCAGTGCCAGTGTGCGGAGGCCACACAGGGAGGTGGACAATGGTCCCCTCTGGCCTGGCCCTGCTGGCTCCAGTTTCCTAATCCCCAGTCCTGCTGGGGCCACACACTCAGCTTCCCCCATGTGCCAAGGTCCTGGCAGGGAGCACAGACTCAGGCTCTGGTTCTGGTGGGCACCACAGGAGGCCAGGAGTGGCTACGGCCCAGGCCCTAGCTCCTGGCCACCCTCGTTCCTGACGTCTCGGCAGGGTGGGGACCCCTGTGGGTCCTGAGTGGGAGATGGAGCTGGAGGGCCAGGCTGGGGAAGGCTGGCAGGGCTCCCCGACCTGGCTCAGCCCAGGTGAGGGCTCCAGCTCCAGGGGGTCGCCGCCTCTTTGGGGGAGCCTGGTCTGAGAAGCAGGTCAGCCAGGAAAAGAGGCCTGGTGCCTCGGGCCCCGAGTCTCCATAACTGTTGGGGTGAGCTCTCCCCACGGCCATCATGCTGCTAGCACGTCCCCCTCCCCTTGGGCCAAAGCCATAAACCCAACTCAGGGCCGGGCTCTATTTTCAGGGGGAGAAAAATGTAGCGGCGGGGAGGGCCCCAGACCTCAGTTTACCTACTGGCTACACCTGCCTGTGTCCTCCCGGGCCAGGGCGAGCACTGGTGTGCCCAGGGGTCTCACGGTTTGTGTCTCTGTGAGCTGCAGTTCTCCAGGCTTTTCCACACACCTGCTGGGCTCGGCGGGTGACACTGAGACTCATCAGAGGCCCAAGCCTCAGGGGCCTGACCCCCACCCAGACTGAGAGGTGGCTCTGGGGAGCATGGGCGAGCTGCTCCCTTCTCAGCCCTCAGCCCTGAGGTCCGCAGAAGAGACAGATGGCCACTTCCGGCCACCAGCTGGCTCCCCACGTGCGGGATTCTGTAACCTTTCCCCTGGCGGGGCGGGTACCCCTCAAGTTCCAATTACATGTAATTCCAGAGACTGGCTCAGCCTGGGAAAAGGATGGGCTTAGAGGGTGGTGGGAGGCTGGGGCCTCTGACAGCTCTGTGAGCCTGGCCAAGCGTTCCATGCAAGTCAGTGGCCCCCCAGGACCCCAAAGGATCCCATATCCTCCCTGCTCTCAGGGAGACCCCTTCCTGGGTCAGGCCTAGAAGCTGCCCCAGGGCTTGGGCCCCAGAAAGGGTTTGGTCTTCCCAGGGTAACGTGAGCCTGATCAGACCTGGGACTGGCTCAGTGGGGGCCTGGGGGCCCATGGGGGGCTACGGAGCCTGAACAGACATTCTTCTGGCAGGACACCCCTCCCCCAGCCACCCTGGGCTCATCCCACTAGTGGCTGGACGTGCTCCCTGGGTGTGTGTTGGCATTCGGGCTGCAGGGCTGCCGCATCCTGAAGAAGGCTGCGTTTGCCCAGGAAGCCATAAAGAGATGACCTCTGATAACCTGAACCAATATTTCCCCACGGCCCGGGCCCCCACAGCTGTCTTCCTGATCATCTGGCAAACGCCACACCCACCCCTTGGCCCTCCTCTACCTTCCCGCCCTCCCACTCCTGCTGGGGCATATAAGGCCCCGACCCCTGTGCCCGGGCGCAACCTACACCGCCCCTTCCAGCCACCATGGGGCTGCCACTAGCCCGCCTGGCAGCCGTCTGCCTGGCCCTGTCTTTGGCCAGGGGCTCAGAGCTCCAGACAGGTGAGAGGGCAGAGTGTCCTGGGGCCGGGGCTGGGGGGCAGGCCAGTCGCACCCAGGAGGTGGAGGTGGTTGCCGAGTGCCTCCTAGCGATCTGGGCGGCTCAGCAGAGGCTCTGGGCCTGGGTTCTAGCCCCCAGCTCTGCTGACTTTCAAGGGGCTGGAAGGACGGGGTTCCCCTGCCATTCCTTTGGGGTTGACTGCCCGACAACACTGTGGGTCCCCAGCCAGCACCAGGTGGAAACAGCAGCCCAGGCCCCAGTGAGCTGGGTCATTGTCTGCCGGGGAGGGAAGGGTGGCCAGGACCCCACCAGGAGGCCCCCGTCTCAGGTGGCAGAGACCCCGGAAGGGTGGAGGCTGCATAGCCCTTGCTGGGGTGCCCAGACCCCCTCCCCTACACCCTGCTCGGCACCCGGCCTCACTCCTCGCTGGGTGAGACCCCTGGGGTGGGGTGACCAAGGCCCAGCAGTGGGAACCTTTCCCGGCCAGGGCCTGTGCTGGGCTCGAAGCTGCTTCCAGGTCTTCCGTGGGGCCCTCCTCCCGAGGGCAGCGTGGGCAGCCTTCCCCGGCCGGCGCCCCTCACCCCTCGTCCCCGGCTACTCCCTCAGAGGGCAGAACCCGAGACCACGGCCACAACGTCTGCAGCGCTTGGGGCGACTTCCACTACAAGACCTTCGACGGCGACGTCTTCCGCTTCCCCGGCCTCTGCGACTACAACTTTGCCTCCGACTGCAGAGGCTCCTACAAGGAATTCGCCGTGCACCTGAAGCGGGGTCTGGACCAGGCCGGGGCGACCCCCCAGGTGGAGTCCATCCTGCTGACCATCAAGGACGACACCATCTACCTCACCCGCCACCTGGCTGTGCTGAACGGGGCCGTGTGAGTGTGGCGGGCGGCGCCTCTCCCACGTCCAGCAAAGGGGGTCGATGGCTCCCGAAGGGGTCTCCCTCGTAGCGAGCGCCTTTCTGTCCCAGCACACAGCTTAGGAGAACAGCCTTGCAGTTTGGGTTCAGGTCACTGATCCATTCAACAAACACTGATGAACCCAGGCAAAGGGTTTTATTATCCCTTTTGCATGAGGCCCGGACGGCTCCTCCCCTCGTGGGAGCCCACCAGGCTCTGGGCGGCCTTGGCACCCCGGAGGCTCCTGTGTCTGGTCCTGGGCCTGGAGTGGCCGTGTGCTCCATCCCCAGGCTACAGTTACAGAAGCCGGTGCAGGGGGTCTGTGGGGGACCCCTCCCCACCCCCAGCTATTGTTGTGCTGTTGTCTCCTGAACAATGAGGCCCTGTGGGTGCGTTCCTGTCCAGCGGGTTCTCCACCTGCAGGGCTAGCCCTTCTTCAGCCTCGGGGATTCAGTTCTCTGCAAGGGGCTCCAGTGTGGGCGTGGGTGGGAGGTAGAGGCCCTCAGGTGTGGGTGAGGGTGGGAGGTAGAGACCCTCAGGTGTGGGTGAGGGTGGGAGGTAGAGGCCCTCGGGTGTGGGTGAGGGTGGGAGGTAGAGACCCTCAGGTGTGGGTGAGGGTGGGAGGTAGAGGCCCTCAGGTGTGGGTGAGGGTGGGAGGTAGAGACCCTCAGGTGTGGGTGAGGGTGGGAGGTAGAGACCCTCAGGTGTGGGTGAGGGTGGGAGGTAGAGGCCCTCAGGTGTGGGTGAGGGTGGGTGGGAGGTAGAGGCCCTCAGGTGTGGGTGAGGGTGGGTGGGAGGTAGAGGCCCTCAGGTGTGGGTGAGGGTGGGTGGGAGGTAGAGGCCCTCAGGTGTGGGTGAGGGTGGGAGGTAGAGGCCCTCAGGTGTGGGTGAGGGTGGGAGGTAGAGGCCCTCAGGTGTGGGTGAGGGTGGGTGGGAGGTAGAGGCCCTCAGGTGTGGGTGAGGGTGGGAGGTAGAGGCCCTCAGGTGTGGGTGAGGGTGGGTGGGAGGTAGAGGCCCTCAGGTGTGGGTGAGGGTGGGTGGGAGGTAGAGGCCCTCAGGTGTGGGTGAGGGTGGGTGGGAGGTAGAGGCCCTCAGGTGTGGGTGAGGGTGGGTGGGAGGTAGAGGCCCTCAGGTGTGGGTGAGGGTGGGTGGGAGGTAGAGGCCCTCAGGTGTGGGTGAGGGTGGGAGGTAGAGGCCCTCAGGTGTGGGTGAGGGTGGGTGGGAGGTAGAGGCCCTCGGGTGTGGGTGAGGGTGGGTGGGAGGTAGAGGCCCTCGGGTGTGGGTGAGGGTGGGAGGTAGAGGCCCTTGGGTGTGGGTGAGGGTGGGCGGTACAGACCCTTGGGTGTGGGCACAGATGGGAGGGTAGAGATTCTCAGGTGTGGGCATGGTGGGTGGGACAGGTAGAGGCCCTTGGGCACTGAGGTGCAGAGGCTGGGGTGAATGCCTCTACCTGGGCCAGCACGGGCACCAGCAGAAGGTGGGGTAGGGCCCTGACAGCCTCAGGGGCAGCCTGGGGGTTCCCATGGGGGGTTGTTTCACTGAGCAGGGGGCCTAGTAGGGGGCTGGGCAGCCTGGCCCTCCCTAGTCTCCCAACCTGGTGTCCTCAGGGCCCTGAGAGGGGACCCTGCCCCGGACTGTGCCCTGAGAGGGGACGCTGCCCAGGACTGTGCTCCAAGGAGAGAGTGAAGAGGGCTGTACAGGCCGGAGGTGGCTCTGCGGGGAAGCCCAACCAGCGGAGATGGACAGGGGCTCTTAGGCCACGTCCACTGACCTGGACAGAGCCGCCCCCACCACTCACACACAGCTTCAGTCCCCTCCGGGCTGCAGGGTCCCGGGAGGACAAGCTGGGGTCGGCGGGGCGGTCTGGGCGGTGAACCCAAGAGTGACCCCGACGTGCTCCGGCCAGGGTCAGCACCCCGCACTACAGCCCTGGGCTGCTCATCGAGAAGAGTGACGCCTACACCAAGGTGTACTCCCGAGCCGGCCTCGCCCTCCTGTGGAACCGCGAGGATGCGATCATGGTGCTCAGGGGCCCCGGGCTTGTGGGGCTGGCAGGGGCTCCGTCAGGCCTCTGGGTGGACCCCAAGGGAGGGCAGGGTGGGCAGGGCATGGCGCTGGACTTGGGGGGCAGCAGCAGAAGCCAGCCTGGCTCTGACCCCCGGGCCTCACCCTTCCCCCAAACGCACTTGGCTTCTGGGTCACCTGCCCTCCCTCCTGTCCCACCTTCCTCTGGCTCAAATGAGCAGCGAGGGGGTTCCTGGCCGCTGTCCCAGAGGCCGTGGGCCGGGTGGGAGGCCAGCTCACCCGCTCCCTCCCCAACAGCTGGAGCTGGACAGTAAGTTCCGGAACCGCACCTGTGGCCTCTGCGGGGACTACAACGGCCTGCAGAGCTATTCCGAATTCCTCTCTGACGGTGAGGCCCAGAGGACTTGGCGGGGCGGGTGGGCTGGGGGCTCCCGGGAGCCCCGCTGAAGGCCGTGCCTCCCCAGGCGTGCTCTTCAGTGCCCTGGAGTTCGGGAACATGCAGAAGATCAACCAGCCTGACGTGGAGTGCAAGGACCCCGAGGAGGAGCCGGCCGCAGCGTCCTGCACCGAGCACGTGAGTCCCCTCGTCCCGGGTGGGGGTCCCGGTGGAGCTGGCCTCTGAGCAGCGTGCTCACCCACATCCATTCCCAGCGCGCCGAGTGTGAGCGGCTGCTGACCGCCGAGGCCTTCGCCGACTGCCCGGACCGGGTGCCGCTGGAGCCGTACCTGCAAGCCTGCCAGCAGGACCGCTGCCGCTGCTCCGGCGGGGACGCCTGCGTCTGCAGCACCGTGGCCGAGTTCTCCCGCCAGTGCTCCCACGCCGGAGGCCGGCCCAGGAACTGGAGGACCGCCTCGCTCTGCCGTAAGCGCCGGTGCCCTGCGGGCAGGGGACTCCGGGGGGACCCCACGCTGTCCCCCCAAGCCTGGAGGTGGGGGTGGGAGCAGTGTCTGCGCAGGGGACCGGGAGCGGGGGGATGCTCACCTCGGGCTGGGAGCCCTTCTTGCCGCACCTCGGGGTGGAGCCGCTGCTGTGCCCCAGCCTCACCCTCACCTCGGGCCTCTGTGGTTGCAGCCAAGACCTGCCCCGGGAACATGGTGTACCTGGAGAGTGGCTCGCCCTGCATGGACACCTGCTCACACCTGCAAGTGAGCAGCCTGTGCGAGGAGCACCGCATGGACGGCTGTTTCTGCCCGGAAGGTGCGTGTGGAGGAGGCCCTGCCCCGGCACTGCCCACCGGGCGAGATGCCTGCAGCCCTGGCCTCGGGTTCTCACCTGTGCTGAGGGGACGGCTCTGCTGGGTGGTGGGGGCAGTGGCGGCACAGAAGTGCCTCTGCCTCCACCCAATACCCGGGCGGGTCCAGGGAGAAGGGGCCTCAGTGTCAGGCTCTTCCCCAAGGCTGGCTTTGGGGAGGCCGGGAAGGGGGCTGCCTTCTGGTTATCACCCTGGGGACAGACCTCCTACTGCCTGGCCTGGAGGCTGGAGCCCCATGGCCAGACCCTGACCCAGGGACTGGGTGGAGACCACAGGTGTCAGCCCAGAGGATCAGCGGTGCCTGCGGGTGGGAGGCCTGGCCGGGAGTCCCCCCAGTGGGGATTCTGGCTCTTTCTGAGCTAGCCGGGGTGACGCTGCCTCCCTGGCCGTCCCAGGCACCGTGTATGATGACATCGCGGGTGGCGGCTGTGTTCCCGTGAGCCAGTGCCACTGCAGGCTGCACGGACGCCTGTACACACCAGGCCAGGGAATCACCAGTGACTGCGAGCAGTGGTGAGTCCTGGGCCAGGGCTGGCACGGCAGAGGTGGGGGCGGCAGAGCCCTGACCCTGTGCCCTCCGCTTAACAGCATCTGCAACGATGGCCGCTGGGTGTGCAAAGACCTGCCCTGCCCCGGCACCTGCACCCTGGAAGGCGGGTCCCACATCACCACCTTCGATGGGAAGAAGTTCACCTTCCATGGGGACTGCTACTACGTTCTGGCCAAGGTAGAGGCCGTCCAGGGGCTGGGGCACGGGGCAGAGCTGGGCTGGCATCCAGGCCCTCAGCTGTCCGGGGGTGGTGGGCCGGCTGTCCGTGAAGCACAGGGTGCCCGTGGGCTGTCTCGGGGCAGGTGATGGGGCTTCTGCTCTCTGGCTGGAGGATGAGAAGTGGGCCTTCCCTTCTAAGCCACTGCCGGGTCCTAGGGTGCAGGGTGCTGTCCGCCCCGGCCCTCAGCGGCTACTCTGCCTCCTGTCCTGTCACAGGGTGACAATGATTCCTACGCTCTCCTGGGCGAGCTGGCCCCCTGCGGCTCCACGGACAAGCAGACCTGCCTGAAGACGGTGGTGCTGCTGGCCGACAGGAAGAAGAATGTGAGTGGCCCTGCCCTCTCCTTCTGGAGCCCCCGGTCCCCCGAGGGGGCCCTTCCCTGCCCTGAGCATCCTCGGCCCTTCCCCAGGTGGTGGTCTTCAAGTCCGACGGCAGCGTGCTGCTCAATGAGCTGCAGGTGAACCTGCCCCACGTGACTGGTGAGTAGCGCCCAGGGAGGGGCCCGGGCCCTTCGAGCTCCACGGGGCCTGCAGTGATTCGGGCAGTCCAGATGCCTCCGACCCAGGAGGCTGGGTGGGAAGATCCCACACTGGGAGGGTCCCTGTGACCCCCCGCAGACTCCGTCCTGGGTCCTCTGATGGAGGGGGCGGTGGGAGGGTGGCACCTTCCCGCTGCTCACCTGGGCCTGGCAGGTCCCGGGACCCCGCCCCTCACCCCGCCCATCTCCGTGCCCCTCATCGTGCCCCTCACCGTGCCCCTGCCTGCAGCGAGCTTCTCCATCTTCCGCCCATCTTCCTACCACATCGTCGTGAGCGTGGCCGTCGGCCTCCGGCTGCAGGTGCAGCTGGCCCCGGTCATGCAACTCTTCCTGACGCTGGACCAGGCCGCCCAGGGGCAGGTGCAGGGTGAGTGGCTCCAGGGGCAGGTGCAGGGTGAGTGGCTCCAGGGGCAGGTGCAGGGTGAGTGGCTCCACCGAGCTTGCCCCGACAAAGGCCCATAGGGGGCCCTGCCCTGCCAGCCCCAGACCCTTACCAACCTGCCCTGGCCCCTCAGGGCTCTGCGGGAACTTCAATGGCCTGGAAGGTGACGATTTCAAGACCGCCAGTGGGCTGGTGGAGGCCACGGGAGCCGGCTTCGCCAACAGCTGGAAGGCACAGTCCAGCTGCCAGGACAAGCTGGACTGGCTGGACGACCCCTGCTCCCTGAACATCGAGAGTGGTGAGGCTCGGCAACGCGGGCACTCTGCCCAGCCCACCTGGGGGACCCGCCCATGGCCTCCATGGAGCCGGGGCTCCAGTCAGATGTGTGGGTGGGGAGGGCAGTTAGGCGGCTCTCCCCACGGGGCAGCACAGCACCTTTGACTTCCTGCTGGGGCTGCTTTATGGTGGCCATGCGGCAGCCTGCCAGGTGACCCGGAAGAGAGCCTGGGCTGGATCCTACTGGGATGCTGGGCCCTGGGTGAGAGATGGGAGGTGGTGGGTACCCTGCAGGGGGCTCTACCCAGCCTGGAGCTGCCTGGAAATCTGATTCCAGGGGAGGAAGGGGACTGGGCGTGGGTACACAGGGGGAGCCATGTCTGGGGTCCAGGGGATCTCATGGGGGTCCCAGGTCCCAATGAGGTTCCGATACCCTCTCCCCAGCCAACTACGCTGAGCACTGGTGTTCCCTCCTCAAGAAGACAGAGACCCCCTTCGGCAGGTGCCACTCGGCCGTGGACCCCGCTGAGTATTACAAGGTGAGTGGGACCCGCACCCCCAGCCCCCCACGCCATCGAGGTGGATGCAGGGCAGCCCCAGCCCCCCACGCCACACGTGAGGTGGACTCAGTGCACCCGGCCCGGCCCAGCCCGCGGGTTGTGCGTGTGAGGTATGCTAGCTTGTATGTGTGAGTGCCAGCCACTCTGTCCCCCGGCCTCACTGCCCACCCGCCTTGCTCTGTCACCCAGAGGTGCAAATATGACACATGCAACTGTCAGAACAACGAGGACTGCCTGTGCGCCGCCCTGTCCTCCTACGCGCGCGCCTGCGCCGCCAAGGGCGTCATGCTGTGGGGCTGGCGGGAGCGCGTCTGCAGTGAGTCTGCCCCTGCACGCTGCGTCCCGGGGATGGGTCTGGGCTTCAGGTTCCTGGGAGGGGGCTGGGGCCCTGAGCATGGGTGGTCCGGGGAGAGGGGTCGGCTCCCAGGCAGCTGCGGACCAGGCCCCAGCTTCTGAAGCTGGCAGTAGTGGGAAACCAGTCCCTCCCACAGCAAGGGGCAGCCACGCAGCAGCGATGGAACTGGGGACGGGCGGCCGAGTGTGGGAGTGGGTCCCAGAGTGTGCACGCCCTGGGGATGGGAGCTGGGTGTCTGGCTGCTCACGCCCCTCACGCCACCCGTGGTCCTCCGCAGACAAGGATGTGGGCTCCTGCCCCAGCTCACAGGTGTTCCTTTACAATCTGACCACCTGCCAGAAGACCTGCCGCTCCCTCTCCGAGGCCGACAGCCACTGTCTCGAGGGCTTCGCACCTGTGGACGGCTGTGGCTGCCCTGACCACACCTTCCTGGACGAGAAGGGCCGCTGCGTGCCGCTGGCCAAGTGCTCCTGCTACCACCGAGGCCTGTACCTGGAGGCGGGGGACGTGGTCGTCAGGCAGGAGGAACGATGGTGGGTGCTGGGCCCCGGGGACCTGGGAGGCTCTACCTGGGGAAGCTGAGATGCCCGAGGCTGAGGGGGGCCTGGGTGGGGGCTCCGAGAGTCGCCGGGCTCACCTGTGTCCCGGGGAAGCTGCTGCTGTCTGTGGCCATCCCCAGTGGGCCCTGCTCATCCTTGGCCTCTCCCACAGCGTCTGCCAGAATGGGAAGCTGCACTGTATGCAGATCCGGCTGCTTGGCCAGAGTAAGTGGCGCTGCCCCGTCACCCCTCCCCTCCACCCTGCCCCAGCCACCCCTCTCCGGCCACCCCTCCTTTGCCACCCCTCCCCTGCCCTCCTCCCTGCCCACCCCTCCCCATCCACCCCTCTCTGGCCACCCCTCCCCACCGCCCCTCTCCAGCCACCCCTCCCCGGCCACCCCAGCCTGGCCACCTCTCTCCGGCCACCTGCCTGCCCACCCTGGCCATCTGCCCCAGTCACCCTCCCCAGCCATTCCTCCCTGGCCTGGCCACACCTCCCCAGCCTTCCTGAGACCCTCAGCTTCAGCTGGAGCTGAGGTGGTCCCTCCGTCCCACAGGCTGCTCAGCCCCAAAAATCCACATGGACTGCAATAACCTGACCGCATTGGCCACCTTGAAGCCCCGAGCCCTCAGCTGTCAGACTTTGGCCGCTGGCTATGTGCGTGCTGGGGGTGCTGCTGTGGGTGGGGGGGTCCCTGGCTGGCTGAGCCTGGATCCTGAGCTGCGCCCCCGGCCAGGGTCTGGGTGCTGAGTCCTGAGGATGCAGGCCCTGTCCCTGGGAGGGAAGCGGCAGCCTGTGGGCCACTGGGGCACAGGGGCCAGTGTAGGGCCCTCGGCGGCAGCCCTTACCAGTCTCCCTGCCCAGTGGCGGACCTGAGAGTGGGGAGGCCTTAGCCTGGGCCAGGGAGAGAGGTGGGAGGTCCAGGACATAATGGAGACTGCATTGTCAATCCTGGCCGGGCATCCAATCCTGACCCCAGGGAGGGCTGCACCCTCACCTGTCCACCCCCGAATCCCACCCTCTGGCTGTCTCCAGTACCACACAGAGTGTGTCAGTGGCTGTGTGTGCCCCGATGGGCTGATGGACGATGGCCGGGGGGGCTGCGTGGTGGAGGAGGAGTGCCCCTGTGTCCACAACAAGGACCTGTACTCCCCCGGGGACAAGATCAAGGTGGACTGTAACACCTGGTAAGCTGGCCCGGCCTGTCCTGGCTGCCTCCCAGGCCCCACGTGCTCTACAGCGGTGGCCACTGGAGAATGGGCTGAGGGGCAGGTGCCTCTCCTGGGGGGGTCCGCCTGGGTGTGGTAGCCCCTGTCCCACCACGGGGGTGGGGGGTCTCTCATGTCAGCTGCTGGTCTTGAAGCCATGGGGGGAGAGGCATTTGGAGCCACTTTTGGGGCCAGCATGGACCTGCAGGTGTCCTGTGTGGGCGGCACAGGGAGCTGTCTGCCTGATGCCCAGGGTCTCCTCCAGGCACCCATGAGTGGGTGGGGGGGCCTTGGCCCCTGGGTCCCTTCAGGCTCCTCTCCTGTCCTCCTCAGCACCTGCCAGAAAGGACGCTGGGCGTGCTCCCAGGCCGTGTGCCACGGCACCTGTTCCATTTATGGGAGTGGCCACTACGTCACCTTTGATGGGAAGTACTATGACTTCGACGGACACTGCTCCTACGTGGCTGTTCAGGTGCGGTCATGGCCACGTCCTAGCCAGCTGCTTGTGGTCAGGGACCCCCTGCCTGCCCCGAGTGAGGCTTTCAGCTCCCTGAGAGGTCCTGAGATGTGGGAGCACTGGACTTTCCTCAGCCCCAGACCCACACCTGCAGGGAGATTTGGCCTTCCAGCCAGGGGTGGGCGGGGGTGGTAAAATCCCCTCTGCACCACCCAGTTCTGTGGCCCTCCTGTGGGTGTGGGTGGGGTTGACCGCCCAGCAATGGGGACTGAGGGGACCTGTATAGGGAGCTGAGTAAGGGCCAGGGCTAGGCCCCTGCCCACGAGGCTCTCTGGATCCAAATCCCACAGCCCTTTGAGGCACCATGATCCCTGGGGACAGGGGATGGGCCTGCAGTTGGTCAGGTCCCTGGATGGGCAGGAGCAGGGCCAGGTTTGTGTGCTCAGTGGCTGTGGCCCCACCAGCTAGGGTGGGTGTGCCCTGAGGGGTACCTGGGGCCCAGCCGTCCTGGCTGACCTCCCCCTCGTGGCCCCCAGGACTACTGTGGCCAGAACTCCTCACTGGGTTCATTCAGCATCATCACCGAGAACGTCCCCTGTGGCACCACGGGAGTCACCTGCTCCAAGGCCATCAAAATCTTCATGGGGGTGAGTGCCGCCGGCCCCGGGAACGTGTGAGCCCTGGGGGACCCTCAGGCCAGCCAGTGACTGGGGCTCTCCTCCGGGCAGAGGACAGAGCTGAAGTTGGAAGACAAGCATCGAGTGGTGATCCAGCGGGATGAGGGTCGCCACGTGGCCTACACCACGCGGGAGGTGGGCCAGTACCTGGTGGTGGAGTCCAGCACGGGCATCATCGTCATCTGGGACAAGAGGACCACCGTGTTCATCAAGCTGGCTCCCTCCTACAAGGTGGGCTGCCTCCCTGCCTGCCCTGTCCTCCCTGTCCTCTCCTGGCCGCCCCACCCCACATCCCCTACCCCAGTGTTTGCAAGACAAGCCCCTGCCCTCCTCCAGTCCCTTTTTGGAGTCCTAGGATGCTTGTCTCCTGCAGGGCACCGTGTGTGGCCTGTGTGGGAACTTCGATGACCGCTCCAGCAACGACTTCACCACGCGGGACCACATGGTGGTGAGCAGTGAGCTGGACTTTGGGAACAGCTGGAAGGAGGCCCCCACCTGCCCGGACGTGAGCGCCAACCCCGAGCCCTGCAGCCTGAACCCGCACCGCCGCTCCTGGGCGGAGAAGCAGTGCAGCATCCTCAAAAGCAGCGTGTTCAGCATCTGTCACAGCAAGGTGGGGGGCCGGCCATGGAGGGGCAGAGTAGGCAGGGAAGGGCTGTAGGCGGGCTGTGGCTGTGGGCGGGGCCGACTGTAGGCAGAGCAGTGCTATAGGCGGGCTGTGGCTGTGGGCGGGGCCATGG
Source organism: Callithrix jacchus (assembly GCF_049354715.1). Classification (NCBI taxonomy): domain Eukaryota; kingdom Metazoa; phylum Chordata; class Mammalia; order Primates; family Cebidae; genus Callithrix; species Callithrix jacchus. The sequence continues at coordinate 130,824,356 of NC_133511.1, read as the reverse complement.
GCGGGGCCGACTATAGGCAGAACAGCGCTGTTGGTGGGCTGTGGCTGTGGGCGGGGACATGGGCGGGGCCGACTATAGGCAGAACAGCGCTGTAGGTGGGCTGTGGCTGTGGGCGGGGACATGGGTGGGGCCAACTATAGTCAGAGCAGGTCTATAGGTGGCTGTGGCTGTGGGTGGGGCCATGGGCGGGGCCGCCTAGGCAGAGTGGCGCTATGGGTTGACCTTGGACGTGGTTAGGGCCTAGTAGAGCATATTCCTGATCAGGGCGTGGTCACAGCAGGGCGGTGTCTTAGGTGTTCCTGGGGCTAGCGGACTTCTCCACATGCTCAGTGGGCACCTTCAGGGGTCGCCCTGCTGCACCACCATGGAGCGCTTGTCCTCCAGCTTTGGCTCTGGCCGCTGCATCCTTAGGTCACGGGCCATGTAATCAGCCTTCCCTTTGGCCCTGGGCTGGACCCGCAGCCTCCCTCTGCCTCCCAGGCTCAGACACTCAACTGGAGGGAGAAAGGACATGCACCCCCACCCCTGCTAGGCCCACATGCCCCCAGCTGCAGGGAGTGTGGGGAGGGTGGGTTCTAGGATGGCCATGTTGCAGCCAAGGACGCTGAGGGGCGGGGTGACAGGTCCACACAGCCACGGCGGACAGGTGTCTCTGGAGCCTCTCCCAGAGGTTAGCCCTGCTGGGGCCCCAGGTGATGTGCCCTGTCCCAGGAGCAGGGGCAGCCTCAGTGTCCTGAGCTCTAGGGCACCTGTGAATTCCTGGCACCATGAAGGCAGCACGGGCCCAGGGCACACCAGGGTCTTTTCCGCAGGTGGACCCCACACCCTTCTACGAGGCCTGCGTGCATGACTCATGCTCCTGTGACACGGGTGGGGACTGTGAGTGCTTCTGCTCTGCTGTGGCCTCCTATGCCCAGGAGTGTACCAAAGCAGAGGCCTGCGTGTTCTGGAGGACGCCGGACCTGTGCCGTAAGAGCCCCCCAAACTGGATCTGGGGCCAGCAGGGGGGCTGGGAGGGCTGTCCTGTGGGCTGGGGTGGCACTCTTTGCCCATCCAGGCAATAGGTGTGCATCGCCACCCTTTCCCCAACCTCCTTGGAGTCCTTTTTTGGGGCCCCATAGACCTGGGATGGCAGAGCAGGGTTGATGTGTCCTTGCCCCAGCCCCCCACCCCAGATTCGCCTCATCCTGGCCCATGCCTGAGCCCCCAGCCCCGGCGTCTGACCCCGGCCCCACCTCCCTCCAGCCGTATTCTGTGACTACTACAACCCTCCGCATGAGTGTGAGTGGCACTATGAGCCGTGTGGGAACCGGAGCTTCGAGACCTGCAGGACCATCAATGGCATTCACTCCAACATCTCCGTGTCCTACCTGGAGGGTGAGCAGGGCGGGCCTGGGGCGGGAGATGACAGCAGATGAGCCTGGAGGGTGAGCAGGGCGGGCCTGGGGCGGGAGATGACAGCAGATGAGCCTGGAGGGTGAGCAGGGCGGGTCTGGGGCGGGAGATGACAGCGGATGAGCCTGGAGGGTGAGCAGGGTGGGCCTGGGGCAGGAGATGACAGCAGATGAGCCTGGAGGGTGAGCAGGGCGGGCCTGGGGCGGGAGATGACGGCAGATGAGCCTGGAGTGTGAGTGGGGCAGGCCTGGAGGGGTGACGGCAGATGAGCCTGGAGGGTGAGCAGGGCGGGCCTGGGGCGGGAGATGACGGCAGATGAGCCTGGAGTGTGAGTGGGGCAGGCCTGGAGGGGTGATGGCAGATGAGCCTGGAGGGTGAGCAGGGCGGGCCTGGGGCGGGAGATGACGGCAGATGAGCCTGGAGTGTGAGTGGGGCAGGCCTGGAGGGGTGATGGCAGATGAGCCTGGAGGGTGAGCAGGGTGGGCCTGGGGCAGGAGATGACGGCAGATGAGCCTGGAGTGTGAGTGGGGCAGGCCTGGAGGGGTGATGGCAGATGAGCCTGGAGTGTGAGCAGGGCGGGCCTGGGGCGGGAGATGACAGCAGATGAGCCTGGAGTGTGAGCAGGGCGGGCCTGGGGCAGGAGATGATGGCAGATGAGCCTGGAGGGTGAGCAGGGCGGGCCTGGGGCGGGAGATGACGGCAGATGAGCCTGGAGTGTGAGTGGGGCAGGCCTGGAGGGGTGATGGCAGATGAGCCTGGAGTGTGAGCAGGGCGGGCCTGGGGCGGGAGATGACAGCAGATGAGCCTGGAGTGTGAGCAGGGCGGGCCTGGGGCAGGAGATGATGGCAGATGAGCCTGGAGGGTGAGCAGGGCGGGCCTGGGGCGGGAGATGACGGCAGATGAGCCTGGAGTGTGAGCAGGGTGGGCCTGGGGCAGGAGATGACGGCAGATGAGCCTGGAGTGTGAGCGGGGCAGGCCTGGAGGGGTGATGGCAGATGAGCCTGGAGTGTGAGCGGGGCAGGCCTGGAGGGGTGATGGCAGATGAGCCTGGAGTGTGAGCAGGGTGGGCCTGGGGCAGGAGATGACGGCAGATGAGCCTGGAGTGTGAGTGGGGCAGGCCTGGAGGGGTGATGGCAGATGAGCCTGGAGTGTGAGTGGGGCAGGCCTGGAGGGGTGATGGCAGATGAGCCTGGAGTGTGAGTGGGGCAGGCCTGGAGGGGTGATGGCAGATGAGCCTGGAGTGTGAGTGGGGCAGGCCTGGAGGGGTGATGGCAGATGAGCCTGGAGTGTGAGTGGGGCAGGCCTGGAGGGGTGATGGCAGATGAGCCTGGAGTGTGAGTGGGGCAGGCCTGGAGGGGTGATGGCAGATGAGCCTGGAGTGTGAGTGGGGCAGGCCTGGAGGGGTGATGGCAGATGAGCCTGGAGTGTGAGTGGGGCAGGCCTGGAGGGGTGATGGCAGATGAGCCTGGAGTGTGAGTGGGGCAGGCCTGGAGGGGTGATGGCAGATGAGCCTGGAGTGTGAGTGGGGCAGGCCTGGAGGGGTGATGGCAGATGAGCCTGGAGTGTGAGTGGGGCAGGCCTGGAGGGGTGATGGCAGATGAGCCTGGAGTGTGAGTGGGGCAGGCCTGGAGGGGTGATGGCAGATGAGCCTGGAGTGTGAGTGGGGCAGGCCTGGAGGGGTGATGGCAGATGAGCCTGGAGTGTGAGTGGGGCAGGCCTGGAGGGGTGATGGCAGATGAGCCTGGAGTGTGAGTGGGGAAGGCCTGGAGGGGTGATGGCAGATGAGCCTGGAGTGTGAGTGGGGCAGGCCTGGAGGGGTGATGGCAGATGAGCCTGGAGTGTGAGTGGGGCAGGCCTGGAGGGGTGATGGCAGACAGGCCTGGCCATGTGGGGTTGAAGGCTGGAGACCCATGGGGACATGCGGAGGGAGGCATGACCCTCAGGGCACCTTCAGCCCAGGGAGGCCAGGCTCCCCTTGCTGCAGGATCAGGAGGGAAACAGGCTGGCCCAGAAATCAGAAGTGGCATGGTGGGAGGTCCTAAGGTCGGTGCAGAGCAGGGCAGGTTGGGGAACATTTCAGGCACAGGTCCGCAGAGGCCCCGGTGGGTGCTGGCATCTGAGCTGAGAACCAGTGATGTGAAGGAGGGTGTGGTGGGAAATTTGGGAAGGAGAGTTCCGCCATGGGAGAGGAATGTGGGTCTTGGGACTCAGGGGTGCTCTTGAGACTTGGCAGGGACCCTCAGCGGGCAGTGTTCGGGCACAGTGCAGGGGGAGATCTAGGTCTTGCCTTTCTAATTCCTGGGCTTCCCAGAGGGGCATCCTCCAGAGAAGGGCCTGCCAGGGTGGGGATGGTGGGTGGGGTGTGGTAGACTGCGGTGGTCCCAACTCCATGCCCTGTGCCCACCAGGCTGCTACCCCCGGTGCCCCAAGGACAGGCCCATCTATGACGAGGACCTGAAGAAGTGTGTCAGTGCAGACAAGTGTGGCTGCTACATTGAGGACACCCACTACCCACCTGGAGCGTCGGTTCCCACAGAGGAGATCTGCAAGTCCTGGTACCTAAGCCACATGGCAGGGGGTCTGGGGAGCTGCACATATGGGGACATGGGCACACACACACATGTGAGCACACAATGCATGAACACACAACCATTCCACATGGGCGCACATGCACACAAATGCGCACACATACCATGTGCACACAGTCACACACACGCCCACAGTCACACATGCATGGATGCTGACACGCAGGCACAGTCACACATGCACACTCACAGTCACAGTTACACATGCACGCACAGTCACACACACGCCCAATTCACACATGCATAGATGCTGACACACAGGCACAGTCACACAGTTACACATGCACACACTCAGTCATATATACACACAGTCATACATACACAGTCACAGTCACACCATACACACACACTCAGTCACACAGTCACACATGCACACACTCAGTCACAGTTACACATGCACACACAGTCACACACACACACCCAATTCACACATGCATAGATGCTGACATGCAGGCACACACAGTCACACATGCACACACTCACAGTCACAGTCACACATGTACACACTCAGTCACAGTCACACACACACCCAATTCACACATGCATAGATGACACAGGCACAGTCACACAGTCACACACACACACACTCTCACAGTCACACATGCACACACTCACAGTTACACATGCACGCACAGTCACACACACCGACAGCCACACATGCATGGATGCTGACACACAGGCACAGTCACACATGCACACACTCTCAGTCACATGCACACACAGTCACAGTTACACATGCACGCACAGTCACACACACACCCACAGTCACACATGCATGCACAGTCACACACACACCCACAGTCACACATGCATGGATGCTGACACACAGGCACAGTCACACAGTCACACATGCACATACACAGTTACAGATGCATGCACAGTCACACACACACCCAATTCACACATGCATAGATGCTGACACACAGGCACAGTCAGTCACACACGCACACACACTCACAGTCACACACGCACACAGTCATACATACACACTCAGTCACAGTCACACCATACACAGTCACACATGCACACACTCACAGTCACAGTTACACATGCACACACAGTCACACACACACCCAATTCACACATGCATAGATGCTGACACGCAGGCACAGTCACAGTTACACATGCACACACAGTCACAGTTACACATGCACGCACAGTCACAGTTACACATGCACACACAGTCACACACACACCCAAAGTCACACATGCATGGATGCTGACACGCAGGCACAGTCACACAGTCACACATGCACATACTCACAGTCACAGTTACAGATGCATGCAGTCATACACACACCCAATTCACACATGCATAGATGCTGACACACAGGCACAGTCACATAGTCACACACGCACACACACTCAGTCACACGTGCACACAGTCATACATACACACTCAGTCACAGTCACACCATACACAGTCACACAGTCACACATGCACACACTCAGTCACAGTTACAGATGCAAACACAGTCACACACACCCAATTCACATATGCATAGATGCTGACACGCAGGCACAGTCACAGAGTTACACATGCACACACACAGTCACACAGGCACACAGATGCACACTCTCACAGTCACACAGTCATACATACACACTCAGTCACAGTCACACCATACACAGTCACACAGTCACACATGCACACACAGAGTCACACGTGCACACAATTACACATGCAGACACACAGCCACACGGTCACACACTCACAGTCACACCATACACACAGTCACACCATGCATACAGTCTCAGTCACACATGAACACATGCACAGATAACTGCCACGCAGGCACACACAGTCACAGTCACACCATACACACAGTCACACATGCACACACGCTCACAGTCACACATGCACACAGTCACACATGCACACACGCACAAATACGGACATGCAGGCACAGTCACAGTCATACAGTGCACCACATGCACACACAGTCACACGTGTACCCATGCCTAGACACAGATACCCAGGAAGGCACTCACACAGTCACACACCCACAGTCACACAGTCACACACTTCAGTCACACAGTCACACATAGTCACACATGTACACACACTTCAGTTACACAGTCACACATGCACACAGTCACACCATGCATACACTCTCAGTCACACATGAACACATGCACAGATAACTGCCATGCAGGCACACACAGTCACAGTCACACCATACACACAGTCACACAGTCACACATGCACACATTTCAGTCACAAAGTCACAGTCACATGTGTACACAGACACACTTCAGTTACAGTCACACATGTACACATGCCTAGCCACAGATACCCAGGCACGTACTCACAGTCACACACTCACACACCCACAGTCACACAGTCACACATGCACACAGTCACACGTGTACACAGTCACACATGTACACATGCCTAGACACAGATACCCAGGCACACACTCAGTCACACAGTCACACAGTCACAGTCACACATGCACACACTTCAGTCACGCACACAGTCACACGTGTACACAGTCACACATGTACACATGCCTAGACACAGATACCCAGGCACACACCCAGTCACACAGTCACACAGTCACAGTCACACATGCACACACTTCAGTCACGCACATAGTCACACGTGTACACACACAGTCACACATGCACACATAGTCACATGTGTACACAGTCACACAGTCACACATGCACATAGTCACACATGTCCACATGCCTAGACATAGATACCCAGGCACACAGTCACACACGCACACGTGCACACAGTCACACATGCATGGACACAGAAACACAGTCACACACAGGCACACAGCCATGCAGGCACACGGGAGCCAGGCCACGGAGGCACCAGTCCCTGCCTCACTGGGGTGGGGTCTTCTGTTCTCATCCCATCCTCTGGGTCTGGCTTTTCCTTCCTCTCCTTGTCCCTGCTCTGTTCCCACAGTTAGGACCCAATGGGGGGCTCTTCTGGAGCTGGCTTTTGGGGCAGTACCCAGGGGCTTTGGGCTCGGCACTGGCTGGCTGCATGGGGGTACCAGAGGTCTGAGCAGGGCTGGCACAGCAGGGGGATGCCGGTCGTGGGGGGACGTGAGGGGGAAGCCGGGGGCTGAGCGGGGCAGGCATGGCGTCGGGGGGTGAACCTGCAGCTGTCTGCTTGATTTGCAGTGTGTGCACCAACTCCTCCCAAGTTGTCTGCAGGCCGGAGGAAGGTGAGCTGCCCTTCGCCCCAGCCCTGTGCTGGTTGGGCCCATCCCTGGGAAGCCTGTGGAGCTTGGATGGGTGGGGGGTGCTGGTCTCCTCCCGGGTTCTCCCCCTTGGGTCCCCCCCACTGGCTCGGACCCAGCTCTGATGTGCATCGGCCCCGTGGGGCTCCCGTAACACATTTGTCTCTTCTTCTGGGGTGCTGGTGCCCTGTGGGGAATCTCTGTCACCCTCTCCCATGATCCAGCTTCTGTGTTCTGATGGGATTCCCTTTATTCAGAGAGTGGCTCCGGGGCAAAGGCAGTCCCACTGGGGCGTTTGCCTCCCACATGTGGAGCTTGGGCACACCCACCTTCCCCGACCCTGCTCCCAGTGAGGTGACCCTTGGCCTCACCCTCACCCCCAGGAAAGATTCTCAATGAGACCCAGGATGGCGCCTTCTGCTACTGGGAGATCTGTGGCCCCAATGGGACAGTGGAGAAGCACTTCAATATCTGTGTGTCCACTACACCACGCCCGTCCACGCTGACCACCTTCACCACGGTCACCCTCCCCACCACCCCCACCACCTTCACCACCACCAGCACCACCAAGACCCCCAGCACAGGTGAGGCCCCCTGGTGCCCCTGTGCTTCCTCAGGCTTTCACCTTACCCTGCATCCAGCCTCCGGCACAGAGGGCACTTTCAGGGGCAGGCCCTGGCCCGGTGCAGCCAGGCTCTGCCCTGTGCACAGCAGCTGCAGAGTAAGGTGACAGTCACATTCCTGTGCACTGGGCAGGATGGGGATGGGGGGCAGAGGCCGTGCCCTGGCTCCCCTCACCTGGTGAGTTGAGATGGTGGCATCCTGACCACATCCCCAAACCCAGGTCATGATGGAGGATGACTTGAGGAGATTTCTGAAAACCAGCAGGAAAACATCCCCGAGGGTTAGAGAAATCAGAGAAACTTCCTGATATGCCCCTGCATTTGTTCTGGCTGAGATCCTAGGTCCTACCCAAAAGCCAACAGGGGTACGACAGCCACAGAGAAAAGAAGCTTTAAAAATTAAGACAAGATTCCCAAAGCTCTCGAACTATATAAAGACGTTCTCTTTTCTTCCTGTTTTATTGCAGTGTCCCCGGCAACTCCGGGTAAGTGATGGTGACGATACTCATGGTGAACACAGGCTGGGAGGAGCAGTTTGCAAAGTCACCTGCAGGGCGCCTCCTTCAGGCCCAGATGTGAGGCCGGCGGGGCTGCCCTCCTCTGCTTATGGACCCAAGATGGGTGTATTTCGGGGACTTGGTTCATGGTTTGCTGAGACCAGGGACTCAAGCGGGACCTGAGTGGCTGTGGGTGACAATATTGCTGGTTAACCACTCTTAAGAGTGGAGACAAAGCTCTTTCAGGCACACTTCCTTACTGGAATGGGTGGTTCTCTTGCTATTCATTCCTTGAAAAAAGTATCCAAAATAGGTGAGGAAAGGGTCCCTCACACCAGGTGTGGCCCTGGTGTCCCCGTCTCTCTGGGCACAGGTTTTCAGCTGCAAAATGAGGATGGAAGTGGTGTCCAGCCCTGAGCTCTCTGGTCCTGCACTCAGGTTTTTGGCAATGACAGGGAAAAGAGAGGTTGCATCTGGGGGACGGGCATGGAGGTCCCCGGGTCCTCTGAATCCGGGTGGCCTCCTGGAGGTGCCTTCCCTAGGAGTGAGTCACCAGAGCTGGGTTTTGCTTCCCTAGAGCCGTGCTGCTCCTGGTCTGAGTGGATCAATGAGAACCACCCCAGCAGCGGCAGCGATGGCGGTGACCGAGAGACGTTTGATGGGGTCTGCAGCGCCCCTGAGGACATCGAGTGCAGGTCTGTCAATGAGCCACACCTCAGCTTGGAGGAGCTGGGCCAGAAGGTGCAGTGCGACCTCTCCGTTGGGTTCATTTGCAAGAATGAAGACCAGTTTGGAAATGGACCATTTGGACTGTGTTATGACTACAAGATACGTGTCAATTGTTGCAAGCCCATACCTGGCTGCATCACCTCTCCACCAACCGCCACTCCACCAACCACCACGGCCACTGCTCCACCAACCGCCACTCCACCAACCACCACGACGACTGCTCCACCAACCACCACTCCACCAACCACCACTCCACCAACCACCACGACGACTGCTCCACCAACCGCCACTCCACCAACCACCACGACGACTGCTCCACCAACCACCACGACGACTGCTCCACCAACCACCACTCCACCAACCACCACGACCACTGCTCCACCAACCGCCACTCCACCAACCGCCACGACCACTGCTCCACCAACCGCCACTCCACCAACCACCACGACCACTGCTCCACCAACTGCCACTCCACCAACCACCACTCCACCAACCACCACTCCACCAACCGCCACTCCACCAACCACCACGACCACTGCTCCACCAACCGCCACTCCACCAACCACCACTCCACCAACCGCCACTCCACCAACCACCACGACCACTGCTCCACTAACCACCACTCCACCAACCACCACTCCACCAACCACCACTCCACCAACCGCCACTCCACCAACCATCACTCCCAGCCCTCCAACCCCCAGCCCTCCACCAACCACCACAACCAACCCTCCTAGCCCCCCATCAACCACCATAACCACCACTCCCAGCCCTCCAACAATGACCATGACCACCACGCCACCAACTACCACTCCTAGCTCTCCATCAACCACCACAACCACCCCACCACCAACCACCACAACCATCACTCCCAGCCCTCCATCAACCACAACCACCACTCACAGCCCTCCAACCCCCAGCCCTCCATCAACCACCATGACCACTGCTCCACCAACCACCACTCCCAGCCCTTCAACCCCTAGCCCTCCATCAACCACCACAACCACCCCACCACCAACCACCACAACCATCACTCCCAGCCCTCCATCAACCACAACCACCACTCACAGCCCTCCAACCCCCAGCCCTCCATCAACCACCATGACCACTGCTCCACCAACCACCACTCCCAGCCCTCCACCTGTACCACCGTCAACAACCCCATGTGTGCCTGTCTGCCATTGGACTGGCTGGCTGGATTCGGGAAAACCTAACTTTACCATACAAGGTGGGGATAAGGAATTGATTGGAGACACCTGTGGAGGAGGCTGGGCAGCTAACATCTCCTGCAGAGCCACCATGTATCCTGATGTTCCCATTGGACAGCTTGGACAAACACTGCTGTGTAATGTCTCTATGGGACTGGTGTGCAAAAATGAAGACCAAAAGCCAGGTGGGAACATCCCTATGCCCTTCTGCCTCAATTACGAGATCAACATTCAGTGCTGTGAGTGTGGCCCCACTAGCCCTCCACCAACCAGCACTCCCAGCACTCCATCAAACACCATGACCACCGCTCCACCAACCACCACGACCACCACTCGTACCCCTCCATCCACCACCACAGCCACCACTCCACCAACGACAACTTCCAGCTCTCCAACCCTCAGCCCTCCATCCACCACCACAACCACCACTCCACCAACCACCACTTCCAGCTCTCCAACCCCCAGCCCTCCATCCACCACCACAACCACCACTCCACCAACCACCACTTCCAGCTCTCCAACCACCAGCCCTCCATCAACCACCACGACCACCACTCCTACCCCTCCATCCACCACCACAGTCACCACTCCACCAACCACCATGACCACCACTCCTACCCCTCCATCAACCACCACAGCCACCTCTCCACCAACCACCACTTCCAGCTCTCCAACCACCAGCCCTCCATCATCCACCACAACCACCACTCCAATAACCACAACCACCACCACCACTCTTAGTCCTCCAACCCCTAGCCCCCCATCCACCACCACAGCCACCGCTCCACCAACCACCATGACCACCACTCCACCAACCACCATGACCACCACTCCTACCCCTCCATCCACCACCACAGCCACCGCTCCACCAACCACGACGACCACCACTCCTACCCCTCCATCCACCACCACAACCACCACTTCACCAACCACCACTTCCAGCTCTCCAACGCCCAGCCCTCCATCAACCACCACAGCCACCACTCCACCAACCACCACTTCCAGCTCTCCAACCCCCAGCCCTCCATCCACCACCACAACCACCACTCCACCAACCACCACTTCGAGCTCTCCAACCACCAGCCCTCCATCAACCACCACAACCACCACTCCACCAACCACCACTTCCAGCTCTCCAACCACCAGCCCTCCATCCACCACCACAACCACCACTCCACCAACCACCACTTCCAGCTCTCCAACAACCAGCCCTCCATCATCCACCACAACCACCACTCCACTAACCACAACCACCACCACCACTCTTAGTCCTCCAACCCCTAGCCCTCCATCAACCACCACAGCCACCACTCCACCAACGAACACTTCCAGCTCTCCAACCACCAGCCCTCCATCATCCACCACAACCACCACTCCACCAACCACCACTTCCATCTCTCCAACCCCCAGCCCTCCATCCACCACCACAGCCACCACTCCACCAACCACCACTTCGAGCTCTCCAACCACCAGCCCTCCATCCACCACCACAACCACCACTCCACAAACCACCACTTCCAGCTCTCCGACCCCCAGCCCTCCATCCACCACAACCACCACTCCACCAACCACCACTTCGAGCTCTCCAACCCCCAGCCCTCCATCAACCACCACAGCCACCACTCCACCAACCACCACTTCCAGCTCTCCGACCCCCAGCCCTCCATCCACAACCACAACCACCACTCCACCAACCACCACTTCCAGCTCTCCAACCACCAGCCCTCCATCAACCACCACAGCCACCACTCCACCAACCACCACTTCCAGCTCTCCAACCACCAGCCCTCCATCAACCACCACAGCCACCACTCCACCAACCACCACTTCCAGCTCTCCAACCCCCAGCCCTCCATCCACCACCACAACCACCACTCCACCAACCACCACTTCCAGCTCTCCAACACCCAGCCCTCCATCCACCACCACAGCCACCACTCCACCAACCACCACTTCCAGCTCTCCAACCACCAGCCCTCCATCATCCACCACAACCACCACTCCACCAACCACCACTTCCAGCTCTCCAACCCCCAGCCCTCCATCCACCACCACAGCCACCACTCCACCAACCACCACTTCCAGCTCTCCAACCACCAGCCCTCCATCATCCACCACAACCACCACTCCACCAACCACCACTTCCAGCTCTCCAACCCCCAGCCCTCCATCCACCACCACAGCCACCACTCCACCAACGACCACTTCCAGCTCTCCAACCACCAGCCCTCCATCATCCACCACAACCACCACTCCACCAACCACCACTTCCAGCTCTCCAACCCCTAGCCCTCCATCCACCACCACAACCACCTCTCCACCAACCACCACTTCCAGCTCTCCAACCACCAGCCCTCCATCCACCACAACCACCACTCCACCAACCACCACTTCCAGCTCTCCAACCACCAGCCCTCCATCAACCACCACAGCCACCACTCCACCAACCACCACTTCCAGCTCTCCAACCACCAGACCTCCATCCACCACAACCACCACTCCACCAACCACCACTTCCAGCTCTCCAACCACCAGCCCTCCATCATCCACCACAACCACCACTCCACCAACCACCACTTCCAGCTCTCCAACCCCCAGCCCTCCATCCACCACAACAGCCACCACTCCACCAACCACCACTTCCAGCTCTCCGACCCCCAGCCCTCCATCCACCACCACAGCCACCACTCCACCAACCACCACTTCCAGCTCTCCAACCACCAGCCCTCCATCATCCACCACAACCACCACTCCACCAACCACCACTTCCAGCTCTCCAACCCCCAGCCCTCCATCCACCACCACAGCCACCACTCCACCAACCACCACTTCCAGCTCTCCAACCCCCAGCCCTCCATCCACCACCACAACCACCACTCCACCAACCACCACTTCCAGCTCTCCAACCCCCAGCCCTCCATCCACTACCACAGCCACCACTCCACCAACCACCACTTCGAGCTCTCCAACCACCAGCCCTCCATCATCCACCACAACCACCACTCCACCAACCACCACTTCCAGCTCTCCAACCCCCAGCCCTCCATCCACCACCACAGCCACCACTCCACCAACCACCACTTCCAGCTCTCCAACCACCAGCCCTCCATCATCCACCACAACCACCACTCCACCAACCACCACTTCCAGCTCTCCAACCCCCAGCCCTCCATCCACCACCACAGCCACCACTCCACCAACGACCACTTCCAGCTCTCCAACCACCAGCCCTCCATCCACCACAACTACCACGCCACCAACCACCACTTCCAGCTCTCCAACCCCCAGCCATCCATCAACCACCACAGCCACCACTCCACCAACCACCACTTCCAGCTCTCCAACCCCCAGCCCTCCATCCACCACCACAACCACCACTCCACCAACCACCACTTCCAGCTCTCCAACCACCAGCCCTCCATCCACCACCACAGCCACCACTCCACCAACCACCACTTCCAGCTCTCCAACCCCCAGCCCTCCATCCACCACCACAGCCACCACTCCACCAACCACCACTTCCAGCTCTCCAACCACCAGCCCTCCATCATCCACCACAACCACCACTCCACCAACCACCACTTCCAGCTCTCCAACCCCCAGCCCTCCATCCACCACCACAGCCACCACTCCACCAACCACCACTTCCAGCTCTCCAACCACCAGACCTCCATCCACCACAACCACCACTCCACCAACCACCACTTCCAGCTCTCCAACCACCAGCCCTCCATCATCCACCACAACCACCACTCCACCAACCACCACTTCCAGCTCTCCAACCCCCAGCCCTCCATCCACCACAACAGCCACCACTCCACCAACCACCACTTCCAGCTCTCCGACCCCCAGCCCTCCATCCACCACCACAGCCACCACTCCACCAACCACCACTTCCAGCTCTCCAACCACCAGCCCTCCATCATCCACCACAACCACCACTCCACCAACCACCACTTCCAGCTCTCCAACCCCCAGCCCTCCATCCACCACCACAGCCACCACTCCACCAACCACCACTTCCAGCTCTCCAACCCCCAGCCCTCCATCCACCACCACAACCACCACTCCACCAACCACCACTTCCAGCTCTCCAACCCCCAGCCCTCCATCCACCACCACAGCCACCACTCCACCAACCACCACTTCCAGCTCTCCAACCACCAGCCCTCCATCATCCACCACAACCACCACTCCACCAACCACCACTTCCAGCTCTCCAACCCCCAGCCCTCCATCCACCACCACAGCCACCACTCCACCAACCACCACTTCCAGCTCTCCAACCACCAGCCCTCCATCATCCACCACAACCACCACTCCACCAACCACCACTTCCAGCTCTCCAACCCCCAGCCCTCCATCCACCACCACAGCCACCACTCCACCAACGACCACTTCCAGCTCTCCAACCACCAGCCCTCCATCCACCACAACCACCACGCCACCAACCACCACTTCCAGCTCTCCAACCCCCAGCCATCCATCAACCACCACAGCCACCACTCCACCAACCACCACTTCCAGCTCTCCAACCCCCAGCCCTCCATCCACCACCACAACCACCACTCCACCAACCACCACTTCCAGCTCTCCAACCACCAGCCCTCCATCCACCACCACAGCCACCACTCCACCAACCACCACTTCCAGCTCTCCAACCCCCAGCCCTCCATCCACCACCACAGCCACCACTCCACCAACCACCACTTCCAGCTCTCCAACCACCAGCCCTCCATCATCCACCACAACCACCACTCCACCAACCACCACTTCCAGCTCTCCAACCCCCAGCCCTCCATCCACCACCACAGCCACCACTCCACCAACCACCACTTCCAGCTCTCCAACCACCAGCCCTCCATCATCCACCACAACCACCACTCCACCAACCACCACTTCCAGCTCTCCAACCCCCAGCCCTCAATCCACCACCACAGCCACCACTCCACCAACGACCACTTCCAGCTCTCCAACCACCAGCCCTCCATCATCCACCACAACCACCACTCCACCAACCACCACTTCCAGCTCTCCAACCCCTAGCCCTCCATCCACCACCACAACCACCTCTCCACCAACCACCACATCCAGCTCTCCAACCACCAGCCCTCCATCCACCACAACCACCACTCCACCAACCACCACTTCCAGCTCTCCAACCACCAGCCCTCCATCCACCACCACAGCCACCACTCCACCAACCACCACTTCCAGCTCTCCAACCACCAGCCCTCCATCCACCACAACCACCACTCCACCAACCACCACTTCCAGCTTTCCAACCCCCAGCCATCCATCCACCACCACAGCCACCACTCCACCAACCACCACTTCCAGCTCTCCAACCCCCAGCCCTCCATCAACCACCACAACCACCACTCCACCAACCACCACTTCCAGCTCTCCAACCACCAGCCCTCCATCAACCACCACAGCCACCACTCCACCAATCACCACTTCCAGCTCTCCAACCACCAGCCCTCCATCCACCACAACCACCACTCCACCAACCACCACTTCCAGCTCTCCAACCCCCAGCCCTCCATCAACCACCACAGCCACCACTCCACCAACCACCACTTCCAGCTCTCCGACCCCCAGCCCTCCATCTACCACCACAACCACCACTCCACCAACCACCACTTCCAGCTCTCCAACCACCAGCCCTCCATCAACCACCACAGCCACCACTCCACCAACCACCACTTCCAGCTCTCCAACCACCAGCCCTCCATCAACCACCACAGCCACCACTCCACCAACCACCACTTCCAGCTCTTCAACCCCCAGCCCTCCATCCACCACCACAACCACCTCTCCACCAACCACCACTTCCAGCTCTCCAACCCCCAGCCCTCCATCCACCACCACAGCCACCACTCCACCAACCACCACTTCCAGCTCTCCAACCACCAGCCCTCCATCATCCACCACAACCACCACTCCACTAACCACAACCACCACCACCACTCTTAGTCCTCCAACCCCTAGCCCTCCATCAACCACCACAGCCACCACTCCACCAACCACCACTTCCAGCTCTCCAACCACCAGCCCTCCATCATCCACCACAACCACCACTCCACCAACCACCACTTCCAGCTCTCCAACCCCCAGCCCTCCATCCACCACCACAGCCACCACTCCACCAACCACCACTTCCAGCTCTCCGACCACCAGCCCTCCATCCACCACCACAGCCACCACTCCACCAACCACCACTTCCAGCTCTCCGACCACCAGCCCTCCATCCACCACAACCACCACTCCACCAACCACCACTTCCAGCTCTCCAACCCCCAGCCCTCCATCAACCACCACAGCCACCACTCCACCAACCACCACTTCCAGCTCTCCGACCCCCAGCCCTCCATCCACCACCACAACCACCACTCCACCAACCACCACTTCCAGCTCTCCGACCCCGAGCCCTCCATCCACCACCACAGCCACCACTCCACCAACCACCACTTCCAGCTCTCCAACCACCAGCCCTCCATCCACCACCACAGCCACCACTCCACCAACCACCACTTCCAGCTCTCCAACCACCAGCCCTCCATCATCCACCACAACCACCACTCCACCAACCACCACTTCCAGCTCTCCAACCCCCAGCCCTCCATCCACCACCACAGCCACCACTCCACCAACCACCACTTCCAGCTCTCCAACCACCAGCCCTCCATCATCCACCACAACCACCACTCCACCAACCACCACTTCCAGCTCTCCAACCCCCAGCCCTCCATCCACCACCACAGCCACCACTCCACCAACCACCACTTCCAGCTCTCCAACCACCAGCCCTCCATCATCCACCACAACCACCACTCCACCAACCACCACTTCCAGCTCTCCAACCACCAGCCCTCCATCAACCATCACAGCCACCACTCCACCAACCACCACTTCCAGCTCTCCAACCCCCAGCCCTCCATCCACCACCACAGCCACCACTCCACCAACCACCACTTCCAGCTCTCCAACCACCAGCCCTCCATCATCCACCACAACCACCACTCCACTAACCAGAACCACCACCACAACTCTTAGTCCTCCAACCCCCAGTCCTCCATCCACCACCACAGCCACCACTCCACCAACGACCACTTCCAGCTCTCCAACCACCAGCCCTCCATCATCCACCACAACCACCACTCCACCAACCACCACTTCCAGCTCTCCAACCACCAGCCCTCCATCCACCACCACAACCACCACTCCACCAACCACCACTTCCAGCTCTCCAACCCCCAGCCCTCCATCCACCACCACAGCCACCACTCCACCAACCACCACTTCCAGCTCTCCAACCCCCAGCCCTCCATCCACCATCACAACCACCTCTCCACCAACCACCACTTCCAGCTCTCCAACCCCCAGCCCTCCATCCACCACCACAGCCACCACTCCACCAACGACCACTTCCAGCTCTCCAACCCCCAGCCCTCCATCATCCACCACAACCACCACTCCACCAAGCACCACTTCCAGCTCTCCAACCACCAGCCCTCCATCAACCACCACAACCACCACTCCACCAACCACCACTTCCAGCTCTCCGACCCCCAGCCCTCCATCCACCACAACAACCACTCCACCAACCACCACTTCCAGCTCTCCAACCCCCAGCCCTCCATCCACCACCACAACCATCACTTCCAGCTCTCCGACCCCCAGCCCTCCATCCACCACAACCACCACTCCACCAACCACCACTTCCAGCTCTCCAACCACCAGCCCTCCATCCACCACCACAGCCACCACTCCACCAACCACCACTTCCAGCTCTCCGACCCCCAGCCCTTCATCCACCACAACCACCACTCCACCAACCACCACTTCCAGCTCTCCAACCCCCAGCCCTCCATCCACCACCACAACCACCACTCCACCAACCACCACTTCCAGCTCTCCAACCACCAGCCCTCCATCCACCACCACAGCCACCACTCCACCAACCACCACTTCCAGCTCTCCGACCCCCAGCCCTCCATCCACCACCACAACCACCACTCCACCAACGACCACTTCCAGCTCTCCAACCCCCAGCCCTCCATCCACCACCACAACCACCACTCCACCAACCACCACTTCCAGCTCTCCAACCACCAGCCCTCCATCAACCACCACAACCACCACTCCACCAACCACCACTTCCAGCTCTCCAACCCCCAGCCCTCCATCAACCACCACAGCCACCACTCCACCAACCACCACTTCCAGCTCTCCAACCACCAGCCCTCCATCAACCACCACAGCCACCACTCCACCAACCACAACCACCACCACCACTCTTAGTCCTCCAACCCCCAGCCCTCCATCCACCACCACAGCCACCACTCCACCAACCACCACTTCCAGCTCTCCAACCCCCAGCCCTCCATCCACCACCACAGCCACCACTCCACCAACCACCACTTCCGGCTCTCCAACCCCCAGCCCTCAATCCACCATGACAGCCACCACTCCACCAACCACCACTTCCAGCTCTCCAACCACCAGCCCTCCATCCACCACCACAACCACCACTCCACCAACCACAACCACCACTCTTAGTCCTCCAACCCCCAGCCCTCCATCCACCACCACAGCCACCACTCCACCAACCACCACTTCCAGCTCTCCAACCACCAGCCCTCCATCATCCACCACAACCACCACTCCACTAACCACAACCACCACCACCACTCTTAGTCCTCCAACTCCTAGCCCTCCATCAACCACCACAGCCACCACTCCACCAACCACCACTTCCAGCTCTCCAACCCCCAGCCCTCCATCAACCACCACAGCCACCACTCCACCAACCACCACTTCCAGCTCTCCGACCCCCAGCCCTCCATCTACCACCACAACCACCACTCCACCAACCACCACTTCCAGCTCTCCAACCCCCAGCCCTCCATCAACCACCACAGCCACCACTCCACCAACCACCACTTCCAGCTCTCCAACCCCCAGCCCTCCATCCACCACCACAGCCACCACTCCACCAACCACCACTTCCAGCTCTCCAACCCCCAGCCCTCCATCATCCACCACAACCACCACTCCACCAACCACCACTTCCAGCTCTCCGACCCCCAGCCCTCCATCCACCACCACAGCCACCACTCCACCAACCACCACTTCCAGCTCTCCAACCACCAGCCCTCCATCCACCACAACCACCACTCCACCAACCACCACTTCCAGCTCTCCGACCACCAGCCCTCCGTCCACCACCACAGCCACCACTCCACCAACCACCACTTCCAGCTCTCCGACCCCCAGCCCTCCATCCACCACAACCACCACTCCACTAACCACCACTTCCAGCTCTCCGACCCCCAGCCCTCCATCATCCACCACAACCACCTCTCCACCAACCACTTCCAGCTCTCCAACCCCCAGCCCTCCATCCACCACCACAACCACCACTCCACCAACCACCACTTCCAGCTCTCCGACCCCCAGCCCTCCATCATCCACCACAGCCACCACTCCACCAACCACCACTTTCAGTTCTCCGACCCCCAGCCCTCCATCCACCACCACAGCCACCTCTCCACCAATCACCACTTCCAGCTCTCCAACCACCAGCCCTCCATCATCCACCACAACCACCACTCCACCAACCACCACTTCCAGCTCTCCAACCCCCAGCCCTCCATCCACCACCACAACCACCACTCCACCAACCACCACTTCCAGCTCTCCAACCACCAGCCCTCCATCATCCACCACAGCCACTACTCCACCAACCACCACTTCCAGCTCTCCAACCCCCAGCCCTCCATCCACCTCCACAGCCACCACTCCACCAACCACCACTTCCAGCTCTCCAACCCCCAGCCCTCCATCCACCTCCACAGCCACCACTCCACCAACCACCACTTCCAGCTCTCCAACCACCAGCCCTCCATCCACCACCACAACCACCACTCCACCAACCACAACCACCACCACCACTCTTAGTCCTCCAACCCCTAGCCCTCCATCAACCACCACAGCCACCACTCCACTAACCACCACTCCCAGCCCTCCAACCACTACAGAGACCACAACTACAACACCCACCACCACCACGACAGTGACCCCAACCCCAACACCCCCCACTTTAAGCACAGAGCCCCCCACCCCCACAGCCACAACCCCCACTGCTCAGTCAACCACATTCAAACCCGCACCTGAGTCCTCAGCTCCTCAGACCTCTCGGTCCACCTCCTCCCCTCCCACGGAGTCAACCACCCTTCTGAGTACCCCACCTCCTGCCATGAAGACGACCAGCACGGCCCCACCCTCCACACCCACAACACCCACGGCCACCACGACGGGAGGTCGCACGCCGTCCCCACTGCCTGGCACCACCACGGCCCCTCCAGGTAAGTAGAGCTGCTGGGTTCCTCCTGCCTGCAGTGCTTCCTCCTCCTGTGTGCCATTTGGGACTGTCCCAGGAAGGCTCCGGACAGGCTCTGGGTGCCTCCCTGCTCACCAAGCCCAGTTACTGTGCGGGCAGGAGCTGCTGACATGAGCCAGCCAAAGCTGGTTCGCTCTCCCATGGGATGGCCTTCTTCAGGGCCCCACTGTGTGACGTGGCACTGTGGGAGCCCACCAAGCTGCAGGGGTGGAGACAGGCTGCCAGTGAGGGCCTGCAGGACCCCTGCTTCTGGCTGCATGCCCTCCTCAGGCCTCGGGGCCTCTCCCCAGCAGACGGCCTCCCACAACCAGTGCTGTCTGGACACCTCTTGCTGGCAGTCAGTGTGTCCAGCAAGCCGTGGTGCTGCTGGAGCGCCGGGTCATCTGAGGGCTCCCAAGACGCTCGGGCGTGGTGTCGCCAGCCCTGGCAGTCCACCTCCCCCGTGATTCCGAGGGCCTGGGAGGTGGGCGGGAGGCCCTGGCTCTCCGGTACTACCACCCACTCGGCCGTCAGTGTCCCTTGCAGCTGGGGAGTGGAGGTGGGGAGCCCACGGCAGTGTCTGTGATGCGCAGCACCTCAGCCCTCACTTGTGGCCCCCACTCTCACAGGCACCCCCACACGAGGCACCACAACTGGGTCATCTTCACCCACCACCCCCAGCACTGCACGGACAACCACCAGCGCCTGGACCCCCATGCCTACCCCAATCTCCACATCCAGCATTATCACGACCACAAGCCACATGACCCACACCATCATCACGTGCTGTGTCCTGAACGACACCTACTATTCAGCAGGTACTCGGGTTTCACACCCTGTGCTCAGGCGGCTGAGGCTGGTTTTGGCCCCGGCACATACCGATGGGTCAGGCGCCAGGGCTGAGGTCACAGTGGGGCATCTCAGGAGGGTGGCTGTGTCCAGGGCCTGGCTTCCCTTGGGTGGCCTCTGTGGGAACCTGCTACACAGTCAGCGGACAGCCTGCCTCTGGATGCGTGAGCATGGGTCTGTCCCCTTGCAGGTGAGCAGGTGTACAACGGCACACTCGGGGACACCTGCTATTTCGTGAACTGCTCGCTGAGCTGCACCTTGGAGATCTATAATTGGTCCTGCCCATCCACGCCGTCCCCAACGCCCACGCCCTCCAAGCCGACACCCACGCCCTCCAAGCCCACGCCCACGCTCACGCCCTCCAAGCCCACTCCCAGCACCAAGCCCCCCGAGTGCCCAGACTTTGATCCACCCAGGCAGGTCAGTGGCTGCAGGCGGCTCTGTCCCCATGGTGCTGAGCACAGCAGGTCCGTGCACCTGAGGCCCCAGGCACCACTTCCTGCTGGTTGTTTGAGAGCCGAGGCCTCCTGTGGCCCCTTGGGTGCGGGGTCCACCCTCCACCTTCTTACCGTGCCTGGCGAGGTGGCTGGCTGCGGTGACATGTGTGGAAGCAACCTCGGCCTCCAGCCTCCTGGCTCAGTGCCTGCCCCTGCCAAGTGCAGACCCCTCTCCATCCTGTGCCCGTCCTGCTGACCATCCCTGACCTTCCGCCCCCAGGAGAATGAGACTTGGTGGCTGTGTGACTGCCTCATGGCCACCTGCAAGTACAACAACACCGTGGAGATCACGGAGGTGAAGTGCGAGCCGCCGCCCAGGCCCACCTGCTCCAACGGCCTCACCCCCGTGCGCGTCATGGATGACAATGGCTGCTGCTGGCACTGGGAGTGCGACTGTGAGTCCGGGACCCCCAGGCCCTCTCCCCATCTCCTGCCCTCCCCCATCCCCCCATCCCCCCATCCCCCCGTCCCCCCATTCCCCCATCCCCTGCCCTCCCCCATTCCCCCATCCCCTGCCCTCCCCCATCCCCCATTCCCCCATCCCCTGCCCTCCCCATCCCCCATTCCCCCATCCCCTGCCTTCCCCATCCCCCATTCCCCCATTCCCCCATCCCCTGCCTTCCCCATCCCCCATTCCCCCATTCCCCCATCCCCTGCCCTCCCCCATTCCCCCATCCCCTGCCCTCCCCATCCCCCATTCCCCCTTTCCCCCATCCCCTGCCCTCCCCCATCCCCCCAGCCCCCCATTCCCCCATCCCCTGCCCTCCCCCATCCCCTGCCCTCTGAGGCTGCATCTCCTCCCCTCCCCGAGTCTCCTGCCCTCTCTGTGGGTGGGGGCTGCGGGGCTGTCTCTGGGGGACAGAAGGGCTGAGGCTCCTTAGGGACAGACCCCATCGCTGTGTTCACTGAGGCCGGGTGCCATCTGAGGGGCTTCTCACAGTCCTGCTTTTGCCCCATTGTGAGGGGTGGGGGGCCTGGGCAGGCAGAGGGCTTGCCTGGTGGAGTTAGGGCCCCTCCCTGGAACAAGGGTGCTTCTGAGGCAAGAGAGGGCTGAGCTGGGGTTTGAACCCCAGTCTGGCCGCTGTGGGTGCTCTGGGGCCACTGCAGCTCATACGTCCCCAGGCCCCCACCCAGGAGTGGGTGTTCAGGCCCCAGCTTCCTACAGCCTCTTCCTGACTGTGCCCCAGCCCAGCCCTTGCACCCGCCTCCGGCCGGGGGGCACAGGCAGCGTGCTCACTCGGGCTCCCTCACAGGCTACTGCACGGGCTGGGGGGACCCGCACTACACCACCTTCGACGGGCTGTACTACAGCTATCAGGGGAACTGCACCTACGTGCTGGTGGAGGAGATCAGCCCCACCGTGGACAACTTCGGGGTCTACATTGACAACTACCACTGTGACGTCAACGACAGGGTGTCCTGCCCCCGCACCCTCATCGTGCGCCACGAGACCCAGGAGGTGCTCGTCAAGACCGTGCAGATGATGCCCATGCGGGTGCAGGTAGGCGCAGTGCGGCCGCGGGTGTCTGGCACGGAGGCCCCAACGTGCCGCGGTTCCCCACGAGGCCAGAGGACTGCGCTTCGGGGTGCCAGGCACAGCCTCTCCCAGACCCAGGCTGGAGGGCGCGGCAAGGTGGGCGCCTGGCTCTTGAACACGGCAGCCCTTCCCACAATCCTCCAGGGACATCCTGGAGGGGCCCCCTGACCTCTGCCACCTCTGCCATGCTGGGTACAGTCTCTGCAGCAGATGCTGCCTCCCGAGGACAGAGTGGGGGACAGGGCTCTGCACACCCTTGGCTGAGATGCCCCTACTTGCAAGGGGATCGTTGGTTCTGAGGCTCAGGAGGCCCAGGGAGCCTGGCCCCCTGTGAGGGGCTCCACAATCCTGGGGGCTTCCCGGGAGAGCTCCTTCACTGGCTCCTCTGGGACTAGGGTCTGGTCAGGCGCAGTGGAACAGAAGCAAGAAAGGGGATGGGAAAGGCGGGTAGGCAGGGCCCGCTCTCTGCAGGCGCCCGTTGGAGAGCAGGTGGGGAGGAGCAGCCCTGGAGCTCTCCCCAGGGGAGGCCGAGGCGGAGCGGGGGCAGCGGCCTCCGGGGCAGCTGCAGCACCCCCACCCTGTGTGTCGGCGGCAGGTGCAGGTGAACGGTCAGGTGGTGGCGCTGCCCTACAAGAAGTATGGGCTGGAGGTTTACCAGTCCGGCATCAACTACGTGGTGGCCGTCCCCGAGCTGGGCGCCCTCGTCTCCTACAATGGCCTGTCCTTCTCCATCAGGCTACCCTACCACAAATTCGGCAACAACACCAAGGGCCAGTGTGGTGAGTTCTGAGGCCCCCGAGCCCCCACGGCTCCCACGGTGCCCTGTGTCCACATGACCTGCCCCGGGGAGGGCAGCCTGGCGGGCCGAGGCTGAGGCTGCGTGTGAGCATGGCAGACCTGGCTGTGGGCCTCTTGCCCCTCTGCTTGGGGCCACTGTGGCCATCATCCCGGTTCAGGCCCTGCGAGGAGCCCATAGGAGCGGCCTGGCCTGGCAGTCCTGGGCATCTGGGCTGGAGAGGGCAGGGCTCACACTGTCCGCCCCGGTGGCCTCTCTCTCCGACAGGCACCTGCACCAACTCCACCTCTGACGACTGCATTCTGCCCAGTGGGGAGATCATCTCCAACTGCGAGGCCGCGGCCGACCAGTGGGTGGTGAACGACCCCTCCAAGCCACACTGTCCTCACAGCATCTCCACCACCAAGCGCCCGGCCATCACGGTGCCCGGGGGCAGCAAGACGACCCCACGCAAGGACTGCACCCCATCTCCCCTCTGCCAGCTCATCAAGGACAGGTGACCCTGCCTGGCCTGCCTGCCTCTCTGAGCCCTGGCCCCCAGCTCTTGCAAAGAGGGAGGAGGCAGCACGTGAGGCCTGGTGTGGGGCTGGGGAGGCAGGAGGCCATGGAACCAGGGTCAGGCGCTAGGTCAATGCGGGGTCCAGGGCCCGGGTCCTTGGGTTCCACGGGGCTGAGCTGCCATGTCCCACGTGCCTGTGCCTTTATTGAGTTCCACGATTTCTCCCGCCTCCTGGGAAGGTGCAGGGCTGGCTGGGTGTGAGGCCCGGAGCAGACCAGTCAACCCAGGACAGAGCTCAGGGCTGACATTGGGGAGGCAGGTTTGCGCTTTGACCAAGCTGTGCTCCCAATGCTGACAGCCATGGGGAGTCAGCACCCCGTCCCTGGAAGTGTGGGTGCGGTGGACAGGCTGGGTGTCTGTCTGCCAGGGTTGCTGGAGCTAATGGCCGTGCAGATGTGTGGCTTCTGTCCTGGGAACTCGGCTACAGGACCGCCTCACTTGCCCATCCCTTGTCCCCAGACTGTTCCCCGGCTGGGCTGTCCCTCCGGGTGCCTCTCTGGCGGGTGCTGGACTCCAGGAGGACGGTCTAGGCGGAGGTGCTAGGGTAGGGGGGGCGAGGCGGGCGCCGCCTGAGTGTGACCCTGCCCCTCCCTGCGCAGCCTGTTTGCCGAGTGCCATGCGCTGGTGCCGCCCCAGCACTACTACGAAGCCTGCGTGTTCGACAGCTGCTTCGTGCCCGGCTCGCGCCTGGAGTGCGCCAGTCTGCAGGCCTATGCAGCCCTCTGTGCCCAGGAGGGCGTCTGCCTCGATTGGCGGAACCACACGCACGGGGCCTGCCGTAAGTGCCCGTCTGCCCCTGCCCTGGAGCTGGGGGCCTGCAGGCCAGATGTGCCCACTAGGCTCTGCCGGGTGCTGTATCCAGCCTGAAGCTAGACACGAGTGGGCTGTGGCCAGGCTCCCGAGTGGGCTGTGGCCATGAGTGGGCTGTGGCCAGGCTCCCGAGTGGGCTGTGGCCATGAGTGGGCTGTGGCCAGGCTCCCGAGTGGGCTGTGGCGAGTGGGCTGTGGCCAGGCTCTCGAGTGGGCTGTGGCCCGGCTCCCAGAGATGGCGGGTGTGAGACCAGGGCCGGGGCCGCGGGGTGGAGAAGGCCAGGCTGGAGGTGCTGAGGTGCTGGGGGTTCTGCCAATGTCACTAGATGCAGTCGGGCACCCACCACCCTGCTCAGGGCAACCATGAGGGTGGAGGCTGACTCCCCAGGCGACTGGCCACCATCTGCCGTGTGTGGGGCGCTGGGCAGCTCTGTCACTCAGAGGGGTACAGGCTCCTCCCCTGACATGCGTGGGGCAGCCCTCTGACCCCGGCCCTGTCCCGCAGTGGTGGAGTGCCCATCTCACAGGGAGTACCAGGCCTGTGGCCCTGCGGAAGAGCCCACCTGCAAGTCCAGGTATGTTGCTTGAGGGTCTGCCAGGACTGTGGGCTTGCCACTGTAGTGCGGAGGGTGGCACCATCCGGGCAGAGCAGTCCTGCCTGTCTGCTCTCAGCCCCACCTGCACCTGTCCGACGGTGCCCTCCCCCCAGCTCCTCACCTGCACCCATCTGACAGTGCCCTCCCCCCAGCTCCTCACCTGCACCCATCTGACAGTGCCCTCCCCCCACCTCCTCACCTGTACCTGTCTGACAGTGCCCTCCCCCCAGCTCCTCACCTGCACCCGTCTGACAGTGCCCTCACAGCTCCTCACCTGCACCTGTCTGACAGTGCCCTCCCCCCAGCTCCTCACCTGCACCCATCTGACAGTGCCCCCCCAGCTCCTCACCTGCACCCATCCGACGGTGCCCTCCCCTCCCAGCTCCTCACCTGCACCCGTCTGACAGTGCCCCCCCCAGCTCCTCACCTGCACCCGTCTGACAGTGCCCCCCCAGCTCCTCACCTGCACCCATCCGACGGTGCCCTCCCCTCCCAGCTCCTCACCTGCACCCGTCTGACAGTGCCACCCCCAGCTCCTCACCTGCACCCGTCTGACAGTGCCACCCCCAGCTCCTCACCTGCACCTGTCTGACAGTGCCCTCCCCCCAGCTCCTCACCTGCACCTGTCTGACAGTGCCCTCCCCCCAGCTCCTCACCTGCACCTGTCTGACAGTGCCCCCCCAGCTCCTCACCTGCACCCGTCCGACGGTGCCCTCCCCCCCCAGCTCCTCCCAGCAGAACAACACGGTCCCAGTGGAAGGCTGCTTCTGTCCTGATGGCACCATGAACTATGCTCCTGGCTATGACGTCTGTGTGAAGACCTGCGGTAGGCCACTGCTCACACCGCCCCTCCTGCCTCCTCCTGGGTGTCCACAGAGGCTGTAACCAGGAGGCTGAGCCCCCAGCCCCACTCCTGCTGCACCAGGACCCTGCTAACAGGACTTGTTTCTTCCCTCTTCCTAGGCTGCGTGGGACCCGACAATGTTCCCAGAGAGGTAGGCCCCGCTTGGTGCTGAGGGATTCTCCCACAAATTCTGAATTCTGGGGAGTGAGGGGGATGGACATGAAAACCTGGAGCCTCAAAGATTGAGGAATGAGGTCATCTAAGTCCTGAGTTGACCTCATCTAAGGCTAAGTTGGCATCACCTGCTTACCCACCCATCCTTCCATCCACCCACCCATCCTTCCATCCACCCACCCATCCTTCCACCCACCCACCCATCCTTCCATCCACCCGCCCATCTTTCCATCCACCCGCCCATCCTTCCACCCACCTGCCCATCCTTCCACCCACCCACCCATCCTTCCATCCACCCACCCCATTCATCTACCCACCCATCCTTCCACCCACCCACCCATCCTTCCACCCACCTGCCCATCCTTCCATCCACCCACCCCATTCATCTACCCATCCATCCACCCGCCCACCCATCCATATACTCACTCATCCTTCCACCCACCCATCCATCCACCCACCCACCCATCCTTCCATCCCTCCCATCCATCCACCCATCCATTCTTACATCTGTCCTTTTATCCTTCCACCATCTGTCCATCCATCTATCCATCCTTTCATCAATCCACCCATCCACCTATACACCCCATCTATTCCACTCACCCATCCATCCACCCACCATCTACCCATCCACCCACTTACCCACCCATCCACCATCCACCCATCCATCTACCCACCCACCCACCTACCCATCCACCATCCACCTACCCACCCACCCACCCATCCACCATCCACCCATCCATCTACCCACCCACCCACCCATCCACTATCCACCCATCCATCTACCCACCCACCCACCCATCCACTATCCACCCATCCACCTACCCAGCCACCCACCCACCCATCCACCATCCACCCATCCATCTACCCAGCCACCCACCCACCCATCCACCATCCACCCATCCATCTACCCACCCACCCACCCACCCATCCACTATCCACCCATCCATCTACCCAGCCACCCACCCACCCATCCACCATTCACCCATCCACCTACCCACCCACCCACCCATCCACCATCCACCCATCCACCTACCCACCCACCCACCCATCCACCATCCACCCATCCATCTACCCACCCACCCACCCATCCACCATCCACCCATCCATCTACCCAGCCACCCACCCACCCATCCACTATCCACCCATCCATCTACCCAGCCACCCACCCACCCATCCACCATCCACCCATCCATCTACCCAGCCACCCACCCATCCACCATCCACCCATCCATCTAGCCACCCACCCACCCATCCACTATCCACCCATCCATCTACCCAGCCACCCACCCACCCATCCACCATCCACCCATCCATCTACCCACCCACCCATCCACTATCCACCCATCCATCTACCCAGCCACCCACCCACCCATCCACCATTCACCCATCCACCTACCCACCCACCCACCCATCCACCATCCACCCATCCACCTACCCACCCACCCACCCATCCACCATCCACCCACCCACCCACCCATCCACCATCCACCCATCCATCTACCCACCCACCCACCCATCCACTATCCACCCATCCATCTACCCAGCCACCCACCCACCCATCCACCATTCACCCATCCACCTACCCACCCACCCACCCACCCATCCACCATCCACCCATCCATCTACCCAGCCACCCACCCACCCATCCACCATCCACCCATCCATCTACCCAGCCACCCACCCACCCATCCGCCATCCACCCATCCATCTACCCAGCCACCCACCCACCCATCCACCATCCACCCATCCATCTACCCACCCACCCACCCACCCATCCACTATCCACCCATCCATCTACCCACCCACCCACCCATCCACTGTCTACCCACCCACACATCCACCCACCCACTATCTACCCATTCATCCATCCATTCCCCCTCCCTCCATTCACCACCGTTGGTCATATGATGCTCTGTTTAGAAGCTCTGACATGACATCTCGGCCACCTCTGGGCTGCCTGTGCCTCCCACCTGTGGTCGCAGCCACTGGCTGATTCCTTAGCTAAATTCTGCACAAGCCTGAGGCCTGAGTGGAGTGTCTGCCCCGTGCCAAGCTCCTGTTTCCTGTCCTATACCAGAACCTGACCGGTGTGCTCAGAAATGAGGAGGGACATGGGTTTCCCCCAGGATCCCTCAGCGAGCTGCCCAGGGCAGCTGTTTCTACCTGCTGACTACAGATGCAGCTCTGGGCCTGCCGGCGCCTCCTCTTCTCTCCTCACCCCCCTTCCTCCTCCCTGCAGTTTGGGGAGCACTTTGAGTTCGACTGCAAGGACTGTGTCTGCCTGGAGGGTGGAAGTGGCATCATCTGCCAGCCCAAGAGGTGCAGCCAGAGGCCTGTTACCCACTGTGTGGAGGATGGCACCTACCTGGTCACGGAGGTCAACCCTGATGACACCTGCTGTAACATCAGCATCTGCAGTAAGTCCATGCCTTGGCCCCAGTGCACATCCCTGTAGGTGGGGCTACATGCTGTCCCCTCCTTGGCCAGTGAGGAGACAGCCGATGTTGGAGCCTCTGATGTTCCCCTTGAGAGGGCTTGGGAGGGGCTGCTGGGCCAAGTCCAGGCATCCCTGCTGCAGGGCCTGGGTGGGGAGGGGCCCCGTGGAGGTGCAGCGGCCCCGGGGCTTTGCCTTCGAGGAGCCACCCTCACGGGGCGTGCCCGCCCTGTCTTCAGAGTGCAACACCAGCCTGTGCAAAGAGGAGCCCCCCCTGTGCCCACTGGGATTTGAACTGAGGAGCAAGATGGTGCCGGGGAGGTGCTGTCCCTTCTACTGGTGTGGTAAGCAGGGCTGCTGGGTGGGCAGGAAGGAGGCCACGGCCGGGATGGGTGTGTGTGGGGAAGGACTCCCTCCTGGGGCTCAGATCCTGGGGACACAGATGGCTGCACGATTGGCTGATGCACCACCCCAGCCCTGAACACACGCCCCATTCCCCGGGGGGAGGGCACCAGGAATGGGGGTCCGGCCAGATGGCCACCCCAGGACAGTCGCTAACCAACGGCCTTCTCCGTTCTTTCTCCCAAGAGTCCAAGGGGGTGTGTGTTCACGAGAATGCTGAGTATCAGGTGAGCCCTGGGTTGAGTGGGGGTGAGGGGGGAGGAGGTTGGGCTGTGGCGTGGGGGTCCTGGCAGGTTCTCGGCCAGCTGGGGTGGCCTCCGCCTCACATCTCTCACTGTCCCCAAAGCCCGGTTCTCCAGTGTATTCCTCAAAGTGCCAGGACTGCGTCTGCACCCACAAAGTGGACAACAGCACCCTGCTCAACACCATTGCCTGCACCCACGTGCCCTGCAACAACTCCTGCAGCCCTGTAAGTGGCCGCCCAACCCCAGCTCCTGCCCTGGCCCTGGCTCCCACCCCAGCCCGGCTTCCACCCCAACCCCAGCTCCTGCCCTGGCCCTGGCTCCCACCCCAGCCTGAGCCCTGGCTCCCACCCCAGCCCGGCTTCCACCCCAACCCCAGCTCCTGCCCTGGCCCTGGCTCCCACCCCAGCCCCAGCCCGGCTTCCCCC
Organism: Callithrix jacchus; assembly: GCF_049354715.1. Lineage (NCBI taxonomy): Eukaryota > Metazoa > Chordata > Mammalia > Primates > Cebidae > Callithrix > Callithrix jacchus. The sequence goes on along the minus strand of NC_133511.1, from coordinate 130,793,562 downwards.
TAGGTCCTGCCCCTTCCCTCATACCAGACAAGCACTGGGGCCCATGTCTGCATGGTGGCACTTTCTTTTCTCCTTTCAATGCCCACCTGTCGCTGTCCCCACCTCTCCATGCTGACACCTGCCCAGTCTGGGGCCTCCTCCGAGTGGGGGTCTCAGTAGCTCCGCAGGTTCGTGTGGTGTGGGGCATGGCCCAGGGGCTCAGCTGCGGCGGTGTGTCTGTCCGCAGGGCTTCGAGCTGGTGGAGGCCCCCGGAGAGTGCTGTAAGAAGTGTGAGCAGACACACTGCATCATCAAGCGCCCCAACAACCAGCACATCATCCTGAAGGTGGGTGCCACTGCCCCGAGGCCGCCAGGTTGTCTGAGCCCCAGGCAAAGCTGAGTCCTCCCAGTCCTGGGTGCAGCGGTGACGGGTGTCCGGGAGCTGCTGTGACACATGAGCAGGCATTGTAGGGCAGAAAGAGATTCTCCTGGGTCTGGAGCCCAGAAGTCCAAGAGCAAAGGGCCTCAGGGCTGCGCACCCTCGGAGGCTCTAGGCAAGGACCCTTCCCTGCCCCTGGTCACTGCTGCTGTCCCTTGGTTGTGGCCATGGGGCTCCATCTCTTGTCTGTGGCCATGTGGTCTCCTTCCCTGTGTCTGTTTCTCTTTTAAGGATTTAGTACCCTCCCACCACCCCCTCGAATGCAGAAGATGTCATCCTAGGATCCTTCAAGGCCCTGCCCTCTCCCCTCCCCCACACAGGATGATGTCATCCTAGGATCCTTCAAGGCCCCGCCCCTTCCCCTCCCTCCACAGGATGATGTCATCTTAGGATCCTTCAAGGCCCTGCCCCTTCCCCTCCCTCCACAGGATGATGTCATCCTAGGATCCTTCAAGGCCCCACTCCCTCCCCTCCCCCACAGGATGATGTCATCCTAGGATCCTTTAAGGCCCCGCCCCTTCCCCTCCTGCCACAGGATGACGTCATCATAGGATTCTTCAAGGCCCCGCCCCTTCCCCTCCCGCCACAGGATGACGTCATCCTAGGATCCTTCAAGGCCCCCCTCCCCCTCCCCCACGCAGGATGACGTCATCCTAGGATTCTTCAAGGCCCCGCCCCTTCCCCTCCTGCCACAGGATGACATCATCCTAGGATCCTTCAAGGCCCCCCTCCCCCTCCCCCACGCAGGATGACGTCATCCTAGGATCTTTCACTTAATCACATCTTCAAAGAGCTGTTTTCGAAGGCAGGTCACCTTCACAGGTTCAGAGAGTTGCAACAGGCCTTTGAGAGTTGTGTGGGCCCCAGGCTGGTGCCTGACGTGGGTCCCGCCCATGTCACTTGTCCTGTGGCCCTGGCTCCCCCGGGAAGCCTCACTGGCCAAGTGTATCCAGGGTGTCTTCCTGGGCATGCTGGGGCTGGGGCTGGGCCTGCTGCTCTCCCTCACGGGAACCCCCTGCCCCACAGCCTGGGGACTTTAAGAGCGACCCCAAGAACAACTGCACGTTCTTCAGCTGCGTGAAGATCCACAACCAGCTAATCTCGTCCGTCTCCAACATCACCTGCCCCGACTTCGACCCCGCCATTTGCGTCCCGGTGAGTGGGCCTCGGGCGCCTGGCTCTGTGCGCTCTGCCGGGAGTGAGGGTGCCTGGTGGTGCTGCGGCAGTGGCCTAGAGCCTGGTCTGTGCGGCCGAGAGGCTTTGCCCGGGGCTTTCTGCAGCAGTCCCCCTGCCCACCGCATGGCAGGAAGGGGCTTTCACCCCCAGGGATGTCTAGGGGTCCTAGGCTCACTCTCTGTTCCCTCCAGGGCTCCATCACATTCATGCCCAATGGATGCTGCAAGACTTGTGAGTACAGGGCATGGCCCAGGGGACAGGCATGGTGTGGGCACAGAGGCTGGAGCCCTCAGCCCTGCCTGCTCAGGGGTGGCTGGACCATGGCCTCTGGGTGGGCATGAGGCTGGGGGCTGAGGCTGGGCCTGGGGAAGGGCTGCAGCGAGGGGGAGTCACTCTGGGCCTCAAGGATGTGGAGACCCTTCCCTGAGCCGCTGCCCTCTCTCCCCAGGCATCCCTCGAAATGAGACCAGGGTGCCCTGCTCCACCGTCCCCGTCACCAGGGAGATTTCACATGCCGGCTGCAGCAAGAGTGTCATCATGAATCACTGCTCCGGGTCCTGTGGGACATTCGTCATGTGAGTCCGCAGCTGGGAGTGTGTCTGGTGGGGCTGGTGGAGGCCCTAGAGGGGCAGGAGGCCAGCACTGCCCCTGGGAGGTCGCCCCTCACTCTGCCCTCCCCCCAGGTACTCCGCCGAGGCCCAGGCCCTGGAGCACACGTGCTCCTGTTGCAAAGAGGAGAAGACCAGCCAGCGGGAGGTGGTCCTGAACTGCCCCCACGGGGGCTCGCTGACGCACACCTACACCCACATCGAAAGCTGCCAGTGCCAGGACACCGCCTGCGAGCTCCCCGCCAGCACCTCCCGCCGGGCCCGCCGCTCCATCAGGCGTTTGGGGAGCCCGTGAGCGGCGTGGGCACAGCCCGGCTCCGCCTTCAGCAGCTTTACCTCCCCTGAGAGGCCTCCTAAGCAATAAATACCCTTGCTTCAGATATTCATTGTGTGAGTCTTTGTTCAGTCTTTGCTTTCCAATAAACTCAGCAGACTGCTGCACTGCAGGGCTGTGGCCTGGCCACTGTGCAGTGGCGGGCAGAGAAGGGACCGCAGGCTGTGCAGTGGTGGGTGGGCAGAGAAGGGACCGCAGGCTGTGCAGTGGTGGGTGGGCAGAGAAGGGACCGCAGGCTGTGCAGTGGTGGGTGGGCAGAGAAGGGACCGCAGGCTGTGCAGTGGTGGGTGGGCAGAGAAGGGACCGCAGGCTGTGCAGTGGTGGGTGGGCAGAGAAGGGACCGCAGGCTGTGCAGTGGTGGGTGGGCAGAGAAGGGACCGCAGGCTGTGCAGTGGTGGGTGGGCAGAGAAGGGACCGCAGGCTGTGCAGTGGTGGGTGGGCAGAGAAGGGACCGCAGGCTGTGCAGTGGTGGGTGGGCAGAGAAGGGACCGCAGGCTGTGCAGTGGTGGGTGGGCAGAGAAGGGACCGCAGGCTGTGCAGTGGTGGGTGGGCAGAGAAGGGACCGCAGGCTGTGCAGTGGTGGGTGGGCAGAGAAGGGACCGCAGGCTGTGCAGTGGTGGGTGGGCAGAGAAGGGACCGCAGGCTGTGCAGTGGTGGGTGGGCAGAGAAGGGACCGCAGGCTGTGCAGTGGTGGGTGGGCAGAGAAGGGACCGCAGGCTGTGCAGTGGTGGGTGGGCAGAGAAGGGACCGCAGGCTGTGCAGTGGTGGGTGGGCAGAGAAGGGACCGCAGGCTGTGCAGTGATGGGCAGAGAAGGGACCGCAGGCTGTGCAGTGGTGGGCAGAGAAGGGACCGCAGGCTGTGCAGTGGTGGGTGGGCAGAGAAGGGACCACAGGCTGTGCAGTGGCGGGTGGGCAGAGAAGGGACCGCAGGCTGTGCAGTGGCGGGTGGGCAGAGAAGGGACCGCAGGCTGTGCAGTGGTGGGTGGGCAGAGAAGGGACCGCAGGCTGTGCAGTGGTGGGTGGGCAGAGAAGGGACCGCAGGCTGTGCAGTGGTGGGCAGAGAAGGGACCGCAGGCTGTGCAGTGGTGGGTGGGCAGAGAAGGGACCGCAGGCTGTGCAGTGATGGGCAGAGAAGGGACCGCAGGCTGTGCAGTGGTGGGTGGGCAGAGAAGGGACCGCAGGCTGTGCAGTGGTGGGTGGGCAGAGAAGGGACCGCAGGCTGTGCAGTGGTGGGCAGAGAAGGGACCGCAGGCTGTGCAGTGGTGGGTGGGCAGAGAAGGGACCGCAGGCTGTGCAGTGGTGGGTGGGCAGAGAAGGGACCGCAGGCTGTGCAGTGGTGGGTGGGCAGAGAAGGGACCGCAGGCTGTGCAGTGGTGGGTGGGCAGAGAAGGGACCGCAGGCTGTGCAGTGGTGGGTGGGCAGAGAAGGGACCGCAGGCTGTGCAGTGGTGGGCAGAGAAGGGACCGCAGGCTGTGCAGTGGTGGGTGGGCAGAGAAGGGACCGCAGGCTGTGCAGTGGCGGGTGGGCAGAGAAGGGACCGCAGGCTGTGCAGTGGTGGGTGGGCAGAGAAGGGACCGCAGGCTGTGCAGTGGTGGGCAGAGAAGGGACCGCAGGCTGTGCAGTGGCGGGTGGGCAGAGAAGGGACCGCAGGCTGTGCAGTGGCGGGTGGGCAGAGAAGGGACCGCAGGCTGTGCAGTGGTGGGTGGGCAGAGAAGGGACCGCAGGCTGTGCAGTGGTGGGCAGAGAAGGGACCGCAGGCTGTGCAGTGGTGGGCAGAGAAGGGACCGCAGGCTGTGCAGTGGTGGGTGGGCAGAGAAGGGACCGCAGGCTGTGCAGTGGTGGGTGGGCAGAGAAGGGACCGCAGGCTGTGCAGTGGTGGGCAGAGAAGGGACCGCAGGCTGTGCAGTGGTGGGTGGGCAGAGAAGGGACCGCAGGCTGTGCAGTGGTGGGTGGGCAGAGAAGGGACCGCAGGCTGTGCAGTGATGGGCAGAGAAGGGACCGCAGGCTGTGCAGTGGTGGGCAGAGAAGGGACCGCAGGCTGTGCAGTGGTGGGTGGGCAGAGAAGGGACCGCAGGCTGTGCAGTGGTGGGTGGGCAGAGAAGGGACCGCAGGCTGTGCAGTGATGGGCAGAGAAGGGACCGCAGGCTGTGCAGTGGTGGGCAGAGAAGGGACCGCAGGCTGTGCAGTGGTGGGTGGGCAGAGAAGGGACCGCAGGCTGTGCAGTGGTGGGTGGGCAGAGAAGGGACCGCAGGCTGTGCAGTGGTGGGTGGGCAGAGAAGGGACCGCAGGCTGTGCAGTGGTGGGTGGGCAGAGAAGGGACCGCAGGCTGTGCAGTGGTGGGTGGGCAGAGAAGGGACCGCAGGCTGTGCAGACGGGGTCAGATTCCCTTCTAGGAGTCCTCCCGGCCTGGAGGCTGTGAAAAGAGCTCTGGGTTCCTTCACAGCCATTTCTCAGTTTTCCACGGTTGCTGGGGCCTTTGGGTAGCCCCGAGGCTCAGGTGGCTCTGGGGAGAGGGTGTGTGTTTAAGCACACACGTGTGAGCGTCTGTGTGCATGTGTGTCTGTATGTGCCATGTGTGTGTGAAGTGTGCCCCTCCCTGGGTCTCTGCACTGGGAAAAGGGAGAAGGTCTTAGTCCTCAGGTCACTGTCAGCTCCTGCTACAAAGTGACAAAAGGCAGCCAGGACCTGGTGGCCCTGCCAGGAATTCCAGGAGCTGCTGGGCAGAGCCACCAACACCTTCAAACCAATTTACAGAAGTTCTGGCTGCTCTGTGGACTCAGCTGGACAGTGGGCACTGGGTGTGCACCCTGGACACAGTGCCCACGTGCGTGGGAGAGCTGAGCCCTGGCCTTCTGGGTGGAGCCCAGCAGCCCCAGCACAGGCCAGGAAATGGACAGGGCGGGGTGGGGGCACTGTGGCCAGAGGCCCAGTAAGGAAGAGGTGGTCAGGCTTCCTCCAGCTTCCTCATCTGTCTTCCAGCTTGCAGCTGTGAAGAGGGGGCTCCCCCAGTGACGCGGTGTGGACATGGGTACAGCTGGGCCCCTGCCTGCTCTTCCCTGCTGTGCCCTTTAAAGCAGAGGCTACCTGGGGAGCTCAGGAGAGCATGAGCCCTGACATCAACCCTTCCCCAGAGCAGGCCCCACCCCTTTCCTAGGACAGGCCCCACCCCTTCCCCAGAGCAGGCCCCACCCCTTCCCCAGAGCAGGCCCCACCCCTTCCCCAGAGCAGGCCCCACCCCTTCCCCAGAGCAGGCCCCACCCCTTTCCTAGGACAGGCCCCGCCCCTTCCCCAGAGCAGGCCCCACCCCTTCTGCCCCCTCAGGATCTTCCCCAGCGCAGGTGTTGAGGGTCGGGAGGGAGCTGCCCTTCAGGTGGAGGCAGGGTTGGTGCAAATGGAGGGGCAGGGAGATGCAGGGGCTCCCCCCAACTCCTTCCAGTCACTGTGCAGCCCCCCACTTTATTCCCAGTGCCCTCCTCTTCCTCACATAGCTCATGCCCCCAGCTGGGTCCTCCTGGGTCTCCCTAGGGGTGACTTGGGGCAGGGGCTGCCTGCTTCCCTGGGCTCACCACAGTGGGCTACACCTACAGCAGAGGAAATGGGGAGCCAGCCAGGCAGGTGGGCAGCCCCCACCCCCTTGGAGTAGCTGGAAGGATTGGGACCAAGTTCTCCCCTTGCCCAGAGGAAGCTGGCTGTTCCCACGGCGGCCTCGCTGTTTCTGGGAGCAGATGGAAGGCCCCAGCGCACACCCCTCCCTTCCTCCGACGTGAGACTCGCTGCTGTCCCCTTGGCCGAAACAAGCCACTCCCCTGCTGTCAGGTGCTCCGGGGTGCACCAGCAAATCACCACAAACCAGGGCAGGGAGCCACGGGAAAGCCCTTTCCTGCAGTTCGGGGGCTGGGTCTGAGGAGAAGGCCTGGTGGAACCACTCGTGGCTCAGGCTCCGGGAGGGCGCCGCTCAGCCTCGGAGAGGACGCGGTTCAGGCTCCGTGGGACGCTTTCGGCCCTTCCAGCTGCAGGTGGCTCCGGACGTTCCTTGGCTTGTGGCTGCATTGTCCACGCCCTGCCTCGTCTCCATGGGGGCTTCTCCCGGACGTTTCTCCTCTGGTCTCTTCTAAGGACGCCGGTGGTTGGATTTCAGGCCCACCTGATTGAGAGTTCAGGATGAGCTCATCGAGAAGCCCCTAACTTAATCACATCGGCAAAGACCCTTTCTCTTTCCTTTTTTTTTTTTGGAGACAGATTCTTGCTGTGTCACTCAGGCTGGAGTGCAGTGGTGCGATCTCGGTTCACCGCAACCCCTGCCTTCCTGGTTCAAGCGATTCTCCTGCCTCGGCCTCTGGAGTAGCTGGGACTACAGGCACCCGCCACCATGCCCAGCTAACTTTTGTATTTTTAGTAGAGAGGGTTTCACCGTGTTGGCCAGGCTGGTCTTGAACTCCTGACCTCAGGTGATCTGCCCGCCTCGGCCTCCCAAAGTGCTGGGGTTACGGGAGTGAGCCACGGCGTCTGCCCCCGAAGTCTTGGTGGCTCACGGCAGCAGGGTTCTGTCTGGCTTACACGCTGTCTGTGGCAACGTGGCTGGTGCCCTCCTCCTCATCCACTCACTCCAGGGCCTAGGCGGTGGGAGCAGCTATAGCCTCTGTGGTCACAGCGTGGAGACAGGGGCAGGAGGGTCTTCCTGTGTCCAAGTCCCCTGAGATTCTGGCTCTGCTCAGACACCAGGGCCCTGGGGCTGCAGTACCACCACCAAGCAGAAGAGGGTGCCAGAGACGTGCGGAGGATGTAAAAACCACAGGACCTGAGGGGCAGACAGGTGCCTGACGGAAGTCACAGCGGGACTCGACTTGCTTCTGTCAAAAAATCAAGCCCAGGCTGGAAGGAGCAGTCTCAGCCTGCTTAGGAAAACACGTCGGACCCCTTGGTGGGACGCGGGACTCCCTCCCACAGAAGCCGGGCACACGGGAGATGTTGGCCACGGCCGTGCCTTCCCTCCACGGGGCACTGGAGGCTTCACCAAGGCCGCAGGACAAGAGCGAGAAGAAACGAACAGCAGCACCGGGAGGAGCAGAGCTCTGACTCGTGCCATTTGCATCTGCTTCTTTTGCCGTGTTGCCCCGGCTGGCCTTGAACTCCTGGGCTCAAGTGATCTGCCTGCCTCGGCCTCTCAAAGTGCTGGGATTACTGATGTGAGCCACGGTACTGGCCCTCATTTAATGTAATATGATTATCAAGATGTAAAAGCTAACTGGCCGGGCGCGGTGGCTCAGGCCCGTAACCCCAGCCCTTTGGGAGGCCAAGGTGGGGTCAGATCTCCTGAGGTCAGGAGTTCCAGACCAGCCTGGCCAACATGGTGAAACCCCGTCTCTACTAAAATTACAGAAACGACCCAGGGGTGGTGGTGGGCGCCTGTACTCCCAGCTACTTGGGAGTCTGAGGCAGGAGAATCGCCTGAACCCAGGAGGCGGAGCTTGCGGTGAGCCGAGATCGCGCCACTGCGCTCCAGCCTGGGCGACGGAGTGAGACTCTGACTCAAGAAAAAAAAAAAAAAAAAAAAAAGAGAAGACGTAAAAACAAAAGAAATTGTGACTTTATGATGTGAACTCACGCGAGGGTTCGGTAACTTTGTGTTGGCCACGAGTCCGATGAAGGAAAAGCGATAGTTTATGTTCACAGCAGAGAAACTCGGTCGGAATGTCATAGAGAAACATCCCCTTAACCGCCTCAAAACCTACGAAGATGCCCGTGTCGGCCACATCGGATGGAAGGGTGTCCAGGCCGTGAGGACAGTGTTGCGAAGGGCGACTGGCTGGAGAGGCGTGTCCCGTTTGTGAACGAAAAGGTTTCAGTTTTGAAAAACGAGGTCCATGAAAGAAACTGAACACTGAGGCCGCCTCTGCCAAACAGCCTTTCACAATCCCGGCTGAGCTTTTCGTGGGATTTGGTGGGCTGGTCCGAAAGTTCCACGTGGACGGCCGAAAAGCCAAGCAGAGCTACACGAATTTCAGGGAAGAATCACGTGGGAGGCCGTCTCTCTGGGCCTCCTGCCTCTGAGACGGCGTGGCATTGGTGCAGGGACAGGCAAGTGGATGGCTGGAACAGCCCATGCGCTCACGGTGAAGTTCTGAGGCGGGCGGGTGCTCCACGTCTGCAAGGAAGGAGGACTGTCCCCCCCGTGAGCGCTCTGGGCGGATGCTTCCTCCACGTGGGGAAATTAGGTGCCTGCGTCACGCTCCAAACAGAATAAACAGCAGGGAGATTAAACTCCGACGTGGAAAGCTAAACCCGAAAACGCTTAGAAGGAAAACGGCGTAATAACTATGACCTCCGGGCAGGAAAGGGTTTCTTAGCCGAGTCACTAAAGTCACAGGCCACCAAAGAGGGAGCATCTGACCACACTACACTTTAAAACTGTTTGAAAAAAGACGACATAGTAAAATGCGAGCCACGGAGTGGAAGGAGGTTCTTCTGCGCATCTGGCGCCGAGGGCCGGGGTCCAGGACATCCAGTGAACGTCACCGTCAGACAAGCAGCCCAAGGCTGAGGCGGGCGTCACACAGGACGAAACGCAGCGAGAAGCCAGCGGAGAGGCTCCGCCGCCGGGACCCCGGGGGGTGCGTGGTGATCGTCTCACACCTCCAGAGAGGGCACACTTGCCACGTTCAGTGGAGAGCGGTTGGTGAGGGCAGCCAAGCTGAGGACACCGTTCTGCTTCCGGGCACCCGGGGAGTGTGGCGAGTGGCAATGCCCTGAGTGCCCGTCCACCAGGAACCTGCTGCTTCTCCCGGCATATTCGTCCCCAGGATGGGGCCCAGCCCTAGACCAGAACTGCCTGTCCTGACAAGGCTGCATGGCAAACCCACCATGGAGCAGAGAGAGTGAATCGCAGGCCTCCCTAACCCTGTGCCCGGATGCCGCAGGTCTCTCTAACCCTGTGCCCGGGTGCCGCAGGTCTCCCTAACCCTGTGCCCGGGTGTCGCAGGTCTCCCTAACCCTGTGCCCGGATGCCGCAGGTCTCCCTAACCCTGTGCCCGGGTGTCGCAGGTCTCCCTAACCCTGTGCCCGGGTGCCGCAGGTCTCCCTAACCCTGTGCCCGGGTGCCGCAGGTCTCCCTAACCCTGTGCCCGGGTGCCGCAGGTCTCCCTAACCCTGTGCCCGGGTGCCGCAGGTCTCCCTAACCCTGTGCCCGGGTGCCGCAGGTCTCCCTAACCCTGTGCCCGGGTGCCGCAGGTCTCCCTAACCCTGTGCCCGGGTGCCGCAGGTCTCCCTAACCCTGTGCCCGGGTGCCGCAGGTCTCCCTAACCCTGTGCCCGGGTGCCGCAGGTCTCCCTAACCCTGTGCCCGGGTGCCGCAGGTCTCCCTAACCCTGTGCCCGGATGTCGCAGGTCTCCCTAACCCTGTGCCCGGGTGTCGCAGGTCTCTCTAACCCTGTGCCCGGTGCCATCCGCGTCTCTGAATATGAAGCAGGACCCTATCGTAGATACTCACAAGAGCAATAAGATTATAAAACATTTTGAGGCACTGGATTCAGGGTGATAGTTGCCTCTGGAGAGGGGTGGGGGTCAGGAGGAGCACCCACTTCTGCCGGTGGTTTTCTTCCTTGATGGGAAGCCCCTGAGCTGGCGTGGCAGGTGTGACATTAGTTACAGCTGATGGTGAGGAATGGTGGCTGTGTCCATCCCGTTACTCTCTGCTCTTCACAGGCTGTGAAATCTTCCATTGCTTGAACCTGGGAGGCAGACGTTGCAGTGAGCCGAGATCGCGCCACTGCGCTGCAGCCTGGGCGACAGAGTGAGACACGTCTCAGACAAAAACAAAATAAAACGAAAAATGTGAGTGGGCCCCGCGTGTGTGGGCTGAACCGTCCAGCAGGGGCTCCGTGGCATCCGGAGCTGAGCTGCTGGGAAGCCTGCAGTCTTGACCCCAGCGGGTGTGGAGGCAGGTGAGGGAGATGGGGCGGCTGTGGACATGCCCTGCGGGGCGAGGGTGCCCCCCACCGGCCTCTTCGAGGCCCGGTTTCTGTGCTGGGTCCCCATGCTCCTGTGGACAATCCCTCTCCATCCTGAGACAGCCAGGGCCCACCCCCATGCCGGCCGGGGACCAGAGGCCAGGGCTTAGCGAGGCCATAGAGCAGCTGCGCTCTGGCAGACCCTGGGAAAGAAGCCCCAGCCTCGCTGAACGCAGGGTGTGGAATCAAATCCTGTCCCTGCAGGGTTCCACTGGCCACCCCTGCAGCGCACACCCTCGCGGAGCCCAGGAGGAGCTGGGGTCTCTCTGGGGATCTGGGCTCGCTGCCTCAGCTGTGGCTCCTGTGTTATGGCAGAGCTGTGCTCCCCCCACCCCCGCCCATTAATATGTTGAAATCCCACCCTCTGGTACTTCAGGATGATTGCATTTGGAGATGGGGACTTTGCAGAGGGAGTTAAATCCAAATGAGCCAGTGGGGCAGGCCCCACTCCCATCTGACTGAGAGGAGCACGTGCTGCCTGAGTGTCCTGGTCCCTGCTCATCCACGGTCCACCTGGGCTGCACGGGACGGGACAACGTGGAGCTAGAGACGCCGTGGGGCCCCCATGAACAGCTGGAGGAAGAAGGGGTGGCATCACCGGGGAGGGGCCGGCCCCCGCGGACAGTCTAACCCCTCACTTCCATCCAGGCTGCTGGGGAGGGCGGCTGCTGCCATCTCCAGTTAACAGGTAGCAGAGCTGGCCAACGTGGCCTCGGGGGTCCCATAGCTGGGGCTGGCAGTGCCCCTCACACGCTGCCCTCCACCAGGCCTTGGTCTCCTGCTCAGGGTCCCCCTGGCCCCAGCTGCCCCCAGTCCGTAGCCTCCAGTCCTCAGCTTGGGGTGCCGTGCCTGCCTCACTGTTCTTTTCTGCCACGTGGCCGAGGGGCCTCTTGTCTGTTTAAACCTGGTAAGAATCGGCAGACGGCTCCATGCAGCCCAAACCGCCTGCTTCCGGCACTGTCAGTGGGTCCCTCCGGCATTTTCACCAATCTCACGCCTCAGCGGGCTCACTGAACAGGGCCCCGGAGGAGGCTGTGGGCTGGTGCCGCCTGGTGTCAGAGGGGCTCCTCCCAGTGGCCTCGGGCCAGCGGTGCTCTCTCATTCTTGGGGATGTCGGGGCTGAGCTGTGGGCCACAAAACCGCAGCTTATCACGACAGTGGGCTGCGTGGGCGGTGACTCACCGGCCGCCTCCCCACTTCCTGCACAGGCGAGGGTGGTGCCGGCTGGCCAGGGACGCTGAGAGCGGCGTGGGGGCCCCGCGGCAGGGTGGGCAAGGGGCCAGGACACCACAGGTCCCTGGGGCTTCTGAACTTGCCTACCTTGACCTGGGCTTCAGAGGTCTCTGGGCAGGAACGGGGCCCCCTGCCTATCCCTGGCCACCTGGCTCTGGGAGCTGTGGTTTGGTCCGCGTTAGAGTGCTGGTGACTGGAGGCCCTTCACACTTCACGTCTCTGTCCTCGGCCACAGGGTTCAGGACAGGGCACGGCTGGCACGCTCCAGCCAGGGCGCCCCACCTGAGCAGCTGCGCCTTCCCAGAGAACGAGGTGGGCGCCCCCCTCCGGCGTGGTTTGGACAGGCTGGGCAGGAGGACCCTGTGGCCCTTGCTGAGGGAGGTGACCAAGAGCCCAGCTTCGCCCGGCCGACGGCTTGGAGGCGGGTATCTATCCTGCTCACCTGCCTGGCCGTGGGGCCGCTCCTGTCCAGCACCGGCTGGGCTCCTGTCAGCCACACTGCCCACCCCTCAGCCCCTGTCACAGGGGCTTTCTTCTCTTCTGAGACCCCCGCCGGCCCTTTGAGTGATGAGATTTCTGGGGTGTGTTGTGATGAGATTTCTGGGGTGTGTCCTGCTTGGACAGTGGGAGCTGAGCCGTGTCCACTCGTGGCTCCGTTAACTGCACAGGGCTGCATGGACGCCTGCAGGCCACGGGCCCGTGGTTCTTCTGTGTCTCCCCCACGTCCTTGCTTATCTCATGTGGTTGGGGCAAGAGCACAAGCTGAGGCTGTCCCAGGACGCACCCCTGTCTGGGCTGGGCCACCGGGCTGCTCGATCGGGGGTCATGCCTGCCCAGCCCCTGATGTCACAGTTTTGGCTGTAGGACAGTGGTGTTGCAGGCTGCCCGAGGGGGCCGTCATGGGGTCACCGAGGCTGGCTGGAGGGGCTGGGCCTTCAAGGCAAGCAGTGGTGGGCTGGGGGGCCCACAGAAGGCCAAAGCTCCTCGTTGGTCAAAGCAAGACCCAGGGTTCATGGAGTGGATGTCTGAGCCTGGGGTCAGAGTCCCGGATGCCCACCTGTCCTTGCTCTCATCAAAACACAGGCTTGTAACCCTTGCTTATGACAGGCGTGGGTTCAGGGAGGTCACTCTGCCCCCTGATCCCTGAGAGACCTGGCTGGCCATTGCACTCACTTGGGATGGGAGGTGTCCCTGAGAGGGGGAGCTCTATGTGCTGATGGGGTCCCCCCCGAAGGCTGCCCGTCAGAGTAGGTGTCCCCCACTCCCAGACCCCAGGACCGGCCCTGACTTCTCCCAGCGCCGCTTGGATAAATGTTTAAGAAATAGGGCCGGGCGCAGTGGCTCACACCTGTAATCCTAGCACTTTGGGAGCCAAGGTGGGTGGATCACCTGAGGTCACAAGTTCGAGACCAGCCTGGCTGACGTGGTGAAACCCTGTCTCTACTAAAAATACAAAAATTAGCAGGGTGCGGGGGCACGTAGTCCCAGCTACTCGGGAGGCTGAGGCAGGGGAATTGCTTGAACCTGGGAGGCAGAGGCTGCCGTGAGCTGAGATCGTGTCACTGCACTCCAGCCTGGGTGACAGAGTGAGACTCTGTCTAACACAAAACAAAAAAAACAAAACAGAAATACAATCGTCGTCTTCGCTGATTGATGGTTGGGGGTGGTGGGGCAGCATCTTTGGGTCCCTCCCTGCCGGCCTCTTGACGCTTCCTGGACACCCCCATCTCTTGGGGTGCTTTGTGCAAGGTGGATCAGAAGGCCAAGACCCCAGGGTCGGCTCCCTAAGACCAGCCTAAACTGGCAGCCCAGGGCTAAGGGCACAGCCAGAGGCGGGGCCCTTGCCCACCCACCACCCCCTGCTTGGGTCAGGCCTTGTGGGTGACTGAGTGTGAGGGGCCGTGTGGAGGTGCCGTGTTGGCCTCTGGTCCCACCTCTGGGCAGGTGGTGCTCACATGGCAGGGTTTTGGCAGCGGGAGTTGGGGCTCCCAGGGCAGCCTGGAGAGGCCTGGCACGGGACAGAACCTCATCAGGCACTTTTGAGAAGCATTGCTGGGGGCCGGGGCTGGTGGAGAAGAGTTGGGGGCTTTGTGGGAGGGCAAGGCGGGCCTGCTGGGGCTGGGTGGGCTGGAGAGGGATGAGCAGGAAGCAGTGCTTCTGGAAGGATCTCCTGGATGCTGAGAGAAGGAGGGAGGGGGGAGGCTGGTGGGAACTGGGAGGGCAGGGGGAGGTGAGGGGTGGGCACCAGAGACCCTGGAAGGGCCCACGAGTGGACAGAGTGTGTGGAGGCCCTCCCAGAAGTGGAAGATAAGGTGGAGCCGGTAGGTTTCAGCGAGGCTGGGAGCTGGGGAGTAGGTGGACCTCCGGGCACTCCAGAAAGACCCTGGCCATTGATTCCCATCCAGAGGGGGTCATGGAGCACCTGAGACTGTTTCTGTCCCCAGGTCACCGAGGCTCCTGGCCAGCCCTCAGGACCCGAAGGGTGGGACCCCTCCCCAAACCCCATGCTGGACGCTGACCAGCCACTGCGTGCGTCATTAGGTAGGGCTGAATTAAAACCCCATAAATCTCATAAATAAATACGGTGGCCGGGCCAGCCCCATGTGCAAATAGGCAGCATGGGTGTGGCTGTGCCCATTGCCGGGGGAGCCCGGGACCCCCTCCCCTCCTCACCCTGGTCCCTGTCCCTTGCTGTCCTCCCTCCTCTGGAATTCCAGCACTTTCCCTCCAATCCGGCCCCTGACACCTCTGCCCTCCCAGTGTCCTTTCGAGACCAAAGGGGGTGTCATCCCACAGGGCCGGACCTTGCCTGGATCTGGGGGCTCCGGGCTCTGGGGGGCTGTTTCAGCTCTGCCTGGGCCCAAAATGGGGGTCTGTGCCACCCTGCATGGTGGCTCACAGAGGGCAGGGCTGTGGGAGACAGAACCCAGGCCGTGGGGAGGCCTCAAGAGGAGGGGAGTTTGGGGCACCTCCCGGCTCTATCACAGAGGATAAGGGTGTGCGCCGGGGACGGCTGGGGCGGCCCAGGCTGAGGCTGCAGTGTGCTCAGGGCTGGTTTAAGCTCTGGGTCCCCGTCTTAGATTCAGCCATCTTTGGAGGGGCCTCCTTTCCGGTTTCTGGGGCCCCATGGGTTCTTCTCCTTCAGGGGTTGTGTCCACCCTGAGCCGGGCTCGGCTGTGATCGAATTTGTTGCATGGCAGCTATGTGGGTTACACGAGGGGGAGAGGACGAGGTCCCAACTTGAGGAAATTGTGCCGTACAGCATCTATGCCAGATTTCAAAGCAGCCTGTGAAGAGAGGCTGGGGTCTCCCCGGGGCTGAACAGTAGCCCTTGACACAGGGACCCTTCGGTGCCCAGATGGGACCCAGGGTCTGTTTTCAGCGGCCCGGGGCTGCAGCCAGGGCGTGGCCAGGGTAGGGAATCAGGGGCCTTGGGGTAAAGGGCTTGCCCAGGCTGGGGTGCAGTGATGGACCACAGCTTGCTGCAGCCTCCACTTGCTGGGCTCAAGTTATCCTCCCACCTCCCCCTCCAAAATCCCGGGATTGCAGGCATGAGCCACTGCACCTGACTGCAATGAGTGCATGGGACCGAGGGCCTGGGAACGAGGGGGTGGGAATGAGGGGTTGGGAACGAGTCAGTGGGAATGAGTGCGTGGGACCGAGGGGGTGGGATTGAGTTCGTGGGAACGAGGGGGTGGGACCGAGGGGGTGGGACCGAGGGGGTGGGAATGGGTGGGGGCTTGGGAATGGGGGGTGGGAATGAGGGGGTGAGAACAAGTGAATGGGAAGGAGAGGGTGGGAACAAGGGGTGGGAACAAGGGGTGGGAATGAGGGGGTGGGAACGAGGAGATGGGAAGGGGGGGCGTGGGAATGGGGGATGGGAACGAGGGGGTGGGAACGAGTGCCTGGGAACAGGGGGTGGAAATGAGGGGGTGGGAACTAGGAGATGGGAACGGGGGGGGCGTGGGAATGAGGGGGTGAGAACAAGTGAATGGGAAGGAGAGGGTGGGAACAAGGGGTGGGAACGAGGGGTGGGAACGAGGGGGTGGGAACGAGGAGATGGGAAGGGGGGGGCGTGGGAATGGGGGCTGGGAACGAGGGGATGGGAACGAGTGCGTGGGAACAGGGGGGTGGAAACGAGGGGGTGGGAACGAGGGGATGAGAATCAGTGAATGAGGATGACTCTGAATAGGCTCCTACAGTGGCCTGTTGTGCAAGCCCTGTTGCCAGCCAGGGAAACTGAGGCAGAGTGGCTCCTGGCTCGGCCCTACCCAGTTTGCCCAGCCCCTGCCATGCTGGGGCCTCCCGCTGCAGACCCACAGGTGGTCTGCAGTAACGGCAGTGCCCTGTTGCCATCCCTGAGCTCCAGGTCACTGCCCAGAGGCCTCTGAAGCAGACACCCGCCCCTGCCTCCCTGAGCCCACGCTGCCCGCAGTTTCCCGTCTAGATCTTTCACTGGCTGGCATCGTCCTGTGTGCCAGCTCACTGTCTGTCTCCATGGAACATCCATGCCACGACGGCAGGGTCCCTTCTGCCTGGGGGACCTCAAGCTTTTGGATCAGCTCCAAGCCCAGAGCCACCCATCGTCTGAAATACTGAAAGGGGAAAGGGGTGGGGGAGGAAAGGGGATGGAGGGCTCCCAGCAGGCTCCCCACCCCACCTTATGCAGCTCTGCAGCCGGGGACAGACTTTGGCAGGGCTGGCCACACCTGGGCAATCTGGGCTCTTGGGGGGCTCTTGGCTCTCTAGGGCTTGTCCCTGCCTGTGACCCGAGGACCCCTGAGCCCTGCATCTCCGTCTGCTCTGGGGTTAAATGGGGACTGTAACACTTGCTAGGAATTCTTCAGAAGTCTTGAGGCAAAACGCTGCCTGTAGAGACCTCAGCACAGCCAAGCTCAGAGACTGCCGTGATTGTGAAGATGCTGAGAACTACTAGCCTTTCCTCGAAGTCTGTGTATAGAAGTAAAACTGCTTTGTAGCGTGCACACACACACTCCCACACACACCCGTGCACACACTCCCACACACACACCCGTGCACACACTCCCACACACACGCATGCACACACCCCCCCACACCCATGCACACACACGCACACACACCCATGGACACACACGCACACACACGCGTGCACACACTCCCCCACACACACATGCACACACACCCATGCACAGACTCCCATGCACACACCGGCACACACACATACACACACCCATGCACACACTCCCGTGCACACACCCACGCAGACACCCCCACACACGCATGCACGCACACACACGTGCATACCCAAGCGCACACACACCACACACATGCACGCACACACCCATGTGCACACGCAGACACACACACCTGTGCACACATGCATGCACGCACACATGCACTCACACACCTGCGCATACACAACCATGCACACACTCCCACGTGAACACACACCTGCGCACTCACACACACCTGAAAAGCACCTGCAACCAGTTGAGCCCGGGTCTAATGCTGCCTGTCCTGACTCTGGGACGCACCCTGGTTCCTGGTGTTGGCACTGAACTCTCGAGCTCTGGAGCTCATGAGAGACATTATTGGTCAAGGCACTGCCCGGGTTGTTGGGGGACCCAGGTGGGAGGGAGGGCTTGGGGGGCAGAAAGGCAGGGAGACCGAGGGACGTGGCTGGTGCTGTGACCTCAGCCAGGCCAGTCCCCGAGGGAGGAGGAGGATGGGCTCCTCTAAGGCCACCCTCCCCAAGCCTCCTGCCCCTTGGCCCAGGTCTCATCGCCCTCCCCCAGCCCCGGCCTCCCCTCTTGACCCCCAATCTGTTCCCACCTCCCTTGGAGGAGCCTCTTGAGGTGGGTGCTGCTCTGGCCTGCCCACCCCTGTCAAGGCCCTGAGGGCTCCAGAGTGGGACCGAGGCCTGGGGGTACCAACCTGCATGTGTCTCCGAGTCCCCCCACTGCAGTGCCACATGCACCCCATTGCCAGCCACTAGGCTGCCTGAGGCTGGGACCCAGTGCAAGACTACCTAGGTGTGTGGGCTGGGTCAGTGGGGCTCTCAGGACACCCGCTGGGGTGAGGGGAGCCTGGAGGGCCATGAGTCAGGATGAGTCAGAGCTGAGGCAGTCCCTCTGGAGCTGGGAGGCCTTGGGGAACGTGCCAGGCTGGGCCTTGTCCCCTGACATGGCAGGCGTCACGTGCAGGCTTGCTGTGGCCGTGGGTGAGGTGGCTTTCTGGGGAGGGCAGTTCCCAGGGAGGGATGGCCAAGCCCTTGGCAGCCGACATGCCGGTGGCTTGGGATGAAGGCCTTGGTCCCCGTGGGGCCCGGGCAATGCCCTAGTGCACACAACACAGGCCTGTGGGTGGTCATGGAGTGGCCTTCTCCTCCCACCCGCTGTGTCCACTTCAGCTTCCAGCAGGTGCCCAGTGCTCACACCGGCCCAGAGCCGGGCCTGGGGGCTGCTCCTGCCCCAACACCATTAATGTGTGTCTGGGGAGTCCGAGACCCAGGGGAATGCAGCCCATCCCCCACAGAGCAGGCCTCACACCTGCTGCCCTGCCTGGTCTGGGATGGAGCGGCCTGAGCTGAGTCTGGGGCGCAGGCCAGCAGGGGAGCAGGTTGCCTGATCTGCCCACCCTGTCTGGCTGCCACAGGGTCCTGTGCCTGCCTGCTGTAGAATGCCCTGAGCCTGGGGTGTGGCCGCTGCCCTGTGTGGGAGGCCATCTGTAGGTATGGCTGTCCTGCAGCTGGACATGGCATCAAGATGACCACTGCAGGCTGGGGTACAGGAAAGGCCATTGAAACCTGGGATCCAGCGGGGGACGGAGGGGAAGGCTATGGGGCCTGAGCACTGAGACCCAGCGGGGGAAGGCGGCAAAGGCTTTGGGGCCTGGGTGCTGAGACCCAGCGGGGGAAGGTGGGGAAGGCTGTGGGGCCTGGGCGCTGAGACCCAGCGGGGGAAGGCGGGGAAGGCTGTGGGGCCTGGGCGCTGAGACCCAGCGGGGAAGGTGGGGAAGGCTGTGGGGCCTGGGCACTGAGACCCAGCGGGGGAAGGCGGCGAAGGCTTTGGGGCCTGGGCGCTGAGACCCAGCGGGGGAAGGTGGGGAAGGCTGTGGGGCCTGGGTGCTGAGACCCAGCGGGGGAAGGCGGGGAAGGCTGTGGGGCCTGGGTGCTGAGACCCAGCGGGGGAAGGCGGGGAAGGCTGTGGGGCCTGGGTGCTGAGATCCAGCGGGGGAAGGTGGGGAAGGCTGTGGGGCCTGGGTGCTGAGACCCAGCGGGGGAAGGCGGGGAAGGCTGTGGGGCCTGGGTGCTGAGATCCAGCGGGGGAAGGTGGGGAAGGCTGTGGGGCCTGGGTGCTGAGACCCAGCGGGGGAAGGTGGGGAAGGCTGTGGGGCCTGGGCGCTGAGACCCAGCGGGGAAGGTGGGGAAGGCTGTGGGGCCTGGGCGCTGAGACCCAGCGGGGGAAGGCGGCGAAGGCTTTGGGGCCTGGGCGCTGAGACCCAGCGGGGGAAGGTGGGGAAGGCTGTGGGGCCTGGGTGCTGAGATCCAGCGGGGGAAGGTGGGGAAGGCTGTGGGGCCTGGGTGCTGAGACCCAGCGGGGGAAGGTGGGGAAGGCTGTGGGGCCTGGGTGCTGAGACCCAGCGGGGGAAGGTGGGGAAGGCTGTGGGGCCTGGGCGCTGAGACCCAGCGGGGGAAGGTGGGGAAGGCTGTGGGGCCTGGGCGCTGGGACCCAGCGGGGGAAGGTGGGGAAGGCTGTGGGGCCTGGGTGCTGAGATCCAGCGGGGGAAGGTGGGGAAGGCTTTGGGGCCTGGGCACTGAGACCCAGCGGGGGAAGGTGGGGAAGGCTGTGGGGCCTGGGCGCTGAGACCCAGCGGGGGAAGGTGGGGAAGGCTGTGGGGCCTGGGCGCTGAGACCCAGCGGGGGAAGGTGGGGAAGGCTGCAGGGCCTGGGTGCCCACCTGGCTGCACAGCCGCTGGGACACAGAGCAAACCTCCCACCCCATGCCTGTCCCCTGATCTCTGCCCAGCATGGAAGAGGACTTGGGCACAGCTGTGACCAGCCGGGCAGATAATCGGATTGGCGTGGCAAGTGCTAGAGGGGTCACCAATGGTTTATCAGGGCCCGGATGTTGTCTCAGGTGGAGCTGGGCTGCCCCAGGTGAGGCGGGTGCTCCAGGCCAGATACGCTCTGCCCAGCTCTCACCCCCCGGCCGGCGCAGGACCAGGGCTTCGCTGCAGCTGCCTGCTCTGTGGCTGCCTTCGGCGGGCAGGGGGTGAGAGTGTGCAGGAGAGTTCGCTGCCTCTGTTGCTTGTTCATTCACAAAATCCACGTGCGCCCCGGCCTGTGGGACGCAGATCAAGGGGCGGGGGAGGGTCTGTCACTAGACCAGGGCACCAGGAGCACCCCGCCTGCTGAGCCCTGGGGGGAAGCCCTGCTCACAAGTGGAAAAACTGAGTCATGGGACATTTGCCTCCTGGCTGACTGTCAGAGCCCACCCCATCCCAAGACAGACCTGGGCACCTGGCGGCCATGCAGCTGTTGGCATGAAATATGCCAGGAAATCGTGTGGGAGAAACTCGGACGGGCAGAGCCGGGTGGGGTGAAGGTGCCGGCACAGGCAGGGACACTCTTGGTGCCAGTTTTAGGGGCAGGGCTGCCTGGGAAGCCACCTGGGATGAGGGATACAGGCCTGGCTCACAGGAGCTGGGTCTGGAAGGCCAGGAGAGAGGCCGGGGGACTTGAAGAAGCCCAGAGTGCTGGGCGAACCTGGGGCCAGGCAGAGGAAGCACCTGCTGGCCGGGCTGGGGGGGCGCAGAACTGCAGCTGCCCGGGCCCTCCTCATCTGCCCCACCCCAGAGCCCACCTACACCGGCCACCGCTGGACTGGCTTTCCACCTGAGACCTGCGAGGCCAGGGTGCCCCCGATGGAAGCTGCACCCCGCTCTGCCCGCCTCCCACCTCCTCACTTCCGGGGCATCTCTGCCTGAATCTCTGCCACCTCCACAGCACCCTTCTCACATCCTCTCATCAGAGCCCTGCCCTGCACCCCGGACTCGGCTGGAGGCACCCCCAGGAAGCCCCTGTGGGAAGCGAGTCCTGGTGTCGGTCCTCACCCCACCCCTCGGGGAGGCCCAGCTCTGGGTGGGGGCCAGGGCCGCAGGCTGGCCTGGAGCCAGGGGAACTGCCTGGCTGTGGGGGGAAAGCAAACACCCCTTTGTCTGCGGCCACCTCTTCTGCTCGGGGGGCTCTGGGGACAAAGCCAGTGGGCCAAGGAGCCCCCGCTGTCTAGACAGCCCCACCCCACGAGGCAAGCAAAGGAAGGGGCTCCCTGGGCAGAGAAGCAGGTGCCAGGCATCCTGAGACTGCAGGGCCAGGCCAGGGCGGATAAGCGACCAGGCCCACGGGGGTGGGGGGAGCGGGGCATTGTTCCTCAGGGACCCTGGGCCCCACCTCAAGTTTCTCCCTGGTTTTCCTTTCTGCCGGTCACCACCTCCAGGAAGCCAGCAGGACCTGACCCTGCCTCCCAAGGACTCTAGGAACCCACATCTTATGTCCAGCCCTGCACCAGCTTCTGACTGTCGCTGGCCTCAGAGATACCCCAGTGAGGGGCAGTGATGGGGACTCACCTGTGGGACTTGATAGAGCCATACCCAAGACAAGGTGCAGCACCAGGAGGCGCGGCTGTGGCCACCATCCCCAGCTGGGAGAAGGCTCTCACCAGCCATGTGGGCCTCTCCGTCCGTTGGTGGTGTCCGGTGTCAGCGCACACAGTTCAGACCCCAATGCAGCCCCCAGGGATGCACAGCTGTACCTGCCCTCTCCCCTCACTCTCTGTGCACCGAAGCCCCCCCCAGCTGCACCTGCCCTCTCCCCTCACTCTCTGTGCACCGAAGCCCCCCCCAGCTGCATCTGCCCTCTCCCCTCACTCTCTGTGCACCGCAGCCCCCCCAGCTGCACCTGCCCTCTCCCCTCACTCTCCCTGCACCACAGCCCCCCCCAGCTGCACCTGCCCTCTCCCCTCACTCTCCCTGCACCCCAACCCCCCCACAGCTGCAGCTGTCCTCTCCCCTCACTCTCCCTGCACCGCAGCCCCCCCAGCTGCACCTGCCCTCTCCTCTCACTCTCCCTGCACCACAGCCCCCCCAGCTGCACCTGCCCTCTCCCCTCACTCTCCCTGCACCCCAGCCCCCCCAGCTGCACCTGCCCTCTCCCCTCACTCTCCCTGCACCCCAGCCCCCCCAGCTGCACCTGCCCTCTCCCCTCACTCTCCCTGCACCCCAGCCCCCCCAGCTTCACCTGCCCTCTCCCCTCACTCTCCCTGCACCCCAGCCCCCCCAGCTGCACCTGCCCTCTCCCCTCACTCTCCCTGCACCCCAGCCCCCCCAGCTGCACCTGCCCTCTCCCCTCACTCTCCCTGCACCCCAGCCCCCCCAGCTGCACCTGCCCTCTCCCCTCACTCTCCCTGCACCACAGCCCCCCCCAGCTGCACCTGCCCTCTCCCCTCACTCTCCCTGCACCCCAACCCCCCCACAGCTGCAGCTGTCCTCTCCCCTCACTCTCCCTGCACCGCAGCCCCCCCAGCTGCACCTGCCCTCTCCTCTCACTCTCCCTGCACCACAGCCCCCCCAGCTGCACCTGCCCTCTCCCCTCACTCTCCCTGCACCCCAGCCCCCCCAGCTGCACCTGCCCTCTCCCCTCACTCTCCCTGCACCCCAGCCCCCCCAGCTGCACCTGCCCTCTCCCCTCACTCTCCCTGCACCCCAGCCCCCCCAGCTTCACCTGCCCTCTCCCCTCACTCTCCCTGCACCCCAGCCCCCCCAGCTGCACCTGCCCTCTCCCCTCACTCTCCCTGCACCCCAGCCCCCCCAGCTGCACCTGCCCTCTCCCCTCACTCTCCCTGCACCCCAGCCCCCCCAGCTGCACCTGCCCTCTCCCCTCACTCTCCCTGCATCCCAACCCCCCGACAGCTGCAGCTGTCCTCTCCCCTCACTCTCCCTGCACCACAGTCCCCCCAGCTGCACCTGCCCTCTCCCCTCACTCTCCCTGTGCCCCAACCCCCCACAGCTGCTCACCAGCCTCATGTCCTCACCCAGGCCTGCCCTGCGTATTTACCACCCTGGTGCCCCAAGTTGTGCCTGTAGCTGATGGAAATTCCCAGCAGCCCAGGCCAGGACCACCTTTCTGGTCTTCTGCCAGCTCCGAACATGGCCCTGGGACTGTTACTCACATCTTACTCCCTCAGTTCCCAGCCCAACCCCAGTCCCTGCCCCTCAAATGCAAGCCTCCCTGGTGTCCTCACCTTCCCACCCATACACTCAGCTCTCCATTTATTCAGGATTAATTCACCTGTTTGGGGAATAAAGATGTGAAAGAATGACCATCTTTAACAATCCCCCCGACTGACTTCAGAGTGGCGTTCCCTTTTACCTCCGCTGTCCACCTGGGAATGCTCCTGACAGTGGCAGCTGCATCCGCAGGGGGAGGTCCAGCTTGCCTGCAGTGAACGTGCCGTGGGAGCCTGGGCTCCAGCTTTGCTATTTTAAGTCACAGACAGACTTTTAAGTACCTGGCTGACACACCATCCAACTGGGGACCCAGGGGATGGGAGAGTCCACACTCCCAACTGGAGAGTTCCCGGGCCTGGAAGGAACACGTCCACACTGGCAAACCCGAGGAAGAGGGGCCTACTAAGAGATTCATTACATATTATTCATTTATTTTTGAGACAGAGTCTTGCTCTGTTGCCAGGCTGGAGTGCAGTGGCGTGATCTCGGCTCACCGCAACCTCTGCCTCTTCAGTTCAAGTGATTCTCCTGCCTCAACCTCCTGAGTAGCTGGGACTACAGGTACACGCCACCATGCCTGGCTAATTTTTGTATTTTCAGTAGAAATGGGGTTTTGCCATGTTGGCCAGGATGGTCTTGATCTCTTGACCTTGTGATCCCCCCGCCTCGGCCTCCCAAAGTGCTGGGATTACAGGTGTGAGCCACTGCACCTGGCCTATTTATTTATTTTTGAGGCAAAGTCTTGCTCTGTTGCCCAGGCTGGAGTGCAGTGGTACAGTCTCAGCTCCCTGCAACCTCAACCTCCCGGGTTCAGGTGATCCTCCCACCTCAGCCTCCTGAGTAGCTGGGACCACAGGCACGTGCCACCACACCTGGCCATTTTTAATATTTTCTTATAGAGATAGGGTTTCGCCATGTTGCCCAGGCAGGTCTAACTCCTGGCCTCAAGTGATCTGCCCACCTCGGCCTCCCAAAGTGCTGGATTACCGGCGTGAGCCACCACACCTGGCCTTCCTTACATATTAATTTTTTAAAAAACTGTTTCTCCTGAGAGGCAGAGGGAACACATAGTTTTATTTTTTAGAATACATTAGAAATCAGGTGTGGTGGCTCACACCTGTAATCCAGGCACTTTGGGAGGCCGAGGTGGCTGGATCATGAGGTCAGGAGATCGAGACCATCCTGGCCAATATGATGAAACCCTGTCTCAAAAAAAAATTAGAAACAAAGTACATTTAGAAAGTATGTGCTTTTATTATTTATGAATTCAATGAAACAAAAGGTCACAGCCTGAGAGGAGAGAATCAGCCCCAGGCAGAGATGGGGGGACTAGATCCTGCAGAGAAACCGCCGTGGGAGAGTTAATATCTGTACGCAAAACAGTAAGGCAGTAAATAGCAAAAATCACTGCATGAAACTGACAAGTAAGGTGGAAGACAACGGAAGTTCCTTGAGAACAGGAGGGAAAGAACAGAGAGATCAAACTGGCGTGAATGCTCCCTCAGCGTTTGGGGAATGGCTCCTATTACTAGCCTGCCTGCCCTTCATCATTACACACTCAAGGTGAAGTAGAAAAGGCAGCTGTTTTACAGACTGGCGAACGGCCGGGTGTGGTGCTCATGCCTCTAATCCCAGCACTTTGGGAGGCCAAGGTGGGAAGATCACCTGAGGTCAGGGGTTCGAGACCAGCATGGACAATATGGCAAAACCCTGTCTCTACTAAAAATACAAAACTTAGCTGAGCGTGGTGGTGCACACCTGTAATCCCAGCTACTCGGGAGGCTGAGGCACGAGAATCGCTTGAACCTAATTTCATCATGAAGGTTGCAGTGAGCTGAGATCGCACCACTGCACTCCAGCCAGGACGACAGAGTCAGACTCAGTCTCAAACAAAACAAAACAAAACAGACAAACGAAGAAAAAAGTGAGATACCATCTCACGCCAGTCAGAATGGCGATCATTAAAAAATCTGGAGACAACAGATGCTGGAGAGGATGTGGAGAAATAGGAACATTTTTACACTGTTGGTGGGAGTGTAAATTAGTTCAACCATTGGGGAAGACAGTGTGGCGATTCCTCAAGGACCTAGAAATAGAAATTCCATTTGACCCAGCAATCCCATTACTGGGTATGTATCCAGAGGACTATAAATCGTTCTACTATAAGGACACATGCACACGAATGTTCATTGCAGCACTGTTTACAATAGCAAAGACCTGGAATCAACCCAAATGCCCATTGATAATAGACTGGATTGGAAAAATGTGGCACATATACACCATGGAATATTATGCAGCAATCAAAAATGATGAGTTCATGTCCTTTGTAGGGACATGGATGAATCTGGAGAACATCATCCTCAGCAAACTGACACAAGAACAGAAAATGAAACACCGCATATTCTCACTCATAGGCGGGTGATGAAAAATGAGAACACATGGACACAGAAAGGGGAGTACTAAACACTGGGGTCTATTGGGGGGAAAAGAGGAGGGCCAGTGGGAGGGGGAGGTGGGGAGGGATAGCCTGGGGAGAAATGCCAAATGTGGGTGAAGGGGAGAAAGCAAACAAAACACACTGCCATGTGTGTACCTATGCAACTGTATTGCATGCTCTGCACATGTACCCCAAAACCTAAAATGCAATAAAAAAAAAAAAGTGACGGGTAAACAGTCAGAGGCAGGCAGCACCGGAAGGGACGCGACCCTTGAAAGGGGAAGTAGATGAGGAACATCCCCATTCAGCTCACTTTCCACTGGAAGGAGCTTCCCCGTTCACAAGAACGTGAGGGAGAGGGTGCAGCTGACTGCAGCTCCCAGGCTGGGCTGAGGAGACAGAGGTCCAAGCGTAAGGTTGCTAGAGGCTGGGAATTAGGAAGGGTGTTACGGGAAGAACGGATCCACAGATTAGCGACTGAGTCCTTAAAAGTCACATGTAGGCTGAGACCTTAAACACCGGAGTGAAAGGAAACAGCTGGAAGGCTGAAAGATAGGAGCATGGGGTCACAGAGTTTGGAGTTCAAGATGGCCCAGCTAGAGCTCCTGGATAAACACACTGCTCCCCATTATGACTCCATAAGCATTGTGCTTAGGAGCAAGGACCATCTCCTAGGACTAAGAGGTATGCCCTAGGAACAGGGCTAAACTGAAAGAGACCCAGATAATAAAGCCTGAAAAGGATCCTCCTCAGGATCAAGTCCATCCACCAATCATTTAACCAGCTGCTGAAGTAAAACTTAACGTTCTCCTCAGGAAGATCACAGAATCCAAAGTCTCTACAGCATATCATACACAATGCACAGGGTACAATAAAAATCACCAGAGAGCATAACATGGACCACAATCAAAGGAACAAACCAATCATCAGAAGCAGACCCACAGAGACCCATATGTTGAAATTAGGAGATCAATATTTTCTTTTTTTTTTTTGAGATGGAGTTTCGCTCTTGTTACCCAGGCTGGAGTGCAATGGCGCCATCTCAGCTCACTGCAACCTCTGCCTCCTGGGTTCAGGTAATTCTCCTGCCTCAGCCTCCTGAGTAGCTGGGATTACAGGCACACGCCACCATGCCCTGCTAATTTTTTGTAATTTTTAGTAGAGACGGGGTTTCACCATGTTGACCAGGATGGTCTCGATCTGTTGACCTCGTGATCCACCGGCCTCGGCCTCCCAAAGTGCTGGGATTACAGGCTTGAGCCACCGCACCCGGCCAGGAGATCAATATTTTCAATGAACCATTATAAAAGTGTTATATAACTTACATTAGAAAATGAACATGATGGAAAAGAGGTGGGGAACATCAGGAGAGGTGTGGAAACTCTAAAACTGAACTAAATGAAAATCTTGAAACTGAAGACAAACACACACGACCGAATATCTGAAATGAAACAGTCATTAATAGTCATTGAATGGCCTTAACAGAAGGTGGGAAGCTACAGAGAAAACAGTCTTTTGAAAAAGTCTCAGTGACTGGTCGGACGATATTAAGTTGTCTGAGGAAGGAGAAGAAAGGGAAAAGGGGGTTAAAAAAAACTAAAGAAAAAACAGCCACAGGTTGTAAAATTCGGCTAAAAACATCAACTCTGGATTCCAAGAAACAAACCTTCAGTGCAATAAATATGAAGAAAACGACACTTACGATGCATGTGATAGTCAAACCACTGGAAAGGTAAAAGAAAATTAAAGCATCCAGGAAGAAAAAGGCATAGCACACCGTGGAAACAGATGATAAAATGGTAGATAGAAAAGCAGTCATATCGAAACATAAATTACGTGTCAGTGGACTAAACACTCCAATTAAAAGACAGACACATTCAATCTAAAAAGATTGACTCGATGAGCAAGACCCAGATATATGCTGCTTACAAGAGACCTGTTGTGGCTATAGACACAGATCAGGAAAAAGTGAAAGGATGGAAAAACGTTTGCCATGCAAGCCGTCGAGATAACAAAGCCAGAGTGCTTACAGTGACATCAGGTAAAGTAGACTTCCAGACAAGGAATACTGCCGGGGATAAAAAGGACATCTTATAACGAAAGAAAGGACAATTCATTGAGAAAGCACAATATTCATGTACATACATCTAATAACAAAGCTTCAAAGTGTACAAGGCAAAAACAGACAAAACGTTAGGGTGAAGCACACGCAGATTTTAACACCATTTTCTTGGTAATTGATAAAGCAAATAAACAAAAACTCAGGAAGGCAATTAGAAGTTCTGAAACCACTATCAACCAGCTTGAGTGAATGGACATTTTTGGAACTCTATTCAATGACTGTAGAATACACCATTCTTCAAAAGTCCACGTGGATTGTTCACCAAGATGAAACAGTGCTGGGCAAGTCTCAGTAAACTTCTAAGGATTGAAATAATCAACGTATGTTCTCTCACTAAAATATAAATTAATTAAAGACCAGTAACAATCAGATATTAAGAAAAACCTCAAATATTTGAAAATCAAGTAGCACAATGCATTCCACACAACCTATGGGTCAAAAAAGTGACATAAGAATTACAACGAACTTCTCATAGAAACAAGGGTGGTCAGAAGATGCCAGAGAGGCATCTTCATAGTGTTGAAAGAAAAAAGAAAGCCTGTCAATCAACACTGAAATTTAGATATACAGGAAGGAATGAAGAGCACCAGAAATGATAAATATGAGTGTAAATATAAGTAAAATGTTCTATTTTTTTAAACTTTCCTTAAGGGACTGTTTAAAGCAAAAAATTAATTGTGGAAGTTTATGACACATGGAGTAGTTAAATACATAACTCTAAATAACACCAACAATGGAGAAAAAATGAAATTAGACTGTACAAAGATTCATATATATATATATATATATATATATATATATATATATATATAGAGAGAGAGAGAGAGAGAGAGAGAGAGACAGAGTCTCACTCTGCAACCCAGGCTGGAAGGCAGTGGTGAGATCTCAGCTCACTGCAACCTCCGCCTCCCAGATTCTAGTGATTCTCCTGCCTCAGCCTCCCAAGTAGCTGGGATTACAGGTATGGGGCACCACACCTGGCTAATTTTTTTTTTGAGACGGAGTTTTGCTCTTGTTACCCAGGCTGAAGTGCAATGGCATGATCTCGGCTCACCGCAGCCTCCGCCTCCTGGGTTCAGGCAATTCTCCTGCCTCAGCCTCCTGAGTAGCTGGGATTACAGGCACGCGCCACCATGCCCAGCTAATTTTTTGTATTTTTAGTAGAGACAGGGTTTCACCATGTTGACCAGGATGGTCTCAATCTCTTGACCTCGTGATCCACCCACCTCGGCCTCCCAAAGTGCTGGGATTACAGGCTTGAGCCACCGCGCCTGGCCAACTTTTATATTTTTAATAGAGATGAAGTTTCACCATGTTGGCCAAGCTGGTCTCAAATTCCTGAGCTCAGGTGATTCACCTGCCTTTGCTTCCCAAAGTGCTGGGATTACAGGCGTGAGCCACCATGCCTGGCTGGGTTCTTATATTTTATATGAGGTGATATAATATTAATTCAAGATAGACTGATAAGAATGCATATTATAACTTTCAGTGAAACTACTAAAAATATAATGATATCTAGATAGAAAGCAAAAAGAGGTATTAAAATTGAATATTGAAAAATACTTAACTGACCATACTAAGTGTTGGCAAGGACATGGCACAGGCGGAGCTCTCAGACACTGCAGACAAGACGTAAAGTGGTATGATCACTTTGGAAGACTGTCTGAAAGTTTCTTATGAAATCAAACAGGTGCTTAGCATAGAACTCAGCAATTCTCCTAGATGTTTACCCAAAAGAAATGAAAACGTTTGCTTGCAAAAAATGTTGCTAGCAGCATTACTCATAACTGAAAGACTGGGAAAGGCTCAGATATTCCTGAAGAGGTGCATGAAGTAAATACATTGTGGTATATCCATGTGATGGATAAATACATGGTGGTATATCCACGTGATGGATAAATACGTTGTGGTATATCCACGTGATGGATAAATACATTGTGGTATATCCACGTAATGGAATACTGTTTAGCAATAAAAAGAAACTAACAATGGAAACTCACCAGAATATGGAGAAATCTCAAAACATCATGTGTGAAGAAGGCCAGACACAAAAGAGTTAATATTTTATGATTCCATTTGTCTGAAGTCCCATACAAGACCAAACTAATGTATGGTGACAAGACTCAGACCCATACTTGCCTGGGTCAGGAATAAGAGTGCAGTGTCGGCACTGCACTCCCGCCTGGTCGAAAGAGTGAGACTCCATCTTTTTTTTTTTTTGAGGTAGAGTCTTGCTCTGTTGTTCAGGTTGGAGTGAAATGATGCAATCTTGGCTCACTGCAACCTCCACCTCCTGGGTTCAAGCGATTCTTCTGCCTCAGCCTCCCAAGTAGCTGGGACTACAGGTGCCCGCCACCACGCCCAGCTAACTTTTGATTTTTAGTAGAGACGGGTTTTTACCGTATCGGCCAGGCTAGTCTCAAACTCCCGACCCTGCGATCTGCCGGCCTCAGCTTCCCAAAGTGCTGGTATTACAGGTGTGAGCCACTGTGCCCAGCCTGAGAGTCTGTCTTAAAAAACGAAACAAAGCAAAGAGTGGAGCTGACTGGAAAAGGGGCAGAGGAAACTCTTTGGGGTGATGGGAACATCTTCTGGCTTGATCGTGGCCGTGGTTCCGTGGGTGCACGCATTTGCCAAGCTCACTGAATACAATCACCCCTTGGTGTCTGTTGGGCAACACGGGGACTCAGTGCCAGCCTCTCAGGCAGTCGAAAATCCATGTGTAACCTCTGATCTCCCCAAACTTAACTACTCATGGTCTCCCATTGGCTGGAAACCCTATTAATCACATAAACAGTTGGTTAACGCATATTTTGCCTGTTATAGGTATCGTAGACTGTATTCTTACCGTAAAGGAAGCTAGAGTAGAGGAATGTCATTATGAAAATCGTAAGGAAGAGAAATATATTAACTATACAAAGTGGAGGTGGGTCATCGTAAAGGTCTTCATTGTGGTTGTCTCCTGGTGAGTAGGCTGAGGAGGAGGAGGAGGAGGAGGAGGAGGAGGAGGAGGAGGAGGAGGAGGAGGAGGGGTTGGTCTCAAGGGTGGCAGAGGTGGAAGATATGGAGGAGGTGGAAGGGGGGTCGGGAGAGGCAGGCACACTCGGTGTAACTTTTCTGGAAAAAACTCCATGTGTAAGTGGCCCACGTAGTTCCCACCCCGTCATTCAAGGGTTGATGGCACTGGGAGTCGTCTCTGGTTATCCCTCACACTGCAGATGATGCCTGCACACCACTTCATTCCCGTGGATTCCACATGGCGCTCGGCGGCTGGCACATTCAGATTTTGCTTTTTGGAACTTTGTGAAAAAATTTTGTTCTGAATATTTTGGATGAGCCGTTGGTTGAATCCAGAGATGCAGAAACCACAGAAGTGCAGGGTTGGCTGTATTAAGATGAATTCCTGTTAACCGGGCGGGTGGCTCAACCTGTCATCCCAGCACTTTGGGAGGCTGGGGAGGGTGGATCACTTGAGGTCAGGAGTTCGAGACCAGTCTGGCGACCGTGGTGAAACCCCGTCTCTGCTAAGAATACAAAAATCAGCCGGGCGTGCTGGCACGTACCTGTAATCCCAGCTACTCGGGAGACTGAGGCAGGAGAATCCCTTGAACCTGGAGGCGCAGGTAGCAGTGAGCCGAGACTGTGCCACTGCACTCCAGCCTGGTGACAGGGTGAGACCGTCTCAAAAATAATAATAATTCATTTTATTATAGGTAAACTCTATCTCAAAAAATGCTATGTCAAAAGAAAACAAGAAAATCGATTCACCGAAAGGAAAGCCGGCAAACAAGATGGGAGAAGAACACCTGGCTTACGCGTGAAGCAAACTGCAAGATGGTGGCTGAGCCCGCCCCGCCTGTCAGCGGTAGCACTGGAGCGGTGACAGAATCATGCCCGCCTGAGTGAGAGCGAGACTTGGCGCATTCAGCTCCTGAGACTCTCCCATGTGTCATTCACCGGAGCGCGCAGAACCGGACAGGGGCCTTGCTGTCACTGGGATTAGACGTAGTGGGACCCTAATATTTTAGTTGTATAAGCTCAGGAATCAACGGGTAACTGCAGAAGGGAGCACATTTCCATGGGGAAATTCCACACGGGAGCTGAACGGGGTACAGCCAGGGGATGTGTCCCGCACGGGTGATGGGGTGACGGGGGAGGTGGGGTGCTCAGATGGGGCAGCTGTGGTGAAGTCCTGGGGTGGGGGAACGGGCCCTGGAAAACTGCTCAGGCAATCAGTTAGAAAGAGTATTTCCCCGTGCACTTTTCCAGGAAACAGAAAGGAGCGGGGGACATACTTCAGCCAATCAAGATACAATCTCAGCAAAAAAACCCCACAAAAACGGCAGAGCAGACAGAAACTCAAGAAAGGAACAGTTGCAGTTCAGAGGTCCGGAACCACTGGGCTTAGGGGTCATCTGGGTCGTCTGCTGCCCCAGGCTGCAGGGAGCACATTCAGTTCTTGGAGGAGGACCAGGGTGGGCGTCATGGTTACAATCCAGAGCACACAGCCGAGGACTGAGACCTGGAAGGAGGGGCCGGCGGGAGGCAGGGAAGGGGCAGTGACGTCTCTTCCGCACACACAGGCGAGTCAGTGTCACTCACAGAAACGCAGGTCCCAGGGTTAAAACCTGGCCTCTGTGATAATGAAAACAGAGCCAACACCTGCAGGAGGAGACGGGAGAGTGAGCAGGAGCGCCGTGCACAAGAACAGACCAGGGAAAGGTCCGGACTCTCAGGCCGCAGACCGAAGACCCGGCAACCAGTCACGGCAATAAGGGCTGGCCGGACGCTCCTGCGACGAGGAGGCTGGACGGGGGGCTGGAAAGACGGGAGCACGCCCACCGCCTCGCTGCACGGCGCTTGTGAGACACGTCTAATGCCAATGCCACAGCAAAGTTAAAAGCAAAAGGCAACAGGGCCGGGCGCGGTGGCTCACGCCTGTTATCCCAGCACTTTGGGAGGCCGAGGTGGGTGGATCACGAGGTCAGGAGTTTGAGACCAGCCCGGCCAACATGGCAAAATCCCATCTGTACTAAAAATACAAAAATTCACCAGGCGTGGTGGTGGGCGCCTGTAATCCCAGGCAATCGGGAGGCTGAGGCGGGAGAACTGCTTGAACCCGGAAGGCAGAGGTTGCGGTGAGCCGAGACAGTGCCACCGCACTCCAGCCTGGGTGACAAGAGCAAGACTTCACCTCAAAAAACAAAAAGAAAAAGGCAACAGGATATGAGACAAAGCCGGCAGATGCAGAGCCGTGGCCACAATATTAATAAACGGAATGAAACAATTAAACACCAAACAGGACGAGGAGGGTCGGTGTGAGTTTACAGAAGAAACAATGCTGATTTGTTCTGATTTTCGCTCACTAGAAAGCAGCGCTGCTGCCCCAGAGGATGGCATGCATCATCTTTTCCCCATCCTTCCTCCTGGGTGCAAAGAACAACCCTGAACATTAGACACGGGAGACATGTAGGAAGGTTCCGGAAGGTGGAGAGGAGAGTGCAGAACAGCCGGGACCTCTGGGGACCAGGAAAGACTCTTTGCCAGTTCCCTGGGTTTTGCTCTTGCCTCATGGATCTCAGGCCTGGAGCTGGAGAAGCTGGCAGTGTGGACCCTTCAACACGGGTCCGCCAAGAAAAGGCCGCAGTGTCTGCCTCCTGGAGCCAGCGTGGCCGCGAAAGCAGCTGCCCCACTGAGCCGAAGACTTTTAGGTGATAACTGCCTGGCTCCAGCCAAATGTCACCGAAAACCTGTGCTCCACTGGAGCAAAGGCTGGGCAGAGCTGGGCGGGGCTGCGCACCCACCCTGGACACTGGAACGAGGCACCCCAGATGGCCCCAGGGCTGCTGTCCAAGTGGGTGCAGCAGCAGGTGGGGGTTATCCCAGCAGGTGGTTCTGAACCTCTTTCCCTGTGGCCAGTGATGGGGACGGTGGAGACCATACGGGGTTAGGGGGCCTGCATTTCCACCGCAGCCCTGGTGTTGAAACACTCCTCCCCTTCCCCACGGGGCTGTCAGAGGAGGCCAGGCAGAGAATCAGGACTTTGACCACTGCTCAGTGAGACAGGGCCCCTCTGTCATGCCCACAGAGGGGATGGCAGCAACTGCCAGGCTCCCAGCCCCCTCAAACTGGAAAGGCATTGGCAAGGGCTCCACCCTGCCTGGCAGGCATGGGAAGAACCCGTGGGGTGTTAAGAGAGGGCCGGTGGGGAATGAACACCTGCATCCCACTAGCTGCCCCTTCCCTTGATGAGTCTGTGCCAGAGGAATTCAATGAGAAAGGGTTAAACAAGACCCAGAGTCTCCAGCAGTTTCCCGAATGGCCAGGTTTCAATAGAAAGTCGGTCATCACGCCCAGACCCAGGAAGATCTCAGACTGAATTCAACAGGACAGTCGGGAGAGGCTGGCCCTGAGGCGAAGAGGCGTTAGTAGGATCCGGAGAGCGTTTTGGGGCAGCCCATAAAGTGCTTCACTCATGAACAGATTGAAACAAATTTTAAAATAGAAAGTCTCGACAGATAATAGAAAAATCCCAGCACAGAAAGCGAGGACGTAAAGAAGAACCAGATGGAAATGGTACAAGTAAAAATCACGGTAACTGAAAGGATAAAAAGCAAAAACGAGGCTTCAGTGAAGGGGCCCATCACAGAATCAAGGGAGAGGCCAGCGAGAGGAGGAGACAGTGAGGAGGGAAACAGAGAAACAGAGCTTCTCAGACCCAGCAGCGAAGGGAACAGGCTGAACGGGGCGGGAGGAACACGCCCGGAGCCTCAGAAACCGCACCTAGAACAGGAGACCCAGCACTCCGGCTCTGGGGGTCGTGGGAGAAGCGAACGAGGGTGGGGCTGAGAAAGAACTCAAAGACATAAGCTTGGAAACCCCCCATATTTGCCAAAACACCCACAGATTCAAGAAGCTGGATGAACCCCTAAGAGGATGAACCCGGGGAAATCCACAGCAAGACATCTCGTCGTCAGACTTTTGAAAACTAGAAAAACGAAGCTGTGGAAATAGCAGGGCAGAGACATTTTACACAGAAGGGAAAGGCAGTTGGAATGGCAGTGGATTCCTCATCAGGAACTCCCAAGGCCAGAAAGAGCAACACATTTTCCCAAAGGCTTCAAAGAGGTGAAGCAAATCTGGTAAAATGGAGAAATACACCCGTTTCTAATTATAGCTGGAGACATCAACACCCCTCTCTAAACAATTAATAGAACAACTAGGCAGAAAATCAACAAGGATGTAGAAGAACCTAACACCATCAACCAACAGGATCTAACGAGCATTTGCGGAGGACCCCACCCAACCACAGAACACACATTCCTCCCAACTGGCCAAGGAGCCCTGGCCAAGGCCGAATCCTGGGCCTGAACACAAACTTTAGCACATTCGACCCACTGACGTCGCACTCCAGCGTGCTCTCTGGCCGTGGTGACATCAGATTAGAAATGAACAGCAGAAAGTTAAGGGGAAAATCTCCAGACATTCAGAAACTACAGAACAGACTCTGAATAGTATGTGGACCAAGGAGAAAGTCTCAAGGGAAGTCTTAGAAAACGACATTGAACTCAGTGAAAAGGAAACTGCGACATGTCAAGAATTGAGGGACGTAGCCAGGCGCGGAGACGTGCGCCTGGAGCCCCAGGTACTCAGGAGATTGGGGCAGGAGGATCGCTTCAGGCCAGGAGTTTGAGTCTAGCCTGGGAAACATAGCAAGACCCCATCTCTTAAAAAATGTGTGTGTGGGCCGGGTGCTGTGGCTCACGCCTGTAATCCCAGCACTTTGGGAGGCCGAGGTGGGTGGATCACCAGGTCAAGAGATCGAGACCATCCTGGTCAACATGGTGAAACCCCGTCTCTATTAAAAATACAAAAAATTAGCTGGGCACAGTGGCGCGTGCCTGTAATCCCAGCTACTCAGGAGGCTGAGGCAAGAGAATTGCCTGAACCCAGGAGGCAGAAGTTGCAGTGAGCCAAGGTCGCGCCATTGCACTCCAGCCTGGGTAACAAGAGCGAAACTCCGTCTCTAAAAAAAAAAAAAAAAAAATGTGTGTGTGTGTGTGTACAGTTTTTATATAATATATAAAAATATGCGTATATATAACATATATATTACATATATATAATTGAGGAATACAGCTAAAGCAGTTCTGAGGGAAATTTGTAGCAGTACTGAACGCACTAGAAAAGAGGACAAGTCAAGTCACTAATCTATGCCACCCGCTGGGGAAATGAGAAAAAGAAGTGCAGGTTGCACACAGAGCAAGCCAAAGGTAGGAAAGCGTAAGGACCTCAGTGAAGCGAAAAGCAGGGAGACAGCAGTGACAGAAAGAAAAAGACCAGTAACACTGAGAAGCCTCCAGCAGTACAACAAGAAACAAGGACAAAGACACAGATGACCAAGGTCAGGACTAAAACAGGAGCAATCGCTACAGACCCTGCAGACGGTGCGAGGGTGACGAGGCTGCGGCACAGCTCTGCACACAGAACTTTGGCACCTTAGATGAACTATGCCAGTTCCTCAGAAAGCACAGGCGATGACAACTCGGCTCACGCAAACAGATAACCAGGCAGCCTGATAAATGGTTGAGAACATTGAATTTGATTTTAAATCCAAAAGAAGAAATTCCAGGCTCAGATGAGTTCAGTGGTGAATTCTGTCAAAACTTTAAAGAATTAACACAATCGTACGTAATTCTTCCAGAATGTAGAAGAGGAGGGTGTCAGTATGACCCGGATACTGAAATCATACAGGCAGGACAAAAACGAAGGAAACCCAAACGGTAGCTACAGACCAACACCCCTCATGAAGATGGATACAGACTCTTTAACAAAATAGCAGCAAAGAGAATTCAGTGCTGTGTGAAGAGCATTATTCATCCTAACCAAGAGGGATCTATTCCAGAAACGCAAGGCGACTGGGCCAATATTTAAAAAATTAATGCAACTCACCATACTAACAGGACAAAGAAGAAAAATCACACGAGCATATCAATCGGAGCAGCAAAGACATTTGAAAAGACCCAACATGCATTCTTACAGATTCTCAAAAACAAGAATACAGAGAATTTCCTCAATGAGATAGAGAACAGCTACAAAACAGAAAAACCAAAAAAGCAAAAACCACCGCTGCTGACACTGTACCTGATGGTGACGGCTGAGTTCTTCCTGTCTGATACCACGGGGAGCACGGTGCGGGCGTCCCCTCCCCTCACTCTTATTCAGTGTACTGCTGGGAGTTCTGGCCACTGCAATAACGCAAGAAAAGGAAATAAGAGCCAATTCGTTCGGAAGAAATAAAGCTGTCCCTATTTTCAAGTGACTTGATTGTCTATATAGAAAATTCCAAAGATACCAAAAAAAAAAAAAATTCAAGACTAATATCTGTGCAGAAAGGTCAAAGGATACAAGATAAACATACAAAAATGGATAGTATTTCTGTGTACTAGCAGTGACCACAACTTCACTGACGTTAAAAATAAACTACCATTTTCAATCATTCAAATACGTGAAATGTAGGCGTAAATCTAACAAAACGTGGAGGACTTGGGTGCTGAAAACTACAAAACGCTGATGAAAGTCTTTCTTTTTTTAAATTTAGAATAGATTTTTATTCCCACAAACACTTCCAAAAAACATTAGAATTGGCAAATACTTCACCATGTATGGAAAAAAAACATTGATTTTCCTTTTTTTTGCTTATATAATTTTATTATTTTTTTATTTTGTTTTATTTTTCCGTAAGTTATGGGGTGGTATTTGGGTACATAAGTAAGTTCTTTAGTGGAGATTTGTGAGGTTTTGGTGCACACGTCACCTGGGCAGTATACACTGCACCATTTTGCAGTCTTTTATCCCTCGTCCCCTCTCACCCTTCCCCCCAAGTCTCCAAAGTCCATCATATTATTCCTATGCCTTTGGGTCCTCATAGCTCAGCTCCCGCTTATCAGTGAGAATATAAAATGCTAGTTTTCCATTCCTGAGTGACTTCAATAGAATAGTCTCCAATCTCATCTGGGTCACTGCAAATGCTGTTAATTCATTCCTTTTTATGACTGAGTAGTATTCCATTATATATATATAATATATGTATATATATACATACATACACATATATACATATACATATATACATATACATATATATACATATACATACACACACACACACACACACACACACACCATTGCAGAGCAGGCAAAGCTGTAGGGTGCAAAACAGATGTGCAGTGGCCAGGGAGTGGGAGAGGGGACAAGGTCAGCTGCACAGGGCACAAGGATCCTTGTGGGGTGACTGAACGACTGTATCTGAGTGTGGTGGCTGTTTTGTGACTGTGCGTTCATCGAGTGACTATCTGAGTGTCGTGGCTGTTTTGTGACTGTGCGCTCATCGAGTGACTATCTGAGTGTCGTGGCTGTTTTGTGACTGTGCGCTCATCGAGTGACTATCTGAGTGTGGTGGCTGTTATGTGACTGTGCGTTCATCGAGTGACTATCTGAGTGTGGTGGCTGTTTCGTGACTGTGCGTTCATCGAGTGACTATCTGAGTGTGGTGGCTGTTACGTGACTGTGCGCTCATCGAGTGACTATCTGAGTGTGGTGGCTGTTACGTGACTGTGCGTTCATCGAGTGACTCTGCGTGTGGTGGCTGTTTCGTGACTGTGCGTTCATCGAGTGACTATCTGAGTGTGGTGGCTGTTACGTGACTGTGTGCTCATCGAGTGACTATCTGAGTGTGGTGGCTGTTACGTGACTGTGCGTTCATCGAGTGACTCTGCGTGTGGTGGCTGTTTCGTGACTGTGCGTTCATCGAGTGACTATCTGAGTGTGGTGGCTGTTACGTGAGTGTGCGTTCATCGAGTGACTATCTGAGTGTCGTGGCTGTTACGTGACTGTGTGCTCATCGAGTGACTATCTGAGTGTGGTGGCTGTTATGTGACTGTGCGTTCATCGAGTGACTATCTGAGTGTCGTGGCTGTTACGTGACTGTGTGCTCATCGAGTGACTATCTGAGTGTGGTGGCTGTTATGTGACTGTGCGTTCATCGAGTGACTATCTGAGTGTGGTGGCTGTTTCGTGACTGTGCATTCATCGAGTGACTATCTGAGTGTGGTGGCTGTTTCGTGACTGTGCGCTCATCGAGTGACTATCTGAGTGTCGTGGCTGTTTCGTGACTGTGCGTTCGAGTGACTATCTGAGTGTCGTGGCTGTTTCGTGACTGTGCGTTCATCGAGTGACTATCTACGTGTGGTGGCTGTTTCGTGACTGTGCGCTCATCGAGTGACTATCTGAGTGTCGTGGCTGTTTCGTGACTGTGCGCTCATCGAGTGACTATCTGAGTGTCGTGGCTGTTTCGTGACTGTGCGCTCATCGAGTGACTATCTGAGTGTCGTGGCTGTTACGTGACTGTGCGCTCATCGAGTGACTATCTGAGTGTCGTGGCTGTTTCGTGACTGTGCGTTCGAGTGACTATCTGAGTGTGGTGGCTGTTTCGTGACTGTGCGCTCATCGAGTGACTATCTGAGTGTCGTGGCTGTTTCGTGACTGTGCGTTCGAGTGACTATCTGAGTGTCGTGGCTGTTTCGTGACTGTGCGTTCATCGAGTGACTATCTACGTGTGGTG
This sequence comes from Callithrix jacchus, assembly GCF_049354715.1. Classification (NCBI taxonomy): domain Eukaryota; kingdom Metazoa; phylum Chordata; class Mammalia; order Primates; family Cebidae; genus Callithrix; species Callithrix jacchus. Next base: position 130,754,338 of record NC_133511.1, on the reverse strand, counting down.
GCTGTTACGTGACTGTGCGTTCATCGAGTGACTATCTGAGTGTCGTGGCTGTTATGTGACTGTGCGTTCATCGAGTGACTATCTGAGTGTCGTGGCTGTTACGTGACTGTGCGTTCATCGAGTGACTATCTGAGTGTCGTGGCTGTTATGTGACTGTGCGTTCATCGAGTGACTATCTGAGTGTGGTGGCTGTTACGTGACTGTGTGCTCATCGAGTGACTATCTGAGTGTCGTGGCTGTTTCGTGACTGTGCGTTCATCGAGTGACTATCTGAGTGTCGTGGCTGTTTCGTGACTGTGCGTTCATCGAGTGACTATCTGAGTGTCGTGGCTGTTTCGTGACTGTGCGTTCATTAAAACTCCCAGAACTGCACCCCAACAGGAGTGCATCTTACGGTATGCAAATCACATCTTAATAAAAAATGAAAAATATATGTAAAATTGATGTAGGAAAAAGAGCAGAGAAATTTTAAAGAGCTCAGTTATAGTATCTTACTCCATGACAGATACAGAGGAGAGAAGATTTGAATTATGTAATTAATAAGATTTATTTACACATTTATTTCAAACTTTTCCTCTAATACAGATAAAGCTCCTTCATTTTAGGCAGCCACAGAAGCGTTACAAAAATGAATCTTCTTTTGCATGTGTTTTTCGTTTTTAGGGTATTCACCCTTGTTAGTGTATGATTCTGTCCAATGTCTTGTCTACGGAAGCGGCTGGAGGTCTCTCTGCACTAATGTGAGATTAATTTTTGTGGCTACGTTTTCTGACAAAATACAACTGAAAACTGCTAACGAAAGTGTGAGTGAGACAAAAGCGCCTCAGCAGCTGGAGGTGGACCCAGCAGGGCTGTGGCCTGTTCCTCTTCCCTGCTGTCTGTGTGCGTGACTTCTTTCTCTGACCCTCTTGCCTCTTTCACAAGCACCCCGAGATTACTTCAGGCCCACCCAGGAACCCAGGACAACCTCCGCACCCCGAGGTCCAGCACTCTGTCCGCCGGGTCCCTTCCGCCGCGGTTCCAGGTTCCAGGGTCTAAACGCGGGCCTCCTTGGGGCCGTTATTCAGACTAAATCAGTCGTATAGTAAACACTGCGTTTCCGTATGCCAGCAACAGGCTCCTAGAAAAGAGCACCCCAAAACTTCTACTGCCTAGAAATAAATGTAACAAAATGTACCTGCAACCTCTGCACTGACGCTGCAAAGAATAGCAGAAATGCAAAAAGACCAAAACGTGGAGCTGCATTAACAGAGTAGAAGGCAACACTGTTAAACTTCGTTTTCCCCGAGACTCATCTGTAAATTCAATCCCAATAAAAAATCCAGTTACCTCCTGGGTGGACATTGGCAGGTGCATTCTAAAACTTAGATGGTCACGGAAGAGACCTGGGTTTTTCCATGACGATCTTGACAGAGCAGAAAAACATTTCCAAGACTTAGAATAAAGCTCTGCTAGTTGAGATGGTGTGACATTGATTTGACTTAGACATTCAGGTTGGTGAGACGAAGGGAGAGCAAGAACCAGACTGTCACCTGCACCCGGCACACACACCAAGGGAAACTGACAGCGCTGGGGTGTGTGTGTTCACAGGGCTCTGGGTGTTTGCGTGTGTGTGTGTGTGTGTGTATGCAGGTTGTATGTGCTTGTGTATTTGTGTCTGTGCATGGTTGTGTGTGTGTGTGTGCATGGTTGTGTGTGTTGCATGCATGTGTTTCCATGTGTGTGCGTGTGTTTGTGCGGTCGTGTGTGTTTGCATATGTGTGTGTGCAGGTTGTATGTGCATGTTTGTGTTTGCATGTGTGTGTGCACATTGTACGTGCTTGTGTGCATGTTTGCATGGTTGTGTGTGTTTGCATGTGTGTGATGCAGATTGTATGTGCTTGTGTATGTGTGTTTGCATGTGTGTGTGTGTATGCAGGTTGTGTGTGTATGTGTGATTTCACGGTGTGTGTGTTTGCACGGTCGTGTTTTTGCACAGTTGTGTGTGCATGTTTGCATGGTTGTTTTTGCACGGTTGTGTGTGTTTGCACAGTTATGCGTGTTTGCATGGTTCTGTTTGCATGGTTGTGTTTTTACACAGTTTTGTGTGTTTGCACGGTGTTTTGCACAGTTGTGTGTGCACAGTGTGTTTGCATGGTTGTGTGTGTTTGCACTGTTCTGTGTTTTTGCACAGTTTTGTGTGTTTGCACGGTGTTTTGCACAGTTGTGTGCACAGTGTCTGCATGGTTGTGTGTGTTTGCACTGTTCTGTGTGTTTGCACGGTTGTTTTTGCACAGTTGTGTGTGCATATTTGCATGGTTGTGTGTGTTTGCATGGTTGTGTGTGTTTGCATGGCTGTGTGTGTTTGCACGGTTCTATTTTTGCACGGTTGTTTGCACGGTTGTTTTTGCACGGTTGTGTGTGTGTGGGGGGGCTGCTACTGCTGCCGTGTCTCAGTTCTGTGGGTTTCTGTGTTGTGGCCATCCACGGTCCCACCTTCAGAGCTGAATGGGCTATCATTGTTTCCTTGGGCGTTTTTGTAATCATTGTTTTGCGAGTTCTGCCTGTGTGTGGGGTGAGTGTGGGGCCTCCCTTGTACAGTTCAGCCTGGCTCGTGCCTCCTCTGCCTCTCTCCCAGGACCATGGTCAGGTGCCAGTGGCCTCACTCCTGTGTCCCTGGTCCTACTTACTCCCTGTCCCCCGGCTCTGGGACAGGGCCCTGGGGTGCTCTGTGGGGGCTCTGAGATGCAGGCGGATGGGCCAGGCCTGCCAAGGGGAGGTGAGGCTGGCAGAGCCCTTTGAGGCTGATGGAACTTAGTTGGCGCGGAGGCCCGAACCCACCTGGCCTCGGGTGTGGCTCAGAGCAGGTGCACACAGGGCTTACTCACCTGCACATTCTTCACACAGTTCAGGTGTGAGGGTGAGGCTGTGCACACACTGGGGTGTGTCTGCCAGGCAGGGCCTTGGGCAGGGAGGCCCCCAGCACCTCTGGGTTTCCAGCCCCGAAAAGTGGGTGTCCCTCGGCCTGCCTGCTCCTAGAGCTGGGCTGGCACCAGCCCTGGGAAGACTCAGCTTCCCCTCGGGGTATTTTGGGGACTCTGGGCCCAGCTCAGCTCCCGTGGCTCAGCTCCCCTCACCCAGCACTTTGGAGAACATCCCTGGAGATTGGCCCGGGCATTTGTATTTTATATGAACCTAGAAGGTTGGACCTGAAGAGGACCCCCGGTGACGGGGCCGGGCTGAGCTTGAGTTTCCTAGGGCCTCCAGCAGGAAAGGCCCCCAATGCCTCTTTATAAGAGGAGTGGGCATGTCCACAGAAGATCTGAAAAGGCCTCATCAAAATACTGGTGGATATTTTCTCAAGATGAGGGGAGCAATTTTCGCTTTACATTTTGTTCCGAATTTTTTGTGTAAAATACATGTAACATAGAGTTCACCATCTTCGCCACTGCTGGGTGCAGTTCAGTGCTGTTTGTATATCCACGCTGCCCTGCCGCCCTCAGCACCACCAACTCCAGAACCTCTTTGTCCGGCAGAAGTGAAGCTCCGTCTTGTTAAACACCAGCTCCCCACTCCCCGTGCCCGGCCCCTGCCCAGCCCCCATGGCCACCATCTGCTTTCTGTGTCTCTGGGTTTGGTGGCCCCAGAGGTGCTAACCTGTGCCCCTGGGTGCTGCAGCCAGGGCAGCAGGCTCTGGCCAGTCCTGTCTCCCAGAGGCTGACCCGGAAGGTGAGCCATGGTGCAGGCAGCCTGGCCGGGCCCCCCACCCTGGAGGGGCACCGTGAGTTTGGCGGAGTTGGGGAGCCTTGTCAGCAGCATCCCCTGAATCTCGTGGGCCCTCGGGGCAACTGGGGTCGGTGAAAGGCAGGGTCCAAGAAAGTGCCTGGGTGACGGACTGAGGGGGATTTGGGGTCCACAGATCTGCCCCAGAATCTGTGGCTCCCAGCCCCAAATTACCCAGAGGTGCGTGTGTACTTGGGGGCTCTGCTGAAGGTACCTGGGGTCCAGGAGGTGTGAGGGCAATGGGGAGCCAGAGGCATGGGGGCTGAGGGGAGGGGGAAGGGGATGAGGAGGCTGGGGTGAGAGGAGGGGATGAGGAGGCCGGGGCTCCCAGGAGCTGCGCTGGACCCAGGCCCAGGGAGGGCCCCCAGCACAGAGCATCGCCTGCCCACGCACCCACCTTCCCACCCGGGAAGATGAAGATGCAGATGAGCAGCTCCACCCCAGGGGAGGCCACGGAGCCGAAGGCCACTCCCGGTGGTCAGTATGGCCCTTGCTGTGGACACGGTGCAGGGAACTGACCCTTTGGCCAGAACCATGGGCCTTGGGGCCAGGCTTCAGTAGCCCAGGCCAGGTCTTGGGAGGAATTCTGTTTGTCCAGTGATTCAGAGAAAACAAATATACGCGGGAAGCCTACAGATCACGCAGCCCCGCCGCAAAACCAAATTTACTCTGCCCCCTCCCCACCCAGAAGGCCCGGCAGGGTCTCAGCTCCCTCCAGGCAGGGGCCGCCCAACCTGCCACGGGGATGGCCCCACGGCTCTCCCTCGGGCCCCTGGTAAAGCCGGGAAGAAACGTAAGACTCCTTCCTCCTATTGTGTAAGTTCCTGGCTTGGTTAAAATCCACCCGAAACCTGTGCTTTCTGTCAACAGCCTCCGATAATTCCTGTGTCAGTTTCCCAGCCCCGCCCTGGACGCTGCCCCTTCCAAAGCCAGAGCGTTTCTGCGTTTCCTGGTCCCAGCGCTGAGAAGCTCTATTGTCTTTCTGTGAAATAATTCTCCAATTCCCACACTGAGCCTAATCAGGCTTCCCAATTCTGCCACATCCCCCAGGACACCAGCCACCAGGGGCTGTCCCGGACCCCAAGGCCACTCGCCTTGGTGAGACCGAGGGTCACAGGTGGGAAGCTACCATCATTTCTGAACCGCCAGGCATGAGAGAGGCTACGTTCAGATGTGTGGAGGTGGCGGGAATGGTAGAACATGGAGGCCCCTCCCCGTGCTGTGGATGAGGACGCGGGAGCCTTGCAGGCCTCCAGTGGCCCCACATCTAGGAGGAGCGTGGGGCGAGCTGGCACTGAGCCCCGCCTGGATGCTGTGGGGGTGCATGGCCAGGTCCCCCCCTGGGCAGCAGGGCTCTGAGCAGTGGGCCCTAAATGAGCCATTTTACAGATGGGGGCCTGAGGCACAGGAGGATAATGTGCCGGTCACTGTGCGGGCTCAGGGCCCGCAGTGGCTGCTGCCGGAGTCCAACGCCACCCCCGCCTGGGGAGAGATGTCTGCTCCACGGAGCCCTGGGGTCCCATATGGGCAGGTGTGTGGAGCTGCCCTCCCGTGGCCTCCCCAAGACTGACCCCTGCCCTCCACCTCATGCATCAGGGAGGGTGTGGCCTTCCCAGGTCCCGCCAGCCAGAGCCAGGCTGACCACAGCGGCCCTGCAGGTCACCTCTCTGGGGCTGTGCCGGGAAACCGGGATGGCAGTGACAGGCAGGGGGCGGAGTGCAATCCCAGCCACGGCCTGCGATGTAAAAAGCAGTGGCTCCCACCCCTGCTCACCTGGTCAGTTACTACCAGGCCAGGGGGTCATGGCTGGGCCCAGGCTGGGTGGGGACCTCCCCTGATGCCGCTGGAGGACAGACTGGGCCGGGCGCCCCCAACAGTGTCCGCTGGGCCCGGTGGGGCCGAGGAGCCTGGAATGTAGACACCTGTGGGGGTGTCTGAGGGGCTCCCAGGGCGTTTTGGGGGGTCCTGGGGAGTCCTTGGGAATGGGACCCTCTTCACTTCCTCTTCCAGGGGAAGTGGCCCCAGGTCACCGCAGGCTGTTCCCTCAGCTGTGTGGGGCCAAAGCCATCCACAGGGGTTTCCCCGCAGGATGCGGTGTGGGCTGGGGTTCATGTCACTGGAGTTAGTCACCCAGGAAGAATGGCGATCCCATGCGATTTCTCCCCAGTTTCGGGGGGCCAGAGTGGGGGTCAGCACCTGGCGGCAGGAGACGGCACCGCCCTGGGATGCGGCTGGGCCTCCATCGGTCCCAATCCTGTTCTCCACGGCAACGCCTGGCTGGGGGCTCCTATCGGGGCGTGACCCCGTCCTTCCTCCAGTGCTCCCAAGTCTGCATTCATGTGTCAGATCCTGGGGAGAGAGGGCACTGGTGGCTGCCCAGGACTGGAGCTGTGGGGCCTCTGACACCGACGTGCAGAGTGAAGTTCGAGGGGCTGTGGTCCCCGCCGAGCCCACGTGCCATCCCCATGTGCGGCCTTCCTCTGGCACATCCCACAGAAGCCCTGGAGACCTTCCTCCTGCGAGCACTTTCCAGATGATTGGCGGCTGCTGGTCCCAGGCACACACCTTCCCCGAAAGAGCCTCTCACCTGAGCATGGAGGTTCAAGTCAGGAGGGTGGACTCCTCCCCAGTGGGGTCATCACCCATCTCGGGGGCTGAGGCAGGGTCTGCTTTAAGGAATGCACCTGCTTTTCAGACCACCGGCCCCCAGGCCCTGCCGCAGCCCGCCCATGCCACACGCGCAGCCGTGCTCACTGAAATGGACGGTGCTGCAGGCAGGGTGGCCGGGGCACCAGGGCTCTGAGATGCACGTGCTGTGCTCAGCTGCCTCGGGGGCCGGAAGCTCTCGGGGGAGAGTGACCCTGATTTTGAGGCCAAGTCACGGGGCCTACACCTGTCTTGGCTGCTGGCCTCAGAGCCGACTCGGGCCCCAGGCTGGGAGAAGGATCCAGCCGGCCTGGTCAGGGCCTCTGCTGGAAGGTTTCTCTGCAGGATGGGGGGCTGGGAACGGAGGGGGCCGGAGACTGCGTGGAGCCCTGAGGTGGGTGGGACTCCCGGACGCATTCCGAGAGCCTTAGGCCTCAGGGAGGGTTCCCAGGAGCCAGGTAGTTGTGCTGCAGCTCGGCCAGCCCTGCCTGCATCCTCTGAGAGCCCCTGGTAGCCTGCAGTGACCACCTCAGGTTCCCCTCTGAGGCTTGTGGGGTGGCCAGGGGCACCAGGACCTTGCTTCCCCTGGGGACACACAGGAATTCCCCCCACCCGCCTCCAGGGCTCAGAAACAAGGCCCTATAGGCTTTCTGGAAACCTCCGGGAGCTGCAGGCACCGGCTTCAGGCCTCCTGCAGCCTCAGCCTGGTGGGATTTTCATGGGACCAGGCGGTCAGCTGGTGGCCCATGTCCAGTGGTTTGGGTGCTTGAACCCAGTTTCCAAGAGAATGCCCAGCACAGCCAGGGGTCACCAATGCTGACAGGGGGATGTCACCCCCAGACTGGACCCCAGCAGTGGCCCTGGGTGGCATCTGCTCGGGGTAAGAGAAGGAAGGCTACAGCTGAGACGGCAAGACCTGAGTGGCCAGTTGACCAGCTGCCCCAGGGCCTGGCCAGCCTCAGACATCCAGGGGGCACTCCCCTCTGAGAGTCAGGCTGGTGACTCAGATTGGTCAGAGGTCACAGTAAGGACTGGGCCAGTGACTCAGCCTGTCCTCTACCGGGGGCTGGACACTGGCTCACCCGCTGCCTCCTGTCTATCTGAGGGCATAAGGAGGGCAGGCCTGTGGGCAGTCACACGCACCCCTGTCCAGGGTCCTGATCACACCTACAGACCCTCGAGGCCTTCCCTATGCCCTGCTGACATAATCGCATGGCCCTGGGATCTGACCTCACCACGGGGCCCATTGTCCACTACCAGGACCCTCAGCTTTCAACAGCACCAGGAGACCTGGTGTCCAGTCCTGGGCCAGGGCGGGGGACCCTGGCTACACCTGGTCGGGTCAGACCTCCTGAAGCACCAGTGGCTGGGGCGGTCCACCTAACCCCATCAGTCACTCAGCCTCCAGTGTGATCCCTCGCCCACTCATTCATTCTTTCATTTACTCACCCATTCACTCACTCATTCATTCCCTCCCTCCCTCACCCACTCATTCATTCATTTACTCACTCAATCACTCATACACTCACTCATTCCCTCCCTCCCTCACTCACTCATTCATTCATTCATTTACTCATTCACTCATACACTCACTCATTCCCTCCCTCACCCTCATTCATTCATTCATTCACTCACTCATACACTCACTCTCTCATTCACTCATTCATTCACCCACTCATTCATTCACTCATTTACTCATACACTCATTCACTCACTCACTCACTGACTCACTCATTCACTTATTCATTCACTCAGTCATTCACATTCATTCATTAACTCAGTCAGTCATTCGCGCTCTCACTCATTCAATTACTCATTCACTTACCTATTCGTTCATTCAATCCCTCATTCAGTCGCTCACTCGCTCATTCACATTCAATCTAGCTCACTCATCGATTCACTCATTCATGCAGGTACACATTCCTTATCTCATTTATTCACTCATTCAGTCATTTACTCATTCACTCAATCACTCATTCGTTCACTCATTCATTTACCCACTCATTTTCCCTTTCCCTGCACTCCTCCCACATGTGAAGTGTTCTCTCTCCAGGCACCTGAGCTAAGACAGGACATGGGGAGGGAAAGGCTCAGAAATGGAGAAACAGGTGACTGTAAGGAGCTTGAGACGGGTCCCTGGAGCGCTGGAATCGAGTGCTCAGAACAGCCTCAAGGCACCCCTTTGACCCTTACCCTCTGTAGCTGGGCAGGGGGCCCAGCCCAACCTCTGTCTTTCCTGACATTCTTCCCACGGGGGACCTCCTGGGTGGACCCTCCACGTGAGCAGCGGAGCTGCTGACCTTGGCTGGGGAGTGTGTGGCTTCCTGGGAGGGAGAGTCTGGCCCCAGTGTCCAGCCACACACCCATGGTCTGGGCAAGTGCTCATCACACAACGGCACCTTCTCAGCCAGATCCCATCAGGCCCAAGACTCACTGGGACCTTTCTGTGCTGGGACCAGTCACCAGCTTCCTGTCTGGTGGGTACTGAGCACGCCTGGATCCTAGTGGCCAGAGACCATTATGTGACTTGAGCTGGCCCTGTCCGCCTGGGGCCAGGAGACAGAAGCGCAGGTGGACTCCTGGGCAATGCTGGGAGGGAGCTGCGTGGTGGGGGAGGGTGATGCTGGCTGGCACCATGTCAGTGGGGAGCATGTGGCCGGCTTCAGGGCACTGCGAACTCATAGGCTGCCCAGGGAGAGCCCAGGATGGGATATGTAGGGGGGAACCTCTGCAGGTCAGGGCTTGGGTGATCCCTTGGAAACTGGGCCCTACCTGGCAGACACACCCCTCTCCGCCTGCCACCGGCCACTGGCCAGCCCACAGTGAGTACCCACTGTTTACTTGGGTGAGGGGGGAAGCACAGGCCCTGCCACGCCCATCCATGAGAAGCACGGGCTGGAGCCGGCTCTGGGGCTACAAAAGGCTGCTGCCACCTCAGGTCCCTCCTCAGAGGCTGCCAAGGGACGGGGACTCCTCCTGCCGTCCACGCAATGGGTGTCGGCCGGAGGAAGCTGGGCCTGCTCTGGGCCCTGGCTCTCGCCCTGGCCTGCACCGGGCATAGAGGTATGGCTTGAGCCCTGGCCCCTCCACTAGTCCCAGGTGGTGCGGTGCTGAGTGGGCCTCGGGCAGCTCCGTCTTTGCCCTGGGTTCCGGCAGGCTGCCTGTGCTACGGACTGCTCCCAGCAGCATGGCCTCTGCTGTGGTCCTGGCCACCAACAGGCAGTTTCTACCTTGTGGGGTTGGGAAGGGACCTTTGGGCTTCAGGGACCTCCAAGGCTGGGCCACTTCCTGAGGTGGGGAAGCAGGAGCTCAGGTCTCAGGCTTCCCCTCTGCACCCCTCCGAAATAGGCAGCCGCACCCGCAGTAGCTCCGGCAGCTCACAGCCCGGCAGGACCTGGTCAGGGCGGGGCATCAGCCTCAGGCATCTGCCCTTGGACACCCCACACGTGCCCGGTGCACCAGCTCATGCTGCCTGTCTGGGCCTTGGTGGGGGTCTCCTGGGGGGGGTCTCAGCCTCTGAGTGGGGGTGTGATGGTGAAGTCTACAGGGGAAGGGTTTTGCCCCCAGCCTGAGGCTAAGAGGGGGATGGGGGAGGCTCCAGGCCCTGTGGTCTGGACAGCCCGTCACTGGGCCAGCAGGTCCCTGCCTCTGCTTCTGGGGGACACCTTGTCCCAGGATGGGTCTGCTGGTGACCATGTGCCCTTGGGAGGAGATGCCTCAGTCGGGAGTGGGTGCTCCTGGGCTCCTGGAACAGCAGGGCAGCGACCTGCGCCGCAGAGGTGGCCACATGGCCCAGCCAGATCCCCCACCTGGCCCTGTCCCCAGCCTCTGAACCATCTGAGTTCCCCTCCCAGCCCCATCCCCAGCCTCTGGTCCCTCCCCCAGCCCTGTCCCCAGACTCTGGCCCACCTGGATCCCCCCTAGCCCCATCCCCAGCCTCTAACCCACCTAAGTCCCCCTCCCAGCCCCGTCCCTAGCCTCTGGCCCTCCTGGATCCCCCCCCACAGCCCCGTCCCCAGCCTCTGGCCCACCTGGATCCCCCACCCCAGCCCCGTCCCTAGCCTCTGGCCCACCTGGATCCCCCACTCCAGCCCCGTCCCCAGCCTCTGGCCCACCCAGGTCCCCCGCCCAGCCCCGTCCCTAGCCTCTGGCCCACCCAGGTCCCTTGCCCAGCCCTGTCCCCAGCCTCTGGCCCACCTGGATCCCCTACCCCAGCCCCGTCCCCAGCCTCTGGCCCACCCAGGTCCCCTGCCCAGCCCCGTCCCTAGCCTCTGGCCCACCCAGGTCCCCTGCCCAGCCCCGTCCCTAGCCTCTGGCCCACCCAGGTCCCCTGCCCAGCCCAGTCCCCAGCCTCTGGCCCACCTGGATCCCCCCCCAGCCCTGTCCCCAGCCTCTGGCCCACCTGGATTCCCCCCCCAGCCCTGTCCCCAGCCTCTGGCCCACCTGGATCCCCCCCCAGCCCTGTCCCCAGCCTCTGGCCCACCTGGATCCCCCCCCCAGCCCCGTCCCCAGCCTCTGGCCCACCTGGATCCCCCCCCACCAGCCCCGTCCCCAGCCTCTGGCCCTCCTGGATCCCCCCCCCCAGCCCCGTCCCTAGCCTCTGGCCCACCTGGATCCCCCCAACCCCCAGCCCCGTCCCCAGCCTCTGGCCCTCCTGGATCCCCCCGCCAGCCCCGTCCCCAGCCTCTGGCCCACCTGGATCCCACCCACCCCCAGCCCCGTCCCCAGCCTCTGGCCCTCTGCGAGGCAGTCCCACAGCAGGAAGAACCCTTCGGGACCCCCCGTCCTTATCTGCACCACTCCCATCTCAGCCCAGAAGCCTGAATTCTCTCCCGGGGCTGGGGCTAGGCCTGCGGGGCTCAGAAAGTGGGGGCAGGCCTGGGGCCAGACTGGGTGAGTGAGGCTCAGGCAACCACCGTCTCCACCTCCCCGGGGGGGCTTACAGATGCTAAGGGCCCCCACCCACAGATTCGATGTGCTGGGTCCTGCTGGGGGTGGCTTTGACTGCCCCAGGCTCTCAGTGGGGTCCCTGCAGTGGCAGGAGCCAGGGCCTGGCATGGGAACGAATAGATGGGGATGCCACAGATAGAGGCAAGGGGTCTCTAACGCCACCTGCTCCATGGAGCCGGGCTGAGGGGATGGTCCTGGAAGGTCAGACTCGCGAGTCACATGGACAGAGGCCCCCAAGGACCCCTGATCCAGCACAGAGAAAGTCCTCGCTGCAGGCCACCCCCACACACTGTGGCCTCCTGTCCCTCTGGTGTCCACGATGCATCGTGGTTGCAGCCTGAGCTGCCCCAGCCGCCCTGCATCCCAGCTGAGCCCCCCTCCTCTTCTCACAGGCCACGCCCAGGATGGCTCCTCGGAATCCAGTTACGAGCACCACCCCGTCCTCCCTCCCGTTGCCCAGGGGCCCGGCGGTGAGTCTCAGCATCCGGCCCCCACCCTAAGCCTGTCAGATTCCACCCTTCCCTGTGTGGCACAGCCCCCAGAGGCACTGGTCTTAGGGTGACTCCCTGGCTGGTCATCGCTGAGGACCAAACCTGGGGGGACAGGAGGGCACCCCCACGTCCACGTCCATGGCCCTAGTGGGCCACACTGCCTGCCCTCCCTAGGCCAGCCCCTGCAGGGCTCTGGCTCTGAAGGGGCTGCAGGGCAGGGCAGGCTGGCTGTGCTGGTGTCCCCTGGGTGCCGGCTGCCCTCCGGGATCTGGAGGTGGGTCCTGCCTTGGCGTCCCCCGTTCACCACCTGATGCTTTAGCATCACGTCCCCTGGGGCGTGGCCACCCCGAGTGGCTGGTGCTGGCGGGAGCCGGTGGAGGCAGGCGAGGGAGGCTAGAGCAGGAGCTCCGGGCAGACCATGGGTCTTAGATTGCATTTCTCCACGTCGGGCCAGACCTGCCTCATCTCAGTGCCCAAGGGATTGTCTTGAGCAGCTGATGCAGACTTAGGTTCTGAGGCCTGTGGGGTGAGATCTGGCCACCCCTGGGGGCTTTTCCACGGTGACAGCAAGGAGGAATTAGAAAGTCACACAGAACACAGGTGTGCCGCCACAGCACACGATGTGCAGATAGGGTGAGGGTGGTGGATGGGGGCCCAACTCGTGGCAGAGTCCAGAGTTGGCTTTGGAGGTGGGAGCCGGGACCCACAGAGGATGTCTCCTCTGGGCTGTGGAGCCCCTGCTTCCCCCGACCTGGGGCCTTGTGTGCACCCTGCCAGCCGCTGTTTCCACAGGGGTCCCGCTCCGAGGGGTGACTGTCTTCCCGCCTCTGAGGACTGTCCCAGTGGTAAGAGGTGAGTGGAACCCCAGGCCTGGGGGTGAAGGGGCATAGCTTTGCTGAGCTCCTGGCTCAGGCCTGGGGGTGCCAGCTGGAGAGGGGCCCCAGCTTTCTGGGTGCCACTGGGTAGGAACTGGAGAGGGCGCAGCACCTCCCTGCACAAGCTTCCGGATTTCCCAGATGCAGGAAGGACCCTCCAGGTGCCCCGTCCAGGAGGACATGGGTGGGGCAGGTGTGCAGGGCAGGGGCAGGGGGTGCTGGGTGAGGGTGGGGGATGCACGGTGAGGGTGTGGGGTGTGGGGCAGGGGCAGGGATGCGGGGTGAGGGCGACACCACCAGACCCCACACTGCTTCCCCCACAGCCCTGAATCCGGCGCACAACGGGCGTGTGTGCAGCACGTGGGGTGACTTCCATTACAAGACCTTCGACGGCGACGTCTTCCGCTTCCCGGGCCTCTGCAACTACGTGTTCTCTGAGCACTGCGGCGCCGCCTACGAGGACTTCAACGTCCAGCTGCGCCGAAGCCGGGAGTCGGGCTCCCCCACGCTAAGCAGGGTCCTCATGAAGGTGGACGGCATGGTCATCCAGCTCACCAAGGGCTCTGTCCTGGTCCACGGCCGCCCGTGAGCCTGGGCTCTGGGAGGGCGGGGGCCTCTTGGGGTGCACGGATGGCATTTCCGGGTGGTCACGGCTCATCACAGTCCTGGGAGGGAGGTGGACCTCTCAGCAAGCCCCTGAGAGCAGAGCTGGCCATGGGCCCCCCTGTCCCCTGAGCTGGGCCACCTGCTCTTCCTGGGATCCCCTTCCTAGCTCCTCGTGACCCCAGAGCTGCAGAGGTCAGTGTCTCCATCTCAGACATGACGTCACAGCCATGATGACCTTGTCACACCCGAGGCTGCAGGCACCTGCCCTGCCTGGGGTCTCTCCTCACCATGCTCCCCAGCCCCTCAGCCTCGCCTCCCTCTGCAGGGTCCAGCTGCCCTTCAGCCAGTCTGGGGTCCTCATTCAGCAGAGCAGCAGCTACACCAAGGTGGAAGCCAGGCTGGGCCTTGTCCTCATGTGGAACCACGATGACAGCCTGCTGGTGAGGCTGGTGGGGGTCCCGGTGTGGCTGGCCTGCTCCAGAGGGGGTAGAAGATGCCCTGGGCCCAGTCAGGCTCGGACCCCACCCCACACAGCAGGCGAGAGCAGGGGCCCAGATACCAATGGGGCCCTGGGGTCTGTGCCCCCAGGATGGAGACGGCTTGCGGGGGTGTCCCCTTCGGGGGCCCCAGCCCCTCCCCGAGCCTCACCTGTCCACCTGCCCCAGGTGGGGACGCCTGTCTGATGTCTCCCCCATTACAGCTGGAGCTGGACACCAAATACGCCAACAAGACCTGTGGGCTCTGCGGGGACTTCAACGGCCTACCCGTGCTCAGCGAGCTCCTCTCCCACAGTAAGCCCTAGGTGCCATCTGCCCTTCTCCAGCGTCCCCAGGGGTCCCGTGTCCCAGAACCCCCAGTTGTGTGCACACCCACCCTCCGACACACCAGACACACGTGCATGGATGCAGGTGCCTTCCCCCCAGCATGGTGCACACTCACATGCAACACCCCGCTACCCCCACCCAACGCAGGGTGCAGGCTGGCAGCAAATTGCCCGTGGGGCCCCTTGCTCTCAGTGTGGCTGCTCTGGGCAGCGACCCCTGACCGCACACCCTCACCTGAAATGACAGAGCTGCCTCGTCTTGGCCTTAGAGTCTTTGCACCCAGGCAGTGGCCTTGCAAATGTGACCTGCTCCAGCCAGGGCCCCACGCCCCACCTGCCCTGCCAGGCCCAGGAGGCCCCACTCAAGCCCCGGTACGGGGTGACCCTCCGTGGGGAACTGAGTCAGCCTGGGTGTCGAGCAGCCCTTGGTGAGGCAGGCCAGCACTGGGGTGACTGGGCTCTGCCAGTAGACTGGAAGGTGCTCAGGCTCAGCACCCCCTGCTCCCGCCAGCCCGGCAGGTGGAGACCAGGGTCCTGGGTCCTGAGGCTTCAGCCGGCGGCACCCTTTGGCCTGGACACCGGCCTCCTGGGCTGCTTCCACTCATCACTCCAGAGCCCCGGAGGGTCCCGAGGCAGCGTGTATGGGGTGGCCAGACGGGGATGGCCAGGACAACTCAGGCATCCTGAGGGCGCAGGGACCATTGACGGCCCTTCTAAGCCCACCCCAGGGACCTGGCCCTGGGGGCTCTGCTGCTTGTGCTGGGCTGAGGGGTACCGGGACCCTGTGCTTCCCGCAGACACCAAGCTGACACCCTTGGAGTTTGGGAACCTGCAGAAGATGGACGGTCCCACGGAGCAGTGTCCCGACCCTATCCCTGAACCACCGAGGAACTGCTCTACCGGCTTCGTAAGCCTTGGAGGGAATGGGGCCCCAGCAGGGCGGGAGGAGGGGCTGTGAGCCCGGGAGCTGGTCCAGATCCCCCACAAGGCCTCACCCAGCTGCGGCCTTCGCCCCAGGGCATCTGCGAGGAGCTCCTGAGCAGCGGGCTGTTCTCCGACTGCACGGCCCTGGTGGACGTGGGCAGCTACCTGGAGGCCTGCAGGCAAGACCTCTGCTTCTGCGAAGGCACCGACCTGTCCAGCTGCGTCTGCCACACCCTTGCCGAGTACTCCCGGCAGTGCGCCCACGCTGGGGGTCTGCCCCAGGACTGGCGGGGCCCGGACCTCTGCCGTGAGTGCCCTGTCCCCCTGGCCCCCATCCCCTCTGGCAGGGAAGGCCAGACGGGCCGACATGATCTGTCTCTCTGCCCCCTGCAGCCCAGATATGCCCCCACAACATGCAGTACCATGAGTGCCGCTCGCCCTGTGCAGACACCTGCTCCAACCAGGAGCACTCCCGGGCCTGCGAAGACCACTGTGTGGCCGGCTGCTTCTGCCCCGAGGGTGAGGCTCCTGCCCCGGGAAACACAGATGCACTGGGAAGTAGGGGGCTGTGCTCAAGAGGGCCAAGCCTCAAGAGGACCCCAGCCCCAGGTGTCCTGGGCCCCTGAGGCTGGCTGGTCCCCGTCCTGGGCCCCTGAGGCTGGCTGAGGCCCTGTCCCAGGCCCCTGAGGCTGGCTGAGGCCCTGTCCTGAGTCCCTGAGGCTGGCTGAGGCCCCAGCTCACTCACTGTAGGGCTGCCGTGTCATTCCCTTGCAATGCCCCTGCGTGGACACAGTGGGGACTTGTCACAGGCCTGTCTGAACTCCACAGGGATGGTGCTGGATGACATCGGCCAGACTGGGTGTGTGCCTGTGTCTCAGTGCACCTGTGTCTACAATGGGGCCGTCTATGCCCCGGGGGCCACCTACTCTACAGACTGCACCAACTGGTAGGTCCCGGACCCCCTCCAGGCCCCCAGGATATGCTATGGGATGGTCCCCCGGGAACTGCCGGCACTCCTGGTCTGGGCTGCGAGGCAGGCAGGCCTGAGTGAGACCTCCTCCTCCTGACTCGGAGGCTGTGGCTGGTGTCCTGGGGGCCCGCACCCACGCAGCACTGTCTCTTGCCCTCAGCACCTGCTCCGGAGGCCGGTGGAGCTGCCAGGAGGTCCCGTGCCCGGGCACCTGCTCTGTGCTTGGAGGTGCCCACTTCTCGACATTTGATGGGAGGCACTACACGGTCCATGGGGACTGCAGCTATGTGCTGACCAAGGTACAGCCTGGGTGCACAGCACTCGCCAGACAGAGGGGGCCTGGCCTGGGTGCTGGGTGTTTGCCAAACAGAGGGGGTTCAGCCTGGGTGTTTGCAGGACAGAGGGGGGATGGCCTGGGTGCTGGGTGTTTGCCAAACAGAGGGGGTTCAGCCTGGGTGTTTGCAGGACAGAGGGGGGATAGCCTGTGTGCCGTGCGCTTGCCGGACAGAGGGTGTCCACGGCTAGCCTCCCATAGGTTCCCCCAGCCCAGGCTGTATGTCACTGCCATCCCTGGGGTGACCCTTGGGGGTCCCTGACAGTGAGACCTCAAGGAAGCACCCCAGCTCCCCAGTGCTGGTCCCCACGGGGCCATGAGGGCTGCAGATCAGAGCCTCCAGCACCCACCCAGCACCCTGGCCCCCAACCAGCACCCAGTCTTCCGAATCTTGAGCTGTTTATTTAACAGACTATACTGTTGAGAATAGAGTTAGGTTTACAAAGACATTGGGTACAAAGTACTCCCGACTTGACACACGGTCTCCCCACACCCAGTGGGGACGAGACCCTGCACCCAACACAGTCTCCCATGATGAGACCCATGAAGTGTGTAGAAGTGTGTCTGTGTGTCCACTGGCACCCCCCCTCACCCTCCTCACCCCTCCCTCACCCTCCTCACCCCTTCTGCACCCTCCTCACCCCTCCCGCACCCTCCTCACCCCTCCCTCGGCGTCCTCACCCCTCCCGCACCCTCCTCGCCCCTCCCTCGGTGTCCTCACCCCTCCCTCACCCTCCTCACCCCTCCCGCACCCTCCTCGCCCCTCCCTCGGTGTCCTCACCCCTCCCTCACCCTCCTCACCCCTCCCGCACCCTCCTCGCCCCTCCCTCGGCCTCCTCGCCCCTCCCTCGGCCTCCTCCCCGCTCCCGCACCCTCCTCGCCCCTCCCTCGGCCTCCTCGCCCCTCCCTCGGCCTCCTCGCCCCTCCCTCACCCTCCTCGCCCCTCCCTCGGCGTCCTCGCCCCTCCCTCGGCCTCCTCACCCCTCCCTCGGCGTCCTCACCCCTCCCTCACCCAGCCCCTGGCAGCTGCTGGCATTTGCACCTTCCAAGCGCTGCCTTCCCAGAGGGTCCTGTGGTTGGTGTCACAGAGTATGGTCTCTCACCCAGGGTGCATGCCGAGTCCTCTGTGTGCCTATGTGTCCCCATCTGGGGGGCTCCTGAGCACACCTCTCTCTTGGGGCCTGGGATGGTGGAGTGGGGGTTTCCAGTGAGGGAGAGGAGCGCAGGCGGGTGGAGGGGCAGGGCCAGGCGGGCTGTGGGCGCGGGTGGAGTGAGGACCCCAGGGAGGGCTGTGGGTGCAGTGGAGTGTGAGGACCCCAGGGAGGGCTGTGGGTGCAGTGGAGTGTGAGGACCCCAGGGAGGGCTGTGGGTGCAGTCAAGTGTGAGGACCCCAGGGGAGGGCTGGGCAGAGTGTGAGGGCCCCTGTGTGCCCTGTCCCGCAGCCCTGTGATGGCAGCACCTTCACCGTGCTGGCTGAGCTGCGTAGGTGTGGGCTGACGGACAGCGAGACCTGCCTGAAGAGCGTGACACTGAGCCTGGATGGAGTGAGGATGGTGAGTGGAGCCTGGCAGCGCAGCCCGGACGGGGACTGGGCCTGTCTCCTCTGAAAGTTGGCCCTGCCCAGGTCCCTCATCCTTGGCATGAACAGCGAGAGTCGGGGCCCTCCGGCAGCACTGGCTGTGTTTGTTACTGACTGACTGTCCCTAAAGGGAACGGCTCAGGGCGGGGGTTCCCTGGCCGCCATAGCTGACCTAAGGGGCCTTGGGCAGGAGGGACTGGGTGGGCACATCTGTGGCCTCATGGCTTCTCCACTGAAGCCCATTTCTGTTTAATAAATAACTGTTTTTACTAAAGAATAAAAAGCATGGTTCTCACAGAAAACTCAGAAAATCAGGGTGAGCACGAGGCCAGCTTGTAGGACCTGCTGCTGGAGGCAAAGGCCTCCGGGCACCTCAGGTGCATCTCACGGCCTCCGAGGGGCCTGCTCCGTGCTCACACGTCCGCCCGGCTGCCGCAGGTGGTGGTGATCAAGGCCAGCGGGGAAGTGTTTCTGAACCAGATCTACACCCAGCTGCCCATCTCTGCAGGTGAGGGCGGCAGCCTCCTCCCCACCCTGGGGCCGCCTGGGGTCCTGCCATGCACCCCCCACAAAACGCTTGTCCTATGTATCCCCAGCCAACATCACCATCTTCAGACCCTCGACCTTCTTCATCATCGCCCAGACCAGCCTGGGGCTGCAGCTGGACCTGCAGCTGGTGCCCACCATGCAGCTATTCGTGCGGCTGGCACCCGAGCTCCGAGGGCGGACCTGCGGTAAGAGGGCTGCCTTCGGGCCGGAGCTGACCCACTCTGCTGGGGCCATGGTCCTCAAGCTGCCTTCCCCGCCCCCAGGTCTCTGCGGGAACTTCAACAGCATCCAGGCGGATGACTTCCGGACCCTCAGTGGGGTGGTGGAGGCCACGGCCGCGGCCTTCTTCAACACCTTCAAGACCCAGGCCGCCTGCCCCAACGTCAGGAACAGCTTTGAGGATCCCTGCTCCCTGAGCGTGGAGAACGGTGAGTGTGTGTGTCCGTCCACTGGCTCAACTTCGTGCTGGCCGCGGGGTGCTGGTTCACCAGCTTCCATCTGGTGCTGCAGGCGGGGTGGCTCACAAAGGGGCCCTAGGACAGGCTCCTGGTGGGCACCTCACCCGGCTTATGTGGAGCCTCAGGAATGCGGGGCCCCTGCTTCATGGTAAAAGAAAGACAGAAGTTATTGAGGGCCAACATTGACCCCCGTACTGGACAGGGCGGTGGGGACCTGGGGAATGGGTTGACCCACCCACTCACTCACTCAGTCACTCACTCACTAATTCACTCAGTCACCCACTCACCAACTCAATCACTCACTCACCAACTCACCCACTCACTCACTCACCCACTCACTCACCAACTCACTCACCCACTCACTCTATCACTCACCCACTCACCCAGTCCCTAACTCTGTCACTCACATACTCATCCACTCAATCACTCACCACCTCACTCCCTCATTAACTCTCTCACTCATGCACCCACTCACCCAATCACCCACTCACTCACTAAATCACTGACTCACCCACTCACTCAGTCACTCAGTCACACACTCACCCACTGTCACTTAGTCACTCACTAAGTCACTCACTCACTCACGGACTCAGTCACTCACTCACCCACTCAGCTACTCATCCACTCACACATTCACTCACTCACTCAGTCACTCACCAACTCATTCACCCACTCACTCACACACTCACTGTCACTCACTCACTCACTGACTTACCCACTCACTCACTCAATCACCCACTCCCACACTCACTACTTCAGTCAGTCACTCACTCACTGACTCACCCACTCACTCACTCAGTCACTCACCCACTCTGTCACTCACTCACCAACTCACTCAGTCACTCACTTACCCACTCACTCACTCACTCACTCACTCACTCAGACACTCACTCAGTCACTCACCCACTCTGTCACTCACTCACCCACTCACTCACTCACACAGTCACTCACCCACTCACTCAGTCAGCCACTCACCCACTCACTCGCTGAGTCACTCTCTCACTCACCACTCACTCAGTCACTCACCCACCCACTCAATTACTCACCCACTCCATCACTCACTCACCCACTCACTCGCTGAGTCACTCTCTCACTCACCACTCACTCAGTCACTCACCCACCCACTCAGTTACTCACCCACTCCATCACTCACTCACCCACTCACTCGCTGAGTCACTCTCTCACTCACCACTCACTCAGTCACTCACCCACCCACTCAGTTACTCACCCACTCCATCACTCACTCACCCACTCACTCGCTGAGTCACTCTCTCACTCACCATTCACTCAGTCACTCACCCACCCACTCAATTACTCACCCACTCCATCACTCACTCACTCACTCACTCGCTGAGTCACTCTCTCACTCACCACTCACTCAGTCACTCACCCACCCACTCAGTTACTCACCCACTCCATCACTCACTCACCCACTCACTCGCTGAGTCACTCTCTCACTCACCACTCACTCAGTCACTCACCCACCCACTCAGTTACTCACCCACTCCATCACTCACTCACCCACTCACTCGCTGAGTCACTCTCTCACTCACCACTCACTCAGTCACCCACTCACCCACTCAGTTACTCACCCACTCATCCACTCACTCATTCAGTCACTCACTCAGTCACCCACCCACTCAATTACTCACCCACTCCATCACTCAATCATTCAGCCACTCACCCACCCACACTCACCTACTCACTCAGTCACCCACTCATCCACTCAGTTACTCACCCACTCATCCACTCACTCAGTCACTCACTCAGTCACACACTCACCCACTCAGTTACTCACCCACTCGTCCACTCACTCATTCACTCAGTCACTCAGTCATTCACTCCACCCTCGGAGCTCGGGCAGCAGCCATGGGGATTTGGGATCCCGTCTCACCGGTCGTGGCCTCCTTCCCTCCTTCTTGCAGCCTGGGATGCCGGGGCCCAGCAAGTCCGTTGGAGGGGCCAGGAGGGCCTTGGTTTGTCTGCCTACAGTGGTGGTCACTAGTGTCCCTGCAAGACAGTGCTGTGAGAGGCTGTGAGAGGCTGGGCGGGGCATCCAGGAAACCAGAGAGACCTCCGCTCCAACATTGTGCCCTGTACTTGGGGAGCTTTCCCGTGGGGACGGTGCCATATCACCCAGGCTGAGTGTGTAGCAGGAAGAAGTGCCCGAACTCCACACCAAGGCCAAGCTGGGTAGGTGAGTGTGCCAGCTGACCCTAACCCTAACCCTCCTCTGTCCACAGAGAAGTACGCTCAGCACTGGTGCTCACAGCTGACTGACCCTGACGGCCCCTTCACCCGCTGCCACGCGGCTGTGAACCCAGCCACCTACTACTCGGTAACGTCTGCTGTCCCTGGGTTCAGTGGGGCTCTGGCCACCGGGCCTCACGGCTGCCTCTGGGAGGGCTGGGAGACCACTGGGAGGCTCAGCAGGCAGGACCAGCCTTTCTAGGCTGTGATGGGCACCAGGGGCTGGGACTCAGCCTGTCCAGCTCCATTCCTCACGTCCCCACTCACCATTCACCCATCCACTCACCCACTCACTCCCCCATTCATACATTCACTCACTCACCCACTCATGCATTCACTCACTCACCCATTCATTTACTCATTTCTTCACTCACTTATTCATTCATTTACCCGCTCACTAATTCCTTCACCTACTCATTCATCCATTCACTCATCCACTCACTCACTCATCCACTTACTCATTCCCTCATTCATTCTTTCACTCACTCATTCATTCACCACTTTTATGGAGTTTTTCTTGCACCTCCAGCCCTACGGTAGGCACAGGGGCTACACCCCAGGTGTTTGTCGCCAGCTTGGCCCCAGGGGCCAAATGGGAATTAGGCCAAGGCTGAGCTGATGTGCACGTCTGGGGCAAGCTAGGCACTGCTGGGGCTGTTGGGTCACAGGGATGAAGGACCTGGTCCTCCTTGCACCTGCTACTTTCCACGATGGTTCTGCTCCATGCCCTGCAGGTCTGCTGAGGGGGCCGGATGCCCGTGAGGACTCTGGGAGGGGTCCCGGAGGCAGGAAGAGCTGGGATAGGAGGACCCTGGCTGCTGGGCATGTGGCCTGCAGGTCGTGGGAGGGCACCAGGTGCGGGCTGGCGTCCCTGACACCCCAACGCCCCCCTCCCCACAGAACTGCATGTTTGACACCTGCAACTGTGAGCGCAGCGAGGACTGCCTGTGTGCCACCCTGTCCTCCTACGTGCATGCCTGCGCCGCCAAGGGCCTGCAGCTCAGCGGCTGGAGGGATGGCGTCTGCAGTGAGTGCCTGCCAAGCCCCACGCCTCTCTTTCGCTGGGTGGCTGTGGGTCTTGGGGAGCCCCTGGTCTGCACAGGTGCTCTAAGGGTCCCCATCCTCTGTGCTGGGCTCCGGGGCAAGGACGCTCGAGTCAGCTGGCCTTGGACCTGGCCAGGGAGGGAAGGGGAGGGGAGGGGAGCCGAGAGGCCCAGCTTACTCGCTGCTGGCTGCCCACCACTGGGCTCCATGTCCTGAGAATCCCCTGTTCCTGGCATCCTACAGCAAAGCCCATGACCACCTGCCCCAAGTCGATGACCTACCACTACCACATCAGCACCTGCCAGCCCACTTGCCGCTCCCTGAGTGAGGGGGACGTCACCTGCAGTGTGGACTTTGTCCCTGTGGATGGCTGTGCCTGTCCCAAGGGCACCTTGCTGGATGACACGGGCAAGTGTGTGCCGGCCACCAGCTGTCCCTGCTACCACCGCGGCTCCGTCATCCCCAGCGGGGAGTCAGTGCACGACAGTGGGGCCATCTGGTGAGAGCTCCTACCGTGGGCTGGGGGGGTCCCTTGTTCCCGCTGGCCCAGAGTGAGGCTCTGACCACTGTCTCCTCACAGCACCTGCACGCACGGGCAGCTGAGCTGTATCGGAGGCCAAGCCCCCACAACAGGTGAGTGCCACAGAGGAGGCACTGCAGTCCCCACCTCATCGTCTCCATAAGAAGTCCTGAAAAGTGGCTTCAGGGTTAGTCCTACCCAGTCAATGGGGCTGGTGGCTGTCGGTCAGCGGCTCAGTGCCAGGCATGGTGTGTGCCCTCTAGGCAGCAAGAGGGAAGGAGAGAGGGTGTGGGTGCACACGTGACACACCCGCTCATGCCCACTAGTGCACATGATCACACACCCACTCACGCACATGCATACACACTAATGTACACACATTCACACACCCAGTTATGCACATGCACACACATGCACTCCCACTAACACCCTCATGCACACATGACACACCCACTCACACCCATTCATGCACATGCTCACACACCCACTCATGCACACTCATGCATCCACTCATGCACACACTCACACCCACTTATGCACACACACCCACTCATGCACACATGCTCGCCCACACGCCCACTCACACATACACGCACGGCACAGACACATCCTCCCTGACATGTGGCTGGGCCCCTGACGGCCCCTCCATCCCCAGTGTGTGCTGCGCCCATGCTATTCTTTGACTGCCGCAACGCCACGCCCGGGGACACAGGGGCTGGCTGTCAGAAGAGCTGCCACACCCTGGACATGACCTGTGTAAGCCCCTGGGGACTCCCCAGTGACAGACCCTCCATCGCCCCCACCGCCTGCTAAGGGTGCCTGCCCTGGGGTGGGCGGCAGCAGGCCTCCAACACAGGAGGCCACGGGCTGCCCCACGTCTCGGAGGACCCCTGCCCACATGCCCCTCAGGCTCCCTAGTCCTGCGACCCCTCCACCATGGTGCAGTCGAGCTGTCCCCGGGAGGACCTGGGAGGCCCTGTGCCCCACCCCGTCACTCAGCAGTATCTGCTGGCTCTGCAGTACAGCCCCCAGTGCGTGCCCGGCTGCGTGTGCCCCGACGGGCTGGTGGCGGACGGCGAGGGTGGCTGCATTGCTGCGGAAGACTGCCCCTGTGTGCACAACGAGGCCAGCTACCGGGCCGGCCAGACCATCCGAGTGGGCTGCAATACCTGGTATGAGGGGGCTCAAAGCCCATGGAGGGTGTCCGGCCTGGGTACCAGAGGGCCTCCTTAAAGACGGGCGAGCCCCGGCACAGTGGTCCTGGGAAAATGCAGGGCACAGGCTCAGGGCGGTCGCCCCTGGCAACCGCAGCCAGGGAGGCCCAAGGCGGGTGTTGGGCCCGGGTGCCGGAGGCCCTCCTTAGAGACAGGGGAGCCCCCAGCACAGTGGTCCCAGGAAAACACAGGGCACAGGCTCAGTGGGGGGACGCCCCTTGCAGCCCCAGCCAGTGGGCGCGTGTCTGTGGTGCCAGGTCCCCCTGGGGGTAGGAAGGCTGCACCTGGCTAGGTAGGGCCCCTGTGGGTGCTCTGGCCTGATCCCCCGCTGTCCCCCAGCACCTGTGAAAGCAGGATGTGGCGCTGCACGGATGACCCCTGCCTGGCCACCTGCGCTGTGTATGGGGACGGCCACTACCTGACCTTCGACAGCCAGAGCTACAGCTTCAACGGAGACTGCGAGTACACGCTGCTGCAGGTGAGCCGGCGTCCTGGGGGTGCTCACGGCCGCTCACTGCCTCTCCGGGGCAGCTGCCCCAGGTGCACACAGGCTGTCCCCACCCTGGCCTCCTCGTGGGAAGGAGAGCAGGGCCAGCCTGGTCCCTGATGGGCTCTGCTTCCCCAGAATGACTGTGATGGGAACAGCAGCGCCCAGGACTCCTTCCGTGTCGTCACGGAGAACGTCCCCTGTGGCACCACAGGGACCACCTGCTCCAAGGCCATCAAGATCTTCCTGGGGGTGAGCGAGGCTGGGTGGTTGGCGCCCTGCGGGAGGCTCCCACAGCAGTGTCTGGCCAGGTGGACTGGGGTTCTCACTGGGGGCGCTGACTGACCCTTGCCATGCAGGGCTCCGAGCTGAAGCTGAGCCACGGGAAGGTGGAGGTGATCGGGACGGGCGAGGGGCAGGAGGTGCCGTACGCCATCCGGCAGATGGGCATCTACCTGGTGGTGGACACGGACGTCGGCCTGGTGCTGCTGTGGGACAAGAAGACCAGCATCTTCATCAGCCTCAGCCCCGAGTTCAAGGTAAGACCACGGCCCTTGCCCCGGCCAGAGTTGGCTGGAAACCTGGGGTCTTGGAGGGGGGCATGGAACAGGTGGGCAGAGATGGGAGGCAGAGAGACACGGACAGAAACACAGAGGTGGAAGGGTTGGGAAGGGGAGGATGGAGCCTTGGCAAGGGCAGCTGGTCAGGGGGCTCCTTGCCTGGGTGCCAGGGTCCTGGTGCTGGGGCAAAGGCCCACCCTGGTGGATTTGCTCACAGCCTGGATACTGGAGTCCAGCAGGGCATCCGCAGGGCTGAGTTCTTTTGGGGGACTCTGGGGAGCTCCTTCTGGCCTGTTGGGAATAGACGCTCCGTGCCTCGAAGAAAACCCACCACTGAGACAAAGGCTCGTTCAGCAACGCAACGTTTACTTCCTGGCCTGCAGGAAGGGGACCCTTGCTGGCCATTGCGCCTCGAGAGTACAAAGAACAAAGGAAAACAGACAGATTTATCCCTCACACATCTGGGGTCATCCTTACCGCTGTGTCTGAGCTCCGTGGGCTGGAGCAGACCTCACAGTCTAAACTAAAGCCCGACTGGCGAACAACTTAAAACTCTTCTAAGCAGGTGAAAGCAGTGGAGAGCTGGGACACGCCTGTGAGCACGTCCAGCACAGATACCTGGTGAAGGTACAGGGACAGAGTGTACTACGTGCCTGTGAGCACGGCGTGTCTGACAGCTACACAGGATAGGGCTTCACAAAGTTATTAGCACATTTATGACAAGAAAGGAGGCTTTGAAAAGGAACTTTCACTTCCCATGTGGCCCCTCGCATCTGCTCCTCGGCTGTGGCCGCGAGCTCGGATGGCTGCCTGTCTTCCCGCGGCCTCCTCCCTGTGCCTGGGTCTAAGTTTCCTCCTTCACAAGGACACCCGGCATGGGATCAGGACCCAGTGAATCCAGGGCCAGTCGCCTTTACTCATGACCCCC
The DNA here is from genome assembly GCF_049354715.1 of Callithrix jacchus. Lineage (NCBI taxonomy): Eukaryota > Metazoa > Chordata > Mammalia > Primates > Cebidae > Callithrix > Callithrix jacchus. Next base: position 130,728,368 of record NC_133511.1, on the reverse strand, counting down.
CCATCTGCCAGGCCCTATTTCCCAGCGAGGCGCCACACACAGGCTTGGAGTCAGGACTCCTTTGAGGCCACGCCTGCTCCTTTTTCTCCAGGAGGGGCTCATGCCTGGCCCTGGCCCTCCGTGCTCGGCGGCACTGCCCGGGGGCTCTGCAGGTGTAGCTGGAGGCGGGAAGGAGGAGGGGCCCCGGCCTCCTGGGCTTGCCGGTAGTCACCCCCACCTCGATGGGCGCCTCTGCAGGGCAGGGTCTGCGGCCTGTGCGGGAACTTCGACGGAAACGCCAACAACGACTTCACCACGCGGAGCCGGTCCGTGGTGGGGGACGCGCTGGAGTTCGGGAACAGCTGGAAGCTCTCCCCGTCCTGTCCGGACGCCACGGTGCCCAAGGACCCCTGCACGGCCAACCCCTTCCGCAAGTCCTGGGCCCAGAAGCAGTGCAGCATCCTCCACGGCCCCACCTTCGCCGCCTGCCACGCACACGTATGCTGGCTGGGGTGGGGGGCTTTTCTCCGGGCCCAACGGGTCGTGGTGACCCAAGGAAGCCCCAGAAGGGGCTGGGGCTGGGGCTGGGGCTGGGGCTGGAGGACAGCCGTCAACCAAGGGTGCAGGCTGCCGGCGCCAGGTGGACTCCCCCAGAGGCGCCGGTGTCAGCTGCGGTTTCAGGGCGCTGGGTGGTAGTTTCCCCGGGGTTTGCCGAGGAAGCCCCAGACCCTGCAGACATCCAGACGGGCCCAACCGGCCATCCAGAGGCGGGCGTTTGCTTTCCTTGAGCTCCACTGGAACCGGGCCCGGTTGATGTGCCGTGTGGGTCCGGTTCCCAAAAACCCACAGGAGGGTGGCGTCCCAGGAACCTGTGCCCCGTCTCCCGCAGGTGGAGCCAGACAGGTACTACGAGGCCTGTGTGAACGACGCGTGCGCCTGTGACTCCGGGGGCGACTGCGAGTGCTTCTGCACGGCCGTGGCTGCCTACGCCCAGGCCTGCCACGAAGTGGGGCTGTGCGTGTCCTGGAGGACCCCCAGCATCTGCCGTGAGTGGAACAGGAAGTGCCAGCAGGGAGAGCCCAGCCACACACGCCGCTGACGGGGGTGGGAGGGTTCCCAGGGAAACAAGAACACCTCGGCCCAGAGAGGAGGGCATGGCCGGTGGAGGGGTGGCCAGTGCGGCAGAAACTTCCGGGCACAGGGGCCGGCAGAGCTGCCCAGCTCTAGCCACACAGAGCCTTGCCAGGAGCAGGCACACTGGAGGTGCTCTGGCTGGAGACCCCCACTCTGCTGGCCGCCTCTGTGGCATCCACCCTCCCCTGTCCCCATCTTTCGATGGCAGGAAGGCCCAGGGGAGGGAAGTGGCTTTAGAGCAGCCCCGGGTGCAGGGCCTCCCTGAGCGAGCGCCTGGGGCCCCACGGAGCCCTCTCTCCCTCCCTGCAGCTCTATTCTGTGACTACTACAACCCCGAGGGCCAGTGCGAGTGGCACTACCAGCCCTGCGGGGCGCCCTGCCTGCGGACCTGCCAGAACCCCCGTGGAGACTGCCTGCAGGACCTCCGGGGCCTGGAAGGTGGGCTGGGGCCCGCTGGGAGGGGCTGGCCTGGGGACCTCCGGGGCCTGGAAGGTGGGCTGGGGCCCGCTGGGAGGGGCTGGCCTGGGGACCTCCGGGACCTGGAAGGTGGGCTGGGGCCCGCTGGGAGGGGCTGGCCTGGGAATGTCTGGGGCCTGAAAGGTGGGCTGGGGCCCACTGGGAGGGGCTGGCCTGGGGACCTCCGGGACCTGGAAGGTGGGCTGGGGCCCGCTGGGAGGGGCTGGCCTGGGAATGTCTGGGGCCTGAAAGGTGGGCATGTCTGGGGCCTGGAAGGTGGGCTGGGGCCCGCTGGGAGGGGCTGGCCTGGGGACCTCCGGGACCTGGAAGGTGGGCTGGGGCCCGCTGGGAGGGGCTGGCCTGGGAATGTCTGGGGCCTGAAAGGTGGGCTGGGGCCCACTGGGAGGGGCTGGCCTGGGAATGTCTGGGGCCTGGAAGGTGGGCTGGGGCCTGCTGGGAGGGGCTGGCTTGGGAATGTCTGGGGCCTGAAAGGTGGGCTGGGACCTGCTGGGAGGGGCTGGCCTGGGAATGTCTGGGGCCTGAAAGGTGGGCTGGGGCCCACTGGGAGGGGCTGGCCTGGGAATGTCTGGGGCCTGGAAGGTGGGCTGGGGCCGGCTGGGGCTGCCCGGGAGGGGCTGCCCTGGGCTCCGCCGCCTGTGGCCTTCTCCCGGCCCCTCAGGGAGGCTCTGTGCCCCTGCCTTCTGCACATTTGGGAGGTGTGGGAGAGGACCGCTTCTTGGGGCCCGGGTGGAGCCCTCGATGAGGCGGCTGATGCTCGGTCTGGTGTGACTCTGGCTTCTCTGGCTCGCAGGCTGCTACCCCAAGTGCCCGCCAGAGACTCCCATCTTTGATGAGGAGCAGATGCAGTGCGTGGCCAGGTGCCCGTCCCCACCTCCGTCCCCACCCTGCCACGTGCACGGCAAGTCCTACCGGCCCGGCACAGTGGTGCCCTCGGACAAGAACTGCCATTCCTGGTGAGTCCTTTGGCCAGAGGAATGAGGAGCCTGGAGCGTGCGGGAGGTTCGGCCCTGGCCTGGGCTTTGGGTGCGGCCAGGAGCTGCAGGGCTGGGGCCTCCCTCTTGCTGGTTGCAGCTATGGGTTCCGTCCTGGCCCAGGAGCTTATGACACAAGCTTCTCAGGGGCCAGCACCGCATGTCCTGAGGCCCAGAGGCAGGGCTGGGTGTCGGGCTCCTCTGGGCAGAAACCAGCATGACATCTGGATGCAGGCTCAAGGGGTGCAGGGAGGGTGACGGAGGGGAGCTGGGCCGAGATGGAGCCCCAGGGCCCCAGGGGAGGGACACCGTTAAAATCACCCGGGGAGACAATGGCTGCACTCTGGTGCCCACCTCCCAGGACCCGGACTGGAGGGGCCCCATGAGGGCAGGACCTCAGGCTGACCCTTGAGGGACAACTGCTGGGACCCAGGTGGAGCCAGCCTCCCTGTCCCCAGTCCGGGGGTACAATGCAGCACCCAGGGCAGCCCTGATGGAGCTGCTACCCCTGCCTTTGGTATCGTGGGACGCCCTGTGGAGGGCATGTGGCTGCCCCACGCACCAGCCTCCCCGCACACCAGCCTCCCAACTCACCAGCCTCCCCACGCACCAGCCTTCCCATTCACCAGCCTCCCCACGCACCAGCCTTTCTGAGCACCAGTCTCCCCACTCACCAGCCTCCCCGCACACCAGCCTCCCTGCGCACCAGCCTCCCCGCCCACCAGCCTCTCCTTCTTCCTTGTCTCTAGCCTCTGCACTGAGCGTGGCGTACAGTGCACCTACGATGCCAAAGGTGAGCAGCCAGCAGCCCCTGGGGCTGGCGGGGCTGGGGTCTGGGGGTCTCTGTGGCCGGCAGGCTGGGGGTCTGGGGTTTGGGGGTCTCTGTGGCTGGCAGGCTGGGGGGACTGGGGTCTGGGGTTCAGGGTCTTTGCCCGCACCCAGCCTCTGATGGGCCTGGCCCATCTGTCCCCACAGCCTGTGTCTGCAGCTACGATGGGCAGCGCTTCCGGCCTGGGGATGTCATCTACCACACTACGGATGGCATGGGCGGCTGCATCTCTGCCCGCTGTGGGGACAACGGCACCATCGAGAGGAGGGTCTACCCCTGCAGCCCCTCCACCCCTGCCCCCACAACCACCTTCTCCTTCTCCACACCTCCTCTCGGTAAGGCAAATGTGGACAAAGGGCCCCGGGCACCCGGGGGAGCCCTCCCAATGCCTGGCACAGCTGCCCTCTCCAGCACTGGGCATGGGTGGCAGCCCCTGGGGATTGGGAAGGGGCCAGGAGCAGGTGTTTGCCCAGGGAGGACCTGGCATTTCCCCACTGGCCACCAGCAGTGGGGAGGGCCCAGTCTCCGAGTCACCCAGGCAGGCCCAGCACCCACACTCCTGCTTTCAGCAGCTCCTGGGCCTCGCCTCATGGGGGCATAGGGGGTCTGGCAGCCCAGGCTGGCCCCAGGGATGCACGGCCGTGGCTTCCCTCACACTGCTTGGAGCGCAGGTACCCCTGTGTCCTCACCCTCTCCTGGGGATGTCTCATGGCCCTGGGGCATCATCTGAGTTCTCCGACAGGAGAAAGCTCCAGAATGGTGGCTTTCTGGGGTGCAGATGAGTGGACCCTGCTCAGGGCATGGCCTGGCAGCTGCTTTCTTTAAACAGAGTCAGTTCGCCTGGCTCTTCAGCACCTGTGCCACCCACACAGGTTCTGGGCAGGGGTCGTGGGTGGGGACAGGCAGACAGGCCCACTGGTGTGGCCCCAGACTGCTGACAGGGCCACAGGGAGGGTGGGGTGGCCTCCGAGTGCCGGCCTCTCGTGCTCAACTGCCTTCTTTTCTGCCCGTAGTCCTAAGCTCCACGCCTGTTCCCAGCACCAGCCCAAGCGAGGCGCACACGGGCCCCCCCAGCAGCGCCTGGTCCACCACAGCGGGCACTTCTCCCAGGACGAGGCCGTCCACAGCCTCCGCCTCGCCGCAGCCGGCCTGTGGGGAAGAGTGCCTGTGGTCGCCGTGGCTGGACATCAGCCGTCCTGGACGGGGCGTGGACAGCGGTGACTTTGACACGCTGGAGAACCTCCGTGCTCACGGGTACCCGGTGTGCACAGCGCCCAGGTCGGTGGAGTGCCGCGCGGAGGACGCCCCTGGGGTGCCGCTCCAGGCCCTGGGTCAGCATGTGCTGTGCAGCCCCGACGTGGGGCTGACCTGCCGTAACAGGGAGCAGCCGTCCGGGATCTGCCACAACTACCAGGTCCGTGTGCTGTGCTGCACGCCCCTCACCTGCTCCACCGCCAGCACAGCCCCCAGCACCCCTCCAACAACCTCCAAGACCACTGAGACCCGGGCCTCAGCCTCCTCTGCCCCCGGCAGCACACCGGGCCCTGGGCATCTTTCTACAGCCAGGAAAACACCTGCCCCAGGCCCCAGCACAGCCTCTACTCAGACAACCCGCACTACAAGGAAAACACCTGCCCCAGGCCCCGCAACATCTGTCAAAACACCTGTCTCAACTCACAGCCCTTCATCAGAGCCGGCCACATCGTCCATGCTGACCACAGCCCCGGGGACGGCCGCAGTCTCCAGCAAGACCAGCCCTCCTGAGCCCAGCACGGTCTCCTGCCTACAGGAGTTCTGCACCTGGACCGAGTGGATTGATGGCAGCTACCCGGGTCCCGAAATAAGTAGCGGAGATTTTGACACATTTCAAAATTTGAGAGCCAAAGGATATAAGTTCTGTGAACATCCTCGAGCAGTGGAGTGCCGGGCGGAGAGCTTCCCCAACACGCCGCTGGCAGACCTGGAGCAGGACGTCACCTGCAGCCGCACGGAGGGTCTCATTTGCCTCAACAAGAACCAGCTCCCACCCATCTGCTACAACTACGAGATCCGCATCCAGTGCTGTGAGAGGGTGGATGTGTGCAGAGAGGGCACCAGACCGCCCAGGACGGGCACAACCACACGGGCGACCCCACACCGAACCAGCGCCAAGGCCCAGGCCACTTCCACCACACACAAGCCCTCAGCCTCCACATCGCACCCCACAGCCACCTCTAGAGCCGGGTCCACAGCAACCAGTGTCACGCGCGGCACCCACACCCAACCACCCACCAGAGACTGTCAGCCCCGGTGCAGCTGGACCAAGTGGTTCGATGTGGACTTTCCGTCCCCCGGGCCCCACGGGGGAGACGAGGAAACCTACAGCAACATCATCCGGAGCGGGGAGAGAATCTGCCGCCGACCTGAGGACATCACCAGGCTCCAGTGCCGAGCCGAGAGCCACCCGGAGGTGAGCATCGAACACCTGGGCCAGGTGGTGCAGTGCAGCCGCGAGGAGGGCCTGCTGTGCCGGAACCAGGACCAGCAGGGGCCCTTCAAGATGTGCCTCAACTACGAGGTGCGCGTGCTCTGCTGCGAGATCCCCAAAGGCTGCCCCGTGACCACACCAGTCACAGCTCCTGGCACTCCAAGTGAGAGAGCCACCAGCCCAACACACAGCACCTCTTGGAAAAAATCCAGGACAACCAATTTGGTGACAACCAGCACAACCTCCACTGCACAGAACAGCACAACCTCTGCTCCACAGACCAGCACAACCTCTGCTCCTACAAGCAGCACAACCTCTGCTCCACAGACCAGCACACGCTCAGCTCCTACAACCAGCACAACCTCTGCTCCACAGACCAGCACGACCTCTGCCCCTACAAGCAGCACAACCTCTGCTCCACAGACCAGCACGACCTCTGCCCCTACAAGCAGCACAACCTCTGCTCCACAGACCAGCACGACCTCTGCCCCTACAAGCAGCACAACCTCTGCTCCACAGACCAGCACAACCTCTGGTCCTGGAACCACTCCCAGCCCTGTTCCCACCACCAGCACAACCTCTGCTCCTATAACCAGCACAACCTCTGCCCCTACAACCAGCACGACCTCTGCCCCTACAAGCAGCACAACCTCTGCTCCACAGACCAGCACAACCTCTGCCCCTACAAGCAGCACAACCTCTGCTCCACAGACCAGCACGACCTCTGGTCCTGGAACGACTCCCAGCCCTGTTCCCACCACCAGCACAACCTCTGCTCCACAGACCAGCACGACCTCTAGTCCTGGAACCACTCCCAGCCCTGTTCCCACCACCAGCACAAGCTCAGCTCCTGTAACCAGCACAACCTCTGCTCCTACAACCAGCACAACCTCTGCTCCACAGACCAGCACAACCACTGGTCCTGGAACGACTCCCAGCCCTGTTCCCACCACCAGCACAACCTCTGCTCCTGCAACCAGCACAACCTCTGCCCCTACAACCAGCACAACCTCTGCCCCTACAACCAGCACAACCTCTGCTCCACAGACCAGCACAACCTCTGCTCCACAGACCAGCACAACCACTGGTCCTGGAACGACTCCCAGCCCTGTTCCCACCACCAGCACAACCTCTGCTCCTGCAACCAGCACAACCTCTGCCCCTACAACCAGCACAACCTCTGCCCCTACAACCAGCACAACCTCTGCCCCTACAACCAGCACAACCTCTGCCCCTACAACCAGCACAACCTCTGCCCCTACAACCAGCACAACCTCTGCCCCTACAACCAGCACAACCTCTGCCCCTACAACCAGCACAAGCTCAGCTCCTGTAACGAGCACGACCTCGGCTCCCAGCACCAGCACAACCTTTGCTCCTACAAGCAGTACGACCTCTGCTCCACAGACCAGCACGACCTCTGGTCCTGGAACCACTCCCAGCCCTGTTCCCACCACCAGCACAACCTCTGCTCCTATAACCAGCACAACCTCTGCCCCTACAACCAGCACGACCTCGGCTCCTGTAACCAGCACAACCTCTACTCCTATAACCAGCAAGACCTCTGCCCCTACAACCAGCACAAGCTCAGCTCCTGTAACCAGCACAACCTCGGCTTCCAGCACCAGCACAACCTCTGCCCCTACAACCAGCACAACCTCGGCTCCCAGCACCAGCACAACCTCTGTTTCAAAGACCAGCACAAGCCACGTTTCCGTATCCACGACAAGTCAGTCCCGAGACTGTCAGCCCCGGTGCAGCTGGACCAAGTGGTTCGACGTGGACTTTCCGTCCCCCGGGCCCCACGGGGGAGACGAGGAAACCTACAGCAACATCATCCGGAGCGGGGAGAGAATCTGCCGCCGACCTGAGGACATCACCAGGCTCCAGTGCCGAGCCGAGAGCCACCCGGAGGTGAGCATCGAACACCTGGGCCAGGTGGTGCAGTGCAGCCGCGAGGAGGGCCTGGTGTGCCGGAACCAGGACCAGCAGGGGCCCTTCAAGATGTGCCTCAACTACGAGGTGCGTGTGCTCTGCTGCGAGATCCCCAAAGGCTGCCCCGTGACCACACCAGTCACAGCTCCTGGCCCTCCAAGTGAGAGAGCCACCAGCCCAACACACAGCACCTCCTCATGGAAAAAATCCAGGACAACCAATTTGGTGACAACCAGCACAACCTCCACTGCACAGAGCAGCACAACCTCTGCTCCACAGACCAGCACGACCTCTGCCCCTACAAGCAGCACAACCTCTGCTCCACAGACCAGCACAACCTCTGGTCCTGGAACCACTCCCAGCCCTGTTCCCACCACCAGCACAACCTCTACTCCTATAACCAGCAAGACCTCTGCCCCTACAACCAGCACAACCTCTGCCCCTACAACCAGCACAACCTCGGCTCCCAGCACCAGCACAACCTCTGCTCCTACAATCAGCACGACCTCTGCTCCACAGACCAGCACGACCTCTGGTCCTGGAACCACTCCCAGCCCTGTTCCCACCACCAGCACAACCTCTACTCCTACAACCAGCACAACCTCTGCCCCTACAACCAGCACAACCTCTGCTCCACAGACCAGCACGACCTCTGGTCCTGGAACGACTCCCAGCCCTGTTCCCACCACCAGCACAACCTCTACTCCTACAACCAGCACAACCTCTGCCCCTACAACCAGCACAAGCTCAGCTCCTGTAACCAGCACGACCTCGGCTTCCAGCACCAGCACAACCTCTGTTTCAAAGACCAGCACAAGCCATGTTTCCGTATCCACGACAAGTCAGTCTCGAGACTGTCAGCCCCGGTGCAGCTGGACCAAGTGGTTCGACGTGGACTTTCCGTCCCCCGGGCCCCACGGGGGAGACGAGGAAACCTACAGCAACATCATCCGGAGCGGGGAGAGAATCTGCCGCCGACCTGAGGACATCACCAGGCTCCAGTGCCGAGCCGAGAGCCACCCGGAGGTGAGCATCGAACACCTGGGCCAGGTGGTGCAGTGCAGCCGCGAGGAGGGCCTGGTGTGCCGGAACCAGGACCAGCAGGGGCCCTTCAAGATGTGCCTCAACTACGAGGTGCGCGTGCTCTGCTGCGAGATCCCCAAAGGCTGCCCCGTGACCACACCAGTCACAGCTCCTGGCCCTCCAAGTGAGAGAGCCACCAGCCCAACACACAGCACCTCTTGGAAAAAATCCAGGACAACCAATTTGGTGACAACCAGCACAACCTCCACTGCACAGAGCAGCACAACCTCTGCTCCACAGACCAGCACGACCTCTGCCCCTACAAGCAGCACAACCTCTGCTCCACAGACCAGCACGACCTCTGCCCCTACAAGCAGCACAACCTCTGCTCCACAGACCAGCACACGCTCAGCTCCTATAACCAGCACGACCTCAGCTTCCAGCACCAGCACAACCTCTGCTCCTACAACCAGCACAACCTCTGCTCCACAGACCAGCACGACCTCTGCCCCTAGAAGCAGCACAACCTCTGCTCCACAGACCAGCACAACCTCTGGTCCTGGAACGACTCCCAGCCCTGTTCCCACCACCAGCACAACCTCTACTCCTATAACCAGCACAACCTCTGCTTCTACAACCAGCACAACCTCTGCTCCTACAACCAGCACAACCTCTGCCCCTACAACCAGCACAACCTCTGCTCCACAGACCAGCACGACCTCTGGTCCTGGAACGACTCCCAGCCCTGTTCCCACCACCAGCACAACCTCTACTCCTATAACCAGCACAACCTCTGCTTCTACAACCAGCACAACCTCTGCTCCTACAACCAGCACAACCTCTGCCCCTACAACCAGCACAACCTCTACTCCTATAACCAGCAAGACCTCTGCCCCTACAACCAGCACAAGCTCAGCTCCTGTAACCAGCAGAACCTCGGCTACCAGCACCAGCACAACCTCTGCTCCTACAACCAGCACGACCTCTGCTCCACAGACCAGCACGACCTCTGGTCCTGGAACCACTCCCAGCCCTGTTCCCACCACCAGCACAACCTCGGCTCCCAGCACCAGCACAACCTCTGTTTCAAAGACCAGCACAAGCCATGTTTCCGTATCCACGACAAGTCAGTCTCGAGACTGTCAGCCCCGGTGCAGCTGGACCAAGTGGTTCGACGTGGACTTTCCGTCCCCCGGGCCCCACGGGGGAGACGAGGAAACCTACAGCAACATCATCCGGAGTGGGGAGAGAATCTGCCGCCGACCTGAGGACATCACCAGGCTCCAGTGCCGAGCCGAGAGCCACCCGGAGGTGAGCATCGAACACCTGGGCCAGGTGGTGCAGTGCAGCCGTGAGGAGGGCCTGGTGTGCCGGAACCAGGACCAGCAGGGGCCCTTCAAGATGTGCCTCAACTACGAGGTGCGTGTGCTCTGCTGCGAGATCCCCAAAGGCTGCCCCGTGACCACACCAGTCACAGCTCCTGGCCCTCCAAGTGAGAGAGCCACCAGCCCAACACACAGCACCTCCTCATGGCAAAAATCCAGGACAACCAATTTGGTGACAACCAGGACAACCTCCACTGCACAGAGCAGCACAACCTCTGTTCCACAGACCAGCACGACCTCTGCCCCTACAAGCAGCACAACCTCTGCTCCACAGACCAGCACGACCTCTAGTCCTGGAACGACTCCCAGCCCTGTTCCCACCACCAGCACAACCTCTGCTCCAACAACCAGCACAACCTCTGCCCCTACAACCAGCACAAGCTCAGCTCCTGTAACGAGCACAACCTCGGCTCCCAGCACCAGCACAACCTTTGCTCCTACAAGCAGTACGACCTCTGCTCCACAGACCAGCACGACCTCTGGTCCTGGAACCACTCCAAGCCCTGTTCCCACCACCAGCACAACCTCTACTCCTATAACCAGCAAGACCTCTGCCCCTACAACCAGCACAAGCTCAGCTCCTGTAACCAGCACAACCTCGGCTTCCAGCACCAGCACAACCTCTGCCCCTACAACCAGCACAACCTCGGCTTCCAGCACCAGCACAACCTCTGCCCCTACAACCAGCACGACCTCTGCTTCTACAACCAGCACGACCTCTGCTCCACAGACCAGCACAACCTCTGGTCCTGGAACCACTCCCAGCCCTGTTCCCACCACCAGCACAACCTCTACTCCTATAACCAGCACAACCTCTGCTCCTACAATCAGCACAACCTCTGCACCACAGACCAGCACAACCTCTGGTCCTGGAACCACTCCCAGCCCTGTTCCCACCACCAGCACAACCTCTACTCCTACAACCAGCACAACCTCTGCCCCTACAACCAGCACAAGCTCAGCTCCTGTAACCAGCACGACCTTGGCTCCCAGCACCAGCACAACCTCTGCTCCTACAATCAGCACGACCTCTGCTCCACAGACCAGCACGACCTCTGGTCCTGGAACCACTCCCAGCCCTGTTCCCACCACCAGCACAACCTCGGCTCCCAGCACCAGCACAACCTCTGTTTCAAAGACCAGCACAAGCCATGTTTCCGTATCCACGACAAGTCAGTCTCGAGACTGTCAGCCCCGGTGCAGCTGGACCAAGTGGTTCGACGTGGACTTTCCGTCCCCCGGGCCCCACGGGGGAGATGAGGAAACCTACAGCAACATCATCCGGAGCGGGGAGAGAATCTGCCGCCGACCTGAGGACATCACCAGGCTCCAGTGCCGAGCCGAGAGCCACCCGGAGGTGAGCATCGAACACCTGGGCCAGGTGGTGCAGTGCAGCCGCGAGGAGGGCCTGCTGTGCCGGAACCAGGACCAGCAGGGGCCCTTCAAGATGTGCCTCAACTACGAGGTGCGTGTGCTCTGCTGCGAGACCCCCAAAGGCTGCCCCGTGACCTCCATTTCTCCCTATGGGACTTCTACCAAAACCACATATCCTTCACCGTCTACCTTCGTGCCGTCCACCTCTGTGGCATTCACATCCGTGGCATCTACCTCTGTGGCACCGAGCTCTGTGGCTTACACCACCCCAACCTGCTTCTGCAACGTGGCTGACCGGCTGTACCCTGCGGGTTCGTGTTTCTGGTGTAATTGTTTGTCAGCCCACCCTGGTCAGTGTTTCACGCGGGAACGCCAGGCTGTGATGGAGATGGGAGGAGTCTGCCCTTTGTGGCACAAGCCAATTGTGGCAGAGTGGCTGCTCGCATTCTCTGAAGATTTTTCCCATTACCCAGTGGGTAGAAAGAGCCCCTCCAGCTCACTGAGGGACTTTGGCCTTCTCTGAGCAGGGCTCCACTGAAGCCCACCATGTGCCCTCCTGCAGGGTCCACCATATACCGCCACAGAGACCTCGCTGGCCACTGCTACTATGCCCTCTGCAGCCCGGACTGCCAAGTGGTCAGAGGGGTCGACAGTGACTGCCCGTCTACCACGCCGCCTCCTGCCCTGGCCACGTCCCCTTCCACAGCCACCTCTGAGCCCGAGCTGGGATGCCCAAATGCGGTGCCCCCCAGAAAGGTAATTCCCTACTTCCCACCCTTCTGAAGGCTCGGGGCCACTGCAGGGACCCTGAGTGTCTTTGCAATTAGACTTCAGCTGCAGGTTCTTGAGGTCGCTGGCCCCAGTGAAGCTGCCTGACCATTGGGATAGGGCCCTGCTGTAGCCCAGGGTTTCTGAGCCCCGCCGGACTTCCCAGGCGCGTGTCTTCCAGACGCTGGGCTTGTAGGGCTTGAGGCTGAGGCTGTGCTGAGGACGGCCAGGGCCAGAGCAGCTGGAGGAGGCTGAGGCCCCAGCTGCACAGCCAGGGGGTGTGGCAGAGCCGGTGGGGGTGGGGGCAACTCCCACACCGGAGGCCGCTGCCCCCGGCCAGCTCGGTGTCTGGGGTGGGTGGTGAGGATGGAGCAGGAAGGAGACTGGGGAGCAACTACCCTCCCCTGTCCCCACCCTGGACTCTCAGGACTGTGACCCTGAGAGCCAAGGGCTGCCCTAGAGACTGGGAGAGGCTGGAGCCTGCAGCTCTGTTCTTCTGTAGAAAGGGGAGACCTGGCCCATGCCCAACTGCTCCGAGGCCACCTGCGAGGGCCACAACGTCATCTCTCTGCACCCGCGCAAGTGCCCGAGGGTGGAGAAGCCCACCTGTGCCAATGGCTACCCGGCCGTGAAGGTGGCTGATCAGGACGGCTGCTGCCAGCATTACCAGTGCCAGTGTGAGTGGAGGGCAGGCGGGAGCGGGCAGGCCTCTCCCCCAAGGCGGAAATGGGTGGGGCAGAGGAGGGGGCTGGGCTGAAGCAGAAAGGATCTGGGTTGGACAGCAGGAAGGACTTCCCAGCATCCAGGCCGGGCTCTGTGGGGCCGTGCCTCCTGCTTAGGGGTGCCAAGTGGAGCCCTGTGAGCCCTGAGCAGCCGGGCTGGGGAAGGTGGAGGGTCTGTCTCTGCCTTGCTCGGGCCCTGTCAAGCGCCCTCCAGATGGAGCTCCGTGCAGGTGCCGCGTTCCGATGACGCGGAGGGTCTCGTGCTCCCTGTGAGGCGAGCCGGTGGGGGGGCAGGGACGGACGTGGCCTGTTGGGAGAGAGAGAGCCCCGGGGCTGTGGTGCAGCCGCCCGAACCGCCTCTCACGCTGCCCTGGCCATGGCAGGTGTGTGCAGCGGCTGGGGCGACCCACACTACATCACCTTCGATGGCACCTACTACACCTTCCTGGACAACTGCACCTATGTGCTGGTGCAGCAGATCGTGCCCGTGTTCGGCCACTTCCGCGTCCTCATCGACAACTATTTCTGCGACGCGGAGGATGGGCTCTCCTGCCCGAGGTCCATCATCCTTGAGTACCGGCAGGACCGCGTGGTGCTGACCCGCAGGCCAGTCCGCGGTGTGATGACCAACGAGGTGGGGGGCCTGGTGTGCCGGGAGCGGGTGGGGGGCCTGGTGTGCCGGGAGCGGGTGGGGGGCCTGGTGTGCCGGGAGCGGATGGGGGGCCTGGTGTGCCGGGAGCAGGTGGGGGCGCCTGATGTGCGGGGAGCAGGCGGGGGGCCTGGTGTGCGGGGAGCAGGTGGGGGGCCTGGTGTGCCGGGAGCGGGTGGGGGGCCTGGTGTGCCGGGAACGGGTGGGGGCGCCTGGTGTGCCAGGAACGGGTGGGGGCGCCTGGTGTGCGGGGAGCAGGTGGGGGGCCTGGTGTGCGGGGAGCAGGTGGGGGGCCTGGTGTGCCGGGAGCGGGTGGGTGCGCCTGGTGTGCCAGGAGTGGGTGGGTGCGCCTGGTGTGCCGTGGGTGCGCCTGGTGTGCCAGGAGCAGGTAGGGGGCCTGGTGTGCAGGGAGCAGGTGGGGGGCCTGGTGTGCAGGGAGCAGGTCGGGGGCCTGGTGTGCAGGGAGCAGGTGGGGGGCCTGGCGTGCAGGGAGCAGGTGGGGGCGCCTGGTGTGCGGGGAGTGATTGGGGGCACAACTTTTCTGGCACGAGCCTGAGCAGCAGCTGACCACCCGCCCACCTGCCTTCTGTCTTCCTGTTGATGGCGCCCTGCGTCCAGATCATCTTCAACAACAAGGTGGTCAGCCCCGGGTTCCAGAAAGACGGCATCACAGTGTCCCGCGTGGGCATCAAGATGTACGCGACCATCCCGCAGCTGGGCGTGCAGGTCATGTTCTCTGGCCTCATCTTCTCTGTGGAGGTGCCCTTCAGCACATTTGCCAACAACACCGAGGGCCAATGTGGTGAGGCCGCGGGGCTCCGGGGCAGTGTCTGGCGTTTGTCGGGGGAGGGCGGGCGGGGCGAGGCTGCTGCGTGCTGGCATCCCTGCTTTCTGGCTGCTTTGTCTGGTGTGGGCCTCACGCCTGAGGCTCACACCTGCCGGTGCCCACTGCTCGCTGGTACCATGGAGACTGCCCCAGGGTCATCCTCGGGGGTCATCAAGGCACAGGCAGGCCCCAATACAGTCCACCTAAGGGTGACCCCGAGACGCCAGGGTCGGGTCCCCCAGCTGCGGGTGCTGAGCCCCACGGGGCTGGGTCTGCCAACTCCACTGTCCAGTGGCCTGATCCCCACCGCACCTGCCCAGGTACGTGTACCAACGACCGTAAGGACGAGTGCCGCATGCCAGGCGGAAGGGTGGCCGCTTCCTGCTCGGAGATGTCCGGCCTCTGGAATGTGAGCGAACCCGGCCAGCCGGCCTGCCACGGTCCCCGCCCAGTGCCCACCCCTGCTGGGCCCACCACCGCCAGGCCCTTCACCACCCCTGCTCCGTGCCCTCCGGCACCCATCTGCCAGCTGATTCTGAGCAAGTGAGACTCGGGTGCAAGGGAGGGAGGGTCAGCGTGACAACCCCCGGTCCAACCCTTCCAAGAGCTGCGGGTTTTCCGGGGGCTTCAGAGCTGCTGGTGCGGCAGGCAGAGGAGGGGCAGGTGCTGGGGAGGGGCCGGGGGTGGATGCTGAGGAGGTGCCAGGGAGGGAAGGGTACCGGGCAGAGGTGGTCGTGGCTAGAATGCTGCCAAGGGGTGGCCAGGGCTGGCCAGGTGCATGGACGGGGCCATCGGTCACTGCCCCCCAGGCAGCTCCCAGGTTTTTGGGGTGGGGGGAGCCCCAAGGAGAAGAACTTGCAGAAAGAAATGGATGATACCATCTGGACCCCGACCCCAGTCCCCAAACACAACCTGTCAGGGAGAGGGCAGTTGAGGGGGCTGCACCGCAGCTGCTGCCCGGGGAATCGCCTTGCCTGGGGTCTGTCCTGAAGCCTGGGAGCCTGACGTGGAGCAGGTGGCTGGCCAGAGAGGCCACATCCAGCACCCCGCCCATCCCCCCACAGGGTCTTCGAGCCGTGCCACACTGTGATCCCCCCGCTGCCCTTCTACGAGGGCTGTGCCTTCGACCATTGCCACATGACCGACCCGGGCGTGGTGTGCTCCAGCCTGGAGCTGTACGCAGCGCTCTGCACGTCCCAGGGCATCTGCGTCGACTGGAGAGGCCACACCAACCACACGTGCCGTGAGTGAGGCCGCCGCCTCAGGGCCTGTCGCTTGTGAGCGGCACCTACATGCCAGGCACACCTTTGGGGTGGGCTCAGGCCAACAGGGTGGGACCTGGAGGAGGAGGGGCGGCCCGAGGGTAGAGTGCACCCTGTTCCCCGGAGAGAAAGGAGGGTGTCCACATCCGGGAGCCGTGGTGGTGCAGCGGGTGTGGGTGGCTGTGGCCAGGCCCGGGCTCACAGGTGGCTGCGGGCAGCTCCAGAGCAGGTGCCAGTGCCCAGAGGCCTGTGTTGCTCTGGGTGGATGCCCTCCTGCCCTCTCAGGCATGGCTTCCCCTCCCTGCAGCGTTCACCTGCCCGGCCGACACTGTGTACCTGCCCTGCGGCCCAACCAGCCCCTCCTACTGCTATGGGAATGACAGCGCTGGCCTCGGGTAGGTGCCCTCCCTCCTGGCCCTGCCACAGAACTGCCCATCCCCCCACCTCTCCCACTCCCAGGCTGGGGCCCTTCCCACCTGGAGGGAAAGAGGAGGCCAGCCCACCAACCCCCAGCTCACTCTCCACAGGGCTCTGCAGAAGGCCGGCCCCATCACTGAAGGCTGCTTCTGCCCAGAGGGCATGGTCCTCTTCAGCACCAGTGCCCAAGTCTGCGTGCCCACAGGCTGCCCCCGTACGTACCCCCTGCCTGGGTTGGGTGGTGTGGCAGGATGGGGCCTGTGACTGTTGGCCAGGCCCTGGCGTCTGCCCCAGCCAGACACGGGACCCTGCCCCTCACCCCGGTTGGGCGGCTGCCCCCCAGTGACCTCAGGTCTCTCTCCCGCCAGGGTGTCTGGGGCCCCACGGAGAGCCAGTGGAGGTGAGTGGCTGGCGCAACCTGAGAGGGCCCTGGGGTCCAAGAGCCTGAGGAGGGAGGCTTTTGAAACACTGGTCCCAGAAACAGTCAGATGGGGCTCAGGGGTCAGGTGTCCTCTCTTGTGACAGGCCCAGAGCAAGGTCTGTGGGAGGAGCTGGGCTCCCTGAAAGAGCTCCTTTCCCAGGCGCCTGCCCTGTCCACGGACCATGCAGGGCCTCTGCCCTGGTGCTGCTGTGTGGGCGCTGGTCCTGAGGCTGGCAGTGCCCTTCCCTTGCTTCCCTTCTGCTCAGCTGAGGCTTTGGAGGCGTGAGATTGGGGATGCGGGCCGGTCACCCCGCAGCTGGCCTGCCTTTTGGAGCTTCGTGCCTGCCCTTGGGCTGCCCTCTGCACTTTTGAAGCCCCACTCCTGTGGGGTCCTCAGCCGCAGGCTGCACGGCCTCTGCACCGGGCCATCCCCGCCCTGCATAAGCCCGCCTGGCTGCTGCACCCCGAGGTGGGGCCGCTGCGGGAGCTGGACCTCCAGCCTCTCCCTTGCAGGGGGGCCACAACGTCAGCGTGGACTGCCGGGAGTGCATGTGCGAGGCAGCCACCTGGACACTGACCTGCCGGCCCAAGCCCTGCCCGCTGCCCCCTGCCTGCCCCCTGCCCGGCTTTGTGCCTGTGCCTGCAGCCCCGCAGACCGGCCAGTGCTGTCCCCAGTACAGCTGCGGTAAGTCCTTCCCTGGCTCGGAGGGTGAACAGAGCATACCCAACCCGCCCTTTGCTGCTGCCCTGGGCCGTGCACTTGGGGGCAGTGCCCTAGAGGGCCTCCCTCCTCCCCTCCTGCCGCAGCCTCACCTGGAGACCCCCTGGCAGGCCGTCTGGGCAGTCCGAAATCCTGGAGACCCCTGGGGTGGCCCTTGGGTGGGGGTGGGGACGGACTCCCAACTGCCTCCCTCCCACCCCACAGCCTGCAACTCCAGCCACTGCCCCGCACCCGTGGGCTGTCCCGAGGGTGCCCGTGAGATCCTGACCCACGAGGAGGGAGCCTGCTGCCCAGTCCAAAACTGCAGTGAGTGGCCAGGACCGGGACTGGTCTGGGGGCCGTGGGCTGGGGACTCCACCCGGGATTTTGGGGGCATAGCCAGATGCCACTGCGGCTTGTCCACGGCCAGTCTGTGGCTCTGGGCTGAGACTTCCGCAGGGATGAACCTTGAGAAACCGCAGTGGTGAGCCCAGGAGGCTGAGGGACAGGGATGCTGAGGGCGAGGGAGGGCCGGCTGGGCTTCTGGCCAAGGCTGCAGCTGCTTGTCTTCTCCTGGGCAGGCTGGACAGTGTGCAGCATCAATGGGACCCTGTACCAGGTAAGAGCCACGGAGCTCAGATCCCCACAGACCCCCGCAGGGACGGAGCTTCCTGTCAATCCTGGGCCCAGGTAGACTTGGGAGCAGCGGGAGTGCACTGAGCGCCTGCTGACCCAGTGGGGGCCGGGGACCGGAGTCTCTCAGGACACAGCCCACAATCAAGTGTGGCTGAGGCTGAAGGCAACCCCAGTGCCGGGAAGTGTGGACGTCTAACCCTGGCCCACCTGGCTCTGAGGGGCTTGACTCTCCTGGCACCTCAGTGCAGCCAGGCCTGGATCCCGTGGCTCTATGTCCCGTGGCTCTGTGTCACGTGGCTCTATGTCCCGTGGCTCTGTGTCCCATGGCCCTGCAGAGCATGTGGTCTTGCTAGCCAGCCTACCCATGGGGGTGCAGCATGGGACTCTGCCCTGGGGATGGGGACCCTGGGCAGTGACCTCTGCACCAGGACCTGCCATCAGGCGTCACCCCTGGGGGCAGGTTGGCCTGGCAGGAAGTGGCCTGGAGGGGGACGTCTGGGAAGGTGGGGGCAGCAGGCCAGTGGGGAGGCAGGAGCCGATCTGCCCCAGGGCCCACCCTCATTGACGTCTCCTGCCCTGGCTCTCCCCAGCCTGGCGCTGTGGTCTCCTCGAGCCTGTGCGAAACCTGCAGGTGTGAGCTGCCCGGCGGCCCCCTGTCGGACTCATTTGTAGTCAGCTGTGAGACCCAGATCTGCAACTCACACTGCCCCGTGGTGAGCGATGCCCACTCTATCCCACCCACCCTGGCCCCTGCCCTGCCCCCACCCTACCCCACCCACCCTGGCCCCTGCCCTGCCCCCACCCTACCCCACCCACCCTGGCCCCTGCCCTGCCCCCATCCTACCCCCACCTGCCCTGGCCCCGCCCTGCCCTGCCCTGCTCCCACCCTGCCCTAGCCACCTGGGGGTGGCTGTCCCCTGGACTCCGCCCACATGTCCATCCCTCCCGAAGGGCTTCGAGTACCGGGAGCAGCGTGGGCAGTGCTGTGGCACCTGCGTTCAGGTCGCCTGTGTCACCAACACCAGCGACAGCCCCGCCCACCTCTTCTACGTGAGTATCAGTTGCCACCAGGAGGAAGGGCAGGGTCTGAGAGCATGAGGGTATTTGGGGACCTGTCCTTGCTGGCATGCACCTGGCAGAGGCTGGAGTGCAGACAGAGGGACGGGTGGAGGGAGAGTCACTCACTCGGGGCCTGGCCTCCCTCCAGCCCGGCGAGACCTGGTCAGACCCTGGGAACCACTGTGTGACCCACGAGTGTGAGAAGCACCGGGATGGGCTTGTGGTGGTCACCACGAAGAAGGCGTGCCCCCCACTCAGCTGTTCTCTGGTGAGGCCCAGGGCCCCCGCCCAGCCAAGGTGGCTTCACCCCCAGGTGGGGTTGGGGGACTGGAGTGGTTCCTGCAGAGCTAGCAGAGACGCCCCTCCTGCACGGGGCTGTCCACTCCTGAGCCTGACCCCATGTGCCCGTCCCCCACTTCTGCGGGGTGGGGGCCGCCAAGTGCCTCGGCACTGAGGCTGCCCCTCTGTTGGCACAGGACCAGGCCCGCATGAGCGAGGACGCCTGCTGCCTCTTCTGCCCGCCGCCCCTGCCCCAGAACCGTAAGTGCTGAGCCCGCTGGGTGGGGTGGACTCCACCCTGGGAGGTCCGGGAGTGGCTGGGCTGGTCCTAAACCCGGTGTTTCTTCAGAGTCGACCTGTGCTGTGCATTATCGGAGCCAGACCATCCGGCAGCAGGGCTGCAGATCCGAGGGGCCCGTGCGCCTGGCCTACTGCCAGGGCAACTGCGGAGACAGCTCCTCCATGTACGTGTCTGGGCCGCGGGCGGGGAGATGCCACTGGCCATGGGGTGCGGTCGGAGTCCCAGGGCAGGACCAGAGGGGCCAGGCGGAGGGCGCTGGGGGTGAGGTGGGAAAGGGGCTCTGAGATGGCACGGACGGGGCTGGGGTGACTGCAGCCCCGGAGCCTGTGTCGGAATGGCTTGCTCTGTCCGTTGAGCTCTGCCAGTAAACTCGCCCCAGAGCCCTAGTCTCCCTCCCTCCGGTCAGCGCGGAGCTGGAGTTGGCCCTGGTGGCAGTGCTGGTGCCCAGGGGAATGGCAAACGAGAGCTGTTGTCAGAAACCTCAGCGGCCTCCAGGAGCTGGGAACAACCAGGGCGAGGCCGCCCAGAGGGAGTGCAGCACGGGGCCGGCTCGAGGCAGGGGGCTGGGGGCCCGGGCACAGTAGTTGGTGCTGAGCAGCCCCTGCCTGCAGGTACTCGCTCAAGGCTAACGTGCTGGAGCACAGGTGCCAGTGCTGCCAGGAGCTACGGACCTCGCCGAGGAACGTGACCCTGCACTGCTCTGACGGCTCCCGCCGGGCCTTCCGCTACACAGAGGTGGAAGAGTGCGGCTGCACGGGCCAGCGGTGCCCTGCACCGGGTGACACCCAGCACTCGGAGGAGGCGGAACCCGAGCAAAGCCAGGAGGCAGAGAGCGGGAGCTGGGAGAGAGGGGCCCCAGCGTCCTCCATCAACTGGGCAGTACTGCCGTCCTCCCGACCCCCAAGAAGAATCGCCTGAGTGTCCTCCCAGCTCAGCTTCCAAAGCCAGTGGAACCTGTGCCCTCATTCAGGTGGCTGCAGCCTTCGAATGCACTGTCCACGCCCGCTCTCGCAGGGGGTCTGGGCTGTGGTCACCACTGCCTGGAGGAGGGGCCCGTCCCCGCCTGCAGCCACCGTTCAGGACCAGCCCGGGGCCAGTGGATGCCTCTGGCCCATGTGTCCAGCCCACTGTTCTTGGGACTAGAGCCTCAGCCGAGGGGCTCAGGAATGACACTTGGACATGGTGGTCAGCCGCCCGGGGGCTGCGGGAGGAAGAGCCTCACTCCTACCTCAGCTCTTGGCCTGCGCCCCTCCTCAGGACGTGGCCAATCGGCTGCATAAATACACTTGAGCATTTTGCAATTTGTGAACTGTGCACTTTTTGAGCTTGTTCATAAAACCCAGGAACAGGGCGGGGGCAGACCCAGGCCCTGGGGGGTGCACACCTCTGGCCAGCCACCCAGCACTGGGCAGCCAACGAGGACTGTCTGGGGGAGCTGCTGCCTCTGTGGGCTTGGTGGGGTAGTGTTTATCTGCTTGGAGAGGAGAGGCTGGAGCTTGGATCTGCCCCAAGAGGAGACCACCACCCTGCAGAGGTCACTGAGGACGTGGCATCTGGTCAGAACACAAAGTGAGTGAGTGAGAATGTGAGAGAATGAATGAGTGAATAAATCAGTGAGTGAATGAGTGAGTGAGTGAATGAGCGAGTGAATAAGTGAATGAGTAACTGTGAGTGAATGAGTGAGTTAATGAATGAGTGAATGAGTGAAGGAATGAGTGAGTAAGGAAAGAGTGAGTGAGTGAATGAGTGAGTGAAAGAATCAATGAGCGAATGAGTGAGTGAAAGAATGAGTGAAGGAGTAAGTGAATGAATGAGTGACTGAGTGGGTGACTGAGTGACGAGTGAAGGAGTGAGTGAATAAGTGAAAGAATGAATGAGTGAATGAGTGAGTGAGTTAAGGAGTGAATGAGTGAGTGAAAGAATGAATGAGTGAATGAGTGAGTGAGTTAAGGAGTGAGTGAATGAGTGAGTGAGTTAAGGAGGGAGTGAATGAGTGAGTGAGTTAAGGAGGGAGTGAATGAGTGAGTGAAAGAATGAATGAGTGAATGAGTGAGTGAGTTAAGGAGTGAGTGAATGAGTGAGTGAAAGAATGAATGAGTGAATGAGTGAGTTAAGGAGTGAGTGAGTGAGTTAAGGAGTGAGTGAATGAGTGAGTGAAAGAATGAATGAGTGAATGAGTGAGTTAAGGAGTGAGTGAATGAGTGAGTGAGTTAAGGAGTGAGTGAATGAGTGAGTGAAAGAATGAGTGGATGAGTGAGTGAGTTAAGGAGTGAGTGAATGAGCAAGTGAAAGAATGAATGAGTGAGTGACTGAGTGAAGGAGTGAATAAGTGATAGAATGAATGAGTGAATTAATGAGTGAGTGAGTGAGTGAAGGAGTGAGTGCATGAGTGACTGGATGAATGTGTGAGGGAGGGAGTCAGCGGGGAATGGGGGCAGCCCGGGCATCCAGGGCTCCTCGCAGCCCAAGTGCGGGCCTGACACAGGAGGGCTGCCCCTGGTGAAGGCAGTGTCCTGGGGGGGGCTCCATCTCTGCGCAGCTCCTAGACACACCGTCCCCGGCCGAGCTTGGGGCGTGCACACTCCTGAGAGCATCTGCAGGCAAGCGGGCGGTCGACAACCCCACGGAGGGTGCGGGTCACTCTGAAGAGGGTGGACTGGGCCCTGGAAGCTCATCTCTCTTTGTCCTCTCTGACCACCCCCCTTCCCGGAGCCTCCATGTTCCCAATGCCCAGCGCATGCTCCTTGGAGGGCTCCAGGGAGTCCGCAGTGCCCCAGGACACACTGGCCTTAGGCTGGGCCCTGCCTCGGCCACATAGCAGCGCCAGGAGAATGGGCAGCACTGGCCCCGCATCCCAGGAGCGGGCAGAGGGATCTGGAGGAGCCCAGGCTGAGCCAGGCGGGGCTGGAGAGCCCACTGCCCAGATGGGGCCAGCGCAGGGTGGGGGAAGGACAGGGAGGGCTGCGGTTGGCCCTGGCTGGGTCTACAGCCCATACAGGAAGGCCTGGGAGTGTCTGGAGCCCCTGACGCCCTATGGTGGGGCAGGCATGTGGGAAGCCGCGACCAGAGGGGAGGCAGGGATGTGGTGGTGATGTGGTGGGCACTGGCTACCTGGGGACTTTCTGGGGCTCAAGGTCCTGCCTGGGGCTCCCATGGCCTCAGGTGGCCCCAGTGCCCCTTTGGGCCAGAAAGGGCCTCGGGGACCTGTGCACCCTGGTGTGGTGTGGAGTGGCCAGGGAGCTGGTGGGAGGTTTGCCGTCAGCAAGGTGGACGTAGAGGCCTCATGCTCCTGTTTGGGTGGGCGCTCTTCCCAGCCCTCCCAGACTTCAGCACCTCCCACCTCCCACTGCTTCCGTTTCAGCCGCCCACGGGTGGGGTCTGGGGAACCCACCTTCCATTCTCAGGGGTGCAGCGGCCACAAGGTGGCAGCACAGTCAGCCCCGGCGCCAGCAGGCTCAGGCCCCGCAGAGACTGGGTGCCGGGTCCTAAGTCTCAGCCCACGCCCCTCAAGGCCAGCCCCGTCCCCGCACCAGAGTTTTTGACCCAAAGCCAGGCGGTGAGGCCTCGTCTGGGAGTGGCTCTGCCAGGGCTAGGGGCTGGGGTGCCAGTTTGGCATTGGGTACTCCCCAGCTGCCCACCCACCCTGGCCCAGCCGTGGGCTCACAGACACCTGGGCAGCCGGGCTGACCTCAGAGCCTGACTTCTGGGGTGAGCAGGTGGGGCTGGGGGACTCTCCAGCCTAGGCCTGTGTCCCCTTGGCAGCCGGGTGGGAAGCACAGCCGCCCTCCCCACCCTGAGAGGAAGAGGCGGGTGGGGTAGGTGGCTGTGAGAGCCTCCCGCTCCAGCGCTCAGCTGACACCTGACCTCACAGCCGAGGGGCACCCTAACCCACACTGCTGTGCCCACCCGGGGAGGATCAGGTATCCTGGAAATCCTCCTCTTCCTCTCAGGGTGGGGTGGGTGCTGCTGACTAATCCTCCACCCCCTGGGGTGAGCTCGGCCCATGGCCTCCTGGAACGTAACCAGATAGCAGCCCTGGGAGGGAGCAGCCATCTCCTGCCCCTGCCAGGGTCACCACAGCCCCTGGCCTGGTTATGCAAGGCACCATTCCGGAAAGAGCCACAGTGCTGGGCGTGGCCCCAAACACCTGGGCTTCGGCCACCCTGCCCCTGCTCCCTACTCCTCCTGGACATGAGTGGGAAGAGGCCAGGGCTGGCCCGGGAGGCCCCTGCCCAACCCCCATGTCCCCGTGCCAGGAGGCCACCTGGAGTCTGGCCTTGGCAGAGGCTGGAGGCTCACGATTCTGGGCCAGGCCTCCAGGAGCCAAAATTTCCCCCAGGCTGATGGAGAAGGGTGTCCTGCCATGTGCTTGGGGGCCTGTGGGGCCAGTTTCTGCCCAGATGAGGGGACCTGGGAGGCTTCTGGCCATGGGGAGCAAGACAGACAGAGACACAGGGCTTGGGGGTCTGTGGCTGTGGAGGGTGGGCTATGCCCTCAGGGGTCTGTGGCCGCAGAGGGCGGGCTGTGCCCCTGGGGGTCTGTGGCTGTGGAAGGCGGCTGTGCCCCCGGGGGTCTGTGGCCATGGAGGGTGGGCTGTGCCCTTGGGGGTTTCTTAGCTTTCTCCTAGCTCTCCCACTGTAGCTATATCCAGGGCTCCTGGGGACCCAGAAGCCCCACCCAGGCCCCAACACACCGGAGGAGGCAGTTGGGGCTGAACTAGGGCTGGGAGCTGGCCCCACGGTCGGCCGCATCCTCGGGTGTGCGCAGGCAGCAGCTCTGAGCTCCCAGGCAGCTGGATGACTTCTGGGAGCAACTGGAGATCCAGGACACCTGCTTGGCCCAGGCACAGAGATGCCACCGCTGCGGCGGGGATACCACCTGAAGTTCTGGGGGCAGAGACCTGAGGATGATTTTGAGGATGCTGGACCAGTGGGGGAAGCAGGGCAGCTGCCCGGGGCTGGACACTCACCCTGGGCACAGCTCCTGCCGGGTGCTGGACACATATCCACCCCCAGGTATGCCTGTGGCCAGGACGGGCACCGACCGTGTGCTTGAATGTCCGTAGGCAGGACCTGGAATGAGATTGGCCCAGGGACACCCTCATGGGGACAAAAGACTGTAGGAGAGATGACCTCCTATGCAGAGAACCCAACTGAACCCATGGGTTTCGACAGGACAGCCCTGCAGAGCCCCGGCCGGAGCTGCCCCATGTCAGTGCCATTCTTCCACCCTCGAACCCCACCGGAAAACTACAAATACCACGTCTCCGGCTGTGTTGAAGCTGCGTGGCAAATGCCCACATCTCCAGCAGCGGCCGGAGGGGTGCAAAGGACTGGGAGAGGGAAGTGGCATCACACACGGGCACGGCTCCCCCAGGCCCATGGCAGCCGGCGAGAGCTTCGGAGGAGGTTGGCAAACTTGGTGTGGAATCTACCCTGGCTGAAAAGGGCCTCACATATCCAGGTGGATTTTGAAAGGGATGAGCAAGCGGTGCAGTGCCCTGCCGGCCAGGGGAGCGTCCTGCAATCACCACAGGGAAAGTGCCCACCCCCCAGAGCCTGGTGGCCTCGGGCAGGCAGCCGCGCTGTGTGGACCGCCCCATGCAGGCTGGAGGGAGCCACCGAGGGTCCGGCGAGTTGGCCGAGCTGTGGGGCCTCACCCTGTAGCCGGACTCAGGGCTGCCGGCTCGTGAGCAGCTGCCGGGAGCCCTGCAGGGTCTGGGTGCTGAGAGCTCACGGCCCAGAGCCCAGGGATGGAGCCCGGCCCTCACGGTGAGCAGAGTGGACGAGATGAACTGGTCGAAGGCATCACACACTGGAGCCGTGGGGAAAATAAAGCAGAAAAGAATTGAAGATGTTGGAGCTGGAACTGTATGTGTGGTGACCAGAGCCTGCGGGGGCCCGGGGGTAGGTGTGCGGCCCGACGTGAGTGCAGGGCCGGCGGTGGGTGCAGGGCCCGGGGGTGGGTGCGTGGCCCGACGTGAGTGCAGGGCCGGCGGTGGGTGCAGGGCCCGGGGGTGGGTGCGGGGCCCGACGTGGGTACAGGGCCGGGGGTGGGTGCAGGGCCCGGGGGTGGGTGCGCGGCCCGACGTGGGTGCAGGGCCTGGGGGTGGGTATGTGGCCCAGCGGTGGTGGGACAGAGAACTCCACTGGGCGCAGGGCTGAAAGGAAGCCCCTGGCCAGGGTGGCTGAACAAGGTGGGCCAGGAGAGGCGGCTGGAGGGGCGGCCGGGCCAGGACGAGTGAGTGCAAGGGGCTTTGGAGGTCCCAGTCCACCTGGAAGTTGGCCTGGAATCCGGCTATTTCTCGCCCTCCCTGGGGCCTTCTCAGCACTCATAAAAGCCGCCCGGAGGCCACACCCAGGCTGCTGTATTTTTACAGAACAGGATAAAAAGGATGAAACGTCAGAGTGACTGTGAGAACGCACGTGTGTCCCGGGCCCTGGAGAAAGACACTTTTCTGACCGAGGTCTGGGAGGAGTAGACGCAGCCCGGGGACATGGTGAACAGCAAGCACGGGTAAGAAAGAAGGCGACGGCGGCAGGACAGCGCAGCTGGGAGGTCCGGACAGGGCCCGGCGGGAAGGACGGATGCGCCTGGGCTGTGCTGGAGGCTCATTCCCCCATGGTGGGGTTGGGGGCTTCTCCTCCGACCTTCCTAACCAGAGGGAGCCCAGCCCTGATGCACCATCCCTGCCGGCCCCAGGGGTCAGGACCTGCTCACTCAGCACCCACCCTGGGGCTCAGAGGCCGAGCAGGGGCTGCCTGGGCCAGGGTCCCTAAGCTAAGGTCCATAGCTGATGGCTCTGAAGCTCCCACCCTCTGCAAAAGGATGGTTTGGAATTCAGTGAAAACCGAGAATCTACATCCGGCCAGGAGTGGCCCTGGAAGGCCGGACCCAGCTCACAGGGTCCAGGAAGAAGCCCCTGGGGGCAGGGAGGTCACCAGGCCACGCATCCTGGTGGCAGGATGTGCCTCAGGTCCCCAGAGCCAAAAGGTGCTGTGGCCTTGCTGCTGGCACCCCACCCCCTGCCGTGGACACCTGCACCTGTGCCTGGTCCAGGAAGTCACTGGCAGCTCCAGCAAGACCAGCCTGCCCTCCCGGGGTGTCCCCGCTCTCCCCAGGGCCACGTCCTCTCCCGGGGTGTCCCAGCTCTCCCCAGGGCCACGTCCTCTCCCCGGGTGTCCCAGCTATCCACAAAGACCAGCCTGCCCTCCCGGGGTGTCCCTGCTCTCCCCGGGGCCCCGTCCCCTCCCCGGGTGTCCCAGCTATCCACAAAGACCAGCCTGCCCTCCCGGGGTGTCCCTGCTCTCCCCGGGGCCCCGTCCCCTCCCCGGGTGTCCCAGCTATCCACAAAGACCAGCCTTCCCTCCCGGGGTGTCCCAGCTCTCCCCAGGGCCACATCCTCTCCCGGGGTGTCCCAGCTCTCCCCAGGGCCACGTCCCCTCCCGGGGTGTCCCAGCTATCCACAAAGACCAGCCTTCCCTCCCGGGGTGTCCCAGCTCTCCCCAGGGCCACGTCCTCTCCCGGGGTGTCCCAGCTCTCCCCAGGGCCACGTCCTCTCCCGGGGTGTCCCAGCTCTCCCCAGGGCCACGTCCTCTCCCGGGGTGTCCCAGCTCTCCCCGGGGCCCCGTCCCCTCCCGGGGTGTCCCAGCTATCCACAAAGACCAGCCTTCCCTCCCGGGGTGTCCCAGCTCTACCCAGGGCCACGTCCTCTCCCGGGGTGTCTCAGCTCTCCCGGGGGCCGCATCCTCTCCCGGGGTGTCCCAGCTCTCCCCAGGGCCACGTCCTCTCCCGGGGTGTCCCAGCTATCCACAAAGACCAGCCTTCCCTCCCGGGGTGTCCCAGCTCTCCCCAGGGCCACGTCCTCTCCCGGGGTGTCCCAGCTCTCCCCGGGGCCACGTCCTCTCCCAGGGTGTCCCAGCTGTTCCCGGGGCCACGTCCCCTCCCGGGGTGTCCCAGCTCTCCCCAGGGCCACGTCCTCTCCCGGGGTGTCCCAGCTCTCCCCAGGGCCACATCCTCTCCCGGGGTGTCCCAGCTCTCCCCAGGGCCACGTCCTCTCCCGGGGTGTCCCAGCTGTTCCCAGGGCCACGTCCCCTCCTCTACTTGGGTCTCCACAGCAGCACGGGCTGGGCTGGCTTTGCAGGCTCTGCCTCTGGAGCATCGTGGACGGAGGCTCCTGTTTGCCTACACGTGTGCCGCGTGGACAGAGCTGCCAGGCCCTGGGCGGATGTAGGGACGTGTATACACAGGGTGGGTCAGAAATGCCTCCTTCAGCCCTGCTCGGCACCAGGCCTGGGGCTTGGCCTTCCCCTGGAAGCAGAGGGTGGGGCTGCTCAGCCGGGCAGAGGCTCCTCTACCCAGAGGCTCAGCTACTTCAGGGCAGGGCCCCTGAGGACCCCAGGCCGGTCCCACCGTCCTCCTGGGTGACAAAGGGTCAGTGCTGAGCAGCCTAGCTCTGAGAAAGGGCCTGGCGGCAGCTCTCAGCCACACTCTGCCGAGGCTTCAGGCTGGCCGTGGGCGAGGCTGCCCCTCCATGTCCCCAAGGCTGGGCAGAGCTGGGCTCGCAGCATTGGTCTGACTGCCGACCCCACCACACACAAGTCCTCACTGTGCCCCTTGAGGCTTTCTGACCACCCTGAGCTCTGAATGGGGTCATAGGTCAGAGTTCAGAGTTCATGACCACGGTCCTCGAGGAGCCCTAACCCTGTACCCCACGGGAGTGTGGGGGCGTTCCTCTGCTCAGACCGCACAGGCTTCTGGGACGTCGCCCGCATCCCAGACGTGGGGCAGGAGGGGCCCTGGTGAGGCTGAGTGCAGACAGGGCAGCCGGGCTGGGAGGTCAGGGGGCAGGGATCATGCCTGGGCCTGTGTCGCGTGAGGGTCGGACCTGCAGTGGGGCTGCCCCTCTGCCCCTCCACCTGCCCCATCTTGGTGCCTGAGCCAGGACCCTGCAGGGTCCCTTGGGCTGGGCCTGGGCCTCCCTCTCCCAGGTCCTGCAGGGGCCCAGGGGCCGGGTGGGCCAGGAGCCTGTGGGGCTTGGGCGTGGGTGCTAACTTTGGTACCAGGTACCTCACGCAGCACCCAGCAGACGGGGAAGGTGGCCCCAGCCACATGAGACCACATCGACCCCTCTGCCAACCCCGCAGGCGCTTGGCAGAGTCAACATTGGGGTTCCTGGACGGAAGGGAGGGCCTGTTTGCTGCTGACACTTGGCAATCTCTGGCGGGGAACCAGGACACCGCGGGCCCCGATCCTGTTTGCTCTAACTCCTGTTGTCTTAATCCTGAGCAAATGCGGTCAAGGGGCCTGCCTCAGCCTCGGTCTCGGCCTCTGTCCACGCCTGCCTGCATCCTCGCCTGCCTGCCACGCTGAGGCCACGCCTGCCTGCCACTGTGAGCCACCCCAAGACCCTGGCCCTGCATGGTGGTGCCACTTCCCTGGGAGGCTCTCAGGGCAGGAGAGGCACTAGGCACCCACAGTGCTGGGCCAGGACACCCCTGCGCCCCATGGCACAATAGCCCCTTAGCCCCTGTTGCCTGCTCAGGCTGGCTCTGCCTAGACAGAGTCGTGTCCCCGTCCTCCCACACGTGTTCCCTCCATGTCTCCCTCTTCCCTTTCGCCCGCCTTCCCTACTGCACCCCTCTCTCCCAGCCCCACTGGGCTCCTGCAGGGCCAGGAGGGGACCCGCTCCCGCAGCATCGAGCCTCTGGGAAAAGTCCTCCTTTGCTGTGGCCCTGAACACACAGGTGGGGTGAACGAGGGGAACAGAGGCCCTGAACTCACAGGTGGGGTGAACGAGGGGAACAGAGACCCCTCCACGCCCTTTCCCCGGGTTCCCGGGCTTGCATTTTGTGCCGGGGCATTGCGATTTGCTCTCCGTATCTACGTATTTTTTCTGAACCTCGTGAGTTTGAGAAGCGTGCCCCTTCACCCTTATATACGCATGCATGTCTCCGAGAAACAGCAGGAGCCACACCCACATGGGCGGGTGTCACGACTTCACCGCCCAGAGGCAGCCCCCGGGGTCCCAGCCACACCCACCGTGGCTCTCATCCTTCCCACCCCCAGGTTTGCTGCAGGACTGCTGGTCCCACCGCTGCCTGCTCTTCAGTCTCTGTGTGTCTGGAATCTGTCCTCAGCTTTTCTGGTTCTTGACCGTGGCTTTTTGAGGAGGGCAGGTGGCGTATGCTGTGTGGCACCCCCAAGCCTGTCTGAGGTTTGCTGCTGCTCCGGAGGGCTGGACTCTGGCAGGGACACTGCAGGGAAGCTGTGTGTATCCAGAGGATGTGACGTCAGCTGCACCAGCACTGGGACGCCAACCGTCATCACTGGGTTCAGGGGTGCTGGCAGGTCTCTCCACTGTAAAGTCAGCATCTCCTCCCTTGGAGCTGATGAGGGTCCCGTGGGAAAAGGCTGGAGAGCACGTGGTCATCCTGTTCCTCACTTGCTGTGGTGCCTCCACCAGTGTTAAAATCTATCAATGACTAATTCCTTCTGCTTTTCTTAGTCTTTCTCTCTAAAAACTGGGAGAGCTCTGGGCGTTCAAGGGAATCTCTGTCAAAACATCAGCTGAACATGAGCTAAAGGAACACAGACTTCATGATCACACGTGACAAGAAACAGTCTTGGCCAGCTGGGTGCAGTGGCTCATGTCTGTAATCCCAGCACTGCGGGAGGCCGAGGCAGGCAGATCACGAGGTCAGCAGTTGGAGACCAGTCTGATCGACACAGCGAAATCCCATCTCTACTAAAACTACAAAAATTAGCCAGGGGCGGTGGCACATGCCTGTAATCCCAGCTACTTGGGAGACTGAGGCAGGAGAATCTCCTGAACCCAGAAGGCAGAGGTTGCAGTGAGCCGCGATTGTGCCCCTGCACTCCAGCCTGGGCAGGCGACAGAGTGAGACTCCATCTCAAAAATAAAATAAAGTCAATCTATGTCACTGAACACACAAGGTATAAAGATGTAATTTATGACATCGATGGCAGGGAGGGAATGGAGCTGCGTAGAAGGAGGGCTTTGTGTGCAATTAGTTATGCTGGTATCAATTCAAACTAGACTGTTACAACTTTAGGGTGTTATATGTAATCTCCAGGGTGACCTCAAATAAAATGCTACGGGATATACACAAAAGAAGGCAGCGATGGAGACAGTGAGCAGCATAAAAATTAGAAGACAAACAACCACAGGAGGCCGGCGCGGCGGCTCACGCCTGTCATCCCAGCACTTTGGGAGGCCAAGGTGGGTGGATCACCTGGGGTCAGGAGTTCAGGACCAGCCTGACCAACATGGAGAAACCCTGTCTCTACTAAAAATACAAAATTAGCCAGGCGTGGTGGCTCATGCCTGTAATCCCGGCTACTTGGGGAGCTGAGGCAGGAGAATTGCTCAAACCTGGGAGGTGGAGGTTGCAGTGAGCCGATATCACGCCACTGCACAATCATATATATATATATATATATATATGATTACATATGAAGAACTATGTGATTATTTATGATTATATATAGGAATAACTGTGACTATATCTCCAATTCTTTTCTAGTTCAGTATTTATATGGGAACAGACTGAGGCTTCAGATCCTTACAGGGTCTCCCACTCACATGGAAAAAGCTATTTAATGCAAATAATAATCAGAAGAGAGCTAGGGTGGCTATACTGTAAGATAAAGCCATTTATATTTTTAAAAGTTTGCAAGGCTGGACATGGTGGCTCATGCCTGTGATAATCCAAGCACTTGGGGATGGTGAGGCAGGTGGATCATCTGAGGTCAGGAGTTCGAGACCAGCCTGGCCAACATGGTGAAATCCTGTCTCTACTAAAAATACAAAAATTAGCCAGTTGTAGTGTGGGCACCTGTAATCCCATCTACTCAGGAGGCTGAAGTGGGGAGAATTGCTTGAACCCAGGAGGAGGACTGCTGCACTCCAGCCTGGGTGACAGGAGTGAAACTCAGTCTCAAAAAAAAAAAAGTTTACAACAGACAAAGAAAGACATTATATATCAATAAAAGAGGCAATTTCAGCACTTTAGGAGATTGAGGTGGGCAGATCACCTGAGGTTGGGAGTTCAAGATCAGCCTGGCCAACATGGTGAAACCCCATCTCTAGAAAATACGAAAATTAGTCAGGTGTGGTGGTGCACACCCGCAATCCCAGCTATTCAGGAGGCTGAGGCAGGAGAATTGCATGAACCCAGGAGGCAGAGGTTGCAGTGAGCCAAGATTGTGCCACTGAATTCCAGCCTGGGCAACAGAGTGAGACTCTGTCTCAAAAAAAGGTCAATTCAACAAGAAGATATAACAATTATAAACATATATGAACCAAACAACAGATCCTCCAAATATCTGAAGCAAACACTGACGGAATTGAGAGAGAAATAAATAGTTCTATAACAATAGCTGAAGACTTCAGTACCACACTTTCAATAATCAATACAACAACCAGACAGATCAATATGGAAACAGAGGCCTTGAACAACACTACAGGCCAATTAGACATAGTGTACATGCCCAGAACCTTCACCTGCCAATGGCAGAAGATGCATTTTTTTTCCAAGTACACATGAAATATTCTCCAGGATAAACTATATGACAGGATCCGGGAAAAGTCTAAATAAATTTTATTGGAATCACACAAAGTAGTAAACGAAGGAATCAAGCTAAAAATCAATACTAGAAGGAAAACTAAAATTTACAAACATGAGGACATTGAAGATCACACCCTTAAATAACAAACTGGTCAAGAAGAAATCGCCAAAGACATCAGGCATTTGAGTCCAGCCTGGCCAATATCGTAAAACCCTGTCTCCACTAAAAATGCAATGCCCAGCCTCATAAACTTTTTTTTTTTTTTTGAGACAGAGTCTCGCTCTTGTTACCCAGGCTGGAGTGCAATGGTGTGATCTCGGCTCACCGCAACGTCCGCCTCCTGGGTTCAGGCAATTCTCCTGCCTCAGCCTCCTGAGAGGCTGGGATTACAGGCGTGCACCACCATGTCCAGCTAATTTTTTGTATTTTTAGTAGAGACGGGGTTTCACCATGTTGACCAGGATGGTCTCGATCTCTTGACCTCATGATCCACCCGCCTCGGCCTCCCAAAGTGCTGGGATTACAGGTGTGAGCCACTGCGCCCGGCCAAACTTTTAAAAATATAAATGGTTTTGTCTTACAGCCACCCCAGCTCTTCTGATTATGATTTGCATTATCTTTTTCCATCCTTTCACTTTCAACGTATTTGTATCTTTAGTTCTAAAGTAAGTCTCTTGTGGATCCCATATGGTTAAATTGATATGATAAAATCAATTTAAGAATTGATTTTAACCAATCTCTGCATTTTAAGTGGACAGTCTCTGTCTATTTGCATTTAAGTAGAGATGGGTTTGCATTAAAGCCTGAATGAAAACAAAACCGCAACATATCCAAACTTATGCCACACAAAGGTAGAAATGAGAGGGAAATGTATAACTAGAAAAAAACAAATCAAAACAGAAGAAATGTCTTAAATCAATAACCTAATCATACACCTTAAGGAACCTAAAAAAGGAAAGAAAACTAAACCCAAAGCTAGCAAAAGGGAGGGCACAAGAAAGGTTACAGCAAACATGAATAAAATAAAAATTTTTTAAAAATAATAGAAAAAAAGGCCTTCAGTGAAACCAAAAGTTGGTTCTTTAAAAAGATCAGCCAAGCTGACAAACCTTTAGCTAGACTGGGCAAGAAAAAAGAGAAGATTCAAGTTATAGAAATCAGAAATGAAAGGGTTATTACCTCGAGTTTTACAGGAACAGAAACTCTCATGAGAGAATACTAGGAACAATTACCTGCCAACAAATTGGATGACTTAGAAGAGTCACATTCCTCAAAAGCGCTCTCGTTAGCAAAACTGCCTCATGAAGAAACAGACAAACTGAGTAGACGCAGAAAAGAAGATGAAGTCAGTAATCAAAACCCTCTCAACAAAGAAGTCACAGGACCTGATGGCTTTGCTGGTTAATTCTAACAAACATTAAAGGAGAATTAACACTGACATGTATCAAATTCTTCCAAAAGATTTAAAAAAAGGGCCGGGCGTGGTGGCTCACACCTGTAGTCCCAGCATTTTGGGAGGCCAAGGTGGGTGGATCACGAGGTCAAGAGATTGAGACCATCCTGGTCAACATGGTGAAACCCCGTCTCTACTAAAAATACAAAAATTAGCTGGGCATGGTGGCGCATGCCTGTAATCCCAGCTACTCAGGAGGCTGAGGCAGGAGAATTGCCTGAACCCAGCAGGCGAAGGTTGCAGTGAGCTGAGATCGCGCCATTGCACTCCAGCCTGGGTAACAACAGCGAAACTCCATCTAAAAATAATAATAAAAAAATAAAAATAAAAATAAATAAAAAAAGGTGGGGGGGGACACTTCTGTATTAGTCCCTTTTCATACTGCCATGAAGATATACCCAAGAATGGGTAATGTATAAAGAAAAAGAAGTTTAATGAACTCACAATTCCATATGGCTGGGGAGGCCTCACACTCATGGCAGAAGGTAAAGGAGGAGGAAAGGCACATCCTACATGGCGGCAGGAGGAGGAAAGGCACATCCTACATGGCGGCAGGAGGAGGAAAGGCACATCCTACATGGTGGCAGGCAAGAGAGTGTGTGTAGGGAAATGCACTTTGTAAAACCACCAGCTCTCTTGAGACTTACTGACTCTCACAAGAACGGCACCCGTATCAACTTCCTAACTCATTCTGTGAGGCTGGCATGACACGGAGACCAAAGACCCAAGCAGACAGAGACCAATATCCCTTAAAAATATTGATGAAAAAATCCTCCATGAAGTAGCAAACTGAATTCAGCAGCTTTTAAAACCCATCATACACCACGATCAAATGGGTTTCACTCCTGGGCTGCAAGGGCGGGTCAAGATATGAAAATCAACCATTGAAATATGCCATATTAATAAAGCGAAGGGGGGGAACATCCACGATCATTTCAGTTGATGCAGAAAAGGCGTGTGTAAAAATTCAACATAATTTCATGGTTAAAAATAAAACAAACAAAACACAACCGCTAGAAATCAGAGGGAAGTATTTCAACATGACAAAGGCCATATGTGAGAAGCCGCAGCCAACCTCATCTTGAGTGATGAAAGACTGAAAACGACGCTTCCTCTAAGATGGGGAGCAAGACAACAAGACTTGTATTCACCATTCTATTCAGCATAGTGTTAGAAGTTCTCGCCAAAGCAATAAGGCAAGAAAGAGAAAGAAAAGAAACTCAGAGTGGATGGGAAGATGTCACAGGCCTCTGCTCACAGATGGAGTGATATTATATATAGAAATCCCCGAGTTCCACCCCAAAACTACTCAAGCTAACAAGCATTCAGCACCTGCTGTACACTGGCCATGAATAATGGGAAAAGGATGTTAAGGAAACAATTCTGTTTACATAGCATCGAAAATAAGAAAATGCTTAGGAAATAAATTTAACCGAAGATGCAGAACATTTCTACACCAAAGCTACACAACATTGCCGAAAAAATATTGAATTACAGCCGGGTGTGGTGGCTCAAGCCTGTAATCCCAGCACTTTGGGAGGCCAAGGCCAGTGGATCACGGGGTCAAGAGATTGAGACCATCCTGGTCAACATGGTGAAACCCCGTCTCTACTAAAGATAAAAAAAATTAGCTGGGCAGGGTGGTGTGTGCCTGTAATCCCAGCTACTCAGGAGGCTGAGGCAGGAGAATTGCCTGAACCCAGGAGGCGGAGGCTGCAGTGAGCCGAGATTGTGCCATTGCACTCCAGCCTGGGTAATAAGAGCGAAACTCCGTCTCAAAAAAAAAAATTGCAAGACATAAAGGGGAAAGACATCCTGTGTTCATGGACTTGAAGACAATATTGATAAGGCAGCAACACTACTCAAAGGTAGTATAGATTCCGTGCAACCCTTGTCAACATGCTGATGGTACTTTTGTAGAAATAGAAAAATTCATGTGAAACTTTGTAAACATCTCAATGGACCCTGAATAGCCAAAACAGGCTTAGAAAAGAATAAAAGCGGAGGACTCATACTTCTTTTTTTTGTGTTGTCCAGGCTGGAGTGCAGTGGCCCAATCTTGGCTCACCACCATCTCCACCTCCTGGGTTCAAGTGATTCTCCTGCCTCAGACTCCCAAGTAGCTGGGACTACAGGCGCACACCACCATCCCTGGCTATGTTGTGTATTTTTAGTAGAGATGGGGTTTTACGATGTTGGCCAGGCTGGTCTCAAACTCCTGACTTTGTGATTCACCCACCTAGACCTCCCAAAGTGCTGGGATTACAGGTGTGAGCCGCCACGCCCGGCCCATACTTCTTATTTTTGAAATGCATTACAATGCCACAGTAATCCAGTTGATGTGGTACTGGCATAAGGACAGATATATGGACCAATATTCTCTCTTATTAAGAGTTTCGCTCTTATTACCCAGGCTGGAGTGCAATGGCGCGATCTCGGCTCACCGCAACCTCTGCCTCCTGGGTTCAGGCAATTCTCCTGCCTCAGCCTCCTGAGAGCCAGAAAAGGATTTCTTTTCCTTCCTTCTTTTGGAGACGGACTTTCGATCCATCACCCAGGCTGGAGTGCAGTGGCGCAATCTCTGTTCACTGCAACCTCCATCCCCTGGGCTCAAGCGATTCTCAGCCTCTGAGTAGTTGGGCCCACAGACCTCCGCGATTGCGCCCACCTGATTTTTTTGTATTTTAGTAGAGGTGGGATTTCACCAGGTTGCCCAGTGTGGTCTCAAACTCCTGAGCTCAGGCGAGCCGTCGGCCTTGGCCTCCCGAAGTGCTGGGATTACAGGCGTGAGCCACCGCACCCGGCCAGGTCAATTAATTTTCAGCTTGTGTGCCAAGACCACTTAATGGAGAAAGGGTGGTCTTTTTGGCAGATGGCTCTGGGAAAACTGTATATCCACATGCAAAAGAGTGCAACCGAACACTTACCTTAAAACAATTTTAAAAAATCCTCGAAATAGATCAGACACGTAAACATAGGAGCTAAAATTGTGAAACCCTTAAAAGAAAACATGGGAGAAAATCTTTATGACACTGAATTTGGCGATGATTCAACAGACAAATAAGACTTCGTCAAAATTAAAGCCCTTTG
Source organism: Callithrix jacchus (assembly GCF_049354715.1). NCBI lineage: Eukaryota > Metazoa > Chordata > Mammalia > Primates > Cebidae > Callithrix > Callithrix jacchus. Next base: position 130,691,620 of record NC_133511.1, on the reverse strand, counting down.
TGCGTCAGAAGAGAGTGGAAAGGCAGGCACAGGAGAAGACGCTTGCTGGTAATACGTGCGATAAAGAATTAGTACTGGAACATATAAAGAGCCCCTAAAAGGGGTTCAAACCCCAAGAAATGCAACCGAAGAATCAGCAAGGGAATGAATGGATGTTTCTCTTTTTTCTTTGAGACGGAGGAGTCTCTCTCGTTTTGTCCCCCAGGATGGAGTGCAGTGGCATGATCTTGGCTCACTGCAAACTCTGCCTCCTAGTTTCAAGAGATTCTCATGCCTCAGCCTCCCAAGTAGCTGGGATTACAGGTGTGCACCACCACACCTGGCTAATTTTTGTACTTTTTTTGTTTTTGAGATGAAGTTTCGCTCTTGTTACGCAGGCTGGAGTGCAATGGCGCGATCTTGGCTCGCCACAACCTCCACCTCCTGGGTTCAGGCAATTCTCCTGCCTCAGCCTCCTGAGGCACGTGCCACCATGCCCAGCTAATTTTTTGTATTTTTAGTAGAGATGGGGTTTCACCATGTTGACCAGGATGGTCTCAATCTCTTGACCTCATGATCCACCCACCTCGGCCTCCCAAAGTGCTGGGATTACAGGCGTGAGCCACTACACCTGCCCTGAATGGACATTTTTCCAAAGGAAATATAGGAATGTGCACATGCAAAGACTCTGGATACCACTAATTATTAGGGAAATGCAAATCCAGACCACAATGAAATATCACGTGGCGATGGATTTTTAAAAAGGAAGACAGGAAGTGTTGGTGAAGATATAGAGAAATTGGAAGCGTACACGGCTGGTGGGGATGTAAAACAGCACAGCCTCTGTGGAACGGTCCAGCAGCTCCTCGGAAAGCCAAGGACGGACTCACCAGGCCAGCCAGCGGTTCCGCCCAGAGCCAGAGGGACCCCCACCCAAGGAACTGAAAACAGGGGCTCGGACTCCTGGGCACATCGCAATGTGCATCGCAGCCTCACTCACAAAGCCAAAAGGCAAAAGCAACCTGAGGGTCCATCCACCGGTGAATGGACAACCCCATGGGGCCTGTGCACACGGTGGGACTTGACTCCGCGTCAGAAGAGCAAGGAGATCCGGACACAGGCAGCAACGCGGATGGACCCTGAGGTCACCGTGCTCCGTGAAACGAGCCGGTCACGTTGGAACGGGTGTCGTACGCTTGCGGGAATCAGGAGGCCAGAGAGGCCGATGGGAGGACCGGGAGGATTTTATTACAGTGCGCAGCGGCTCGGGGGTTCACGTCCGAAAGACTGAGCTGAACAAAGACACAGTGTGGCTTTTATATATGAAATGCAGGAGCGGAGCAAAGGCAGCTTATTAAAAACCACGTTTTACAACTTAGGCTTACGTATGACTGACGCTGTGGAGTCCAGAGTCGCCGGCGTCCACTAGCTTAGCCTTGCGTGGCCTGCCAGGTCCTTCGCTACGGGGCCTGGATGACTGTAATCCAGACCTGCCGAGACACGTCACAGGAAAAGCAGGAACTCTGAGTTTTCAGCTGCCGAGAATGAGAATATGTGCACCGGCAAACTTATACAACTTGCAAAGCAGGGTACGGTTCCTCGGGGAGGGGGATTCCAGGAAGCCTTACTCACACTACAGGAAAGGAGGAAAATGTGTTTCTCTGCTCTCATCTTCTACCTCAGTATGATTCCATTTATACACGGCTCCCTAGGGGACAAAACTTGGCGAGCGAGATGAGGCTGGTGGATGCGTGGGGCTTGGGGAGGGGAGGGGAGCTGGTGTTCCGTGGGGACAGTTTCAGTTCAGGACAACAGTGTGAGTGGACCTAACGCTCCTACATTCACCTAAAGACGGCAAAACGGGCGCTGCGGGAGGCTGAGGCGGGAGGATCGCTTGAGGCTGGGAGCTCATGGTGGCCTGGGCCACGCTGAGACTTCGTCTCTACAAAAATGAATCAATCAATCAAGGCGGAAGTGATCAATGTTACGTCATCTACATTTCACCACTATTTTAGAGAAACGACCTGTAGTTCCCCTCCCCCAGGCTCCTGCCCACACCTGACCCTGCCCTCGCCCTGCACCAGCGCAGACACGTCGGTGCGCTCGGACCCTCCAGTGGACTGAGCTCATCCCTGCCCCGGGGTCTCTGCACCTGCTGCTCCCGGGTTGGCAGCTCAGCCGTCATCTCCCCCAGCCCCACCCGGAGGACCATTCCATCCTCTCTCGTTCCTTGGAAGCTGCAGCAAAGGCCACGCCACCGAAGCCTGGAAGGGGCAGAACTCTGTTCTAGTCCTCGTCCAATCGCACCACCCAGGGCAGCGCTGAAACGCAGCTGGGACTCCTCGGAATTGTCAGGAAGGGAGGGGGTGGGGGACAGGCAGAAAAGGCCGTCTGTGCAAAGGCCAGGAGGAAGCAGAGACAGGTGGTGGGGGTCCAGGGTCTTCGAGGAGCTCTGGTCAGCTGGGCTGGTGTCTCTGGAAATGGGGCCTCCTCTGGGGACCCCCACAAGCCACCCAGACTGAGCGCCCTGGCCAGGTGCACACCTGAGCTGAGGAGGAGCCTCCAGACCTCCCTGCTGGCTGAGCCGTGGCCAGAAGGGAGCTCCAGCCTCCTCTGGAGGAAAGCTTTGAAGATGGGCTTTCCTCTTGCCTCAGAAATTCACACGGGGCAGGGGCCATCCTAGAGGAGGGGGTCTCCATGTCTTACAGCCCCCGTGCAGGGCACCCTCCGACAGGGGCAGCTCAGGGCACTGGGACGCACAGGTGAAAGGTGACTCGCCTTTCCCATAGCTTCGCGTCCCACCGGGAGATTCGGCCCCCAGTGGTGCCTGTCGCTGGGTGGACCAGCAGGGTCTAAGGGCCGAAAAGAACCAATGTGTCTCCACCTGCTGCTTCTGGACACCTGGCACTGGCTCTGAGACTCCTGGGCCTTGCTGGACAGCTCCCCACCTGTGCTGGGACAGGGGACGGGGACAGGGGACAGGGGCCTGGCCATCCCAGCACCCAGGAGCAAGCAGCCCATCACCACCCGGGGCCCCAAGGTCTGAGACACCTTCCTGCAGGACCCACCCAGCCCTGAACCCTTCCTTGGTCACACACTGGGCCCCTCGACCCATCAGCAGGCGAGTCCCTGGGAGCGGGTCTTCGGCCTGATGAGACCTCCACCCTAGGATCTGAGGGGCCATGTGCCAGGGAGCAGGAGGCCACCAAGGCCAAGGGTCCAACACAGCCACCACCCCCTGTCCCAGGATGGCCTGGGGCCTGGTGCGGAGCAGACCCAGAGCCCAGCCCTGCTTGTGACCCTCAGGCTGTGCCTGACACCTTACGTGTCCAGTGTGGAGCTGGCAGGCAGCACTCAGTGCCCGGGGCTGATGGAGGCTGGGGCTCAACTCAAACCTGCACCCCTGTGGTGGGGGAGGGTCGGGTTGGGCCACTCGGAAACCCCAGCCCCAGTGACCAAGCCCTCCGGGCATCCCCCAGGGCTGAGAGGCTGGGCTTGGGGCAGCTGGTGACAGCAGACAGTGGCTCTGACCACTGAGGCCTGGACGGCCTCTGGAGGGGTCTGTGGGGTCCCAGGCGGGTCCTCATTCATGGCAGGATCAACCCCTGTCATGTTCGGCTCCGTGTGGCCCAGGAGGCCCCTTTGTCCCCACTGACCCCTGGCCGGAATGATGGACAGTGACCCGCCCAGGGCTGGGCCTGGCTCAGACTCCGTCAGAGCCGCAGGGCAGGTTCCTGGCACGTCCAAGGCGGAGGCTCCCCTGCGCTCCAGGAGTCTGTGCCCGGCCCCCCTTCCCAGCAGGAACCGGCTCTGTCCCTTTCCTTCCTTTATCTCGTGTTTTCTGCGCCTTCAACTGTGAAGAGGAGAGCTCTTCAAACACGCTGAGCAAACAGGCTGGACTCCCGGGGCCGCATCCGGGATGTCTCAAGAGCCTCGGACCTGACGTCCACCTGGGACCCCTGCCCCGGACCCAGCCCAGTCCCCAAGGGGCCCTCTGCCCCAGGAGGTGCCTGGGGGAGGGATGAGGCAGAATCAGGGTCCCCACTGGTTTGGTGTCACTGCGTGCCGCCGGCCACAGGCGGGCAAGGCCCCTGCCTGGGGGCTCTTCCAGGGTGGAAGCGGGGCAGGTGGGGCCTCAGGCACTGAGCTGGGACAGAGCTGCTGCCTGCGGGTCCCAGCTCCGCCACGGAGAAAACGCTTCTCGCTGGTGCAGAGGTGCTCAGCCCGCTTGAGCTGGGTGCGAGGGGGCTGCCCTGCAGTGGGCTGCCAGCCCCCATGAAGGCCGCAGGCACTGGCTGTGGTCAGGGAGGGCCGAGACAGGCAGCAGGGGCCGCAGGGAGACACCAGGAGTGGCCCCAGTCTCTGGGTGGGCATCAGCTTTCGAGCTGGAGCCACAGGCAGGGTCAGGGGAAGCCAGGAGGGCTTGTGGCCAAGGTGAGAGATCTGTGGGGGGCAGTGGGGGCATCTGCAGCAGAAGCCCAGGCAACAGGCACACCCCTCCCCCAGCACGAGGACCACGAGCCAGAGCATCAGGGAGTCCCTGTTTGCCCAGCCTGGCCTGGAGCAGGCAGGAAGGCCGAGGAGAGGGGTCTGGCCGGGGCCTGGGCGCAGTCACAGCCAGGAGCCCAGGGTGGGGTGCCCCCCACCCTCCTGACTGTCCTTAAGGCCACTGGGCAGTCATTGCCTCCCAGCCCTCCTCAGGGCCGCGCTGGCAAGGGACGACCGGGCTGGATAAGAAAGAGCTCGGGGACCCCAGAGACCCTGGAACCTTCAGCTTTGGAGATGATCTCAGTGGGGTGCGGGGAGTTGGCCACCGACCACATGCCGTGGAGTCCCGGAAGAGAGCAGGAGCCAGGGTCTGAGCCATACTGAGATCTGGGAGCCCCCTTCCCCCAGAAGCCTGAGGCGCACCCTGAGACAGATAAACTGCCATGAAGGGAGAAGGCAGGTCCCAGCCTCTGCCATGGCCCTCGCGCTCCTAGGAGCCTCCTGGGGGCCTCAGCCATGAGGGGGGACAGGTGGCAAAATGGGCCAGGTCTGTTCATGTTGCTGTCCGCATCCTCCATCTCCAGAGCGTTCTCATTTCCCAACCTGAAACCCCATCCCCTGAAACACCAGCTCCGAGCCCCTCCGCCAGCCCCTTGCGCCCACCATCCACGCTCCATACCCGCGGGTTTCAGGACCCTGGGGGCTGCACACTCGAGGCCCCTCCTCCTTTGTCCTTTGTGTCCACCTGCCCCCCTCTGCACAGTGTCCTCAGCTTCCTCATGGAGCAGCCTGGGCCAGCCCTTCCTTTGCACAGCTGAACTGTGTTCCACCGCACGGGTCGGCCTCGTGGTGCTGACCAGTCCTCCGTCGGGGGATGCGCAGGCAGCCTTCGCCCTGTCAGAGGTGCTGCTACAGATGTGGGGGTGCAGACCTTCCTTTGTGAGCTGCTTCCAGTGCATCCGGGGACGGACACGGGGTGGAGCTGCTGGTCCCGCACCGGCAGGGCGAGGGGCTCCGGGTCCCCACGTCTCAGCCGATGCTTCTGACTCCTTGTTTCTTGGTCCCCCACATCCTACTGCGCGTGAGGCGGGCCAAAGCCCTGCAGATGAGCTTTTGCCTGGCCCGGAAATCCCACCACTAAGAATTTAACTTCAGAAAGATAAACACAGGGGTGTCGGTGCAGGGTCCCTGCTGCAGTGATGGGGACAGTCGCCAAACAGAACAAGACCTGGAAACCGTCATCTGGTCCCCTAGGGCTGGACGAGGCCACCCCACCCCACCCCATCTGGGGCTTCCCACCTGGGGTCCGCTCCTTGGAGTGTTCAGGATGCTAGCGGCCAGGGAACCAGGGGTGGGAGCATCTCAAGCTCCGGTCACACAGGCAGAAGGTACTACCGCCTGGACAGTGTCCTGTAGGTGACGCCATCTGTGGAGGCTGTTCCTGGTTCCGGTTTACCACGTGGCCCCCAGGAAGCCCACCCGATACCTGGGGTGGTGCTAGGCTTTTGAGGCCTCCACCTGGGCCAGGCTGAGGACCTCGGGCAGGTCCAGGACCCCAGGAGCAGCTCCTTCCTTAACCCTGCCAGGGTTAATGAGGGGTCCTGGAGTGAGGTGGAGGCCAAATGGACACGGGGCTGGTAGCCTGCGGCCTGCCTGGCAGGGCTGGCTTTGGACAAGCACAGCCGACTCCCAGGAGCATGCTCAGGGCACACTCCGGGCCCCAGCTTCCCCTTGAACTTCGACCTTGAAACAGATGAGCCCGGAGCCCTCCCAGGTCTTCGAGGGGCTCTGGTCAGCTGGGCTGGGGTCTCTGGAAATGGGGCCTCCTCCAAGGACCCCCCACAAGCCACCGAGACTGAGCGTCCTGGCCACATGCATGCCTGAGCTGAGCAGGGGTCTCCCAGCCTCCCTGCCGGCTGAGCAGTGGCCAGACAGGAGCTCCAGCCTCGGGGACCCTCCCCAGGCCTCAAGGACCCATGGTGAGCAGCCAGGGGAGCTGCCCAGAGGCTGGGGTTTCCTCCCAGCAGGAGCCAGAGTGGGGCTGAGTGTGAGTCAGGCTGGCTGACCACTGGTTCCACGGACCCTGGGTCCAAGGCCCGCCCTGCCCTCCAGCGGCTTTGCGGCCTAGGACGGGTGCCAGGCGGGCCTGGCCCTTCTCCTCTCCCTTCCGATTCTCAGAAGTTGTTGGGGGCGGGGGCATCTTGGCCTTAGAGCACAGAGCTGCAAATCTTTCCTGCTCCAGGCCTCTTCCCTGCCACAGCCCCTCCCCGAGAGCAAACACACGTGGCTGGTGCAGAGAAGAGCAGGGTGCCCTGCGTGGCCTGGCCTGGCCCAGGGCCAAGGCTCCCTGCTACATAAGCTGGGGCCCCCAGGGGAGCAAGCACCCAGCCAGGCTCCCTCCCTGCCCGTCTGCGCCCCCACCCCCGTTCCAGCCCCGGGATCGGTGCCCGGAACATGTGCTGGGTGCTGGTGTGGGTCCTGGTGGCCCTGCTCGTGAGGCAGGCAGGTAAGGGCCCCCCACTTGGCCCCTCCGGATGCGGTCTTCACATCGGGGGTCTCTGCGGGCTGCTCGCCTGAGGGCTTCTCCTGCAGCATGGACGGGCAGATCCCCCTACACCCCCATGAGTGTCCTGGATGGGACCCTAGGCATCCCCAACACAGGGCTCCTGGGCCCACTGCTCACAGTGTCAGGGAACCCGGGGGCCGGCTTGGATGGGGTGTCAGGAGAAGTTGAAACCCTGACCGAGGAGCAGGGATCCTGGGAGACCACCAAGAGGGTCCTGGCCTTGAGGGTGGGACAGGAATTGTCACTGGGGGTGGGGGCCATGGCTGAGGGTCTCTCTGGGGCCCTGTGAGGCCCTGGCATGAGTGAGCAGGGCTCTGTCCTCCACGACCAGCCTGGGAGTCACAGCCGGCAGGGCAGCTGAGGCACCACCCTCCGGACTGCACAGCCAGCTGTGAGAGCCCCGGCCTGAACCCAGGCCCGACTCCCATGGGGCTGTCCACGGGCTCTCAGCCAAGCGGTTTCCCTCCCCTGCCGTCTGCCATAGTGTTAATACTGACTGTCAACAGAGAAAGACATGGCCTTGGGGCCACTGGGAGACACCCTGCCCCGAGGCTGCCGAAGCCCCTCCTGGCCCCTCCCTCCTCCCCCTCCCAAGCTTGGGGTCTGGGCTGGGCAGGCGAGGCTCTGGGGCTCTCTCCACCTGTGGAAGGGAGGCTGGGAGGGGAGGGGATGGTCCCCTCAGGGCCCCTGACCCAAGCCCCCTTGCTGGGTGGTCAGCAGGGCGGGAGGCCCTGGGCTTCCTTCAGTGGCTCCCAGTGTGGACCGAGGGAGCTGTCTCTGACCGCAAGATTTGGGCGCTGGATTGACCAGAGTAGCCACGTCCTCTTGACCGGCTCTTCGGGGCCACACAGCCTGGGCTCCCCTCTCCGGAGCAGGGAGGCCCGGGGCTGTCAGCCCACCGTGCCCCATGCGCATCCAAGCTGGGGGGGTCAAACCCTCAGCAAGGATGGTGCTTTAGTCTCGAGAGGCACATCCCGCAGTCAGGGCGAGGTGGCCCCTGCACAGTGCGTCTTCATGCTAAGGGACACACGCCAGGGTGACAGGGTGGCTGGTGGCGGGCACTTCTCTGGCCTCAAGATGGAGGACCAGGTGGCCCAGCCCAAGCAGGGTGCCGCACGGAGCAGATGCCCGGGGTCGGTCAGCCTGGGCGGGGCAGGGGCTGCCTGGGTCACAGAGGGGCTGCCTGGGGCAGGCGCCATTGGGTGGCAGTGTCCGGGCTGGGCCACATTTGGGGTCAGGGTGGAGGACACAGGGAGCTTCCGGAGCCAGCCCCTGTGGTAGTTCCCAGCTGTCAGCAGGAGCAGGCTGGGAAGGCCAGGCAGGGTGTGAGCTGCCAGCCACTGGCCTGTCCAGGCCAGAGCTCACACCACAGGTGCTGGCGCCTCACTGAGCCCTGGTCCTGCCATAGGGAGTGGGGCTGCACCTTCCGAATCTCCAGGGAAGTACGTGCCTGGGCTGGGCCCTCTCTTGCCTCCTCGTGGAGCACAGACCTGGGCTGGGCTGTCTCAGATTGGGCACCAGAGAGGAGCTCTGGGGACCCGGGAAGGAAGTGCTCCAGCCCAAACCGGGCAGACCCCCGGGGGTTGGGGGGTCCTCAGAGTCCTGGGGGTGGCAGCTGCCTCTTTCCAGGGCTCTCTGCTTAGAGTCCAGCCTCCACGGGGCCGGAGCCCATGCGACCACGGGCAGCCATTAAAGCATCCGGGGCCACACCACCTGCTCTGCCCGGAGGCCTGCCCCCACCTGCCCCTCTCGCCCTGACTTAGGGTTCTAGCTCGAAACTCGTTCTGGGCTTAGGTTTCTGCTAAGTCACGCCTGGAAGGCTCCAGCTGTGTCTTCCCAACAAAGGGAGTCTTTGTCCTTCTTCAGGGACGCCTGGGATCAGGCTGAATCCCCCCTGGGGTGGCCAACACCTTTTCCTGATTCCATCTTCCTCCCCCATTGCTTGAGAAGGAGGCACCACCCCCACATGTCCATCAGGGAGAGTCGGGGTCACAGGACAGGTGCAGGCCCTGCTGGGGGCAGTGCAGGGGACCCTGCTGGAAGCCTCCATCCTGCAGGTTTTCCACAGCATTGAGTGGCAGGGGAGGCATCTGCGGTTGCTGGTTGGGGTTGCCTGAGCGTCTGGGGAGTCCTGGCTTTGGCCAGACTGTGCTGTGCAGGGGAGCCTGAAGGGCGTGGAGACCCCACCTCGGACTCCACATGAGGATGCCACACCAGGGGTGTGGCCAAGTCCGTGGCCAGGTTCGTGGCTGGCAGCCACATCTGGTTTCTCACTGACTCCCATCCCCTCTTCCTTTAGAAACCCAGAGCCCTGCGGAGCCGAGTGGGGGGAGCGCAGGGTACAGCACAGATGGTGGTAAGTGGCCGGACTCAGGCGGTGGGTTCCTAACCAGGCTGGAGGGCTGGGATTCAGGCTGGGGCAGGCTGACACCTCTCCAGGCAGCCATGAGTCCCACAGAGACCCTCCCAGGGTCCCCTGTGTGAGGCGGGGCTGGGAGCTCCAAAGAGGAAAGTGCAGAGCAGAGAGATGTGCACACGCACAAGGCACACACGAACACAGGCACACTCATGCATATGCACACACATGCACATAGGTGCACACACATGCACAGATACACACAAGGCACAAATGCACACACTTGAACACACACACAAGGCACACATGCACACAGCACACACATGTGCACACACACAGACATGCACACAGACATGCACACACAGGTACACACACATGCACACAGGAACATGCACACACATACAAGGCACACACATGCATATAGGCACCTGCACACAGGCACCCACACATGCACACATACAGACCACACACCGCACACACATGCACACAGGCACACGCACACACACAGAGGCCAAAACACAAGAGCAGCAGTATTTCTGGGGTGGACAGGGCCAAGGGGTGAAGGAGCTGCCTTGTCTCCAGTCTGTCAGTTTTGGGCTCCCCTTCAACTCTGGGGGCTGGCGAGGAGGGTAGGGCCCGGAAGGGTGTCTCTGCCACCCCTTCCTGGCTAAGTTCCCAGGGTGAGCGGCCCTCACCCACAGGCTCCGTGACGTCTGTGTCCGCCCGGCGTGTGAGCTTTGTTTCACCTGTCACCGTCTTCCCCAGCCTGAGCGGTAAGCAGACGCTGCCCCTGCCAGCTGGGAAGGGGATGTTTGCCAGGGCCAAGGGTAGAGGCCCAGATCTAGGGATGCAGCTGGCACCAGGCGGGGCCACAGGGCCAGGCCCAGGTCACGGGCCACCATGGGGAGGGGGAACGGATCAAGGTCATGGAGTGAAACAGAGGCTGCCCGGGGGGAGCCAGGCAGGGCACAGCCAACAGCCGACGGCCGGCCTTTCTGCTCCAAAGCCAGGGCGCCTCGGCCCAGGGGAGGCTCCCTGGTGGGGGCTGGCGTGGGGGTAGCGGGGCTTCATCCGAGATGCCCCCCGCAGCCCTGAACCCGGCGCACAACGGGCGTGTGTGCAGCACATGGGGTGACTTCCACTACAAGACTTTCGATGGAGACGTCTTCCGCTTCCCCGGCCTCTGCAACTACGTGTTCTCCGAGCACTGCGGCGCCGCCTACGAGGACTTCAACGTGCAGCTGCGCCGAGGCCTGGCGGGCTCCAGGCCTGTGGTCACCCATGTTGTCATCAAGGCCCAGGGGCTGGTGCTGGAGGTGTCCAACGGCTCCATCCTGGTCAACGGGCAGCGGTGAGCCGGCCACCCCGGGGAGGGCCGAGGGCCAGGCCACGCGGTGCCACCTCCCCCAGTGGCCGTGTCTGACCTGCTCCAGGGCTGGGGCAGGACTGGGCTGGCGGGCAGCCAGGAGGGCCGGGCCCAGGGAGAGACCCTGCTGTCTGTGCAGGGAGGAGCTGCCCTACAGCCTCACTGGCCTCCTGGTGGAGCAGAGCGGGGACTACATCAAGGTCAGCATCCGGCTAGTCCTGACCTTCCAGTGGAACGGACAGGACAGCGCCCTGGTGAGGAAGCCCCCTTGCCCCTTGTCCTCCAGACCAGGTCGCAAAACCCCCTCAGGGAGTCGAAGGGTGCCTCCCTGGGCTTGGGGTCGTAAGACTTGGGGCATGTGGCCAGTGGGGTAGACCAGAGGCCCTGAGGCTGGAGCTGCCCCTCCCCCATCCTCAGCTGGAGCTGGACCCCAAATACGCCAACCAGACCTGTGGCCTGTGCGGGGACTTCAACGGCCTCCCAGCCTTCAACGAGTTCTATGCCCACAGTGAGTGCCACCAGGCAGAGGGGGTGGCGACCGATTATGTCAGCCAACCAAGGACCATAGTTCTGGGGAGGAGGGAGGGGGCAGCTCGGGGACCAGGCAGCAGGCAGGGAGGGACCACAATGGCTGTGGTCCTGGTCAGGGGAGGAGTGCCCCTGGGGCATTGGCCCCAGGCATCAGCGGGAGTCCTCTGGCCTGGCCTCAGGAAGTGGGAGCCCAGACCGTGTCCCCAGGAGCCCCTCAGAGCCGCCACACGCATGACCCATGCTTCTTCCGGGCAGACACCAGGCTGAGCCCTTTCCAGTTTGGGAACCTGCAGAAGCTGGACGGGCCCACAGAGCAGTGCCCAGATCCGCTGCCCTTGCCAGCCGACAATTGTACAGATGAGGTGAGCCCTGCTCCTGGGCAGCGACGGCCTCCAGGTGCAGGGGGAGCTGGGCTGAGGTCTGAGGAATGTCCCCAGCTGACCACGAGAGACGGTGGCGTCGGAGGGGGTCCAGGCAGCCAGGATCTGTGTGCTCAGCTCCACGGCATACACTGTGCGCGTGTAGTGATATGCATGTTCCTTGGCCACACGTGTGCCCATCTGTGTGACTGAATTCAGGACACATCGCATGGGCTGGGCTGAGGGTGGGCCCTCGGGGAGCCCGGAGCAAGCCCTTCCCACCAGCAGGGGAACTCAGAAGGGGCCTGGAGGCTCCAGGAAACAAAACCAGCAGGATCTCTAGGCCTTAAATCATGCCGTGAATGAGAGCGTCAGCCCTCACTGGGGAGTGGAGCCCCACAGCCAGAGACCCAGGGCCTGGGGGTGGAGGACACTTGCCGCTGGGCTGCCCAGAGAGGCAGGGCCTCCACCTCCCTCTCTAGGAGCTGCCTCCCAGGGCACATCCTGATGGGGGCCCAGAGCCATGGGTCACTCCCCGAGGGCCAAGTGGGGCTCTGCGCTGGCATCTGTGAGGCCGCAGCGGGTGGATGGGGTGGGGTTGTGTACCGGGGGCCCCAAGGGGGAGAGGCCTTCCAGGCCTGGCCTGGCCCGGGTCCTGTTCCAGTGCTGTGGCAGCCACCGTGGAGGACAGGGGTGCCTAGCCTGGCCCACTGTGCCCCCCAGGAGGGCATCTGCCACCGCACGCTGCTGGGGTCGGCCTTTGCAGAGTGCCAGGCGCTGGTGGACAGCGCCGAGTACCTGGCCGCCTGCACCCGGGACCTGTGCCACTGCCCCACCTGCCCGTGTGCCACCTTTGCGGAATACTCGCGCCAGTGCGCCCACGCGGGCGGCCAGCCACAGAACTGGAGGCGCCCCGACCTCTGCCGTGAGTGCCTTTGGGCCTTTGCCAGGGATATGCTGGGGAGAAGGGGCAGGGGGAGTGCCTCAGTGGCCACAGGGGGTGGGGAGGCCTGGGGGATGGGGGTTGAGGGCAGAGGAGCCCCCATGGGCATAGTGGGCAGAGGCCACCCCAGGACCCTAAGAGGGGGCAGGGCCTCCAGGGGCTGCAGGAGCAGGAGAGGCTGCACAGGAGGTGGCGGGGGTGGGGGCCGGAGGGTGGACCTCACAACCATCCTGGGGTCCAGCTTTGGCTTCTGCGGACTTGATGGCATGCAGAAGGCGGTGGCAGGTGGCTGGAGCTGACCACATGGACAGCATGGGGTTCCTCCCCGGACCAACCCCACCTCCTTCCCCGCAGCCCGGACCTGCCCCCTCAACATGCAGCACCAAGAGTGCGGCTCGCCCTGTGCAGACACCTGCTCCAACCCCCAACGTGCGCAGCTCTGCGAGGAGCACTGCGTGGACGGTTGCTTCTGTCCCCCAGGCAGGTCCCAGGTGCCCTGGGCGCCCCCCGGGAGCTTTCGGGTCTCTGCTCCCAACCCTGCCCCCGGCCTCATCAGGTCCAGATAGAGCCCCTCATGCCAGAAAGTTCCACCCAGGGACCCAGGGCGGGGGTGGGCACTGGCTGGGAGGGTGCCGGACAACCGGCCGATGCGTGGAGGGAAGCAGAACGGTGCCATGAGCCACCTGGGCCTGGTGGGGAAACTGAGGCCCAGAGATGCTTGGTGTTCATCCAAGTGGATGGGGCTCAGGGCGGGGGTGGCGTCCTGGTGCAGGACTTCCTCCTGCAGGGAGGCGGCTCATCCCCAAGGCAGGGGGTCTTCTGACCTCAGAGTCCCTGGTGCACGGGCCAGCCCTGCCTCACTGCCCATCCCACAGGCACGGTGCTAGATGATGTCACACACTCTGGCTGCCTGCCCCTCGGGCAGTGCCCCTGCACCCATGGTGGCCGCACCTACAGCCCGGGAGCCTCCTTCAACACCACCTGCAGCTCCTGGTATGCACCCAACAGCCTGGGGTCGGGTGTGGAGAGTGGGGCCTGCCTCCTCCCGGCAGACTCGTTCCAATCACGGCCTCCCTCCCCAGCACCTGCTCCGGGGGGCTGTGGCAGTGCCAGGATCTGCCATGTCCGGGCACCTGCTCTGTGCAGGGTGGGGCCCACATCTCCACCTATGACGAGAAACTCTACGATCTCCACGGTGACTGCAGCTATGTCCTGTCCAAGGTCTGGCTTCAGGGCAGGGTTTCCAGACACCCAGCCTCTCCAGGGGACCCTCACACCCCTTCTGCCCAGGGGAGGCCCCCACAATGGCCATAGTGGGTGGATCTCCCTGCTGACGGGGAGCCCTGGACCCCCACGATGGCCATGGAGGGGTGAATCTCTGCTGAGGGGGAGCCCTGTAGGGGTGGATCTCTCTGCTGAGGGGGAGCCCTGGGTCCCCACAATGGCCATGGAGGAGTGGATGTCTGCTGAGGGGGAACCCTGGGCCCCCACGATGGACATGGAGGGTGGATCTCCCTGCTGAGAGGGGAGCTCTGGGTCCCCATGATGGCCATGGAGGAGTGGATCTCTGCTGAGGGGGAGCCCTGGGCCCCCACGATGGACATGGAGGGGATCTCCCTGCTGAGACAAGTTGCTGGGAGGTGACCAGAGGGGCCAAGGGCACCTCCCTACAGAGCCACATCCCCCACAAGGGCGTCCCCAACATTTCTGGGGGGCGCCCCACATCGAGCCAGGCCCAATGCATGTGTGGGTCCCTCCCCAGCAATGTACGGACAGCAGCTTCACGGTGCTGGCCGAGCTGCGGAAATGCGGCCTCACGGACAACGAGAACTGTCTCAAAGCAGTGACGCTCAACCTGGACGGCGGGGACACGGTGAGGAGCCGGCCCAGGCCCTGGGCTGGGGTGGGAAGGGGCATTTGAAGGCGTGTGGGGAGGAAGTGCGGTCAGATCTCCCCTCCAGCCTCGAGGCCCGGCAGCTGCAGAGCCCCCCGCAGGCCCAGACCCGAGCTTCTCTGTGGGCTCTGACCCCGTGGTGGCCCCTGGGCAGGCCACCCCCTCATTTGAGAGTCGGGAACAGGTTCTTCCCAGAGCTGACCTCCCGCCCGCCTCCTCCCGGCAGGCCATCCGGGTCCAGGCGGACGGCTCGGTGTTCATGAACTCCATCTACACGCAGCTGCCCCTGTCGGCAGGTACGCAGCTCCCCCGGGACGGCCAGGCTGGGCAGTGCCTCCTGAGCAGGGGCGGCTCCCACAGCCTGTGCAGTGTCCGCTTAGCCCCCTGCCAGCTCTCCATGGCCTCGGGCAGCTCCAGGAGCTTCCTGTGGTCGGTTTATCATCGGCTGAGTGGGGATGCCAGGGTTACCTAGGCTGCGGTGGGGAACCCACATCCAGCTCGCTCAGCCCCACTCTCTCAGGGATCCTGAGCCGGCTTGGTGGCCACAGGTGCAGGGCAGAGCATGAGGGCTCCTGCCCACTCCCTTGTCTCAGTGGGGTGGCCTGGCCCGCTGGATGCCCTGCCCCTCCCATCTGGCCATATCTGGCCCTGCAGCCCTGACCGGCGTCTCCACACTCCCCGCAGCCAACATCACCCTGTTCAGGCCCTCGAGCTTCTTCGTCGTGGTACAGACAGGCCTGGGGCTGCAGCTGCTGGTGCAGCTGGTGCCTCTCATGCAGGTGTTTGTCAGGCTGGACCCCGCCCACCAGGGCCAGATGTGCGGTGAGGCTGGGCAGGGGCCTTCGGTGGGTGCAGGGCCTGGACTAGCGCCAGGCGGCAGGGAGGGGGCAGGCAGAGGCGGGCAGGGGGACAGGGAGAGGGCTGCTCCCAGGGCACGGCGGAGACCCTGGTGCTGGTGCAGGACACCAGCATCTGATCGGTGCCCCGGAAGTGGCGGGAGGAGGGAGAGGGCAGCCCTGCCCTGGCTTGCGCTGGCTGTGCACAGGGGCCAGCCCCCTAGGGCTTGTCTGCAGACGGTTCTGGAAGCAGAGTCCAGGCACAGGGCTCTCGGCCGTTTCGTTCCGCCCTGTGTGGTGCCTGGGGCCGTTCCGCCCTGTGTGGTGCCTGGGGCACTGGGAGGGGCCAGGAGCCAGCCGGTGGGTCCGAGAGCAGCACTGACACCCCCAACCCTGGCCCCCAGGCCTGTGTGGGAACTTCAACCAGAACCAGGCTGACGACTTCACGGCCCTCAGCGGGGTGGTGGAAGCCACGGGCGCAGCCTTCGCCAACACCTGGAAGGCCCAGGCCGTCTGTGCCAATGCCAGGAACAGCTTCGAGGACCCCTGCTCCCTCAGTGTGGAGAATGGTACCCCTCGCCCCCACCCCCGCAGTTACCCCAGGCTCAAGTGCCACCCAGCACCTTCCTGTCCCCTGGGCCACGGGAACCCCTGGGTGGGATTGGGGACCCCATGGAGACAGGTGGGAGGCATCGGGAGGTAGGTGCTTGGGGCCAGGTGGCCGGGATCCCCAAGGCACAGCACGTGAGCCTCCAAATTCCAACTCACCATTCCCAGGGCTGAGGTCGCGAAGGACTGCGTGTGTGTTGGGTGGGCTGTGGGCTTCAGGGCAGGTCATGGAGATGGGGCCGGGTCTTCCCCACAGAGAACTACGCCCGGCACTGGTGCTCACGGCTGATGGACCCCACCGGCGCCTTCTCGCCCTGCCACTCTGTCATCAACCCAAAACCCTTCCACTCGGTGAGAGGCCGTGAGGCAGCCCCCCAGGTCTGGGCAGGACGGGTGGGGAGCTGTGGTGGGCTGGGGTCCCTGACGCCCCCCTCTCCGCAGAACTGCATGTTTGACACCTGCAACTGTGAGCGCAGTGAGGACTGCCTGTGTGCCGCCCTGTCCTCCTACGTGCTCGCCTGCACCGCCAAGGGCGTGCGGCTCAGCGACTGGAGGGACGGCGTCTGCAGTGAGTGCTCCGCGGGGTGGAGGTGTCACGCTGCGTGGGGGCGCGGGGGACCCTGGGCGGCGGCACCTGTCACCCACAGGGTTCTCAGGCCCGAGCTTTGCACCTCCGCATCCCAGCCTCTCAAGAACCTCGAACCCTCGTGATCTCTGAGTCACAGACGGGGACGCAGCATTGAGGATGGGGCGGGTGGGGCTCGGCCGGGCTGCCCGGCCGCTGACCCGTCCCCCCGCCTTCCCAACCGCAGCCAAGTACATGCAGAGCTGCCCTGAGTCCCAGCGCTACGCCTACGTGGTGGACGCCTGCCAGCCCACCTGCCGGGGCCTGAGTGAGGCCGACGTCACCTGTGGCATCGCCTTCGTGCCCGTGGACGGCTGCGCCTGCCCCGCCGGCACCTTCCTCAATGACGCGGGTGCCTGTGTGGCTGCCCGAGAGTGCCCCTGCTACGTTCACGGCACCGTGCTGGCCCCGGGAGAGGTCGTGCATGACGAGGGCGCCGTGTGGTAAGAGCCGGCCGGGGAGTGGGTCCCTAGGAGCTCCTCGAAGCCACCATCCGCCCTCCCTGGGCAGACAGGGGCCTCCCCCTGAACTTCCGCTCCACGCCCGAAGCCTTCTGTGCCTCCCTCGAGGGTTCGGAGACACGAAGGGCCAGGCTGGGGAGGGCGGCACAGGGTGGGCCCAGCGTGTTCTGAAAATTCCCGGCTGGGAAAGAGTCCAGGAGGATGCCTGCTGGCTGTTCTCATCTTGGTCTGAATGGCAGCCCCTGCCAGGAAAGGGGGGGCAGCCCCCACTCCCACCCTGGCCTCAAAGGCCGCTCCTAACCCCAGGGTCCCTACTGCCTGGTCGCCCCTCTGTGTGTATTTGACCATGAGCCTCCGAGGGACTTGGGGTCTCCCATAGAACCCAGCGGCAGGCACCAGCTGCCCTTACAAGGAGGCGGCCAGGCTGAGGAGGCCAGGTGCTCGGCGGCGGCTCGGGAGCCCAGGGTGGGGTTTGTGGGGTGTGGGCCGCAGATCCAGGCTGTGTGGTCCGTGTCTTGCAGTTCCTGTTCGGGTGGGAAGCTGAGCTGCCTGGGAGCCTCCCTGCAGAAAAGCACAGGTAGGCACCTGTCCCGCCCCACCCTGCCCCACCCCGCCCCTCCCTGCCCCGCCCCCCGCCCCTCCCTGCCCCAGCCCTCCCTGTCCCACCCTGCTAGATCAGTCTTCACCTGGGCCCTGCCACAGGCACCCAGGCCCAGACATGTCAGGGATGGAGGGGCCAGTGGGTCTCTGCCCCGAAGCATGGCCAGGGTGCCTTGGGCTTGGGGGCTGCTGGTGTCATGGAACCCTCGTTAGCTCAATCAGCAGGACAGCCTCAGGGCTGCCCAGGGGCAGCTGGGGCCAAGGCTGTCCGTCCGCAGGACCCCTCCCACCAAGCTCTGCCCCCAGGTTGTGTGGCCCCCATGGTGTACCTGGACTGCAGCAACAGCTCGGCGGGCAGCCCTGGGGCTGAGTGTGTCCGGAGCTGCCACACGCTGGACGTGGGCTGTGTGAGTCTTCTGGTGCCGGCTTCGGAGACTCCCTGCCGTCCGGTGCTTCAGGGAGGGTGGGCAGGGAAGGGATCCCAGCTTCCCCAGCTCCCAAGCCCAGGGCTCCGGTGGTCCTGGGCACATTGCGTGGCCAAAGGCCTAACACCCCACCCACCGGAAGCTCCGCCCTGGCCCGGACATTGCTCCGGGGCCCCTGGGTGTGCCTTCCCAAAGGATGAGTAGCATCTGCCCCCCTGGTGTCCGGCCCTGACTGGGACCTGCCTGGGCCCACAGTTCAGCACACACTGCGTATCTGGCTGTGTCTGTCCCCCGGGGCTGGTGTCGGACGGGAGTGGGGGCTGCATCGCCAAGGAGGACTGTCCCTGCGTGCACAACGAGGCCACCTACAAGCCTGGGGAGACCATCAGGGTCGACTGCAACACCTGGTGGGTCTCGGGTCCCTCAGAGGCAGCGAGTGGGCAGGGGGGCCAGTGGGCCGGGAGGGAGGGCAGCAGGTGAGGAGGCAGGAGGCGGGGAAGATACGGGGAGGGGAGGGAGGGCAGCAGGCCAGGAGGGCAGGGGGCAGGAAGGGGAGAAAGTGGGGAGGGCAGGGGGTGGGGAGGACAGGCGGTGAACTGGCTGGGGTGAGGTGGGGCAGTGGCAGGAGAGCTGCCAGGAAAGCCAGGGGCAATCCTGTGCGTCCTCTGGAAGGTGGTCCAGGGACCGTGGTGCTACAAGGAACCTGGGTGGGGCTGCATGCCCTAAACTCGCTGTTTGGGACCACTCCTTTCACTGAGGAGGGCCAGGCTGGGCCTGGGGAGGCTGAGGCCCCAGGCTGACCCGCACAGGCCTGGGTGCTGGGTCTCCGGAAGGCTGGGAGGGCAGCCCCCGTGAGCAGACACTGTCCCGGCCCCTCGCAGCACCTGCAGGAACCGGAGGTGGGAGTGCAGCCACCGGCTCTGCCTGGGCACCTGCGTGGCCTACGGTGATGGCCACTTCATCACCTTCGACGGCGAGCGCTACAGCTTCGAAGGCAGCTGCGAGTACACCCTGGCGCAGGTACGCCGACCCCTCCCTAGCTCCCACAGGCTGGGCACGCTCGGGCCTGCAGTCAGCAGCTTGTCTCTTCCTGGCCCAGGACTACTGCGGGGGCAACGCCAGCCACGGGACCTTCCGTGTCATCACGGAGAACATCCCCTGTGGGACCACCGGCACCACCTGCTCCAAGGCCATCAAGCTCTTCGTGGAGGTGAGAGCGGCCCCGGCTGTGAAACCCCCTGCCTGCAGCCAATGAGCTGACCCAGGGAAGCTCCATGAGTCTGCAGCTGCCCTCACGGGTTCTCAGCGGTGTCCTGACCCAGGCTGCTGTTTCAAACAGCCACAAACCACGGGGCTTAGACAATAGAAATATATTCTCCGTCCTGGAGCCAGAAGTCAGAGATGCAGGCGGGCAGCACCACGCTCCCTAGGAGGGTCTGGGGAAGTCCTTCCTGCTTCTCCCAGCGTCTTGGGCTCCAGGCGTCCCATGGCTGTGTCTGCCTGTGGCCTCCCTCTGTGGCTGCCTGTGGCCTCCCTCTGTGTCTGCCTGTGGCCTCCCTCTGTGGCTGCCTGTGGCTTCCCTCTGTGGCTGCCTGTGGCCTCCCTCTGTGGCTGCCTGTGGCTTCCCTCTGTGGCTGTGCCTCTCTTCTCTCTTTTTGGGTTTTTTTCTCTCTTCTGTCTCTTCTAAGACACTGGTCATTGGGTTTAGGGACCTCCCCAGATAGTCCAGGATGATCTCATTTCAAGATGCTTCCCTGAATCCCATCTGCAGAGATGCTTTCTCCCAAGGCTGCAGGCTGAGGTTCTGGGAGTTGGAATGTAAACAGACCTTTTCCAGAGCTGCCACTCACCCTGCCACACCCAGAGACACCCAGTCCAGCATGGGGGGCCAGAGCTCCCAGGGGAGAAGGCAGAGCTGCTGCTGCCAGGGTGCTCCCTGCAGATGGCAGGAGGGGCCGACCATGGCCCCTGCTTCCCGCACTTCCTGCCCAGCCTCTTGCTGAACCTTCACTGAGGGTCTCATGGACCCAGCTCATCCCAAATGCCAGCTCCCTGTGCCATGTGCACCTGCAAAGCCCTGCCCTGGTTGGGGATCCCTGCGTCTCAGGCCCTGCCCCAGGGACCACAGGGTCAGCTTCCGACAGCGTCTGCCTCCCCTGCAGACCTACGAGCTGATCCTCCAGGAGGGAACCTTTAAGGTGGTGGCCAGAGGGCCGGGCGGGGACCCACCCTACAGGATCCGCTACATGGGCATCTTCCTGGTCATCGAGACCCGCGGGATGGCTGTGTCCTGGGACCGGAAGACCAGCATATTCATCCGGCTGCACCAGGACTACAAGGTGAGCTCCGGCCGTGGCTCCCAGGCCCTGCGGGACCACCTGGCGGCCACAGAAACCCTGGTGCCAGGGGTGTCCTGTGGGACCCGCTGAGCCTGGCTGGTGAGAACCCTGCCCTCTGGCCTCCACAGTGGGCTGAAGGTTTTATGGGGAAGCAGGTGCCACCCAGCGGCCCACCCAGGGACCCACCCAGCGACCCACCCAGGGATCCACCCAGGGACCCACAGCACCAGTCCCCTACAAGTTTGCTGGGCACTGGCTGGGGAAACGGCTGTCCTCCCTCTGTTTCCTGAGGGCTCTGGACCCTGGACCGGGCTCCGTGCCACCTCCCATGGGTGTCAGTGGCCCCGGCTCCAGGGCCCCTCTCGCTTGGCGCCTCTGCAGGGCATGGTCTGCGGCCTACCTGGCCCCGGCCCTCCATGCTCGGCGGCACTGCCCGGGGGCTCCGCAGGTGTAGCTGGAGGCGGGAAGGAGGAGGGGCCCCTGGCCCCCTGGGCTTGCCGGTAGTCACCCCCGCCTCGCTGGGCGCCTCTGCAGGGCAGGGTCTGCGGCCTGTGCGGGAACTTCGACGGAAACGCCATCAACGACTTCACCACGAGGAGCCGGTCCGTGGTGGGGGACGCGCTGGAGTTTGGGAACAGCTGGAAGCTCTCCCCATCCTGCCCGGACGCCCTGCTGCCCAAGGACCCCTGCACGGCCAACCCCTTCCGCAAGTCCTGGGCCCAGAAGCAGTGCAGCATCCTCCACGGCCCCACCTTCGCCGCATGCCGCTCCCAGGTGGGGCTCTGCACTTGGCAGACAGGGTGAAGTGGGGATGGCGGTGCTTCCTTCCCACTGAGAACTGAGTCTTCTGGGCACACGCCAGGGCTCCAAAGAGGGTCTGACTGTTCTCCCAGGGCACTCGGTCCTGCACGGCAGGCCCCAAGTCTGGATCTCCTGCCAACCCTGCACCTGCACTTCCTGCCCCTGGCACGAAGCCAACTCTGCTGTCTCCTGGCCACTCCGTTGGCCACAGCCTCAGTCACACCCAGAGGCTCCAGACACCCTCCTCATGATCCCCAGACCCGCCCAGTTCTCAGCGCAAACTGGAAGGTCAGCCCAGCTCCCCGCCCAGCCAGGGAGGAATCAGACCTCAGCCATAAGCAGAGAATTCCAAAAACAGTTTCCTGGCTGGGTGCAGTGGCTCATGCCTCTAATCCCAGCACTTTGGGAGGCTGAGGTGGGTGGATCATCTGAGGTCAGGAGTTCAAGACCAGCCTGGCCAACATGATGAAACCCTGCCTGTACTAAAAATACAAAAATTACCCGGGCATGGTGGCATGCCTGTAATCCCAGCTACTCGGCAGGCTGAGGCAGGAGAATTGCTTGAACCTGGGAGGTGGAGGTTGTAGTGAACTGAGATTGCACCACTGCACTCCAGCCTGGGCAAGAAGAGTGAAACTCCATCTCAAAAGAAAAAAAAAAACAAAAAGCATTTTCCTGCCATTTTAAGGAAGACTTCAGTGCCTATGTAGGCACACAGCATGTGGTTCAGGTTTGAGATGAAGGGCTGGCGTAGGGGCAGTGGTGGGTGCAGCATTGGGCACACTTGCACTCTCACATCAGCTGCCGCTTGTCCCCTTGAAAAGGAAGCTGGCATCTGGACCCAGATTCAGATGGGGCCTGGGAGGGGTGTGGGCTCTTGCCTGGAGGAAGCAGGCTGCTCCTCGTGGTCAGGATGGGGCTAACAGCGCGGCTGCCCCCATGGCTGGTCTGGAAAGGAAGTGAGGCTGCATCGAGTCCCTGGCACTGGAAGTCACCACTCCTTCCTCAGCACAGGTTCACTGGGAGCCTGGCAAGTTCTGGGCTCACCGCAGCCATCAGGGACAAGACCTGTCCTCACAGAACTACCTTTGGGAGGAGGCAGCAGGGTGGTGGGCGCTCGGTGGTCAGATGCTCGGACATGGAGAGCCCTGAGAGGGGGCCACCACAGGGTTGGGTCAGCTGTGGGGAAGGCCCCCAGCTGGAAAGGAGGCCAGCACCACTGCAGCAGAGAGAGGTGGGGGTGAGAGCCGAGGGCGAGCAGAGGTGCTATGCTCCATGTGGGTTTGGAACCTGTAGGCCACATGACCAGACCCACGTGATAAAAAGATCCAAAGGGCACATGTGAAGGTAGGCAGAAGGGCAGGTGCACAGGTGGGCAGATGGGCAGGTGCACTGGTGGGCAGAAGGGCAGGTGCACTGGTGGGCAGATGGGCTGGTGGGCAGACGGGCAGGTGCACAGGTGAGCAGACGAGCAGGTGCACAGGTGAGCAGATCGGCAGGTGCACAGGTGGGCAGATGGGCAGGTGGGCAGGTACAGAGGTAGGTAGATGGACAGGTGGGCAGATGGGCAGGTGGGCAGGTACAGAGGTAGGTAGATGGACAGGTGGGCAGATGGGCAGATAGGCAGATGGGCAGGTACACAGGTGAGCAGGTGGGAAGGTGCAGAGGTGGGTAGATGGGCAGGTGGGCAGATGGGCAGGTGCACAGGTGGGTAGATGGACAGGCAGGCAGACGGATGGGTGCACAGGTGGGTAGATGGGCAGGTGCACAGGTGGGCAGATAGGCAGGTGCACAGATGGGCAGGTGGGCAGGTGCAGAAGTGGGTAGATAGGTGGGCAGATGGGCAGATAGGCAGATGGGCAGGTGCACAGGTGGGCAACGATATAGCTGGTCAAGGGCACAGGTGGGCTAGGAAGGTGGTGCTGGGGCAGCTCCTATTTGGGGCAAGCTCTGAGGTACTCCAGGCCCCAAGAGTCAGGGATCTTAGAGAGTTGCCATGGGGGGTTTGAAATGCAAATGCAAATGGCCTGGGCCATCCGCCCCCTAACAGTGGGGTGTCGGAGGGACACTGGCCTGACAGCTGCATCTTGGCCTCACTCCCAGGTTGACTCCACCAAGTACTACGAGGCCTGTGTGAGTGACGCGTGTGCCTGCGATTCGGGGGGCGACTGTGAGTGCTTCTGCACAGCTGTGGCTGCCTATGCCCAGGCCTGCCACGATGCTGGCCTGTGTGTGTCCTGGCGGACTCCGGACACCTGTCGTGAGTCGGGCTCTGTCCGTGGTGCTGAAGGGTGGAGCAGCCGGGCGGGGGAAGAGGTGCAGCCGCCTCTGTAGGGGCACTGCCCTGGGCCTGAGCCGCACACAGACACCTGACATGCATGTGGCTACAGTGAGTGTGATTTCCCACACACAGAGGCAGACCTGCGCAAAACCACCAGTCAGGCTGTCCCAGCACCAGATGGCTCCTGGGGGATGGGACGGGGGTTCCAAGGGCAGGGCTGGGGAGTGGAGGGGAAGGTAAGGTGCCACCCGCCTGACGTCCTGCATGTCTGGGACAAACCCAGGTCTGGCCCTGTGGACACCGGCCCCCACGCCAGGCGGGACTGCCCAGCACAGCAGGGGCGAGGGCCAGTGGGTGCCTCCTTAGCCTCTGTCCTCTGTGCCCCAGCCTTATTCTGTGACTTCTACAACCCACACGGGGGCTGTGAGTGGCACTACCAGCCCTGCGGGGCTCCATGCCTGAAAACCTGCCGGAACCCCAGCGGGCACTGCCTGGTGGACCTGCCCGGCCTGGAAGGTGAGGGGCAGCCTGTCCTGGATGAAGCCTCCTGTCTTTGGGTTTCTGAGCGTGCATCGGGGGGCTGGGGTTCTCCAGGGATGTGGCGTAGGCTCCCATGAGCTGCACATGCAAGCCTCCAGGGCAGGGCCCTGCTGGCTGGTGGGGGGTGGCTACTTCCCGCAGCACAGAGCCCCTGGCTCGAGAGGCTAAAGGACCCCAATGAGTCTTTCCCTCACTCTGCTGGCCCCAGGCTGCTACCCGAAGTGCCCCCCCAGCCAGCCCTTCTTCAACGAGGACCAGATGAAGTGTGTGGCCCAGTGTGGCTGCTACGACGAGGACGGAAACTACTATGATGTGGGGGCCAGGGTCCCCACAGCAGAGAACTGCCAGAGCTGGTAAGGGGGTGGGGAGCAGGTGGGGCTGGGGGGGCAGGGCTGGGGAGCAGGCCCTGCAGGCAGCCCCCCAGGCCCTCAGCTCAACTCTCCCCTGCCCGCAGTAACTGCACGCCCAGTGGCATCCAGTGCGCCCACAGCCTTGAGGGTAAGGAAGGGTCGGGTGGGGGCGGTCGAGGCCGGGGCCCGGGGCTCAGAGGCACCGGATGACTCTGCTGGCCCCGTCCCCAGCCTGCACCTGCACCTATGAGGACAGGACCTATGGCTACCAGGACATCATCTACAACACAACCGATGGACTTGGCGCCTGCCTGATTGCCATCTGTGGAAGCAACGGCACCATTGTCAGGAGAGCGGTGGCATGCCCGGGAACCCCGGCCACAACGCCGTTCACCTTCACCACTGCCTTGGTCCCTGGCTCCACAACGAGTAAGCCTTGCCTGGTCCTGAGGCCTGGTACTGTCTGTGTGATAAGGGACCCCTTGGACACCCAGTGCAGGTGCCCCGGATGGTAGTGATGGTCGGGTCCCAACCGCTAACCTGATGGGCTCTCTGGGGGTGCACAGCCCCCAACACCCTGTGTGTCTCCAGGGGCTCCCCAGAAAGCCTCAGCACAATGATTGATGGGTGACCTTGAGGGGACAATAAAGCTTCCCCAGATCTACCCCAGCCCTCAGTACGGCCTTCCCCAGACTCTGCCCCAGCCCACCCCACGGCCTTTCCCAGCTGGCGGGCTCCCTCAAGGCCAGGATGCCAGGGCCTGGTTCCTCATGCAGAAGTGGCCCTAACCAAGGCTGAGGCAGGTGCCTAGGGTCCCCAGTATCCCACAGGGGTGGGGCTAGCCCTGGGGCAAGAGT
This sequence comes from Callithrix jacchus, assembly GCF_049354715.1. NCBI lineage: Eukaryota > Metazoa > Chordata > Mammalia > Primates > Cebidae > Callithrix > Callithrix jacchus. The sequence continues at coordinate 130,666,414 of NC_133511.1, read as the reverse complement.
CCTCTGGGGCCCCTCCTCCTTGTGAAGCCAGGACTGGAGGATGCTGAGCCAGGACCCCTCTCTCTTGCGTCTTGCAGGTCCGGCCCTCCCGCTCCCCACCGTGTGTGTCCGGGAGGTCTGCCGCTGGTCTGACTGGTACAATGGGCACCACCCAGAGCCTGGACTGGGAGGTGGAGACTTCGAGAACTTTGAAAACCTGAGGCAGAGGGGGTTCCAGGTATGCCCTGAGCCGGCAGACATCGAGTGCCGGGCTGAGCAGCTTCCCGACATGCCACTGGAGAAGCTGGGCCAGCAGGTGGACTGTGACCTCACGCGGGGGCTGCTGTGTGCCAACAGCCAGCAAAGCCCCCCGCTCTGCCATGACTATGAGCTGCGGGTTCTCTGCTGTGAATACGTGCCCTGTGGCACCTCCCCGGCCCCGGGCACCAGCATCCAGCCCTCCCTCAGTGCCAGCACAGAGCCTGCCGTGCCCACCCTCACCCAGACCACAGCAACTGAACACACCACCCTGTGGGTGACCCCGAGCGCCAGGTCGACGGTCACCAGCCCAGTCAGCAGCCCGCCGGTCCCAGCCACCACTGCCTGCCAGCCCCGCTGTCAGTGGACTGAGTGGTTTGATGAGGACTACCCCAAGTCTGAGGAGTTGGGGGGGGATGTTGAGTCCTACGATAAGATCAGGGCCGCGGGAGGGCACCTATGCAAGCAGCCGGAGGACATCGAGTGCCAGGCCGAGAGCTTCCCCAACTGGACCCTGGCGCAGGTAGGGCAGAAGGTGCACTGTGACGTCCGCTTTGGCCTGGTGTGCAGGAACTGGGAGCAGGAGGGCGTGTTCAAGATGTGCTACAACTACAGAATCCGGGTCCTGTGCTGCAGCACTGACCACTGCAGGGGACGCTCCACAACCCCGCCACCCGCCACGGAGCCACAGACGGCCACCACCACCACCAGTACCCTGATCTCAACGCTGCCACCTATAAGTAGCCCAGGGGTGACCAGGGCTCCCCCGCCCACCACCACAGCAGTCCCCACCCTTTCAGTACAGACATCCCCTAGATACACGGGCACCCTTGTTACAACCACCACGGGAGGCCCCACGGCTCCTTCAGGTTCCACAGAATCCACGGTCCCACAGGTGGCCACATCTACCTTTCCAACTCACTCAACCCTGCCAGGGACCACGAGGAGCTCAGGCACACGGGGCCCCTCGAAGGCCCCCATGCCGGCCCCAACGACAATGGCAACGTCCGGAGCTCGCCCGACAGGCACAGCCAGCACCGTCTCCAAAGAGCCGCTGCCCATTACCCCGGTGCCAACACTCACGAGCCATCGTTCCACCACTCAGGCTGAGACCAGCACACCCAGGCCAGAGACAACCACTCAGGGCCCCTTCCCTGAGGCCACCACCGGCCAGGGCACGACCCGATGTCAGCCGAAGTGTGAGTGGACAGAGTGGTTTGATGTGGACTTCCCAACCTCGGGGGTCACAGGTGGGGACATGGAAACCTTTGAAAACATCAGGACTGCTGGGGGCAAGATGTGCTGGGCACCAGAGCGCATAGAGTGCCGGGCAGAGAACTACCCCGAGGTGAGCATTGACCAGATCGGGCAGGTGCTGACCTGCAGCTTGGAGACAGGGTTGATCTGCAGGAACGAGGACCAGTCAGGCAGGTTCAACATGTGCTTCAACTACAATGTGCGTGTGCTCTGCTGTGATGACTACAGCCACTGCCCCAGCACGGCCGCCCCAACACCCACCTCCTCCACACAGGCACCCAAACCCACCTCCACAGGGGTCGCCATGGGGGCCACCACCTCCACGGCCACTGTCTCCACAGCCACTGCTGCTACAGGGGCCACCACCTCCACGGCCACTGTCTCCACAGCCACTGCTGCCACAGGGACCACCACCCCCACAGCCACTGTCTCCACAGCCACTGCTGCCACAGGGGCCACCACCCCCACGGCCACTGTCTCCACAGCCACTGCTGCCACAGGGGCCACCACCCCCACGGCCACTGTCTCCACAGCCACTACCGCCACAGGGGCCACAACCCCCACAGCCACGGCCTCCACAGCCACTGCTGTCACAGGGGCCATCACCCCCACAGCTACTGCTCCCACAGTCACTGCTGCCACAGGGGCTACCACCCCCACAGCCACTGCCACCTGGAGCACCAGGTCACCAGCAGTAACAAGACCCTCAACTCCAGCCACCACTAAAATTGGCCCCAACTCCTCAAAGACCACAGAGAGGGTGTCCCTCCCCAGTCCCTCTGCCCCTCCAGCTTCCATGACCACCCTCCTCCCTACCAGGAGGCAGCAAACCTCCCAGGCTCTGACCACACCTACCAGTCCAGCTGTGACCAGCAAATCCACAACGTCCCCCATGGTGACCACCCCTGTGCACACAACCCTGAGGACTACCAGCTCTGGGCACACCATAAGGACCACTCTGCCCTCCAGTTCCCCATCTCCCAGTACGGGCTGTGTGCCTCACTGCACCTGGACAGACTGGTTGGATGAGGATTATCCTAGCCCTGGCCCTGACGGTGGGGACTTCGAGACCTACTCCAACATCCGCGCAGCCGGGGGAGCCGTCTGTGAGCAGCCGCTGCACCTCCAGTGCCGAGCCCAGGCCCAGCCTGATGTTCCCCTGCAGGAGCTGGGCCAGGTCATAGAATGCAGCCTGGACTTCGGCCTGGTCTGCAGGAACCGTGAGCAGGTGGGCAAGTTCAAGATGTGTTTCAACTATGAAATCCGAGTGTTCTGCTGCAACTACAGCCATTGCACCAGTACCACGGCCACCAGCTCCATGGCCACACCCTCCTCCACTCTACCCTCTACCGTGGTCACCAAGAGTTCAGCCACCAGCTCTGTGGCCAAGGCCTCCTCCACTCCGCGGACCACCTGGATCCTTACAGAGCCAACCACTACAGCCACCGTGACCGTGTCCACAGGCTCCACTGCCATCCCCTCCTCCACCACAGGGACTGCTCAGACTCCCATAACGCTGACCATGACAGCCACCACAACTGTGGCCACTGGATCCACAGCCACCCCCTCCTCCAGCCCAGGGACCACAGCCACAACTGTGGCCACTGGCTCCATGGCCACACTAACCTCCACCCCATTTCCTACTAGTGTCACCACGACAGCAGCCACTGGCTCCACAGCAACCCCCTCATCCAGCCCAGAAACCACAGGCACCATTCCAGCACTTACCACCATAGCCACTACTGTGAGCACTGGCTCCATGGCCACACCATCCTCCACCCCATTTCCTACTAGTGTCACCACGACGGCAGCCACTGGCTCCACAGCAACCCTCTCCTCCAGTCCAGGGACTGCATCCACCCTTCCAGGGCTGATCACCACCACCACACCCACGACCACTGGCTCCACAGTGACACCCTCCTCCATCCCAGGGACCACCCAACCCCCTGGAGTGCTGACCAACACCACCACTACTGTGGCTACTGGCTCCAGGACAACACCCTCCACAACCGCACGGACTGCTAGTCCCCCGACAGCACTGACCACCACACCCACCATGCTCCCGGCCACTGGCTCCATCATCACCCCCTCCTCCACTCCAGGGACAACTCCCATCCCTGGAGGGCTGACCACCACGGCCACCACACCTGCAGCCAGCAGCACCCCAGCAACTCCCACTTCTGCCCCAGGGACCCCTGGCACATCCTTAGTGCTGACCACCACGGCCACCACATATGGGCAATCTCTGCCCCCCGGCAGTCCCAGCACGGTTCCTACTGCCTGGACTTCCATGGGCACCTCGGGGACCACCCGCATCACAGGGCCCTCCACGGTAACTTCCCACACCTCAGCCGGACCCACTGGCACCGCCACGCATTCCACTCCCACTGTGTCCAGTCCTCACCCTCACGGCAGGACCACAGAGCCACCCCCTTCTCCGGGGAAGACCACCCCGGGCCTCACCACGGCCACCTCCAGGACCACGGCCACATCCAGAGAGACCCGGACCTCGACCCTGCTGCCTGGCAGCCCCACATCGGCCCCCACAACCTCAGTGGTGTCCACGGGCTGTGAGCCTCAGTGCGCCTGGTCGGAGTGGCTGGACTACAGCTACCCCGTGTCGGGGCTGTCCGGTGGGGACTTCGAGACCTACTCCAACATCCGCGCAGCCGGGGGAGCCGTCTGTGAGCAGCCGCTGCACCTCCAGTGCCGAGCCCAGGCCCAGCCTGATGTTCCCCTGCAGGAGCTGGGCCAGGTCATAGAATGCAGCCTGGACTTCGGCCTGGTCTGCAGGAACCGTGAGCAGGTGGGCAAGTTCAAGATGTGTTTCAACTATGAAATCCGAGTGTTCTGCTGCAACTACAGCCATTGCCCCAGCACCACGGCCACCAGCTCCACGGCCACACCCTCCTCCACTCTACCCTCTACCGTGGTCACCAAGACTTCAGCCACCAGCTCCGTGGCAAAGGCCTCCTCCACTCCACGGACCACCTGGATCCTTACAAAGCCAACCGCTACAGCCACTGTGACCCTGTCCACAGGCTCCACAGCCACCCCCTCCTCCACCACAGGGACTGTTCAGACTCCCGTAGCGCTGACCACGACAGCCACCACAACTGTGGCCACTGGATCCACAACTGTGGCCACTGGATCCACAGCCACCCCCTCCTCCAGCCCAGGGACCACAGCCACTACTGTGGCCACTGGCTCCATGGCCACACCAACCTCCACCCCATTTCCTACTAGTGTCACCACGACGGCAGCCACTGGCTCCACAGCAACCCTCTCCTCCAGTCCAGGGACTGCATCCACCCTTCCAGGGCTGATCACCACCACCACACCAGTGACCACTGGCTCCACAGTGACACCCTCCTCCATCCCAGGGACCACTCAAACCCCTGGAGTGCTGACCAACACCACCACTACTGTGGCCACTGGCTCCAGGACAACATCCTCCACAACCCCACAGACTGCTGGTCCTTCCCCAGCACTGACCACGACGCCCACCATGCTCCCGGCCACTGGCTCCGTCATCACCCCCTCCTCCACTCCAGGGACAACTCCCATCCCCGGAGGGCTGACCACCACGGCCACCACACCTGCAGCCAGCATCACCCCAGCAACTCCCACTTCTGCCCCAGGGACCCCTGGCACATCCTTAGTGCTGACCACCACGGCCACCACATATGGGCGATCCCTGCCCCCCGGCAGTCCCAGCACGGTTCCTACTGCCTGGACTTCCATGGGCACCTCGGGGACCACCCACATCACAGGGCCCTCCACGGTAACTTCCCACACCTCAGCCGGACCCACTGGCACCGCCACGCACTCCACTCCCACTGTGTCCAGTCCTCACCCTCACGGCAGGACCACAGAGCCACCCCCTTCTCCGGGGAAGACCACCCCGGGCCTCACCACGGCCACCTCCAGGACCACGGCCACATCCAGAGAGACCCGGACCTCGACCCTGCTGCCTGGCAGCCCCACATCGGCCCCCACAACCTCGGTGGTGTCCACGGGCTGTGAGCCTCAGTGCGCCTGGTCGGAGTGGCTGGACTACAGCTACCCCATGTCGGGGCTGTCAGGTGGGGACTTCGAGACCTACTCCAACATCCGCGCAGCCGGGGGAGCCGTCTGTGAGCAGCCGCTGCACCTCCAGTGCCGAGCCCAGGCCCAGCCTGATGTTCCCCTGCAGGAGCTGGGCCAGGTCATAGAATGCAGCCTGGACTTCGGCCTGGTCTGCAGGAACCGTGAGCAGGTGGGCAAGTTCAAGATGTGTTTCAACTATGAAATCCGAGTGTTCTGCTGCAACTACAGCCATTGCCCCAGCACCACGGCCACCAGCTCCACGGCCACACCCTCCTCCACTCTACACTCTACCATGGTCACCAAGAGTTCAGCCACCAGCTCCGTGGCCAAGGCCTCCTCCACTCCACGGACCACCTGGATCCTTACAAAGCCAACCACTACAGCCACCGTGACCGTGTCCACAGGCTCCACAGCCACCCCCTCCTCCAGCCCAGGGACCACAGCCACTACTGTGGCCACTGGCTCCATGGCCACACCATCCTCCACCCCATTTCCTACTAGTGTCACCACGACGGCAGCCACTGGCTCCACAGCAACCCTCTCCTCCAGTCCAGGGACTGCATCCACCCTTCCAGGGCTGATCACTACCACCACACCCATGACCACTGGCTCCACAGTGACACCGTCCTCCATCCCAGGGACCACCCAACCCCCTGGAGTGCTGACCAACACCACCACTACTGTGGCCACTGGCTCCAGGACAACACCCTCCACAACCCCACAGACTGCTGGTCCTTCCCCAGCACTGACCACCACACCCACCATGCTCCCGGCCACTGGCTCCGTCATCACCCCCTCCTCCACTCCACGGACCACCTGGATCCTTACAGAGCCAACCACTACAGCCACCGTGACCGTGTCCACAGGCTCCACAGCCACCCCCTCCTCCACCACAGGGACTGCTCAGCCCCCCATAGTGCTGACCACCACAGCCACCACAACTGTGGCCACTGGATCCACAGCCACCCCCTCCTCCACCACAGGGACTGCTCAGCCCCCCATAGTGCTGACCACCACAGCCACCACAACTGCGGCTACTGGATCCACAGCCACCCCTTCCTCCAGTCCAGGGACTGCACGTACCCTTCCAGGGCTGATCACCACCACCACACCCACGACCACTGGCTCCACAGTGACACCCTCCTCCATCCCAGGGACCACCCAAACCCCTGGATTGCTGACCAACACCACCGCTGCTGTGGCCACTAGCTCCAGGACAACACACTCCACAACCCCACAGACTACTAGTCCCCCAACAGCACTGACCACTGTGGCCACCACGCTCACAGCCACTGGTTCCATCATCACCCCCTCCTCCACACCAGGGACAACTCCCATCTCCGGAGGGCTGACCACCACGGCCACCACACCTGCCGCCAGCATCACCCCAGCAACTCCCACTGCTGCCCCGGGGACCACTGGCACATCCTTAGTGCTGACCACCACAGCCACCACATATGGGCGATCCCTGCCCCCCAGCAGTCCCAGCACGGTTCCTACTGCCTGGACTTCCATGGGCACCTCGGGGACCACCCACATCACAGGGCCCTCCACGGTAACTTCCCACACCTCAGCCGGACCCACTGGCACCGCCACGCACTCCACTCCCACTGTGTCCAGTCCTCACCCTCACGGCAGGACCACAGAGCCACCCCCTTCTCCGGGGAAGACCACCCCGGGCCTCACCACGGCCACCTCCAGGACCACGGCCACATCCAGAGAGACCCGGACCTCGACCCTGCTGCCTGGCAGCCCCACATCGGCCCCCACAACCTCGGTGGTGTCCACGGGCTGTGAGCCTCAGTGCGCCTGGTCGGAGTGGCTGGACTACAGCTACCCCATGTCGGGGCTGTCAGGTGGGGACTTCGAGACCTACTCCAACATCCGCGCAGCCGGGGGAGCCGTCTGTGAGCAGCCGCTGCACCTCCAGTGCCGAGCCCAGGCCCAGCCTGATGTTCCCCTGCAGGAGCTGGGCCAGGTCATAGAATGCAGCCTGGACTTCGGCCTGGTCTGCAGGAACCGTGAGCAGGTGGGCAAGTTCAAGATGTGTTTCAACTATGAAATCCGAGTGTTCTGCTGCAACTACAGCCATTGCCCCAGCACCACGGCCACCAGCTCCACGGCCACACCCTCCTCCACTCTACACTCTACCGTGGTCACCAAGAGTTCAGCCACCAGCTCCGTGGCCAAGGCCTCCTCCACTCCACGGACCACCTGGATCCTTACAAAGCCAACCACTACAGCCACCGTGACCGTGTCCACAGGCTCCACAGCCACCCCCTCCTCCAGCCCAGGGACCACAGCCACTACTGTGGCCACTGGCTCCATGGCCACACCATCCTCCACCCCATTTCCTACTAGTGTCACCACGACGGCAGCCACTGGCTCCACAGCAACCCTCTCCTCCAGTCCAGGGACTGCATCCACCCTTCCAGGGCTGATCACTACCACCACACCCATGACCACTGGCTCCACAGTGACACCGTCCTCCATCCCAGGGACCACCCAACCCCCTGGAGTGCTGACCAACACCACCACTACTGTGGCCACTGGCTCCAGGACAACACCCTCCACAACCCCACAGACTGCTGGTCCTTCCCCAGCACTGACCACCACACCCACCATGCTCCCGGCCACTGGCTCCGTCATCACCCCCTCCTCCACTCCACGGACCACCTGGATCCTTACAGAGCCAACCACTACAGCCACCGTGACCGTGTCCACAGGCTCCACAGCCACCCCCTCCTCCACCACAGGGACTGCTCAGCCCCCCATAGTGCTGACCACCACAGCCACCACAACTGTGGCCACTGGATCCACAGCCACCCCCTCCTCCACCACAGGGACTGCTCAGCCCCCCATAGTGCTGACCACCACAGCCACCACAACTGCGGCTACTGGATCCACAGCCACCCCTTCCTCCAGTCCAGGGACTGCACGTACCCTTCCAGGGCTGATCACCACCACCACACCCACGACCACTGGCTCCACAGTGACACCCTCCTCCATCCCAGGGACCACCCAAACCCCTGGATTGCTGACCAACACCACCGCTGCTGTGGCCACTAGCTCCAGGACAACACACTCCACAACCCCACAGACTACTAGTCCCCCAACAGCACTGACCACTGTGGCCACCACGCTCACAGCCACTGGTTCCATCATCACCCCCTCCTCCACACCAGGGACAACTCCCATCTCCGGAGGGCTGACCACCACGGCCACCACACCTGCCGCCAGCATCACCCCAGCAACTCCCACTGCTGCCCCGGGGACCACTGGCACATCCTTAGTGCTGACCACCACAGCCACCACATATGGGCGATCCCTGCCCCCCAGCAGTCCCAGCACGGTTCCTACTGCCTGGACTTCCATGGGCACCTCGGGGACCACCCACATCACAGGGCCCTCCACGGTAACTTCCCACACCTCAGCCGGACCCACTGGCACCGCCACGCACTCCACTCCCACTGTGTCCAGTCCTCACCCTCACGGCAGGACCACAGAGCCACCCCCTTCTCCGGGGAAGACCACCCCGGGCCTCACCACGGCCACCTCCAGGACCACGGCCACATCCAGAGAGACTCGGACCTCGACCCTGCTGCCTGGCAGCCCCACATCGGCCCCCACAACCTCGGTGGTGTCCACGGGCTGTGAGCCTCAGTGCGCCTGGTCGGAGTGGCTGGACTACAGCTACCCCGTGTCGGGGCTGTCCGGTGGGGACTTCGAGACCTACTCCAACATCCGCGCAGCCGGGGGAGCCGTCTGTGAGCAGCCGCTGCACCTCCAGTGCCGAGCCCAGGCCCAGCCTGATGTTCCCCTGCAGGAGCTGGGCCAGGTCATAGAATGCAGCCTGGACTTCGGCCTGGTCTGCAGGAACCGTGAGCAGGTGGGCAAGTTCAAGATGTGTTTCAACTATGAAATCCGAGTGTTCTGCTGCAACTACAGCCATTGCCCCAGCACCACGGCCACCAGCTCCACGGCCACACCCTCCTCCACTCTACCCTCTACCGTGGTCACCAAGACTTCGGCCACCAGCTCCGTGGCCAAGACCTCCTCCACTCCGCGGACCACCTGGATCCTTACAGAGCCAACCACTACAGCCACCGTGACCGTGTCCACAGGCTCCACAGCCACCCCCTCCTCCAGCCCAGGGACCACAGCCACTACTGTGGCCACTGGCTCCATGGCCACACCATCCTCCACCCCATTTCCTACTAGTGTCACCACGACGGCAGCCACTGGCTCCACAGCAACCCTCTCCTCCAGTCCAGGGACTGCATCCACCCTTCCAGGGCTGATCACCACCACCACACCAGTGACCACTGGCTCCACAGTGACACCCTCCTCCATCCGAGGGACCACTCAAACCCCTGGAGTGCTGACCAACACCACCACTACTGTGGCCACTGGCTCCAGGACAACACCCTCCACAACCGCAGAGACTGCTAGTCTTCCCACAGCACTGATCACCACGCCCACCATGCTCCCGGCCACTGGCTCCATCATCACCCCCTCCTCCACACCAGGGACAACTCCCATCTCCGGAGGGCTGACCACCACGGCCACCACACCTGCAGCCAGCAGCACCCCAGCAACTCCCACTTCTGCCCCAGGGACCCCTGGCACATCCTTAGTGCTGACCACCACGGCCACCACATATGGGCGATCCCTGCTCCCCGGCAGTCCCAGCACGGTTCCTACTGCCTGGACTTCCATGGGCACCTCGGGGACCACCCGCATCACAGGGCCCTCCACGGTAACTTCCCACACCTCAGCCGGACCCACTGGCACCGCCACGCACTCCACTCCCACTGTGTCCAGTCCTCACCCTCACGGCAGGACCACAGAGCCACCCCCTTCTCCGGGGAAGACCACCCCGGGCTTCACCACGGCCACCTCCAGGACCACGGCCACATCCAGAGAGACCCGGACCTCGACACTGCTGCCTGGCAGCCCCACATCGGCCCCCACAACCTCGGTGGTGTCCACGGGCTGTGAGCCTCAGTGCGCCTGGTCGGAGTGGCTGGACTACAGCTACCCCATGTCGGGGCTGTCCGGTGGGGACTTCGAGACCTACTCCAACATCCGCGCAGCCGGGGGAGCCGTCTGTGAGCAGCCGCTGCACCTCCAGTGCCGAGCCCAGGCCCAGCCTGATGTTCCCCTGCAGGAGCTGGGCCAGGTCATAGAATGCAGCCTGGACTTCGGCCTGGTCTGCAGGAACCGTGAGCAGGTGGGCAAGTTCAAGATGTGTTTCAACTATGAAATCCGAGTGTTCTGCTGCAACTACAGCCATTGCCCCAGCACCACGGCCACCAGCTCCACGGCCACACCCTCCTCCACTCTACCCTCTACCGTGGTCACCAAGACTTCGGCCACCAGCTCCGTGGCCAAGGCCTCCTCCACTCCACGGACCACCTGGATCCTTACAGAGCCAACCGCTACAGCCACTGTGACCGTGTCCACAGGCTCCACTGCCACCCCCTCCTCCACCACAGGGATTTCTCAGCCCCTTAGAGTGCTGACCACGACAGCCACCACAACTGCAGCTACTGGATCCACAGCCACCCCTTCGTCCACCCTGGGTACAGCTCAGACCCCCATAGCACTGATCACAACAGCCACCACAACTGTGGCCACTGGATCCACAGCCACCCCTTCCTCCAGCCCAGGGACCACAGGCACCATTCCAGCACTTACCACAACAGCCACTACTGTGGCCACTGGCTCCATGGCCACGCCCTCCTTCACCCCATTTCCTACTAGTGTCACCACGACAGCAGCCACTGGTCCCCCAGGCCCCCGCTCCTCCAGCCCAGGGACTGCACCCACCCTTCCAGTGCTGAACATCTCCACCACACCCACAACCACTGGCTCCATGGTGACCCCCTCCTCCATCACAGGGACCACCCAAACCTCTGGAGTGCTGACCAACACCACCACAGCTGTTGCCACTGGCTCCTTGCCAACACCCTCCACCACCCCATGGAGTGCTGGTCCTCCCCCAGCACTGACCACCGTGGCCACCACACTCACGGCCACTGGCTCCATCATCACCCCTTCCTCTACTCCAGGGACAACTCCCATTTCCCAAAAGCTGACCACCACGACCACCACACCTGCAGCCAGCAGCACCCCAGCAACTCCCTTTTCTGTCCCAGGGACCACCCACACACCCCCAGTGCTGACCACCACAGCCACCACAGCTGCAGCCACCAGCTCCATGACCACTCCCTCTTCCACTTTAGGGACCCCCCCGATCCTCACAGAGCCAACCACTACAACCACCGTGAACATATCCACAGGCTCCACAACCACCCTGTCCTCTACTTTAGGGACTGTGGTAATTCCTACCACAGCCACCACAGTGGCAGCCACTGGCTCTGCAGCCACCCCCTCCTCCACCCCAGGAACTGCTCAGACCCCCAGTGTGTTTCCCACCACAACCACTACTACTCCAGCCACTGGTGCCATAGCAACGCCATCCTCCAGACCAGGGACTGGAGGCACGACAGCGGCCACCAGCTCCACGGCCACACCCTCCTCCATCACAGGGACCACCTGGATCCTCACAGAGCCAACCACTACAGTCACCATTATTTCTTCCATGGGCTCCACCACCACCTTGTCCTCCACTTCAGGGAATGTGGTAATTCCTACCACAGCCACCACGACTGCGGCCACTGGCTCCAAAACCACTCTCTCCTCCAGCCCAGAGACTACACGCACCGTTTCAGTGCTGACCACCACAGCCACCACGAACATGGCCACCAGATCCACGGCTACCCCCTCCTCCACTGCGGGGACAGCTCACATCCCCAAGGTGCTGACCACCACAGCCACCGTGCCCACAGCCACTGGCTCCACAGTGCCCAGCTCATCTGCCCTCAGGACCATCCGAACCCCCACAGTGCTCCCCAGCAGCTTGCCCACCTTCAGCATGACCACTGCGTCCACCTCAGTCCTCACCACCCTCATGCCCACTGGCTTCCCCAGCACCTCCTTCTCGACTCCGTGCTTCTGTAGGGCATTTGGACAGCTCTTCTCACCTGGTGAGTCGATGTGGATGATGCCCCTGTGCCCTTTCTCCCGTGGCATACCAACCCGGGTCTGCCTGTCTGGGGAGCCAGTTGCTCACAGTCTATCTCCACCGGCCTCACTCTGTCCCCACCGGCCTCACTCTGTCCCCACCAGCCTCACTCTGTCCCTACCGGCCTCACTCACTCCACCGGCCTCACTCTGTCCCCACCAGCCTCACTCTGTCCCCACCGGCCTCACTCACTCCACCGGCCTCACTCTGTCCCCACCAGCCTCACTCTGTCCCCACCGGCCTCACTCACTCCACCGGCCTCACTCTGTCCCCACCGGCCTCACTCTGTCCCCACCGGCCTCACTCACTCCACTGGCCTCACTCGGTCCCCACGGGCTTCATTCAGTCTCCACTCTCCCTGGCCCCTTCCCTGAATGACCACTCCCTCCTGCACTGACCCCTGTCTTTGCCGTCCTAAACTCTGGCTTGTCTGTCGCTGGGAGTGGCTTATCATCCTGTCTTGTCCCCTACAGGGGAGGTCATCTACAATAAGACCGACCGAGCTGGCTGCCAGTTCTATGCCGTGTGCAACCAACACTGTGACATTGACCGCTTCCAGGGCCCCTGCCCCACCTCCCCGCCACCAGTGCCCTCCACCCCACCATCCCCGCCCTCCCCTGCCCCTGGCTGTGACAATGCTGTCCCTCCTCGGCAGGTGGGTTCTGCCTGCCCTCCGCCTCCCCTGCTATGCACACAGGGCCTGGGTCTGCTGAGGCACAGCCAGGGCCCAGCCCCTGAGGTCTGTCTCAGTGACCCTCCACCCATAGCTCCAGTTGGAGGAGGCGCACAGGGTCTGGGGGCCAGGCCAACATGGGGGGACCACCTTTTCCGGGCAGACTCTTGTGGCCAGCAGGGGCTGTGCACCATGAGGGATGGGATAACCAGGGGATGGGTCCGTGAGCCAGTCCCAGTGAGCACCTGCCTGTTCCCTGCCACAGGTCAATGAGTCCTGGACCCTGGAGAACTGCACTGTGGCGCAGTGTGTGGGTGACAACCGTGTCGTCCTGCTGGAGCCAAAGCCCGTGGCCAACGTCACCTGTGTGAACAAGCACCTGCCCATCAAAGTGTCGGAGCCAAGCCAGCCCTGCACCTTCCACTACGAGTGCGAGTGTGAGCGAGAGGGTGGCCACGGGACTCCCCTGGGGGCAGGTGGAGCGGGGCAGCCTCGGGACCCCCTGGGGGCAGGTGCATCGGTGCAACTGTGGGACTCCCCAGGGGCAGGTGCAGTGGGGTGGCCGCGGGACCCCCTGGGGGCAAGTGCAGCGGGGCGTGCTGGCGGCCAGTCTGGAGTGGTGGGGGTGCATGGAGAGGTGCCTGGGAGACAGGTGGCATCCCTTCAGGAAACCGCCATGCGCCATGCCGTCCTGGCCACAGCGGTGCACATGGTGTGCGCCATTAGTCTGCAGGCTCCGTGTCCACCGGGCTGAACATGCTGACGCAGCCCACAGGAGAGGGGCAGAGGCGTTTGCTGAGCTTGTCTGCACATCCGCCTGTGTGGCTTGAAAGGAAGCCTGTCCAGGGCTTTCTGAGGCCGGGAGAAGCTCAGGATGGAAGCGGGAGCCCAGAGAAGCTATGGTCTCCTGGGTCTTCACAGCAGCTCCCATCATAGCGGCACCATCCCTAAGAGGTGGTGGGGTTCTCACTCCTCCCATGTCCTTGGCCCCGGGTTGCTCTTCCAAACCTCCACAGGACAGGGGGTTAGACGACACAGACACGCTCTTCCTCCTGAAGCTGGAAGGCTGAGATCCAGGCAGGCAGGGCCACGCTCCCTGTGGAGGGTCTGGGGAGGTCCTTCCTGCCTCTCCCAGCCTGGGGGCTCCAGGCATCCCCTGGCCGTGGCTGCATCACTCCCGTGTCCTCCTCTGTCTCTCTGTGGTCTCCCGACTCTGTGTGTCTGTCTCTGTCCTGTCCCCCACAAGGGTGCTGGCCACTGGATTTACAGTCCATCCGGGTAGTCCCCGATGATGCCAACATAAGATGCTTCACTAATCACTCTGCAAAGACGCTTTCTCCTGGCAAGACCACGAGTGGAGGTTCTGCGGCGGCCGTAGATCTGGGGGGGCACCGTAGATTCTACATACCACACCCACTTTATAGATGAGGCTGCTGAGGCCAAGGGGCAGTCGCGGTGGCGACACTGGCTGCCGAGAAGCCTGGGGTTCGAGGGGACCACCACGGAGCCAGCCAGCCCGTCGGTGCCTCTGTATCCCACAGGCGTCTGCAGCGTGTGGGGGGGCTCCCACTACTCCACGTTTGATGGCACCACGTACTCCTTCCGGGGCAACTGCACCTACATCCTCATGAGAGAGATCCACGCGCGCCTTGGGAATCTCAGCCTCTACCTGGACAACCAGTACTGCGCGGCCTCCGCCGCCGCCAGCTGCCCCCGTGCCCTCGGCATCCATTACAAGTCCATGGAGATCGTCCTCACTGTCATCACGGTGCAGGGGAAGGAGGAGGGCCTGGTGAGTCCAGGCAGCCAGAGGGCAGCCCTCCTTGTGCCCAGGCTGTGTGTGGCAGTGTTGGGCATGTCCCAACCACACCCGGGCAGGTCGACTGCAGGCCGGGGGCCCAGCTGCTGCAGCGATGGCCCAGGGCCTGAGGCAGTTTCCGGGGGGCAGGGAAGGCTGTGGGGCCACCCCAGGTTGAATGCACCCTGCGACCCAAATGCAGCCAACTGGAGACTCCAGGCCCCCAGGGAAGAGCCAGCCTTTGGGTGGGGGTGCGTAGGCAGAGCCCCAAAGGCAAGCCCCGCTCCCAGAGCCCACCGGGCACTGCCTCCCAGCTCACGGGCTCCCCCGGCTGCCCCCAGATCTTGTTTGACCAAATTCGGGTGAGCAGTGGCTTCAGCAAGGACGGCGTGCTTGTGTCTATGATGGGGGCTGCCATGCGCGTGGACATTCCTGCCCTGGGTGTGAGCGTCACGTTCGACGGGCACGTGTTCCAGGCCCGGCTGCCCTACAGTCTCTTCCACAACAACACCGAGGGCCAGTGCGGTGAGCGCCACCCGCCAGGCGGGTCCTGCCCCACCAGGGCTGCCCCAGGGGCTGACGGCCCAGTGGGCAAAGGGGAAGCCTGCAGACGGGAATGAACTGGGGGAAGCCTCTGGAAAGGAATGAGCTTCAGGGTGGGGGGGAATCTGTGGAGGGAAATGCTCTCTGTGGGGGCAGCCCGTGAATGGGAATGAGCTGGGAGGGAAGCCTGTGGAGGGGAATGAGCCCAGGGAAGGGGTGCAAAAGGCTCCCCGGATTCCAGCCCCATGGTGACGCCCCGGCCTGCCCCCAGGCACCTGCACGAACAGCCAGAGGGACGATTGCCGCAGTCGGGATGGAACCACGGCCACCAGCTGCAAGGACATGGCCAAGACGTGGCTGGTCCCCGACAGCAGAAAGGACGGCTGCTGGGCCCCAACTGGCACGCCCCCCACTGCCGGCCCCACGGCCCCAACGTCTGGCGCACCCACCCCCAGCCAGTGCCCACCTCAGCCGCTCTGTGATCTGATGCTGAGCCAGTGAGTCCTCTCCTCCGGATGGGAGGCCCCAGGGTGCCCCTGCCTGCCCTTGCTCAGCTCCCTGGGGGCCTGGTGCCCTCCACCCCATCGCTCTGTCCACAGGGTCTTTGCCGAGTGCCATGACCTGGTGCCCCCCGGCCCATTCTTCAACGCCTGCATCAGCGACGGCTGCTGGGGCCACCCCAAGGTGTCCTGCCAGAGCCTGGAGGCCTACGCAGAGCTCTGCCGCGCACGGGGAGTGTGCAGTGACTGGCGGGGTGCCACTGGCGGCCTGTGCGGTGAGTGGGTGTGGCCTGCGCCCCCAGACCCCTCAGCCTCTCTGAGTGGCCTGTGTGGTGAGTGGGTGTGGCCTGTGCCCCCAGACTCCTTGGCCTCTCTGAGCGGCTTGTGTGGTGAGTTGCGGGCAGCTCTGGGCCCCCAGACCCCTTGGCCTCTCTGAGCAGCCTGTGCAGTGAGTGGGGGTGGGTGGTCCTGTACCCCACAGACCCCTCAGCCTCTCTGAGGGGCCTGTGCAGTGAGTGGGGGGCAGCCCTGCACCCCAGCCCCCTTAGCCTCTCTGACCTCTCTGCACCCACAGATCTCACCTGCCCGCCCACCAAAGTGTACAAGCCATGTGGCCCCATACAGCCTCCCTCCTGCAACTCCAGGTGAGTGCTGGATCTGGGGGAGCAGGAGGCCAGGGGGGCATCCTGCTGTGAGCCACAGATCTCTGGGGTGCCCCTGAGCCCAGGACTCCTTGAAAAACATCCCTGGCTGCTCCCAGTTGCCTTAGAGGCAGAGCAGGCAGGAGGCGCGTCCCCACCCTCTCCAGACCCAACTCTGCCCTCACCTCCCCCCCATCCCCACCCCTGCCCCACCCATTCCCTCCCACCCTGAGCCCCGCACTCCACTGTTCCTCTCCTTCCTGCTCCCCACTGCCCATCCTGGGGACTCACATGGATGAAGATACTGGGAAGCCTCCTGGACCTCAGGGTCCCCGGGCCACTCTTGTCGCCCTGTAGGAACCAGAGCCCACAGCTGGAGGGGCTGGCGGAGGGCTGCTTCTGCCCCAAAGACCAGATCCTCTTCAATGAACACACGGGCATCTGCGTGCAGGCCTGCCGTAAGCTCTGCCACCTGGGCCACACCAAGTGCCTGCAGGGTGGGAGGGGCCGTCCCGGCTGCTCTGTGCTCTCCCCTCCCCCCAGCTGACCCCTGTGCCATGTTTGCCCCACCAGAGGCCCGGGACGGCCCCAGTGTGGCCCTGAGCCCCTGCAGAGCCCCCCTCCAGCCCTCTGAAGCCCCACAGGGAGGCTCTGTCCTTGTGCGATCCTGTTGTGGTTCCTCCCCTGAGCCCTGCCTCCCACCACCATGGCGGAGCCTCCTGTGCACTGACAGCTGGGCTCACAGTGCCCTGGCCTGAGCTCCAGCTACAAGACACCCTACAAGATTTCCAGGGGCTTCCATCCCAAGGGGAAGCTGGCGCCAGGCCTGAGAGCACCTCCCGTGGCCAGAGGCCCCTCTGCCTGCAATCTCAGCACCCTCAGTGACACTGTGCCCTTTCCTTTCCAGCCTGCGTGGGACCGGATGGCTTTCCCAAATCTGTGAGTGGCTCCACCCCCACCTGCCCTACCCAACCCTCTCTTGAGCTGAGGGAGGAAGAGAGCCTCCCCATCCCACTGGACAGCTGTAGGGCGCATGAGCGTGACGTGGACGTGCCGGTGGCTGGCTGGTGTGGGCTTCCTGCCCTGTCACTCTGGGCCGCTCGGGTGCCAGCCCGAGGGAGGGGGTGACCAGAGAGATGCCCAGGATTGGCCTGTGGCTGAGTGTGGTGGGGAGTCCTGGAGCCCCGTCCAGGAGCCCTCAGGAACCCTCTCGATCCCTTCCAGCCTGGGGAGCGGTGGGTCAGCAACTGCCAGGCCTGCGTGTGTGACGAGGGCTCAGTGTCAGTGCAGTGCCAGCCCGTGCCCTGTGAGGCCCAGGGCCAGTCCCCCACATGCAGCCGCCCTGGCTTCCAGACTGTGACCAGGCCCCGGGCCAACGACCCCTGCTGCCCTGAGACGCTGTGCGGTAAGAGCCCAAGGTGCAGAGGTGCCGGGCATGGGGTGGGGGGGATGGAGCCAGTGCCCGCCAGGGGCCTGCAGGGTGGGCACAGGAGAGCAGAGGAGAGCCACCGTGTCCTGGCTTGACCAGGTGAGACCACTCGGCAGAGAGAGCCTCCGGGCACTACATTGTCCTCCTAAAGATGAGGCCCGTATCCTCTGGCCTGCCCAGGAGTGGCCTGGGACATGGGGAGCCGCAGGGAGGTGGTCAAGGAAGGGGCCTGGAGGGAGCCCCCAAGGGCCGTGGGAGAAGTCAGGTCTCCGGGGAGGAGCCTGCCCAGGGCTTACGCTGGGAACAATTGGTTGGGAGGAGGAGCAAGCAGCCCCGGGACCGCGCCCTCTGTCCTCCCACAGTGTGCAACACCAGCGCCTGTCCCCAGAGCCCGCCCGTGTGCCCGCCAGGCCAGGAGCTCGACCGCACCCAGGAGGAGGGCGACTGCTGTCCTACCTTCCGCTGCAGTGAGCAGGGCAGGGGTGGGGGGGACGGGCTCCTGGGTGGCCACGAGCCCGGGGGTGGGGGGTGCAAGAGGGCGGCTGAAGGAGGGACGGGCTCCTGGGTGGCCATGCGCCTGGCGGTGGGGGGCACAGGAGGGCGAGGGCATGGAGCACAGGCTTAGCTCCCTTTCCTTCCAGGACCTCAGCTGTGTACTTACAATGGCACCTTCTATGGGGTAAGGGCACAGCAGTGAGCGGGGGCGGCCCTGCACCCAGACATCTGTGTGGGATGCCCGGGGCCCTCTGAACCCCAATCCTTGTCATGACACTCCTGCCATGAGGGCAGATCCACACAGGGGCCCTGGGCACGACAAGGCTGGGACACACCTGGGACTCGGAGACCCCGTATGTTGTCAGCTGTGAGCTCCACACCTGCTGCCTCTGAGAGGTTACTCAGGGCCTCCCAGCAAGGACCTGGGGGCAGGACACACCTGCCTGGGGTCCCCGCCCACTCAGATTCCCTGCCCTACTGGATTCCCTGCCCACCAGGGGTGCATCCATTTGAGGGTGCTCCATTTGAGGGGTCCATGCTCAGGCAGGGGTGCTCCATTTGAGGCGTGCTCCATTTGGGGAAGAGACAACTTCCTGCGGGTCCCAACTAGTCACAGGGAGGAGTCCTGGCCCTGTTGCCCACCAGTGCCCTCAGTGCCACTCTCCCACCGACTGCAGGTTGGTACAACCTTCCCAGGGGCCGTTCCCTGCCACACGTGCACCTGCCTCTCTGGGGACACCCAGGATCCAATTGTGCAGTGTCAGGAGGATGCCTGCAATAATGCCACCTGCCCCCAGGTGAGTCCCCAGACACCCGCCCCCAGGTGAGCCCCCAGACACCCGCCCCCAGGTGAGCCCTCAGACACCCGCCCCCAGGTGAGCCCCCAGACACCCACCCCCAGGTGAGCCCCCAGACACCCGCCCCCAGGTGAGCCTCCAGCTGCTGGGCAGACCCAGCCCCGAGTCACACTGACCTGCCTCCCCGGGGTTCTCTAGCTCAGCCTTTGCTGGGGTCATGTTTGTTCCCAAAGGGAGGGCATGAAGTAGGGTGACTAAGGGGCCTGAGGGTGGAACAGACCTGCAGGCTGCTGGGGACAGGGGCTAGCATCAGGTCCCAGGAAGAAAGGGGTAGGCGGAGAGAAGGTGCTGGGAACTGGGGCGAGGCTGAGCCGGATAACAGGGTGGGGGCAGCTTCTGTGGGTATAGGTCCAGGCAGAGACAGGGATAAGGGCCACCAGACCACTGGGGTGTTGATGGCAGGGCAGGCTGGGCTGGGACGGGCACTGGAGGAGAGGGGTACAGCCTGACACCCTCCTGTCCCCACAGGGCTTTGAGTACAAGAGCGTGGCCGGACAGTGCTGCAGGGAGTGCGTGCAGACAGCCTGCCTCACGCCCGACGGCCGGCCAGTCCCGGTAACAGTGGAGGCGTGTGGGGCAGGTCTCAGCTCTGCACCCTCCGCAGACCTTCGTCCTCAATGGGGCTTGGTGCAAGAGATAATCCCTACTCAGCTTCCACTCTCTGCCCTGCACTTCAGCTGAACGAAACCTGGGTCAACAGCCCCGTGGACAACTGCACCGTGTACCGCTGTGAGGTTGAGAGCGGACTCCATTTGCTGACCCCACAGCCTGTATCCTGCCCAGATGTGTCCAGCTGCAGGGTGTGTGCTGGAGGCCCCGCCACTGCCTGGGAGGCCCCGTCCACCAGGGAGGCCCCGCCCCTTCCCTGGAGGCCTGCCCTTGCCTGGGAGGCCCCAACCCTGTCTGGGAGCTCCTGGGAGGCTTCCCCCCTACCCTAGGAGGCCACACCCACCAGGGAATCCCCGAGGCACCCACCCCCAGGTGAGCCCACACACACACCCACCCCCCAGGTGAGTCCCCAGGCACCTGCCCCCAGGTGAGACCCCCAGACACCCACCCCTAGGTGAGTCCCCAGGCACCCACCCCCAGGTGAGACCCCCAGACACCCACCCCTAGGTGAGTCCCCAGGCACCCCACAGCCCTGGCCCTGTCTTTGGCCCCACAGGGGAGCCTCAGAAAAACAGGCTGCTGCTACTCCTGTGAGGAAGAGGGTAAGTGGAGGCTGCCTTCCCACTCCCACCCTTCGGCTTCATCCCTTCCATTCCTGCCCAGATGGCAGCTCTGGGCAGCAGTGAGATTGCGGCCTCCAGACTCCAGCCTTGGTCCAGGAGGGCCATGGGAGGGGTGGTCCCGTGGGGAAGGTCCGCCCACCAGGTCCTCAGAGCCAGGGTCTGCTGGGGCCTTCATCCACCTTTCCTCCTCCCAGATTCCTGTCAAGTCCGCGTCAACACAACCGTCCTGCGGCACCAGGGCTGCGAGACCCAGGCTGCGGTCAACATCACCTTCTGTGAGGGCTCCTGCCCCGGAGTGTCCAAGTGAGTGGGCTCCTGGCCCTGTGCCAACAGCACACGCGTGCGCTGGGTCTGTCCTGGCTCATCTGCTGGCCAGTATCCCGGTCTGGGTCAGGAGGGCCTACACCAGCTCCAAGAAGGAGGAAAGCAGGCTCCCCAGCAGGGCCCCCTCCACATCCATCAGCAGAAAGCCTGGGGCCACTCTCCCAGCCAGGCCAGGGCCCTGCTGAGCTGAGCCAGGTGGCCCAGAGCTCCCAGCCGCAAACCCAGGTCCGGGTAAACCCCTAGGGAGAGTGGGCGGAACCAGAGCCTTCCATGGAGACCCCACGGCTTGCCACAGCGGCCAGCTGTCAGCAGGAGGGGCCAGGAGGGTTGACCCTTGGCTAGAAGAGGCAGGACGAAGGGTCGAGGTATGCTCAGGGTCAGCAGGACTGGAGGACCTGGTTCAGACAGGGGAAGGGCCACAGAAGACAGAACCTGGGCCAAGGGACCCTGGAAGCCCAGAGCCGCCCCATTCTGGGAAGCTGAAGCCCCATGTGCCCAGAGGAGGCCACTGTGGACAGAGGGGTGGCCGTCTGGCCCAGGACTCCAGAAGCCCACGTGTCACCGCAGCTGGGCAGAGAAACGGTGGGGCTCAGATGGCTGGTCTGAGGGCCACCCTGCATCCACAGGTACTCAGCAGAGGCCCAGGCCATGCGGCACCAGTGCACCTGCTGCCAGGAGAAGCAGTTCCACGAGGAGACCGTGCCCTTGCGCTGTCCCGATGGCTCAGCCGTCCTGCACACATACATCCACGTGGATGAGTGTGGCTGCATGCCCTTCTGTGTCCCCGAGCCCGTGGCTCCCACACACACACCTGGCTTCCCGCTCTAGGAGGCCACTGTCTGACGGTGTTCTGCCTCCGACCCCACGCCCTGTCCACCTGGAGCCAGAACGCACATTGCCAGACCATGACCACCTTGGGCCTGCTCCATGGAACCCCCGGGCCTCTGTGTGGCACCCCGTGCCTCCATGCTCCTGCTGCCCACCCCGGGGGTAGAACCGACGCCCGGAAGGGTGAGGAGCCAGCAGGATGCCTTTCAGGAAAGCGTCACTCAGGAGTTCTGCCCTGGTAGAGCCTGTGGCCCATCTTGGCCTTGCCCCACCCTGAGGTCACTGGAGCAGACTAAGCATGTGCAGGCCTGTGTGTTCCCGCCACGCCCAGAGCCATGGCCAGAGCCCCCGGGCAGCACGGATCCCAGCTGGCCGTGTCCTGCCGCTGGGTCCAGGCAAGGCTGGCTGCTGCTGGGAAGCCGCACCAGGCAATGCGTCCGCCCATCCGTGCCTACTGCAGGGTACCTCGGGGCTGAGGCCACAGTGGCCACATCAGAAGGGTCAGCATCCCAAAGCCCGTCTGCTCAGCTCAGCCCAGTTCTGCAAATAAACCCTGAGCATCGCCTACATTTCCTGTCCCAGCGTCTTTTCTTGCATATCGTCTCTCCCAGGCTGTCCATGTCCTCTGAGGGCTGCCTGCCTGGGCCCTGCCGGCCGGAGGACACATCCAGGGGATGGTACAGAATCCCCATCAGCCGCTGAGGGGTCAGGAAGTCTCTGTGAAGGCCAGGCGGGGTGGGGGACAAGAAGCCAGATGGTCATCCATGTGCTCCTGAGGGCACCCTGGGAGCCAGTCTTGGGCTGTGGGAACACCAGCCAGGAGACAGGGCACAGGGGGCCACCAGGATCCGGAGGTCACCCCGGCTGTGATTTCCAGCATGGGGGATTGTGTGAGGAAACCCACTCGTGCAGGAAGACAGAGGCAGTTAGTGGGCAGACGTGCAATCAGGCCCTGTCAGCAGGGACACAGCCGCCCCCCAGGGCAGGCGACCAGAGCTGGGCACGATGCTCCCAGGCCCTGCGGGGCTACCTTTCACCCTGTGCCGTGCGGACCCACTGGGATGCTTTCCTCCAGGGCTTGCTCACCTCCTGTCTCACCTCCATGTGACAAGGCTTCCTGCCCTTCCTTTCTGTTGCTCTGTCCAGAGCAGAGAGCACCCCATGCAGACAGCAGGGGACTGGGGAGCCTGTGGGATGTGCAGCATTGACAGCTGGGGCTGCAGGTGTGGGCAGGGAAGACAGTGAAGCTGGTATCAGCCAGGACCTGGACACAGCAGGACGCAGGGGGCTTTGGGCACAAAACAGCCTCCTACTGGGCAGGGGGTGGACACAGGCAGACCGTGGCCTGGGGAGACCAGGGCAATGCCCGCACCTTGCCATGAAAGCCTCTGGTGTGGGTGCAGAGCAACACCTTCCCGACACCAGGAACTGCCTCTGCCCTCTGCCCTCGGGTGGGTCCTGTCCTGCCCAGGAAGTGATGCCATCATTATAGCAGTGTGGGAACAGACTCATATGAAAAGCTTTGCCCCTCCCCTCCACAGTGCGGCAGGGGTAGCCTCTCAGCACTTCCTAAATCCCATTCACAGAGCGCGGCCCCTGCCAGTGCTCCAGCCTCTCCTGCCCTCCTTGCCGAGGCCCAGCAGGACTGGGCTGGAGACAGTCGGGGCTGACAAGGTTGCAGGTGGGCTCTGGGGGCGGTGGGTTAGGATGGCCACCACTGGGGTCAGCTTCTACAGGTTTACGCTGTGTCTCTGAGGCTGATTCCCTGGAGGCCACGCCAGGTCACTGCCCAACTGGGCCTGCGTTCAGCCACATGTAAACGGTGTTTCCTAAACCTCAGTCATTCTCGTGGCACGATGGTTTCTTAGACCCATCTACGTCGGTGTGTGGGCACCAGCACCCGTCTCAGAGGCCTGTGCTCTGCCATCTGTGCCCAGAACCATCTCATTCAACCCTGACAATGACGCTGTGTGATGTCTGGTATCGTGTCTCCCACTCCACGGATGGGAACACTGAGGCACGAAGTGATGAAAAGGTGCACTTCTGTCGGGGGAAAGCTGGGCTCACACCCAGGCAGCCCACGTGGAGCCCACACTCAAAACCACAGGGCTCTGCTGGTGCCCCAGACACAGTGAATACAAACCAATGTCACTCAGACTTTAAAGACTTTGTAAAGCAGGTTTCCGGTTTCCAGGCGGGAAAACTGGGCGTGTCTTCCCGACAGACACGGAAACCACGGCAACGACAGAAACTTTAAAATAGCAGCGGCCAGGCGCGATGGCTCATGCCTGCTGTCCCAGCACTTTGGGAGGTCCAGGCGGGTGCATCACCTGACGTCAGGAGTTTGAGAGCACTCTGACCAACATGGTGAAACCTCACCTCTACCAAAAATACAAAAAATTAGCCAGGCGCAGCGGTGGTGGACGCCCATAATCCCAGTTACTTGGGAGGCTGAGGGAGGAGAATTGCTTGAATTGGGGAGGTGGAGGTTGCAGTGAGCCAAGATCATGCCACTGCACTCCAGCTTGGGCGACAGAGCAAGACTGTCTAAAAAAAAGTGAAAGAGGGCCAGGCGTGGTGGCTCAAGCCTGTAATCCCAGCACTTTGGGAGGCCGAGGCGGGTGGATCACGAGGTCAAGAGATTGAGACCATCCTGGTCAACATGGTGAAACCCCGTCTCTACTAAAAATACAAAAAATTAGCTGGGCATGGTGGCACATGCCTGTAGTCCCAGCTACTCGGGAGGCTGAGGCAGGAGAATTGCCTGAACCCGGGAGGCGGAGGTTGCGGTGAGCCGAGATCGTGCCATTGCACTCCAGCCTGGGTAACAAGAGCGAAAGTCCATCTCAAAAAAAAAAAAAAGCGAAAGCAAAGAAAAGAAAGAAAATAAGACAGTGAACCATCAATCACCTGCAAGGCAGGAAGATATCCTGAAAGGACGGATCTGAGATGTGCTGAGAGCCACACACTGCCACACTGTGTGTCTGGGGGCAGTCAAAGCCTTTTGTATGAGTCCATTCTCACACTGCCATAAAGAAATATCTGAGACCGGGTAATTTATAAAGAAAAAGGTTTAGCTGACTCACAGTTCCGCCTGGCTGAGGAGGCCTCAGCAAACTTACAGTCATGATAGAGGGCAAAGCAGAAGCAGGCACCTTCTTGACAAGGTGGCAGGAGAATGAAACCCAGCAGGGGAGATGCCAGATGCTTATTAAACCATCACATCTCATGAGGACTCACTCACTATCACGAGAACAGCATGGGTTAAACCATCCATGATCCAGTCACCTCCCGCAGTGTCCCTCCCATGACATCTGGGGATTACGGGGAGGTATTAGTCCATTTCCACACTGCTGATAAAGACACAACCAAGAATGGGAAGAAAAAGAGGTTTAATTGGACTTACAGTTCCACAGGGCTGGGGAGGCTTCAGAATCATGGTGGGAGGTGAAAGGCACTTCTTACATGGTGGCAGTAAGAGAAAATGAGGAGGAAGCAAAGAGTGGAAACCCCTGTTACAGCCATTAGATCTTGTGAGACTTACTCACGATTACAAGAATAGCATCTGAAGGACTGGCCCTCACGGTTCAATTACCTCTGCCTCAGTTCCCACATGTGGGAATCCTGGGAGATACAATTCAAGGTGAGATTTGGGTGAGGACACAGCCAAACCATATCATTCTGCCCCTTGCCCCGCCAAACCTCATGTCCTCACATTTCAAAGTCTTTTTTTTTGAGACGGAGTTTCGCTCTTGTTACCCAGGCTGGAGTGCAATGGTGCGATCTCGGCTCACCGCAACCTCCGCCTCCTGGGTTCAGGCAGTTCTCCTGCCTCAGCCTCCCGAGTAGCTGGGATTACAGGCACGTGCTACCATGCCCAGCTAATTTTTTGTATTCTTAGTAGAGACGGGGTTTCACCATGTTGACCAGGATGGTCTCGATCTCTTGACCTCGTGATCCACCCGCCTCGGCCCCAAAGTCTTATTTCAGCATTAATCCAAAAGCCCACAGCTCAACACCTCATCTGAGACAAGGCAAATCCCTTCTGTGAGCCTGTAAAACCAAAAGCACGTTAGTTACTTGCTAGAGACAATGGCAGTACATGTATTTGGTAAACACAGCTGTTCCAAATGGGAGAAATTGGCCCAAACCAAGTGGTTAAGGGCCCATGCAAGTCTGAAATCCAGTGGGGCAGTCAAATGTTAAAGCTCCAAAATGATCTCCTTTGACTCCAGGTTTCCCATCCAGTTCACGTGGATGCAAGAGGTGGGCTGTCATGGTGTTGGGCAGCTCTTTCCTTGTGGCTTTGCAGGGTCCAGCCTCCCTCCTGGCTGCTTTGAGCAGCTGTGACTTTTCCAGGTGCACAGTACAAGCTGTCAGTGGATCTACCATTCTAGGGTCCGGAGGATAGCGGCCCTCTTCTCACAGCTCCACTAGGTGGTGTCCCAGTGGACACCTTCTATGTGAAGGCTCTGACCCCACATTTCCCCTCTGCACTGACCTAGCAGAGGTTTTCCATGAGGGCCCCACCCCTGCAGCACACTTCTGCCTGGACATTCAGGTGTTCCGTACATGTTCTGAAATCGAGGTGGAGGTTCCCAAACCTCAGTTCTTGACTTTTCTGCACCTACAGGCTCAACACCACAGGAAAGCTGCCGAGGCTTGGAGCCTCCACCCTCTGAAGCCACAGCTTGATCTCTACATTGGCTCCTTTCAGCCACGGCTGGAGCAGCTGGAATGCAGGGCACCAAGTCCCTAGGCTGCACACTGCATGCAGACCCTGGGCCTGGCCCACAGAACCACTTTTTCCTCCTGGGCCTTCAGGTCTGTGATGGGAGGGGCCGCCGTGAAGTTCTTTGACACGGCATGGAGACATTTTCCCCATGATCTTGGGGAGTAACATTAGGCTCCTTGCTACTTAAGCAAATTTATGCAGTCAGCTTAAATTTATCCTCAAAAAATGGTTTTGTTTTTGTTTGGAAAACTCTGTCCCTGTCGTGAAAGCCCTTCCCCTCCCACACAAAGAGGCTCCCTTATCTTTCACTCTACATACCGTTCTGGCTTTCCCACCTGGCTGCAGCCACCTCCCGTCCGACAACCGGCTGACCAATCACCACCTGCCTCATCAGCTCTCCCAAGCTTCCCGCCGCCCAGCTTCCCGCCGCCCGGCTTCCCCACCTGGCAGTTTAAACTAACCAACCGTTGCCCGCCACCTCAGATCTCCCGGCCTTCCCACTCCCTCGGCCCTTCAGCCCCCTATAAAAGAACCCTGCTTCTCTGAGCGCGCGTGGCCATTTTCCTGTTCTTCCCAACTGGCCCGCCCGGAGGCTCTTTCTTCTCAATAAAGCCTGAACTTAAGACTTTCTTCCAACCTGCGGTCCGGTTTTTTTCTAAACGAGCTCTGTCTTCCTGTAGAGGGTAGGTCAGACAGTTTTGTGTTTTTCTACTGCATTGTAAGGCTGAAATTTTTCTGAACTTTCATGCTGCTTCCCTTTTTTTAACTTTTTTCTTTTTTTGAGATGGAGGCTCACTCTGTCATCCAGGCTGGAGTTCAGTGGCACAATCTCAGCTCAATGTAATCTCCATCTCCTGGGTTCAAGCAATTCTCCTGCCTCAGCCTCCTGAACTGGCATTAGAGGTGCGTGCCGCCACACCTGGCTAATTTTTGTATTTTTAGTAGAGATGGGTTTCACCATGTTGGTCAGGCTGGTCTCCAACTCCTGACCTCAGGTGATCCACCCACCTCAGCCTCCCATAGTGCTGGGATTACAGGTGTGAGCCACGGTGCCCAGCCTGTTTCCCTTCTAAAATGGAATACCTAACAGCATCCAAGTCACTTCTTGAATGCTTCGCTGCTTAAAAATTTCTTCTGCCAGATATCCTAAATCATCCCTCTCAAGTTCAAAGTTCCACAAATCTCTAGGGCAGGGCAAAATGCCACCAATCTCTTTGCCAAAATGTAACAAGAGCCACTTTTGCTCCAGTTCCCAACAAGCTCCTCGTCTCCGTCTGGGACCATGTCAGCCTGGACACTACTGTTCATATCACTACCAGCATTTTTGTGAAAGCCATTCAACACGTCTCCAGGAAACTCCAAACTTTTCCACATTTTCCTGTCTTCTTCGGAGCCCTCCAAACTGTCCCAATCTCTGCCTGTTACCCAGTTCCAAAGTCGCTTCCACATTTTCAGGGATCTTTTCAGCAATGCCCCATTCTTGGTCCCAATTTACTGTATCAGTCCGTTTTCGCACTGCTGTGATAAAGACGTATCCAAGACTGGGAAGAAAGAAGGGTTTAATTGGACTTACAGTTCCACATGGCTGGGGAGGCCTCAGAATCATGGCAGGAGGCAAAAGGCAATCATGGTGGCAGCAAGAGGAAATGAGGAAGAGGCAAAAGCGAAAACCCTGATAAATCCATCAGATCTCCTGGAACTTATGCACTATCCCAAGAATAGCATGGGATTCAATTACCCATGATTCAATTACCCATCCCACCCCACACTGACTACATTAATTTGGGTTCCTCCCACAACACGTGGGAATTCTGGGAGATACAATTCAAATTGAGATTGGTGGGGGGTGGGGGGGGAGGAACACAGAGCCTGACCACAATACCTTTCCTTATAGAAAAGGGACATTCAGTCTGAAGCCACCAAGCAGCTCAGACATGCCAACATCCTGAAAGAAGGCAAAAGCTGCATCGGGAGAGAAGGACAGGGCCATGCGCTCGAGCTATCAGGTTTCATAGGATGATTTTTTTTTTTTTTTAAGATTAGAGGACGTGTAGAACAGATCTGGAAATCTCAACACTTTTTCTAGTGAGCCCCAAGACTACAGAGTGTGGAAGAGAGGCCATATTTTCATTAGACTCGAAGCTTCCAGTGAGTGCCAAGATAGAGGGAAAAAAATACACCCAAGAAAAAGAGAAAACCTCAAAGCTACCAGAAAGACAAGGCAGTTTCCCTACAAAGTAACGAGAACCAGACAGATATCTGGTTTCTCACTAGTAACACTGGATGCAGCAAGATGGCGCCATGATATTTTTCAAGGCGCTGAGGGAAGGTAACTCAACGTAGGATTCTATACCAACTAGACTGTCATTTAAGAATGGCAAGGACATTTTTGACATACAGGGACTCCATTTTATTTCATTGGTCTTGATGCTTGGCCAACATCATGTACTATAAGGCCCATCTGTTCCCACCCTGTCATCTCTGCAGGCTCTGTGTTGTTCTCTGGACTCGTCTTACTGTAGACAATACTCTATAGTCCTGATATCTGATATATCTTTTTTTTTTTTTTTTTTTGAGACAGAATCTTGCTCTGTCACCCAGGCTGGAGTGCAGTGGCATGATCTCGGCTCACTGCAACCTCCACCTCCCAGATGCATGTGATTCTCCTGCCTCAGCCTCCTGAGTAACTGAGATCACAGGCACACGCTGCCACAGTCAGCTAATTTTATATTTTTTAGTAGAGACAGGGTTTTACCATGTTGGTCAGGCTGGTCTCAAACTCCTGAACTCAAGTGATCTGCCCGCCTCGGCCTCCCAAAGTGCTGGGATTACAGGTGTGAGCCACTGTGCCCAGCCTTGATGTCTATTTGAGCAAGCTTTCACACTGTGTGCTTCTTTTACAAGAATGTCTTGACTCTTCCTAGCTACTTAGAATTAACCTATCAAGCTTGACAAACAACCAACAGAACAAAACAGGGCTTGCTGGGACTTTGATTGGGATTACACTGACTACATTAATTTGGGAGAAGCTGACACCTTGACATACTGA
The DNA here is from genome assembly GCF_049354715.1 of Callithrix jacchus. NCBI lineage: Eukaryota > Metazoa > Chordata > Mammalia > Primates > Cebidae > Callithrix > Callithrix jacchus. The sequence goes on along the minus strand of NC_133511.1, from coordinate 130,636,637 downwards.
CTGTCAATCCATGAACATTGTACATCTGCTCCTTTATTCTAATGTCCCAACTCTCCATCCCCACAAGACCACCTGGTCTGAAGCCTAAGTTAGCTGCAATCACCTCCTTGGCTTCCCCTTTCCTTTGTCATCTTTTCAAAACCTCCAGGGAGAAATTAAAAACATACAGTATCTATCATTTGGGGCTGTTTTCAGTGGGAGGGGCTCAATAAACCCATCTTGCTGCATTCCTGGGGAGAGGTGTCCCCTCTCAAGAGAGGATACAGGCCTCAGAGGTACAGCAGTGCCTATCAGTTCTGCCCACGCACAGCCTGGAAGGGGCCAGCTGTGCTGTGGCCACACAAAGGGGCTCCGGAGGCTCCCGTGAGAGGCAGCCAAAGCTGCTGGAGACTCACTCCTTGGGGCTGTGCGTCTGCCCCAGCAAGAGCTGCACCACGAGGACACCCCTTGGCTCCTGATGACCTCTGGCCAAAGCTCTCCTGGGAGAGGCCCCGGGACTTGGCCAGCACCGGCTGACATGCCCAGGGCCTGTGGTCCCCACTGAAAGGGCTGAGGCTCTGAAGGCCAAGTCCTGCTCACACGCCCTGGGGAGCCTGTGCCTGGACACACTCCCCTTGAGCTCACTCTCAGCTGAGACCAGCTGCCTGCCTCTGCTCCAATTCCTCTCCACAGTCAAGGAGAACACGTCCAAAAGCCCCACAGTGTCATGGGGAAGAGCTTAAGGATGAGGTGTCTGCGCTGAAGGCCAGCCTGCCTCGGTGGGTCCTCACCCGGCCCTATGCCCTGGCCTCTGGACCGAGTCTCAGCTCCCGAAATGCTTCCTCCTCCCATGCCCCAGCCCGGGATATGGGATCCAGCTGGGGCCTGGCTGTCCTTCCCTCTGGAACCCTAGTACTGGGCCTTGGGAGTTCCTGGCCCACCAGAAGGGACCCTGGGCGGTCGCCACATGCCTGGCCTGGTGGGCCACCTGCATTCTGTAAGGATTTCCCCAGCCCTGCTGACGCCTGGGCACGGCCCTCAGGGTGAACCCATCTCCACTGCCAGGCTCACCAGACGCAAGGGGCTTGGTCTGGGTTGGGGGCCAAGAGGCTGGAGGAAGCCCAGAGGTTGTCATCACTCATCCAGGGTGGTGGGGTGTGGTGCCTTGGTGGGTCGTCGCCTGTCCCAGAACTCGGGGGCTGGCCTTCCGGCTCTCCGCACTTAGCACCTTGTGTCAAACTCTATCCTGCAAGGGGGGACTGTGGTGTTTGAGGGAAGTGAGCAGCTCTGTGGTCAGAACTTCCCTCCAATTCTGGGTGTCCCTGGGGGTCTCCTCCTCATTCCCCCACCCCCTGGCATCTGCTCCCTAGGTGAATGGAGGCCATCGCAGCCCTGAGAACCCTTCCAGCCTCTTCCCGGGCCCAGCGCAGGCACTGAGGGAGGGAGAGGGAGCCGGCCTGGGACGGGGGGACCTGCAGTGGTCTGTGCTGAGCCACAAAGGCCGAGTCTCACCCACTCCACAACGCCAGTGTGGGAGCCTCGGGTCCCCTGAGAGGCAGAGCCCGCTGCGGCCCCACCGCTCAGCCTGCGCTCACCCCGCGCTCACCCCGACATCTGCGGAAGTCCAGGAACTATAAGGGAAAAGATGAACATGATGGCATTAAAAAATAAAATGTTACATGAGACAAAATCACTAACAACCTGAAGAAACAAATGACAAAGCGGCGAAGGCTGCGCAGCGTTTCGCAGAGTTACGGTCTGCGAGTGAAAGAGCCGCAGACGCGGGAAGAAACAGGCCGCAGTCCCACGGGAAACAGGGCGGAGACGTGAACACTCCGGGCACCTGTGTGCGCGATCGCTCCTAAAAACAGATGTTAACTGCAGCTGCCGGAGACAGCGCTGGGATGGAGAGGACAGCCCGGCCCAGGGGGGGGCGGGGCACCGGGAAGGGGATGGGGTACCGGGGAGGGGGGCGGGGAACAGGGAAGGGGGAAGGGGGATGGGCTACTGGGAAGGGGGCGGGGCACCGGGAAGGGGGGTGGGGTATGGGAAGGGGAGGCGGGGTACCGGGGAGTGGGGCGGGGAACAGGGAAGGGGGAAGGGGGACGGGCTACCGGGAAGGGGGGCAGGGCACCGGGAAGGGGAAGGGGTACCGGGAAGGGGACGGGCTACCGGGAAGGGGGCGGGGTACCGGGAAGGGGGCGGGGTATGGGAAGGGGAGGCGGGGTACCGGGGAGGGGGACGGGGTACCGGGGAGGGGGACGGGCTACCGGGAAGGGAGGCGGGGCACCGGGAAGGAGAAGGGGTACCGGGAGGGGAGGTGGGTGTGTCTTTGTTCAGGGTCCCACACCAGGGATCTTTTCCACAGAAGCACTGAGGCCATCAGCCATACTGAGAGTGACCAAGACATCCATGGGAAGGGACACACCACAGGCCAGGCTTCGTAGAAAGGAGGGGTCCCTGTGGTGCCTGGAGGGATCTCCGCTTTTCCGTGCACACGTGTGGGTTACCTGAATCAAATACATACCACACCAAGGAAGGCCACGCCAAGGAAGGCCACGCGAAGAGGAAACACGCGGCCACAGAGAGGAGAGCAGATGGGGACAGCGCACAGGCGAGGACAGTGTGGTCTCCATGAATTCTGGACCATAAAATATTTTATGTAACGTGGAACAAAATCCCAGTGCTTGCCTTTTTACAAATTTTACAGGGTCTCACTCTGTCGCCCAGGCTGGAGTGCAGTGGCACGATCTCGGCTCACTGCAATGTCTGCCTCAGCCTCCCAAGTAGCTGAGGTTACAGACACATGCTACTAGGCCCAGATACTTTTTTATTTTTAGTAGAGATGGGGTTTCACCATGTTGGTCAGGCTGGTCTCGAACTCCTGACCTCAGGTGATCCGCCCACCTCAGCCTCCTGAGTGCTGGGATTCCTGGCGGGAGCCACCACAGCCAGCCCGTTTTGCTCTTTTAATGGTAAGTGCAGGTTGAGGGGTTCTGAGTGCTGGATCCCTGCGCAGCCTGGATGGACATGGCCCCTTCAGCAAGAACCACATGAATGGACTTGGTCCCTGGAAGGTGCCTGGACCACACTGGTGCAATCAAACCCAAAGCCTGTGGCGGGCGAGTGTGGTGATGGCTTCCTGGTACTCCGAGGGTCTTCGGCTGCCAGCACGTGGGCTTCTTCCTACCTCCACCTTTTCAACAAGGGAACCGCCTTCCCAATGTCCTGGCATGACAGGGGCCCCGTTCTCCAGCTCAGCTGAAGTGTCCCGTTCTCCTGGCTGCTGAAGTGCCGGTGCCAGGCCTGCTGGCTGCAAAGGCCCAGGACACCCAGGATGTGAGCACCCTGTGTTCACTCGACAAGCACTGCTGGAGCCTCGCACGTGGGCACCAGGCCACGTTCTGGAGAGACAGCCCCGGGGCCCTGGCCTGATGGTATCACTGGCATTCTGTGTCACCCACTCCCCATCCCCACCGCGAGGCCCTCCCGCTCTCCCGTGAGCCCAGCTCTGCACTGAAGCACTGTGGTTCCCAGCATCCCTGTTCTGTGGCAGGCGTGGGCCCTCCCCGCTCTCTGCGGCTCTGCACTGAAGCACTGTGGTTCCCCAGTGACCCTGGTGTTCCATGGGATGCCCTGGCAGGCATGGCTGGCACAGGAGTCAGGCGGCAGACAGGGAGCAGACAACCCACTATGTCCATGAAAGGCCACGTTCAGGTGGAGGCAGGGGCCTGGCAGACATGGCTGGCGCAGGGGTTGGGCAGCAAAGAGGGAGCAGACACCCTACTGTTTCCATGGAAGGCCACTTTTGGGCAGAGGCAGGGGCCCTGCCAGGGATGGCTCAGGGGTCAGGTGGCAGAGTGGGAGCAGACACCCCACCGTTTCCGTGAAAGGCCACGTTCAGGTGGAGGCAGGGGCTTGACAGGCACGGCTCAGGGGTCGGGAAGCAGAGAGGGAGCAGACACCCCTGTGTCTGTGGACGCCGCAGCAATGCATGTGTGCCTGGGTGTGGGGGCAGCCCGGAGCTCTGGGGTGCCCTTCAGAGTTAAGGATGTTTGCTCCCTACGCATGAGCCAGTCATCACTGGGGCTCAGACTCCTGAGTCGGGGTGCCACGGTTCCCAGTGGGCTCTCTTAGAACAGGGTCGTGTTCCACACGCAGTCCCAGATGGAAATGAGAGGGCACAAACAGACCCACGCAGCAGGGAGAGGGTGCCTGGGCCCGAGCAACAGACCCACGCTCACCGCAGTGTCCAGGGAGGGCCCTGGGCCTTCCCTCCTCTCACTCAGTCCTGATTTGAAGGTGCACAGTCACTGTCCGGAGCCTGTTAATGTGTGAGCGCCCGATTCCGATTCCTCACTCCTGCGTACTGTGAATTAAGTTAAAAAATACTCGGGAACATGGTAAACCTTCCCTTAAGGACTTTATTTCTCTATTTTTATACGGATCATTTATTAAATTAGAAGACTAAAAAGTAAAAATATATTTTACAATCAAAGAAAAATCTGGACAATGAACCCCAGTAAAATAATCAAAAGTTCACGTTCTGAGACCCCTCCCTCGGGCACTCTGCAGAACAGCATCTGCAGAGTGGGGGAAGGTGGGAGCTTCAGGGCAGCATCTGCAGGGGGGAGGGAGGGCGGAAGCGTCAGGGCAGCATCTGCAGGGGGGAGGGAGGCGGGAGCCTCCAGGCAGCATCTGCAGGGGGGAGGGGAGGAGAGGGTGGGAGTGTCCCAGCAGCATCTGCAGGTTGGTGGGGAGGGGAGGCAGGAGCGTCTGGGCAGCATCTGTAGAGGGGAGGATAGGCGGGAGCGTCCAGTGACTCCAGGTGCCCTGGCCACACACGCAGGCCCGGCCTCGGGAAGCCTGAGGCCCCAGGCTACACAGGCCCAGAACACCTGGGCTCTGACACCACCCACCGGCATCTGCCCAGCAGAGGAAAACACAGCTGCGCCATGCCACGGGGGCCCCCACCCCAGGCTCAGAAATGGTCAGGCCGTCCTCAGTGACTGCTGCCAGAGCTGGCCAACGGCCTGCATCTTCAACCCAGGAGCAGGAGCAGCCCTCAGACACCAGGGGCCTCAGCCCAGCTCCCAAACCCGCTGCGGCCTCCCCTCTGAGCCAGTGAACAAGCCTGTCCTGAGTGCTACGACCTCATCCACACTTGACACAGGAGGGGAGGGGGGGATGTGAAACGGCTAATTCTGGGGACCCCTCAGAGGCATCAACAAGCAGCTTCGTGCAGCAAGCCTTCAGACAGGAAATGAAGCATGAAGTGAAAGAAAAAAGAATCTTATTTAATTAAAGGCCTTATAAAATGTGACTTATCTATTAAAAAAATAAAGTGTTCATGAAAAAGAAAACTAAGCGATGGTGGCCGGCGTGGCGTCACGGGTGAAGCTGGTGCTCCCTCCAGTGAGGCCGGCCCCCTGGGCCCCCACACGGGCTGCTGCAGGGACCACGCCCTCTACAGCAGACACACACAGAACCACACGTGCACGCGTGTGGCAGTCTCACTGCACCCCAGCAATGCGGAGGCAGAAACCCATGCTTGTGGCCACACCTGGGTGCCGGGTGGCTGAAGCCCCAGCACAGCGAGGCCTCCCAGCGTGGCCTGCAGCCCGTCCCGGGTTAGAGTCGCTAATATCACAGAACATGGCATCTAGAACATTCCAGTCCTGCCTGACACCGTCATTCCCAATGGAGAAGAAATCTGCACAGGCACAGGACCAGGCTGTCTGAGACAGAATCCCAGGGCCTCCGTCTGAGTGGTCGGCCTCTGCTGCCACCAGCCCTCCCCACAGCCACCACACACTTGTACAGGTTTACAAAAATAAATATTATGAACAATATATTTAACCCAAGCCACCAACAGGGGGTAGAAAGCAGTTATTTTCTAGCTGACACTAAAACTTAACCTCATTTTTAGAAGGAGGAAAAGACTGAAATGAAAGCACTCACTTCCCCGCCTGCATCTTCCACAGAAAACCTGCTGTGGGCATTCTCTGTGTCCCACCAGAGGCCTCACATCCGAGGCTGGGGGCAGACACGAACCTCCAACACCTCGGGCACGCAGCTGTGGACACAGGAGCCTCGACGGCATGCGGGTTAAAGTGCATCACTTTTGAGAAGCTTTGGAATTTCTGATTTTCATTCTCTAATCTGTCCTGTGAGCCAAGATGCTGCACAGAGCCCAGGCAGGCAGAGGTACCCCTCCTGCCTCAGAAAGCCTTCCATGCCACATTCGCCAAGCCTCCCTCACCACACTGAACCCAGGCCATCGTCAGCAGTTGGCTGGCAGTGCCACGACACCCTCTCAGAAACACGCACAGTGCTGCCTCTATCACCTCCCACCCCGACCTTGCAAGGCCTGTTGAGAAGCGTCCTGGGAGGCACCTCGGTAGCCGGCATGAGCGTGGCAGGAGACGGACAGCAGCCTCTGGCGGGCGAAGGGCCTTGCTTCAGATGCCTGCTGGCTGGCAATCAGGCAGAGCCCAGGTGACTGTGCCAGGCTCCCTTCCTCACGCCAGGCTGCAGTCTGTCACAAGCTGGCTGGACAGTGGCCAGGTGAGCGAGGCCAGAGGCCATCCACAGGAAGAAGCAGCTCCGCTCACCAGACCCAAGCCCTGGGCAGGGGCCAGGCTCACAGCAAAGCACGTTAGGGCAAGGGCTTGAGTTTTTGACTGGGAAGTTCTAAAAAAAAAAACCCACGAATCAGTGTGAGGGATTGTGTATGCCTCAAATGATCAGCTGTATTCCACTGTCACGTAACAAAATGCCATGAATCCAATCAGACAGGCAGGCGCTCGACAACCTCCAGCACCCAACACCCTGGCAGAAGCAGCTGCTCTTGACAGCAAGACCATTTTCCAGATCAGCAGAGAAGGGGAGACGCATGTCCCAGGGACAGGAGCGCGCCGAGACCCCCCAACACAAGACGATAGGGGAGCCCCGCCCAGTTCTGGGCCGCTGGGAACCGACAATCCACATGCATCCCCAGAACAGGTGTGGACGGGTGGCACAGACGTGGCTGTGGAGGGGCGACACAGGTGCTCTTTCACGGAAATCTTGATGGGACAGCATTCCTTGGGGGAAGCCGGGCCGGCAACAGAGCTGGGCCACAGGCAGCAAGGCAGGGGCTCTACGGCTCCTCCCCCATCTGCAGCAGAGAGTTGATGGCGGCGTCCTTGTTCCCGCGCTGGGCTTCCAGCACAGAGCGGATCACCTCCTGCTCCATGTTGGGGAACACGTCCTGGATGGCTTTCAGGTCCTCCTCGCTACAGCGGGGCTGGGTGTTCACAGCAGCTGGGGGCAGGGCCACGGGCACCATGCCAGGGCTGCAGACAGCAGGCATCCCTGGAAGCAATCATCAAGTTTGGTAAAAACATCGGAAGGTTACAGAAGTGCCACGCTAGCTCCTGCTGAAGGAAGAAACAACAAACACATCCCACCCCCTCAGGTCTCAGCAAACACCAGTCCTGCAAGACACCCTCGAAACCCACAGCCTCCGACACAAACACCACTGACACCCACAGCCTCCAATGCCGACCCACCGACACCCACAGCCTCCAACACAAACACTACCAACACCCACAGCCTCCAACGCCGCCCCACCGACACCCACAGCCTCCAACGTCGACCCCAGGTATAGCCATGGAAAGGGGCTTGGGGTCTCTGTGACACCTCCTTTATGAACTCATCCCCCTTGCATATAAATATGAAAGTTTGATCTTTCAAATCTCCCCCGAGCCTATTTTATAATTAGCAGGCTGGGGTGGGGGGACAGTAGGGTAGTGTTTTGATCCCTTAAGACGCAAGAATTTGCCCTGTGACTGCTTGTCTTCACTGACCAGAGGGCACAGAGGTCCTCTTCATCTGGGGATGGGACACAACAAATGTCACACTTGTTTACCCAGACACTGCAAGGTCTGGGGCCGCTTCATTTATCAGACATTCTAGAAGATGCTTTGCACTTGACAGGGATGTCCCTAGAACTGTGTGCTCGGAAGGAAACAATCACCACAGGCTCTGAAGACCTCAGGAGCGCTGCAGGCTGACCCTGAGGGTGACTCCAACACGCGTGCGAACGCCCAGCCAAGAGGACGCTCACTAACACTCAAGCCGGGCAGCAGGTGCGGTGCCCAGGGGGCCCTTGGCACACCGGGGCCACTGTATCACCACCCCACAGCTGCGCAGGCCCCCGGCTCCGTGTCAGATGCGAGAGACACACTGAGACGACCTATCAAGGAGCAGCCTGCACAGCGCTTCAGCCACTGCAGCGCACAGGTCCCTCAAGGCATGGCTGGCCGGACCTGAGACTCGCCTGCCGGCACCCACAGGCAGCCCTGAGCACGGGTGGGGTGTGCGCGGTCCCTCCTGCAGCAGCAGCTGGAGCACTGCACGGGTTCACCACTCGCCCATTCCTTCACCTTCAAAGCACACTCTCCCAGCCAGACCCACTAGGGCACTAGAGCCACAATCTTAGGAGAGAACTTTTGTTCTTTTCTACACTGGGAGGACCCTAAAGGCAGCAGAAGCCACTTTAACTCTGGCCTGAACCAACACCGGCAACAAGGACTTGCAGGGGTGGAAACAGAGTGGACGGAGCTCGCGGATGGGGCTCCCCGAGCCTCCAGCACCTCCTGCTATGGCCAGGGATCCTCAGCAAGGAAGGCCTCCGCTTCCCAGCTCCTTTCTCCCAGGCCCACGGTTCCCCCACACCCACGCCTGCCTCCTCCGCTTCCTGGCTCCTTTCTCCCAGGCCCACGGTTCCCCCACACCCACGCCTGCCTCCTCCGCTTCCCGGCTCCTTTCTCCCAGGCCCACGGTTCCCCCACACCCACGCCTGCCTCCTCCGCTTCCCGGCTCCTTTCTCCCAGGCCCACGGTTCCCCCACACCCACGCCTGCCTCCTCCGCTTCCCGGCTCCTTCCAGCAAGGCCCACCGTTCCCCCACACCCACGCCTGCCTCATTCTGGCCACTGGACACCTCACCTCACCTCACCGGGAAAGCATCATCCGCACGCTGACCAGCCTTTCAGTAATGAGGAGAAAAATGAACCAAACAATGGCCAGGTGGGGAGGCGGCCACCCTCACCCCTTTCTTCTTCCTCAAACTAGACAAAGACTCAGGCGCTGCCTGTCCTGGAGAGACCCCCATGGCTTCCTGGGCACCCTGGCCGGCAGGTGGACTGGAGCTCGGCCATCCCGTGCCTGCCACAGAGCTCCCCCAGCGTGGCAGCGTGGAGTGGAGGCAGCGCACTCTGGCCCAGCCACTCTCTCTAGCCTTTACCGGCCTGATGGGAAGGGGTGGGGGGAGGCAGTACGGCTGCAAAATCGACGATGGCGACAGCATCACAGCCCGGATGCCCCGAGACAAGGGGCTGTGGCACCCACCGGCCCTCAAGCGAGCATGGCCCCAGCACACTTGGGACCAGGCACCCCTGGGGGCAAAGGTGGGCACCTCCACGGTGTGGGTTGAGGGGTAGTACGAGGCCCACCCCCTCCCTCCTGCAGGGCATAGGCTGCGTGCCTGGCCTTAGTGTGACCCATGCGGGTGCCGAGTGTGGACATGTCCACCAAGCCCTCTGGGAACACTGAGTGTGCTGTGTTCACACTCAGCTCGGGGCCGCCTGGAGACTTCAGGGGAAGGACAGACCAGAAGCTCTGGAGCCTGGCAGAGCCCCAAGTCCCCCAGACGTGGGCAGACGGGAGCCAGGGGCAGCCTAGACCCCATCTGTAGCGGCCCTGGGAGGAGGACGGCGGCTTCCTGAGTCCCTGCCATCTGCTGTGCTCCCCACCCCCACCATACCTGCGTCTACATGACAGATGTGCAGCAGATGGGACAGGCCCTACCTCACAGTCTTCACACTGTGGGATTCTGCAGTCAGGTCTCAGCAAAGTCAAATTCTCTACTCACAAACACAATGCTATCCCGAAAACCAAAACCTGCTGCTTTCCTTCCCGTTCAGGAAGCGCTGGGCCGGAAGGCCGGAACTGAGACCCTTTCCTTCCAGTTCAGGAAGCGCTGGGCCGGAAGGCCGGAACTGAGACCCTTTCTTTCCCGTTCAGGCCGGAACTGAGACCCTTTCCTTCCTGTTCAGGAGGCGCTGGGCCGGAAGGCCGGAACTGAGACCCTTTCCTTCCGGTTCAGGAAGCGCTGGGCCGGAAGGCCGGAACTGAGACCCTTTCCTTCCCGTTCAGGAGGCGCTGGGCCAGAAGGCCGGAACTGAGACCCTTTCCTTCCGGTTCAGGAGGCGCTGGGCCGGAAGGCCGGAATTGAGACCCTTTCTTTCCCGTTCAGGCCGGAACTGAGACCCTTTCCTTCCCGTTCAGGAGGCGCTGGGCCGGGAGGCCGGAACTGAGACCAAGCAGTCTGGTGGGGCCCAGCAGTGGTGGGCAGGGGAGCACTGCCCAGTCAGGCTGAAGGCCTGTGGCCCCAGGCCCCAGAGGCTTGGCACCATAGTGGAACAAAGTCCGAAGAGCAGGTGGGGATGACCAACCAGCTCAGAGACTGTTCTGGAAACAGAAGGCTGGCTGGTGCTTCTCACTCTGGAGAGCGCATCACAAAGAAAACTTAGGTGATTCTTTGTTTCAAAGCATTCAAGTTAGCGGGTTAACAAACACAACTGCAGAAAATTCCAAGTGACAGTTTGCGAAACTGTTAAGTGTCCACTTCTCATTTTGAATGGAACCATTTCGTATTTTAAACAGCATATGCTGCTTGGCTGCAGACTTCTCGTTCACTGGAATGCCGTGTGTGAGGGGAAGCGTGCTTGGGCCGTGCAGGTGGGCCCTTGGCTGGTCCCTCTAACTCACAGGTGCTGTGGACGCTGGCTGTTCCGTGCCCAGTGCCACTGTGCGTGCGCTCTGTGGACCCCTCTGTCATCATCCACCTGCGTGTTTGGTGGACGCTGGCTGTTCCGTGCCCAGTGCCACTGTGCATGCGCCCTGTGGACCCCTCTGTCATCATCCACCTGCGTGTTTGGTGGACGCTGGCTGTTCCGTGCCCAGTGCCACTGTGCATGCGCTCTGTGGACCCCTGTCATCATCCACCTGCGTGTTTGGTGGACGCTGGCTGTTCCGTGCCCAGTGCCACTGTGCATGCGCCCTGTGGACCCCTGTCATCATCCACCTGCGTGTTTGGTGGACGCTGGCTGTTCCGTGCCCAGTGCCACTGTGCATGCGCTCTGTGGACCCCTCTGTCATCATCCACCTGCGTGTTTGGTGGACGCTGGCTGTTCCGTGCCCAGTGCCACTGTGCATGCGCTCTGTGGACCCCTCTGTCATCATCCACCTGCGTGTTTGGTGGACGCTGGCTGTTCCGTGCCCAGTGCCACTGTGCATGCGCTCTGTGGACCCCTCTGTCATCATCCACCTGCGTGTTTGGTGGACGCTGGCTGTTCCGTGCCCAGTGCCACTGTGCATGCGCCCTGTGGACCCCTGTCATCATCCACCTGCGTGTTTGGTGGACGCTGGCTGTTCCGTGCCCAGTGCCACTGTGCATGCGCCCTGTGGACCCCTGTCATCATCCACCTGCGTGTTTGGTGGACGCTGGCTGTTCCGTGCCCAGTGCCACTGTGCATGCGCCCTGTGGACCCCTGTCATCATCCACCTGCGTGTTTGGTGGACGCTGGCTGTTCCGTGCCCAGTGCCACTGTGCATGCGCTCTGTGGACCCCTGTCATCATCCACCTGCGTGTTTGGTGGACGCTGGCTGTTCCGTGCCCAGTGCCACTGTGCATGCGCCCTGTGGACCCCTGTCATCATCCACCTGCGTGTTTGGTGGACGCTGGCTGTTCCGTGCCCAGTGCCACTGTGCATGCGCCCTGTGGACCCCTGTCATCATCCACCTGCGTGTTTGGTGGACGCTGGCTGTTCCGTGCCCAGTGCCACTGTGCATGCGCTCTGTGGACCCCTCTGTCATCATCCACCTGCGTGTTTGGTGGACGCTGGCTGTTCCGTGCCCAGTGCCACTGTGCATGCGCTCTGTGGACCCCTCTGTTATCATCCACCTGCGTGTTTGGTGGACGCTGGCTGTTCCGTGCCCAGTGCCACTGTGCGTGCGCTCTGTGGACCCCTCTGTCATCATCCACCTGCGTGTTTGGCTTTTGTGCTTTGTGGACAGGCATCCGCACTGCAGTCTGGTCGGCTCCACAGAAACCCGTGGGGGTTGTGCTCACACAGACTGGGGCTGTGGTGAGGGGAGGGACTGCGCTGGTGAGGGCATGAGGGCCACAGCTCCGCCCCCCCACCCAGAGCAAAGCACTCCAGCCCTGTGTGAAACAGAGACGCGCAAGGAACAGATGGGACAGTGTTGGCTAGCAGCTGCAGCCCCAGTGAGCACAGGAAGGAGCCCATGCAGCCCTGCGCCACCTGTCCAAGGCCGGGCTGGGGAGGCGCTGGACACCCCACGTTGACTCTCTTCCCACCACCAAGCAGGAGGAGGTGGGAAGCAACGCAGGAGGGAAATTGAGGAGGGCACAGAGGAAGTCCGTGGCACCGCCTCAGCACCTCTGCCTCATGGGGACCCTCAGGGCAGACCCCTGGCAGTGGCTGTGGCCAGAGCAAGTGCCCCAACCTATCTCTGGCTATTCTGCAGCTCCACAGAGGAGAACGCGCTTTATGAGGCCACGAAGTTTCCAGACACTTCACGCCTAGATGTTTCTTTAAAATTGAGGCTAAGAAACTCACTATAACCACATGATGCCTGCCACTAATTATCTGCAATCTGTAAAATATCTAACTAATTTGGTAATCAATCCTTTGTTTAAAAAAAATGGAAACTGAAACGGTGGTCTTCAGGCCGTGATCATGGCGTAAACACTTCAATAATCAAGCTGTGCTTGTGTCCAGCCTCCCTTCCTCACCGCTGCGGTCACACTTCATTTTTGTGAAGGAGACGCCCTCGTCTCGGCGCACCCAGCGTCTCAGCTGCTTTGCGGGGCTCTGGGCTTCCTCGACAGGGCTCGGCTGCTGTTGGGCCCTCAGTCTCTCGCCTGCACTCTCTGTAAAGGCGGTGGCCGGGCTCAGGCACCACCGGAGGAACTCGGGGCCTGAGCACACCCCAAGGGCACAGGAAGCCCCCAAGGCCTGCGCCCCACGTGAGGGTCTCCAGGCAGTGCTCAGCAGGTGGCAGCTGAATGAAGGAGTGGCTGAAGGGGCTGGCAGATGCAGGAAGGGCCCTGAGAGGCCCGGCTCTCTTTACCTGGCCCACTCCGCAGCCCCGCTTCACCAGAGGGCTCGTCCAGGCCGTTCTGCGCACGCAGGCCTGAGGCCGCCAGCACGGCACAGCAGGGCAGAGCGCACAGCGCAGGTTTCTGTGTGACGTGAGTCACAGACAGTTGAAGCTGTGGGCCACACAAATGCCCTGGCCGAGATGCATCTGAGAAGAAAACCCTGGTGTAAATCCACCATGCTTCCCCAGTCAACCTGAGACGTGCTGACCACAGCAGCTGCCAGCCTCTCCAAGGTCTCTGCAGACCTCGCCCTTCAGCTGGCAATGGCTTCCGGGAGGATGGGCTGTGATCACAGAGATTCAGAAATTAGGGTACTCAGGAAAATGAAGGCCTCGGCTTCCAGTGAAGAAGGGTGCCTGATTCACACGCTAAACAGTACTGTTAGGATAAGTAAAAAGTTCTTCAAGGCCTTCTAAAAGCAATGCTCGCCTAGCGGGAAGCAGGGCTCCTTGGAGAAACAGCTAACGCCGGGCCGAGGCGGGAAGTGCACAGAGCGCGGGGATTGCCGCAGGGCCAGAAAGCAGGGAGGGCCCAGAGGACAGGACTAGGCCAAAGGACAAATGGCCCACCTGGCGGGCGGGCGGGGGGGGGAGTCCCTCTGGCCAAATCTGGGATTTGAGTGAAAAACAAAACCAAACCATGTTCATAGGGGATTCTAACCTGAGGAATAAAATAGGAAGAGGTCAGTCCGCGCTGCTGGAGGCCTGGGATACACGCTTTAATCATCAGCTGTGCCTCTGTGTCCAGCCTCCCTTCCTGACTGCTGCGGTCACACCCTGATCTCAGCGCACCTGGTTTCTCAGTTGCGTTGTGGGGGACTCTGGTTTTTCACTGAGCAAAGTGGACAGGATCTTCGAGGAGTCCTGAGGTGCCTCCCACATGGGACACTCATTAGTTCCAGGGGAGCAGCCAGGCAGATCCCGCCGTGAGGGGTGAGCAAGTCACACCACTAGCCCTGTGCTGGGTGGTGTCCGGGAAGACTCAGCCCTGCCCTGCAAGGCCACGTCGGCAGCCCCACCAGGTCCCTGGCTAGGGCACACCCTAGGAGCGAGATGAGGACTCCTCCAGGCCGAAGTGGTGAGGTCACGGAGGGCCAGTGACCCTGGACTGGCCGCTGCGACCCCTGAGACACTCAGACAGGGTCCAAGCAGGGGACAGTACCAACAAGTCCACGTCAGCTCCCACCTGGATGGCCATCCTGTGATGGGACAACCCTGCTTATGGGAAACACACGCCCAGGCGCAGGGCTGGGGGTGTCAGGTGGACGGGTCCCTATGGGCTCTGGCAGACATTCTTGCATCTCCTTGGTAACTCTCCTATGAAGTGTGGGGCTGTTTCAAAATGTACAATGTACATGAAAAAAAAATTGCAAAGTCTGTTTATACAGAAATCTAGCCTTTCCCAAAGTAAACGTTTCAGGACAAACTTTAAGGGCATTTACAAAGAGAATGGGGGCTGGGAATCAGAAAGAGGTAAGCCCATCAATGTCACTGTTAACTGAGTGCTCTCTTAGCCAGGTATGCCCAGCGCTGCATCCACAGTCCATGGAACTGCACCTCGCAAAAGGCCAAGTAAGTCCCACTCGCAGCCTGTGCGGGCGGTCTCAGCCAGAGTCTACAGATGTGAGCGGGTGAGGACGAGGGCACGCTGGGGTGGGTGAGCCTCGATCCACGGACTGGGGTCCTCATGGGAAGAGGAGACTCAGGGGGAGGAGGCAGCCACGGAGTACCTGGACCAGAAGTTGGAGGAGACAAGAAGGATCCTCCCATAGCCTCGGCCAGTGAACAGCCCTGCCCATGTGGGCAGGGACCTCCAGCCTCAGGAAGCCGGAGGGCCTGGGTCTCTTTCAGGTCACCCATCTGCCTCCAACTCAGGCCAATCAGAGATAGCAGCTCATCAGCCCCAGGAACTGCAGGCCACAGGAGACACTCCGACCCCATGATGGTGGCCCTGCGCTGTCCCAGTTACAAACCTGAGCCCCCCAGGAGCCACTCCAGGGAGCACCCAGGGCACATCAGGGCCCCTGGGCAGCGGAGCTCCCCTGTGGTCTCAGGGGAGACCACATGTGGCACATCAGGGCCATGCTGTGGTCTCAGGAGCAGCTGTGGGGCTCCTGGGCGCTCCCGTCTCTCTGCTGAGGTCCCTGCTCTTCTGCTTATCCAGACGCCTGCCCTCCTCTAACTCTGAACGCCTGTGTTTCTGGGTCACCTGCACTCACTTCCTAGGAAGCATTCCTTCCTCAGTGACCGGGCGCAGGTGCTGCCTCTGCTGGGCTGGTGGCTTTCTAAGATGCCGGACACCACCCACGGAGACCCCGCTCAGACACGGGCTCTGCTCTTCCTCTCGAGAAAGGCAGCCCTGGCACCTGCAGGCAGCTTTACTTGGAAGCAGGGTCTGCAGATGTGAGCAAGGAGGACGAGGCCATGTGGTTCTCACCAGCAGTTTCATCACAGTGTGGGCCAAGATGGCAGGGGCAGACCCACGTTATTCTAGGTAAATGATTACAAGCTTGCTTTGCTTTTTATACACTGAGATTCGTGCCACGGATCAAATACTGAGTTAAGAAAACTCCAAACTATGGTGCAGCACAATAAAAACTGTTTCAGGCCTGTACGAAGAAAAACTAAGCAGTAACAGGAGGCCGACAGTAGAGGCCACGTGAGAGCTCTAAAACCGGGGAACGCCGCGGTGTGGGTGCGAGGCAGGAATGCCGCTTTGCTCCCACGATTTCTTCCCAACACAGGGTCTGCGTGAGGGTCTCGTAAAGAGGGCCTGTCCAAGAACTCTGGGAAGGAATGCCACCTCCATACACAAGACTTGGGAGGGTCACTGCAGATAGGAGCTTGCAAGGCAGGAAGGCCCTGCAGGGCAGAGATAACCGGAGTGCCACAGGCTCCACCTAGGTTCTCGGAGTATGGAGTGACTCTGATAGCTCTGGGCTGGCCATGCTCGGGAGATGAAGCCCCTTGATGCACTGCGTGTGGTCAGGCCTGGCGGCGCCTCATCTCCTGTGCTCCGATGCAGATGCACCTTGATAACCATGGGTGGCAAAACTCCGCATCCTAAGTTAGTGTTTCTTAGAAGCAGCACATGTGCTGTTGGATGCTGCACGGTCCCCCGGCTGTCTTACCCCACATTAGCTTTTGGTTTACCCCTCACCTCCCCTCAGCTCAGCCTGCAAGATTAATGAAACAATGCACCTAATAAAAGTGTGTGGAGCCTGGAGCTCACAGCCAAAGCCACCCACCACTGCGCTGGTCCCCTGGACCCAGGCTGTGAAACTCGACTCTCGCCTTTGTGTATTTCTTCTCACCCCCCGGTCACCACCGGAACTAAGCACCATGTACAGGGCTGGGGCTGGTACCCAACGACCGAGAACATCCCTAATGCTCGACAGCCTGAGTCTCCCAGTGCCGTGCCCTCCTTCCCACAGTCCGGCTGCATTTCCCGCCACGTTGGGGTGGGTCTAAGGCCAGGTCCCAACTCCCAGGGTGGCCTTTCTGCATCTGTGCGGGATGCCTGCGGGACTGGGGTGTGGACCAGGCGTCTCCGCTCCAGCAGGGCTGGACATCAGCGCCGGCTTCCCGGCACTCTGGCCTGCAAGCCCCTCATCCCGCCCTGACCCCAAAGCAGCCCCTCAGCACAGGGAGCTGGGGCCCCACGCAGGCCCCAAGACCCTCCCCCACACCACCACGCATGCCCAACGCCCTGCCCCTCCCCCACACCACCACACATCCCCAACGCCCTGCCTGAAACCTGGCACTTCCATGGCCTTGGCCTCTGGACTCCATGCCTCACTGCAGAGGGACTAGTGCTCTGCTTGGACACCAGCTCCCTGGACCAAGACAGAGGCCACCGAAGCAGGAGAACCAGGATGACCACAGGCTCCCCACCAAGTACCTCCTCTCAGGGGATGTGGCCTCCCCGCCTACTGAGGAGAACTGGGCCCGTCCATAGTGGGGGCCGGCCTTGCACCAGCTGCTGCGACAGCCACAGCAGGACTGAAAACGCAACAGCATGAAAAGCGACATCCCAGCTTGGTGCTGCTGCGGCTGCTCACTCCTAACAGCGACGAAGCATGCAACGGCGCAGTGCGTGGCACATGTCACCCGACAGGAGCGTGAGTTTCTCCTGCAGAGCGCTGGCACTACGGGGCTGCAAAGTCACCTTTCCGCAGCTCTGACAATTTCAACGCATTTGTGCCAACAGGAAAAGACCAATTCTATTTTCTATAAACATTTACAAAATTCAGACGTTAACCCCTGGCTCCCTGGCCTGAAGGACCTGCATGAAAAGACAGATTCTATTTTCTAGATATCCAGCGCCTGGCTCCTTGGCTGAAGGGTCTGCGGACAGTCAGCATGTCTGCAGGATTCTAGAGTTCTCAACCCCCTTCCCTCCTCCTGCGCCCGCCCTCTGCCCCCAGAATTTCTCAGGGGAGAGGCACCTAGGGAAGAGGGAGCACACGCACCTGTGATGGGCACGTAGCCGACGCCCTGCTGGTACACCGTTGGCATCAGGACCACGGGCTGGGGCGGCATCACCATGGCAGCTGGCAACAGCTGAAACACAGCGGAGACGGTTCCGGGGTCAGGACACAACACACCACACACATCAGAACCTCGTGACTTCCAGAATCACCGTCGCCGTGCCAGCCCTCAGGCCAGATGTGAGACCTGGGTGCACAGTCCTCAGGGACACCTGGCCCCCACTCCACCTCCTCCCATCCGGGAGGTGACATCACACGGTGAGACTCACAGACACCCCCCACCCCCGGCTAACTGGGATGTGACCGAGAGTGTGCGGCGTCAGGAGGGACACCCAGTGCAGGCGTCAGGTCGGCCTGGGGGAAGCACACTGGGCTGCTGTCACCTCTGAGTTTAGTTCAAATGTGAACTGCAGATAAGTCCCTGGAGAGCCATGATGTTTTATGTTTGTATAAAAGTGTCTATTAAAAGACGCATCATGAGACATTTACGAGGGGTCACTCATGGCTGGACTTGCTTTAAAATATCCCGGCATTAACAAAAAGGGGGTGGGAGGAGCCCAGACTGCCCAGAAGAGCCTCTCCCTGCTGTGCCTCTGCCCACATCCGCCTGATGTTTACCACAGCACCACATCCCAACAACCACAACCTAAAAACCCGTGTGAGAATACAGAGGTGGCGGCAGAGCCCCAAGTCCAGGATCCTCTAACTGACCCTCCTGATGCCCCCAGGAGCTGCAGGTGTGCTGAGAACAGAGACAGCTGGGAGCCAGGGTGGCTAGTGTGCTGGCCCCACTGCCTGGCATGGCCAGGCCTCGATTTCCGACCCCGAGGGCAGCAGGCCCCGGACTCCCCCCACCCATCTCCACTGAGACACCCTGCCAGGTCCTGGCCGGCGCCTCGAAACCTGTAGGGCCCACGGCTGTATCTCAGACCCTGGAGGGCTGCCCAGCTGGACTCTAAGGGCAGGGCTTGGCAGGGCTGTGGGGGGCCTCCGAGGACCCGGGCCTGCAGGGGAGACCACCAAACAACCCCAACCCTCTTTTTCCAGATGGAACACATGCGCAGGCATGGTGGGCAGGGCAGCCCTTCTTGGCCACCAAACCACCCCAGGGCCCCTGCCCTCTGTCCTCAAAATGCTAGCCCTGCTGGTTTACAGGCTTGGCGCCTGCAGGAAAAAAACAAGGGCATCCGCTGTGCAGCATGGCCCCCATGTGCCCCAACATGCCCCGAAATGCTCCGCCCTGCCCGACGCACTCGCCCTAATGCCAGCCCCCAGCTCACCGCGTAGGACATGACGAGGTTGATCATGCCTTCCTTGTCGTCCCCCTGCCTCCCGCTCAGGCTGTACCACTTGTCCTCCACCTTGCCCTGCCGCAGGGACTCGGGGATGGTGATGTGGGTCCAGGCGATGCGGTCGTCCATGGAGAAGGCTCTCTTGGGGAGACAAGAGGGACAGGCCCAGGGCATCAGGGAAGAGGCCGCCTGCCCCTGTGGATGCAGCATCGTGGGCCCGCCTCGGGTCTCCGACTCACTGGTGGAACTGCGCTCCCACAACGAGGCCCTCCAGCAGCGCAGGCTTCATGATTATCAGTGGCGCAGGGGACCTCTCCTTCCCTCTCCTGACCAGGATGGGCCAGGGCCAGGGCCAGGGCTGGGCAGGGTAAGAGCCCTGGGCTGCTGTCCTCCTCCAGGTCCAGTTCAGGGACACTGGCTGCTCCTCCCCAGCCCTTGAGGCCCCATCTTTGCTCCACCAGCAGCTACCTCCCAAGCCCCAGAGCAGCCTGGACGCAGGCTGGAGAGGACATGGGGCCTGCCTCCCACAGCGGCCTCTGCACCTCCCATGCGCTCTCTACTCTTCTGAGGGCTGGAGGGGAAAACAGGGTGGGAGTGGGAAGAGAAAAGCCCGTAGGAAAAGGCAGGGCCCAGGCGGCGGGGGTGGGGGGCTGGCTGTCTGCTGGCCTGGCTGCCCCACGCTGCTCCCCACCCCCACGTGAGCTCCATCCTCACAGGGCCACAGGTGCAAGGTGCCAGGATCACACTGAGCGACAGGCCTGCCACATCCCCTCTGACCTTCTCAGTCTCCCTCAGAAATGCTGCAGGTGCAGCCACAGAAGGGACCCAGGACCCTCCAGGGCCACAGCCACTCCCACCACCAAGAACAGCTTTCCCACCCGGCAGGACTCACTGGACTGCTATGAGCGGCCAGCCCCGGTGCGCCCCAAGGAGGGCACACGTGCACGCTATCCCTAGAAGGTCAGTGCCTGTCACTAGGCATGTTTCCAAACGTAAGGGCATTTGAGGAGCTGGAAACAGTCTCTCATTTCCATATTCTTTAGGGAGAGTGGGACCCTGTCATGCACCCAATAAAACACCAGGTGTGGGGCCACGCCTCGAAGCTGGCCAGCATCGTGACAGTGTCAGCAGGCATGTTCCCAGGGAAGCCAGGCTCAGCCACGTGCGGCCTCCATGACAGCTGGCGCGCCCCTCTCACCTCATCGAAGATCTCCAGATAGAAGGAGTCCACACCTGGGGGCACCGTGCAGTGGATGACCTTGTTCCAGCGGGGGCTCTTGGCACCGTTGTGCGCCGTGGGCGTCTCGTATACCGCGTAGCCCAGGCGCAGGCGGCAGTAGGGGTCCATGCGGGTCATACCGTAATTCTTGGCCAGCTTTGCCTGAAACAAAGCCAGTGTCAGGAAAAGGAGCTGCCGACCCTGTCTAGGCCATCTGCCTCCCTGAACCCCTCCACGTGGCATCTTTCCAACAGACAGACTACAGCCACCCAGAGTCACCTGAACACGGCGGAGACCTGCTTCCCCGGAGGCCAGGAGCAACAAGACTGAGCCCCAGATGGGACCGTGCAGTTCTGATAAAGCTCGGGGCCTGTCCTGGACAGAGATACCTACGACACTCGGACACAGCAGAGGCCGCCATCAGCCACCATGAAGGGCAGGCTCTCTAACGCCCTCCTCAGAAGTGGCTGAGGGGGGAAAGAGGAGGATGTCCCAGGACACAGCTGAGAGCCACAAAGCATGAAGGGGAACGTGAGCCATCCCCAGGAGCATGAGGACCTGGGAGGGGAGCTGGCAACGTCTGCTCCACGGAATTCAGACAACACGTGGCAGTGGTTTCTTCCCTTCACGAAGGCAGCCACCCTGCCTGTGCTTTCGGAGTCTGTGGGGTTTGGGGGACACGTCTCCCCATCACAAGGAGCCACGTCGCATGTAGACCACAAGACCCAACCTCAGGCTGGGGCTGGGCTGGGCTGGGACATCTGAGGTCCAAGGGGTGGGAGTGAACATGTGTCACAGGTGAATGTGTCATAGGGAATGGATATTGACAGAAGACTACAGCAGTTAAGGTGACTGCTCAGCAGACAGCAACTCAGTGTCTACGACAGGTTCAAATACAAAACCTAGAACTGTAAAACTTTCTCAAGAAAAACCAGGAGAAAAGCCTGGTGAGCTGGGTCGGGTGCAGCCTGCAGCCCTGGCTGCCGGGAAAGCGTCCTCCCTGGAATGCAGATGGCCTTCCTGCACTGTTGCCACCTGTTCTCCTGAGGCCAACCCAGCTCACCCCAGCAGTCAGTGACAGAGACCTCGGGAGCCATCCCAACCCTCCCTCCCCTACATGTCAGGGGTAGCCACAGGGAGCCCACTGGTTCTTCCTCCCTGGTGCAAGAGTCCAGACACTGTCCCCCGAGCCCTCTGAGGGTACAGCCCCCTGTCCTCACCAACTCCCCCTGAGGGCACAGCCGCCCCATCCTCATAGACCCCCATGAGGGCACAGCCGCCCCATCCTCATAGACCCCCATGAGGGCACGGCCACCCCGTCCTGCTTGAACCCCCCCTGAGGGCACGGCCGCCCCATCCTGGCTGAACCCCCTCTGAGGGCATGGCCGCCCCATCCTCATAGACCCCCATGAGGGCACGGCCGCCCTGTCCTGCTTGAACCCCCCCTGAGGGCACGGCCACCCCATCCTGGCTGAACTCCCCCTGAGGGCACGGCCGCCCCATCCTGGCTGAACCCTCCCTGAGGGCACGGCCGCCCCATCCTGACTGAACCCTCCCTGAGGGCACGGCCGCCCCGTCCTGGCTGAACCCCCTCTGAGGGCACAGCTGAGCTCTCCCATCCTGTGCCCTCATCTCTGGACTGCTGGGTCCTGTTTTCTGTCCTCATCCACATACAGGTTGTTTCTTTCACTTCTAAGCAAAGCTGTGGCCAGTGCTTTTATGTCAAAACTGTCCCATTCTTGGGTCCTTAATTTTAGGGTTTCCTGGGTGGCCGAAGCGTACTGCGGAATCCTGTGGAGTGACAGGTTTTTGGAAGCTCCCGGGCGACAGGCGTGTTCAGCCTTTATAGCTTCCAGTTTCACACCCATAAATCCACTCTGTCAGCTCTTACACTAAAACTCTGCCCCCCTCAACTCCTTAGAAACTGCCCTGTTTTCTGGAAAGTATTGAGACCAGAGTGACTTTCCAAAGCTTCCCAGTAGCCCTGCTGTTCCGCCTAGCTGCTAACACTTTTGTTTTTACTGGTAACTGTAAAGGCTTTGAGCAAAGCCAGCTTTCTGGGTGGCACATGGGACTCCCCCGCCAGTGTCCCCGTGCCCGTCACTGACGCCTGCTCACACTGGGTCCTGCCATTCCTGTGTCTTCCCATTGCCCTCTGTGACGTGGATGGAAAAGTGTAGGGGGCATTCTGTGCACTGACTGCTCTGCTGAAGTGGCCTCACGAATGTTACAGGGGCATCCTCCCATTCTCTGTGACTGCACACAACCGCACGCTGTTCTGGTGTGGCAGACACTGTGGGGACACAAAGGCACCGCTGCTTCCCCCACAACAGGCAAGAGACGCACACCAGGCACACAGCACAGCAGACGGTGCTGCCACTGCAGGGGTGGCTGGCCAGGAGAACTGAGTAAACGTGTGGGCGCAGGAGCTGGAGGAGGAGCTGCAGGCAGCGGGAAAATAACCCAGGGAGCAGCAAAGTCAGGAGCGACTGGGGAGAGGCAAAGAACAGGCCCTAGTTTGAGAAGGCTCAGCAGAACAGTGCCCACAAGGAAGGCCTGTGCAGGAAGTGACCTGCTCTGGTCACACTCCAGTGGCTGAGCGGAGGCAGTGGGTGGGTGTGGGGATCCCTGCCTGGACCGGCTGGAGGTGGCACCTGTGCTGAGGGTCAGCAGAGATGAACCATGGGGCACCAGGGCTTTGGGCTCAGCTTCGAGTGTGGAGCCGCCACCTGCAGACGCTGGGTTGGGGAGGGCGGCTTGAGAGCTCGCCTTGGGCACATGGAGTCCGGCATGCCCACTGGACACTGGGGAGGCCATGCGGCCATGGTCTGTACCCAGGAATATGGGGCAGAGCTGAGCGGCGGCTCAGGCAGGGGCCAGCACGTGGGTATTTAGATCCACAGGGATGCATCACCCTGGGGTGTGTGGGCAGAGGGGAGGGTGGGCTAAGGACCAGACCCCTTGGTGCCCCATTACAGGCCAGGAGACGACCAGGGGAAGCAGCCAGGAGAGGCAAACAGAACCCCATGTATGACCTCCCAGAAGCCCAGAGAAGCAGGGAACAGTGGGCTGAGTGACGTGGCCCAGTAAGGAGGCAGGAACGTTCCCACCTCTGGAGCTGCCCACAGACAGCTGGGTGAGCTTTTGCGGAGGGAGCTGTTCCCACCGCTGGAGCTGCCCACGACGGCTGGGTGAGCTTGTGTGGAGGGAGCAGACAGGCTGTCTGTGGTGGGCTCCAAGGTGCGACGGGGGACCAAGGGGGACCAGAGGCGTGGGCAATGCCAGGGCCACCTCCAAGGCCCAGCCAGCCCTGGGTCTTGAACTGTGTGAGGCGGAGTGCCCTGTGGTCACCAGGCCCTGCCAGGAGGTGGCAGCTGAATGCGGGTGATGGCACCTGGTGGCAGCTGGGGCAGGAACGCATGGCCTTGCAGTTCACTGGGTGGGCAGAGGGATGTGCCGTAGCAGCACAGAAACGCCTGCACTGGCAAGGGTCAAAGAGGCGCTGTGAGGAAGGGCGCAAGGCTACAGACCCACAGGCTGACGGCACTGCTCAGTCCCTTACTTGTGAGGTCCACAGACACTTCTGCCTGCTCTGTTGTGGGTCTCTACAAAAGCCTGCGTGGCCCGCAATGTGTCTCCTTTTCCTGCGGCCTTACAGAATGTTTTGGTGTGATCAAGATCGGTGTTCAGTCTGCCCATGGATTTTGGTTTTCACTTGAAAGTCCACTAAGTGACCGCTGGCTGCGTCCTGGCGGCAGATGTCCAGCTCTGAGGCTGACGGAGAGCTGCTCTGTGAGGAGGGGAGGGTGCAGGCATCTGGTGGAGAAGCCGGATCCACACAGAGCATACGCCCTCTGCACCCCGACTGGCCATTTTAGTCATGTTCGGCAGAACCGGGGCCAATATTTTTCATGTGTGTCATTTTTCACATCACACACGTTTCACAGAAAAACTTGGAATCAGAAGCTCCATTTGCTCACTTAGGAAATGCAGTATAAACGCAGAAACCCTCAGTCCCACCCCACCTAAGCACGCCAGCCCCGGGCAGGCAGGGGGTGCCCAAGGCCCACCTGGACCACGGTGATGTTTAGTCGGCCCACGGTGCCCATGGCGCCTCCGTACTGCAGCTGCTGGGCCGCCTGCGCATCCAGCTGGACTTGCCGCTGCTGCTGAGTGGGCGTGATGCGGAGGAAGTCCTGCGGGAGCTCGCCGATGTAGACCTGCAGGGTGGGGTCAGAGAGGCCACAGTCAGGGCAGGAGCACCACTCAACCCGACCGCAGCTTCCCCACTGCGTTCCTGAGAACCAGCTCTCCCCAGGGGCTCCATCTGTGCCCCATCCCCAGACACTTCCTAATCCAGTCCTGGACTGTGCTCAGCCTCGGTTTCTTCATTTCCAAACCAAGGGGTCAAGGATGTCTAGCTGGGGCCTGCCCCTACCCTGGCCCTCACCATGAGGTCCCCAGAATTACAGGTGCGGCCCCTCACTCAGGAGATCCCCACAGGAGATACCACTCCGAGACTCCTAACAGTTTCTGCCACGAAAAACCGGCTGCATCCTCAAAGCCGGGGCAGGTGGGTTTTTAGTCATTTTAAAGGGTCTCACTTGTGCCACATGTGCCCATGACTTCTTTCTCCTTGTCCACACTAAAGGCAGGCCAGTGAACTGCAGGCTACTTGGTCAAACAAATGAATGAGACAAAGCTGAGCCTCAGGTCTAAGTTATTTGGAAACCCCTCTGCCAATACACTTCAAACGCTCCTACATGCAACGGCTGGAATTCAAAAGCACCCTACCATAAAACAGGAAGCAAACTGATTCCAAACCACCATGAAAGCCCCCCCGCCACTCTGCATCCGGTGTCTCCTCAGCCCTCTGCTCACCGCTGCGGCCCCTGAGGGGAGAGAGGATGGGCCTGGGCAGGGCACTGCCACCCCAAAACCACCCGCATGCCTGAAGTGGCCGAAGGTGTCTGGGGGTAAGAAACACTCCACAGTGATGGCAGCTAACAAGCACGAGGCAGGCCTGGCTGCTCGTGGAGTGGAGATGCCAGCTGAGGAGACGCGGCCGCCTGCAGGGCCCGGCCAGCACCAGCGCCCTGGGCAGTGGTTTTCAGGAAACACCGAGTGGACAGGAAGCCCGGGCGTGTCTGACGTGGACTCAGGCAAAGTGCGCGTGCTAAGGCTGCCAGGACTCCTGTGCCGTGCAGACCAGGCACCCGTCCCGCCTGTGCCATGGACGCCCAATGACCTGGTGCCAGGCAGGGTGCCAGGAGGTTCTGAATTAAGCCCTGCATCTGCTGTGCTTTGCTGCCTTGCATTTCAAAGGACCCAAGAAGGTCCTCACCTGGTCCCCATCTCAGGCCTGGAGAGCACAAGCCAGTCAGCGCTCCACAGCTAATGGCAGCAAAAAGGGACGCAGCCACGCAGGGTGCTGCTTGGAGGGTTAGGGACTCAGGACCCTCAGATCTCTGAAGGCTGCACCCCAACCTGAGCAGCTGGCTTGGCATGCGTTCAACCGCTCTTTTCTAAAGAGCAAAACACACTTTGTCTTTCTGCACACTTAACCCTGTTTTTCACGGGGGCATGTCACAAGTGGCCTTTACCCCGTGAGAGGAGCCATCCTGTGTGAGTACAGCAGAGCACCCCGGCCTCACCTCTGGAGAATGTGACACAGGCCAGGGCCTGGAAAGGAGGGACCCCTGTCCTTATGGGCAAACAAAAAGGGTGCAGAGGTCACTGAGGGAAGGAAACCCCCACCAGGCCGGTGGCTGCCAGGAGTCCCAGGCTGGCCTTCCCCAGACAGAGTGTCCTGAGAAGAACCCTGAGAAGCCCCATGGTACGAGATGGCAACCATGTGTTCCTGTAGGTGCATAGGAAGCACTGAGGTGAAGCCCCTGTTCCTGTAGGTGTATAGGAAGTGCTGGGGTGAGGCCCTGTTCCCGTAGGTGTATAGGAAGTGCTGGGGTGAGGCCCTCTTCCTGTAGGTGTATGGGAAGTGCTGGGGTGAGGCCCTCTTCCTGTAGGTGCATAGGAAGCACTGAGGTGAAGCCCCTGTTCCTGTAGGTGTATAGGAAGTGCTGGGGTGAGGCCCTGTTCCCGTAGGTGTATAGGAAGTGCTGGGGTGAGGCCCTCTTCCTGTAGGTGTATGGGAAGTGCTGGGGTGAGGCCCTGTTCCTGTAGGTGTATAGGAAGTGCTGGGGTGAGCCCTGTTCCTGTAGGTGTATAGGAAGTGCTGGGGTGAGGCCCTGTTCCTGTAGGTGTATAGGAAGTGCTGGGGTGAGGCCCTGTTCCTGTAGGTGTATGGGAAGTGCTGGGGTGAGCCCTGTTCCCGTAGGTGTATAGGAAGTGCTCGGGTGAGCCCCGTTCCTGTAGGTGTATAGGAAGTGCTGGGGTGAGGCCCTGTTCCTGTAGGTGTATAGGAAGTGCTGGGGTGAGGCCCTGTTCCTGTAGGTGTATAGGAAGTGCTGGGGTGAGGCCCTGTTCCTGTAGGTGTATGGGAAGTGCTGGGGTGAGCCCTGTTCCCGTAGGTGTATAGGAAGTGCTCGGGTGAGCCCCGTTCCTGTAGGTGTATAGGAAGTGCTGGGGTGAGGCCCTGTTCCTGTAGGTGTATAGGAAGTGCTGGGGTGAGGCCCTGTTCCTGTAGGTGTATAGGAAGTGCTCGGGTGAGCCCCGTTCCTGTAGGTGTATAGGAAGCACTGAGGTGAAGCCCCTGTTCCTGTAGGTGTATAGGAAGTGCTGGGGTGAGGCCCTGTTCCCGTAGGTGTATAGGAAGTGCTGGGGTGAGGCCCTCTTCCTGTAGGTGTATGGGAAGTGCTGGGGTGAGGCCCTGTTCCTGTAGGTGTATGGGAAGTGCTGGGGTGAGCCCTGTTCCTGTAGATGTATAGGAAGTGCTCGGGTGAGCCCTGTTCCTGTAGGTGTATAGGAAGTGCTGGGGTGAGGCCCTGTTCCTGTAGGTGTATAGGAAGTGCTGGGGTGAGCCCTGTTCCCGTAGGTGTATAGGAAGTGCTGGGGTGAGGCCCGTTCCCGTAGGTGTATAGGAAGTGCTGGGGTGAGGCCCTGTTCCTGTAGGTGCATAGGAAGTGCTGGGGTGAGGCCCGTTCCCGTAGGTGTATAGGAAGTGCTGGGGTGAGGCCCCGTTCCTGTAGGTGTATAGGAAGTGCTGGGGTGAGGCCCTGTTCCTGTAGGTGTATAGGAAGTGCTGGGGTGAGGCCCCGTTCCTGTAGGTGTATAGGAAGTGCTGGGGTGAGGCCCCGTTCCTGTAGGTGTATAGGAAGTGCTGGGGTGAGGCCCCGTTCCTGTAGGTGTATAGGAAGTGCTGGGGTGAGGCCCCGTTCCTGTAGGTGTATAGGAAGTGCTGGGGTGAGGCCCCGTTCCTGTAGGTGTATAGGAAGTGCTGGGGTGAGGCCCGTTCCCGTAGGTGTATAGGAAGTGCTGGGGTGAGGCCCCGTTCCTGTAGGTGTATAGGAAGTGCTGGGGTGAGGCCCTGTTCCTGTAGGTGTATAGGAAGTGCTGGGGTGAGGCCCTGTTCCTGTAGGTGTATAGGAAGTGCTGGGGTGAGCCCTGTTCCTGTAGGTGTATAGGAAGTGCTGGGGTGAGCCCTGTTCCCGTAGGTGTATAGGAAGTGCTGGGGTGAGGCCCCGTTCCTGTAGGTGTATAGGAAGTGCTGGGGTGAGGCCCCGTTCCTGTAGGTGTATAGGAAGTGCTGGGGTGAGGCCCGTTCCCGTAGGTGTATAGGAAGTGCTGGGGTGAGGCCCCGTTCCTGTAGGTGTATAGGAAGTGCTGGGGTGAGGCCCTGTTCCTGTAGGTGTATAGGAAGTGCTGGGGTGAGGCCCTGTTCCTGTAGGTGTATAGGAAGTGCTGGGGTGAGGCCCCGTTCCCGTAGGTGTATAGGAAGTGCTGGGGTGAGGCCCTCTTCCTGTAGGTGTATGGGAAGTGCTGGGGTGAGGCCCTCTTCCTGTAGGTGTATAGGAAGTGCTGGGGTGAGGCCCTGTTCCTGTAGGTGTATAGGAAGTGCTGGGGTGAGGCCCTCTTCCTGTAGGTGTATAGGAAGTGCTGGGGTGAGGCCCTGTTCCTGTAGGTGTATAGGAAGTGCTGGGGTGAGGCCCTCTTCCTGTAGGTGTATGGGAAGTGCTGGGGTGAGGCCCTGTTCCTGTAGGTGTATGGGAAGTGCTGGGGTGAGGCCCTCTTCCTGTAGGTGTATAGGAAGTGCTGGGGTGAGGCCCTGTTCCTGTAGGTGTATAGGAAGTGCTGGGGTGAGGCCCTCTTCCTGTAGGTGTATAGGAAGTGCTGGGGTGAGGCCCTGTTCCCGTAGGTGTATAGGAAGTGCTGGGGTGAGGCCCTCTTCCTGTAGGTGTATAGGAAGTGCTGGGGTGAGCCCTGTTCCCGTAGGTGTATAGGAAGTGCTGGGGTGAGCCCTGTTCCTGTAGGTGTATAGGAAGTGCTGGGGTGAGGCCCCGTTCCCGTAGGTGTATAGGAAGTGCTGGGGTGAGGCCCGTTCCCGTAGGTGTATGGGAAGTGCTGGGGTGAGGCCCTGTTCCTGTAGGTGTATAGGAAGTGCTCGGGTGAGCCCTGTTCCTGTAGGTATATGGGAAGTGCTGGGGTGAGGCCCTGTTCCTGTAGGTGTATAGGAAGTGCTGGGGTGAGGCCCTGTTCCTGTAGGTGTATAGGAAGTGCTGGGGTGAGGCCCCGTTCCTGTAGGTGTATAGGAAGTGCTGGGGTGAGGCCCTGTTCCTGTAGGTGTATAGGAAGTGCTGGGGTGAGGCCCTGTTCCTGTAGGTGTATAGGAAGTGCTGGGGTGAGGCCCTGTTCCCGTAGGTGTATAGGAAGTGCTGGGGTGAGGCCCTCTTCCTGTAGGTGTATGGGAAGTGCTGGGGTGAGGCCCTGTTCCTGTAGGTGTATGGGAAGTGCTGGGGTGAGCCCTGTTCCTGTAGATGTATAGGAAGTGCTCGGGTGAGCCCTGTTCCCGTAGGTGTATAGGAAGTGCTGGGGTGAGGCCCGTTCCCGTAGGTGTATAGGAAGTGCTGGGGTGAGGCCCTGTTCCCGTAGGTGTATAGGAAGTGCTGGGGTGAGGCCCCGTTCCTGTAGGTGTATAGGAAGTGCTGGGGTGAGGCCCCGTTCCCGTAGGTGTATAGGAAGTGCTGGGGTGAGCCCTGTTCCCGTAGGTGTATAGGAAGTGCTGGGGTGAGGCCCTGTTCCTGTAGGTGTATAGGAAGTGCTGGGGTGAGGCCCCGTTCCCGTAGGTGTATAGGAAGTGCTGGGGTGAGGCCCTGTTCCTGTAGGTGTATAGGAAGTGCTGGGGTGAGGCCCTGTTCCTGTAGGTGTATGGGAAGTGCTGGGGTGAGGCCCCGTTCCCGTAGGTGTATAGGAAGTGCTGGGGTGAGGCCCTGTTCCTGTAGGTGTATAGGAAGTGCTGGGGTGAGGCCCTGTTCCTGTAGGTGTATAGGAAGTGCTGGGGTGAGCCCTGTTCCTGTAGGTGTATAGGAAGTGCTGGGGTGAGGCCCTGTTCCCGTAGGTGTATAGGAAGTGCTGGGGTGAGGCCCCGTTCCCGTAGGTGTATAGGAAGTGCTGGGGTGAGGCCCTGTTCCCGTAGGTGTATAGGAAGTGCTGGGGTGAGGCCCTGTTCCTGTAGGTGTATAGGAAGTGCTGGGGTGAGGCCCTGTTCCTGTAGGTGTATGGGAAGTGCTGGTGTGAGGCCCTGTTCCTGTAGGTGTATAGGAAGTGCTGGGGTGAGTCCCTCCTCCTGTAGGTGTATAGGAAGTGCTGGGGTGAGGCCCTGTTCCTGTAGGTGTATGGGAAGTGCTGGAGTGAAGTCCCTCTTCCTGTAGGTGTGCTGGAAATTCTGGGGTAAAGAAGACCAGGACCCCTCGCCTGTCTCCCAGAGGGATTCACAGTCCAGAGCTCTCTCCCTGTTGGACACCTGGCCATGCAGCACTCGCTTCCCTGCTAACCTCATTGGGCCCTGGCACAGCCCATGCTCATGGGCTCTATCACTAGCTCCCTCTGCTCACCAGAAAGAGGTTCTCTTGCAGAAATACACTCGTGCTAACCAAGTTTGTGTGATTAATGTACACAGGCTAAACTCCTGTTTATCTGCAACAATGGCCTCCTGCGTACCATGCATGCAGCTCTGGGGACACGGCAGGAATAGCTTCATGCCTCTTGGGCACACATGGGGGACAGACAGGCAGCTCGTGGCCTTCTAGGCACATGTGGAGTCGGACAGGCAGTTCGTGTTCTCCTGGGCACACATGCGGGATGGACAGGAAGTGCGTGTCCTCCTTGGCACATGTGCGGGACGCATGCTGATGTCCTCCTAGGCACACATGGGGAACAGATATGCAGCTTGTGTCCCCCTGGGCACACATGGGGGATGGACAGGAAGCTCGTGTCCTCCTGGGCACACATGGGGACAGACAGGAAGCTCATGTCCTCCTGGGCACACGCGTGGGGACCAACAGGCAGCTTGTGTGCTCCTGGGCACATGTGGGGACTGAGGCAGCTTGTGTCCTCCTGGGCACACATGGGGAGTGATAAGCAGCTTGTGTCCTCCTGGGTAGATATGGGAGACAGACAGAAAGCTCCTGGGCACACGTGAGGAAGAGTCAGGCATCACATGTCTGGGAGACAGCAACATGGAGAAGCCAGTCAGGGAGAGGGTGTGGGTGGTCATAGGGCTGTGTGGACGCGGGGTCCGGGAGAGGCCTCTGAGGGAGCGCTGTGGGTTCCTCACTGTTCTGGCTCCTGGCTGTCTTGGCATTTGTGGGCATCCAGCGCCCCGTCTCCTTGCTCTGCACAATTTAGATGTCCATTAAGGACAATGGGACCACTCTTTACTGGGAGGAAATAAAATTATATCCAAAGGCCTCATGACTATCACTTTCCAACAAGGATTTAACCACAAAATGACAAATATGAAATGAGGGTTTTCAAATATAAACCGTGTGGACAGAACTCAGAAAGGGGAGAAGCAGCTCCCTGTGGAACCAACTTGTCTGCTCTGCAGCCCGGGGACCACAGCCAGCAGCACGCAGCAGGCAGGTGTGCATCCAGCTCCCCGAGATGACACACACCTCACCTCTGGGCTTTCTTCCCAAAACCCGTGCCCCAATGAAGAGACATCCAACAAAATCCTGACCAGTCGGTCCTCTTCCGACCATCAAGGTCCCAAAAACACAAGGGAAGCCTGAGAGACAGAGACACGATGGTTAAACGCAAGGTGGGATCCGGAGGCAGCAGGGGACAGTCACTGAAAAACCAGGACATCCAAATGGAAGCTGGAGCGAACAGTCAAGTCCCCAGTCACCGTCACAGCTGTGAGAGCCGTTCCCGGTGAGGGGAGCATCGGCCAGGGAACGTGGCTGAGACACACAGGACCTCTCATGCCAACTTTTCAATTCCGCATTCAACTGAGCACCACAAAATTAAAAGCTTATCAAAAAATATTTCACTTCAGGTAAAGAGAGCAAGAGAGGACAGAGCAGGCCTCAGTCCTCCCCGTAGGAACACTGGCTATGCAACCTGCCGCCCTGCCTGCCAGGAAGAGGCGCTCAGCCGCTGCTGCAATGCCGTTTCTCCACTGACAGCCACGCCCTTCGCACCAGGAGCGGTTCCACCACTGTCAACAAGACCAGGTACCACTCCAGAGCCACAGGGAGGCCAGGGGCTGAAGCAAATCCTACTGTTTCAGGGACGAGACTCTGTCCTTCAATAAACATCTATTTTGAATTTGTTTTTTAAATTCAGTGCTAATCCTAAAATATATTCTTGCCATATTACGATGGAGGAACGTTTCAATGGTCACATAAAAACACATGCTTTGCCCTGGCTCAGAGGCTTGGAATATGAAAGAATGATCACTCCTGACACACAACGGATATTCCCTGTGATTCTGCTTCCAGGTACAAGCTGAGCATACCAAGTTCAACCCTAACGAGTAAGTTTAATGCCTGTGTGAGGCCAACAATTCCACTTCAGGAACCAGTCCCATGGAAATGCTCACTCAGGCACGTGAGCACAGGACGCCTCGGCCGCACCACCTGTGCCGTGAAAACGCCCCATCCACCAGCCAGGCACAGCCACCCAGCGCAGAGCCACGTGGCCCCAACAGGAGCTGGCAGTCCATGCCAAAAACACGGAACACGAACAAACGAGGAGACCGGGGGACGGGGACGGAGGCGGAGGCGGAGGCAGAGGCGCAGCACGACCTGCTGCAGGAACCATAAGGAGGCCTGGGTCGACACCTACTCTGGGGGCGCACTCAGGAATGGAACTCCAGGGAAACGGGCAGGGAAGATCCTGTTTTAATTTATGTATACTTTCATATCCTGCCGGTTACTTTTAGAAATGGTTTTAAAACCACATTTGTGAATTACTTTTAAAATAAAATGGACGGGGTAGGACTCTCATTCCACGGAGCTCTCTGGGTTTTTTCTCTGAAAATAAAAGCTACTTTTATAACCATTAGTCCGTCTAAATCCAGTTTAAAATGTAATTCCGTATTTCTTGGAAGGGCTGATCCTCCTCCCCACATGGCACTCTCAGTGGATCACGACACAGGCCTGTGTGACGGCCGTTCCTCCCTTGCTGACGCCAGGGCTCTCAACTACCACAGCACACCTCTCCACCATCAAAGAAACAAGGCTCCAAAATGCACTTCTATTTAAAACAATTGCTCTTCAAGTCTAAATTTTAGTTTTGGCACAGAAATAAAATCTTAATTCTTCTTTGCTATCATGTAATGTCTGCAGTCAATCCAAAGCTAACTTTTCTTTTTAAACACACAAATTAAACAAGCACCCACTGTGAATATTCATGGTAGTAATACGTTTCCAATCTAAAGAGCCAGTGTTCACACCTGCTGCCCGACACAGCCCAGGACATGGAGCCATGAACACACGCAGTCCTGGCCTGTCCTACAAGGGGGCACCATCCTGAGGAGCTGCAGCCACAGACACCCCAGAGCATGGCTGGCCACATGTGGGCAGCGGGAAGGCAGGGTTTCCTAGCCATGACCCTGACTGGCCCTCTGTGGAACCTTGTGAAACCTTCTCACTGTCCCTGCCCCATGAGGCTGTGTGGCTGCAGAGGTACTGTGTGTGCGCCATGTGTGCACCTGCACTGTGCACGGGCTGAGGAGGAACTGTGTCTGTGTCTGTGTGTGCGCCTGCACTGTGCATGAGCTGAGGAGGAACTGTGTCTGTGTCTGTGTGTGCGCCTGCACTGTGCACGGGCTGAGGAGGAACTGTGTCTGTGTGTGCACCATGTGTGCACCTGCACTGTACACGGGCTGAGGAGGAACTGTGTCTGTGTCTGTGTGTGTGCCGTGTGTGCACCTGCACTGTGCACGGGCTGAGGAGGAACTGTGTCTGTGTGTGCACCATGTGTGCACCTGCACTGTACACGGGCTGAGGAGGAACTGTGTCTGTGTCTGTGTGTGCGCCGTGTGTGCGCCTGCACTGTGCACGGGCTGAGGAGGAACTGTGTGTCTGTGTGTGCACCATGTGTGCACCTGCATTGTACACGGGCTGAGGAGGAACTGTGTCTGTGTGTGCGCCTGCACTGTGCACGGGCTGAGGAGGAACTGTGTCTGTGTCTGTGTGTGCACCATGTGTGCGCCTGCACTGTACACGGGCTGAGGAGGAACTGTCTGTGTCTGTGTGTGCACCATGTGTGCGCCTGCACTGTGCACGGGCTGAGGAGGAACTGTCTGTGTCTGTGTGTGTGCCGCTTGTGCACCTGCACTGTGCATGGGCTGAGGAGGAACTCTCTGTGCATCGTGTGGCACCTGCACTGTGCACGGGCTGAGGAGGTACTGTGTCTGTATCTGTGTGTGCCGCTTGTGCACCTGCACTGTGCATGGGCTGAGGAGGAACTGTCTGTGCATCACGTGTGCACCTGCACTGTGCACGGGCTGAGGAGGAACTGTGTCTGTGTCTGTGTGTGCGCTATGTGTGCACCTGCACTGTGCACGGGCTGAGGAGGAACTGTGTCTGTGTCTGTGTGTGCGCTGTGTGTGCACCTGCACTGTGCATGGGCTGAGGAGGAACTGTCTGTGCATTGTGTGTGCACCTGCACTGTGCACGGGCTGAGGAGGTACTGTGTCTGTGTCTGTGTGTGCCACTTGTGCACCTGCACTGTGCACGTCAACACTGCAAGCATGGCTCTCCTGAGTCTCAGTTCTAATGTCAGGTTGGCGTAACTAAAGCAAGTTCAATTAAAAACTAAAAAGCTTCTAACATGTCATGACTATGTGCTGAGCAGCTCTGAGTGTAATTTATTTACTTACACAAATTTTATCAAATCATACGTACAAATAAACAACTTAAATAAACGCAGTAAATATCCTTAGCACACTGAAGCTTTTGCTCGATGTGAGAAGACACCTTCTAAGTGGCTGCTTGGTATTCTTTCGGCAAACTGACATAATTGGCGATGGCTAAATGCGTTTTGTGGAATTCAATCACAAAATGTCAACGGTTCTCATTCAGTTCTGCAGCCAGAGTCACACAGCAGCGCTGGGGAAACCACATGAAGGCACCCATGGGCGCCTGCCCCCTCCACCTCACAGCAGCCCCAGCTCACATGTGTGTCTTGGGCTTGCGTGAACTCCATATCCACGCGCTTGGGGGACACACCCAGAAAACCCAGGGACGATGAAATAGTAATGAACAAAAAAACCCAGCAGAGCTGAGCTGGGGAGGCACATACAGCTGTCAAATCTAAAGAGTTTCCTCCCCCAAGAAGGAAACCTTTTGGCCTCTCAGGGTCAGTCTCCACCCCACATGGAGAACAAGCGTCAAGGGCTCCTGAAGCCCCAAAGCCAGCCCAAGGCAGCCCCAACACAGATATTTCCTGTACCCCAGGCCTGGGCTTTCACCAGCTCCTAACACAGCCATGATTCAACGTGACCTTCAGAGTTGGGACCCACAGCAGGAAGAGCTGGGCTGGGCTGGTGTCCAAAAGGACAGGAGAACCCAACAGAACAGATACAAATCCCACTAGTCAGAAGACCTGGGGATACGGGTGGAAGGCACAGTCTGACAAGCCTCTTGGGTGAGGTATGGGTGTCTGCCAAAAAGGGAACCCTACACTCGGCCAGGGCCCCAGGACCCCAGGACCTGCATAGAACGGCACAGCCGGCCCAGACAGAGCTGAGAACCTGAAGCCCAGGTCATCGCCAGCCTCCCTGTGTCTGATGGGCTGGCCCTGCCTTGAAGGCTGTGTAAGGGGCCCACTCCAGGCCACTGTCCTACAGGGGACGGCTGCCATCAGGTTCACGCCCAGGTCAGAGCTCAGTCTGCTCCTGTGGTGCCTCACTTCAGCGAAAAAAGACAGTACGTCACACTGCATGCGAAAGGCAGCAGGTGCTGTGCAGAGACACAGGGCAAGGCCGGGTGGCAGGGTGGCAGGGCAGGCCTTAGCAGCATGGTGCCTGGACAGGGCCCACAGGATCTGGAGACAGTGACTCAGGGACAGGAAACACTTGCACAGCAGGTTTACAGGGCCTGTCTGGCAGGTCAAGGGACAGTGTTAGAGCCCCAGATGAACAGAGGTTGGGGCCGGGGGCAGTGGCTCACACCTGTAATTCCAGCACTTTGGGAGGCCGAGGTGGGTGGATCACTTGAAACTAGGAGTTCAAGACCAGCCTGGCCAACATGGTGAAACCGTGACTCTAATAAAAACACAAAAATTAACTGGGTGTGGTGCCACATGCCTGTAATCCCAGCTTCTCTGGAGGCTGAGGCAGGAAAATTGCTTGAACCTGGGAGGCAGAGGTTCCAGTGAGCCGAGATCGCACCACTGTACTCCAGCCTGGCGACAGGGTAAGACTGCCTAAAAAGAAAAAAAAAAAAGACCTCAAGTGAACTGGGAGGCAGGCCAGAGCAGCATGTTCAGAAGGCAGCAAAGAGAGGCAGAAAGGAAGGAAAGCTGGAGGATGGGACGGCCATTCCCCACCTGCTCAGCAGCCACCCAGGAGCCAGGAAGGGGGCGGCCCCCACCTTCGAGGCACTGGAGTTCCAAACACAGCAAAAAACAGCCATCAAGACCCAAGAAAAGGCATTTACGAGCAAACATCAAGTTTGCCACTACAGAAACTTCTAAAAAATGAACCTGAAGGTAAAGGAAAGCGATCCCAAATAGAAAAAAGAAAGAGATAAACACAGAACGAAATCTGGACCAGTGCTGACTGAATAGAAATGACAGATTCCTGCGGGAGCCCCAAGGACAGGCAGCACCCACACAAGGCACATCAGCACCTGCGCCTGGACGGGCGGCTGAGGGCTCCGTGTGGACCAGGAGGCGGACAGACAATGATTAACGTGTTTATCTATTTCAGTCCAGCAGCCTCCGAGGCCAGAGTTCGCTCCGACTCCCTCGCGTAGAAGCTGATAAGTCTGCATGTTAACATTTCCAGGACTGCTCTGGTACTTCCCAAGTACAGTGTGTATGCACTTGACATAAACAACTCAATTTTTTAAAACTTCGCTTAATAAATCTAAAAGAAGGCAATGAGAGAAAAAGAAAGAAGAAAATGTAGGACAGATAAAAGCACAAAAGAAAACATTTAAAACAATGTAAATGTGTGTACCCGCCTGGGCACCTGTAACTAGAAACATGAAGCTCCTCAGACGCTCCCATCACAGGACTCAGACTCCTTCAATACGGCTCTAAAGTCCAGCCACGTGCTGCGGGTGATACACCTGTCTCAAACATACTCTCAGGGAAAATGTGAAATCAAAGAAGGAAAAAATACTAGGTGAATACTCTCTAAAAGATAGCTGGAGAGGCCATGCCAGCATCAGACAAAATAATTCAAGGCAAAGGCCTTTATTTTCCAAGAGGCCTGTGGGTCCTCACACAGCAAAAAGATCTCATTTCTAGGAAAACACAGCAATTCTATACTTGTACACACTCACAACCCGGCTTCAAAAATCCAGCACAGACGTTCACAGGGGCCCAGAGAGCAAGGACTCCTGAGCAGGCAGTGAGTGCACCCCTCGCTGGCTCAGGTGTAGCCGGCGCGAAGGGATGCCCGCCAGGAAGAGCCCACCCGAGGCCCACCTGGGCCAGCAGAGAGGGGTGAGTGCCACGGGCTGAGGCACACGGGATGCAGGAAAATCCATGGGCTCCTCACAAGCTCGGGGAGAGAAAGCCTACACACACCTACGAAGAAGAGCAACTCTCCCTGAGGTATGGGAAGGGAAGGGAGAAGGACTCCCTAAGCATTTAGCTTGCCTTTCCTTCACAAATTCTATTTCAGGACAACTGGCCGACACCGGTTGATGGGAAGCTTTATCTCTACAAACAGTCCCAGTTACTAAGCACTGAACAGATGATAAAGTTCAGGGACTGCCCTCTGCCATCCCTAGTGAAGTCACTGATTCGGCAGGAATCACCGACGAAGTGAAGAGGCGGGCAGCCCGGGCAGGCAGAGGCCTCTCAGGGAGGAGAGGAGGGGCCGGCCGCCCCCAGCTGGACTCCACGGTCAGCCAGCACCTCTGAAAGCAGGACAAGGAGTCGGAGCAGCCTGGATCCAGCACAGCACACCCACCTCTACTCCACCAAGCAGGCCTCTCCAGCTGCCCGCGCAGCAGCGGCTGAGGCAGAGTCTCCCACCAACACCCTGAGTTCTCCCTGCAGAAGGCGGGGCCGCCAGCCCAGAGTTCGCACTGGAGTTCTCACTGCCCGGGTCCTCACTGGGGAAGGCACAGCCACCAGCCCGGAGTTCTCACTGGAGTTCTCACTGCCCGGGTCCTCACTGGGGAAGGCGCGGCCGCCGGCCCGGAGTTCTCACTGGAGTTCTCACTGCCCGGGTCCTCACTGGGGAAGGCGCGGCCGCCGGCCCGGAGTTCTCACTGGAGTTCTCACTGCCCGGGTCCTCACTGGGGAAGGCGCGGCCGCCGGCCCGGAGTTCTCACTGGAGTTCTCACTGCCCGGGTCCTCACTGGGGAAGGCGCGGCCGCCGGCCCGGAGTTCTCACTGGAGTTCTCACTGCCCGGGTCCTCACTGGGGAAGGCGCGGCCGCCGGCCCGGAGTTCTCACTGGAGTTCTCACTGCCCGGGTCCTCACTGGGGAAGGCGCGGCCGCCGGCCCGGAGTTCTCACTGGAGTTCTCACTGCCCGGGTCCTCACTGGGGAAGGCGCGGCCGCCGGCCCGGAGTTCTCACTGGAGTTCTCACTGCCCGGGTCCTCACTGGGGAAGGCGCGGCCGCCGGCCCGGAGTTCTCACTGGAGTTCTCACTGCCCGGGTCCTCACTGGGGAAGGCGCGGCCGCCGGCCCGGAGTTCTCACTGGAGTTCTCACTGCCCGGGTCCTCACTGGGGAAGGCGCGGCCGCCGGCCTGGAGTTCTCACTGGAGTTCTCACTGCCCGGGTCCTCACTGGGGAAGGCGCGGCCGCACAGTACTCCTTGCAGGCACTCACTGATGCTTTCTGACAATGTGCAGACTGTATTGAAAAAGGGTTATCTTTCCAAAATACTGGCATTTCTGAAAAGTGAGGCAAACGCTGCACAGGCTGAAGCATCCCTCAGTGGCTATCGGGGAAACGCAATCCTGGAGATACAAACACTGCACGAACTCTTTCAGAACGATAGGTCGTCTCCACACCTACCTGCTGGGCCCTGAAGTTCCTTCTACCCAAGGACAAAAGAACCCTCCCAGGCCCCCATGAGCAGCCCCTCTGCTCCTTCACGACCCACGGGACCTTGCTGTCACCCCTTCACTAGGTGGAGGCAGCGAGTAGATTGCAGTCAAGGTCTCCTGAGCCAGAGCCTGCCCTGGGCCCTGGGCCCTGGGAAGCACCTCTTTGTGCTGGAAAGCCAAGCACCCTGCAAACCTCCTGCCTCCCCGGCGCCACGAGTTAAGATAAAGAAGAAGACACGATAAATGTCGTGTCAATACGTCCTGCAAAAGCAGGAGTTCCTCCAGATGCTAATAACTGGCCGGAGGCCCAGCATGAGCTCATCCAGAGGGGCTGGATGGGTCATGTTTGGTGAGGCAGGCCAGAGCCAAGGCAGGCCCTGCAGTGGGCATGTGCGGGCAACACTTCACAGAGAGTGCTGCACTGACCTGATGAACTCAGGGCCAAGTCCAGCCTTCCTGTGCCCAAGACCCTCCTGCCGCCACCAGCCCCGGCCTCCCTCCATTCTCGGCCCCTGAAGCGCCCTCCTCTCCACCTCCCTCCATCCTCAGCCCCTGGGCTCCCTCCTCTCCACCTCCAGACTCCACACTTCTTTCTGTGCAGTCCCCTCTCGGCCCACCCCCGACTCACATTCCTCCTCCAAGCTCAGATGAGGTGTCACATCCTCACCCCAACATCCAGCCCCAGTGAGGCCACTGTTTACAAACTCTCCCAGCACCTGACCCTGGAGTTAAGATCAACAGACCTGCCAGCTGCCATCATGTGGTTCCACTGTCCTTATGCACTGCCCTGTGAGATCCCAATGGCAGGAACCACCTGGCTGTCCCCTGTACTGTGGCTGCCCTTTGTGGCTGTCCTAAACACCAGTCAGTAATGCTGGTTGATTAAGTCACACGCACTCCAAACAGCACTTGGACCCCCAGTGCTGACAACACCTTCCTGGAGACCCTGGCAGCTTGAGCCACACCTGATGTCACTGGGTGTTTACAGGTCAACGGGGGTGCCCCTGAAAGACCTGCTTGTCTACAAAGGATAGAAACAGCCCAGGAGGCACCAGGCAAGAGGAGAGTCTGACGACACCTCGGTATGTGTCGGCACAGGCCCCGCGTGTATGAACACCGCCACTCCCACTTCCTCATCGCGGGCACCTCACAACAGGAAGGGCCTGCCTCCCAGCTGCTCCGTGGTGCTCAGCCCCTGCTGAATTCAAACTCAGTCCCACACCCCAGTGCAGTTCCAGACGAGGACAAGTTCCCAGGGGGCTGAGGACGCCTCCCTGACCA
This sequence comes from Callithrix jacchus, assembly GCF_049354715.1. Classification (NCBI taxonomy): domain Eukaryota; kingdom Metazoa; phylum Chordata; class Mammalia; order Primates; family Cebidae; genus Callithrix; species Callithrix jacchus. Next base: position 130,596,499 of record NC_133511.1, on the reverse strand, counting down.
CACAGTAAGGAAGCGGCCATCCTGCCCAGCCACTGTGCCCCCCACTCTCCAGGACACAAAGGGGGTGCTGGTTCCCTTGTTGCTATGAGCCTGTAGTGAGGCAGAAAGGAGCACCTCACTCAGAGCAGCCTGCAGGCACTCGCTGTGGTGCACTGAGGACGAAGCGGAGCTCACTCACGCCAGAGATGCCGTCCGGGACCTCTGCTGACCCACAGGCTCCACACCTGAGTCTCCTGTGTGTTAGGAGATTTCCTTCAAAGTCCTCAGAAAAATCCTCTGTGCCCAAAACCTGGGGCTTCATTCTAAACTCAGAAAAAATGTTCTGCCTGAAGAATTCTCTCATTAGGAGAAACAGCAGGACTTGTGGGGAGCCCGGGGAACCCTCCACCATGTCCAGTACCGGCTGCATGAGTGCAGGGACCCTACAGCATAGTGGAAAAGGACTTTTTCCACCCATGGCACGTTTAGAGCCGCTGTTGATAAAAACTGGACTGCTCCCAACAGCCCGCCCCAGCCCAGCCTCAGTGAGTGACACAGTTTAAATCTGTGTCCTGCCAAATCTCACGCTGAATCGTGATCCCCAGTGTTGGAGGCGGGGCCTGGTGGGGGGGGTGTGGGTCACGGGGGCAGATCCCTTGTGGCTCGGTGCTGTCCTGGTGACTGTGAGTTCTCACGAGATCTGGTCATTAAAAAGTATGTGGCAGCTCCCACCCCCAACTCTCTTACTGCTTCCGCCATATGACGCGCAGGCTCCCACTTGATCTTCCGCCATGGCTGGAAGCTTCCAGAGGCCTCCCCAGGAGCAGATGCCTGCGCTATGCTACCTGTAGTCTGCAGAACTCAGAGCTGATTAAAACTTCTATCTTGGAAATTACCCAGTCTCTGGTATTTCTTTACAGCAATGCACAAAGAACCTAACAGTGAGCTAGGAGGCACTCACACGAGGAGCCCACTCACGCCAGGAGGCACTCACACCAGGAGCCCACTCACGCCAGGAGGCACTCACACCAGGAGCCCACTCATGCCAAGAGCCCACTCACGCCAGGAGGCACTCACACCAGGAGCCCACTCATGCCAGGAGGCAGTCACACCAGGAGCCCACTCACACCAGAAGCCCACTCATGCCAGGAGGCACTCACACCAGGAGCCCACTCACGCCAGGAGGCACTCACACCAGGAGGCACTCACACCAGGAGCCCACTCATGCCAGGAGGCACTCACGCCAGGAGGCAGTCACGCCAGGAGCCCACTCACGCCAGGAACCCACTCACGCCAGGAGGCCACTCACACCGGGAACCCACTCACACCGGGAACCCACTCACACCAGGAGCCCACTCATGCCAGGAGCCCACTCACGCCAGGGGCCCATCGTCTCTGAGTCCATCTACAGCAGCTCTCCTGCAATATGAATGCTATAGAAACTGACAGGCAACCCTCAGGAGAGAATGAGGAGCAGGAAAGTTTCTTACGAATTCTTGGCACCTAACCTCTCATTTGCAAATGAAGAAACTGAGGCTTTACACGGCCACTAACTGGGAAACTGGGGACACAACTGCGCCCAAGAAGTGGTCACCACTGCTCTGTAGCGTAAGGGGGAAGGAGGAAACTGCCACCATCCATGGGACCAACCAGAGTGGAGGCCCACCTCCACCGCGGGGGCCATGAGGGTGCAGGGGCTGCCCCCATCTGGGGGACCATTAGGGTGCGGGCCCGCCTCCGCCTGGGAACCATGGGGCACAGGGCCGCCTCCATCTGGGGGACCATTAGGGTGCGGGGCCCTCCACCATTTGGGAGACATTAGAGCAAGGGCCGCCTCCATCTGGGGAACCATCGGGCACAGGGCCGCCTCCACCTGGGGAACCACGGGGCACAGGGCCGCCTCCACCTGGGGAACCGTGGGGCACAGGGCCGCCTCCATCTGGGGAACCACGGGGCACAGGGCCGCCTCCATCTGGGGAACCGTGGGGCACAGGGCCGCCTCCATCTGGGGAACCGTGGGGCACAGGGCCGCCTCCATCTGGGGACCGTGGGGCACAGGGCCGCCTCCATCTGGGGGACCGTGGGGCACAGGGCCGCCTCCATCTGGGGACCGTGGGGCACAGGGCCGCCTCCATCTGGGGGACCGTGGGGCACAGGGCCGCCTCCATCTGGGGGACCACGGGGCACAGGGCCGCCTCCATCTGGGGAACCACGGGGCACAGGGCCCGCCTCCATCTGGGGAACCACGGGGCACAGGGCCGCCTCCATCTGGGGAACCACGGGGCACAGGGCCGCCTCCATCTGGGGAACCGTGGGGCACAGGGCCCGCCTCCATCTGGGGAACCACGGGGCACAGGGCCGCCTCCATCTGGGGAACCGTGGGGCACAGGGCCGCCTCCATCTGGGGAACCACGGGGCACAGGGCCGCCTCCATCTGGGGAACCACGGGGCACAGGGCCGCCTCCATCTGAGGCTCACCCCGCGCGCAGGCCCCCTCACCTGGGGCCGCCTCCCCAACGCTCTGCCCGGGCGCGACGGGGAGTTCGAGCGTCCCGCAGCGCGGGCGCATCCGTCCGGCCCGCCCCGCCCCGAGTGACGACGCCGCCGCTCCCCTCCGGCCGGCCGGGCGCCCCGCGTGCCCTGGGGGAGCCAAGGAGCCCTCCTGCCCGCCGTCGCTGACCAGAAGCCCCGGCCCGAGGCCCCGCCCGCCGCAGGTGGCCGCCCCCGCCCGACCCTAGCCCTGCGGCCTCACCGGCCCGCGCTGAGTGCTGACGGTGGTCGCCATGGTGCTGCGGCCGGCCCTGGGCCTCGCCGACCCGACAATGACGCGCCGGGCGACCTCCTGCGCCCCCGCCGGAGCCTGCGACGGGGACGGTTGTCACCTCGAGGCCGCCGCCGCCGCCGCCGCCACAGTCAGCTGACAGCCGCCGCGCCCCTCCCCCGCGCCCCTCCCCACTGCGCAGGCGCCGCGCCACCAGGCACCGCCCCTTCCGGCTCGCGCGCGCACGCACGCTCCAGGGGCGGTCAAGCGCAGCCTCTCGCCCGGCGCCTGCGCACCCGCTTCTCTCCGAGCCCAGCCGGCCGGTCAATGGCTCCGGGCACGGCCGTCTGCGCATGCCCCGTCATGACAGCCGTCGGCGCAGGCCCAAGCATGGCGGCGCTGCGGTCTGGGCAGTGCGTTGGCTCCTCCTCGGGCGGGGTGAGCTGCGGACGTGCGATCCGCTCGGGGCCCGACAGCCCCTCCGGCGCGATCCTTGCCTCGGCTTCCTGCGCGAGGAAGGGCCTTTCTGGTCAAAAGTGCCAGAGAGAGGCCGGGCGCGGCCGCGCGCGCCAATAATCCCAGCACTGTGGGAGGCCGAGGCGGGCGGATCACGAGGTCAGAAGATCGAGACCATCTTGGCCAACATGGAGAAACCACGTCTCTACTAAAAATACAAAAATTAGCCGGGCGTGGTGGCGCGCGCCCGTAGTCCCAGCTACTCGGGAGGCTGAGGCAGGAGAATCGCTTGGACCCAGGAGGTGGAGGTTGCAGTGAGCCGAGATCGCGCCATTGCCCTCCAGCCTGGGCGACAGAGCGAGACTCCGTCTCAAAAAATAAGGCGGGGGGGTGGGGGGGAGCGGGGAGATGCCAAGTGCCACGAATGGTGGGCGCGGTACCTGCGCAGGTGCTGCTGCCAGGTGAACGGGACCGGGATGGAGGCCCTGCCAGAAGAGCCCGAGTTTAAGCCCGCCTTGCCCTCGGCCTCTGGCGTTTATGGTCAGCAGAACAGGTTAATAAGGTTTACCCAGCAGACCCGGGACTTGGGTCCTGATGTGCTGCTTTCTTAGGAACAAAAAGCATCCTGAGTTGAAGTTTCGCCTTAAAGAGGATGATGTAGATGCTTGGGCAGGACAGGCGTCAGGCAGCGCGAGCCCGGTGATGTTTTGGCTGTTCTCTTACCTATAAACAAGGGTCGTACCCAGGTGGACGCCTTCCTCCTCGTGCGTTTGCCAACACCCGGCCTGTCTGTGGAGTAGCCATTCTTTGATTCCTTCGCTGCCTTAATAAACTTGCTTTCACTTTACTCTGTGGACTGGCCCAAATTATTTCTTGCACGAGGTCCAAGAACCCTCTTTTGGGGTCTGGATCAGTACCCTTTTCCCGTAACACAACCAACTCCGCTAAAAGCTCTTGGGAAGGGGATCAGGGGTCTCTAAATTGTTAGTGGGCGAGTCGCAGTCTCGTCCTCCAGGCAGCAGACCAGAATGGATTGTCATTCCTGCTACCCACGCTTCACTCACTGTCCAGGACACATGTTCTCTCACTTTCATCTCAGAGGCCGCATCTTCAGGTCTCGCTTACCAGCCTCTCCTTTAGAAAGGGGCAGACTGGGCCGGGTGCGGTGGCTCAAGCGTGTAATCCCAGCACTTTGGGAGGCCGAGGCGGGTGGATCACGAGGTCAACAGATCGAGACCATCCTGGTCAACATGGTGAAACCCCGTCTCTACTAAAAATTACAAAAAGTTAGCTGGGCACGGTGGCGCGTGCCTGTAATCCCAGCTACTCAGGAGGCTGAGGCAGGAGAATTGCCTGAACCCAGGGGGCGGAGGTTGCGGTGAGCCGAGATTGCGCCATTGCACTCCAGCCTGGGTAACAAGAGCGAAACTCCGTCTCAAAAAAAAAAAAAAAAAAAAAGAAAGGGGCAGACTGGCTGCCTGCCTGTTTTGATGTGGTTTAGGGAAAAAGAACAAAGTCCCTGCCTCAAGTTGGACAGCTGAACTTCCAGCTAATCCATAGCCCAAGACCCAAGAAGCTGTGAACCCCAAGTTCCTGCTCTAGGGGCCTAGGAACTTCCCCAGGCCCCCACATGTGCAGTTAGACTTACACTTCAACTATTGTTACCCCTTCCTCATTTTCATGCTAAAAATCACGCCTATAGGGAGCGATTTGAAATACGAATGTTGCATGCGATGTGTGAAGCAGCATGCAAAGCTACTGAGAAGCGCTAGAGAAATCCTTCCTATCCATACCCTGACTGTTGGAAGCCAGTGCTCTGTGCCATGAAGAAAAATTAGCATTGAGACAAAGAATCTTTCAGCAACGCAATTTTTACCTTCTGGACTGCAGGAAGGGGACCCTCGCCAGCCATCGTGCCACGAGAGTATGATGAATAAAGGAAAACGTAAATTTATACTCACACATCTGGGGGTCGTCCTTACTGCTGTGTCTGATCTCTGTTGGTTGGAGCCAGACTCCACAATCTAAACTAAAATGTGATTGGCTACTAACTTCAAACTTTTTTAAACAGATAAAAGCAGTAGAGAGCTGGGACACGCCTGGGAGCACGTCCAACACAGATATCTTTATTACCCTAGAGTTCACAATATACATTTACAACTAACATAAAAGTCCTCTTTCAAATAAAACTATACTGCTTGATGAGCCATGCAATTACTTTATAATAACAACCTCATCCCAACTCTTCCTTCCCACCCCAGTATTATTGCTTTTTTTAATGTAATTATTGCATGATTACACTTACACTTAAACCATAATCATCAAATAAGTATACACACTAACAAACTGGAAAACCTAGAGAAAATGGATAAATTCCTGGGTGCATATAACCTGCCAAGATTGAATCAGGAAGAAAGAGAAAACCTGAACAGCCCAACAATAAGAAATGGGATTGACTCTATAATATCAAGTCTCCCAATTAAGAAAAGTCCAGGACCAGACGGCTTCACTACCAAATTCAACCAAATGTTCAAAGGAAAAAATAATGCCACTTCTCCTGAAACTATTCCCAGAAAATTAAGAGGAGGGAATTCTCCCTAACCCATTCTACGAGGCCAGCATCACCCTGATACCGAAACCAGACAAAGATGTAAAGAAAAAATAAGGCTATAAGGCCAGTGTCCCTGGTGAACAAAGACACAAAAATTCTCAATGAAATACTAGCAAACTGAATCCAACAGCACATGAAAAAGATAATACATCATGATCAAGTGGGATTTATCCCAGGAATGTAAGGATGGTTCGACATATGTAAATCAAGATGTAAATCACATCAACAGAATGCAGGACAAAAATCACATGATCATCTCAATGGATACAGAAAAAAAAGCATTTAATAAAATTCAACATCCCTTTATGATGAAAACTCTCAATAAAATTGCATAGAAGGAATGTATCTTAACATAGTAAGGACCATGTATGGCAAACCCACAGCTAACATCATGCCAAATGGGGAAAAGTTGAAAGCCTCCCCTCTAAGATCTGGAACAAGACATGGATAATTACTTTCACCACTTCTATTCAACGTAATACTTGAAGTCCTGGCTAGAGCAATCAGCAAGAGAAAGAAATAAAAGGCAAAAAAAGAAGAGGAAAAGAATACGTCAAATTGTCCCTCTCTGAAGATGATATAATCTTACATTTAGAAAAACCTAAAGACTCCACTAAAAAATCATTAGATCTGGTAAATAAATTCAGGAAGGTTCCATGATATAAAATCAACATACAAAAGTCAGTAGTGCTTCCAGACACCAACAATGAACCAGCTGACAAAGAAATCAAAAAGATAATTCCGTTTACAACAGCTATAAAAAAATAAAATATATAGGGATACACTTAGCCAATCAGTGGAAAGGTTTCCACAAGGAAAACTACAAAACACTGATGGAGAAGACTGAGGATGATGCAGACGAATGGAGAGCGGTCCCACGCTCTCAGACTGAAAAATGAATGTTGTTAAAATGACCGTACTGCCCAGAGCAATCTACAGATTCAGTGCAATGCCTATCAAAATACCAACATCGTTCTTCACAGCAATAGAAAAAACAATCCTAAAATCTTTATGGAGCAAAAAAAAAAAAAAAGAGCCCAAATAGACAAAGCAATCCTGAGCAGAAAGAAAAAAGCTGGAGGCATCGTATTATCCAACTTCAAAACATACTATAAGACTGTCATAACCAAAACAGCATCGCATTCATATAAAAACAGACATGCAGACCACTGGAATAGAATTCAGAAATCCACATACTTGGGCCGGGCACCGTGGCTCACGGCTGTAATCCCAGCACTTTGGGAGGCTGAGGCAGGTGGATCATGAGGTCAAGAGATTGAGACCATCCTGGTCAACATGGTGAAACCCCGTCTCTACTAAAAACACAAAAAATTAGCTGGGCACGGTGGCGCGTGCCTGTAATCCCAGCTACTCAGGAGGCTGAGGCAGGAGAATTGCCTGAACCCAGGAGGCGGAGGTTGCGGTGAGCCGAGATGGCGCCATCGCACTCCAGCCTGGGTAACAAGAGCGAAACTCCGTCTCAAAAAAATAAAAAGAAATCCACATAGTTACAGCCAACTGATTTCTGACAAAGGTGCCAGAACACACAGTGGGGAAAGGACACCCTCTTCGAGAAATGGTGCTTGGAAAATTGCATCCATATACTAAGAATGAAACTAAACTCCTACCTCCAACCATCTACAAAAGGCAACTCAAGGTGCTTTAAAGAGGTAAAGTGAGGCCTGAAAATATAAAACTACTAGAAGAAAACACTTAAGGTCATTGGTCTAGGCAGAGATGTTACAGCTAAGACCTTAAAAGCACAGGCGATGACATAAAAAATGGACAAATGGGACGATATTAAACCAAAAAGCTTCTTCACAACAGCAAGGGGATTATCAACAGAATAAGGAGACAGCCTTTGAATGGGAGAAAGTATTTACAGAGTGTTCACCCTACAAGGGACCGATATCCGGAATACGTAAGACACTCAAGCAACTCAACAGTTCAAATAAAAAGGGCTGACCCGCCCCCCAACATTCTGTTGGCTTATCGTGACCTTCTAGGGGCATGAGCCATGTGGTTTGAGCCATGTCACAGGCTGGCTGCCACTGCTTAGATTTATCATACCTTGAAAACAGACCATTTAAAATGCTTTCTCGGCCGGGTGCGGTGGCTCACGCCTGTAATGCCAGCACTTTGGGAGGCCGAGGCGGGCGGATCACGAGGTCAAGAGATCGAGAGCATCCTGGTCAACATGGTGAAACCCCGTCTCTACTAAAAACACCAAAAAAATTAGCTGGGTATGGTGGCGCGTGCCTGTAATCCCAGCTACTCAGGAGGCTGAGGCAGGAGAATTGCCTGAACCCAGGAGGCAGAGGTTGCGGTGAGCCGAGATCGCGCCATTGCACTCCAGCCTGGATAACAAGAGCGAAACTCCATCTCAAAAATCAATCAATCAATAAATCAACGGTAAAAAGTTACCTGCAAAATTCCCGTTGTATTTGGGAACTAAGTAACATACTACTGTATACCCCATGCATCAGAGAAGAGATCCAAAGGGAAATTAGGAAGTACTTTGAACTGAGTGAAGATAAAAACATACATCATAGGCTGGGCACGGTGGTGCACACCTGTAATCCCAGCACTTTGGGAGGCCAAGGCGGGTAGATCATGAGGTCAAGAGATCGAGACCATCCTGGTCAACAAGGTGAAACCCTGTCTCTACTAAAAATACAAAATTGCTGGGCATGGTGGTGCGTGCCTGTAATCCCAGCTACTCAGGAGAATGAGGCAGGAGAATTGCCTGAACCCAGGAGGCGGAGGTTGCGGTGAGCCGAGATGGCGCCATTGCACTCCAGCCCGGGTAACAAGAGCGAAACTCCGTCTCAAAATAAAATAAAATGCTTTTTCACGATATGATGAATAAAACGACACGGGCACATCACTCACATCCCCTAGAAGAGCAACACTTAGAAAGGGGTGGACAGCGAGTTCGGGTGAGAACTGCGGAGATGGGAGGCTCCTGCACCCCTGGGTAGGCACTGGCAGAGGGTCTCAGAAGCGCGTGGCTGTGCTTGGTGGAAGTCCGTGTGCCCCGTGAGCGCCGTCTCTCGAGAGCAGACCCTGTCAACAGTCTCCCCTGGGAGTGCACTGGAGGCTACTTTTGCTGTTTGTGTTGCAGAAGTTGGCAGCCTCATTATCCATCTTTAGAGGAATGAACGAGCAGAACGTGGTAAGTACACACTCTGGGACACTACGCAGCACAGAGAGACAATAAAGGTGGTGTTCACAGACCCACTTCAGTACGTTCGTGAGATCCGGAACAATACCTGACGCAGCCGTTTCCGAGGGGTGACGGCCAGCGGCCCCTGAGAGAAACCGAGTGAGCGAGCCCGTGATTGCCTCTTTCACCATCCGGAGAGTCCCCAGGCTGCAGCGCAGGGATGTGTGACACAGGCAAAGACACGTGGTCTCCCTGAGCTGAGGAGACTTAGCTGGGAGTCAGGGAGAACATTCTCAGTGCAGAGCACCAGGGAGGAGAGAGCTGCACAGGGACAGAGGGACGGAGGCCTCCGGACGCTCCTCCGTGAGCCTGCAGCTCAGCACTAATGAGCACATACATCTGACGGAAGCAGCCAAGGCTGGGGAACGAACCACTTGAAAGAACTTCAGCAGTAACATTGTCGGCCGGCACAGGGCCACACGTAGCTCCTGCTCCCACCAGATAGCGTGAAAAGCCACACAACTGGCAGGACACTGAGTGCAGTGCTCAAAAAGGCTTTGCCTTCCTATCGCCAGGGACGAGCGGGCCATTCTACACTGACAATGGGGTACACGCATCAGGAGGACAGACACATCCGGAACGTCTGTACACCAGTTATGGAGCTTCACAACGCTTCTGAGGTGTTTGCTTCAGAAGAGCAAAACCTGATAGAACGGTGAGGAGAAGCAGGCGAATTCACAACTATAGCTGGAGATTCTCTCGGCATTCCGTAAAACGAATGGAGATGATTAGTGTGGGCAGAAAATATCCGGACACTATCAAACGACCTGATCCAGCTGACATTTACAGAAAACTCCACCCAAGCCCACAGAATACTCCAAATGCATCTCCAGACAGGCCACATTCTGGGCCAGAAAAAGTCTAAAATGAGTATGTTTTCTGGCCAAAATGGAATTGAATTGGAAATCAATGGTAAAGGCCGGGCGCGGCGGCTCAAGCCTGTAATCCCAGCACTTTGGGAGGCCGAGGCGGGTGGATCACGAGGTCAAGAGATCGAGACCATCCTGGTCAACATGTGAAACCCCGTCTCTACTAAAAATACAAAAAATTAGCTGGGCACGGTGGCGGGTGCCTGGAATCCCAGCTACTCGGGAGGCTGAGGCAGGAGAATTGCCTGAACCCAGGAGGCAGAGGTTGCGGTGAGCCGAGATGGCGCCATTGCACTCCAGCCCGGGTAACAAGAGCGAAACTCCGTCTCAAAAATCAATCAATCAATAAATCAACGGTAAAAAGTTACCTGCAAAATTCCCGTTGCATTTGGGAACTAAGTAACATACTACTGTATACCCCATGCATCAGAGAAGAGATCCAAAGGGAAATTAGGAAGTACTTTGAACTGAGTGAAGATAAAAACATACATCATAGGCTGGGCACGGTGGTGCACACCTGTAATCCCAGCACTTTCGGAGACCAAGGCGGGTAGATCATGAGATCAAGAGATCGAGACCATCCTGGTCAACAAGGTGAAACCCCGTCTCTACTAAAAATACAAAATTAGCTGGGCATGGTGGCGCGTGCCTGTAATCCCAGCTACTCAGGAGGCTGAGGCAGGAGAATTGCCTGAACCCAGGAGGCGGAGGTTGCGGTGAGCCGAGATTGCGCCATTGCACTCCAGTCTCCAGTCTGGGTAACAACAGCGAAACTCCGTCTCAAAAAAAAAATCATGTTTTGTGAGATACAGCTAATGCAGTGTTCTATAGAATGCAGTCATTATTAGGACTAATTAGTGAGCTTAGCAAGTTTGCAGAACTTACGGGAAGTAAAAAAAAATCTGTTGTATTTCTACAGTAATAAACAATCGTAAATTAAATAAAAAGCAATTCTATTCACAATGACATCAAAAACTTAAATACTTAGAAATAAATCTGACAAAAATGTGCAAAACTTGTATATTGAAAATTACAGGCTGGGCGTGATGGCTCATACCTGTAATCCCAGCACTTTGGGAGGCAGAGGTGGGTGGACTGCCTGAGCTCAGGAGTTCGAGACCACAAAGGGCAACATGGCGACACCCATCTCTACTAAAATACAAAAAAACTAGTCAGGCATGGCGGCACACACCTGTCGTCCCAGCTGCTCAGGAGGCTGAGGCATGAGAGTCACATGAGCCCCGGGGGCAGAGTGTGGGTAACACCCCCAGGGGCACCGAGGAAGGAGAACTGTGCAGACCCCGGCATAGTTAGTGCCTGAAGCATAACTCACTGCTTACTATAACTAGCTCGTATATATAATCATACTTAGTTCCGTATACTCTTTCTATATAATCATACAGGTATTGCAGTCGGAGCTGTACCGACACATTCAGTGCTGATTTATATAATCCTCCCATATAACCACATAGTAGTTCATAGCAGGAGGAATGCCTAGAGCAGTCACAGAACAGAAGCAGACACGGGAAAACAGCCAGACCAGGACGAGAACCAAAGGCCCCGGCGGTGGCGTCCCTGCCTGAAAGGGCATACGCTGTATGGCGGGTTTGGAGCAGGAGCCTTCCCTCCTGATAGAGGAGCTGTGGCACCTGCATCCAGTTCCTGTGGAAAGTCGGCCTCAGGCCTGAGATCCTGGAAGTAACCGAGGGAGAAGAACCCTGTGGTGTGACCAGTCACGGCGACTGTGCACCCTGTCGGTCTTTTCTCGCTTCTGTGCTGGCTCAAATCATCCTCCCATAAATATCTTAAGAGAAGAGCACAAGTCTGTCAGCTCCCACTGCATTGGCGTACAGTATCCTTCCACTAGAAACCCTATGAAGGCTCCAGCCCCAGGTAAGAAGTGTTGCACATGACACCTGTTGCATGCAGCCCACCTCCTTGCCTCGGTGACCTAATGGGGGTGGACCCCTTTTCTGTACACGACCCTCTACTACTGCGCACGGCCCACCTCTCTGCCCAGGTGACATAAGAGGGTGGCCCCTTCCCTTGAGACTCATGTGATTATGCCCCATCACTAAGCCTCTAGATGATGACCTCACACACGACCCTTCCCCCTGCCTGTACCTAATACATACAGATGCTTCTGCATGTTCAGGGCCTCGCCTGTCTCCGCTCACAGGTGGCGTGGTCCCCCGAGTCCAGATGCTCTTCACCAGTTCTTCAGTGTCCTGTCTCTTTACCTCTTGGATCCTGCACCTCAGCAGAGCATAAGGGACACCCCATGAGCCTGTGGGGCCCAACAGCCCTACAGCAGAGGTTGCAGTGAACCGAGATTGCACCACTGTACTCCAGCCTGGGTGACAGAGCAATATACCGTCTCAACAAAAAAAGAAGAAAGAAAATTACAAAATATGACTGAGAGATACACTAGCTAAATAAATGGAGAGAGAGGTTTTGTTCATGTTAAGAAGTCAATTCTTCCCTTACTGACCTGGAGATTCAATACAGCCCCAACCAGAATCCCAGTGGCTCGCTCTTTCAAGGAACTGAAACACTGTTGCTAAAATGCATAGGAAAATGCAATGGAGCTAGAAAATCCAAAACAACTTTGAAAAGAAGAACACAGCTGAAGAGTTAGCCAACTTCTCTCAAGAGCTACTGTAAAAGTGCAGTCATCAGGCCACTGTGGCACTGACGTCAGTATGAGCAGTAGACAGGCGGGACAACGCAGAGCGCAGGAGCAGATTCACTGACATGCGGTGTAGACGGGTGGGACAACGCAGAGCGCAGGGGCAGATTCACTGACACGCGGTGTAGACAGGCAGGACAACGCAGAGCAAAGGACAGATTCACTGACACGTGGTGTAGACAGGCGGGACAATGCAGAGCGCAGGGGCAGATTCACGGACACGCGGTGTAGACGGGCGGGACAACGCAGAGCGCAGGAGCAGATTCACTGACACGCGGTGCAGACGGGCGGGACAACGCAGAGCGCAGGGACAGATTCACTGACACGTGGTGTAGACAGGCGGGACAATGCAGAGCGCAGGGGCAGATTCATGGACACGCGGTGTAGACGGGCGGGACAACGCAGAGCGCAGGGACAGATGCACGGACACGCGGTGCAGACGGGCGGGACAACGCAGAGCGCAGGGGCAGATTCACTGACATGTGGTGTAGACGGGCAGGACAACGCAGAGCGCAGGAGCAGATTCACTGACATGTGGTGTAGACAGGCAGGACAACGCAGAGCGCAGGAGCAGATTCACTGACACCCGGTGCAGACAGGCGGGACAACGCAGAGCGCAGGAGCAGATTCACTGACACGTGGTGTAGACAGGCGGGACAATGCAGAGCGCAGGGGCAGATTCATGGACACGCGGTGTAGACGGGCGGGACAACTCAGAGCGCAGGGACAGATTCATGGACACGCGGTGCAGACGGGCGGGACAACTCAGAGCGCAGGGACAGATGCACGGACACGCGGTGCAGACGGGCGGGACAACGCAGAGCGCAGGGGCAGATTCACTGACACGCGGTGCAGACGGGCGGGACAACGCAGAGCGCAGGGGCAGATTCACTGACACGCGGTGTAGACGGGCGGGACAACGCAGAGCGCAGGGGCAGATTCACTGGCACGCGGTGTAGACGGGTGGGACAACGCAGAGCGCAGGGACAGATTCACAGGCACGCGGTGCAGACGGGCGGGACAAGGCAGAGTGCAGGGACAGATTCACAGACATGCAGTTAACTGTTTAAACATGGTTAACTCTGGTTAAAAAACGCATGGCTTGAAATGTACCACCTCAATCATTTATTTTGAGACAGAGTCTTACTCTGTTGTTGCCTAGGTTGAAGTGTGGTGGCGTGATCACGGCTCACTGCAGCCTCCACCTCCTGGGCTCACGTGATCCTCCTGCCTCAGCCTCCTGAGGAGCTGAGACCACAGGCACAAGCCACTGTGCTTGGCTGTTTTTGTTTGTGTTTTTTTTTTTTTTCCTGAGAGAGAGTTTCGCTCTTGTTGCCCAGGCTGGAGTGCAGTGGCGCAATCTCGGCTCACCGCAACCTCCGCCTCCTGGGTTCAGGCAATTCTCCTGCCTCAGCCTCCCGAGTAGCTAGGATTACAGGCACGCGCCACCATGCCCAGCTAATTTTTTGTAATTTTAGTAGAGACGGGCTTTCACCATGTTGCCCAGGATGGTCTCGATCTCTTGACCTCGTGATCCACCCATCTCGGCCTCCCAAAGTGCTGCGATTACAGGCGTGAGCCACCGCGCCCGGCCGGTTTGTGTTTTCTTTTACTGGAGATGCAATCTCACTACGATGCCCAGGCTGCTCTCAAACTCCCGGGCCTGGCCTCCCGACGTGGTCTGAGCCAGTGCGCCAGGCCCTTATCATTTAAGTGTGTATTTAAGTCGTGTTAAATATGTTCACATTGTCGTGCAAACAGTCCCTAAACCTTTTTCATCTTGCAAAACGGAAACTGTGTCATTAAACAAAGCTCCCCATGTTCCCACCCCCCCCCCCCGGGTCCCTGGTAACCGCCATTCTACTTTCTGTTTCTTTGAATTCGGCTACTTAGAAACCCTCGTGTTAGCGGAATCATGTATTTGTCTTTTCCCGACTGAGTCCTTTGATGAAGATGAGCCTCTCGGTTCATTCACCCTGTGACGTAGCATTTCCTTCCCTGTTACGGCTGAATGATGTCCCAGTGGAAGCACGGGTCACATTTATTTTTGCAGTCACCAGACGATGGGAGTCTGCAAAGGTTTCACCTCTTGGCTGTTGCAAATAATTCTGGATTAATTAAAGGTTAACAAAAGCGTCAAGGCGATTCAGCAAAGGATGGTCTTTTCAACAAATGGGGCTAGAACATCTGTATATCCACACGCAAAACAATAATTTTGATCAATATTTCACAACATGAAAAAATTAACTGAAAATTCATCATAGATCTAGATGTCAAACACAAAAATGTAAATATGAAAGAAGAAAACGGTAGAAAACCTTCGTACACGGACTAAGTAACGATTTTCTGGATACAACAAAAAAGTGCAATCTATAAGAGAAAAAGTGATAAATCATACTTCATTGAGTAGAATCACTTCTGTTCTTCTAAAGACGCCGTCAACAGAATAAAAAGACAAGCCATAGACCAGGAAAACATTTGCAAGTTGTACATCCAGTAAAGAATGTGAATATAAGCCCTGCGCAGTGGCTCCTGCCTGTAATCCCAGCACTTTGGGAGGCCGAGGTGGGTGGATCACGAGGTCAAAGGATCGAGACCATCCTGGTCAACATGGTGAAACCCCGTCTCTACTAAAAATACAAAAAATTAGCTGGGCATGGTGGCGCGTGCCTGTAATCCCAGCTACTCGGGAGGCTGAGGCAGGAGAATTGCCTGAACCCAGGCGGTGGAGGTTGCGGTGAGCCGAGATCGCGCCATTGCACTCCAGCCTGGGTAACAAGAGCAAAACTCCATATCAGAAAAAAAAGAATGTGTATATAGAATACATCAAGAACTCACTACACTCAACAGCAAGAAAACCAACAACCCAAATAAAAATGGGCAGAAGATTGGGACACTCTTCAAGGAAGACGCAGAAGTGGCAAAGAGGCTAGTGCAGTGGCTCACGCCTGCAATCCCAGCACTTAGGAAGGCTGAGGCGGGTGCATCACGAGGTCAAGAGATGGAGACCACCCTCCCGGCCGACGTGGTGAAACCCCGTCTCTGCTGAATATCCAAAAAAAAATTAGCCAGGCGTGGGGGTGGGTGCCTGTAGTCCCAGCTACCCGACAGGCTGAGGCAGGAGAATCACTTGAACCTGGGAGGCGGAGGTTGCGGTGAGCCGAGATCGTGCCACTGCACTCTAGCCTGGGCGGCAGAGTGAGACTCCACCTCAAAAACAAAAGCAGTGGCAAAGAGAAACCTGAAAGCATCACTGAGTACGGGGAAGCAAAATGGCAAGGCTGATTTGGAAGGCAGTCTTGTAGTTTCTTAAAAGGTTTTGCATTCTTGCTACTGAGTTTCTGAGAAGGTTCACACACACCTGCTTTATTCCTGACAGTCTCGAACTGAGAACAACCCCGACGTCCATCCGTGTGGAAACATGATCTGTGCTCTAGCCAATCAGTGGAGTCATGAAGGGGAGCGAAGGATCCACACACACAACACAAAAGACCCCGAAAGTGACTTTCCTGAAGGAAGGAAGCCAGGCGCTGTAAGACATTCCCTGTGTTCAAAGCGTGGGGAAATGCAGACTCACCGACCCTGTTCGCAGGTTCCTGCCCTGCTATAAAGGAAAACCTGAGACCCAGGCGCTTTTTAAGGGAAAGAGGCACCGGGCGCGGTGGCTCAAGCCTGTAATCCCAGCACTTTGGGAGGCCGAGGCGGGTGGATCACGAGGTCAAGAGATCGAGACCATCCTGGGCAACATGGTGAAAGCCCGTCTCTACTAAAAAAAAATACAAAAAATTAGCTGGGCATGGTGGCGCATGCCTGTAATCCCAGCTACTCAGGAGGCTGAGGCAGGAGAATTGCCTGAACCCAGGAGGCGGAGGTTGCGGTGAGCCGAGATCGCGCCATTGCACTCCAGCCTGGGTAACAAGAGCAAAACTCCGTCTCAAAAAAATAAAACAAAAGGGAAAGAGGCTTAATTGCTATACAGGAAGCATGGCAGCTTCTGCTCCTGGGGAGGCCTCAGGAAAGCTACAATCACAGCAGAAAGAAAGCAAAGTGGAGCCCGCAAGTCACGTGACTGGGGCAGGAGCAAGAGACGGGGAGGGGAGGCGCCACACTCTTTTAAACAACCAGGTCTCATGAGAACTCACTATCACACCGACAGCACCCAGTGGCGATGGGGCTAAACCTCGAGAATCCATCCCCGAGATCCAGTCACCTCCCAGCAGGCCCCACCTCCGGCACTGGGGATTGCAATTCGATGTGAGATTTGGGCAGGGGACACAGATCCAAAGCATGTCACCTATGAAAACAGAAGGCGGGTCAGCCGGCTGCAGAGAGGGTGGAGGGAGAGGGCGGGAGGACGGTGAGAGGCGCTGGGGGCTAGTGGGGGTCTGCTCATTATCTCCATTGTGGGGATGCTTTCGGTGTCATTTGCAAATGGCAAAATGTATCCACTGATACACTTTATATATATATATTCTTTTTTTTTTGAGATGGAGTTTCGCTCGTTTCCCAGGTTGGAGTGCAATGGCGTGATCTCAGCTCACCACAACCTCCGCCTCCTGGGTTCAAGCAATTCTCCTGCCTCAGCCTCCCGAGTAGCTGGGATTACAGGCACGCACCACCATGCCCAGCTAATTTTTTTATTTTTAATAGAGACAGGGTTTCACCATGTTGACCAGGATGGTCTCGATCTCTTGACCTTGTGATCCACCCGCCTCAGCCTCCCAAAGTGCTGGGATTACAGGCGTGAGCCACCGCGCCCGGCCCACTGATACACTTTAAACAACGCAGCTTGTTGTATGTAAGTAAATCACACTTCAGCTGGCTGCTGAGTGATACCCATCCACAAAACACCGCACACGTACGCGGACACCGGGGCACGGATGTCAGCACTGAACCAGAGGCTGACTTCTGCAGAAGTGGGACCCCACGTCAGGAAGTCCACTGAATACACACAGGACTGTTAGCGGCGTGCAGTGGCACGGGCTGGTCACAGCGGCCAAGAGACCCAGACTTGGGCCAGCAGCTCAGCAGGAGCAGCACCAAGGGGCTGCCCTGTCCACGACAAGTCAAGAAGCCACAGCCAAGGACTGGCCTGAATATCTCATTCCAGAAGCAATTCCAAGGGAAACGCAGCCTTGGCTGCTCAGCAGAGGTGACTTGGAGCAGCGGTCCATCCTGCCTGGCACAGACCAGCAGCCACCTCTGGGCAGAGGGACTTGGGATGCACCAAATTCATGTACTCGGTTCAAGTAGTTTCAGAAAATCACCGTCTACTTGCTCTCTCTCCCAGGTGAGCTTTAGGCAAAGATGTTCTTTTGAGGCACCAGATACGACCTCTCCTCGCTGAAGGCCAAGGTGGCTAGGAGCTGCTGCCAGGCACCGAAGCCCTTGATCATGCGGGCACTGCTCAGGGGATGTCCTCGAAGCTGTCCCTGGAGAGCTGCCAGGGAGTGTGCCCACTTCCTCGCTGACTTGGCCAGCCCCAGTCTCAGCACACAGGGTCCCTCCATCTCTCAGCTCTCGTGAACGATGCTGCCATGAGCATGGTCCATGGGTGTGCAAACACATCAAGAGCCTGCCTTCAATTTGATGCCATTCCTTTTCATGGCCACACTCAGGAAGGAGACCCTTAATCCTCTTAAGGTTCTAAGGGCCCTTCCCCCAGACCTCTATCCACATTGCATTTCTTGTAGCCGGGATTACAGGCAGGCGCCACCACGCCCAGCTAAGTTTTTGTATTTTCAGTAGAGATGGGGTTTCACCATGTTGACCAGGATGGTCTCGATCTCTTGACCTCGTGATCCACCCGCCTCGGCCTCCCAAAGTGCTGGGATTACAGACTTGAGCCACCGCGCCCAGCCCTATCCACATTGCATTTCAGTAGGAGAAGTGAAGGCTGGCAAACCTGGGCACCACCCTTCATCGCCCTCCTAGAGATCGCAGGCATGGTATGGAGGAATCTTTACAGAAGACATTGTTTAAACTTAAACACGATCAAACCCCCACCTAAGTCACGTACCCAGCGCCTACCTCATGGATCAAGATGCTTTCACATGTAGTTTCTAGAGTTTTAAGCCTTTAAAAGGGCAAGGATATTCTTTGCTGGGGAGCTTGGCTGTTAGGCATCTATGCCACTGCAGCTCCCAGCTGAATAAATCACCACCTCCTTCCCAGTTTGGTGTTCAAGGGGTTTCACAGCTGGAGCCCGTTTCATCAGCTGATGGACATGCAGGTTAATTTCACATGGGGGTATTATGAATAACGCTGCCATGAACATTTGTGGACAGGATTTTTTGTGGGCACACTTGCAGTTCTCTTGGGCATATATGCAGGAGCAGAATTGCTGGGTCATGTGACAACTCCGTGTTTAACCTGTGGAACAACTGCCCGACTGTTTTCCACCGTGGCCACGTGGCCATTTTACCTTCCCTCCAGCTATGAATGGAGCTTCCAATTTCTCCACATCCCCACCAACACTTGCTGTTTTCCTGTTTAAACAAAATTATTAATAGAGCGAGTAACCACCCTCACGGGTGCGTTTCCCTGATGGCTAGTGTTTGCGCTCATCGCTCACCAGCACGTCTTCTTGGAGAAATGTCTACTCACATCCTTTGCCATGTTTTAATCGTGCTGTTTGTCTTTTTGTTGTCAAGTTGTATTCATGCACCGGGGACTTCACAATTCCCCAGACTCTTCACAAGAGCTGCTTAGCTCCATGTTACAAATGGGGAAACTGAGGCTGGGGGTTAAGTAACTTGCTGAGTCCACACAAAGTGAGGGCATGACTGGATGAGTTTGCAAAAGAAAGGCCCATTCTGCATGATGAAGCTAAAGTGGAGCCCCAGATTCTCTCCTCCGGCCCCCAGGAGCATGTTACAGGTGCGCCCAAAGGAATCCAAAGAGATCGGATGCCCAGGACACGGGCAGCACCCGATGAAACAGCTGCACTCGAGAGTGACTGTGCACACTCTGCAGACACTGAAACCCTGCGTTCCCAGAAACGCAGCCCTGGCAGAGCCCCGGGGTGAATGTCCGTGGTGTTCGCAAACTCAGAGATTCAGAAATTCAGAGACCGTCGTGTCGGCGGAGAGTGGAGCGGGGTGGGACGGAGGCTGCAATCAACGCGGTTTCGGGAACAAAACTCCCGCCTTTGTAACAAAGCCCAGGTGTGTTTTCCTGGGTGTTCTCCGGCACCTTCCGGCAGGTGGTCCCAGGCGATGCTGTGGGTCTCTCCCGGCTGGGGACGAAGGGACGCCCGGAGCGAGGCTGGGCCAGAGGCCTGGGGTTCCCGGGTGCCAGCTCCCATCCCGGGGCCCTCCCCCCACCTCCGGGTGCCAGCTCCCATCCCGGGGTCCGCCCTCCCCCCACCTCCGGGTGCCAGCTCCCATCCCGGGGTCCGCCCTCCCCCCACCTCCCCGCTCTCTCCCTTCGCTCTCCTCCCCCTACCCCCTCCCCGTTCCTCTCCCCCCTCCCCCTACGCGCCCTCTCCCTTCCCTCTCCTCCCCCCTCCCCCTCCCCCCGCCCTCTCCCTTCGCTCTCCTCCCCCTTCCCCCCTCCACGTTCCTCTCCCCCCCCCGCCCTCTCCCTTTGCTCTCCTCCCCCCTCCCCTTCCCTCCCCGCCGTCTCCTCCCCCTACCCCCTCCCCGTTCCTCTCCCCCTCCCCCTCCGCGCCCTCTCCCTTCGCTCTCCTCCCCCCTCCCCCTCCCCCCGCCCTCTCCCTTTGCTCTCCTCCCCCCTCCCCTTCCCTCCCTGCCGTCTCCTCCCCCTACCCCCTCCCCGTTCCTCTCCCCCTCCCCCTCCGCGCCCTCTCCCTTCCCCCTCCTCCCCCCTCCCCCTCCCTCCCCGCCCTCTCCCGCCCAGTCGGCACCCTCGCGCTGCTCAGGGCCCCCCTTTCCTCGACCCCAGGCCCCCAGCACCACCCCGGGCCCGCCTCACTCCTCCCCTGGAAGCAGGTCAGGGAAACTGTCCCGAGGCTCCAGAGCCGCCGATTCAGACACGAAGACAAAGCGTTCCCCGCGCAGCTCCGAGAAGCTGCGGGACAGCCCGGGCGTTCCTGCCCTGCGGGCGCCGGCGCAGGAGGGGGGGACGGGGAAGGGGGGGACGGGGGCCGGGGGAGGGGGTGGGGGGGCGGGGAGCTTGGGGGGACCGGGGCCGGGGGGAGGGGGCGCTGGCCTCACCCAGGCCCGCAGGTGTCTCGGGAAGTCCCCGGCTCCTGCGCCTCGGCCCGAACGAATCGCGTCCGGCACCTGCGCGGGGACCCGGGGACCGTGGGGCTCGCGCTGCTGCGTCTTCCCCGGGGCCTCCTGTCCACACCCCCACCCCCGCCTTGGCTGGAAACGCGCCCTCCACGTGACGCCGACCGCGGGCTGGAGACGGGGTGACCCGCGCCCCCAGCTCCCCGCAGCTTCAGGCCTCGGGAACGCGGGGCAGAGGCGCGCACCGAGCCTCCCCCGCCCCCGTGGCCGCGCCGCCTTCCCGCAGGTGCCCGGGCGGGAGCGCGCTCGCCTCTTCCCTGCTCAGGGGGGTCCTCCGAGCCCCCCACCCCGGCCGCTCCATTCGCGCGGGCCCCTCCTTCCGCTTCATCTTACCTGACAAACGTTAACAAGAGCGAGGTGGGAGGCCCCGAAGTCCCGCCCCAGCCCCGTGGGCTCCTGGCGGCTCCGCGGAGGGACAGGGCAGGCTGGGGGCCCCGGACACTCGCAAAATTGATTCACGGGGCAGCAGGCTCCCAGCAGCCTCACCCCGTTCCTCACCAGAGCCACCCTCACCCCGGTTTCACGGGCCGGGCCGGAGGTCCCCTGCCCACGTCTCCTCTCTTCCGGGTCTCTCTGCCGTCTCTGTGTCTCTCATCACTCCTGTTTATCTCTCTGTCTCTGTCTCCGTCTTCCCCTCCCCCTCCCCCTGGCTCTCTCCTCTGGGCCTGGGCCCCATATGTCCCCCCCATCTCCAGGTGCTGCTCATCCCTGGCTCTGCGGACCTTGCCCGGGCCTGGTCCCCAGCTCGCCCGACAGGAGGGCCGGCGTCCGGCACCCCTCCCGCCCTCCACCCTTTCTGGTCCCGTCTCCTCCACCTCTCTCCATCCTCCATCTGCCCTGGTCCCCTACAAACCCCCTTTCAGTTCCTCGCCCTTGTTTTCAGGTGTGATATGGTGTGGCTCTGGCTCCCGCCAAATCTCACCTTGAATTGTAATCCACATAATCCCCATTTACCAATCTCGGTGCCAGGTGGAGGTGATTGATCACGGGTGGGGAGGGGTGTCCCCCATGCTGTTCTCGGGATAATGAGTGAGTGTCCCGACCAGATGTGGTGGTTTCATAAGGGGCTTCGCCCTTTCCTCAGCGCCCATTCTCTGTCCTGCCGCTCAGGGAAGAGGTGCCTTCCGCCAGAGGCCTCCCCAGGCATGCGGAACTGCCAGTCAATCAAACCTCTTTTCTTTATAAGTTGCCCAGTCTCGGATAGCAGCGAGGAAACGAACTCCTAAAAGGTGAGTTCCAGACTGGAGGTTGTCCACGTCTCAGAAGCATCCCCAGCACCAAGACTCCGGCAGTGATCGCTGGCGGTGAGGCCCGCCGGGCATCCGGGCCACGGTGGATGGTTCTGGAGCTGCCCGTCCTCCAGCAGGAAACGTTCCTTCTCTGCACTTGAGTGTCTGCGGGAACTCACAGGGCGCTCCCGGAAAGGACAGACCTCCCTGTGCTGTGCCCGCGCCTGGGGGGCACCTTTGGCGTTTCTCAGTTGTTCATCTCTCTGGGACCTGGCACTGCTCTGGGCACGGGGGATGCGGCTGGTGGGATAACGTGTGCATCTGTGAGTGTAACCGAATGCGCATGTGGGTATGTAACGTGCGCACTGCGTGTATGTGGCGTGTGCATGAGTGGGTCCTGTGCACACCGTGCAATGAGATTTTGAAATCGGGACCCTTGACCGTGAAGCAAATGCCGTCGTAAATAACTTTCTGGTTGTGGAGGAAACAAAACCTTGGATGACCAGCTATTTAGAGAAGAACGGCCTCGGGTTCTCCAAGCAAAACCAAGAAGTCGCCAGACGCAGCTCCCAGGGTAAGTTAAAGGCCTTGACTACACAGCAGGAAAGATGGAGAACACGCCAGTCGGGCTGGAGTCACGACCAGTAACACACATTCCAGTAAAGCAGAGAAAGAAATTATTGAAAGCAAAATAGAAAGTGATAAAATACTTTGGGAGGCCGAGGCTGGTGGATCACGAGGTCAAGAGATCGAGACCATCCTGGTCAACATGGTGAAACCCCGTCTCTACTAAAAATACAGAAAATTAGCTGGGCATGGTGGTGCCTGTAATCCCAGCTACTCAGGAGGCTGAGGCAGGAGAATTGCCTGAACCCAGGAGGCGGAGGTTGCGGTGAGCCGAGATTGCGCCATTGCACTCCAGCCTGGGTAAGGAGCGAAACTCCGCCTGAGGAAAAAAAAAAAAAGTGATAGAACAATTGAAAAGCAGCCTTGTTCAATAAAACCCAAAGCTAGATGTGGGAAAGAATGGATTTGAACAAGGTAAAGAGAAATGAATCAACAGAAAGACAAAAATCCGGCCAGGTGCGGTGGCTCATGCCTGTAATCCCAGCACTTTTGGGGGCCGAGGCAGGTGGATCACTTGAGATCAGGAGTTCAAGACCAGCCTGGCCAACATGGCAAAACCCCATCTCTACTAAAAATACAAAAAACAGCAGGGTGTGGTTGCAGGCGCCTGTGATCCCAGGTACTCAGGAGGCTGAGGCAGGAGAATTGCTTGAACTTGGGAGGTGGAGGTTACAGTGAGCCACGGTCATACCACTGCACTCCAGGGTGGCTGACAGAGCAAGACTCCGTCCGAAAAAAAAGAAAAAACCAGCAACCCTGGGAACGAGGAAAGTGGGTAACGACAGAGGCCGAAGACCTTCAAAGACTAAGAGAGAATGAGTCACACACGCTGATACCAATACATTTGAAAACCTTGATGAAATGGGTCCTTTCTAAGGCACCATGGGAAGAACGGACTTTTCTTTCATTCATTCATTCCTAGACATTCGGAGGCCGGTCCCAAGAGCCAGTCTGCTGAGATGGCAGGACACACACAGGGACCCCCGCCCTTGAGGCGCTGACCTCACAGGACCCAAGCAAAGCAGAAAACCAGAACAAGCCATGACCACGAAGACATGAGTTGGTGCCCGTACCCCCAACAGCAACCAGGAGACCTGCAGACCCAGCCCCGAGAATCTCCAAGAACCGGGCTTGGCCTGTGTTACGTGGACACAGCATCCAGGGACAGTGGACAGCTCCCACGGCCCTGGGACCACAGCTGGGCATGCTGGGCATGCTGGGCCCTCCTACTGTGGCCCACACATGGACAGACAACACACACAGAGACAGACACGACATTGCCCGGAAATAACACATGCGGACACACTGAGAGACACAGACACACATACACCCAGAAATACACGCAACACATCCATACACACACAGAGACACTCACCTAGAAATACACGCACATACCCAGATACAGAGACACACTCACCTAGAAATACACACCCAGACACACAGAGACACACGCTCACCTGGAAATACAACACACCCACATCCAGACCCACACAGAGACACACCTATACGTACACACAACACACCCACATCCAGACACATAGATACACACACTCACCTAGAAATATACACATCCAGACACACAGACACACATTCACCTAGAAATACACACACACATATCCAGACACACAGAGACACACGCTCACCTGGAAATACAACACACCCACATCCAGACCCACACAGAGACACACCTATACGTACACACAACACACCCACATCCAGACACACAGAGACACACTTGCCTAGAAATACACAAACACACTCACATCCAGACACATAGATACATACACTCACCTAGAAATACACACATCCAGACACACATTCACCTGGAAATACAACACTCACATCCAGACACACAGAGACACACTCACCTAGAAATACATCCAAATACACACAAAGACACACACTCTCCTAGAAATACACACACCCACATCCAGACACACAGACACACATTGACCTAGAAATACACACACACATATCCAGACACACAGAGACACACACTCACCTGGAAATACAACACTCACATCCAGACACACAGAGACACACTCACCTAGAAATACATCCAAATACACACAAAGACACACACTCTCCTAGAAATACACACACCCACATCCAGACACACAGACACACATTGACCTAGAAATACACACACATATATCCAGACACACAGAGATACACTCACCTAGAAATACACACATATCCAGACACACAGAGACACACCTAGAAATACACACACACATATCCAGGCACACACAAAGACACTCTCCTAAAAATACACACACCCACATCCAGACACACAGACACACATTGACCTAGAAATACACACACCCACATCCAGACACACAGAGACACACTCACCTAGAAATACACACACACATATCCAGACACAGAGACACGCTCACCTAGAAATACACACACATCCAGACACACAGATACACATTGACCTAGAAATACACACATATCCAGACACACAAAGACACACTCACCTAGAAATACACACACACATAACCAGACACACAGAGACACACTCACCTAGAAATACACACCCAGACACACAGGGACACACACTCACCTGGAAATATGACACACCCACATCCAGACCCACACAGAGACACACTCACCTATACATACACACAACATACCCACATCCAGACACACAGAGACACACTCACATCCAGACACATAGATACACACACTCACCTAGAAATACACACATCCAGACACACAGAGACACACACACTCACCTAGACATACAACACACCCACATCCAGACGCATACAGGGACACACTCACCTAGAAATGCACACACACCCACATCCAGACACACAGAGACACACTCGCCTAGAAATACACAAACACATCTAGACACAGAGACACTCACCTAGACATATATACAACACACCCACATCCAGACACATACAGGGACACACTCACCTAGAAATACAACACACCCACATCCAGACACACAGAGACACACTCGCCTAGAAATACACAAACACATCCAGAAACATACACGCTCACCTAGAAATACACACACATCCAGACACACAGGGACACAGTCACCTAGAAATACACACAGCACACCTACATCCAGACACAGGCACACTCACGTAGACACACACAACACACCCACATCCAGACACACGGAGACACACTCACCTAGAAAAACAGAACACATCCTCATCCAGACAGAGACACACTCACCTAGACATACACACAACATACCCACATCCAGACACACAGATAAACACACTCACCTAGAAATACAACATTCAGACACACACACAGACACACTCACCTAGAAACGCAGACACACACACGGAGATAGACATACACCTGGAGATACACAGAACACACCCACATCCAGACATACACACTCAGAAATACACGCGGACACACCCACAGTAATACACATACACACACTGACACACACAGAAATACGCAGAGGCACACACCCACTAATACACGTAGACAGCCAGTCACAAACACCAAGGAAAAGGAAAACAGAAAGCTGCAGGGCAATGTAACACAAACATTCTGTACATTTCCATGTTATACTTCTTTTTTTTTTTGGAAAAGAAGGGGAAAAAAAGAAAAAGAGGGAAAAAGGAATATTACTTCATTCCTAAAATGGGTTTCAATAATGGCCGATCAATATTTTGAGTGTTTAAAGTGGTTAATGCATATTTTGTGTGTTTAAAATGGAGACCTCTATTGTGTTTATTTGTTCTGGCTCTGAGTTCAAGTCCTGGATATCGTTATCAATTTGTTGTCTCGTTGAATCTAAATCTCATTATGTGTCTTATGTATCTGGGTGTTAAGATCTCTTATTGTTGCATTAATCCTTTTACCCTTGCATCCTTGTAGCTTTGAAATCTATTTTATTAAGTGTGAGAATTGCAACTCCTGCTTTTTATTTATTTATTTTTGCTCTCCATTTGGTTGGTACGTTTTTTTTTTCCCAACCCTTTATTTTGAGTCTATGTATATCTTTGGATATACCGTTAGATTTTTTCTGTATCTTTTGATTGAGAGATTTGGTCGATTTAAATTTAGGGTTGCTGCCATTTGATATTAACTGGCTATTTTGTCCTTTCGTTGATGAAAATTCTTCTTTATGTTAATGCTCTTTACTTTTTGGTGTATTTTTAGAAAGGGTCATACTGGTTGTTCCTTTCTGTGTATAATGCTTCTTTTAGAAGTTCTTGTAAAGCAGGCCTGGTGGTAATAAACTCTCTGAGTACTTGCTTGTTCCTAAAAGATTTTATTTTTCCTTCAAATGTAAAGCTTAAATTGGCAGGATATGAAATTCTGGGCTGAAAGTTCTGTTGATTAAGTATATTGAATATTGGCCCCCACTCTCTTCTAGCTTGTAGGGTTTCCGTTGAGAGATCTGCTGTAAGCCTAATAGGCTTACCTTTATGGGTAACTTGATCTTTCTCTCTGGCTGCCCTTAATATTTTCTCCTTCATTTCGATCTTGGTGAATCTAACGATTATGTGCCTTGGGGTTGGTCTTCTTGAGGAATATCTTTGTGGTGTTCTCTGTATTGCCTGGGGTTGAATAGTGTCCTGCTTTGCTAAATTAGGAAAATTTTCCTGGATAATGTCCTGGAGAGTATTTTCCAGCTTGAATTCATTCTCTCCGTCACATTCAGGTACACCAATCAAGCGTATATTAGTTCTTTTCACATAGTCCCATATTGCTTGGAGACTTTGCTCATTCCTTTTTATCCTTTTTTCTCTATTCTTGTCTTGTTGTTTTGTTTCATTAAGTTGATCTTCGACCTCTGATACCCTTTCTTCTGCTTGATCCATTCGGCTGTTTAAGCCTGTACATATTTCACGAAGTTCTCATGTTGTATTTTTCAACTCCATAAGTTCATTTGTATTCCTCTCTATATTGTCTATTCTTTTCAACATTTCATCTAACCTTTTTTCCAAATTCTTAGTTTCTTTACATTGGGTTAGAACGAGTTCCTTTAACTCCCAGAAGTTTCTTATCATCCACCTATTAAAGCCTACTTCAGATAATGGAACACAGTCCTTTTCCATCAGGGCTTGTTCCGTTGCTGATGGGTTCTGATTTTGAGTATACTCGGCCTTCTTAGGCTGTTTTTTCCCCTTCATTGTAGATGAACCGCCTTTCTAATTAGGTTTCTGAGTCGACGTCCGACTTATTGATTCCCAGTGCTGGGATCCGAGCCACCCACTGTGGCAGCCTAAATAGCAGCGGTAAGACTGATGGTGCTCTTCTGCCCGGGAATCTCTGGTCTGGCTTCCCTCTTGAGTCCGCAACAAGCGGCTCTGACTTCCCGGAGCTCCAAACTCCGGTCAGTAGGGGAAGCAGTCCCGTTGGCTCTGCGTGAAGAGCTGCTGTGCCGAGACGCCAGCAAAACTGCTGCAGCGGCCACAAGAGTCACGCTGGCGACCCGTGGGGCTCCTCCACTGGGAATCGGCTGATCGGTGAGTGACGAAAATTCGTCTAAAAATGTGGTGTCGTCTTGTTCTCTGAGCTTTCACTGGGAGCTACAATCCCGAGGTGTTAGTGGTCAGCCATCTTGGATCAATATGTCCTCCATGTTATACTTCTAATTGCACAAGCCAAACAGATGACACAATGACACACACAGTGCCTGGATCCCCAGGACTGATGCGTCCCATGGCCAGCCATTCACCTACCCAGAGCTGACACTGTCCCCATGGTGTAGGGTGGGGTCTCTGTGCAGATGGAGACACAGTGTGACCGCTGTCCCCATGGTGTAGGGCAGGCAGGGTCCCTGCTACAGATGGAGACACACAGTGTGGCCGCTGTCCCCATGGTTTAGGGCAGGCAGGGTCCCTGCTGCAGATGGAGACACACAGTGTGACCGCTGTCCCCATAGTTTAGGGCAGGCAGGGTCCCTGCTGCAGATGGAGACACGCAGTGTGACCGCTGTCCCCATAGTGTAGGGCGGGGTTCCTGCTGCAGATGGAGACACGCAGTGTGACCGCTGTCCCCATGGTCTAGGGCAGGGTCTCTGTGCAGATGGAGACACACAGTGTGACTGCTGTCCCCATGGTGTAGTGCAGGGTCTCTGTGCAGATGGAGACACACAGTGTGACCGCTGTCCCCATGGTTTAGGGCGGGGTCTCTGCTGCAGATGGAGACACACAGTGTGACTGCTGTCCCCATGGTTTAGGGCAGGGGCTCTGCTGCAGATGGAGACACGCAGTGTGACTGCTGTCCCCATGGTGTAGGGCAGGGGCTCTGCTGCAGATGGATACACACAGTGTAACCGCTGTCCCCATGGTTTAGGACGGGATCCCTGCTGCAGATGGAGACACACAGTGTGACTGCTGTCCCCATGGTTTAGGGCAGGGGCTCTGCTGCAGATGGAGACACGCAGTATGACTGCTGTCCCCATGGTTTAGGGTAGGGGCTCTGCTGCTTATGGAAAGACACACAGTGTGACTGCTGTCCCCATGGTTTAGGACGGGATCCCTGCTGCAGATGGAGACACACAGTGTGACTGCTGTCCCCATGGTTTAGGGCAGGGGCTCTGCTGCAGATGGAGACACGCAGTATGACTGCTGTCCCCATGGTTTAGGGCAGGGGCTCTGCTGCTTATGGAAAGACACACAGTGTGACTGCTGTCCCCATGGTGTAGGGCAGGGTCCGTGCTGCAGATGGATACACACAGTGTGACCGCTGTCCCCATGGTTTAGGACGGGATCCCTGCTGCAGATGGAGACACACAGTGTGACTTCTGTCCCCATGGTTTAGTACAGGATCCCTGCTGCAGATGGAGACACGCAGTGTGACTGCTGTCCCCATGGTGTAGGGGAGGGTCCGTGCTGCAGATGGAGACACACAGTGTGACCGCTGTCCCCATGGTTTAGGATGGGATCCCTGCTGCAGATGGAGACACACAGTGTGACTGCTGTCCCCATGGTGTAGGGCAGGGTCCATGCTGCAGATGGAGACACACAGTGTGACTGCTGTCCCCATGGTTTAGGACAGGATCCCTGCTGCAGATGGAGACACGCAGTGTGACTGCGGTCCCCATGGTGTAGGGCAGGGTCCGTGCTGCAGATGGAGACACACAGTGTGACTGCTGTCCCCATGGTTTAGGACGGGATCCCTGCTGCAGATGGAGACACGCAGTGTGACCGCTGTCCCCATGGTGTAGGGCAGGGTCTGTGCTGCAGATGGAGACACACAGTGTGACTTCTGTCCCCATGGTTTAGGACGGGATCCCTGCTGCAGATGGAGACATGCAGTGTGACTGCTGTCCCCATGGTGTAGTGCAGGGTCTCTGTGCAGATGGAGACACACAGTGTGACCGCTGTCCCCATGTTTTAGGGCGGGGTCTCTGCTGCAGATGGAGACACACAGTGTGACTGCTGTCCCCATGGTTTAGGGCAGGGGCTCTGCTGCAGATGGAGACACGCAGTGTGACTGCTGTCCCCATGGTGTAGGGCAGGGGCTCTGCTGCTTATGGAAAGACACAGTGCTGCCTTCCCACTTACCTAAATAAAACACGAGCAGACAGAAGCCTGCAAGGGATGGAAATAGCAGCTCGTCACAGTCAGAAGCGAGTTTATCTCAGCTGCGCGGGCGTTCTGACACTGGGAGTCTATTAATGCAATTCCGTGCACTCGGAGCTTGGGTGAAGTCTCAGGAAGCGGGGAATGGAAAAGAACTTCCTGCCTTCCATCCAGGGTGTCTGCTAGAACACACAGTGACCATCTGGTTCACTCTACACCCTCAGAGCCATTCCATGAAGCTCTGGAATAAGACGTGGATGGAGATTTGGAAAGAATTGACATGCCTGCCCACACCGAGTCTTCTGATCCCTGAATAGGGTCTATTTCTCCGTTTTCAGTGGCAATCTTTAATTTCTCTCAAAATGCCTTAATTTCCACTGCCGTGTTCTTCCATATCTTCCTTTAAATTCATTCATAGACACCTGCTATTTTGGGTGCCGTTATAAATGACAGCTGCCTCATTTGATTTCCGGAGGTGTGTTACCGATGTGTCAATGTCTATATATACACATTACCAACAGTTTACTGTGTTAAACTTTTTCCAAAAATTTGAGACAGGGCATCACTCTCTCCCAGGCTGACTGCGGTGGTGCAATCAGAGCTCACTGCAGCCTCCACCTCCTGGGCTCAAGCCATCCTCCCACCTCAGCCTCCCAAGTGGCTGGGACCCCAGCTGTGCACCACCATGCCCAGCTAATTTTTTCCTATTAAACATGTTTCAGTGTGTAGTTTGGCAGGATGAAGCACATTCCCAGTGCTTGATTTTTTAGGTGGGTGGTGTCAAGTAGCTGGCTAGGGCTGCCTTAACAAGCCCCACAGTTGGCTGGGTGCAGTGGCTCACGCCTATAATCCCAGCACTTTGGGAGCCCAAGGCTGGCGGATTCCTTGAGGCCAGGAGTTCGAGACCAGCCTGGCCAACACAGAGTGAAACCCCGTCTGTACCAAAAAATATAAAAATTAGCCAGGTATGGCGGTGCACGCCTGTGATCCCAGCTACTCAGTGGCTGAGGCAGGAGAATCGCTGGAAACCAGGAGGCGGAGGTTGCAGTGAGCCGAGATCACGCCACTGCACCCCAGCCTGGACGACAGAGCGAAACTCCGTCTCTGTGGGCAGGCAACGGCAGACGGCGCCTCTCACCGTCCTGGAGGCTGGAGCCTGAGATCGAGGTTTCTTCTCAGACCCGCGCAGGGCTGGGTCCCTCTGTGGCCTCTCTCCTTGGCCTGTAGACAGCCTCCTCCTCTTGTGCACAGCTCCGTCTAAATGTCCTCCTCTCACTGGGACACCGGTCACGTTGGGTCAGGGCCCACCCTGATGGCTTCACTTTACCTGGACTACATTGTAAGGCCCTGTCTCCAAATAAGGTCACCTCTGAGGTTCTGGCAGTCAGGGCCCTAATGTCCGAGTGCAGGGCGGGGGCCACCGTCCCGCCCGGGACACGAGGGTCTCTGTGTTCTCCACGCTCCCGACCACGCCCTGTGTGATGACATCATCGAGCTTTTTCCTCTCATCTCCCTTTTGGCTCTGAAATTCACCTCAGCACCGCACACAGCACGACACCGGGCCCCATCTTGTGCCTGACGTCAGGGACAGCTCCTGTGATTCACCCACTGTCAGATTGGGGACATTTCCTGCTATTCCTGGTCTGCTAAGGTTTCTTGTTGTTTTTGAAAAAGCCATGAATGAATGTTGGATTTTATCAAAAGTGCTTTTGGCGTCCATGGAGGTGAATGTAGGAGTTCTTCCTTCCTTTCCTAAGGTGCCCACACACGGATGCCACTCATCAGGGTCACATGCTCACGGGGTCCGGGTGGGTGACACCCACTCCTCAGGGTCACGTGCTCACGGGGTCCGGGTGGGTGACACCCACTCCTCAGGATCACGTGCTCACGGGGTCCGGATGGGTGACACCCACTCCTCAGGGTCACGTGCTCACGGGGTCCGGGTGGGTGACACCCACTCCTCAGGGTCACGTGCTCACGGGGTCCCGGGTGGGTGACACCCACTCCTCAGGGTCACGTGCTCACGGGGTCCGGGTGGGTGACACCCACTCCTCAGGGTCACGTGCTCACGGGGTCCTGGGTGGGTGACACCCACTCCTCAGGGTCACGTGCTCACGGGGTCTGGGTGGGTGACACCCACTCCTCAGGGTCACGTGCTCACGGGGTCCGGGTGGGTGACACCCAGGGCGTAGATTTTTGCCCCTCGCTGTGGACACTGTCTCCTAACGACTGTCATCGCGCCACCTGGGACGGGGCACAACGGGCAAGGCCGGCGGTTCCCAACTGGGCAGCTCCTCCCGGGGTGAGGCTGGGCAGCAGCAGCCCTTGGCAGGTGTCCTGCAAAATGCCATTTCAGGATGATCTAGAGAAGGAACCTGAGTCCTGCCCCTGGCTGGAGCCTGGCCTAACACCTTTCAGTGAGAGTTTTTTTTTAAGATTAGAATTTGCAAAATTGGCAGCAGCCGCTCAGAAGAAAACCCTGGCGGTGTCTGTGGGCCACCAGGGGGTGCAGGGGGCAAGCCTCGTGCGAGGTCGGCGCCATCCCACAAAGGTCCTCACACCTTCTTTGCAGTTTTGTGCTGTTAGACAGTTTGGTAGCAACGTTCTTATAGGAAAACCCTCGGGTCAGGAGAGCTGGGAGTCCTCTCGCAGAGAGAACACACCCTGAAGCCTCGAGACAGAAGGTGGTGCAGGTGCAGATGCCCCCGGCCTGCCGAGGAGACCCCCAGGACACAGGCGGCCCTCCTGACCTTGTCACAGGGGCAAAGCTGGGATTTCCATTGGAACGAAGACCTTCTTCTGCCTCTGTCACCCCCAAGACAGTGAGATCAGCTCCTTCTCTTCCTCAGCCCACTTGATGTGAAGACGTGGGGATGAAGGCACTGAGGACGGTCCGCTGCCACTTCCTGAATATGTTTTATCTTCCTTAGGAGTTTCTTTTTTTAATGAGTCTCGCTCTGTTGCCCAGGCTGGAGTGCAGTGGCACAATTTCGGCTCACTGCAACCTCCGCCTCCCGGGTTCCAGCGATTCTCCTGCCTCAGCCTCCGAAGTAGCTGGGATTATAGGTACGTGACATCACGCCCAACAAATTTTTGTAATTTTAGTAGAGATGGGGTTTCACTGTGTTGGCCAGGATGGTCTTGAACTCCTGACCTTGTGATCCACCCACCTCGGCCTCCCAAAGTGCCGGGATTACAGGCGTGAGCCACCTGCCTCGCCTCCCAAAGTGCCGGGATTACAGGTGTGAGCCACCCGCCTCGGCCTCCCAAAGTGCTGGGATTACAGGTGTGAGCCACCCGCCTCGCCTCCCAAAGTGCTGGGATTACAGGCGTGAGCCACCTGCCTCGCCTCCCAAAGTGCTGGGATTACAGGCGTGAGCCACCGCACTCAGCCTCCCAAAGTGCCGGGATTACAGGTGTGAGCCACCCGCCTCGCCTCCCAAAGTGCTGGGATTACAGGCGTGAGCCACCCGCCTCGGCCTCCCAAAGTGCTGGGATTACAGGCGTGAGCCACCCGCCTCGGCCTCCCAAAGTGCTGGGATTACAGGTGTGAGCCACCCGCCTCGCCTCCCAAAGTGCCGGGATTACAGGCGTGAGCCACCCGCCTCGGCCTCCCAAAGTGCTGGGATTACAGGCGTGAGCCACCCGCCTCGGCCTCCCAAAGTGCTGGGATTACAGGTGTGAGCCACCCGCCTCGCCTCCCAAAGTGCCGGGATTACAGGTGTGAGCCACCCGCCTCGCCTCCCAAAGTGCCGGGATTACAGGCGTGAGCCACCGCACTCGGCCTCCCAAAGTGCCGGGATTACAGGCGTGAGCCACCGCACTCGGCCTCCCAAAGTGCCGGGATTACAGGCATGAGCCACCCGCCTCGGCCTCCCAAAGTGCTGGGATTACAGGCGTGAGCCACCCGCCTCGCCTCCCAAAGTGCTGGGATTACAGGCGTGAGCCACCCGCCTCGCCTCCCAAAGTGCCGGGATTACAGGCGTGAGCCACCGCACTCGGCCTCCCAAAGTGCTGGGATTACAGGCGTGAGCCACCCGCCTCGGCCTCCCAAAGTGCTGGGATTACAGGCGTGAGCCACCCGCCTCGGCCTCCCAAAGTGCTGGGATTACAGGCGTGAGCCACCCGCCTCGGCCTCCCAAAGTGCTGGGATTACAGGCGTGAGCCACCCGCCTCGGCCTCCCAAAGTGCTGGGATTACAGGCGTGAGCCACCCGCCTCGGCCTCCCAAAGTGCTGGGATTACAGGTGTGAGCCACCCGCACTCGGCCTCTTTCTTGTGAGTTTCTTAATACCACATTCTTTTCTATAGATCACTTGATTGTACGAATACAGTAGATGACATATATGACATACAAAATATCTGTTCTTCAACTGTTCCTGTCATTGGAAAGGCTTCTGGTCAGCAATAAGCCATTAATAGTTACATTTCTGGGAACCAGTCCAGGCGCGGTGGCCCACGCCTGTAATCCCAGCGCTTTGGGAGGGCAGGGCAGGAGGACCGCTTAAACCCGGGAATTTGGGACCAGCCAGGGCAACATAAAGAGACTCCATCTCTACAAAACACAAAAATTAGCGGGGTGTGGTGACATGCACCTGTGGTCCCAGCTACTTGGGAGACTGAGGAGGAAGCATCCCTTGGGCCCAGGAGTTTGAGGCTGCAGTGAGCTGAGATCACACCATTGCACCCCAGCCTGGGCAACAGAGCAAGACCCTGTCAGAAAAAGTTCTGTGGGAGTTTTCTCCTGTACAGGCGTCACTGCCCCTCAGCCTGCATTGTCAAGGTTAACCACACCCGCCTAACAGATGGCTGGAAGTGTATTGCAGAGGACACAGTCACACTGCAGGACTCAGCGAAGTGAAGAAACATCTGACGTCACCTTGGGGAACAGCATTGATGGGACACTGATGGTTAGGCTGAAGACAAGATGTGCCGTGCACAGTGCCAGGCTCTGGGGGCCGGTCTGTCCTCATGGGGGTGCGTCAGTGCCGTGCACAGATGCAGGCTTCGGGGGGCCAGTCTCCCCTCACTTGCATCCGCAAGGCCGGAGCCAGGTCACCTGCAGCTGGGACTAGACAAGCAGGTGAAGGTGTGGAAGCCTTCCAGACAAGAGATGCAACAGGTAAAGCACTGGGAGAGGACTGGCCGGAGCCTCTGGGGTGGGGGAGGACTAGGCCATTCCACCGGGGTTGGGGAGGACAGGGCCCGAGCCTCCGGGGTGGGTGCGGATGGGGCACAGGCTGCTGGGGTGGGTGAGAATGGGCATGTGCTACTGTGGTGGGGGAAGATGGCCGGTGCTGCTGAGGTGGGAGAGGACGGGGCCTGTGCCGCACCAGCACACAGGTAGATGTGTGTGGGTGTGGAAGGGGTGGTTAGCACACACATACGCATCTTCCATCTGCACGCAGGTAGACGTGTTTGTGTGTGTGTGTGTGGAGGGGGTGGTTAGTACACAGGCATGCATCTTCTGGCTCTGTCCACCACGAGGGCCCAGACGCTGGGATTCCCCAGTACCAAAGAATGCACAGGGTGGGGTCTCGGTCCCCGATGTCACCCTCCAGGGGGAGGACTCACAGGCCTCGAGTCTCAGCTGGTGCCAAGGCCGGAGCTGGGAAAGATCAGGCTGGGGCTGGAGCACTCACAGCGCCAGAACCTCAGGAAATGTGTGGAAGGTGCAGGGTTTGTAGGGAGGGGACCGGGAGTGGAAGTGGAAGCCCCATGCGCTGGGCGACAGTTTCCCAGATCTAACCCACAGATTAAAATGGCGCCAGCCCACAGCGATGCACACAGACAACTGGCTGAGTGGAGAACTGGTGTACACCGAGCTGCCCTTTCTCAGGTGGGAGAGGTTCCCTTCCGTCCCTAGTGGGAGAACGTCCGTCCCTGGTGGGAGAACGTCCATCCCTGGTGGGAGAATGTCCGTCCCTGGTGGGAGAATGTCCGTCACAGGCGGGAGAACATCCGTCACAGGTGGGGGAACGTCCATCCCTGGTGGGAGAACGTCCATCACAGGTGGGAGAACTCCCGTCACAGGTGGGAGAACTTCCATCTGGAACGTCCGTCACCGGTGGGAGAACGTCCGTCACAGGTGGGGGAACGTCCGTCCCTGGTGGGAGAACGTCCGTCACAGGTGGGAGAACTCCCGTCACAGGTGGGAGAACTTCCATCTGGAACGTCCGTCACCGGTGGGAGAACGTCCGTCACAGGTGGGGGAACGTCCGTCCCTGGTGGGAGAACGTCCGTCACAGGTGGGAGAACTTCCGTCCCAGGTGGGAGAACTTCCGTCCCAGGTGGGAGAACTTCCGTCCCAGGTGGGAGAACGTCCGTCACAGGTGGGGGAACGTCCATCCCTGGTGGGAGAACGTCCGTCACAGGTGGGGGAACGTCCATCCCTGGTGGGAGAACGTCCGTCACAGGCGGGAGAACTTCCATCCCTGGTGGGAGAACTTCCATCCCTGGTGGGAGAACGTCTGTCACAGGCGGGAGAACTTCCGTCCCTGGTGGGAGAACGTCCGTCACAGATGGGAGAACGTCCGTCCCTGGTGGGAGAACTTCCGTCCCTGGTGGGAGAACGTCCATTACAGGCGGGAGAACTTCCGTCCCTGGTGGGAGAACTTCCGTCCCTGGTGGGAGAACGTCCGTCACAGATGGGAGAACGTCCGTCACAGGCGGGAGAACTTCCGTCCCTGGTGGGAGAACTTCCGTCCCTGGTGGGAGAACGTCCGTCACAGGCGGGAGAACTTCCGTCCCTGGTGGGAGAACTTCCGTCCCTGGTGGGAGAACGTCCATTACAGGCGGGAGAACTTCCGTCCCTGGTGGGAGAACTTCCGTCCCTGGTGGGAGAACGTCCATTACAGGCGGGAGAACGTCCGTCACAGGTGGGAGAACGTCCGTCACAGGCGATAGAACATCCATCACAGGTGGGTGCTGGGTAGGCTGCCCACTGGGATTATCCTGTCACGTGTGTCCGTGGCTCTGTAGCGTACAGCTCTGACCATCTGCAGGTGTGCGGGACCGGGGTGGCCACACAGCCGGCACGCACGTGGGATAGAAGAAGACTCAGTCTCCAAAAAGAAAAACAGAATCCTTCACCGGGGTTTTTGTGGTCCTCAGGAAAGCCAGGCAGGGCGCCCACCATAGGCTCTCCAGAGCGACCTCTGCCTGCGGCCTCGTGACCTGGTGACCTGGGTCTGGACTTTCAGGAGCACTGGGCAGGCAGGGAGGGCACACCCCAGAGGAACCTGTGGCCACGCTGCCGTTAGAATTTCAGTGAGGGGAACTCAGCTTCATAGAGGACTCCCGAGGCCCAGGAGTCCTGAGGCCCCACCCGCTCTGTCTGCTGCCTTGGGAGACTCCACGTCTTGACTCAGCCTCTGTCCCTTTGTCCTCCCTGCCCCACCTTCAAGTCCCACGCCGTGGCTCTACCCTGTATGCCTGGGGCTGGGTGGATGCCCTCAGCAGGAAAAGTCCCTGCTGCAGCCCTCTCAAAAAAAAACTGCACCTTCCAGCCAGGAGGGAGTGCGGTTTAAATCACACAAAGCACGAGCGGCTGGCAAAGGACATGCAGCATTTCGAGCTGCTCCCCCTCCCCTCCGAGTCCCAGGCTTGCCCTCCCAGACGGGGGCGTTCTCGGCAGACACAGCCCCTTCAGGGTCCACAGCCCCCAGGGTACAGGCCCAGCACCAACCACGGCCACCCTCAACACACTTGTCTGGCTTTGTAGCTAAGTGGAACTGGGAAGCCCCTCCCGCCCACCACACGGGTGTTCAAAGGGGTCCACGGTTGCTCTTCTCAGCTGCTGCCGCTCTGAACCCCAAAGCCCCTTTCTAGAGCCCCTCCCTGCCCTGAGTGCCTCTGTCCCTGGGGTCTTCTGGGGTCTGCGGGCAGAAGGCCACGTCCCCTCCAGAGAGAGATGGAATTCAGAAGCCGTTTCCTGCCTCTGAGGAGACCTCGGGAGGGAGGGGCAGAGCCTGGCCTGGTGGTGGCCTTGGGGCTGGACGTGCCTTGGGCCTGGGTCCACCAGCAGGTGGGGTGCCTTCAAGGGTCCCACCCGTAGACGGCCGAGGCCACCTCTGTCCTGGGTCAGAAGTTCCTCCAGGTTCGTAAATGGCGGGGCCACTCCCCTTAAACTCACATCTCCGTTTCCAGGAGGGGTCCCCCTTATCCTAATCTTCGGGGACATCATGGTCCCCACACCCCTTGTGCCAGCTTTGGGCACACACACCCCTCCCCAGGTGAGTCACCTGCGGGTTTTCCTCCGGATTCTTCTGCACATGGCAGACGCCCTGAGTGGGGATGCCCTCCTTGCCTTCCAGAGACTTCCTGTCTATCTGGGGGAGTAAGGGAACCACCCCTGAACCAGCCACCGATGCAAAGGGACCAGGAGGGAGACACGTAGTGAGGAGTGAAGGAGGACCTGGCCCCCTGCTGTTTCTCTGCGGTGGGTAGGACCCTGCCGTCTCTCTGCTGTGGGTCTTGCTGGTACTCACTGGGTGCTCTGCCTCCCCTTCCCTGGGCTTCCGCAGGTCCCCAGGACGCTCTCCTCTGCTGGTGCCGGGCAGGTCAGCCTGCTGCTCACATCACAGGCCCCCAGGGCAGGGCAGAGCTGACCACCTGGGGCCTGCTCCATCACTGGACCTCAGGAGCTGGGCCCAGCATTATCCCAGGGGCTTGGTCAGTTTGGGGTCCAGCAGTTCCAGGACCCACGAAGCAAGTGACATCTTCACAGAGACCCGGTTCGGGCTCCAGACACAGGATCCAGGGGAGGGTGGGGAAAGGGCCTCTGGCCTGTAGTGGGAAGGACCGAGGACTAGAGCCAGGCCTGCAGGTCATGCTCCATGCAAGGTCCCGTGGAAGCCTCCCAAGCAGGTGCTGGGCTCAGGGTCCACGCCCTGCCATGAGAGAGGGGTGCAGAAGACCCAAGGGGGTACTGGGATCAGTGTCCATGCCCTGCCACAGGAGAGGGGTGCAGGAGGCCCAAGGGGGTGCTGGGCTCAGTGTCCACGCCCTGCCACAGGAGAGGGGTGCAGGAGGCCCAAGGGAGTGCTGGGATCAGTGTCCACGCCCTGCCACAGGAGAGGGGTGGAGGAGGCCCAAGGGGGTGCTGGGCTCAGTGAGGGAGGGGTACAAGAGGCCCCCACCTTCCCGCAGAGCCCTGGGCTCTCCCCACATCTGCAAGGCTGTCCTGCGTCGGCAGGCAGGTGGGACCGCCCAGCTGCAGGGGTTTCTGGAAAGAATTCAGAGCCACCTTGCAGGGGCGTCTCCCACTCAGAGCACTGGTGCCTAACCTGTGGTGTCACTGAGCAGGGGGAAGGTACCGGCTGGCGCAGTGGAGTCAGTGGCTCTCGAGGCCCTGTAGGAATCCGGGGTGGGACTGGCCTTTCAGCTCAGCCCTGCCGAGGGATCCCCAGGACTCTCCTGGCCAGTCCTCCTGTGTCCAGGCGCAGCTGCCAGCCCCACCACGGCTCAGCCCCCTCTGCATCAGGAAGGGTCCACGCTGCCTCCAGCGGGAGCTCCTTCCTACGCATGGCTGTGGCCGGATGGACTGAGAGCTGCAGCGGGCTGTGGGGGGCCCCAAAGTCCTGCCCACGTCCTGCCCCCCAGAACCTGCGAACAGGACCTAATATGGGGAAAGAGTCTGCAGATATGAGCGGGTGAAGGACTCAGGGTGACAGCAGCCCAGACTATCCAGGGGGCCCTAAATCCAATAGGCGTCCTTACTACAGAGGAGGCCAGGCATGGAGGCTAACGCCTGTAATCCCAGCACTTTGGAAGGTCAAGTTGAGATCACTTGAGGCCAGCAGTCTAACACCAGCTACTGGGGAGGCTGAGGCAGGAGACCCACTTGAGCCCAGGAGTTGAAGGCTGCAGTGAGCTAGGATTGCACCACTGCACTCCGGCCTGGGTGACGGAGCAAAACCCTTTTCTCAAAAAAGGAAAAAAAAAAAAATCTTCTACGGAATAGAAATGGGAGCCCAGACATAAAATATTTCATCTATGACCAACTGACTTCCCACAGGGCAGCCGCACTATTCAATGCAGAAACACACTGAGGGTGCTACTTTCAGCCAGGCTCGGTGGCGCCCAGCACTTTGGGAGGCCGAGGCAGGTGGATCGCCTGAGGTCAGGAGTTCAAGACCAGCCTAGGCAAAATGGTGAAACCCAGTCTTTACTGTAAATACAAACATCAGCCCAGGTGCAGTGGCTCATGCCTGTAATCCCAGCACTTTGGGAGTCCAAGGCGGGCAGATCCCCTAAGATCAGGAGTTCAAGACCAGCCTGGCCAACATGGTGAAACCCTATCTCTACTAAAAGTACAAAACTAGCCCAGCGTGGTGGCTCATGCCTGTAATCCCAGCACTTTGGGAGTCCAAGGCGGGCAGATCCCCTAAGATCAGGAGTTCGAGACCAGCCTGGCCAACATGGTGAAACCCTATCTCTACTAAAAGTACAAAACTAGCCCAGCGTGGTGGCTCATGCCTGTAATCCCAGCACTTTGGGAGTCCAAGGCGGGCAGATCCCCTAAGATCAGGAGTTCGAGACCAGCCTGGCCAACATGGTGAAACCCTATCTCTACTAAAAGTACAAAACTAGCCCAGCGTGGTGGCTCATGCCTGTAATCCCAGCACTTTGGGAGTCCAAGGCGGGCAGATCCCCTAAGATCAGTAGTTCGAGACCAGCCTGGCCAACATGGTGAAACCTTATCTCTACTAAAAGTACAAAACTAGCCCAGCGTGGTGGCGAGCGCCTGTAATCCCAGTTACTCGGGAGGCTGAGGCAGGAGAATTGCATGAACCCAGGAGGTGGAGGTTGTGGTCAGCCAGGATTGCGCCACTGCACTGCAGCCTGGGCAACGAGGGCAAGACTCCATCTGAACAAGAACAACGAAAAGTTTGGCTTTCTTTTGAGACAGGGTGTGGCTCCATCACCCAGGCCGGAGGGCAGGGCCCCTGAGGTCTGAACAGAAGGGACCGTGACTACCGCAGAAAAGCAGCCCGGAGTTGTGGGGGCAAAGCCGAGCCTCGGGGGGCGGCTCGGGGCCTGGACGGCTGCCAGGGTGGAGCTGGCGGCACCATCTGTTGATGTGGGCGTGGGCACGGGCGCCCTGACCTCGGCCTGCAGCCTACAGCCCCTGGGTGACGGGGTCGCCTCTCATAGATAAACTGGTTGAGATGCCCACTGGCTGTTTGGGAGAGCGGCTGAGGAGGCCGCAGCGGGGCTGTCTGGACTTAGGGAAGGGGCTGCCTGGGGTGCCAGCTGCTGGTCCAGAGACTCAGGAGGATCACACGGGTGACCAGGAGTAAGACCCTGCCCCAGAGGTGAGCTGGGTGGAGACAAGGCCGGGAGGAGCCGGCCGGGGAGCAGGGGCCGTGGCAGGAGCTGCCTGTGTGCCCAAGGGGGCTGTGGGGTCGGCTGCATGGAGGACACGGGCCTGGCGGGGCTGGGGTGGTGGCTGCAGGACCGATGGTGGGGGTCCCGGGGCTCATCTCGGGGCTGGTACCCGTCGGAGGGAGAGGTGCTGTCAGTCAAGCTCCTGGAGAGGGCTGCAGTTTTCCAGCTGACTCTGCTGCCTGGAGAGCAACGCACCGGGCTCAGACGCCACCTGCACCCACCTCGGCCCTCAGCCTGCGCTCCTCACCCCTGTCCCTCAGCCTGTGCCCCCCCCAGCCCTCAGCCTGCGCCCCCCACCCCGCCCTCAGCCTGCACCCCCACCCCCGGCCCTAAGCCTGTGCTCTCCCCCACACCGCCCTCAGCCTGCGCCCGCCCCCCACCCTTTGGCCCTCAGCCTGCGCCCCCCCCAACCCTCAGCCCGCGCCCACCCTGGCCCTGCAGGAGAACCTCCTCCCTTCCCTATTCTCAGGCCGCCAAAGCCCCCGACAGAGGGACTGATGGCCCCGGGGGTCACAGGGGATACAGCCCCTTCTCTAGCTGTTCCCAGAGTACAGCTGGCTTCAGCCTACATGCTGCCACATCTTATGGGTCCAGCCCGAGTCGGTCCACTTCTGAGGAGGGTCCTGCTGTCCTCCCCCACCTGGCCCCATGCTCCCAGAACCCTGCAGAGTGAGAGGGTCCTGGGCCCGGCTCCTCTGCCAGGGAGAATCGGACTCCTCCAGGTGCAGTGGCGGCCCCAGAAGAGACCCTGGACCCCCAACCCCCCGCAGGCAGGAGGGCTGACCTGGGAGGGCAAGGCCACTCCTGCCCAGGCCCTGACAGGCACTCCTGCCCAGCCCTCTCCCCATGCCTCATCCGCCTCCTCCAGGGTCAGTGCCTGGGAGCCATGCTCTGGGGCCACACTTCTCCTGGGCTCTGGGAATTTCTCCTCCCACATGGAGGCCCCACAGCGGTAGACACCCACCACCCAGCCAGGCCCACCTGCTTCAGGGCCACCTGGCCAGTGAGGCCCAAACCCTCTAATGCCCACCCCACCCACAGGATCAGGTGTAAACCAGGCAGTGACACCCTGGACGAGCGGCCTTCCCCAGCACCCCTGGGCTCCTCGGCCCTTCTCTGCCCAGGAAACAGTGTTTTGAAGAGTTCTCCATCCTGGAGCCTTCCCATCAGGTGGGAGAGAGTTGACCCCAAGGCTGGGGCTGTAAGAGGCCGGGGAGGGTGGGGTCTGGGCTCCGCTGCTCACGGGCTGGGACTGTGGGTACCAAACTTCATTT
The DNA here is from genome assembly GCF_049354715.1 of Callithrix jacchus. Taxonomy (NCBI): domain Eukaryota; kingdom Metazoa; phylum Chordata; class Mammalia; order Primates; family Cebidae; genus Callithrix; species Callithrix jacchus. The sequence goes on along the minus strand of NC_133511.1, from coordinate 130,553,607 downwards.
CCTCGTCCGTAGAGGTTGGGCCAGGATCATAGCTACTCCTTGGACCTTTGTGGACCTTAAACAGACAGAGCTCTCCTGATCCACGGTGGGTCTCGTAAACGCTGGGTGCTGTGATCTTTCACCTCCCCTCAGTGTTATGACAATTATCGCCAGTGGCACGGGAATGTAACTGAATGCACCGTAATCTGGTCAACCGTTTGCTCTTGCTTTTTCTTTTCTTTTCTTTTGGGGGGGGATAGAGTCTCACTCTGTCACCTAGGCTGGACCGCAGTGGCGTGATCTCAGCTCACTGTAACCTCTGCTTCCTGGGATCAAGTGATTCTCCCACCTCAGCCTCTCAAGTAGCTGGAACTACAGGCACCCACCTCCAAATACACCTAATTTTTTTTTTTTTTTTAATTTTTAGTGGATACAGGGTTTTGCCATGTTGGCCAGGCTGGTCTCAAACCCCTGACTTCAGGCGATCCGCCCGCTTTGGCCTCCAGAAGTGCTGGATTACGGGTGTGAACCACCACGCCCGGCCCAATCATACTGCTTCTTAGAGCTAACCCTCTAACATGCAAAAGAGAAAAAAAAATGTCTCCCTTGGAATTGTTTCCTTAAAATTTGGCTGAGAAGCTAATCCTGAGCCAGAGGGTGTTGATGTCCTCATGACGGGGACATCGTCCTGACCTTGACTTTACAAAGGTTGAATCACTGTGGACCCTCGAATGGCCACAGGTGTCCCGTGGAAGCTCCGCTGACTGAATTACACAGACGTGTTTGTTTTCATTATTATTTCTGTGTTTTACCAGTTTTCCTGAGCTTACTAATTACATGTTTTACCAATTTTTCTGAGCTTGCTAATTATGTTCTATTTAAAAGTTCTCTGTCTACTCATCTGTTACAAGTGTGATTAGTAATTACTGGGTACACACTCAGTGTGATGTGAGGTCTGACCTCCACCCTCATGCCTCCCCGCCCCTGAGAAACAGCCGGTCGTTCCTGACGCCCCCACGGGTGGGTGGAAAGCGCCCCCCACCTCTGCCAGCTCCCCCAGGCCTCACGCCTGGACTCCAACCCCCCGCCCTGCTGGCTCCCCAGGTTTTTTGTTTATAGGGTCTAGCTCCGTCACCCAGGCTGGAGTTCAGTGGTGTGATTGTGGCTCACTGCAGCCTCAACGCAGGCTTAAATCATCCTCACACCTCAGCCTCCTGAGTAGCTGGGACCACAGGCTCGTGCCACCATGCCCAGCTAAGTTTTTATTTTTTTAAGAGACAGGGTCTCACTATGTTGCCCAGACTGGTCTTAAACTCCTGGGCTCAAGTGAGCCTCCTGCCTCGGCCTCCCGAAGTGCTGAGATTGCAGGTGTGAGTCACCACAAACAGACCCCCCCGTCTTCCTTGCCTGGGTTAGGGACCCACTGAGAATAGGACGGGAGAAAAGGTGGATGTAATTTCAGGATATGAACCTTCCACCCGGCCCCAGCGCTGCCCGTCTGCCCACGCCGCCCGGCCGTCACCTCGGCACTCGAAGCTCCTACAGCTTTGACTCTTTATCTCAGTGGCCCTTTTCTGCCTGCTTCTCAGCCCCCTTTCCCTGCCTCTGCAAACAGTGTCGGTGAATTGTAGATGGGAGTCGCACTGTACACAGACATTAACCTGGGAAGGAATGACATTGTTACAGTGTTGACTCTGACACAAACCTCTCTCTCTCTCTCTCTCTCAAACCTCTATGTGTGTCTCTCTCTCTCAAACCTCTCTCTAACCTCTCTCTCTAACCAACCGCTCTCTCTCTCTAACCTCTCTCTCTAACCGCTCTCTCTCTCTAACCTCTCTCCCTCTCTCTCTAACCTCCCTGTCTCTCTCTAACCCCTCTCTCTCTCTAACCTCTCTCTCTCTCTAACCTCTCTCTCTCTCTCTAACTGCTCTCTCTCTCTAACCTCTCTCTCTCTCTCACCTCTCTCTCTCTCTCACCTCTCTCTCTCTCTAACCTCTCTCTCTCTCTCTCTCTCTCAAACCTCTATGTGTGTGTCTCTCTCTCAAACCTCTCTCTAACCTCTCTCTCTCTCTCTAACCTCTCTCTCTCTAACCTCTCTCTCTCTCTCTAACCTCTCTCTCTCTCTAACCTCTCTCTCTCTAACCTCTCTCTCTCTCTAACCTCTCTCTCTCTAACCTCTCTCTCTAACCTCTCTCTCTCTCTAACCTCTCTCTCTCTCTCTCTAACCTCTCTCTCTCTCTAACCTCTCTCTCTCTCTAACCTCTCTCTCTCTCTCTAACCTCTCTCTCTCTCTAACCTCTCTCTCTCTCTAACCTCTCTCTCTCTAACCTCTCTCTCTCTCTCTCTAACCTCTCTCTCTCTCTCTAACCTCTCTCTCTCTCTAACCTCTCTCTCTCTCTAACCTCTCTCTCTCTAACCTCTCTCTCTCTAACCTCTCTCTCTCTAACCTCTCTCTCTCTCTAACCTCCTCTCTCTAACCTCTCTCTCTTCTAACCCTCTCTCTCTCTCTCTCTAACCTCTCTCTCTCTCTAACTCTCTCTCTCTCTAACCTCTCTCTCTCTCTCTAACCTCTCTCTCTCTCTAACCTCTCTCTCTCTCTCTAACCTCTCTCTCTCTCTCTAACCTCTCTCTCTCTAACCTCTCTCTCTCTCTACCTCTCTCTCTCTAACCTCTCTCTCTCTCTAACCTCTCTCTCTCTCTAACCTCTCTCTCTCTCTCTAACCTCTCTCTCTCTCTCTACCTCTCTCTCTCTCTCTCTAACCTCTCTCTCTCTCTAACCTCTCTCTCTCTAACCTCTCTCTCTCTCTAACCTCTCTCTCTCTAACCTCTCTCTCTCTCTCTAACCTCTCTCTCTCTCTCTCTAACCTCTCTCTCTAACCTCTCTCTCTCTAACCTCTCTCTCTCTCTAACCTCTCTCTCTCTAACCTCTCTCTCTCTCTAACCTCTCTCTCTCTAACCTCTCTCTCTCTCTCTAACCTCTCTCTCTCTCTCTCTAAACCTCCTCTCTAACCTCTCTCTCTCTAACCTCTCTCTCTCTCTAACCTCTCTCTCTCTAACCTCTCTCTCTCTACCTCTCTCTCTCTCTAACCTCTCTCTCTCTCTCTAACCTCTCTCTCTCTAACCTCTCTCTCTCTCTCTAACCTCTCTCTCTCTCTCTAACCTCTCTCTCTCTCTCTAACCTCTCTCTCTCTCTAACCTCTCTCTCTCTCTAACCTCTCTCTCTCTACCTCTCTCTCTCTCCTCTCTCTCTCTAACCTCTCTCTCTCTCTAACCTCTCTCTCTCTCTAACCTCTCTCTCTCTCTCTAACCTCTCTCTCTCTCTCTAACCTCTCTCTCTCTTACCTCTCTCTCTCTAACCTCTCCTCTCTCTCTAACCTCTCTCTCTCTCTCTAACCTCTCTCTCTCTAACCTCTCTCTCTCTTCCTCTCTCTCTCTAACCTCTCTCTCTCTCTCTAACCTCTCTCTCTCTCTCTAACCTCTCTCTCTCTCTAACCTCTCTCTCTCTCTAACCTCTCTCTCTCTCTAACCTCTCTCTCTCTCTCTAACCTCTCTCTCTCTCTAACCTCTCTCTCTCTAACCTCTCTCTCTCTCTCTAACCTCTCTCTCTCTCTAACCTCTCTCTCTCTCTAACCTCTCTCTCTCTAACCTCTCTCTCTCTCTCTAACCTCTCTCTCTCTCTAACCTCTCTCTCTCTCTAACCTCTCTCTCTCTCTCTAACCTCTCTCTCTCTCTAACCTCTCTCTCTCTCTCTAACCTCTCTCTCTCTCTCTCTAACCTCTCTCTCTCTCTCTCTAACCTCTCTCTCTCTCTAACCTCCTCTCTCTCTAACCTCTCTCTCTCTCTAACCTCTCTCTCTCTCTAACCTCTCTCTCTCTCTCTAACCTCTCTCTCTCTCTAACCTCTCTCTCTCTCTCTAACCTCTCTCTCTCTCTAACCTCTCTCTCTCTCTAACCTCTCTCTCTCTAACTCTCTCTCTCTCTCACCTCTCTCTCTCTCTCTAACCTCTCTCTCTCTCTCTAACTCTCTCTCTCTCTCTAACCTCTCTCTCTCTAACCTCTCTCTCTCTAACCTCTCTCTCTCTAACCTCTCTCTCTCTCTCTCTAACCTCTCTCTCTCTCTCTCTAACCTCTCTCTCTCTCTAACCTCTCTCTCTCTAACCTCTCTCTCTCTCTAACCTCTCTCTCTCTAACCTCTCTCTCTCTAACCTCTCTCTCTCTCTCTAACCTCTCTCTCTCTAACCTCTCTCTCTCTCTCTAACCTCTCTCTCTCTCTAACCTCTCTCTCTCTCTAACCTCTCTCTCTCTCTAACCTCTCTCTCTCTCTCTAACCTCTCTCTCTCTCTAACCTCTCTCTCTCTCTCTAACCTCTCTCTCTCTCTCTAACCTCTCTCTCTCTCTAACCTCTCTCTCTCTCTAACCTCTCTCTCTCTAACCTCTCTCTCTCTCTAACCTCTCTCTCTCTCTCTAACCTCTCTCTCTCTCTCTAACCTCTCTCTCTCTCTCTAACCTCTCTCTCTCTCTCTAACCTCTCTCTCTCTCTAACCTCTCTCTCTCTCTAACCTCTCTCTCTCTCTAACCTCTCTCTCTCTAACCTCTCTCTCTAACCTCTCTCTCTAACCTCTCTCTCTCTCTCTAACCTCTCTCTCTCTAACCTCTCTCTCTAACCTCTCTCTCTAACCTCTCTCTCTCTCTAACCTCTCTCTCTCTCTAACCTCTCTCTCTCTCTAACCTCTCTCTCTCTCTCTAACCTCTCTCTCTCTCTAACCTCTCTCTCTCTCTAACCTCTCTCTCTCTCTAACCTCTCTCTCTCTAACCTCTCTCTCTCTAACCTCTCTCTCTAACCTCTCTCTCTCTCTAACCTCTCTCTCTCTCTAACCTCTCTCTCTCTAACCGCTCTCTTTCTCTCTAACCTCTCTCTCTCTCTCTAACCTCTCTCTCTCTCTCTCTCTCTAACCTCTCTCTCTCTAACCGCTCTCTCTCTCTCTAACCTCTCTCTCTCTCTCTCTCTCTCTCTCTCTCTCTCTCTCTCTCTCTCTGGTCTTTGAAGTCTTTCATGAAACTTTAACAATTTTCTGCTCGCAGATCTTGTATGTATTCTGTGGGGTTTATTCCTAAGTAGGTTTTATTTTGGGGTTTGAGTAACATTTCAGTCTCTGTTTGTGCCCACATGGAAAACCACGAATGACGTTCACGTGTTGACTCTTGCAGGGAACCTCTTGCTAAACTCTCTTAAGTGTCAGAATCTGTGGAGTGGGGTACTTTTTGTAAGTAATCATTTCATCAATACGTTGCTTAGTTTCTTTGTTTCCAATTCTGAATATCCATTGTTTCTTTTCTAAATATATTGTTTTATTTATTCTGAGACACGGTCTCTGTCATCCAGGCTGGAATACAGTGGTGCCATCTCAGCTCACGCAGCCTCCACCTCCGGGTTCAAGTGATTTTCCAGCCTCAGCCCCCCCAAGTAGGTGGGATTACAGGCGTGTGCCACCACGCCCGGCTAATTCTGTATTTTTAGTAGAGACAGGGTTTCGCCGTGTCGGCCAGGCTGGTCTTGAACTCCTCACCTCAGGTGACCCGCCCGCCTCGGCTCCCACAGTGCTGGGTGACAGGCGTGAGCACCGCGCCTGGCCACTGTTTCTTTTTCTCCTCTGGTTTTCAGTGGCCCCTCAGTGCTTCGTGGGTTAGAGGTGCTGAGGGTGAGTTGGCTCATTCCTGATTTCATTAAAAAATACGTAATTGTGATGGTTGCTGTGGCATTGTTTTTTGCTTTTTACGTATTCCTTTTATAAAGTTAAAAAATAGATTTTATTCCTAGTTTGGTAAGAGTTTTATCTGAAAATACGGTTGAATTTTATCGCATATTTGTCTTGCAGCTTCTGAGATTAACGTGGTTTTTCTCTTTTGCACCGTCCATGCAGTGAATCGCAGGGCTGGGCCTTGGGGACACTCGGGCAGGTAAGCCTGGAGCCCCACCCCAAGCTCCCGCACTCCTCGGTCTTCGGATTCCTTATCCTTTCTCGAGGAACTCCACCATTAGATTTGCAGGGAGCATGTAGGGAGATCGAGAGGCTTTCGGAGACCTGGGAAGGTGGGCTCTGGACGGGAGAGGCCGGGGAGCTTTGCGCAGCACCAGGCACAGGCCGGGAAGATGCTGCCGCCACGTTCGGGGCTCCTGGACTCCACAGGCACAGCCTGACGCAGAACTTCTCCGGAAAGACATCCCGGGGCCGTAGTCCAGGCTTGTCCCGTGGCGTGGGAGGAAAGCATGTGAGCGTGGGAGTGTGCAAGGCCGTACGGCCCAGCACAGCCTCCCGGTCACCAAGGCCAGCCCTGGCCACCCTGCAGCAGAACAAACACTTCTGGAAATGCCACCGGCCAATGCCCCCAGCAACTCGCTCCAGCGAGGCCCACCCCGACCCCCACAAAGGGGAAACAGATGCCGTGGGTCAGTGTGGCCGCCTCCGGGCAGGTGAGCTGCTCTTCTAGGTCAACACTGGTCCTCTCTCGCCATTCTGCAACTCAGGTGACCACGAGTTTAAAAGCTGACCAACACCGCACCTTCTCACTGACACGCGGGACCTAAGCGTGAGGACGCGAAGGCGTAAGAATGACATGGCGGACTTTGGGGATGTGGGGGAAGGGTGGGGGCAGCCAGAGAGAGAAGACAACATATATGGTACAGTGTAGACTGCTCGGGTGACGGGTACATCCGGTTGCCACTGCACTCCAGCCTGGGTGACAGAGAGAGACTCTGTCTAAAAAAAAAACCCAAAAAACCAACAACAACAAAATGTCACCCACGAACCGTGGCTGCCAGGTGGTCTTGGAGAGACTCCAGGCTCAGCCTCCTCCCCGCTGCCCCCGCAAAGGGGCCATCCGGACTCTCCTCGGCACCTACTGCTCTGGTGGCTCGAGAAACCCGGGCCCGTGGCCGTCCAGGCGTTCCCTTCGGGGAGGCACATGTGTGATGCAAATACTCCCCACCTGCTCAGAAGCAGCAAAGCGCAGACGTGCTTGCGTGGTGCAAGGGCTTAGCTGGTGCATTGCTAGGGCCTGGTGCAGGGAACCACCCTGGGCCTACGTGTCCCGGCTTCGGGAGAACGTCACATATGGACCCCGGCCCACCTTGTGGGACTGTACCCTCCCAAGGCCTTGCCCTGTGATAGCTGTCACACATTGTCACCTGAGTGAGCCCTCAGCAGCCCATGACATGGGTGACCTGGCCCTGGCAAGCATGGAACCGTGGGGCTGAGCCTTTCTGCTCCCCATTTCCTGGAGAATGCAGCCCTGGGTCGCAGCTAGTGCCTTGTGGAGGACCGCGTAGCTGCTCAGGCCCTGCCCGTGGTGCCGGCAGAAGCATGTGGCCAGAGACAGAAACTCGTGTCCACAGGAAGCGTCCGTTCCAACCGGGACACATGTTGCGCCCTCCCTGATGGAGGGTCCATTGAAACTGACCTCCCCCCGTGACCAGCTCGCCCCCTGGGAAACAGTGTCATTTCAGGGCCACAGCTCTGGCTCTCTGCTGCTGGCCACCAGGCTTTCCACCGTGATGGGGGACCACATCTGAGGCTGGGTACAGCTTCCATGTCTGCTTCTGTGGGCACTGCCCAGGAGCCACCAAGCAAGCCTGGGGTGGCTGGTGAGGTCCCCAAGATGAGCTGTGTGTCCAGCTGGCCATGACACGCCTCCTCCATGGACACACAAATATCCCCACGCCCTGGGCCCCTCTGGAAAGGTTCATCCACAAGTCTCTCCCCGACTTCCTTATCATCAACCTTCCAAATGGACGGCTTCCAAGTCTTGGACCATCTGGAAAACTATTAGCCACATCCTGTGAAGAGGTCTGGCGCGGTCCCTCTGTTCAGGCATAGGACACAGCCAGTGAGGCTGCCCCAAGCTCTGCCCACTAGGAGGACGTCCCTATCCTGCTGCCCTCCAGGGTCATCGCCAGATGGGACTGCAGCGCTGCACTGCCCACTCTCGGCTGGTGCCAGTGTTTTCTGGAACTGCCTGGACCTGCCTGGAAACTGAGGGTGAGTGTTTTATTCCTCAGTCTCCTGGTGGCTGGGAATGCCCTGGAAGGCCATTGGTGCTTGTGGAGGAGAAGTGACAGTGCTCTGGGCCTGGGTTCCATGGGCATGGGTGCCCTAGCATGGGTTCCCTAGGCATGGGTGCTGTGGTGCAGGCCTGGGCACCATGGGCATGGGTGCTGTGGGCATGGGTGCCGTGGGTGTGTGGGTGTGGGTGCCGTGGGTGTGGGTGCTATGGGCCTGGGTGGCGTGGATGTGGGTGCATGGCACAGGTGGGCAGCCACCTGAGCGAGCAGGAAGGGTGCGGTCCCAGGCCCTCCCAGAGGAGGGAGACTGTGCTGTAGCCTCCACCTGGAGTGACGGTGGCAGGATGCCAGGAATGGTAAGCTTTAATGCCTGGTGAATCTTGCATTGTTTCATTCATGACCAGTAGGTCACATGGTTACCTGATACCTCCGTCCCTACCGAGGCCCAGTGGGAAGCCAGGACCTGCATCTCCAAAGGAAAATGGTGACTCTCAGAAGAGGGCATGATTTTTCTCTGAAACACTGGGTGGCTGTGCTGGGATACTTCTGTAGGGTTTGTCAGAAGCTGCGCGTGGCATCCCTGTCTGACACGGACCCGCCCCCACCATCTGAAGCTGCATGTGGCATCCCTGTCTGACCCAGACCCGCCACCACCATCTGAAGCTGCATGTGGCATCCCTGTCTGACCCGGATCTGTTGCCACCATCTGAAGCTCCATGTGGCATCCCTGTCTGACCCAGACCCGCCACCACCATCTGAAGCTGCGCGTGGCATCCCTGTCTGACCCAGACCCGCCACCACCATCTGAAGCTGCATGTGGCATCCCTGTCTGACCCAGACCCGCCCCCACCACCTGAAGCTGCGCGTGGCATCCCTGTCTGACATGAACCCACCGCCACCATCTGAAGCTGCACGTGGCATGCCCGTCTGACACGGACCCGCTGCCACCATCTGAAGCTGCATGTGGCATCCTGTCTGACACGGACCCGCCGCCACCATCTGAAGCTGCATGTGGCATCCCCGTCTGACACAGACCTGCCACCACCATCTGAAGCTGCACGTGGCATCCCTGTCTGACACGGACCCGCCACCACCATCTGAAGCTCCATGTGGCATCCCTGTCTGATCCAGACCCGCCGCCACCATCTGAAGCTGCATGTGGCATCCCCGTCTGACCCAGACCCGCCGCCACCATCTGAAGCTGCATGTGGCATCCCCGTCTGACACGGACCTGCCGCCACCATCTGAAGCTGCACGTGGCATCCCTGTCTGACACGGACCCGCTGCCACCATCTGAAGCTGCATGTGGCATCCTGTCTGACATGGACCCGCCGCCACCATCTGAAGCTGCATGTGGCATCCCCGTCTGACACAGACCTGCTGCCACCATCTGAAGCTGCACGTGGCATCCCTGTCTGACACGGACCCGCCACCACCATCTGAAGCTCCATGTGGCATCCCTGTCTGATCCAGACCCGCCGCCACCATCTGAAGCTGCACGTGGCATCCCCGTCTGACATGGACCCGCTGCCACCATCTGAAGCTGCATGTGGCATCCCCGTCTGACACGGACCCGCCGCCACCATCTGAAGTTGCACGTGGCATCCCTGTCTGACACGGACCCGCCGCCACCATCTGAAGCTTCACGTGGCATCCCTGTCTGACACGGACCCGCTGCCACCATCTGAAGCTGCATGTGGCATCCCCGTCTGACACGGACCCGCCGCCACCATCTGAAGCTGCACGTGGCATCCCCGTCTGACATGGACCCGCTGCCACCATCTGAAGCTGCATGTGGCATCCCCGTCTGACACGGACCCGCTGCCACCATCTGAAGCTGCACGTGGCATGCCCATCTGACACGGACCCGCTGCCACCATCTGAAGCTGCATGTGGCATCCCCGTCTGACACGGACCCGCCGCCACCATCTGAAGCTGCACGTGGCATCCCTGTCTGACACGGACCCGCCGCCACCATCTGAAGCTGCACGTGGCATCCCTGTCTGACACGGACCCGCCGCCACCATCTGAAGCTGCACGTGGCATCCCTGTCTGACATGAACCCGCCGCCACCATCTGATTTGCTGATTTGCTGAGATACCCGTGCAGAGGCGCCTGATGGCAGCCTGGACTTCTGCAGAGGCTTCTGCTGCCGTGGGTCCCTTCAAAGCTGACAGCCTCGTGGGCTTCCATATGGTCCAAGCAGCCTTGCTTCAGTATGGCACATGAGCCCTCCAGGGTCTAAAGGCCTACCTAGCAGCATTGTGCCACCTTCTTAGTGCAAAGAACAGAAACTTGGGGCAGGTATCGTTATTACTGAGACAAAGTCTCACTCTGTTGCCCAGGCTGCAGTGTGGGGCTCCAGCAATCTTCCTGCCTCGGCCTCCCACGTGCTGGGTTTATAGGTATGAGCCACCATGCCCAGCTGGGGCACAGATCTTGTGGGAAGTAGAAAAGTTTGTTTTTAAAGTTCCCTTTCTTGTTAAATAATAAGTGTGCTAGTAACTTTGTGAAGCCCTATCCTTTGTAGCTGTCAGACATGCCGTGCTCACAGGCACGTGGTACCTTCTATGTCCCTGTACCTTCCCCAGGGTATCTGTGCTGCACGTGCTCACAGGCATGTCCCAGCTCTCCACTGCTTTCACCTGTTTAGAAAACTTTTCAGTTGTTCGCCAATCAGGTATTAGCTTAGATCGTGAGGTCTGGCTGCAGCCAATGGAGATCAGACACAGCGGTAAGGACGACCCCAAATGCGTGAGGGATGAATTTGCGTGTTTCCCTTTGTTCATTGTACTCTCGTGGCACGATGGCTAGTGAGGGTCCCCTTCCTGCAGCCCAGGAAGTAACAATTCTGTTGCTGAAAGAGCCTTTGTCTCAGTGCAGCACCGAGCACCTACTTCCAACATCTATTTCCAACAGACCTTCATACACCCCAGCCCACAGCATGTCCACGGAGGCACGAATCAGCCTTACTAAGACAGAGTATCTGCTACTTCCTGCCACCAGGTCTGATCTCCGCTGTGCCAGCAGCAGAGTGAACTGGCCCTTCGGTGGGACAAGCAAGGGCCCTAAGGTCTGTATTTTGAGAAGCGGGAGCCGGGGTGTGTGCCGTCCCTGCCAAGCGACAGCAGCCTCCTCTGTGGCCTCCGCTCTTGTGTGTGGTAGGAAACAGTGTTTGTCGGGTGAGTGTCCTCCTGGGAGCCACGCCGTGTTTCTGTCACGTGGGTCCCATGGGATGAGCAGCCGCAAGCCCCCACCCGGCTGTGTTTACAGCCTCCCGCCGTCACTCTCCAGAACCCACCTCTGTCCTTCACAGGCCAAGGAGGGGAAGTTAAATGACGTGATAGGAATCGGAGATACCGGAGGGCAAGATGGCTCACGCCTGTAATCCCAGCACTTTGGGAGGCTGAGGCAAGCGGATCACCTGAGGTGGGGAGTTCGAGACCGGCCTGACCAACATGGTGAAACCCCATCTCTACTAAAAATACAAAAATTAGCTGGATGTGGTGGCGGTTGCCTGTAGTCCCAGCTACTCGGGAGGCTGAGGCAGGAGAATCGCTTGAACCCGGGAGGCAGAGGTTGCATGAGCTGAGATTGTGCCATTGCACTCCAGCCTCGGTGAGAAAGCCAGACTGTGTCTCAAAAAAAAGAAAAGGGGGCCGGGCGCGGTGGCTCAAGCCTGTAATCCCAGCACTTTGGGAGGCCGAGGCGGGTGGATCACGAGGTCAACAGATCGAGACCATCCTGGTCAACATGGTGAAACCCCGTCTCTACTAAAAATTACAAAAAATTAGCTGGGCATGGTGGCACGTGCCTGTAGTCCCAGCTACTCGGGAGGCTGAGGCAGGAGAATTGCCTGAACCCAGGGGGCGGAGGTTGCGGTGAGCCGAGATCGCGCCATTGCACTCCAGCCTGGGTAACAGGAGCGAAACTCCATCTCAAAAAAAAAAAAAAAAAAAAGAAAAGGAATCCGTGATATCGTAGCCAGTATGCGCTGTGAATCTAGATGGCTCTGGAGGAGTCTGTGGCCCTCTGTCAGCATGGCAGCAGACCCAAGGAGGGAACCAGCATGCCCCGGAGAACAGCTGGACAGCACCTCCGAACCGAGCCCGCCACCAGCTCTGACTGGCGCATGATCGTGGAGCCCTGGTATCTCAGGGCCCTTCTGTAAGGAGGTCCGGTCCCCCAGCATTCAGGGCTTCTGAGCTGCTCAGTTCTGGGATTTGGGGACAAGCCAGATTCTCCACTGTGCTGGCTCTCGGCATGTCTCTGCTCAGGGGACCTACAGGGCTTTACCACGTATGATGGTTGCTGTGGTCTCAGTGTTTGTGTCCCCCTCGAAACGTACATATTGAAACCTAATCACCAAGGTGACGGTGTTGGGAGGTGGGACCTTCAGGAGGTGACAAGGTCATGGTGACGGAGCCCTCACGCGTGCATGGGTGCCCTTAGGAGAGAGGCGCACGGGAGCCTCATTTGCACGGCGTATGGGTGCAGCCAGAAGCCCCCGTCGGAGCAGAAGCTGGGCCTGCAGACACAGCGTGCCCTGGCCTTGCGCTCCAGCCTCCAGCCTCCACAGCTGTGAGATGTTCCCATTGTTTATAAAACACCCAGTTTTCCTTTGTCTTGTTTAGTTTCCTTTGAGATGGGAGGCCAAGGCAGGCGGATCACGAGGTCAAGAGACAGAGACCATCCTGGCCAACATGGTGAAACCCCGTCTCTACTAAAATACAGGAGTTAGCCGGGCGTGGTGGGGCGTGTCTGTAATCCCAGCTACTTGGGAGGTTGAGGCAGGAGAATTGCTTGAACCCGTGAGGTGGAGGTTGCCGTGAGCTGCGATTGTGCCACTGTATTCCAGCCTGGCGACAGAGCGAGACTCCGTCTCCAGAAAAAAAAAGGAAGGAAGGAAATCCTGCAGCTCATGCCTGTAATCCAAGCTCTTTGGGAGGCTGAGGCAGGAGAAAGGCCTGAGGCCAGGAATCCCAGACCAGCCTGGGCAACATAATGAGACCCCGTCTCTATGAGAAATGTTTTTAAAAATGTGCTGGGTCTGGCGGCCCATGCTTGTAGCCCTGTTACCTGGAGACTGAAGCAGGGGGTGGCTTGAGCCCAGGAAGTCGAGGCTGCAGTGAGCTATGATCTCACCTGTCTCTAAAAAAGAGAAAAAAAAAAAAGGAAAGAAATTAATTCTGACACAGGCTACAAAATGGATGAACCTTGAGAATGCTGAGTGGAAAGTGGCCTGGGGCCCGGCAAGACTGGACGTGACCTCTCCCTGCAGAGCCACCCCCCGCCCTGGGTCTGCCTCCCCAGCCAGGCCAGCCTCTCCCGTCTCTCCTGCAGCGGTGGCCTGGATGCCGAGGGCCCCAGAGCCCCAGGTCTCCCAGCCGTGACCTTCGGAACACTGTGCCCCTTGCACAGGGCTGTTTTGCTGAGTGGAATCATTCGGGTGAAGGGGTTTTAGGAAATTCAGAGCCTGGTTCAGACATAAATTATCGTTATTAACTTTGCGAATGGCGGAGGAGGTGACGGGTCCCTGGTGTCACGGGGTTTCTAGCTGAGTTGCGGAAGCAGGAGGGACCCACATGAAATCAATTCGACAGATGATAAAATTGCAAAATAAGTCACACGTGTGCGTCGGGGACGGGAGCTGGGTGAGCAGTCACCTTCCTGCACCCACGGCCGCTGAGCCCACCTGCTGGGAACTGACGTGGGGTTTGGCTCGGACTGGGGTGACCTTCCCAGTGGGAGGTGGGGGTCACTGAGGAGCTCCTGGCCAAGCTCAGTGACTCAGCCCTGAGTGGATCTTACACTCACCGGGCATGTGCAGTCCCTAGGAGTCTAAGGTGGACACGGGGCCCCAAAGGAGTCCCAGGGACTTCCTGGAGAAGGGGAGCCCCTGGCCAGACCTCAGAGGCATGTGTGGGCACTTGTGTGTGCCGGGGAGGACAGGGAAGGGAAGGGAGAGGAGGCGGTGTCCAGGGAAGGGCTGAGTGGGAACCTACTGGCCAGCAGAGGATGGACCCCAGGGTGGAGAGGTCGGGGAGCCAGAGCAGAGGGACCAGGCTTCACCCCTGTTGGAAATAGACGCTCAGTGCCGCGAAGAAAAACCACCACTGAGACAAAGGCTCGTTCAGCAACGCAAATTTTACTTCCTGGCCTGCAGGACGGGGACCCTTGCTGGCCATTGCGCCTCGAGAGTACAAAGAACAAAGGAAAACAGACAGATTTATCCCTCACACATCTGGGGTCATCCTTACCGCTGTGTCTGAGCTCCGTTGGCTGGAGCAGACCTCACAGTCTAAACTAAAGCCCGACTGGCGAACAACTTAAAACTCTTCTAAGCAGGTGAAAGCAGTGGAGAGCTGGGACACGCCTGTGAGCACGTCCAGCACAGATACCTGGTGAAGGTACAGGGACAGAGTGTACTACGTGCCTGTGAGCACGGCGTGTCTGACAGCTGCACAGGATAGGGCTTCACAAAGTTATTAGCACGTTCATTCTTTAACAAGAAAGAGAACTTTCAAAAGGAACTTTTTTTACCTCCCACACCCGGGGAGCCCAGCAACAGATCGGGGAGGGGTGAACTGGCTGGAACTTCCCGCACCTGGGTATGTGTGTCCCTGCTCCGGTCATCTTGGAGGACCAGAAGGAGGCAGGTGGCGTCTCAGAGCCGCTGCAGGGTGAGGTTTTGTGGCTCAGGCCGCAGCTGCACACCAAGGTCTGAGCTCTGTCCCCTCTGTGCCAGCAGGAAAGGACGCAATGGTGGGGTGCAGTTGCGGTTGGGGTTGGCATTGGGGACCCAGCAGTCCAGTGTGGGATGGCCGGGTGGGTGAGACAGGGCTAGGCTTCTGGCGCTTCCTGACTGCGGCCCCCAAAGCTGTCAGGATGGGAGAAAGTCGACCATGCTCTGGACAGGGGTGGGGGGGCCTGTGGCGAGAAAGGGGCTCAAGGCAGCCCTGGAAGGAGTCCCACCTGCTCATCCCAGCCCTGCCCCCCAGCAGGAGATGGGGCCCCCCCGCTGCTGTGAGCCACGTGGAGGAGCCACATGTCACCTGCAGCCCAGCCCAGCTGAGTTCTTCAGGGACAAGCAATGAGGAGGAGGAGGAAGAGGAAGAGGAGGCCTCCAGGATTTTAAATGGGTCACAGCAACCCTACCCAACCACGAAAGGCTTTACCTTCAGGCGACCAGGAAAGAATGACGAATCCTACCCCAAGCCCATCCTGATCCGAGGCCACCCCATGCGGGTCTCGCCACAGGCAGTCTCTGTCCAAAAGTAGCCTGGATTCAGGCCTGCTGCAGAGCTACCTTCAGGGTGGGGGTGACAGCACAGACCCCGTTCCCCTCTGAGGCCTTGTAGAGGGAGGCAGGGACCTTTTGTGGGGCTCATTCAGAGAAGGGGATGGAGCTCTTTGGGATGGTGGATAGGACTGCAGTCTCTCCAGGGAGCCAGCACGACGTAAGCCAATGGCCACACCCCCAGTGACAGATGGCCACGCCCCCGGCCACAGACGGCCTCACACTGGAGACGCGTCAAGATCAAGTTATAGAGCTGGGTGCGCTGACTCACGCCTGCAGTCCCAGAGCTTTCGGTGGCTGAGGTGGGAGGATCACTTGAGCCAGAAGGTCAAGAACAGCCTGGACAACACAGGGAGACCTCATCTCTATTAAAAAAAAAAAAATTAGCCAGGCACGGTGGCATTGCACCTGTGGTCCTAGCTACTTGGGAGGCTGAGGTGGGAGGATGACTTGAGCCAGGAAGTTGAGGCTGCAGTGAGCTGAGATCGTACCACGGCACTGCAGTCTGGGTGACAGGGAGACCCTGCCTCATTGAAGGAATATCAATGGTATTGAGCGGGGGGTCGGGAGAACCATGAAAAATTCCTTCTTAAATGCAAATTGCGTGGGAAGCACTAACTTTACAGAACTGGAAATCTACCAGCCGCTAGGCTTGAGGAATGCTCATGCAGGGCTGCCTCCTGAGGGGACAGGCACATTTCAAGAAATACGGCCCGGCCCTCAGAGCCGTATAACTTTCATTATTAAGATTCAACTTAGCTATGAACTGTCTCTCCCTGTGTCCAGGGGAAGCTGTGCAGTGGGGCTGTGCGGCCCCGTTCTGGGGGTGAGAGAATGTCTGATGCACTTCTCCTAAATCTGAAAAACAAATAATAATAATATAATAAACAAATTGAAACCATAAATAAGGGGTCTCGTTACAGGCGAGGTGCAGGCGTCCGGGAAGGCGGAGCTGGGGCGCCACTACGGCCACGGTGGCCGCTCCGCGGCGGGGATCTCGCCATGGGCTCGAGAGCCATATTTCATTAAATGGGCAAATACAGAGACAGTCACACTAAAGACCCCGGGACATGAAGCCACAACTCAGCAGACTGTAAACATCGCGACGTGAGATGCTCCTGGCGACGGTGAAGCGCCGCGACCGCGTTTTCTGCTCGGACGCAGTTTCTTTCTGCACGGCTGCTTCCTGGCGAGCTCAGGGAGGGACAGGAGGGAGGAGAGTGGCCTCCGGGCCCCTGCGGCCCCTGCACGCCCTGCTTGGTTAGGAAGTGCGGCGGCAGGTGCGGCCTCCCTCTGTCCTCCTCTGTGGGTGGGGCCCTTGTCCTACCTCACTTGGCTCCTGTTAAGTTCAGGCCATGTTACCACGAAGCTGGTGACGGGGCCTTGGCCTGTTCCTCCCGAGGAATGAGATCCATGCTCCAAAAGCATCCGGCCTGCACCTGGAAGCCCCCAGAGATGACACCCTCCTTCCTGCCCCTCCCACCCTGCACCCAGCACCTGCCGGAGGGAGCCGGGTGTAGCCCCTGGAAGCCCACGGAGGGGAAAGTGGGAAAAACCTACTTTTTTATTTTTTGAGACGGTCTCGCTCTGTCGCTCGGGCTGGAGTGCAGTGACGTACACGATCTCGGCTCACTGCAACCTCCACCTCCCGGGTTCAAGCAATTCTCCTGCCGCAGCCTCCAGAGTAGCTGGCACTACAGGCACGTGCTACCACGCCAAGCTAATTTTTTATATTTTTAGTACTGGGAAGCGAGTGTAGCTGTCGCTTGGCGTGCCCCAGGGTGAGCCGGGGGTGTTGGGGAGGTGATGCAGGCAGAGAGTGCTTGGCCCTCACAAAAGCCGTCATTTTCACACCACTCTGGGATCTGCTCGGGTCCCTCAGCAGTGTGTGGTCAGTGTTCTGTGGGTGGCCAGTGTCCCACCTGGTGAGCCTGGTGGACAGGGAAGTGTCCTCAGGGATACGGGACCAGTGCCTCTGAGGCGGGGACCTGTTGGGTTCTTGGTCTCAGCCCACTGGGAACCTCCCATCCCCCCAAGCCTCTCCTCCCACACCCCTCCCTCCTCGCCTCTCAGAGCCCCCGAGGCATCTTCACAGCACCCTGGCTTCTGGGCCCTCAGCTTACACAAGAAGTAGCCTGGGGCAGCTCTGGGCTCCTCTCAAAACATCGGGAGGACCCAGTGGGCTCCACATGGGCAGACGGCGCCTGGTCCACGGAGCCACAGCCAGACCAGAACAGAGTAACTTGGGGCCCAGCCCTAGATGTGAGCTCAACTTCGAGGAGAGCCCTGACCTGTGGCGACCGCGGGAGGCCCTCACTGCCCTTGAGCTATAGAGAGGAAGGCCCTGAGCTCCGACGATGCTGACGGGAAGGCCAGGCCCAGTGGCTCACGCCAGTAATCCCGGCACTTTGGGAGGCTGAGGCCGGCAGAGCACCTGAGGTCAGGAGTTCAAGACCATCCTGGCCAACATGATGAAACCCCATCTCTACTAAAAATACCAAAATTAGCCAGGTGTAGTAGCACGCGCCTGTAATCCCAGCTACTCAGGAGGCTGCAGCAGGAGAATTGCTTGAACCCAGGAGGTGGAGGTTGCAGTGAGCTGAGATCGCACCACTGCACTGCAGCCTGGGTGACAGAGCAAGACTCTGATTCAAGGAAACACACACACACACACACACACACACACACACACACACACACCCCACACAGGAAAATGTCCCCAGCCCCCAAAATATCACAAGGAAACTGAACACTGAACAATGAGCTAAGAAAACACATTGCGACGTGCTTGCCAGAGAGAGTGCGAACAGCTTCCGTTTACGAAGGGCTCTCATAAATCAGTATTAAAAACCGGAAAGGGCATGAACAACTCACAGAAGAAAGACCGAATGGCTGCTTACCACGTGGAAAAAACGCGGAGCCTCAGCAGCGCGTGAAAAGGTGCAGAGTAGCAAGCGTCAGCGCACGGCCCTCGAGGGCACACTAGGGTGGCTGGTTCCCACCCACAGCTGACAGACAAAGAAACGGGCATGACCCCATGGCCGTGAAATCAGTGCCACTCGGCCGGGCGCAGTGGCTCTTGTCTGTAATCCCAGCAGTTTGGGAGGCCAAAGAGGGAGGATTGCTTGAGCTCAGGAGTTCGAGACCAGCCTCAGTAACATGGGGAAATCCTGTCTCTACAAGAAATACAAAAATTAGCCAGGAGTGGTGGCGCACGCCTATAGCCTCAGCTACTTGGGAGGCTGGGAAAGGAGGATTGCTTGAGTCCAGGAGGTGGAGGCTGCAGTGACCTGAGATTGTACCACTGCACTCCAGCCTGGGTGACACAGCAAGACCCTGTCTCAAAAAAAAAAAAAAAATCAGAGCAGTTTTTCAGAGGATGACGTGGTGGATCAGAAGCTGAGAGTGCAGTGTCGCCTGCCCTAAAAACAGCCCAGTATTAGGAAATTCCCAATAGAAAAAAAAAAGAGAGGCCGGCGCGGTGGCTCACGCCTGTAATCCCAGCACATTGGGAGGCCAAGGCGGGTGGATCACCTGAGGTCAGGAGTTCGAGACCAGGCTGGTCAACATGGTAGAACCCCATCTCTACTAAAAATACAAAAATTAGCTGGGTGTGGTGGTGCTCGCCTATAATCTCAGCTAATCGGGAGGCTGAGGCAGGAGAATTGTTTGAATCTGGGAGGTGGAGGTTTTAGTGAGCCGAGATCGCACCAATGTACTCCAGCCTGGGCCAAGAGCAAGACTCCATCTCAAAAAAGAAAAAAAGGAAAAGAATCAGTTGGGCAAGGCCAGGCGTGCTCTGTGGCGTCACTGTGTCTCCGCAGTTGCGTGGAAAGATGGGCAAGGCCAGGCCTGCTCTGTGGACAGTGACGGTGTCACTGTGTCTCCACAGTCAGGAGGCCGCGTGGTCACAGCTGCTAGAGAGGAGGCTGCAGAACGGGAGAGGGTGGGGAGGTGGCCACTCATGTCCCTGGAACTCGCCGGGCACTGCTGTGCATCAGGGTGGGCTCTGGCTCCCGAGATTTGTCCTGGAACAAAACCAGGACCCCCAAGTTGCAGTGGGGGAGCCGGATGAGAGGGGACAAACAGGGCAAGTGAGTCAGGCCAGTGGGTGTCAGGATGATCCCGGCCAGGGAAGAAAACAGCTGGGAGGGTGAGGGCACTGGGAGTGGAGCAGGGGGGCAGCTGCCAGGTGGCCATACTGACAGTTATGGGGTCAGCAGCGTCCCCCCAAAATTCGGAGGTCAAAGCCCTAACCCTCAGGGCCTCAGAATGTGTCTGCATCTGAGGAGAGGGTCTTTAAAAAGGTCACTGATTTAAAATGAGGTCACTGAGGTGGGCCCTAGTCCGAGAGGACCGGTGCGTCATGACAGGGGCAGATGGGGACACAGACACAGATGAGGACGCAGGGAAAAGACGATGTCCGCAAGCCAAGTAGAGAGGCCTCGGGAGAAACCGGCCCTGTGACCCCTGGATCGGGCTCCGGCCTCGAGGACTGCGGGACAATGAGTGTCTGTTGTTGAAGCCGCCCGGTCCTAGGGCCTTTGTCATGGCACCCATAGCAAATGAATGCACTGACATCTGAGGAAAAACTGGCAGGCCTGGCGTGGTGGATCACGCCTGGAATCCCAGTGCTTTGGGAGGCCGAGGCCGGCAGATCACGAGGTCAGGAGTTGGAGACCAGCCTGGCCAACATTGTGAAACCTTGTCTCTACTAAAACTACGAAAATTCGCCGGGCGTGGTGGCGAGCACCGATAATCCCAGCTACTCCAGAGGCTGAGGCAGGAGAATCGCTTGAACCAGGAAGGCAGGGGTTGCAGTGAGCCGAGATTGTACCATTGCACTCCAGCCTGCAAGAGCGAAAGACCAAAGCAGTGGAGAGCTGGGGCACACCCGTGAGCAGGTCCAGCACAGACATTTTGGTGCAAGTACAAGGTCACAGAATGTACTATGTGCCTGTAAGCACAGCACGTCTAACAGCTGCATGGGACAGGGCTTCACAGAGAGTTATTAGCACACTTACGATTTATTCTTTGACAAGAAAGGACACTTTTTTTTGAGACGGAGTTTCACTCTTGTTACCCAGGCTGGAGTGCAATGGCGTGATCTCGGCTCACCGCAACCTCCGCCTCCTGGGTTCAGGCAATTCTCCTGGGTTCACCCTCCTGAGTAGCTGGGATTACAGGCACGCGCCACCGTGCCCAGCTAATTTTTTGTATTCTTAGTAGAGACGGGGTTTCACCATGTTGACCAGGATGGTCTCGATCTCTTGACCTCGTGATCCACCCGCCTTGGCCTCCCAAAGTGCTGGGATTACAGGCTTGAGCCACCGTGCCTGGCCCCCGAAAGGACACTTTAAAGAAGAACTTTTCTTCCCACAAATTCCATCTCAAAAAAAAAAGGAAGAAAGAAAGGAAAGAAAGAAGGAAAGAGAGAAAGAAAGAAAAAGAAAGAAGGAAGGAAGGAAGGAAGGAAGGAAACAAGGAAGGAAGGAAGGGAGGGAAAAACTGGCAGGCCCGAGGGAGCGAGTCAGGTGCATGGGAAGGGAAGCACCCCTGGGCTAACTCAAGTGCAGGGGGCCTGAGGCAAGGGTGTACCCACCACACAGCACCCTGAGGAGGAGCCGGCCAGCCGGAGCAGTGCACAGCAGGTGAGTGGGTGGGAGGCGAGGCCAGAGAGATGGGGGCACCTTGGCTTTGACCCTGAGTGAGATGGGCTCACGGCAGGGTGCAAGCCAGTGGGGGCTGGACTCTGCCTTATGTTCTTACAGGGTCCCTCAGAGCCTGTGTTTACCTCGTAGGGGCCGAAGGTGAAAGGCAAAGACCACAGAGACCTCGTCAATGTGAATACAAACATTATACCAACGCATTAGATCGTTCAGTTGAACAAATTAGATGATGTAATTAGATGAATTAGATAATTTAGTTGAAGTGGACAAATTCCTGAAAGGACACAACCTACCAAAATGGACTCAAGAGGAAACAGAAATTCTGACTAAATACAGTTAAACAGATCATTTTAAAGTTTCCCGTGAGGACAAACCCTGGACCAACTGGCTTCACTGGTGGATTCTACCAAACCCATAAGGAAGAATTTATACCAATCTGAGAAATCAAATCCAGACTCTTCCAAGAAATCAAAGAGGAGGGAACACCTCCTGATTCATTCCACAGGGGCCGAACCATCCTGACACCCAAACCAGACAACAACCTCATGAGAGAAGACAGCTACTGGTCAGACGCGGTGGCTCACACCTGTAATCACAGCACTTTGGGAGACTGAGGCAAGCAGATCACTTGAGGTCGGGAGTTTGAGACCAGGCTGGCCAACATGGTGAAATCCCGTCTCTACTAAAAATGCAAATATTAGTGGGACATGATAGTGCACGCCTGTAATCTCAGCTACTAGGGAGGCTGAGGCAGGACAATTGCTTGAACCCAGTGGGTGGAGGTTGCAATGAGCCAAGATCATGCCACTGTACTCCAACCCTCCTGCCTGGGCAAAGAGCAAGACTCTGTCTCAAAACAAAGGAAAGGAAAGAAAAAATAAGACAGCGATAGACCAATATCCTTTCTGAATATACACACGAAAATCCTGCACAAAATATCGGCAAACTGAATACAGCAACACAGAAAAAGGCTATATTCCATGATCAATGTCTGTAGTCTATCCCACGAGTGCAAGGCTGGTTTAAATTCAAAGGTCTATTAATGAGATACACCATATCTATTGAATAGGATAAAAAAACAAAGCCACATGACAACATCCAACATGCTTTCTTTCTTTCTTTTTTTTTTTTTTTGAGACGGAGTTTTGCTCTTGTTACCCAGGCTGGAGTGCAATGGCGTGATCTCGGCTCACTGCAACCTCCGCTTCCTGGGTTCAGGCAATTCTCCTGCCTCAGCCTCCTGAGTAGCTGGGATTACAGGCACGCACCACCGTGCCCAGCTAATTTTTGTATTTTTAGTAGAGACTGGGTTTCACCATGTTGACCAGCATGGTCTCGATCTCTTGACGTAGTGATCCACCTGCCTCGGCCTCCCAAAGTGCTGGGATTACAGGCGTAAGCTACCGCACCCAGCCTAATTTTTGAATTTTTAGTAGAGACGGGGTTTCGCTGTCTTGACCAGGATGGTCCTCAGTCTCTTGACCTCATAATCCATTCGCCTCAGCCTCCTAAAGTGCTGGGATTACAGGCTTGAGCCACCACGCCCGGCCAACATGCTTTCGAAATTTAAAAAAAATCAACAAACTGGGAATAGAAGTGAATGTCTCCCGCCTGATAAAGAGCATTTTCTTCAGGTAACATCATTCTTAGTGAGGAAGGACAGCTGCTTTTCCCCTGAGATCAGGAAAAGAAAAGGATGCTTGCTTTTGCCACTTCTATTTGACATCGTACTGGAGATTCTAGACAGGTTATCCAGGCAACGAAAAGCAACAAAACACATCCATATGGGAAAGGAAGAAGTAAATCTATCTCTATCTGTAGGTGGCATGAACTCGTCTATAGAAAATCCTAACAAATACACTGAAAAGCTATCAGAAAAAGTTCTAATAAACAAGTTCAGCAACATTGCAGAATGCTCGTCAATATGCAGAAATCAATTCTATTTCTATATGCTAGCAATGAACCATCTGAAAGGAAATTAAGAAAACAGTTCCATTTACAATAGCATCAAAAGGAATAAAATGCTTAAAACTAAGTTTAACAGAAGAACTACAAAACACTGTTGAAAGAAAGTAAAGAGACCTAAATAAATGTTGAGACATCCCATGTTCATGGATTGGGAGTCTTAATATTGCTAAGATGACATCCCATGTTCATGGATTGGGAGTCTTAATATTGCTAAGATGACAATCCTCCCCAAATTGATCTACAGCTTTAATGGAATTGCTGTTAAAATCTCAGGTGCCTTTTTTTTTTTTTTAACAGAAATTGACAAGCTGAGTCTAAAATTCATATGGGCAGGGCACAGTGGCTCACACCTGTAATCTCAGCCCTTTGGGAGGCCGAAGCTGGTGGATCACTTGATCCCAGGAGTTTGAGATCAGCCTGGGCAACATGACAAAACATTGTCTCTACAAAAATATAAAAAAAATTAGCTGGGCATGGTGGAGTGCACCTGTCGTCCCAGCTACTCAGGAGGCTGAGATGGGAGGATTGCTTGAACCTGCGAAGAAGAGGTTGCAGTGAGCCGAGGCCATGCCATTGTATTCCACCGAGTGACACAGTGAGACCCTGTCTCAAAAATAAATAAATATTCATATGGAATTGCAAGAGACCAGAAGAGCCAAAACTGCCTTGGGGGGAAAAAACAAAAACAAAATTGAAGGGCTCACACTTCACAATTTCAAATTTGACTATGAAGCTTATAGTCAAGAGTATGGTACTGGCATAAGAATTGTAACTGAGAGCTCACAGAGCTGGTGGGAACAGGGCTGGAGGGCTTGGGGCTGGAGGCCATGGGGCAAGCCTCCAGGAGGGGACTGATGGGAGAGCAGAGGGAGGACGACAGGCGATGACCGGAAGGCAGGGCGGGGACAGCAGCAACAGAAACCGTCACCTGGGCCGCCCTGACCCAACTCTCTGACCCCTGTCCAGGGACAGGCGTGTTTAGGTCATGGGCAGAGAGGACAGAGGCAGGTGTGGCCGTGGCAGGATGGTCTCTCTACCGTCCCCTAAGGTAGTGGGGGATCTGTTTGCAAGACATGGTCATAGGAAGCCTGGGCCAGCCAGGGAGATCCCGAGAGTGAGGAGGGAGGGTGCTGGGCCAGAGGTATCCCTGATGTTCGTGGATGGTGCTGGGAACCAGAAAGTGGCTGCTCTTTCTCCTCCACACTCCGACCTTGGTGACGGGACATCAGGGATGGGGCAGGGACAGAATGGGAGGAAGTCCAGCTCTCAGGCAGGTGAAGGGGGTGGGCCCTGGGCATGGGTGTGTCAGCAGGCCGGCTGCCCCCCTCCCCACCCCCAGCCACCTGCCTGTCTCCTCTCCCCAGGCCCTCGCCCTAGCTCCCGGGGGCGTCGAGCTTGTCCTGAAGATCACGATGCTGCTTAGCGGGCGCCTCGTCATTGGCTGTGCACCTGCTCAGTCTGGGGCAGGGGCTGGAACACAGTTTTTAATCCCTGCTGCTGGGCAGGGATTAAACAAATGAACCCCAGGCAACGTGGAGTGAGCCTCTCACCGAGGGAAACACATGCCGTGGCCAGGGCCCAGGAGCAGTGGGTGACACCTGCAGTCCAGGACAGTCAGGGAGGGAGCTGGGAGGGAGAGAAGGTTGATGACGTCAGTGATTCCAGTTCCACAGCAGCAGCCAGAGGCCATCGGCAGGGACCTGAAACACCAGCTGATACCCAGAGCCTCACAACCTCTGGATACACGTTCTCCCAGCTCGGGGGCGGGGGGGAGCTGGAAACAAACATTTCCCCCACCCCTGTCAGAAACTTCCAGGCTGGCAGTGGGAATGGGCCATCTGGTGACCCCTCTGTGTCCTCCTGTCCCCTGGGGTCCTTCAGGATCAATGACCCACTTTGTTTTGTTTTTGAGATGGAGTCTTGTTCTGTCTCTCAGTGTTGGAAACAGATGCTCGGTGCTGTGAAGAAAAATCAGCACTGAGACAAAGGATCTTTCAGCAACGCAATTTTTACTTCTTGGACTGCAGTAAGGGAACCCTCACTAGCCATCGTGCCCCCAGAGTGCTGGAGAGCAAGAGCATGACCTCGGCTCACTGTAACCTCCGCCTCTTGGGTTCAATCTATTCTCCTGCCTCAGCCTTCCGAGTAGCTGGGAGTACAGGTGCACGCCATCAGGCTTGGCTAATTTTTGTATTTTTTTTTTTGAGTCGGAGTTTCGCTTCTTGTTACCCAGGCTGGAGTGCAATGGAGCGATCTCGGCTCACCGCAACCTCCGCCTCCTGGGTTCAGACAATTCTCCTGCCTCAGCCTCCCGAGTAGCTGGGATTACAGGCACGCGCCACCACGCCCAGCTAATTTTTTGTATTTTTAGTAGAGACAGGGTTTCACCATGTTGACCAGGATGGTCTCGATCTCTTGACCTCCTGATCCACCAGCCCCGGCCTCCCAAAGTGCTGGGATTACGGGCGTGAGCTACCGCGCCCGGCCAATTTTTGTATTTTTAATAGAGATGGGATTTCACCATGTTGGCCAGGCTGGTCTTGAACTCCTGACCTCAGGTGATCCGCCTGCCTTGGCCTCCCAAAGTGCTGGGATTACAGGTGTAAGTCACCGTGCCTGGCCTCAATGACCCACTTGTCCATTGGCCTGCATTTACGTCCTTATGCAGCTGAAGCTGCTTCCTGCAGGAAGCCCCCCCACCACCACCACTCACCCACCCATCCTGCAGGAAGCCCTCCCCACGCCATGTGCCCACCCACCCATGTGGGTGGCACCCACTCCTTGGGCTGCCATGGACCTTGCAGTCAGCAGGGCACAAGGTGTGCCCAGGTGTGTCTCCCTGCCTGGGCTGTGGGTGCTTCAGGGTGGAGCTCATTCTTGCTGGGCGGTTTCACTGCAGTAAGATTGTATGTGGACGAATCTATGAGTATCGCAAAGGACCCAGCCCTCAGGATGCACGAGCATTCCTCTGGCCCTGGACCTGCAGCCACCCTCTGCCTTCTGTAGCCGTGGTTTTGCCTTTTCTGTAATGTCCGAGAAATAGCATCATGCAGTGCGTGGCCTCCTGAGGCCGGATTTCTCGGCTTAGCCTGGTGTGTTTGAGATTCGCTCACGTTGCGGCCAGGCTCCCTGGCCCGCTCTGGTCGTGGCTGAGTCTCGTTCCCGTGTGGGTACCCCACAGCCTGTCTGCCCAGTCACCACCCAAGGACAACGGGGTTGGCTGTCGACTTCTCGGCTGTTACAAAGTGGCTGTGAACGTTCGCATGCAAGTGGTGTGTGGCTGTGAGTTTTCATTTTTCTTGGGAAAATACCTGGAGGTGGGATTGTTGGATTGTACAGCAATGTATGTTTAATTGTATAAGAATGACTCGTCCCGAAGCATCATTTTTCACTCCCATCTGCAGTGTCGGAGGGTGTGAGGGACTGTGCGTCTTCTAAACTGTAGTCGTTCTTTTTCTGAGGCAGGGCCTCGCTCTGTTGCCCAGGCTGAAGGGCAGTGGCTCTATCCTGGCTCACTGCAGCCTCCAGCTCCTGGGTTCTAGCAATGCTCCCGCCTGAGCCTCCCAAGGGGCTGGTCTGCCAGCATGTAGTCCTGGTGTATAGCCATGCCTATTTTATTTTTAGTTTCCGTAGACATAGTGTGTTAGGCTGTTCTTGTGTTGCTATAAATACCATACCAGAGACTAGGGCCGGGCGCGGTGGCTCATGCTTGTAATCCCAGCACTTTGGGAGGTCGAGGTGGGCAGATCACGAGGTCAACAGATCGAGACCATCCTGGTCAACATGGTGAAAGCCCGTCTCTACTAAAAAAAATACAAAAATTAGCTGGGCATGGTAGCGCGTGCCTGTAATCCCAGCTACTCAGGAGGCCAAGGCAGGAGAATTGCCTGAAACCAGGAGGCGGAGGTTGTGGTGAGCCGAGATCGCGCCATTGCACTCCAGCCTGGGTAACAAGAGCAAAACTCCGCCTCAAAAAAAAAAAAAAAAAATCATACCACAGACTAGGGCTGGGAGAGGTGGCTCACACCTGTAATCCCAGCACTCTGGGAGGTCAAGGTGGGTGGATCACGAGGTTAAGAGATTGAGAGCATCCTGGCCAACATGGTGAAACCCCGTTTCTACTAAAAATACAAAAATTAGCTGGGCGTGGTGGCGCGTGCCTGTAGTCCCAGCTACTCGGGAGACTGAGGCAGGAGAATTGCTTGAACCCAGGAGGGGGAGGTTGCAGTGAGCTGAGATTGTGCCACTGCACTCCAGCCGGGTGCCTGGCGACAGATCGAGACTCTGTCTCAAAAACAAACAAAAAAAATGCCGGAGAGTTTTAAAATTTATTTTAAAAAGCGGTTTAATTGGCTCATGGTTCTGCAGGCTGTAAGGGAAGGGTGGTACCAGCAATCGCTTCTGTGAGGTCTCTCGAAGCTTCCAATCACAGCAGAGGGCAAGCAGGGAGCAGGCATCTCCACGGCAGAAGCTGGAGCCAGGCCATGAGGGACCCACCCCGACGACCAAAACATCTGAGTGCCTCCTAGCTGGCCACACACCGGTACACCCCCTCCCGGGGCACCCCAGCACCAGTCCAGTGTGCTGGGGTGACCGGGGAGGGGGTGTACTAGGGTGTGGTTGTCCTGTTGGCAGTTGTCCCATTGACCCCCACGAAGATGGGGGCGGGGGGTGCGGCATGCCATCAAGAAGGCATTGAGCCTGGGGTTTCCTGCAGCCCACTCAAGGGGGGACAGCGGGGCCAAGGGAGGCCAGGAGGGCGATTCCAGGGTGGGCACTCAGAGGCTGAAGGCTGAGTGGCCCCTCACACCTGGACGATGGGCAGGGGCCAGAAGAGTTGCTCCAGACTGAGCCCCAGAGGCCACCGATGGCGTGGGCTGCTCAGACACAGACAGGGAAGAAAAGACCCCAGGGCCGCAGCAAGGGGTGGGAGTGGGCTGCCCGCAGGCAAGGAGGTAGAAAGAAGAAAGTGAGGACTTTGGCCACTTAAGTGGCCAGACGAAAACAGCCAGCAGGGTGCAAGGCCACTGAGGACCCCACAAAGGTGCATCTGACTCTCCCTCAGGCTGGGAGGGCAGGTGGCCATGGCAGCAGAGACAGGGCACCTCGGGAAGGTGCCCCTGCCCTCTGGCTGTGGTCCGATGCCCTCTCCAGGTCTCCTGCACACCCTTGGCCTCTGTTGACACCTGGACCAGACCACTCCCAGTCAGCCTCCGGCCAGACCTCACTGTTTGACAGCTTCTCCAGCTTGAGGCCCTGCACACCCACTACGTTCAGCTGAAAATGCCTGCTGCCCCCACTCACTGCCCCTCCTGCCCCTGTTCCAGGCTCTGAGATCCCCTCCCCCATCCCCACTGGAGGGTCCGGGACCTCACAGGCCCCAGGATTGGGCAGGGAGGACCCTTAGTTCACAGCATGTGAAGGGAAGTGGGCTGGGGCCATGCAGGCTGAGCGTGCAGGCGCCCTGGGGACTCACTCCTCCTCCCCAGCAGGAAATGCAGATAGCCCAAAGAGCAGGAGGGAGCACTGAGAAGACCCCCGCAGTTTCCTGAGCTCACACCGCCTTCCCAGGGTGGGGGGCCACAACGGGCAGCAGCAGCGCCCGGCAGAACTCAGGGGAAACGCTGCCCGCACACCACGAGCAGCCAAGGTCTGGGACCCCCACCGTCGGCAGGGTGCCGGGTCCCCTTCATCTCTCCCTTCCCATTACCTTCTGCAACACGTGCTTAAGGAAGTAACAGCGTTTTTCTGCAAGAAACATAGGGTCCGCCCAGGTCTGGGTGCCTCTTCGGCTGCCCGAGTTTAGACCTCCAAAGGATGCTCCCTGCAGCCCTGCCCAGCTGCTCGACCTGAAGGAGGGGTCGGCACCATGGGCTGGGAGGCGCCAGGGACTGCGGCCAGACCTCAGGTGAGTTCCTGTCATAACTGGGAAAACCTGCCGATTCTCCTTCAGGAGCAGAGGGGGAGGAGCACGTCCTCCCCAGGGGTGCAAAATCACTGCTTGGACAGCGCCCTCGTGGAGCAACTCCCGCCCCCGCATGCAGCCCCCACGGGTTCAGCACCCCCTCCCTGTGCAGCAACCGCCCACACGTGCAGCCCCCTAGGTGTGCAGCACCCCCCACCCCACCGCCGCCCGCGTGCAGCCTCCCCAGGTGTGCAGCATCTCACCCCCCCGCAGAGTGCAGTCACCCCAGGTGTGCATCTCCCCCCCAAGTGCAGCCCCCCAGGTGTGCAGCATCTCCACCCCACGTGCAGCCCCCCAGGTGTGCAGCATCTCCACCCCACGTGCAGCCCCCCAGGGGTGCAGCATCTCCCCCCCACGTGCAGCCCCCCAGGTGTGCAGAATCTCTACCCCACGTGCAGCCCCCCAGGTGTGCAGCATCTCCACCCCACGTGCAGCCCCCCAGGGGTGCAGCATCTCCCCCCCAGGGGTGCAGCATCTCCCCCCCACGTGCAGCCCCCCAGGGGTGCAGCATCTCCCCCCCACGTGCAGCCCCCCAGGGGTGCAGCATCTCCACCCCACGTGCAGCCCCCCAGGGGTGCAGCATCTCCCCCCCAGGGGTGCAGCATCTCCCCCCCACGTGCAGCCCCCCAGGGGTGCAGCATCTCCCCCCCACGTGCAGCCCCCCAGGGGTGCAGCATCTCCACCCCACGTGCAGCCCCCCAGGGGTGCAGCATCTCCCCCCCACGTGCAGCCCCCCAGGGGTGCAGCATCTCCCCCCACGTGCAGCCCCCCAGGGGTGCAGCATCTCCCCCCCACGTGCAGCCCCCGAGGGGTGCAGCATCTCCCCCCACGTGCAGCCCCCCAGGGGTGCAGCATCTCCCCCCCACGTGCAGCCCCCCAAGGGTGCAGCATCTCCCCCCCACGTGCAGCCCCCCCAAGGTGTGCAGCACCCGCCCCCTTCAGGAGCACCATCCCCACCCCTGCGCCCGCGCGTGCAGCACCCCCTCGTGGGGCAGGAAAGTCTTTGGGACACCCGGGGTCACCGCCTGCAAGGTAACCCCCGCCTCCGCCCCATCCAGGGCAGCCATCTGCACCCCCTCGCCGTGGGCCCGCCGCCTGCTCCGTTTCGGGTTGTGCCTTAAGGGCGGGTCGGGCGGCCGCGGGAGCTCGGGCTGCCTGGTGGGACCGGACGTGACAGGCGGCGGGTCGGAGGCTCCCAGGTCCGGTCTCGCCCCGGCCTCGCTTCGTCCCCTCGAGTCTCCTCTAGCACTCGCAGCGGCGGGGCGGGGCGGGGCGGGGCGGGGCGGCGGGAGCGGGCGGCGCTGATTGGCCGGCGCGGGCACCGCTTGCCGCGGCCACCGCAGCGCGCTGCGTTCGCACAGGCTCGGGTCCGCTCGGCTCTGTGGCGCGGCCGGGCTCGGCTCGGCTCCCCTCAGTTCTGCTGGGCTCGGCTGTTCGGCTCGGCTGTTCGGCTCGGCTGAGCGGCTCGGCTCCGTTCGGCTCGGCTCGGCTGCGGGACTCGGCCGTTCGGCTCAGCTACGCGGCTCGGCTCGGCTCGGCTCCATTCGGCTCGGCTCGGCTGCCGCGCTCGGCTGTTCGGCTCAGTTGCGCGGCTCGGCCCGGCTCGGCTCGGCTCGGCTGCGCGGCCGCGGACGGGCGTGCGCTGGGGGCGCGGGGTACGGGGCGCGGGGTACGGGGCGCGGGGCGCGGGCCTCGGCGGCGGCGGCGGCAGAAGCCAGGTGCCCCCGCCCGCCCTGTCCTCTCGACCAGGCGGAGGCGTCGCCGCGGGCCGGGCCTTGGACTGCCGCGTCGGAGCGGACGCGGGGGGCGGCGGCGCGGGCGGACGCGGGCGGCGCGGAGCGGCGGGGCCCGCAGGGGCGCCCCGGTGCGGTCGGCGCGGACGGCGCTCGGCGAACGCGGGCGGACGCTGGGCGGCCCCTCCCTGCCCGCGCGCCCGGGCGCCCCTGGCCGGCGCCGGGCCCGGGAGCGATGACATCGACGGGGAAGGACGGCGGCGCGCAGCACGCGCAGTATGTGGGGCCCTACCGGCTGGAGAAGACGCTGGGCAAGGGGCAGACAGGTGCGTGCGCGGGCCGGGGCCGGGGCCGGGGCCGGGGAGGCGGCGCGGCCGGCGCGCGGCGGGGGCGGGGGGCGCCCGGGGGAGGCCCGGCCGCGAACAATGGGCGGCCCGTGCGCCCCCGTCCGCCCGCGCGCCCGGGATTCGCCGCGGACCCCGCAGGCCGCTTCGCTGCGGTCGGCCGGGCGCGGCCCAAGGACACGCGGCGCGGCGCGGGGCGCGCGGGCGGACGGGGGCGCACGGGCCCGGCCCCTACCGGTGCCCCTAGGGCCCGGCTGCAGGTGCGCGGCCCGGGCCGCATTGTGCGCCCCGGCGGCCGGGCCCATTGTGCCGCGGGAGGAGGGGGCCGCGCGGGCGCCCATCTGCCGTCTGCCGCGGCCGCGCTAATAGGCGTGCTGCCCGAGCAGCTGCGCCCCCGGCGGGACTCCCACCTCCGCGCGCCGGGGCCGCCGGGCAGGCCCGAGCTTCCTCCGCGGTGGGGGCGGGAGAGCGCGGGACCCGCAGAGGGCTGGACAGCGCCTGACGCGGCTGGGCTCGGGCGGGCGGAGCGTCTGTGACCCGCACTCCCCCGGGGGAGGGAGAGGCTGCGGTTGCTGGCACAGAAGTGCGTGGGGCCTGGCCCGTGGAGTGACCCCGCGGCCTGGCGGTGGAGGGGGATTCCCGGTTGGGCCCGACTGTCGTTCTGGGGGACAGGCGGGTCCCTGCGAGACCCAACCCAGGCCAGAGGCAAGCCCGGCCACCCTCGCCTGCGGCCGGCTCTCCGCGGCCCGTTGGGTTCGGCCAGCCCCTCATCTGATCCTCCAGGCGCGTTCACAGAGTCGCCTTTGTGGAAGCTGGGGCTCAGCCATTTTCTTTCTTCTCCCACGACCGGCCCGTCTCTTGGTGTCCCCGAGGTCCCATGGCACTGCCTCTCCCTTCCAATCCGAGAAGTTCTCAGACCCGGGCAGGCAGGGGTGGAGGGAAGGAGGAGGAGGGCGCTGGCGCAGGGTGGAGGCTCAGCCCCTCACGGCTGCACAGAGGAGGAGCTGGGAGGTGGTGTTGGGAAGGAAAGTGGGCCAGGCTCTTGGGGGAGGGCCGCGGCTGTGATGTAACTATGGCAGGACTGCAGGAAGGGCTTTCGGCGGGGCTCAGGGTTCAAGGGAGCCGCCTCACCTGGGTGCACGGCCTTTCCCCACCCACCACGGCATGATGGGCTCCTGGCACAGGGCAGGGCCTGGGCAGTCTGGGTGCTGCGGCCCGGGTTGGAGGAGGAGGTGGCATTCAGCCAGTGTCCACCTGAGTTTAAGATTCTCGTCTTTCCCAGAAAGAACAACCGTAGTGTGTGAAATCCTTGGTGAAGGGAGGGCCCAGGGCAGCAAGATGCGGGAGTCAGGAAGGTAATCTAATTACGGTCTCAATAAAACGTTATGATAAGGAAGCCTCCGCCTGTGAGTGACGTGCAGTGCTGTGCCGGGGCCGTGGGTAGGGCTGCTCTCCACTCTTCACGGAGTTATGGTGGCGGGTTAATTACGGGAGGTTTCCACTGTAATTAACAGTAATGAATACAAAAGGATGGGCTGTCTGTGTCTACAACGTGCTGAGAGAGATGTTTAGAAAACAGCTGTGTGGGGGGGTGTGCACAAAGAGGCCCCCTCTTTCCCAATTCTGACTGGCACAGTGCTAGCGCATCGCCGGGAGGGCCCTGGAAAAGGCCACCATTTCCATGCGTCTTCCCACTGCTACAGCTGAGGGTCACCAGGAGTTGGGTGGACGTGGGGCCCCATGTGTGTGCGCTGGGCCACTTGGTACCAGATGCCAGGAGAGCTGCCAGTCCCACGCCCAGGAGAGAGATAGGCTGCCTGCCAGGAGACCTCTGTGGGAGAACAGAAGGCTGGGCTTCCTGCTGCTGCTGCCACCCCCAGGACGGTCTGATCCTGCCGGGACCTGGCCACAGGAGAGCTGTGGAGGCCTGGCTTGGGGGCCATTGGTGTGGACGTGACTCCAGCCCCTTCCCCACGTCGGTGGCTGGCAGCTTGTTGGTTTGGCCCTCTCTGTTCATCTCTTCTCCCCTGCTCAAGTCCCTGGAAGTGGGAGCTGCTGACTCTAGGTGGCCCCTGAGGGGGAGGTGGTCAGTGGCCATAAGCCTTGCTTTGCCACAAGAGCCCTAACGCCAGGCGGCTGAGCCAAGCTAGGCCTGTTGGAAGGTGGGCCACAGATGTGTTCTGAAACCTGCCCTTGTGTGCAGAGGTGAGACCATGCAGCGTCCCTCTCCTGGGGCCTGGGGATGCCTGTCTAGGCTCTGCAGGGTCTGGTCAGCTGTCTTCCTGTGCCTTTTGGTGGGAGTGCTCCATGGTCTCACCTGTACAGTGCCCACCTGGCTTGTTGTGTCCGTGCGTCCTGCATGGCCGTGGTGGCTGTGGGAATTGCCTCCTGTGGTCTCACTGCCTGAGCTAGGCCCCAGGCGCAGCCCTCAGAGCGCAGAGCAGCTGCAGAAACCTCCTCGCCGGACACACGAGGTGGTTTCTGGTGGAGACTTGGGGGGATGTAGGCTGAGGTCAGGTGGGAACCCACCTGCAAAGGTGCCGCCCCAGCTTTTCTCGGGGCTGAGAAAGGCTTTTGTAGCCTTGTTTGGGCTGGGCCCCTGCGGCAATGCCGGGACACAGTCCCTGCCAGTGACGGCACTGTGGAGGCCGGAGGGTGTGACTCATGCTCTGAGTTGGGGCGCATGGGTCCAGGAGGGAGTGTTGAGTGGGTGGGGGACCCTCGTCCACTGCCCCATCAGTACGCCAAGCAGGGCACCTTCTACCCAGACCTGGGCTCAGCTCCCACCTGGGAGGCCTGGGAGGGCCCCTTGGGAGGAGCTAGAGGCCCTCGGGCCCTTGGAGCTGTTCTTGGGGTGGGGCTGCACAGGACCATGAGGGGCCCGCCTTTGGGCTCTGTCCAGGGGCGGGAGAAGAAAGGTGAACGGGACAGCGCTCTTCCGCCAGGTAGCCAAGGAGAGGAGATTGGAATAGGGGCTTCCCTGCAGCTCACCTGGCAGGGTCACCTGCTGTGGGGCAGGGGAGGGCCAGAGGCTTCCAGGGACCCAGGACATCCCCTCCAAGTTCTCATCAGTCCTTGGGAGGACTGAGCCCTGGTGGCTGCCGGGCGGGGGGGGGAGGAGGGGTTCCTGGGGTGGGAGAAGCCAGTGAGATGGAACAGGTGAGGGGAGAGAGAGCCTGTGCTGGGGAGGCCCTGGGAGTGACCCCAGGCCCAGGAGCTGGAGGCAGATGTGGAGGGGAGGGCAGCTGACCTGGGATGGGGTTGGTTTAGAACATTGAGCAGGATGGGCCGTGATTGGCTGTGGTGTGCGGGGCCCTGGAGATGGGTCTTGGAGATGGGCTGGTGGCCAAGGGGTCCTACAAGAGTGCCATGCAGGGCTGAGCCCAGAGAGCACGTGGGCAGACAGGACCCCGCGGCCTCCCCAGCCATGGAGTTGGACTCACTGTGGGGTGTCCGCTGTGGGGATTCTGTGCCCCACCCCGCGTCAGGCCCTGGCCGTGTGACTTGTGAGACCCCTGAGATTCTGTGCCCCCCTCAACATCAGTCCCTGGCCATGTGACTTGCTGTGAGACCCCCAAGATTCTGTGTCCCCCTCCCCCCAACATTAGGCCCTGGCCATGTGACTCTGCTGTGAGACCCCCCCAAGATTCTGTGCCCCCCTCCCCCCGCATCAGGCCCTGGCCATGTGACTTGTGAGACTCCTGAGATTCTGTGCCCCCCCACCTTTACATCAGGTCCTGGCCATGTGACTTGCTGTGAGACCCCCAAGATTCTGTGTCCCCCTCCCCCCAACATCAGGCCCTGGCCATGTGACTCTGCTGTGAGACCCCCCCCCCAAGATTCTGTGCCCCCCTCCCCCCGCATCAGGCCCTGGCCATGTGACTTGTGAGACTCCTGAGATTCTGTGCCCCCCACCTTTACATCAGGTCCTGGCCATGTGACTTGCTGTGAGACCCCCAAGATTCTGTGTCCCCCTCCCCCCAACATCAGGCCCTGGCCATGTGACTCTGCTGTGAGACCCCTGAGATTCTGTGCCCTGCCCCCCCCACCAATCAGGCCCTGGCTGTGTGGCTTGTGAGACCCCTGAAATTCTGTGACCTCCCCACCCCTTGTCAGGCCCTGGCCATCTGACCCCAGCTGTTCTGTCAGGGCAGCCGCTGCCTGAGGCTTGAACCCCTTATCTGCCCCGCATGGGGCTTCCACAAGTCCAGATCTCAGGATGGGCCATGATTGGTTCTCAGGGCACCGTGCACAGAGCCTGGGGAGCCGGCGTGGACTTCACAGACCTCCCCACAAGGACCCTGGAAAGGCCCATTCAGCATTACTGGGTGCCACCCCAGTGACTGCGGCAGGGTGGAGGCTTCAGGATGCTGCCTCGGCCTCTTCCGCCCTGCAGGCCCTCCGCAGGGAGCCCCCTTCCCAGCTGAGAGCTGGCCTGAGTGTCCCTGTCAGGGCCCTTGGCACAGAGGCTCCCGGTGGTGAGGACAGGCGGTTCCCCCAGGTGGGGACAGGAGTCCTAGGCCCATGTCCTGTCCCTGCCCTCAGTGGCCTCAGGCACCTCTGGTGTGTGTGTGTCCCCGTTGACATGGCTCTCCTTGCCTTTTCACTGGCAATGGCTGGAAAAGACACGCTGGGCAGAGGGTACTGCCCAGCCCTGACTGTGCTGACCGGCTCTGCTGAGTGCATTCAGTCCACGCTGTGGATTTCCTGGAGGTGGAAGCCTCAGGACCAGGCTGTGTCCCTGCTCCCAGTCATGCCAGGGAGGGCCTTCCAGAGTCACTGTGGCCGCTGCCCGCCTGCCCCGCCATCTACCCAAGTGGGGAGTTGTATCCAGAACCACTGGGGAGCGTGGGGTCTGGGCTGTGACTTGAGGTTGGCTCTGGGCTTCAAGGTCTCACGCGGGTCCAGCTGGGGCTGCTCCCAAGGGCCGAGGCTTCTGCCCGCCACCGAAGCTCCAGGGACTCTGGGTCCCGCCCATCACTGGCTGCCGAGGTGACCAGGGCCCCTCCCTTGCTCTGAGGGTGGCTGGGAGTGTCTTGTGGCTGCAGCAGTGTGTGTGGACCCCCACTCCCTGGACCTGATCTCTCTTCCCTCCCAGCTGCCTTGAGGACTTCATGGGGCCAGCAAGGTGTCTACCCCAGGACACCAGGGTTGCTGGGATAGGCTCCTGGCCCCGGGCCTGAGCGAGCTCCCCTCGTTCTCACTCCCAGGGTCGTCTGTGGAGTGACACAGGGGCTCTCTCATCACAGCCTCACCTGCCCTGGCGCTCTGGGTGCCTTGGAACAGACAGGAGACCCCCAGGCTGGCCCAAGGGCAGATCAGACCCTGGTCCCTGGGAACAGCCTGAGTGGGCCACATCAGCCCGCCTGCCACTGGCGCTCGTGAGGAGCTGTTGGGAAGGCTCCTTCGCCGACACCTGCTGGTCCTTGTTTGAGGGCTCCTGTGCCTTCCAGGCCTCATGGGCACAGACCGGCTTCTCGGGCACCTGGGGAGGGTAGCCTGTCTGCAAAGTCAGCAGCCCTGCCGGGTGGCCGGCACCAGGAGAGGAGGGGGCTGGTCCCCGTGACTGTTGGCTGCCAGCACCCGCCTGTGTGGGCTGTGCCTGGCTCGTAGGCCTCGTGGCACTGTGGGGTGTCACCATGCCATGCTGCACCCCGCCCTCAGCTCTGGACAGCCCAGCTAAGCCCTGGCCCCTAGGGAGCAGAGGGACTGGCGCCTTGGGGCCCCTGTGTGCAGAATGGGGTTTCCATGGAGCTTGTGCTGGTTCCAGTGGCTGGAAACATGGTGCTGGGCAGGGGGGCACAGACTAGCATCTGTCAGGCCCCGTGGGGCTGACGCGGCTGGTCCTCTGCTGCCCCGAGCTCTGCAGGATGTCCATGGCACCCGGTGCTGGGACAGAGCCCTCGTCCAAGGGGCAGCCCTGTTTTCACCTCTAGGTTTGGCCCCTGTGTCAGCCTTGAGCCCCAGGTCCTAGCCCCGGCTGACCGAGCTGCTCGCAGGCCTCTCTAAGGCCTCACCCCAGGGATGCCCGCCGGGTTAAGCTACCCTGAGCCAGCTGCCTAGGGCTCTGGACAAGATGGAGGCTGGGCTGGGGCCGAGGCCGCAGGGACAAAGCAGGGATTGTGGCAGGCGGCTGCCTTTCAGGGCCTGGCCCGCCTGGTCCAGGCCTTGTTCCACCGCCTCTGAGGGGCCAGTGTTCTGGGCCCAGCAGCTGGGAGCTGGGCCCCACCCACAGAGCAGCACTCCCCAAAGTCCGGCTGTTAAAGATAAACTCCTCGTTTTCCTGGGCTCTTTCTGCTTTTAGTCCCTGGGCCCATGGAGGCCCGGGCCTCCCTGCGCTGCTCTAGCCCAGGGGCCCAGGCTGCAGGCTGGGCCTGGCTTCTCCCTCAGCCCTGGAGAGTGACAGCACCAACACTGGCAGATGACGAGGTCCCATCGGTCATCATGCATCTCACTGGGCACCGGACTCTTCATTAGGTGCTGTGTCCTTGCGCTGAGCTCGGGTCCTGTCTGCCCTGGGGGTGCCAGCCTGTGAGGACAGAGCTGCCTTTCCTGGGGGCCATGGCAGTCTCGTGGTGCTAGGGTGAGGGGAACAGACGCTTCTGGGCTGGTCTGGGGCTGGGGCTGGGTAGGGCCAGTGGGAGTCCTGGGCACCTTGGCCTGAGGGGGTTGAAGGTGCCCAGGGCATTGGTGCCATCATTGCCTGCTGGGCTCAAGCTGGAGTTCAGGGCTCCGGAGGGGAGGCTGGCCTTCCCGGCCCTGGGCAGAGGCGGGAGGGCGCCTGGATAGCTGCCTGCGTGGTCCTGTGATTCAGAGGGGCGGCTGTGAGTTGGGCTGAGGCTCAGAGCCATGGATGATTTGCAGGCACACGGGGAGCCTGCCTGGCCAGGAATGTGGCCTCTGTGGGTGGCTTGGCCTGGGAGTCCCCACGTAACCCCTCGTATGGGAAAAGGGGTCAGAAACAGGGCCGGGAGGCAGTGTCTGGTGGCCCTCCATGCCGAGGGAAGGCCCCTCTGCACAGCTGGCTTCAGGCCCCAGGTTCTGGCACCCTGAATATGCTGCTCACCCTGCTGCCTGGTTGGGGCTGGCCTGGGTCCCTGATTGGCTGGCTCCCTGCATGGGGGTGACATCACCACCCTGGGCCGAGAGTTATCTCGCACCAGACGGAGGTGATACAGTGTGGTGCCCACCCCGGGAAGGGCCCTGCCCAGGGTGGCTGTGTCCGGCACCTTGGCACCCAGTGCCCCACTGGGGGTGCAGGGGTTGGAGTGGCAACCCCAAGCTGGCTTCTCAGAGACCTGGGGTGGCCAGAGAGGATCAGGCTGTGGACCCTGGTGGTGTGGCCCTCAGGTGCCCTGAGCAGCCCTGGTCCCCATGCTCAAGCCCCGCTACTGCTCATCTGTGATGGACCCTGGGTGTAACATGGTCCTTGGTAGCTGCCAGGAGAAGTGTGGGGTCCCCTGGAGCCCCCCAGCCGCTTTGCTTGCTTTTGGTGTCTGGGGCGGAGGCTGGCCCTTCTCACCCACAGCCGCCCTGGCTTTCATCCCGTGGTGCCCAGGGTGCTTGGGTCCCCCTGCCAGCCCCCTGGTGGCTTCTTGCACACAAGGTTTGCAGGGGGTGCAGAGTGGTCCTTCCCTTCCACGGCACAGCACGCAGGCACCTCCAGCCAGGAAGGAGCTGGCAGGCAGCCCTGCCCCAGGCCAGAGCCACAGAGCTGTTGTGACTGGGGTCTCTGGCCAGGATGTTCTTGTGCTCCCTGTTGTGGGCAGGGCCCCTCCAGGGTACTCGGTTGCCAATGGTAGCTGAGTGGTCACCTGAGTCCCTGCCTCAGTGTCCCTGTGAAGTGGTGTGGGCAGGACGGTGGGTGGTGCCGGGGGGTTGCGCCGCTGGGGCCTGCGTCACCCTCAGGACAGAGCCGAGCAGCAGGGTGGCTTGTGGGTCAGGGCACCGGAGGTGGGGAGAAGCAGCTCAGACGACATCACTCTGCTGCCCTCCCCCAGCTTCTGGAATTTTTGTGGAGTTCTCCCTGGTGGGGGTGGCAGCGGCGAGCCATGACAGGGATTGTGGCAAAGCCGGGCCGGCCAGCTGGGAACACCAGGGCCACACTGTCCCTCTGGCTCAAGCTGGCGGCTTGCACCCCCAGGGCTCTGGGCTGGTGAGGGGCTTGTTCTGTCCCGTCCCGATGCTGGCAGTGACCCCAGACACATCTCACACCACCTGCCATGGCCCTGACTTCTGTCAGGTGTGCATGAGGGATTTCGGGTACCTGGGAGGCAGAGTTTGGGGCCTGACCCCGTTCCCTGGTGCTGTCGGGCCCAGCTTCCTTTGTCCTTGGCACCCTGGGGTGCGGCAGCTGAGCCCCAGCCCTGTGGTTCCTGAGGCTTCTCTGGGGTGGAGGGTGTGTTCCAGGTCCTGGCATTTTCACACGAGAGCAGAGGAGAGCACCCCAAGCCTGGTGAGCACTGCCTGCAGCAGCCAGTGACGCCCCCACCTCCGTTGTTCCAAAATAGTCCCAGGCCTTGTTTATTGCAAACATTTGGTGTGCAAGGAGAACAGAGAAGCTCTTGAAAACCTAAGGGCAATTATCACCCTGAGAAATCAGCACTGCCTTCTAGAAACCGGCAGGAAGCCAGTCAGACACGGGGATTGTGACTTTAAAGGAACGTTTCTCAGGCCTGGGCCTCTGCTGCCAGCCCAGTGTCTCTGCAGCAGGAGCCGGGCAGACACTGGGCTCTGCCGGGGCTGTGGACTCAGGCTCTCACCCCGTCCATGGCTGGGGCTGCTCCCAGGGGCCCTGAGCCTCAGCATTCCCCGGAGGCCCGGGCTTGGGGTGGGCTGTGCATCTCTTAGAAGTTTCCAGGTGGTGCTGACGCTGGTTGGGGGCCCCACTTGGAGAGCTGGGGTGGCGGTGGCCTCCTCTTATATGACCTCTGATCCTGTGTGGCGGCTCTGGGTCCATCTTCTGCCCGTCCACATCCTTCCTGGGTGCCGAACGCTGCCAGTACCAGGCCAGGCATGGGGACAGCAAGACGTCCTGGCCTGCCTCGGGACACGTGTTCTAGAATGTTCCCTGCATGCCATACACGTGCAGGTGGTCTCAGGGTAGACATCACGTGGGAGGAATGGGGCCCCGTCAGTTCTGTTCTCTGTGGTGGGGGCAGGTAGTGGAGGACCCAGTGGCTCTACCTGGGCCCTGTGGCCGTTCACCCCGGATGCTCTCGTCCTGGGAGGGGTGCAGATGAGGAGCCGGCCCAGGGCCTGGGGCTCTGCCGGGCTCCACATGCGAGGCTGGGCGGCCCTCAAGCATGAGGAAGGCATCCTCCCCGTCAACCTGTGGCCCTCTCCAGGCTCCTTGTGGTGCTGGGACCCTATGGCGTCCGCTCCTCTGGCCCAGCAGCTGCCGGTGGCAGGGCTGTGTGACCCTCCTTCCTTCCATTCCTGCTGCGCTCAGCACAGGGCATGGGGGCTCCTTCCACTCAGGCCACGTGAATGTCAGGACGGTCACTGTTGGGCACTCGGGGAAGACCAGCAGATGAAACTGGTGGAGCTGGTCACAGAGCTGCAGCCGCGGGGAGGCCCTGCCTGCTCCACAGGCCTCGAGGCTCCAGGCTTCATGGGGCTGCCCTGCCAAGGTGCCTGGCCTGTGTCCTTCGTCAGCACGCGCCCCAGCGTCGCCTCACCGTGAGCAGCTGATGCCTGGCTGCCCTCGTGCGTCTGTATTTTGGGATTTGCTGCCCGGCGTCTGTGAGGCGGGGCTCACACTTGGGGTATGGGTGCTCTCCCGGATGTGCCTGCATGTCATGGTGAGTCTGTCTGGCCGGGATTGTCACAACCTGGAAGAATAGGTTACTCTTCCAGCCCCCGACACCTTTCTGCACGATCTGGGGGCACTCAGGAGACCCAGGGCCAGGGCCTGCATACCCCTGAGTATGTTCCTGGAGCAGGGGGACGTCACTCCTGGGCCAGCAGCCCCGTGTCCTGCAGGCTGCATGGAGCCCCTGAAGGCCCATGCCAGCGGCTGGCACAGCCCCTGCCTGTCCTCTCTGGTCTCCAGGGAAGGGGGCGGCAAGCCGTGGGTGGCACGGAGGCCCCTGCAGTGCTGCATTGCCTGGAGCAGACCCTGGGGATGCAGCAGGGAGCTCTCGACTTTTCGGGCAGAGGAATGGGCCCTGCGCCTGTTCCGGAGGCGGGAGGCCCCGGGAGCTGTCCAGCACCAGCTGTGCTGAAGTCTGTAGCTGCTGCCCCCTGAGCACACATGCGTCGGCACTCGGTCCTCATAGCCCAGCTGCTGCTGGAAAGGGATGTGTGAGGGTCGGAGGTTTTTGGCAAAGTCCCAAACCTGTCCCCAGTGGCGGGTCTCTGATTCTGTGCTGAGGAGGGGCAGGGGGAAATGGAATATACTTGGCACGTCCCTGGCCAGTCCCCCAGCCCTGGGGCCCAAGCAGAACCCCGGACCCACCGCTTGCGACCTGCCAGGGTCTGTCAGTCTTTAACTTGTGGGGAGAGGGAGGGCCAGGGCCCTTCAGGGCTGCAGGTGCCCCTGGGTGTGGGTGCCGGGGAGCAGCACAGAGCTGCCCAGGAAAGTCTGGGTGGCCTGACCTGTGTTCTCCAGAGGTAGTGGATGTCGGAGCCCCTTGAGGCGGGATGGGCACAGCAGGCTGGGGTGGGGTCTGGTCCATGTACCCTGGATCTCACTCCCAGGAGCCCTTTGTGACAAACTCCCGAGAGTCACCTTATTTTGGGGCTCCTGTGGCCTGAGGGTGGGTGACTTGCAGGAGTTTGAGAAGGCATCCTTGGAGGCAGATGAGCGTGGGTGGAGGAGCTACCTCTGCAAGTCCAGCTCTAGGCCACCCCCAGCTGTGCTTTGTCCAAGCCTGAGCCCTGTGGGTGGTGCTGGGTGTAACCTCTGGCTGCCCCATCCTCCTCCAGAGACTCACCAGCCCAGCCAACCCTCCCGACTCCTCCTGGTGGGTGAGGGACATCGTCTCCCTGGAGCTCCCCA
Source organism: Callithrix jacchus (assembly GCF_049354715.1). Lineage (NCBI taxonomy): Eukaryota > Metazoa > Chordata > Mammalia > Primates > Cebidae > Callithrix > Callithrix jacchus. The sequence continues at coordinate 130,511,589 of NC_133511.1, read as the reverse complement.
CACACAGGAGAGGGTCCTCTAGGGCCTCATTGGACCCTGCCTGGGTACTGGGGGGGGGCCAGGACAGAAAAGGAAGAGGGAGTCAGGCAGCTGACCACGGGGAGGGAATGGGCCTTGGGAGCCCAGCCCCCAGCAGAGGTGGGACGGGCACTGAGCTTGGCAGATGGAGCAAGGGGTTGTGACTGCCTCTGAGAAGAGGGAGGGTTCAGATCAGCCTGGATGTTTTTTGACCCTAAACCCCAAATCCCTGGGGATTTGTGACTAATCATGAAGTGGCACAGATGAGCGCCGTCTCCAGCAAAAGCCAGGGCAGGCGAGGGCGTTTGCAGATGGCACGGGCGGGAGGATGGGCAGAGCCCGAGGGGGCTTTGAGGGTCACCATGGGGGGAGGTGCCTGGCTGCAGGCATCTTCCTGGCCCCTCACCCACAGGGTGCTGAGCCCCCATCCCACAGGCTGCCTGCGGGGTCAGCCATCGTGGGGCCTTGTCCTTTGGGGACCTGCTCTCCCCTCCCCTTCCCACAGGCTGCCTTCGGGGTCAGCCATCGTGGGGCCTCGTCCTTCGGGGGCCTGCTCTCCCCCCTCATCCCACAGGCTGCCTTTGGGGTCAGCCATCGTGGGGCCTCGTCCTTCGGGGGCCTGCTCTCCCCTCCCCATCCCACAGGCTGCCTGCGGGGTCAGCCATTGTGGGGCCTCGTCCTTCGGGGACCTGCTATACCCCCGGGGCAGGTGCACTGCCTGCTGGGATGGGGCTGGGATGGGCCTTGCCTGCTGGAGGGTACATGGCAGTCATCCCCCAGCCCAGGATGGAGGCTGCCGTGTGTGGCAGGGTGTGCAAGGCAGCCACCCCTTACCGCAGGCCACAACATCACTGGCTCACTGGTCACCATGGGGTCCTCTCTGCCGGCGTCCCTGCTAGTGCTGGGCGTTGGAGCTGAAGGCTGCTCTCGGACCTAGGGTCCTGGGCTCCTGGCCTCAGCGCCCACTCCTCCTTCCACTTGGGGCCGCACTGCAGAAACCCCCAGGCTTATGGGATGTGCAGGGGGCAGGGGAGGAGGGGCCCTGGTGGTTGGAGCTGGCTGTCTGGTGGGAAAGGAGGTAATCGACACCCCACCTCCGACAGTGTGACCTGAGCTCCCATCACCCCAGCTGGGTGTCGTCTGGCAGCCCTGGTAGGTCCCTCACCTTCTGGTGCTGGGTAACAGTGCTGTTGGGGCACCTGGTGTGCTGCTGGTGGCCTGTGGACCCTGTGCTGGGGGGACAGAAGTAGGCTTTGGGTGGTGTTGGATAAACTGAGCCCCCAGGGCCTGTGCTGAGAGTGACTGGGGAGAGCCAGGCATCCAGCGGGAAAACACTGTTTGCCCGTGCAGGGAGGCGGGCGGCCAGGCTCCAGGCCCTTCTGCATGGCCCAGGGCTGTGGCATTGCAGGGCTGGGATGGGAGACAGCAGGCCCAGCAGAAGGGGCACACAGAGCAGGCCGGGTCAGAAGGGGTACACGGGCGGGGCCTGGCCTGGAGTTGCGCCCAAGCCCCTGCCCTGCTCCTGGGCCTCGCTCACCTGCTAGGACCTTCCAGGAAGCTTTGTGTCTTCAGATCTGTCTGCCTGTTCCTTAGAGGGGCCTGCCTGGCTCTGCTAGGATTCTGGGACCATGACAGGTGTCCTAGCTCCCTCCCACCCCTCTTCCTACCCCTCTAAGCCAGGCCACAGCTGCAGGTCAGGGACTAGTGATGTGTGAGCAGGATTCAAGTCTGTCTGGCGGAAGCTTCCAGAGCCAGCACCCTCTCCCTGTCCCGCAGATCCAGTGTGGGGACACAGCACCTCCAGCCTGGCCCCAGGAGGTGGGAGACTTGGCCCCGAGGCCATCCTGTGATGCCACTGCCCTCCCCATTGCCCCCGCCTGCCTCAGCTGCCCACAGGTGCCGACGGATCTGGGTGGGGGAAGCTGGCTCCCTGCCTGGGCCTCACTCCTCTGCATTCCACTCCCGTCTCTAAGCCCCGTGTCCTCAGTGCTGCCCCCTCCCTGACCCTGTCTTCCCATCACATCTCCTCTCAGGAGTGGTCACAGGAGGGGGTCGTTGTCCCAGCCAGGCGTCCCTCTTCCTCAGCCTCCCAGGATGGATGTCCCATAGGCTGAGTGTTGCACCCCTCCTGATCCTTGCCGTTGCTCTGCCTTCCCTTCCGTCCCTGTCCTGGTACCCGGTGGAGGTTGGGATGAGGAGGGGCCCTCGGGGAAGCCATCTGCGCAGCCCCTCCCTGGCCATCAGCCGAAGTACCAGCCATGTGAGGGCGGAGGCGGAGAGATGGTTGCCCTGCCCTGGTCCTGATGTGGCCCCTGCCTCAGACCACAAGGCACTCAGAGACAGATGCTGATGTTTGGGAGGGTGGGAGTCATGGGCGTGGGCCTTCAGCTCCTGCCTCTCCCCTCTCTGCCCCTCCTGCAAGCCGCCAGCTGCCTGCTAAGCAGCTCTATTCTTACCACACTCTGGAGATTACCTCTGTGGTGGTGGCTCCTCCAGCATGGGCAGGCTCGGGGAGGGGGCATGGTCAGCACTCCCACCCTGTCGGAGGGTGGTGTCCTCAGGGCCCTGTGTGGAGTCCCTCTCCAGTCCTCACCACGCCCATGTCCTGGCAGGCAGGCACGTGTGTGGGCCTCCCTCTCTGGCAGTTCAGGGGGTTGGCTGAGGGGCCCAGCAGCATCCAGTGCAGCCCCAGGGAGATCAGTCACCCAGGGAGTGGTCTTGGGAGTGACCTGGGCCAGGCTGCCTCATCCGCAGCCCTGGGCCAGCTGGTGGGCTGGGGAACTTGGACGCTGTCCTCCCAGCCCTCTGCCTGGGACCCTCCGCCCTTCCCCAGTTGGGGCTGGAGTCTCTGTTGCTTCTAGAGCCCCAAGTTCCGGCTGGGGTGGGAGGGTGGGTGCCAGCCCTTGCCCAGCTTGCTCTCTGTGGCTCTCGAGACTCAGGACTGTTGGTGGAGTTTGTGGCAGCCCCGCTGCTTCATAGTTGAGGAGTTGGGGTCATAGGGAATGCCGGCAGCCAGCATCTGCAGGTATAGGTGGTGAGCTGCCAGCCCCAGCGCCGTCCTCTAGGAAGACATACCCTGTCCTATCCAGGTATCTGGGATGGGGGACTGACCTGTGGCCCCAACTCCCCCTGAGGGCACAGGCTTGGCTTTGGCCTCTGTTCCCAGGCTTTGAGGACCCAGGGTTGAGCCAGGAAAATGGGTGAAGAGTGGTTGGGCTCAGGCCAGAGAAGGTTGTGCTGGGGCGGGGAGGTCCGTTCTTTCCCGAGTGTGGCCCCAGCCACTGGCCCACACCTCTGGCGCTGGGTCTTGCCTGCCTGCCTGCCTTCATGGTGGTGACCCCATCCAGTCCCTGCTCCTTGGCCCCGCAGGCCTTGCACCCTTTGCAGAGTGTTTCAGCCCCAGGCGCCCCTCCTGTACGTCAGACCCTGCCCCGCACCTGTGCCATTCCATCCCCAGCCTTCCCAGACCCCCCAAACCCCACAGGTTCCTAAACCCACCCAAGATACAGAGACAGGACCCTCCTGACTCTGCCCCAGCTCCTCCCCGTCTTGTTTGTTGCCTATACCCCCGATGAGGTCAGGGTGTCCTTGGCCAGCACCTCCTCCTGCCTGCCCTCCCCCCAGACTTTTCTTCCCCTCCCTGCCCGGCCACCAGAGGCCGCTTCTTAGAAGATAACTGAGCATGTCTGGGCTGTCCCTGCCACTCAGGACCCCAGAGATCTTGGCAGATTACACGTGGGGTGAGGGGAGCTAGTGTTTGGCAACACGGGAGGGGCGTGGCCCCAAACCGCTGCCAAGGATGCCACTGAGGGGCCCCAGGCTCTCAAGATGGGCCTCATAGAACTGGCATGAGGAGGCCCTCGGAGGCAAGGACAACTGCGTCTAGCACTTGGATCCCTGCTGGATGTGCTTCTGGAGGGGGCGGGAGTGGAGTTGTCACTGGGCCACTGCTGGGCTTGGGGAGGGGCTGGCAGGTGTCAGCCTGCAGCTTGGAAAAGAGGAGCCCCAGGGGCCTGAGGTGGGGAGGCCAGGTGTCTGCTGCCTCCAGGAGGGTGCTGAGGTTTGTGTGTGGGCGTGTGCATGTCTGTACAACCATGTGTGCCTGCATACCTGTTAGTGTGTGTGTGGGGGGGCATGTCTGTATATGCAGGTGTGTGCATGCCCGCCTGTGTGTGCACGTTCATCTGTGCCAGCAGGTCTGTGCATCCTTGTCTGCCTGCACCCGGAATGACAGGCGGAGGATCTGGGGGTTTCCTAGGGAAGGCAGCCCCAACGTCACCACAGCAACCTGGTAGCAGTTCCCTGGGCTGCCGAGGGTGGAGCCCGGCAGGTGCAGAGTGGAGGGAGCTGCAGGCCTCAGAGCAGACGGCTGTGGTGGCTGCTGTGGTGATGGCTACGGTGGTGGCTGCTGCAGTGGCTGCTGTGGTGATGGCTGCTGTGGTGATGGCTACGGTGGTGGCTGCTGTGGTGGTTGCTGTGGTGGCTTCTGCGGTGGTTGCTGCGGTGGCTGCTGTGGTGGTGGCTGCTGTGGTGGCTGCTGTGGTGATGGCTACGGTGGTGGCTACTGTGGTGGCTTCTGCGGTGGTTGCTGCGGTGGCTGCTGTGGTGGTGGCTGCAGTGGCTGCAGTGGTGGTTGCTGCGGTGGCTGCTGCGGTGGCTGCTGTGGTGGCTGCTGCGGTGGTTGCTGCGGTGGCTGCTGTGGTGGCTGCTGTGGCTGCTGCGGTGGTTGCTGTGGTGGCTGCTGTGGTTGCTGTGGTGGCTGCTGTGGTGGTGGCTGTGGTGATGGCTGCTGTGGTGATGGCTACGGTGGTGGCTGCTGCAGTGGTGGCTATGGTGGCTGCTGCGGTGGTTGCTGTGGTGGCTGCTGTGGTGGCTGCTGTGGTGGTGGCTGCTGTGGTGATGGCTATGGTGGTGGCTGCTGTGGTGGTGGCTGCGGTGGCTGCTGTGGTGGCTGCTGCGGTGGTTGCTGTGGTGGCTGCTGTGGTGGTTGCTGTGGTGGCTGCTGTGGTAGTGGCTGTGGTGATGGCTGCTGTGGTGATGGCTACAGTGGTGGTTGCAGTGGTGGCTGCTGCAGTGGCTGCTGCAGTGGTGGCTGCTGCGGTGGCTGCTGTGGTGGCTGCTGTGGTGATGGCTATGGTGATGGCTGCGGTGGTGGTTGCTGTGGTGGCTGCTACTGTGGCTGCTGCCGCGGTTTCTGCATGGCTCCCCTGCATCTGCTGTCTCCTTCCCACCCAGCCCTCTCTGAGCCTGGTGTGAGTCACTGACTCTGACTGGATCCCGCTGGCCACCTCTGCTGTGTCCACTCCAGCCCCACTGCCTGCAGAGGGCCCTGCTGCCACCTGTGCCCCTCTGTTCACACTGCAGTGTCCACACTGGAAGTGTGTTCCTGGCCCCACAGAGTCCACCTGGGGGGCTTCTCACATCTGACCCTTGGCCACAGCATCACCCTCATCTTCCCTGCATGGACCTCCCTTCCCAGGCCCTTGTCCCTGCCCCCTGCCCCACATGACCTTCAAGGGAATTGCTGGCCCCCAGGAGACCTCCTCCTTCCTGCGGTTCCTCAGGCCCCAGCTCTGCCAGGGGGTCTAGCAGCGTGGTCATCCCCCCTCAACTAGGACACCAAGTTCAGAGACTGGATCGCCAAATAGCTGTAGGGTTCAGTAAAAATACTTCACTGGGCTGGTTTCACAGCATTGAATTGTGGAAACCAGTTAATAAAAGTGTAATGCGATTATCTGGCTCCGCCGGGATGGGGTTCCTGCCTGTGCAGAGGGCTTTCCCGGAGTGTGGGGCGGACACGGCGGGGAGGGGCTGTTTGCTGCTCTGTTTGCCCAGTGTGCCCTCCAGAGAAGGCTACCAGGTCTCCTGCCCTCCAGCTAGAGGGGGCAGGGGCTGCCCGGGCGCCTCCTCCATCACTTCCCAGCGGAGGGGTTCCTGGTCCCAGGTCCTTCCACTGCAGAATCCACCTTTGGGCCCTGTGCCCCCTGCAGTCCATCCTCTGTTCTCCCTGGGGTGGTCTGTGAGTCATGGCCTGGGGAGCACGGGGCGGTGCCTCAGGCACCGGTCTCCCTCCGCCGCTTCCTAGGACCCATACTCCCACTGCTGGGGCCTCCTCTTGGCCACCTGGCCAGTTCCCCTTTCTGTGTCCAGCAGCCCCTGCAGCCCCACACTCATGTCCCAGGCATCTGTCCAACTCCTGCTGATCCTGCTCAGAGCCCCTGGCTTTGGGGAGGGTGGAGTCCAGGGTCCCAGGTCACCATCCACCCCAGGAGTCCAGTTTCCAGTCCCAGGACAGCTGCTGTGGGAGAACTGGTGAGAAGGCTGTGTGAGGTGGGGGTCTCCACACAGTGGCCACCAGACTGGAGGTATCCTGAGGCTGAAGCCTGTGCCAAGGGCCCCCTTTCTTCCCAGGAGTCGCCCAAGCGCTGTGGCCCCTCCCTGGGCCGGTCCAAGGCCTGGACTCAAGACACCCCTGTGGCTGCCATCCTGACAATAGTCTGAATTCCCCGAAGACCCTCAGAACCCTCCCTCTGGGTCCCTTCTAGATCTGAGAGTCTGGTGGGGGTGCAGGTGTGTGTGCACATCTGTATGTGTGCACGTCTGCTTGTGCAGGTGTGCGTATCTGCCCATGCAGGGGTGTGTGTATGTGCAGGGGTGTGTGTGCATGTCCGCCTGTGCAGGGGTGTGTGTGTGTCTGCCTGTGCAGTGGTCTGTGCCTCTGCAGGTGTGTGTGCCCATCTGCCTGTGCAGGTGTGTGTGTATGTGCAGGGGTGTGTGTGCATGTCCGCCTGTGCAGGGGTGTGTGTGTCTGCCTGTGCAGTGGTCTGTGCCTCTGCAGGTGTGTGTGCCCATCTGCCTGTGCAGGTGTGTGTGTATGTGCAGGGGTGTGTGTGCATGTCCGCCTGTGCAGGGGTGTGTGTGTCTGCCTGTGCAGTGGTCTGTGCCTCTGCAGGTGTGTGTGCACGTCTGCCTGTGCAGGTGTGTGTGTATGTGCAGGGGTGTGTGTGCATGTCCGCCTGTGCAGGGGTGTGTGTGTGTCTGCCTGTGCAGGGCTGTGTGTCTACCTGTGCAGGGGTATGCATGTCTATCTGTGCAGGGGTATGTGTGCATGTATGTGCAGGGGTGTGTGTGCGTGTCTGCCTGTGCAGGGATGTGTGTGTCTCTGCCTTTGCAGGAGCGTGTCTGTCTGTGCAGGGGTGTTTCTGCCTGTGCAGGGGTGTGCGTGTCTGCCTGTGCAGGGGGGTATTGTGTATCTGCCTGTGCAGGGTTGTGTACATATCCGCCTCTGCAGAGGTGTGTACATGTCCGCCTGTGCAGGGGGGTGTTGTGTATCTGCCTGTGCAGAGGTGTGTACATGTCCGCCCTTGCAGGGGGGTGTTGTGTATCTGCCTGAGCAGGGGTGTGTACATGTGCGCCTGTGCAGGAGTGCGTTTGCCTCTACAGTGGTGTGTGTAACATTTGTGTATGCTGTCTGACCCCAGAGGGATGCTGCTGGCTTTCCTCTGGGCCTGCAGTTCCCACTCTGGTTCTTTGCTCTGCCCCAGTTATCTCGCTCGCCCTTGCTGCCTGGGGCTGGGCTGGGGCTGTAGACGGGCAGCTGGTGCCCGTCTCCCCATGCTGGGTTGTGCTTCTTGGGCAGTGGGATGGGCGCTCCTTCGCACAGGTGTGTCATTCGTGTTTCTCTTGAGACTCGTGTTTCCTTCCTGAATTACCTGTCCTTGGTTTGTTTAAGACAGCTGGGGCGTTGGTGGTTTTGCAAGGAACTGATCGGCGCATTTTACATGCAAAGGGCTGTTTCCCCTAGTTCACCTGGGCTGCCCTGCTCAGGATGTGCCGGGGTTTTGAGTCACTTCCGTGTCTCCTTGGAAGCTGCATGGCATCTGCGGGGGTTGACGTCTGTGCCGTGTGGTTCTGTTCGTGGGTGCTGTAGAGAAGGCACTGTGTAGAGACAGAGACACTGCTGTGGCTGTGGCAGGTGTGGGGAGGTTGACGTCTGTGCCGTGTGGTTCTGTTCGTGGCTGTGGCAGGTGTGGGGAGGTTGATGTCTGTGCCGTGTGGTTCTGTTCGTGGCTGTGGCAGGTGTGGGGAGGTTGACGTCTGTGCCGTGTGGTTCTGTTCGTGGCTGTGGCAGGTGTGGGGAGGTTGATGTCTGTGCCGTGTGGTTCTGTTCGTGGCTGTGGCAGGTGTGGGGAGGTTGACGTCTGTGCTGTGTGATTCTGTTCGTGGCTGTGGCAGGTGTGGGTATAAAGGGCACGGGGACACTTTTGGTGGTGTCAGTTCTGTCAGCCGCCAGCTCGTGCTGCTTTACATTCGGGCTGGTGTCGTGTGTCACTCACACCTCGACAGAGCTTGGGGAGCTGCCGAGATGGGGATCCTGCTGGAGACAGGTTTTCTGAGCACACTGGTGGCTCCAAAAGCAGAGGGGAGAGCCCTGCATGGTGGCAGGGTGCTCACGGCATCTGCCCCGCAGAGCTGCCGCAGTGGCAGATCCGTGTTTGGAGGGTTTGTGTCACTGGCCTCACAGAGCGGTGACAGTCGCAGAGTCCATGTTTGGAGGCGCATCGTGAAAGTGCCGGGCGCATTGGCGCTGCTGCGTGTGCTGGGTGCTGGGCCTGCAGACCCGGGTGCTTCAAAGGCCCTGCTCAGAACACAGGGCACTGCTTTCGTCCTCATTCGGTTCTCTGGTCCTCGGGAGTGGATTTGGGGGCAGCGGGTGCAGGGGTTCACATGATGTACCCCAGGGCTGGTCACCCACTCAGGCACACCCGTGGCCCTGCCTGAGCCAGCACTGCCTGACCCCCACCTTCAGAAGCCCTTGCCTGCCTAAGGTGGGGCTGTGGGGGAGGCTGGTCCTCCATTCTGGGGGGCTGGGGGGACACCCCTTCTGGTTGAGAAGGCCACAGAGGGGCCCTGGTCATCAGGACACAGCAGGGACCACCCAGACTACCGTGGCGGGGCCTGAGGAGGAGCTGCCGCAGCTCCTTGGTGGGAGGGGCTTCAAGGGGCCTTTTGTGCAGAAGGTGGGTGTTCCCAGCCTCAGAGGCCAGGGCCCTTGCAGGCTGGGGTGGGGGCTCTGGCCCGCGGCCCGTCTGAGGGGGCCGGAGCGGGGGCGGGGAGAGCAGCTTGCGCCTGCCTTTTCTGCTCCCATCACCATGGCAACACATGGAGGTTGGCAGGAAGGAGGAGGGGGCGGGCTTTGGAGGAGGCAGCCCAGGTTTGGAGACCAGCTGGGGATCCTCAGGGGCGTGGGTGGGGGCTCTAGCCTTGGGCCAGCTGTGTCCCTCCTCTCTGGACACCCAGCCAGCCGTGCTGAAGGGAGGGTGGGCTCTGGACGAGCCCTGAGCTTCCTTCCTCACAGCCTTGCTCCCGGGCCACAGCAGCAGGTGGGAAGTGTTAGTGCCCGCCATGGGCTGCCTGGCTGGGGCCCTGAAGGTGGTGCCTGAGCAGAGGGCAGGGTTCTGCCCCATCTGGCTTTAGTTTGGGGAGGGGGCCTAGCAGGGCACCAGCCTCACCCTGTGAGCCCTGAGGGCCACCCCAGCCGATGGGCATGTCCCCGCAGGCCCTGCATCCTGCCCTTCCTCCCTCAGCTCCCCAGGAGAGCCCAGGCCTGGCCCAGCGGTGGGCAGGGGAGGGAGCACGTGTCGCAGAGTGCCAGCTGGTCACACTCCTGGCCCACAGCTGCTCCAGCTGCACCGCCACCTTCCTCGAGGCCAGACCTGGCTCTGCCCACAGCCTGGCCAGCAGGTGCCGTTCACACCGTGGCTGCCTGGGCCCCGTGTGTGCTTACACACATGCGTGAGGGAAGATTGCAGCCACGGCAGGGACTGGAAAACCTCGCCAGCACCCACCGGGCTGCACCTGCCTGGACGGCTCCCATGCTGGCGCTGCCTGCCCCTCTGTGGGGGGGAGACTCCTGCCCACCGGCCTGCCTGGCATACGGGCCCTGGTCTCACCCTCCCCATCCTCTGGCTGTGGGGAATGTTCTCAGTCACTGGCCTTATTGGCAGCGGTGCGGTGGGTGAAGTCTGGGCTCTTTGGTGGGCAGGGATGAGTGAGTGGGTGTCCTCAGAAAATGTTGGGTCAGGGACAGTGGCTTGGGGGTCAGGCCAGGGTCCAGTGGCGGGAGGGGCCCAGCAGAGCTGGGGCGTCCATGGGAAAACCTTTTCCGGGCCAGGGACAGTAGCTGGGGGGTCAGATATGGCAGCCCCAGCCCAGATGGGCCCCTCCTGCCTGCTGGGAGTGAGCGACGGTGCCCTGGCTGCCAGAGCTACCCCATGTCCCAGGCTGGTCGGGTCTCTGGCCCAGGGCACAGCAGTGGCACTCCCTCCCCAGGGGCAGGGCCCCCCGGCCTACTGTGCGCACCCACCCTGATGGCTGCAGGCCTGAGGGGTGGACGGGAGGGACCCACTGCAGGCGCTGCCCCAGCACCCTGGGCCCTGGCACGTTCGTCTGTGAACCCATGTTCAGAACCCCAGCTCCTGAGGAGGATAGGGCTGGGCAGGGGCTAGAGTGGGTATCTGTCCATCCCATGGCCCAGCTTATACCTAAGCTGGGATCTCTGGCTTAAGCCAGTCAGATGTTTAGCTGCCATGAGCTCCCCTGGGGGCTTCCACCTCCCAGACGTCCCCTGGGGACGGCCCCTCCGGTGTGGTGTGCTCTGACCCCACCATCCACTTGGGTCAGCCCAGGGACCCTGCCTCTGGCCCAGCCCTCCCATCTCTGCAGCCGTTTTCAGGGGCCACTAGGAGAGTCCTAGAGGTGGTGCCCCTGGACCAAGGAAAGGGACCCTCCCTCTCCCATGCCAGAGCCTCCTGCAGGGCCTGGTGGTCTCTGTCCAGCCTAAGCGCCCTGGCCATGGAGTCTCTGCAGCAGGAGGGGCACTGTGCCCAGGCTGTGCCCTGGCCTTACGCCCTCCTGGGAGCCCCACAGCCCACACGGGCCCTGGCACCCAGCTCCCTAGAACTTCCCCAAGCCAAGAAAGAAGTGGGCATGGGTGCCTGGGGTCTTTGTGCCCAGAGCTGAGCTGTGTGACCTGGGCTCCCTGCACTGCCCACCACCCTCTGACCCTGAGCACGCAGGTCCACGGTGGGGCCTGGTTAGAACTGGGGGAGCCAGGAGGTGGGTCCAGAGCTGAGCCCAGGGAGGTGGCACCTGGCACCCCCACCCCATCAGCCCCTCCTGCCGCCTCTGGTGGCATCAGTGGCCCCAGAGCCAGGAGCAGCTAGGGGTTAGGGCTCAGGTGGAGACGGGTAGAGGCTGCTGCCTCACAGCAGGGGCAGCCCAGCTCCCAGCCCTGCCTTCCACCCCGAGGAGCACGGGCGCCTCCCACACTGGACCTGTAGCGCCGGCTGCTTCCTCACTCTCTTCACTGTAGACCTGGAATAATCACGTGATCCCGGGGGTCACTGCATTTTCTCTATCTGCTCCTTAGTTTTAAAACGATCATTTATTAATTTGGAAAGAAGAGCTTACCTTAAAATGTAAAGATATTCGAATTTTCCTGTATGGACCAAGATGTGCCCTGGTCAGAAACATCACCCCCCAAAGTTGCCATTGATCAGTGGTTTATGGGAATCTCCACAGGCCAGGCAGGGGGCGGTCAGCCTGGGAGTTACCAGGCTGCTTCTCCGTCTGGACAGCTGTCTCCACGCCCCGTGGCAGCTTGAGGCTGGGGATGCCACTCCCCACCGTGCTCCCGGGATCTCAGGGTGCTAGAAACTTCCCTCTGCCCAGAGTCCACATCACCAGGGTCCCAGGATGAACTGCGTGGAACCCGGGTTCATCGGGAGCTGAGGAACGGCACGGCCGCTCACGTACAGCTTTACAGGCAGCCATTGCTTGGAACTTAGGCCGAGGAGGGAGTGAGTTTGGGAAATGGCGTTTTCTGTTTTGTTTTTTGTAAGACTTAGTGTCCCTCTGTCTCCCAAGAATGCAATGTCGAGATCTCAGCTCACTGCCACCTCCGCCTCCTGGGTTCAAGTGATTCTCCCGCCTAAGACTCCTGAGTAGCTGGGACCACAGGCTGGAGCCGCGGCATCCGGGTTACGTCTAACTGAGGAGCTGCCAGACTTTCTCATTGGAACCAGTTTTACTTGGTCTCATTGGGGCTTTTTAAGTCCCCACGGAAAGGGCAGCCCTGTTCCCCGCTGGAAGCCTGGCACCCCTGTCTGCCCGGGGCATGCCCCACCCCCTCGGGTCCCTCACTTCCCTCCATAGAATTTGGTGGCTTGGAGGAAGCTGTCACCTGCGCGCTGCCCACAGGGCGGTCCTGGCGGAGAGCTTGGAGTGGCCGTTCCTTCTGTCCCTTCTGTTGCGTGGGGCTTCCCCACAGCCCCTTTGGCCACTGTCTCCTGGGAGGGCAGCCATGGGGAAGGCTGGAGCTCCCAGCTTTGGGCATGCGAGTGTCCCTGGCGGTTCTGTTCTGTGACTTCAGTTTTTCAGACTGGGAGAAGTGGAGAGTTTGAGTCCATTGCCAGTAGGCACAGGAACCAGGCACTGAGCCAAGTTCGTGATTGCTCCCGGCAACCCCACGCCACACCTGGCGCACGGGGACCTTCCCGGTGGCCAGGGCCTGGGCCTGCCCAAGCTAGGGCAGGGGGAGGGGAGGGATCTGTTTGTAAAATTTCTGTTTCGATTTCAAGTGCAATCATGTTGGCAGATTAAAAACACGGAAACTGAAGTGCTTTGATTCAGTCAGTAACGGTTAAGAGCATGAGGGACCCTGAGCTGAGGACTCGGGGACGGCCTTCCAGCCGCACAGCCCGGAAGCCCTGCCCATGGACCGCGGGCATTGTGCATTCTGTTTCCTTGGGTGGCGCGTCCACAGTGCCCGCGCCGTTCTGCAGGATCTGCCTTCTAGAGATGCTGTTGTAAGAATGGGTTTTCAGGCTCCCGTGCCCCTCGAGTGAGTCCCAGTGCAGCGCGTTTCCCCAGCTTTTGCTGACTGCATGTAGAATTCGGGTGTCCTTCGGGTGCTCAGTGGGTGCACAGCCGTGTCCTCTGCTGGTGAGAGGCGGCTGCCGCCGAGGCCCCTGGGTGTGGTGTGCGTCTCTGGCTGCTTTTGAGGTTCTCTGTATCAGTTTTGCGGTGACCTGCCTCAGTGGGTTCCTCCAGGCTTCTGTCCAGCTTGAGGTTCAGTGAGCCCCGTGGATCCATAGCTGAGGTACTTAATACATTTGGGGAAATGCTTCATTTGTCTCTCTTAAAATGTGCCCTCTCCCGGTGGCTCACCTCTGTAATCCCAGCACTTTGGGAGGCCAAGACAGGTGGATCACTTCAGGTCAGGGGTTTGAGACCAGCCTGGCCAACATGGATAAACCCTGTCTCTACTAAAGATACAAAAATTAGCTGGGTGTGGTGGGAGTGCGTGTAATCCCAGCTATTCAGAAGGCTGAGGCAGGAGAACCACATGTGCCTGTGCATGTCTGTGTGTGTGCCTGTGTGCGCCTGTGTGTGCCTGTGTGTGTACCCATGTGCGTGTGCCTGTATGTGTGCCTCTGCATGTGCATGTGTGTGCCTGTGTGTACCCGTGTGCCTGTGTGTGCCTGTGTGTACCTGTGTGCATGTGCATGTGTGTGCCTCTGTGTGCGTGTATGTACCTGTGCATGTCTGTGTGTGTGCCTGTGTGTGCCTGTGTGCGTGTGCCTGTATGTGTGCTTGTGCATGTGCATGTGTGTGCCTGTGTGTACCTGTGTGCATGTGCCTGTGTGTGCCTCTGTGTGCGTGTATGTACCTGTGCATGTCTGTGTGTGTGCCTGTGTGTGCCTGTGCCTGTGCATGTGCGCCTGTGTGTACCGTGCACGTGTGCCTGTGTGTGCCTTTGTGTGCCTGTGTGCATGTGCCTGTGTGCGTGTGCCTGTATGTGTGCCTCTGCATGTGCATATGTGTGCCTGTGTGTGTATGTACCTGTGCATGTCTGTGTGTGTGCCTGTGTGCACCTGTGTGCCTGTGTGTGTGTGCCTCTGCATGTGCATGTGTGTGCCTGTGTGTGTACCCATGTGCGTGTGCCTGTGTGTGCTTGTGTGTGCCTGTGTGTGCGTGTATGTACCTGTGCATGTCTGTGTGTGCCTGTGTGTACCTGTGTGTGTTCGTGTGCCTGTATGTGTGCCTGTGCATGTGCATGTGTGTGCCTGTGTGTGTACCGTGTGCGTGTGCCTGTGCGTGCCTGTGTGTGTACCTGTGTGCATGTGCATGTGTGTGCCTGTGTGTACCGTGTGCTTGTGCCTGTGTGTGTACCTGTGTGCATTTGCCTGTATGTGTGCCTCTGCATGTGTATGTGCCTGTGTGTGTACCCGTATGCGTGTGCCTGTGTGTGTCTGTGTGTGCCTGTGGGTGTACCTATGTGTGCGTGTGTCCCTGTGTGTGTGATGGCGTGATGGGCAGGGAGTGGGGACGGCCTTGTCAGGATGAGACAGATGTTGCTGCAGGGGTGGACCCCAGCCCCCACCCTCTGCTGGGTGTGGCCCCGGCTGCCCCTCTTGTTGGTCCAGAGCAGGGAGAGGCTGGCCGGGGCTGCCCCGACCCCGTGGACGGCCAGATGCTCCAGGGTGTCTGCAGCCCCATCCGAGTCCTGTCCTGTACTCTGACGGACACAGACATTTTCAGTTTCCTGTGTCCCCTGGAGACAGGCAGGCCCAAGCCCAGCCCCTGCCTGCTCTTCCTGCCCACTTCTAGGAGATTCTTGAATGTTTTGAGGTTCCCCCATCATTGCCGGGCTTCCTCTTGTTTAATCCAGAAAGGGTTGGCAGGTGAGCCTGAAGTCTTGCCTGGACCTTTGTTCCTCCGTGCAGGCCCTGCCTGGACGCCCTGTGGCTCCCAAGTCGTGTCCCCGCCCCCTTGGTCCCCAGCTCCAGCCTCTTCCTCCCCACCTGGCCTTCACCCCAGGATCCACCCCTCCCTGCAGCCTCCTCCCTGGCCATCATCCTACTCATGGCCTGGCTGGGGGACTCCTCCGGTCACTCCTGTCCTCAGTTCTAGGTGGGGCCAGCAGTCCTGGGGCTCAGCCTCTGTGCAGTGTCCAGCAGGTGCCCAGCAACTCCCTGCTTTTCCGCTTCAACAGCCCAGCTTGGAGGTCTCATGGGGAAGGGGTCTGCACCCACCAAGGCACCCTTGGCCCTCTGGCTGGGTGCTGGAAGGTGGGTTTCAACCCTGGGACCTGACTGGGGCCTCCCCCTGGCATCTTTCATTTGGGTGCAGAGCAGAGCGGACCTTTGGGATGCACACGGCGATGCCATCAGGTCTTCAGGGGCTTTGCACTGCCTGTGGGCGCCAGATGTGGCCAGCCTTGGGCCTCTTCCTGGTGTCATCCCCGTCTGTGCTTTGGAGGGGAGGACATTGTGACAGCTGAGGGCTGTGGATGTCTGGGGGCTCTCATTTAATCTTCCCCTGCTAGGACGGGGTGGCTGGAGATCCCTGAGGCTGGGTGCACCCAGGGTCACACTCAGGAGGGAAGCAGGCGTCTACGGTCCTGCCCTGGCTCCCACCCGCTGGCTGCAGAGATACCTGCCTCTGCTTGGAAGGGACCTGGGTTCCGGAACAGCCTGAGGCTGGGAAGCTGCCCGCTCCTTCACTCTCTGGCCCGTGGCGGGAGCTGCATCCCCACTTTTGTTTGGGTGCCGGGCTGGGAGGGCGGGAGCCAGGCAGAGGCAGTGGAGCTGTCTTCAAAGAGATGCACCGCCCCTCCTTCCGCGCCTGGCGCTGGTAGGCGGCGGAGGCTGTGGGATCTATTAATGTTCTGAGCGTGTGCTGGGGGTCTCCTCCTTCCTGCCCCCGCCCTGGCTCCTCTGTCAGGCTGTCGCCATGGGTGTGTGGGGTGGGGGTCTCCTCCTTCCTGCCCCCACCCTGGCTCCTCTGTCAGGCTGTCGCCATGGGTGTGTGGGGTGGGGGGTCTCCTCCTTCCTGCCCCCGCCCTGGCTCCTCTGTCAGGCTGTCGCCATGGGTGTGTGGGGTGGGGGGTCTCCTCCTTCCTGCCCCCGCCCTGGCTCCTCTGTCAGGCTGTCGCCATGGGTGTGTGGGGTGGGGGGTCTCCTCCTTCCTGCCCCCGCCCTGGCTCCTCTGTCAGGCTGTCGCCATGGGTGTGTGGGGTGGGGGGTCTCCTCCTTCCTGCCCCCGCCCTGGCTCCTCTGTCAGGCTGTCGCCATGGGTGTGTGGGGTGGGGGGTCTCCTCCTTCCTGCCCCCGCCCTGGCTCCTCTGTCAGGCTGTCGCCATGGGTGTGTGGGGTGGGGGGTCTCCTCCTTCCTGCCCCCGCCCTGGCTCCTCTGTTGGGCTGTCGCCAGGGGTGCGTGGGGTGGGGGGTCTCCTTCCTGCCCCCGCCCTGGCTCCTCTGTCAGGCTCTTGCCATGGGTGTGTGGGGTGGGGGGGTCTCCTTCCTGCCCCCGCCCTGGCTCCTCTGTCAGGCTGTCGCCATGGGTGTGTGGGGTGGGGGGTCTCCTCCTTCCTGCCCCCGCCCTGGCTCCTCTGTCAGGCTGTCGCCAGGGGTGCGTGGGGTGGGGGACTCCTCCTTCCTGCCCCCGCCCCGGCTCCTCTGTCAGGCTATTGCCGTGGGTGTTCAGGGTGGAGTTGCATAGAGCCTGGCATGCCCTAAACTGAGGAGGCCGAGGGTTGGGGAGCAGGAGCTGGGGTGCTAATGAGGGAATGAGGTTTCAGTGTCTGTGGCAACTTCAGAGGCCCCTGTCAGGGCAAGTGGGGGTACCCCCAACCCGGGGAGCAAAGCTGCCGCCCAACACCGGGGCCGTGCCTGAGATGAGAGCACATCAGCCTGGGAGAGGAGGGCGCAGGTTGGGGCAGGGGCTGGGCAGGCTGAGGGGTCTCACCCAAAGCTGAGGTACCAAGTGGGGAGACGGTGGCGCCTGTGGCTGTGTCGCCGTCCTCCATGTATTTGAGGCGGGGTCAGGACCAACGGTGTGGTTGGGTGAGAGCCCAGTCCAGCCCCAGCTGTGAGCTTCCCCTCCGGGAGTGTGCAGGTGGGTGGCAACAGGGGCGAGTCAAGCAGATTGTGGAGTGGGGGCTGGCCGGGCCTCATGGCAGCTCCCAGCCCCGGCCCCCTCCTGAGCTGTTTGTTGTCCTGTGTGTGTGTGTGTGTGTGTGTGTGTGGTCCCCGTTTAGTGTCCTGTGTGCACAGAGTCCTGGGTGGGGCCTTCCCTCCTCCAGCCTCTTCTCTACCCTGTCTGCTGCATGCCACCCATCGGGTGCTCTGGGGAGGAGGAGGTCCCTGTGTCGCTAGGGAGGTTTGCTGGCCATGGGGGGAGCAGCCCATGAGGCTGAGGCTGGCTTGGGAGTCAGGAGGCTCTGTGGTGGGCACTGGTACATGAGGAGCTGTGGGGTCTGTGCAGAGGGGCCGTGTGCCACTGGCCTTGTGAGTGTGCAGTGTCTACACCGTCCTTATCCCATCTCCTGAGCGTGCGGTGTCTACACCGCCCCCACCCCGTCTCCCGAGTGTGCGGTGTCTACACCGTCCCCACCCCGTCTCCCGAGCGTGCGGTGTCTACACCGTCCCCACCCCGTCTCCCGAGCGTGCGGTGTCTACACCGCCCTCACCCTGTCTCCCGAGCGTGCGGTGTCTACACCGCCCTCACCCCGTCTCCTGAGCGTGCGGTGTCTACACCGTCCTCAGTGTCTACACCCCACCCCGTCTCCTGAGCATGTGGTGTCTACACCGCCCCCACCCCGTCTCCCGAGCGTGCGGTGTCTACACCGCCCCCACCCCGTCTCCCAAGCGTGCGGTGTCTACACCGCCCCCACCCCGTCTCCCGAGCGTGCGGTGTCTACACCGCCCCCACCCCGTCTCCCGAGCGTGCGGTGTCTACACCGCCCTCACCCCGTCTCCCGAGCGTGCGGTGTCTACACCGCCCCCACCCCGTCTCCCGAGCGTGCGGTGTCTACACCGCCCTCACCGCGTCTCCCGAGCGTGCGGTGTCTACACAGCCCTCACCGCGTCTCCTGAGCGTGCGGTGTCTACACAGCCCTCACCGCGTCTCCTGAGCGTGCGGTGTCTACAGTTTCCTCACCCCGTCTCCTGAGCGTGCGCTGTCTCTAGTGTCCTCAGTCCCATCTCCTGAGCATGCGGTGTCTACAGTGTCCTCACCCCGTCTCCTGAGCATGCGGTGTCTACAGTGTCCTCACCCCGTCTCCTGAGCGTGTGGTGTCTACACTGCCCCCACCCCGTCTCCTGAGCGTGCGGTGTCTACACTGCCCCCACCCCGTCTCCCGAGCGTGCGGTGTCTACACAGCCCTCACCCGTCTCCTGAGCGTGCGGTGTCTACAGTGTCCTCACCCCGTCTCCTGAGCGTGCGGTGTCTACACTGCCCTCACCCCGTCTCCTGAGCGTGCGGTGTCTACACTGTCCTCACCCCGTCTCCTGAGCGTGCGGTGTCTACAGTGTCCTCACCCCGTCTCCTGAGCGTGCGGTGTCTACACCGCCCTCACCACGTCTCCTGAGCGTGCGGTGTCTACACAGCCCTCACCCCGTCTCCTGAGCGTGTGGTGTCTACACAGCCCTCACCCGTCTCCTGAGCGTGCGGTGTCTACAGTGTCCTCACCCCGTCTCCTGAGCGTGCGGTGTCTACACCGTCCTCACCCCGTCTCCTGAGCGTGCGGTGTCTACACCGTCCTCACCCTGTCTCCTGAGCGTGCGGTGTCTACACCGGCCTCACCGTGTCTCCTGAGCGTGTGGTGTCTACAGTGTCCTCACCCTGTCTCCTGAGCGTGTGGTGTCTACACTGCCCTCACCACGTCTCCTGAGCGTGCAGTGTCTACACTGCCCTCACCACGTCTCCTGAGCATGCGGTGTCTACAGTGTACTCACCCCATGTCCTGAGTGTGCGGTGTCTACACCGTCCTCACCCCCCCCCGAGTGTGCAGCATCTACGGCACCCACCCCCCCAGGACACACTGCTGATAGCAATCTCTCCCGGTCATGTAGTCCAGGGTGGGGCCTCCAAGACAGTGAAACCTCCTTCCAGGGACACTCCACGCTACCCCCGACAGTGCTGACCATGGGCTGGAAGAGCTCCGTGACCCCACGGTCCCCTGGAGCGGGGACTGCCCCCAGCTCAGCTGCCTGTCAGGATGGACACACTCCCTCTGGGTCTCACTTTTGCCCTCTCTTTGCCCAGCCTTGTGTTCACTCCTCAAGCCAGGACCGAGGAGACAACAGAGATACAGCTTGCGCCGGCCCCAGCTGGGGGTTGCTGCCTGTCCAGGAAGCCCCACAGCCAGCCCCAACCTGGTCATGCGTGTGAGGATGGGCCTTGGCAGACCTGGGTTTCTGAGCAGGTGCCCTTGCTCCCCAGGCCTCCGTGTCCCCTCCTGGGAAAGGGACAGAGCTTTGTGAGGATCTAGGGGAGGGTAATGCAGCTTGGGAGCCTTAGCTTGGCCAGAGAGCAGCCTGGAGGCCGATATCCAGGCACCTCCAGGGTCCACACACCCCAGGGCCTCCCCCAAGAACTGCATCTCCTGCGGGATGTGGTGGGGACAGTGGGGTCCTGGCTGTCTGGGCTTCAGGAACAACGGAACCGGGTACCCTCCCCCAAGCCCCATCCTTAGCGTCTGGAGGCTGAGAGTGGGCCCGAGACCTTGTACATTCTTTAGAGTGGAGCCTGTGGAACCTCTGCTTGGGAGCTGAGGCCTCTGGCCAGGCTCAGACTCTTGGGGAGCATGTCTGGGGAGAAGCTCCTGAGACCAGGAGAGGGATAAGGTCAGGCGGCCACAGTGGTCCTGGAATTTGAGATCCCTGAGGAGGGTCATGATGAAGGGTGCTGTCCATGGACACTTGTGTGAGTGGAGGAGGCACATGTGAGGTCCCTGCTGCCGGTACACGTTCCCCAGACCTGCTCACTCAACAGCAGAGATACATTCTTTTACCTTCTGGATGCAGGACGTCCACGATGCGGGGTGGGTGGGGCTGGCTCTTCCAGGTGCCAGGAAGCTCTGCTCCTCGCCTCTCCTGGCTAGGTTTTCCTGGTGCCCTGGGCCTGCCTGCAGAAGCCCCCCTCAACATCTTGCTCTCACCCTCACGTGGCACCCTCCCGGTGTGTCCCCAGCCATGCGTTCCTCTGCCTTTCTCTGATAGGAAGGCTGGCTGTTGGGTTTAGGGTCCACACCAAATCCCAGGTGATGTTATATTGAGATCCATAACTTAGAAACCTCTGCAGAGGCCATTTTACCAAGTCAGGTCACATTCCTGAGCCTCGGGCATCGGGACACAAATCTTTCAGGGACCACCCTTCCATCCATGCATCTTCCAGCTGTGATGTGGGGCCCCCTTGGCATCCCCGTGGCCTCCAGAGCTGCTCTGTGAGCCCCAGGGAGCCCCACCATTCCCCTGGAGTGACAGCAGGTCCTGCAGACCAGGCAGAGGGAAGCCTCTGCTGGGGGGGTCCCCCAGGGCCCCTGCCAGGCTCTCACCTGCACTGCCTCAACATGGAGGGTGCCCAGCAGTGGGTGGCTCTGAGCATGGGGGCAAGAGGAAGAAGGGCAGTGAGAACTGGAGGAGACAAGGTGTCCCTGTGGGGTGGCCCCCCTCAGGATCCTTCCAGGCAGACAGTGGGGCTGTGTGACCAGCGTGGGAATCAAGGGTAGATGAGGGGCCTCCTTCACTGGGGTGGGGCCCAGCAGCAGGAACTCCCCCAGCATTTAAAGGAGAAGCATCCAGGACCCTTCACCAGGACCTGGACTGCTCTGTGCCCCGACAGGATGGGATGGCTGCATACCTGCTGCCCTGTCCTCCACCTGCATCCAGCCAGCAGGCCATTTCTCCCACGCTTCACCCTCCACCCTAGCCCAGGAGGCCCAGGCTCAGGATCTGTGGAGACTGGGTGGATAGAGGGAGTCCTGGGGGTCAGGCAGGGCCCTGTGGAGCTGGCTGGGGCTCTGTTCAGACAGACAGGGTCTCTGGACCTGGGCTTCTGCCAGGCGGGCTCCCTGGGGCAGGTTGGTGGGGTGGGGGCAGGAGGCGGGGGCCGAGCAGGACTGTGCTTCCCCTTTCCAGGGCTCACACACAGCACCTGTGGAGCCAGCGGCTGGTGGGAGAGGTGTTCCTGCCGCCTCTGCAGGTGAAGACTCGGGGGTCCTTGTCAGAGGCTGCGTGGTCGGTGGGATTGGCGCCAGGGAGGCCATGTGATTCCTACTTAGTGACGCTGTCCTGCCAGGTGGGTACTCAGACACAGGTCCTGAGTGCCATGTGGAGACCTTGGCATGGGAGTCCTGAGTGCCACATTGAGGCCTGGGCATGGGAGTCCTGAGCACCACTGGAGGCCTGGGCATGGGAGTCCTGAGTGCCACATTGAGGCCTGGGCATGGGAGTCCTGAGCGCCACATTGAGGCCTGGGCGTGGGAGTCCTGAGCGCCACGTGGTGGCATGGGAGTCCTGAGTGCCATGTGGAGACCTTGGCATGGGAGTCCTGAGCACCATGTGGAGGCCTGGGCATGGGAGTCCTGAGTGCCACATTGAGGCCTGGGCATGGGAGTCCTGAGCACCACTGGAGGCCTGGGCGTGGGAGTCCTGAGCACCACTGGAGGCCTGGGCGTGGGAGTCCTGAGTGCCACGTGGTGGCATGGGAGTCCTGAGTGCCATGTGGAGACCTTGGCATGGGAGTCCTGAGCGCCACATTGAGGCCTGGGCGTGGGAGTCCTGAGCGCCACGTGGAGGCCTGGGCTTGGGAGTCCTGAGCGCCATATGGAGGCCTGGGCATGGGAGTCCTGAGCGCCATGTGGAGGCCTGGGCGTGGGAGTCCTGAGCGCCACGTGGTGGTGGCCTGGGCTTGGGGGTCCTGAGCGCCACGTGGTGGTGGCCTGGGTGTGGGGGTCCTGAGCGCCACCCTGAGGCCTGGGCGTGAGAAGCCCAGCATTTTCATTGTCCTGCTCTGCATGGTGGGTCAGTCCCGGTGGGTGCAGCACTTGGAGTCCCTGCTCCCTGGGGTCGTCCATCCAAGCCACCCGGCAGGTGGTTGTGGCTCAAGGCCTCTCAGGAGGCTCTGGTGAAGGCGGCACCTAGGGCTACCTGGGCTGGAAGGGCTTCCTGTGGGGGCGGGGTTCCTGCAGGCTGTGTAGGGGGGCCTCAGATCCTCTGCACATGGATGTCCTGCAGGGCACTGCCTCAAGATGTGGCCACCGGGCTCCCCAGAGCCCAAGAGGAAGCTGTGGTGTCCTTGTGGTCTGGTCTTTGAAACACATACCCTTCCCTTGCCTTGCTTCCTTTGTGCACAGACGAGCCACAACACAGTGTGAGATGGGACACAGGCTGTGGCTTCCAGGGGGTAGGTCGCTGAGGTCTGCGGAGGCTGTTGTGGGCAGAGTGTTTCATGGTCATCTGGGGCATGGGGTGACTAAGGGGACAGAGAGAGCAAGGATGAGGAGCAGAGGCAGCTGGGCTGGGGACACACCTGTCCCTTTGCCCTCAGTTGGCCTGGTGTGGGCCCTGGGGAGATGGGGAAGCCGTTTCCTCCTGGCTGGGGTATTGGCTGCCTGGCTCTCTCTGGCCGCCCTCCAAGGCCTGCACCTTGGCTCATGTGGACAGCCAGGCCAGGAGATGGGGCCACTCAGCAGCATCTGGCATTGCTTCTGGTTTTTCCAAAGAGCCGCGTTGTGCTGCTTCCCTTCCTCATGGAGAGCCCGCTGGAGGCTGCCCCGTTCTGTCCCCCAGAAGAGGGGCCTGCTCTGCACACTCCCATGAGTTGTGGCCCGGCCACGGGGATTCGGCACTCCAGGAAATGGGTCACCGCTGGCTGTGGCCGTCTGGGGAGCTGGGCCACGTGGGGCCCTGTCTCAGGATGAGGCCCACTTGGTCCCCTCACCGTGGGGTGGAGACAATGACGGGGCAGGTTGTGGCCTGTGCTGCTCTCTGGAAGCCTGCTTTGTGGGGTGGGAGCAGGGCAGGCCTGTCCAGTGACCCCACCCCTCAGGGCATTTCCTCCTTACCGCCTGGGCCCAGGGGCTGCTGGAGGCAGGTTCTTCACCTGCAGGGGACACGTTCAGCACCAAGGACAGCAGCCCATTCCCCACGTGCGGCAGCTCTCATGCTCCTTTCCCACCTGCATCCTGTCCACTGGCCTTGGGGTAGATGAGCTGTCCCTGTCCTTTCTGTTGGATCTCACCCCACTTCTGGGTGAGGGTGGGCAGCAGACACCCAACGGGGCCCAAGGTGGCCCTCCAGGCTGTGGCACTGGTGTGCATGGTGGAGATGGTAGGAGGTGTGGGCAGGGGAGGGTGAGGACACTGAGCTTCCCGGGTATACCTTCCTCCCCCAACCGCCAGTGCCTCAGGCAGAAGGCCGCTCTCATCTTGGCTAACCTGGGACTTGGGTCAGGGTCTGCTCTCGGATGCCAGGTGCAGGATGGTCCCAGAGCTCCCTTTGACTCTCCCGGCTGGCTCTGGAGCTCCTGGGGATGTGTTAATGTGCCAGTCCGCTCCCTGAGGCCCAGCACTCTCCTGGCATACCTGGGCCTTCCCTAGGATGCCCTGTGGTTCCATGGTGCCCGGCCCTTCCATGCAGTGGGCACAGGGAGAGCTGACATCCTTGGGCACCCACCAGCAAACCCTCCCACAGAAATGAGGCCTGATGTGAGCTGCTGGCCCCCGCTGCTCTGTGCCACCACCCGTCCCTCACTGCTCTGCACCGCCGCCCCCCCGCAGGGCCCTGTGCAGTGATCTGTGGCACTGCACGCTTTTCCTCTCGCCGCTGAGCCTCTGTGTATGTAAAGACAGTAATTAGAGATGGAATCTCAATTGGAAAATAAACCACAGCACGTTGCGGGGTGGATGATGAAGGCTGGCCCTGGGCTTCTCCATGGCAGCCTCCCACTCTGCACCCTCCAGGCTGTGGCCCAGTCAGGAGGGCCTCTCACAGCACACTCCCCACTCCCTGCATCCAGGAAGTGGGAAAACGGCTCATAACCCAAATATTCTGCTCATAATCCCGAAGCTGGGGGGACCAGGATGCAGAGGGTGGCATTGCTGCCTAGGGCCCCAGGGAAGCTTTACTTTGGAGGGACATCTCCATGCTGGGCTTTGAGAGATGTATAGGAGTCTTCAGGGTACAGTAGTGGGGAAAGGATTTTCTGGGCATAGGGGCAGCAAGTGAAAGAAGATGGAGGCAGGAGTGGCCAGAGCTCCAGGACACAGCTGGGGACGGCCCTCCTGCGCCAGGACACAGCTGGGGACGGGCCTCCTGCGCCAGGACACAGCTGGGGACGGGCCTCCTGCGCCAGGACACAGCTGGGGACGGGCCTCCTGCGCCAGGACACAGCTGGGGACGGCCCTCCTGCGCCAGGACACAGCTGGGGACGGGCCTCCTGCGCCAGGACACAGCTGGGGACGGCCCCCCTGCGCTAGGACACAGCTGGGGATGGCTCTCCTGTGCCCCAGCCTGCTGTGTCCTGGCTGCCTTTACCTGAGCCCTGAGGCGTCTGAGCACCAGCAGGAGGCTCTTGGTGGCTGTGACTCCTCTGTGCCTCTGTCGCCATCCAAGAGACCTCCAGCCACCTGCAGCCCCCAGGCTCCAGATGCAAGGAAGTGGGCGGGCTCTGTGGGTGCGCCAGGCCCAACCCCAGTGGCTCCATCCCCGCCGGAACCTCCTCTTGGAAGGTGGGGGCTTGTCAGGAACACGCTGTTCCACATGGCCCCCTGTTCTCCTGGCCCTTCTGAGCCACATATGCTGGCAGCAGATGGAACCACTGTATCCTCGTCTGTGCATGCTGGTGGAGGGGCCCTACTCAGAACAGCAGCTGGGGCAAGGCCAGTGCTCCTGATGGGTGGTGGGGCCAGCAGCGCCCTTTCAGTATCGGCTTCTGGGAAGTTGGCCCAGGTGGCTGTCAGGCCCCTCTCCATTTTCAGTCCCCTTTCTTTCCTTTTCTGGAAGCAGGATGGTGCTCTCCACACATCTTTTGGCTCCTGTCATTCACGGATGTGTCTGTACAGGCTGACACTGTGCCTGCATATCTGTATGTGTGCATGAGGGTGTGTGTACACTGGGGTGTGTGTGTGCATGAGAGGGTAGGCGTGCACTATGGGTATGTGTGTGTACACTGGTATGTATGTGTGTAATTGCAGGTGTACATGCACTGAGGTGTGTACTGTGTGCACATGGTGTTACTGGATGTGCACCAGGTGTGTGCACGGGGTGTGTGTGTACAGGGTGTGGGCGTGTGCACATGGGTGGGTGCATTGGGTATGTGCACAGGGTGTAGGCATGCATGTATGCACGGGTGGGTGCATTGGGTATGTGCACAGGGTGTAGGCGTGCATGTGTACATGGTTGTGTGCACAGGGTTTAGGTGTGTGTACAGGGTGTAGGCCTGTGTGGTGTGCATGGGGTGTGTGCACAGGGTGTAGGCATATGTGTATGGGTGTGTGCACTGGGTATGTGTGCACAGGGTGTAGGCATGCATGTGTGCACGGGTATGTGAATGGGTGTGCCCAGGGTGTAGACGTGCCTGTGTACATGGGTGTGTGCATGGGTATGTGCGCAGTGTAGGCGTTTGTGTGCACGGGTGTGTGCATGGGGTGTGTGCACAGGGTGTAGGTGTGCCTGTGTGCATGGGTATGTGTGCACAGGGTGTAGGCATGCCTGTGTGCATGGGTGTGTGCATGGGGTGTGTGCAAAGGGTGTAGGCATGTGTGTATGGTGTGCATGGGGTGTGTGCACAGGGTATAGGCATGTGTGTATGGGTGTGTGCACTGGGTATGTGTGCCCAGGGTGTAGGCATGCCTGTGTACACGGGTGTGTGCATGAGTATGTGTGCACAGGGTGTAGGCGTGCCTGTGTACATGGGTGTGTGCATGGGTATGTGCACAGTGTAGGCATGCATGTGTGCATGGATGTGTGCATGGGTGTGTGGACAGGGTGTAGGTATACCTGTGTACACGGGTGTGTGAATGGGTATGTATGCACAGGGTGATCTGTGTACACAGGTGTGTGTACAGGGTGTAGCCCTGTGTGTGTGCATGGTGTGTGTGTGCGGGTGCATGCACTGTGTGTGCATGTATGTACACGGGGTGTCTCGCTGTGTGTGCATGTGCACATGGGCATGTGTGTGCACGAGTGTACTCTGGTGTGTGTGTGCATGCATAGAGGTGTGCACACCCCTCAGTGTGTGCACAGCGCGTGCCCCTGCACTGGGACCTCCTGCTCTGTAACCAGCATCCTCTGCGCTCAACAGTGAGCGTCTTCTGCGGTCTGATCGGGTGTCATCATATAACAGCTGCCAGTGCCCTTGGTGGCTGTGCCCTGATGACTTCACTCGCCTCCGTGTGGGGCCACCAGGACCACCCACAGGCCTCGTTATTCACCTGGGAATGTGATCCCGGTGCCCTTGGGGGCTTTGACCACAGCCTCCCTCCCACTTCACCCCCAGCTCTCATTACATTCTGGGGCAGAGCCCTTCCTCCTTTGGGGTCTCCTGGCCCCAAAAGGACATAGGTGCTTCTGAGGGTGCCTCACGCTGGGTGTTTCTGGGTCATCCCTTCTTTGGGAGTTTCTGTCCTGACCTCTGGCTGCATCCTCCCAGGGTTTGGTCCTGGGGGGTTTTAGGAGCTCCATGGCCTTGGGGCCAGAGGCTTCTGGCAGGGGCCACACCTTAGCCATGCAGCCATGTTTGGGGGACTTTGAGCTCTTGCTCCTTTCTGTGTAGGGGGTTCCCGGGGTGCAGGCCAGCCTTGTGCCTGGGGAGGAGTGCACCACAGGAGCCTCCAGCCACCCTGAATTATGGATGAAGGGTGCTATGCCCTCCCGAGTGCTCCCCTGGCTGAGTGAATCACAGGCCTCTTGCCAGATCAAAGGCTGCCAGGGAGAGGCAGCCCCTCCTCCATGAGCAGCCACTGCCCTGCCAGGCCCCTCCCAGCCCAGGCACTGGGCTCTCCTCCCCACCCAGCCTCTGTCTGTGCCCAGCCTGCAGCTCCCCCTGCCTCTGGGGAAGCCCACGTCTTCTGGCAAGGTCCTGGGTCCCCCGGCTGGACTGGGCTCACCCAGATCCAGGCTGCCTGGCCCTTCCCCCCAGCTCTGAGACAAGAAGAGGGGGGTCCACCCCGTCTGGAGAGCAGGTGGGCAGCCCAGGTGGTTGGTGCTGGAGGAGGCGGGGCTCCTGCATCCAAATCTGGAGCCACAGAGGCAGAGGTGGTATCAGACTCTCATGGGGTGGCTGATGACACAGGGCAGTGCACGGAAGGATGGTGTCCCCTAAAGCCCAGTGGGAACACCAGCCAGGCTCTGGGTGTCTGGGCGCTCCCAGGAAGAGGGGTACCCTGTGGTAACCTGAGCCCCACATGGTTCCAACATGACCCAGCATGGAGTAGGCCGGTGGGTACACCTGGGACCGTTGGTGGGAGGCAGTGGGAGGCGGCCTGGGTTGTGGGCGCCTGAGGGTGTCTCCAGTGTCAAGGTCCCAATTCCGGCCTGGGGGTGGGCTCAGGGGTGTGGCCTGGCTGTCCTGGGCAGGGGCAGGTACGTGGCTATGAAAAGGGGAGAGAAGAAAGGGAGAGTGGGCTGAGGGGGCAGGGGATCAGGACCATGTGCCAGCTGAGGCACATTTCCAGAGCACCCTGCCTGCCTTTTAGGTGGGTCTGGGAAGGAGAGGGCTGAAGGGCTGTGGAGGTCTGGGGCAGTGCTGCCTGGGGAGTGGCCTGGGGCCCATCCTGCTGTTCTGGGGTGAGCACAGGGCCAGCTTGGGAGCAGAGCAGCATCTCGGCAGAGGGCTGCGAAGTGGGGGGATCTCAGCAGAGGGCTGCGGGGGGCGGGTCTCAGCAGAGGGCTGCGGGGGGGGGGATCTCAGCAGAGGGCTGCGGGGCGGTCTCGGGGTGGGGGTGTGCGGGGGATGAGCTTCCTGGGCCAGGCTGGGGCCTCGAGGGCGCTCTGGCTCCTGGCGGACAGTGGTTAGAGCCAGAGAGGGGCTCCAGGTGCCCTGGGACGGGGAGAGGGCAAGTGGGGCCACGGAGAGCTGAGAAGCCCAAAGGGCCAGCATGGAGGGAAGACACAGCCTTGTGGGGTAGCGTGACACCAGCATGGAGCTGTCCTGGACGGCAACCCAGGCGGGCAGGGGCCCAGTCCAGCCCTGAAGAGGGTGGGGCCCCTGCTGACCAGGGCTCGGGAGGAGGCCCCCCAACCCGCACAGTCCGGGTGGGTCTGAGTGGCGGCTGCTTCTCTCCTGCAGGCCTGGTGAAGCTGGGGGTTCACTGTGTCACCTGCCAGAAGGTGGCCATCAAGATCGTCAACCGTGAGAAGCTCAGCGAGTCTGTGCTGATGAAGGTGAGCAGGGCCCTGGGGGGAAGGCAGGGCCAGTTGTGCTTAGGTCGGGGAATAGCACAGGGGCTGGGACTCAGCCTTGTGGGGACCTGCAGGCTTCTGGTGGCAGAGCCTCGGTGTCCTCAGTTAGAACTGAGAGGGGGCCCCTGCCTCAGAGCAGCCTGTCCCGTGCTGGGCAGGGCCCATCTTGGCAGAGGGGAGCCCCGCCTTCCTCCTCCCCTGGGGCCTGGCCTCCATGCGGTGGTGTCTGGCCACTGTGGGGACCAGGCAGGCCACCCTGGGTGGAGGACTCCTGGCCTCTGACCCTCCTCTCAGTGGGGAGGGCGCTGCCCCGGCTGCAGGGAAGCCTGACCCTGGGTGTAGAGGCAGAGGCTGTGGCTCCCAAGTGTCACGCATGGTGGGACCTGGGCATCCAGTGTGGGGCCCTCCAGGGCCCAGTGGACCAGTGGAGCCTCCCGTCCCACCTATCCCTGCATTGGCTCCTTTGAGGGGAGGGCTGGGGCTGGGGCTGGGGCTGAGGAGGGAGAGGGCCCTGTGCTGGTGGGAGGAGCCCAGGGGGTGGAGATGCCTAGGGACCCTTATTTACACTAGGAGTCTCCACAGCTGCTGGGGGCGTGGAGGAATTAACCAGACTGCACTGGGGAGGCCAGGGGACCCCAGGGGGAGGTGGCAGCAGCACCAAGGGCTGCCTGGATGGAGCTGGCAGGCTCCGACCCTGCCTTGGAGGAGAAACCGAGGCCTTGGGAGTGACAGGCCAGGACCCTGTCTGGTAGAGGGAGACCCAGTGCAGAGCGGGGCTGGGGAGAGCCCCATGCTGAATTTGGGAGGTGCCTGTGAGCCCTGAGTGGAGGAAGGAGGGCCTGGAGATGCCGAGGAGGAGAGGTGGGCCTGACACCTGCAGGCGCTGTGCACAGATGCCCGCCTGGAAGGGAAGGGCTTGGGACAGGCTGGCTAACTCACCAGGGCTGGGACCCCATCACAAGACTGGCCCCAGCTCCAAAGCCTTGTCTACCCTGGCTCCTGAGTGCTGGGTGCTCCAGGCTGTTGCCTTGGCTGGCCCCCATACTGCCACGGCCACTCCTCTGTGCTGGGCAGGGTCCCAAGTGGCCTTGACCAGGCTGGCACGTCTGAAGGAGGAGACCCTGCCCTCACCTCGGAGCAGGACTGGGTGTCCTGAGTCAGGTACCCTCAGGGGTCACTTCTCCCCCTCCCTGGGGCCCTGGGACATTGCTATCCTCCCCACTTGAGGACATTGCCAGCCGGGAGCCTGCCCACGGCTGGCACACCCACTCCACACCCCACGCACAGGACACCCACCCCCACCTCGTGCCAGTCCTGAGCCCACAGAGGCCTGTCCAGTCCCCCGCTGCGAGGCCTCCACTGTGAGGAAGGACGGAGCGTGGGCGCAGTCTGCCCGGAAGGGCCTCCACTCGACTCTGGCTGGGAGCCTGGGAGGCCTCCTCCCCTGCAGCTCCAGACCCCATTCCTGAGGCTGGGCTCACACCGAGGGCAGTGCCGAGTCCCAGGCTGCCTGCCTTGGCAGAGTTGAGAGGGGCCCTCCCGCTCCAGGGGCCCCCAGCCCCCAAGCTGGCATCAGCATGGGGCCTGGGCTACCTCCACCAGGGCCCCATGGCCCTCTGCCCTCTCCACCAGCCAGGCCCCAGCTGAGCAGCGTCCCCCCGGCTAGCACCAAAGGCAGTATCTGTGGGGAATGATGGGCGCCACAGCCCTGTGAGCGTGACATGCTCTGGTCTCTGCTGTGCAGGTGGAGCGAGAGATTGCGATCCTGAAGCTCATTGAGCACCCCCACGTCCTAAAGCTGCACGACGTTTATGAAAACAAAAAATATTTGTAGGTATTGCTGGGTCTGGAGAGCTGGGGTGGCGGAGGTGGGGCTGTTGCTGTAGGGCGGGCTGGGCCAGGGAGACAGGCAGCCTGGTGGGCAGCCGGGGCTTAGGGAGTGCAGGGACTGGAGGCCAGGGGCGCCAACGACACCCCATCAGCCCCGGCCCCGCCAGCACCCACACCTGACTGGGGAGGGTCTCGGCCAGCTGCCTTGTGCTTCTTTACCAGACCAGACGCCTGCCCTGTGGGGGACTTGCTGGTGAGCCTGAGGCCAGCAAGGGGGACAGAGCCTTCTGGGGGGGTGGGGATCGGGGTTTCAGGTCAAGGGACAGGAGCACCTGGACCTCCCCACAAGGCCACACCGAGCCTCCTGGCCTCTGCCCAGGGCTCCTCCAACCCACTGAGACACACTCCCATCCCAAGGCCCCCCCATGAGGCACAGCCTCCAGGTTCCCGCCCTGGCTGGACTCTAGCTGCCAAGTGTGGCTGACCCCGTCACCCCACAGCCGCCGAGGCCAGCAGAAATCCCCTCCCTGTGCCAGGCGTGCCTGTGTGTGAACCTCATGCCGTACACCCAGCTCAGCCAGCTCCTGGAGTGGGTGCAGCAGTCACTCACAGGACGGGCTCCTGGTGGGCTCTCATGGGGCTTCCCAGCAGCAAGGGGCGGCTGCTGAGGGCTGTCTGGCCTTGAGCCCCATCTGACTGTCGCTGGTCCCAGGACAGCGCCCTGACTACCAGGTGGCCCCAGCCAGGCATCTCTGGGGCATCAGGCACTGTGGGAGCAGGGGACATGCAGGGCTGGACTGAGGGGTGAGCTGCCCTTGGGTGAGGGGTGAGCTGAGGGCTGAGCGGGCTGAGGGGTGAGGGAGCTGAGGGTGAGGGTGCTGAGGGTGAGAGGGCTGAGGGTGAGGGGGCTGAGGGGTGAGAGGGCTGAGGGTGAGAGGGCTGAGGGGTGGGTGGGCTGAGGGTGAGGGGGCTGAGGGGTGAGAGGGCTGAGGGTGAGAGGGCTGAGGGTGAGGGGGCTGAGGGGTGAGAGGGCTGAGGGTGAGAGGGCTGAGGGTGAGGGGGCTGAGGGGTGAGAGGGCTGAGGGTGAGAGGGCTGAGGGGTGAGAGGGCTGAGGGTGAGAGGGCTGAGGGGTGAGAGGGCTGAGGGTGAGAGGGCTGAGGGGTGGGTGGGCTGAGGGTGAGGGGGCTGAGGGGTGAGAGGGCTGAGGGTGAGAGGGCTGAGGGGTGAGAGGGCTGAGGGTGAGAGGGCTGAGGGGTGAGAGGGCTGAGGGTGAGGGGGCTGAGGGGTAGGAGGGCTGAGGGTGAGAGGGCTGAGGGTGAGAGGGCTGAGGGTGAGGGGGCTGAGGGTGAGGGGGCTGAGGGGTGAGGGGGCTGAGGGGTGAGAGGGCTGAGGGTGAGAGGGCTGAGGGTGAGAGGGCTGAGGGGTGAGAGGGCTGAGGGGTGAGAGGGCTGAGGGTGAGGGGGCTGAGGGTGAGGGGGCTGAGGGGTGAGAGGGCTGAGGGTGAGAGGGCTGAGGGGTGAGAGGGCTGAGGGTGAGAGGGCTGAGGGGTGAGAGGGCTGAGGGGTGAGGGGGCTGAGGGGTGAGAGGGCTGAGGGGTGAGAGGGCTGAGGGTGAGAGGGCTGAGGGTGAGGGGGCTGAGGGTGAGGGGGCTGAGGGTGAGAGGGCTGAGGGTGAGAGGGCTGAGGGTGAGGGGGCTGAGGGTGAGGGGGCTGAGGGTGAGGGGGCTGAGGGGTGAGAGGGCTGAGGGTGAGGGGGCTGAGGGTGAGGGGGCTGAGGGTGAGGGGGCTGAGGGTGAGGGGGCTGAGGGGTGAGAGGGCTGAGGGGTGAGAGGGCTGAGGGTGAGAGGGCTGAGGGTGAGGGGGCTGAGGGTGAGGGGGCTGAGGGTGAGGGGGCTGAGGGGTGAGAGGGCTGAGGGTGAGAGGGCTGAGGGGTGGGAGGGCTGAGGGGTGAGAGGGCTGAGGGGTGAGAGGGCTGAGGGTGAGAGGGCTGAGGGTGAGGGGGCTGAGGGTGAGGGGGCTGAGGGTGAGGGGGCTGAGGGTGAGGGGGCTGAGGGTGAGAGGGCTGAAGGGTCAGAAGGCTGAGGGTGAGGGGGCTGAGGGTGAGAGGGCTGAGGGTGAGAGGGCTGAGGGGTGAGGAGGCTGAGGGTGAGAGGGCTGAGGGTGAGAGGGCTGAGGGGTGAGAAGGCTGAGGGTGAGAGGGCTGAGGGGTGGGTGGGCTGAGGGTGAGGGGGCTGAGGGTGAGAGGGCTGAGGGGTGAGAGGGCTGAGGGGTGAGAAGGCTGAGGGGTGGGAGGGCTGAGGGTGAGGGGGCTAAGGGGCTGAGGGTGAGGGGGCTGAGGGGTGAGAGGGCTGAGGGGTGAGAGGGCTGAGGGTGAGGGGGCTGAGGGTGAGAGGGCTGAGGGGTGAGAGGGCTGAGGGTGAGAGGGCTGAGGGGTGAGAGGGCTGAGGGGTGGGTGGGCTGAGGGTGAGAGGGCTGAGGGGTGAGAGGGCTGAGGGGTGGGTGGGCTGAGGGTTTGAGGGCTGAGGGGTGGGTGGGCTGAGGGTGAGAGGGCTGAGGGGTGAGAGGGCTGAGGGTGGGTGGGCTGAGGGTGAGAGAGCTGAGGGGTGGGAGGGCTGAGGGTGAGAGGGCTGAGGGGTGAGAAGGCTGAGGGTGGGTGGGCTGAGGGTGAGAGGGCTGACGGGTGAGAGGGCTGAGGGTGAGAGGGCTGAGGGTGAGAGGGCTGAGGGGTGAGGAGGCTGAAGGGTCAGAAGGCTGAGGGTGAGGGGGCTGAGGGTGAGGGGGCTGAGGGGTGAGGGGGCTGAGGGTGAGGGGGCTGAGGGTGAGAGGGCTGAAGGGTCAGAATGCTGGGGGTGAGAGGGCTGAGGGGTGAGGGGGCTGAGGGTGAGGGGGCTGAGGGGTGAGGGGGCTGAGGGGTGAGAGGGCTGAGGGTGAGGGGGCTGAGGGGTGAGAGGGATGAGGGGTGGGTGGGCTGAGGGTGAGGGGGCTGAGGGGTGAGAGGGCTGAGGGTGAGGGGGCTGAGGATGAGGGGGCTGAGGGTGAGAGGGCTGAAGGGTCCGAAGGCTGAGGGTGAGGGGGCTGAGGGTGAGGGGGCTGAGGGTGAGAGGACTGAGGACCTGGGCAGAACCAGCTGCTCCTTGTCCCCCAGCAGTGACTCCTGCTCTCGCCCGGCCTGGGTTTCCACACCCACTGGGGAGCTGGTGCAAGTGGCCAGCTCCGGTGTGTCGCTGGGGAGAAAACCAAGGGGTGCATGCGGGAACTGCCTTCCCCCTGAGCCGGGGGCACAGAAACTGTCACCATAGTCCTGGGGGCCGGGGGCCGCCCTGAACCCTGATGCCGGCGAGGGGACTGTGAGGTCGGCGTGGCTGCTTTGCTGTGATGGGTGCTGGAGCAGCGGGTCATGGGGAGGGCAGGACAGGAAAGAGCCCTCGGGGTGGGCATGGCTGCGCTCAGGGGGCTTTTCCCAAGTTCTGGCCCTGGGTGCTGTCCCACCCCCTCTGCACACTATGTGGCCTCTGCTGAGTCCAGCTGCTCTCCTGCCCACAGCCCACCCCGTGCCCCCACCACAACCTCTGCTCCCATCCCTGCACTTGGCCCTGGATTCCTGCCAAGACCAGCTCCGGGGACAGCTGGTCACTCCAGTCCTCACCAGTGCTCTGGTGGGCGTCCAGCTCCTACTCCCTCATTCTGGGTGGCCCCTGGCCCACTCCCTGGCCCCACATCGCCATGGCCACACCTGGGGCCACTGCCCTCACAGGCCTACCCCGAACTGGTTCAGCTTGGACGGAGTGGCCCCTAGGCAGCCAGATCCAGCGTCCCACAGGACGCCCACCAGGAACCAGCCCCTCAGGACCCTCCATGCAGCTTAGACTCCATGGGAGGCCAGGAGCCCCCCAGGGCAGGAAAGGGAGGGCCACGCCGTCTCCTCACCCCTCCTCGCAGCCCTCACACCTCCTGTCCCCGCCCACAGCAGCCCAGAGGGCCCCTGGGCCCCTGGATGCGACTTTGAAGTCTCCTGCTGGGTGTCCATGACACTGAGGTGCAGGGGATGACGGGGTGTGAGGGCCTCGCCTTGCAGACCCAGAAATGGCAGAGCAGGCAGGGCAGAGCCCAAGGCCACTCCATGCTGCACCCTGCCCTGGCACTCACCACACTCAGCATGTGGGTTCCAAACCCTTCCTGGTGGCTGTGCCCCTAGACCCATCCCTTCACCCACCCTTCCCCCAACCCCATCCCAGGGTCATTTGAGGCCCATCCCAACGAACCCAGATGGCCTGAAGTCTGCCCTGCAGTCAGGTCCTCTGAGCTGCCTCCCCAGCCCACAGGAGAATGGCGGCGGTCTGCAGGGAGGCTGGGCCAGGAGGTGGCTGTGGGAGGCCCTGGGACAAGGGGGCATTGGCTGGCATCGCAGCTGGGCACACTGGGGGCTCGTCTGCTGCAGATACTTGGTGCTAGAACACGTGTCAGGTGGGGAGCTCTTCGACTACCTGGTGAAGAAGGGGAGGCTGACCCCCAAGGAGGCCCGAAAGTTCTTCCGGCAGATCATCTCGGCACTGGACTTCTGCCACAGCCACTCGATATGGTGAGTCCTCGCCCCCCCTTGCCCCCGCTGCCCAGGGACCCACCCCAG
Organism: Callithrix jacchus; assembly: GCF_049354715.1. Lineage (NCBI taxonomy): Eukaryota > Metazoa > Chordata > Mammalia > Primates > Cebidae > Callithrix > Callithrix jacchus. The sequence goes on along the minus strand of NC_133511.1, from coordinate 130,476,861 downwards.
CGTGCCACCCCAGATGCCCCATGGTCCGAAGGACTGCACCCCGCCATGTGCTATTCCAAGGCACCCCATCTGTCCCAGGTGCCCCCCCTAGGAGCTACCCCTCACGTGCACCATGCCCCCAAGGAGCTACCCACACGTGCACTGACCCCGCAGGAACTACCCATCATGGGCACCGTCCCCCTCAGGAGCTCCCCTTCATGTTTACCTTCCCCCCCCAGGAGCTACCCCTCAAGTGCACCCCCCCAGGAGCTACCCCTCAAGTGCACCCCCCAGGAGCTACCTCCCACGTGCACCATCCTCCCCCCAGGGGCTACCCCTCACGTGCACCATCCTCCCCCCACGGGCTACCCCTCACGTGCACCATCCTCCCCCCAGGGGCTACCCATCACGTGCACCGTCCTCCCCCCAGGGGCTACCCATCACGTGCACCGTCCTCCCCCCAGGAGCTACCTGTCAACTGCACCCCCCCAGGAGCTACCCCTCACATGCACCATCCTTCCCCCAGGGGCTACCCCTCACGTGCACCGTCCTCCCCCCAGGGGCTACCCCTCACGTGCACCATACTCCCCCCAGGGGCTACCCTTCACGTGTACCGTCCTCCCCCAGGGGCTACCCCTCAACGTGCACTGTCCTCCTCCCAGGGGCTACCCCTCAAGTGCACCGTCCTCCCGCCAGGGGCTACCCCTCACGTGCACCGTCCTCCCCCCAGGGGCTACCCCTCAACGTGCACCGTCCTCCTCCCAGGGGCTACCCCTCAAGTGCACCGTCCTCCCCCCAGGGGCTACCCCTCACATGCACCATCCTCCCCCCAGGGGCTACCCCTCACGTGCACGGTCCTCCCCCCAGGGGCTACCCCTCACGTGCACCGTCCTCCCCCCAGGGGCTACCCCTCACGTGCACCGTCCTCCCACCAGGAGCTACCTGTCAAGTGCACCATCCTTTCCCTAGGGGCTACCCCTCACGTGCACCCCCCCAGGAGCTATCCCCCACGTGCACCGTCCTCCCCAGGAGCTACCCGCCATGTGCACCATGCCACACCAGGTGTTCCCCTTCAGCTCTAGGAGCAGCAACCCCCAGCACCTCCCCTTCCCCTGGAGTGGGCAGTGTGTTGGGAAGGTTTCTGCTGGGTGCCCACCCAAGGGCTCTGGGAGCCCTTCCATGCGTCCCTACGTGCCTGGGGGCCCTAGGTTGCCCTTGGCCAGAGAAGATGTGCTAGGGAGCAGGACCAAAGGCAAGAGCCAAATGGACCTGGTGGGCGACTTCTGATTGGCTGCCTGTGACATCACCAGGCAGGGCTGCCATTGGCCTCTCCGTGTGATTGGCATTCGGAGAGGCAGTGGACGCTGGGCAGGGGTCTCCAGGGCCGGGAGGCGCTCAAGGCAGAGATTGGCCCTGTTCAGCCGCAATACCCTCCTCCCCAGCCACAGGGATCTGAAACCCGAAAACCTCCTGCTGGACGAGAAGAACAACATCCGGATCGCGGACTTCGGCATGGCGTCCCTGCAGGTTGGCGACAGCCTGTTGGAGACCAGCTGCGGGTGTGTGGCTCTCCTCCCTGCTGGCTCTGCATGGGCTGGGCTGGGGGAAGAGGAGGAGCCGGCGGGCGGAGAGGCCCCCAGCCTGCCTGAGCCTCCCGGCACCCCACTGGCTTGAATCTCCCAGTACCCCTGACAATGTGCTTGAATCTCCCAGTACCCCCGCCAGCCTGGTGGTGGTGGGGAGGTGGGACCCCTGGAAGGTCTGTACAGTGAGGATAGGGGTGCGTCCCGCCCACCTGGGAGTGAGGCTGGGACCCGCCTACAGGCCCCTCTCCTGGAGACCCCCGGCCCCTGCTCGGCCGAGTGGGCAGACAGCCTTGGGCAAAGCAGAGACCCAGTGCTCCGACCTTGGTCTACTCCCAGAAGCCCTCCTGGGGATTCAGGAAACATGGGGGCATCTGGTGCCAAAGCCCAGTGAGCCTACCTGAGGGCCCTGAGATGCCCCATTGCCCTGGGGGGAGGGACTGGCAGCGCCCGGAGCCCACCGCTGACCTCTGCCCTCACCCACAGGTCCCCCCACTACGCCTGCCCCGAGGTGATCCGGGTGAGTCACGCAGCTGTGTGCATCCCCGCGGGTCCCAGGGTGGCAGGGACCTGACCCCAGGGGGACCCCAGCCTGCCACACCTGCAGGCGCTGCTCAGCCACCTGTCCTGGGGCCCAACTTCCTCCCGGGACCTCTGTCCAGCCCCGCCAAGGCCCCCCTGCCCACCCTGCACCCCCCAACAGCCCGGGCACTGCTGTCCGCAGGGTGAGAAGTACGACGGCCGGAAGGCAGACGTGTGGAGCTGCGGAGTCATCCTTTTCGCCTTGCTGGTGGTGAGACCCTGGCCCCGCCATGGCCCCCTGCCTCTCCCTTCCCCCACCCCCCACCCACCGGGTCTCAGTGACCCCGCCCACCGCCCGCAGGGGGCCCTGCCCTTCGACGATGACAACCTGCGGCAGCTGCTGGAGAAGGTGAAGCGGGGAGTGTTCCACATGCCACACTTCATCCCGCCTGACTGCCAGAGCCTGCTGCGGGGCATGATTGAGGTGGACGCCGCGCGCCGCCTCACGGTGCGTGCCCGCCGCAGAGTGGGGTGGCCCCGGGCGTCGCAGGGGCGGGCGTGTGCCAAGATGTGTGGGCACCAGGGTGTATGGACGGGGGCCCAGGTGTGTGGATGTGTGCACAGGTGTGTGTTCAGGTGTGTGGAATATGCAGGTATGGGGGTGCACAGGTGTTTGTGTTCAAGTGTGTGTGGGTGCCCAGGTGTGGGGGTGCCCAGGTATGTGGGCATGTATGTGCTCAGGTGCTCAGTCGTGTGGGTGCCCAGGTTTGGGCTTATGTTCAGGTGTGGGGGTGCACAAATGTAGGCATATGCCCAGGTGTGGGGGTGCCCAGGTTCATGTGTTTGGGTGAGGACATAGGCGTGGGCATGTGCATGTGTGGGGAGGTGTGACCAAGTGCCTGTGAGCACTTTGACAGGTGTGGGTGTACACAGGCACGGGTGGGTGGGTGGGGGTACAGGTGTGGGGGTGCCCAGGTATGTGGGCATGTGCTCAGGTGTGTGGTCAGGTGCTCAGTCGTGTGGTTGCCCAGGTTTGGGCTTATGTTCAGGTGTGGGGGTGCCCAGGTGTGGAGTGTCCCAGGTTCATGTGTTTGGGTGAGGGCATAGGTGTGGGCATGTGCACATGTGGAGAGGTGTGACCAAGTGCCTGTGAGCACTCTGACAGGTGTGGGTGTGCACAGGCACGGGTGGGTGGGCGGGGGTGCAGGTGTGGGGGGCATGTGCACAGACAGGTGAGGCCTGGGCTGTAAGTTACACAGAAGCATTGGGCGCTTCCCCATCACATCCGTCTTCTCCACGTGCTCCTGGGAAAAGCCCCAAGCTGTGTGAACACTTCCCCCTAAGGGACCCTGGCAGCTGTGGGGCTGGCAAAAGCCAAAGGTAGCCCCCAGCTGCTGGTCCCAGCCTCCTCCAGGGCGGTCTGGTGTGGGGACCCCACACGTCCACTTGACAGGAGCAGGTCACCCTCTGGGCTGGCCTTTCCAGGGTAGTGTTGCTCTGTTCCCAAGAGGCCACCGCCCCACACCCCCGAGCTGTCTCTGAGTCAGGGTGGAGAGAAGGGGCCATGTGGCCGGCCGGCCCTCCCAGCCTCCTGCTCGCACCTGCACCCAGCCCCGCCCCTGCCACACAGGTGGGCTGGGTTCTCCTGGCTTCAGCTCCCTGCTCTCCTGCCTTGGTTCCTTCTTAGAGCCATGGAGGGGCCTGGCCCAGGCAGCACAGGCACCTGGGGCCACCCTGGCTCCAGCTTCCCTGCCTCCCCCTCCCTCTGCTCCCTGGGCCCCTGCCCCTACCTGGAGTTCCCCCACACCCCAACCCCCAACTTACCTCCTCCTCCACGTTTGCATTTTCTTCTCCACTTGGGAGAGGCTGGGGCAGGGGTGCTGGCCTTGAGCCTCTGGGAATGCAGCCCCCCTCTTCCTCCTCCCCGCCCTCCCTCTGCTCACTTGCCCTCACCCGCTCCTGCTCTCTGCACCCCCATCGCCTTCCCTCACCTCCTAATGTGGGCTCTCTCCAACCCTTGTCCATACTAACTCCCTGTTTCTCTTTCCTTGTAGCTAGAGCACATTCAGAAACACATATGGTATATGTAAGTAGCTTTTCCACCCACTAATCGCCTGCTTTGCCTGTCGCTGTGGCCTGGAGGCCCTGCTAGGAAAGGCGGGGGGAGGGCGCAGGCCCTGCCCCGCCTTGGCCCTCGGCCCTTGGTGGCCTGCGCTGGGTGCGGGGTGCGGGCAGGATGCAGGAGGCCTCCCCGGGCTGGGCACAGGGAGACTGGCAGGATGCAGGGCCCCAGGTGAGGGCGGGCCTCCCAGCCTCCCAGGCCCGGCCAGTGCTGACAGCCGGGCGGCCTGCCCTGTGTCCACAGAGGGGGCAAGAATGAGCCGGAGCCGGAGCAGCCCATTCCCCGAAAGGTCCAGATCCGCTCACTGCCCAGCCTGGAGGACATTGACCCCGACGTGCTGGACAGCATGCATTCTCTGGGCTGCTTCCGAGACCGAAACAAGCTGCTGCAGGACCTGCTGTCGGAGGAGTGCGTCCTGGGAGGCTCCGGGGGGCGGTGGGAGGGCCTGGGGGTGGGAGCCCCGTCATGGAGGAGCCAGTGGCCCCAGGTGCCAGTGTACCCCGCACCTCTTGCCCGCTGTAGGGAGAACCAGGAGAAGATGATTTACTTCCTCCTCCTAGACCGGAAAGAGAGGTACCCAAGCCAGGAGGATGAGGACCTGCCACCCCGGAATGAGATAGGTACGGTCTGGGGGTGGCCTCGGCCGGGCCGGCACTGCCCCACCAGGTCCAGGGGCTGCGTGGCCTGACGCTTTTCTGTGCACAGACCCTCCCCGGAAGCGTGTGGACTCCCCAATGCTGAACAGGCACGGCAAGCGGCGGCCAGAACGCAAGTCCATGGAGGTGCTCAGTGTGACAGACGGCGGCTCCCCGGTGCCTGCGCGGCGTGCCATTGAGATGGCCCAGCACGGCCAGAGGTGTGTGTGCCCCGAGGCTGCTGGCCTCCCTCCCTGGGTCCTGGCTGCGTGGGACCGCTGCCTGCCTCGTCCCTGCCCATGGCCCTGGGGTCTTGGCTGAGACCATTGCGTGGGGCTGCATGGGCTGGGCTGAGCTGGGCTGGGCTGGGCTGGGCTGGACTGAGCTGGAGCTGAGCTGGGCTGGGCTGGGCTGGGCTGGGCTGGGCTGGACTGGACTGGACTGGACTGAGCTGGAGCTGAGCTGGAGCTGAGCTGAGCTGGGCTGGGCTGGGCTGGGCTGGACTGGGCTGGAGCTGAGCTGGGCTGGACTGAGCTGGAGCTGAGCTGAGCTGGGCTGGGCTGGGCTGGGCTGGGCTGGGCTGGGCTGGGCTGGGCTGAGCTGGGCTGAGCTGGGCTGGACTGGGCTGGGCTGGGCTGGGCTGGGCTGAGCTGGGCTGAGCTGGGCTAAGCTGGGCTGGACTGGGCTGGAGCTGAGCTGGGCTGGGCTGGGCTGGGCTGAGCTGGAGCTGAGCTGAGCTGGGCTAAGCTGGGCTGGACTGGGCTGGAGCTGAGCTGGGCTGGGCTGGGCTGGGCTGGACTGGGCTGGAGCTGAGCTGAGCTGGGCTGGGCTGGGCTGGACTGGGCTAGACTGGGCTGGGCTGAGCTGGGCTGGGGTGGGCTGGTCTGGGCTGCGCTGGGCTGGACTGGACTGGGCTGGGCTGGGCTGGGCTGGGCTGGGCTAGACTGGGTTGAACTGGGTTGGATTGGAGCTGAGCTAGGCTGAGCTGGGCTGGGCTGGGCTGGCCTGGCCTGGCCTGGGCTGGACTGAGTTGGGCTGGGCTAGACTGGGCGGGGCTGGACTGGTCTAGACTAGACTAGGCTGAGCTAGGTTGGACTGGGCTAGAATGGACTCAGCTGGTCCAAGCTGGGCTGTGTTGAACTAGACGATCGAGCAGGGCTGAGCTGAACTGAGCTGGGCTGAGCTGGGCAGGGCAGGGCTGGGCTGGGCTGACCCAAGCTTGGCCAGGCTGAGCTGTGATGTGGTCGCGTCATGCTTCGAAGCCATCAGCCCAGCTAGCCCATCCCCTTGGCCCCAGCAATTCTGGGCCTGTCTCTGGGTGGTGTGTGTGGCCAGGGACATCACAGAACTCGGCAGTGAGGAGCAGGTGTGGGCTGCCCTGACGAGACCCGTAGCCAGAGGAAGGGCACCCAGGCCCAGTGGTGCCTCTGCTGGGTGGGGGTAGAGCCAGGCTGCCCGTACAAGGCCCTCAGCAAATCATTGGAGCTGGTGCAGCCTCTCAGGGATGAGCCCAAGCATCCCTTGCCAGGTGGGGGCTTCCAGCATGTGGGGACCACAGTAGGAGGTCTGGGAGTCCAGGCAGTCTCCGGTCCACCCCGTGCTCTGGCCCTCAGCACCCCAGGACCCCTTTTTGTACTGAGGATTTGGGTGCCGGGACAAGCTAGGCCTGCTTCTTGGGAACTTGGGGGAACAGGAACTGTAAGGTAACTTGGCAGCCGTCAGGCTAAACTAGTTCCAGCCCCAGCCCTGGCCATTGTACTGGTGGTACCAGTTCCGCCGGCTCCCAGGCCACGGCCCTCTGGGAGTCCCAGGCCCTCCCCAGGGTTTCAGGCTGGCCCAGCCTCCAACCTCGGGTCCCAGCCCCCTGGAACCTCCTTCCCAGGGTACAGTCAGTCACGGACTTGGCCCCAATGCAGGGGTCAGCCAGGAGCCTCCAGTCCACACTCCACGGCTCTGACCTTCAGTGGCTGCATGTCACGGGTGCACCTCTACCCCCAGCCCTGCGTCTGCCTCCTGCCTGCATGGCACCTCCACCAGGCTCCCTTGATGCCACAGGGCAGGCCCCGACACCCCACTGCCTGGCCTCCGGTCAGTGGTGTGGGAGGCTGCCCTCCATCTCTGCTGTAGCTCCCAGGCCTGGCTGCCTGGGGTAGGCATGGGATGGGCCGAGGCGTGGACCACTGCGGGGCCTCCAGAAGCCACTAGTCCTGGCATGTCCCAGCCAGACTCCGCTCCTGGCGCGGCCATCTGTGCAGTCCTCAGAGATCCAGCCACTTGGTGCTGGGCCACACGGGCCCACTGACTAGGGACTCAGGGGTCCTGGGGGCTGGGGTGGGGCCGCCCAGGCCACCCTGCCCAACAGTCACACGGTGCAGGGCGTGCTGTCCAGCCCGGCCTCCTCTCTCACCGTCTCTGTGCACCGGCCTGGGCTCAGGGGGCTATGCCCGGGCCTCAGAGCCGCATGGAGTTCTCGCCTGGTGCAGCCCAGGCCCTGGCCGACTGTGCCCACGTGTGGCCACCAGTAACTGTGCTTTCTCACTTTGTTCCTGCTGTAGTAAAGCTATGTTCAGTAAAAGCCTGGATATCGCTGAGGCCCATCCCCAATTCAGCAAAGAAGACAGGTATACACCCTGACCACCCGTCCCTGCACCCCCCAGCCCGACTCGCTGTCCTGCCTCAGTCCGGGCAGGCAAATGGGCGGGTCTGGTGGCGGGCTGGGCTGCAGGGCCCCTGGGGCAGTGGAGCTGGCCAGCACGCCAGGGAAGGGCCCTCAGGCTGCACAGAGGCCAAGGAGGAGGGGTAGGACTGCTGAGGCCAGGCCGGCGCCCACGCACCGTGGCTCCCGGGGCCTGGTCTAGAGTCCTGCATGACCGAAGGCTGTGCCATGCTTCTTGCCAGCCTCCGCTACGTCCAGCGCGCCACTGTGGCCTTGCTGTCCCTGGGGCCGGCCAGAGGTGAAGTGGAGCAGCAGTCCTGTGCTGGCCTGCAGGAGCTGAGGAGGGTGGGAGGCTCCACAGAGGGGCCTCTGCCTGGGGCCAGTCTTCTGAGCCTGGGCAGGTGGCACCGAATCCCAGGGCTGCTGCCTGCTGGGCTGGCTGCCGGTCCAGCCTCTTCTGAGTATCAGCCCCGCACCTGCCTGTGACCCCTGCCCATGTGCCCCCACCCTGCCTGCCCTGGCTGCCCTTGGGGCTGGTGCCGTCTCTCCTGTCCCTGCCCCAGCAATGTTCAGTTTTCAATGCTCAGTGTTCCCAGTGGCTGCCTGGCCGGACAGGACAGGGGCTCGGCCCCTCCACCTGGGGCCTCTGGCGCCTCTTCTGTCTTCCTCGTGGGCTCTGGGCAGCCACAGTTACAGGGTCTCGCCAGTGGCTGCTGCCCCCATGAGGGCCATCCACAGCTCCCAGCCCAGCCCCTAATGGCTCTGGGTCCAGCCCCAGCCCTGGGTGCCACCTGGCCCAGGCAGGCTGCGTTGGGCATGGGGTCCCTGTTGCCTCCCTGCCCCTTGGCTGCGTCTGGTGGGGAAGCTGGAGGGCCATTGCCATGGGGCCCAGCCCCCAGGGGTCCGGGAGCCAAGTGTGTCGCTGGTGTGGGCTCAGGGCGCTGGCCCCTGCCGTGCTCCGCACAGTCCAGAGCCTGGGCCACATTATGGTCCAGTAAGGCCTCTCGTGGCCGGCTGGCAGTGGGTATGCCCGGTGGTAAGCGCAGGGTGGTCTTTAACTCTTCTATCCTTTTCGGTGGCTGTCTTGGTCTCTTTCTGCATTTCCCTCCTCCAAGGATGGCGAGTGCCCCGGCGCGTGGGCACCAGCTTAGTCTGTCTGATGACAAAGCTGCCCTGGTCCCTGCACAAGGTTGGGGGTGGAGGGCTGGGTGGGGACACCGGTGTCTTCAGGCCAGCACACGGGGCCAGGGTCTCCCTCCTGCGGTGTGCAGGTGTCTGGCTGAGTAGGTAGTGGTGGGACAAGGCCTCACTGGCCCCACCGACAGCCACCCCAGCCTGGCTCTGCCCAGGCCCTCCAGCCTCTGGGCAAGGAGAGGGCCGGCTGCTGACCCAGGCACCTCATGGGCAGCTGTGGACGTGAGGTCAGGCTGCAGACCCTGTGACAGCTCAGCCATGGGGGCTTGGCAGCTGGGGCATGGGAGGCTGGAGCCAGCATGAGGCCTGGAGTGGAAGGGGCCAGATACAGCTCCCAGGAAGCCCCCATCTGTCTCCTCGTCCCTCTGTCCACCCAGATTGTCCTTTGCTGTGGCCGCTGGGTGCCGCACGCTGTGCTGTGCCTGGGTGGCTGGCATGGGGTGGCCCCCACATGTGGGCTCTGATGGGGGCCCCAGTGGGGCTGGGCACAGCCAGGCACCCTGGGTCCTCCGGGAACTGGCAGGGCACGCAGCAGGCCCTTGGGGGTCTTGACCCGGGCTCCAGGCCTCCTGGAGGGTTTTCCTGGGGGGAGCAGAGCCCAGCACCTGCTGTTCCACTACACCTGGCTGAGCCACGGCCCTGTACCTTGTGACCCCCAGGTCTCGGTCCATCAGCGGTGCCTCCTCAGGCCTTTCCACCAGCCCACTCAGCAGCCCCCGGGTGAGTGACCCCCCCCAGCTCAGATGCAGAGGTCCCGACCCTCCCAGTCAGCGTGTGCCGGGGTGGGGGCAGGCCTCCGCGGACCCTGGGAAGCAGCCCCAGGCACGCAGGCAGGCGGTGCGGCCCCCACGCCCAAGCTCCCACGCGGCTGCTGCTTTTGCTGCTCTAACTGCATGTTCTTTTGTTTTGTTTGTTTTCTCGTGTGTCACTTGTTTTCCTCTGTGGCGACCCCTCCCGCTCGTGCCTGCCTGCCTCCCCGCCCTCCCGCTTCTTTCTGGTCCTCCTGTGCGACGTGCATGCTGGGGACTGCACTGCACATGCTCGTGGCTGCCCCCACCCTGCCCACTCCCTGCACCTCCCTGTAGCCTATTAGGAAGCTTGTCCTGCCCCCCCCGCCCCCTGAGCTGCCCTTCGTGGCCCACCCCCTGGCCACCTCCAAGGAGCCCGAAGCTTGTGGGAACGCCTCGAGGCCTGGACACGTCCTCCCTCCGCGGGTTGCCCCGCGGCCCGACCCCAAGACCCAGACCTTGCCGTGCAAGGCCAAGCTGACCGACAGGCCTCTGCAGGGCACCAAGTCCAACCCCTTCCCGGCCAGCACCCCAGCTCGGCCTCCCGCCGCCAGCCTCGGTCCCCAGCTGGCACCACCCCTGGGCCCACCTGCCCTGCGGGTGCCTCCCCGACCCCCACCCACTGGGACTGAACCAAACACCAAATCTGTCCCCACCATACAGGTGACCCCTCACCCCTCACCAAGGGGCAGTCCCCTCCCCACCCCCAAGGGGACACCTGTCCACACGCCAAAGGAGAGCCCGGCTGGCACGCCCAACCCCACGCCACCGTCCAGCCCCAGCGTCGGAGGGGTGCCATGGAGGGCACGGCTCAATTCCATCAAGAACAGCTTCCTGGGCTCACCCCGCTTCCATCGCCGGAAACTGCAAGGTGAATGTCTGCCCGGAGGTGGCAGAGTGAAGTCGGGAGAGCGCAGAGACTGCTCTTGAGGGCCCACCCAGCGGTGCCAGACCAGTCTGAAGGGCCTGCAGCTGCATGGGAGGTCTAGGCCTGCCCACTGCCCATGGCTCACTGTCGCAAAAGTGCTGGGCAGCAGCTCATGTCCTGCCTGCCACCCAAGCTGGCATCCCTTCCTGGACATTCTGTGCTCCCAAGTCCACTCACTTCATGTCCTGGGCCAGGCACACAGCAAGGCGAGCTGGCCATCGAGTGGGCGCTGCCAGTCAGGAGGCTCCGTGTGGGGGGCACCAAGGGCCAGTTAGTGCTGCTGGAGAAGGCACAGCCAACTTCAGCACCAGAGGCTGGGACAGCTCCCCACAGCCCAGGGGCGCTTCCGCCAGTGGGGCTTCTAAGGTAGCTGGGAGCTGGGGTGGACCCGTGGCCCTTGGGGATGTCCCAGTGTGTGGTGGACTCCTGATGACCCTGACCTTGGCTCAAGGTAGCCAGGGCAGGGGAAGGATGAGGCAGTCACACGGCCTTCTCTTCTGTTCATCCCATGTATACAGTTCCGACGCCGGAGGAGATGTCCAACCTGACTCCAGAGTCATCCCCAGAGTAAGTGGCTCCTGCTTGGAGGTCGCTTGGCACGTGGCACTGCGCTGAGGGAGGAGCATGGAACCCTTCCCCTGTGGCTGACGGGGACTCCTTCTCTACCTGGCTCCACCTCCCACTGTAGGCAGGGCCCGAGTCTGAACTTTGAATGCCATCCAGGGAAGGAGCCCCCAGCCCTGATGAGAAGCTTCAGCCCTTGGGGGAGCCTGGGGTTGGCTGGAGGCGAGTGGGGGGTACACTGGGCGGAGTCTTCCCCAGGGCCTGAGCTTGCCGGGAAGAGACTCGGGGTGGGTCAGGTCTCAAGGAGAAAGCAGCCTGTGCTGAGAAGGAAGAGGCAGGCCGGGGCAGGGGGCCAGGCCTGGTGGGAACATGCGTGCAGGGGCCGAGCAGGGCAGGCAGGCTGAGGCCCCGCCCGGCCGTCTTCCTGAGTCATAAGAGGTGCCACTGCACAGAGCCCTGGCAGTCGCTGTGACCAGTGTCTGGGCAGAGATGTCCCCAGAGACCCCTTCCAGCCCCCAGGCCCTCTCCCTGCCCTCCACAACGGCCTTAGTCACTGGGCAGTGTCTCGGTGACCGGGTACGTGGTGGCGTACACAAGTGAGCCTGCAGTGTGACCCCACACAAGGCAGCTGCAGAGTGGTGGCCGGGCCAGAGCTGCTGGGACCTCCTGCAGGTGACCCCAGGAAATGGAGGTGTGGCCAGCCGTGGACTCAGTAAGAGAACCCTCATCCTGCTGCTGGCTTTAAACCAGGGGCCCCTGTGCAAACTGCTCAGTGGAAGCCCCAGGAGCGCTGTATCTGGGCCTTTCTGGGCCGAGCAGGTGGCTCTTCCAGCTGGGCACCCAGGTCAGAGGCATGCAGGCAGCGTGGTAAGCCCAGAGGTACAGAGCTTGGCAGACTTCAGAACGCTCTGCCCAGGCCGTGGCGTCGTTTCTGCCACTACCAAAAACTTCCAGTACAGACTCATAATTACCTTCCTCAGTAAAGGTGGAAAATGCACCCCAGTAGCTTGACGACACTGGAATTACCTGGGCTTCTCCCCTACCCCATCGAGACCACCCAGAGGGCCTGACCGCTCCCCGGGGTCCAGCACAGATGCTTCCCACAGCCTTACCAAAGGGACAGATGCCTCCCTCATCTGAGGGCCCGGCACAGCCACCTCCCACAGTCCTCTCCCAAAGGTCCCAGCACAGCCACCTCCCACAGTCCCCTCCCAAAGGTCCCAACACAGCCGCCTCCCACAGTCCACTCCCAAAGGTCCCAGCACAGCCACCTCCCACAGTCCACTCCCAAAGGTCCCAGCACAGCCGCCTCCCACAGCCGCACCTAATGGTCCAGCACAGACTCCTCCCACAGCCCTCCTTGCCCAGGACTGGCTTGCTGGAGACCTGAGACAACCCTCAGTCCCAGCTGCCTCCAGCTCCAGAGGAACAGAACAAGGCGCTGTGTGCGCATGGGAGGTGACCGTCTTCAGGAAGGGGTGGTTGTCTGGGACAGGCAGGGCCGCAGGCAGGACACCTTCAGATTCCTTGAATCTGAAGCCCCGGGTGGAAGTCCAGGCAGTTTCCAGATTGCAGCCTTGAGGGGGGATCTTTCTCCAGGAAGCCTGAACCTGGTGGATGCGGCCCGCCCTGTGAGGAAGGGTCCCCGCCAGTGTCACAGGTGACTGATTTAAGTTCATCTCATCTAAAAATGGCTTTGCAGCAACACCCAGACTCTCGTCCCGCCAGGCTGTGCACTGTCTGCCATGTGGGCATGGGAGTCACGGCACAGGCCCCACCCGCTTCTGCAGTCCAGCCTCCCCGGGCCTCTGGCATCTTTCACATGTGGGACTATTTTTTACAAATGCCACACCCCCAGGCCTCAAAGCAGAGAGTCACGTGTACCATCTGTCCCGTCTCTTCCGTAGCAGAACACGGAAGAACCCCCCGGTCTCTGTTTCTAGAACTGCCTGGCTGCCCCGTGCACTTCCTGGTTCCAGGCTCTGGTTCCAGACTTCCTGGTTCCAGGCTCTGGCACAGGGCTGGGGTAAGCCAGAGCTGGCCCTTGGAGTTTCAAACCCAGAACAGCCAGCGGCCGAGGCCGGCGGGACACTGAGGTGGCATTGAGAGGCTAAGCGATGGCCGAGCCAGCCCCCGTGTTCGGCTGGCAGGACTCCCGGGCCTCACAGGGACGGCTGCAGTGGTTGAGGAGTAGACAGCTCCAGAAACCGGCAAGGGAAGCTGTGTAGCCAGGATGCCGGGAGAGGGCGCCCTGAGCCCAGCCCCTGCCTCTGCCTCTCCCTGCAGCCCTGGTCCCATGTCCCGGCAGCAGTGGCAGGGGAACCATCAGGGAGAGCCTTCCCAGACAGCGGCTGCCCAGCACGCTCTGCCTGACTTGAGGGGGTGGGGGGCGGAGCAGAGGGCCTCTGCACGTTGGGGTGGGCCTGCTGGCAAGATGGGAGCAATCTTCTGTGGCTTCAGAAGCGGCCCCCGCTCCTGTTGGAAGTCAGTTGCAGGTCCCGCCTGCTTCTGGGGGTGGGGGGCACATGTGACTTCAGGAGCCCTGCTCAAGCCACCTCCCACAGGCGCCTTGTCAGGAGGGCTTGTCTGTGGAGGGACAGCCCCAACCTTGGGAGCGGGTGGCAGGCTGGCAAGGTGGGCCAGGGTACGGAGCAGTGCGGTGGGCTTGGGAGGTGGGTGGTGCCAGCCATTCTCACTGGGCCCTGCGTCCAGCAGAGGAAGTGATGTGGGTCAGGCCCACCAATCATGAGGTTGGCAGCATTGCTCCAGCCTGAGGTGGGGACCCCCCACTGTGGTGGCACCAGGAAACCGCGGTCTGTGTGGCTGTGGCGAGCCCAAAACTGCCCTTCCCCAGCCAGCCCTGGAGGTCTGGAAGTAATCTCTACAGGGTGGGGACCGGCCACATGGCCACATGCCGTAAACACAGGAGGGTGGCCCCAGGGGTGCTGAAGCTGCCCTGCCCGGTGGGAGGGGGCACAGACCCTGGCATCTGTGCTGTACCTATCCTGCCACTGCCTGTGTATAGCTCCCTGGTTTCCCCAGCTCCAGGCTGGACACCTCAGCCAGGATGCCACTGGGCACCTGAGGAGGGCTTAGCCAGAAACATAAAAGCAAGGCTGGGGGCAGGGGGCACCCTACTCCCTTCTCCCTTCTCCCCTTCTTCCCAGTGGGGTCTCTAGTGAGTGGGCTGCCCAGGCACAGCTCTGGGGAGCCCAGAGGCACCAGTTAGGGCCGTGGAACCTGGTTAGGGTTATGGGTTAGGGCCACGGTGAAGGTCAGGGCATTTGGGCTAGTGTTAGGGCCAGGATAGGGGTCAGAGTCAGGGCCACGGGTTCTGCCTAGCGCTGTGGAGAGCCGTTTCTATCTCGTGGGAACAGGAATTCCACTGTTCCAACCCCAGGTTTGAGGGAGGCAGTGGTGTGGACCGCACCACGCCTCCATCCTCACAGCCTGTCTCCCACTGCCCAGGCTGGCCAAGAAGTCCTGGTTTGGGAACTTCATCAGCCTGGAGAAGGAGGAGCAGGTCTTCGTGGTCATCAAAGACAAACCTCTGAGCTCCATCAAGGCTGACATCGTGCACGCCTTCCTGTCGGTGAGGCCACAAGCGCCAGGGCCGGCGGGCAGCCCCCCCAACCCCACGCCGCCCAGCTCCCCCCTGAGAACGGGCAGACCCCCAACCCCATGCCACCCTGCTCCCCCCGAGAACGTGCAGCCCCCCAACCCCACGTCGCCCAGCTCCCCATTGAGAACGCCAGCCCCCCAACCCCACATCACCCAGCTCCCCCCACCCGAGAACGGCAATCCCTCCAACCCCACGCCACCCTGCTCCCCCCGAGAACGTGCAGCCCCCCAACCCCACGTCGCCCAGCTCCCCCCACCCGAGAACGGCAATCCCTCCAACCCCACGTCACCCTGCTCCCCCCGAGAACGTGCAGCCCCCCAACCCCACGCCACCCAGCTCCCCCCCGAGAACGTGCAGCCCCCCAAACCCCATGCTGCCCAGCTCCCCCCCGAGAACGGGCAGTCCCCCAACCCCACACCGCCCAGCCCCCCCCGAGAATGGGCAGTCCCCCCAACCCCACACCGCCCAGCTCCCCATTGAGAATGCCAGCCCCCTAACCCCACGTCACCCAGCTCCTCCCCCGAGAACGTGCAGCCCCCCAACCCCATGCTGCCCAGCTCCCCCCTGAGAACGTGCAGCCCCCCAACCCCACACCACCCAGCTCCCCCCCGAGAACGTGCAGCCCCCCCAACCCCATGCTGCCCAGCTCCCCCCCGAGAACGGGCAGTCCCCCCAACCCCACACCGCCCAGCTCCCCTTTGAGAACGCCAGCCCCCCAACCCCATGTCACCCAGCTCCCCCCCAAGAACGTGCAGCCCCCCAACCCCATGCCGCCCAGCTCCCCCCTGAGAACGTGCAGCCCCCCAACCCCACGCCACCCAGCTCCCCCCCGAGAACGTGCAGCCCCCCAACCCCACGCCACCCAGCTCCCCATTGAGAACGCCAGCCCCCCAACCCCACATCACCCAGCTCCCCCCACCCGAGAACGGCAATCCCTCCAACCCCACGCCACCCAGCTCCCCCCTGAGAACGGGCAGTCCCCCCAACCCCACATCACCCAGCTCCCAGAGAATCCAGAAGCCTATCTGTCCTGACCCAGAACACGTCCACACACACAGAACGGACATCATTCACCTGTGGGCCTGCCCAGCTGCCTTCACTGGACAGGTGTTCTCTCCTGCCCACCCTCTCGAGGGAGGAGGGGTCCCTGCCCATTTGGGGCACTTGGCCTGCAGAGGGAGGCAGGGCCTTGCTAACTGGTCCTGAGAAGCCCTAGGTGTGTGCCAGGCAGGCCTGGGCACCTGGCACATGGGGCAGGAGGCAGGTTCCAGCAGGATGGGCCTCAGAGAGCGACACCTCCATGAGAGTCAGGAAGAAGCCATTGTGAGGCTGTGACCCCAGGGACCCCGTGGAGCTCTGCGTGCCCTCAGTGGACACCCCCAGGCCTCGGGTATCTCAGTTTCCCTGGCCTCGCCCTGCCCTTGGAGGCTGGATGGCTCTCCACAAGGGTGGCCTCACTCAGGGGCTTGGGTGGGCTTAGTCTGACTTTGCTGGGCGTCAGGTTAGAGGAACAGAAGGACCCAGTCTCAAATAGAGAAGTGTTATTGCCAGGACTTGAGCGCCCGGTCCCACCAGGAGGCCCCTTCCCTGCCAGCCCTGTCCACTCTGTGCTGTGCCCAGGCGTCACAGGGGCTGCCCCCGCCTGCTGCCCCCACTGCACCCAGGCTGACCTCCCACCAGGCATCACAGGGGCCGCCCCCGCCTGCTGCCCCCACTGTACCCATCCTGACCTCCCACCAGGCATCACAGGGGCCACCCCCGCCTGCTGCCCCCACTGTACCCATCCTGACCTCCCACCAGGCATCACAGGGGCCACCCCCGCCTGCTGCCCCCACTGTACCCAGCCTAACCCCCTGGGGCTGCTGTCCTGTCCCGTTTTCACCGCCACCAGGTGCCCTTTCTGGCCCCCGGATCTTGGCAAGATGAGGCTGTGGCTCACTGCAGCAGCCTCTCTAGCAGGGAGGGGCCGGCCTCCACCTCACTGGCCACTCTGGACACTCAGGCCACCATTGCTCTGGCTGTAGCTGAGGTTCCCTTAGCACCATAGGGATAGCTCAGAGCTCCTACGGGCTGGGAAAGCCTAGTGCCAGGCAGGGCAGGGCCAGGCACTTGGACCTTGGCTTCAGGGGCCCTCAGTGTCCCCGTCCCTGTGTCCACATCCCCGCGGGGGCCTCCTCCCCGCACCATGTCCCTTCATGCTGCCCCTAGTTGCCACGGCCAACCTCAGACTCGGCGGTGGCCCTGGCCCTTCCCCTTGCCGGCCCCAGTGAGGTGGTTGTGTCCAGGCCAGACCCCGTGCACTGGGTGGCCCCGAGTTCTGCTTCCTAGAGCTGCCGCCTGGTAATGGCAGATCCCACACAGCAGGACCCAGGTGCCAAGCGCCCTGGGTCCCACAAGCAGCAGGCAACTGGCTGAAGAAGGTGCCGGGTCCCAGGAAGCCTCAGCAGGAGGGCACAGTCCCAGCCCCAACCCCACGCCCTGCTACTCAGTGCAGCTCCCAGACTCCCCACCTTCCCGTCGGCTCCCACCCTGGACCCCAACCTCGGGCTGTAGGGGTCACCTCCGCCTCTAAGGCTCCTCTGTAAGGTCCTGGCCATCCTGTGCTGTGGCTGCCTGAGAAAAGCCCAAAACGGGGGCTCAGTCAGCCGTGCTGACAAGACCAAAGCTTCAGTGGGTGGGGGCTGGAAACGCCCCTCCCTGCTCCGGTGGAGTCCACCTGCCCCGTGCCCCTCACAGATAGGGAAGCAGAGGTGCCTGGGTGCTCAGTTTGTGCACAGTAGGGCCAGCTCTGCCCAGAGCAGCTCCCCAGGAGGGCGGTGGGGGGACCCACCAGGCCCGCCATGTTCATGCTACGCCCTCCACAGATCCCCAGCCTCAGCCACAGTGTCATCTCCCAGACGAGCTTCCGGGCCGAGTACAAGGCCACAGGGGGGCCAGCTGTGTTCCAGAAGCCAGTCAAGTTCCAGGTGGATATCACCTACACGGAGGGCGGGGAGGCACAGAAGGAGAACGGCATCTACTCCGTCACCTTCACCCTGCTTTCAGGTGAGCCAGCTACCCTGGGGCGGCCCAGGGCCCAGACCTGTACAGGAATAACTCCCCGTCTCCCCCAGGCCCCAGTCGCCGCTTCAAGAGGGTGGTGGAGACCATCCAGACCCAGCTGCTGAGCACACATGACCCACCCTCAGCCCAGCACTTGTCAGGTGAGGCGGGCTCAGCTCCGGCCACCCTGCGGCCTGCAAATGGGGCGTGGCTAGCTGGTACTGTGCGGTCGGGAGGCGTGAGGACCTGGACGCAGCCTCCTGGCCCCTCTGACGGCTGCACCCACTTCCCTGCCCTAAGCTGTGGCTGCATCCCTCAGGGATCAGGGCCCCTCCCCAGCCCAGCGGGACCACCGCCTTGCCTCTGCACGCCAGGGACATAGGGCCCAGCCGCACCACACTGAAAGGTGCCTCTTGTCCACCGTAGAACCCCCCCCACCAGCGCCAGGACTAAGCTGGGGTGCTGGGCTTAAGGGCCAGAAGGTGGCCACCAGCTACGAGAGTAGCCTCTGACGCTGGCAGGTAAGGCGCTGGCCTGTGCTGGGGCGGGAGGGGCTGCGGGCAGGTCATCGGCAGGGCCTTCCATGCCCACCCGCAGGTCTCAGCCCTGGACAGGCCAGGTGTTCCCCAGGCAGCCCATCTGCTAGGGAGCCAGACAGGGCAGCCCACCAGGTCCTGAGAGAACAGTGACAAGACCCTGCCCTCAGGGCTCCTGCCATGGCCGTGACTTCTCATCTTCCCACATTTCCTGACAGCCTGGGGCCCTGCCTTCAGCAGGGCAGAGGGGCCTGATCCCAGCCAGAGCGGGGGCTCCACCACAGCCTCACGGGCATACGCAGGGGAGGGTTGCCCCATCCTGGAGCCTCCAGGGGCCAGAGCTGGAGGGTCGGTGCCACCCAGCATCCAGCAGGAAGGGCTCCCCTCACTCCCCTGGGCCCATGTGTGACGAGACAGGGCGGAATGCCGAGCATGTGCATGGGCCTGATCTGTAAGCAAGGGTGTGCAGGCATGGGGCACTGGTGTCACATAGGGGGAGCACCCTGCTGGGCCCTGGGGGCCTGTCCTGGCCTGCGTCTCCACAGCTCTGTGGCGTGCTAGGATCATGTGTTTCTGTGTGGGGTCCTGGAGGCCAGAGCGGGCCGCACCATCCTCATTCCATCCTCATTCCATTGCCTGTGGAAGCCCCCCCGCCCCGAGTGTGCTTCACCCCGCTGGGGGCTGGGGGCTGAGGTCCCCAACAGCCCTTGCTCTAACCCAAGCCCCAGTGGGTGGAGCAGTAGCCCCTTCTGCTGACCTTGGGAGCCATGTTGGCACAGTGGGCAAGGAGGAGCAGGGTTCCAGGTGCCCGGGCCTGCAGTGTACGTGGTACTGCCCTATAGTGGAGGCCGTGCAGCAGCCTCTGGCTCTCTGAGCCTTGAAAGCCTCCATCTTAGGAAGGGAAACTGAGGCCAGGGAACAACAGGGCAGCCACCAAGGCTGGAGACGGACAGGGGGTGTCCGGGAGGGTGAAGAGACGGCCCCTGGGGTGCTGTCCACAGTGTCCTTGCACCTGAACAGCCAGTTGGGCACCTCAGCCTGCTCCTGCATGGGCTGTGGGCAGAGCTCCTCTAGCCTGGCCCTGCAAGGTGTGGTCCTGCCCATCAGCACATACCACTCCCCGCAAACCAACTCTCAGCCCCTCCTCATGCCTGCCCTGAACCCTGACTTCAGCAGGGCCTACTGCAGAGGCTCTTGGGCCCCATCTCTCTCCCTTTGGACTCCGGGAGCCTACCCCGTCCCCACGATCTGTGCCCAGCCCTACCCGTCACCCCCCCAACACACAGTGGACACTGTTGTCCAGGGAGCTCAGCTGCAAGGACCTGTGGCAGGTGCGTAGGCAGACGGGCCTCCTCAGGCACTGTCCATCCTCCACGAGACCCCAGCTGGCTGAGAGGGGAGGCTAAGCCCCCAGTGAGCAGGCACAGGCAGACCAGTGCATGTGTCCACCCTGTGCAGGTGCCAGGTAGGGCCTTGAGGGAGCAGCCCTCCCAGGGCCCTGCCCCCACCCAAGTCCTGGCCTGGTGGCACCAGCATCTCCAAGCCAAGCATCGGGGAGAGGGCCAAGGAAGAGGGTGCCTGCCTTGAGTTGAGGGCAGCTGGAAACCGCAGGGCCTTGGAGCAATGAGGATGCATAGTGACTGGCACAGGCCGTGGCCAGGGCAGAGTCGTTGGCCCAGGGGAGACATTGGGGAGGGAGTCACCAACCCAGGGCGCTGGTCATATCCCGGCTCAGGCTGTTGGAGGACCCTCGGGAGCAGGCTGAGCTGCCCAACTGGCCCAGGTGGCTCGGACTTGTTGCCGTCCCCACCCCCTGGGGTCCACCTACATTTGGCTTTGGCCCCGCCCAGTCTGCCCAACCATTGCCTCTGGGGTCCCACCCACTTCTGGCTCCGCCCCCTTCCAGGGCTGGGCCAGAGGCTGCCTGCGTCCAGCCAGCCCGAGGGTGGGGGCAGCCTTTCACTCACTCCCCTCCTCTCTTCATTCTGTGCTCCAGACACCACTAACTGTATGGAAATGATGACGGGGCGGCTTTCCAAATGTGGTAAGAATCCCCCACGCTCACCTGGCACCTCTGCTTGCCACCCCACCGCTCATCCCCAGCCCGCTCTGGCTGACACTCGCCGCCCCGGCTGTCCCAGCTTCCCTGTATAAATGTAGGCGCCCAGCAGCTTAGGTGTCCCCGACCCCATCCTCTAGCCACCCCTGCCCAGCTCTAGGATCAGGACAGGCCCAGGAAGGGCTCCCCACAAAGGCCTGAAGCCAGTGAGGTCCCACGTGCAGGCTGTGGTCTGGGGAAGGGGCTGGTGCCCATCCCTCTGTTCACTGGAGGCTCTGCCTGGCAGGGAATGGAGGGGCCCACAGCTCAGGGCGCAGGTGTGGGTCAGGCTTAGGAAGTGGGGCGGAGGTGCCTCCACCGGCACACGTGGGCAGGGAGCGCAGGGCCCAGGAAGGGTGGGCTCTCTACTTAACGCCCCACTCCTCTGGTCGGCCCCTATCCGAGGGACCTGGGACGTGACTCTAGCTGCCTGTCTCCAGCCCCCCAGCCTGCCTCTCACACCCACCTCCTCCATGCCTGTCCACCCATCTGTCCATCTGTCTGTCGGCTGCCAAACTGTGTCCAAGCTGGTCGGAGGCTGGGCTTCAGGCCTCTCTGGGGAGGTGTAGCGGGCACACCCTCTCCCTGTCTTCCACCCAGCCTCATGCGGGGGGCCAGCAGCTGCCCCCAGGGCCCTTCGAGGCTTCAGAGCTCCCAGCAGGCCCTGGTCTTGATGCTGTCATCTCTGGATTTGGGGTGGGCCAGCCCTTGTGGCTGCAAGGTGGGGAGGAATGGGAGGGCAGGGCCTTCAGGCCAGGCCGGCAGGGGGAGGGAGGGAGGAAGGGTCTCACCACCTGTCCCAAGCCTCCCTTCTCCAAAGGAGCCCCAGGTCCTGGGCAACAGCTCGAAGGTGCTGGGGTCCTGAGCTCCTGGCCCCACAGTACACAGCTCCCCACGCCCCATGCCCCTGCTGGCGGCCGCCTTCCCACGCTTGCTGCCCGCTGGTCCCACCCTGCCCATCTCAGCCTCATCTCTGGGTTCCCTCCCTCGTCAAGGCCCCTTCGTTCATTCGTTTGTTTGTTCTCTTTCTCTCTCCTTCTCTCCCTTCCTCTTTCTCTCCCCTTTTTTTCTTTTTTTCTTTCTTCTCTCTTTTTTTGTCTGTTCTGTGTACCCAGGCAGCCCATTGAGTAACTTCTTTGACGTAATTAAACAACTTTTTTCAGACGAGAAGAACGGGCAGGCGGCCCAGGCCCCCAGCACGCCCGCCAAGCGGAGTGCCCACGGCCCACTCGGTGACTCCGCGGCCGCTGGCCCTGGCCCCGGAGGGGACGCCGAGTACCCAACGGGCAAGGACACGGCCAAGACGGGCCCGCCCGCCGCCCGCCGCGAGCAGCCTTAGACACACTAGCCCCCCCAGCACCGCACTGACCGCGGCTGCCTTGCCGCCCGCCGCCCGCCCTGCCCCAAGTGGACCCGCGGCCGCGCCGCCCGTCCGCCCGTCCGTCCAGACTGTTCTCAGAGCCTGGGAGGAAAGGAAGGGGCGCCGGGGCCGGCCTGCGGGCTCCGCCACCCGCGCCCGCTCTCTTTTCTCTCTCCTGTCTCTGTCTCTGCCTGTCTCTGACAGCGTCACTTGTTTCCACTCTGATACCAGGAATTATCCCGAAAAGTTAACATGTCACCTCCACGAGGCCATCCTCTGTGACCGAAGGCAGCTGCTGCGGACCCGCCCTCCCTCCGCTCCTGCTGTTGCTGCCGGGCAGCGCCCCGTCCACCCCGAGGCAGCTCCTCGCCTCAGCTCCGCACGGCCCGTGGTAGGAGGGCCAGGCTCGGGGGAGCCTCCTCCAGTCCGGCCAACCGGACTCCTGGTCACCCGGTCACCTGACCCCTCAGCAAGAACAGCCTGCCTGGAGGCCTTCTGGGGCCGGGACCCCCTGGTGGGCAAAGTAGCCGCAGGAACAGACCCCGTCCGCCACCTCCACGCCGCACTCAGAGGCCTCCTCACGCCTCGCAGGCCCGTGCCCCGCCTCCCCGGCCTCCCCGGGCTGCCTCCCGTCCTCTCGTCTCACCCTCGCCTCCCTTGCCTCCTCTGGGGCGGTTGTGGGCTCTGGCGCTCCTCCCTGGCTGAGGTGGAAACAGACGGTGGGGCGTCACAGCCTTCCTGGCCGGCCACGCCGCTGGGCTGGGATCACTGTTATTTATTTGCTGTTTTAATTTATGGAGTCTGCACCTCTGTTCAGGGAAGGGCGGCAGCCGCATCCCCTGCCGTCTGTGCGCCTCGGGCAGTGGGGGGTCCAGGGCCAGGGCGCCCTCTGAGGACAAGAGCCGGCGGGGTGCGGGGGGCTGGCGAGCTACTGTAAACTTTAAAGAATTCCTGCAAGATATTTTTATAAACTTTTTTTCTTGGTGGTTTTTGGAAAAGGGTGCGGGGGAGTGGGCGCCGCAGGCCCAGGGCCAGGTTCTGTTTCAGCCAGTTACTTCTGCATTCATCCAGCTAAGGACGGCGCGTTCCATCTGTCCTGGGTTCTGCTTCTCACTGTGGAGAAGCGGCTCCACCTCTGGGGGGCTCAGGGCATCTCACAGCAGGTGGCAGTGCCCATGCCCCTCGTCAAGACCCAGGCCGGGGCAGTCTTGGTTTTGTGTCCAAGGGTGAAGGGGTAGGAGAAAGGCCCTCAGAGGGCCCTTCCCACACACAGGACGGCAGGGGCACCGGGGGCTTTTCTTATTAAAATGAAAAAAAGTTGAAAGAAACTGAAGGACAGAAAGAGCCAGTGGTGCTCCTCTGCAGGGTGTTCTGTGCAGAGTGCAGGGGGAGTGGGGGCCGCAGGCCCATCCTGCTCGGTGCCTGCTGCCCTCCCTTCACCCCAGCTCCAGCTTCTGTGTTCCCGTGTGCCCGGCTCCCCAGGTGGGCACAGTGTCCAGGTGCAGCAGCTGGGAGGGCGGTGGCGGTTCCGACGCATGCCTTTACCACAGAGTCCATCTGCTTCGGTGCCCCTGCCTCCCACCCACCCCGTGTATCGACTTTGACGCTTCTGTTAACATCAGGCCTCTGCCACAGGCTGGGATTTCTACACATAAGAACAAGGTCCCATAGGACAGCAAACGCCAGGCGGGAAGGGCTCTCCATGGAGACGAGGACACGAAGCAGTGCCTCTCGCCCGCCTTCCGCTTTTGTGCTTCGGACACATACGGACTCTAGCAGGCACCACGGAAACGGGCACGCCCCTGCAGTGTATCCCTGTCACATACTGTGAGCAGCCACAGCCCCGGAACAATAAATCCCTTCCACAAAGACACGACGCAGCTCTTCATCGGGCAGGGCGGGCGCGCAGGGCTCTGGGACAGCCCGGGACAGCTTTTCCTTCCCTGCTTGCAGCCCCTGGGCCGCAAGTGTGAACGCAGCTTCCCTCTGCCCAGCTGAAGAGGGCGAGGGTCCGGGCAGCCAGGGTCAGAGGTCACTTCTGATGTGGGGGCCATCCCCTAAGGCTGCCCCAGCCTGAGCTGGGCTCCTGTTGAGGGCTGGGGAGGAGCACTCTTCGCACAGCACCTCTGCCACCACTGCGAGGCCTGCACGGGCCACCCTGGGCCTGGGCCTTTTCCTGGAGAAGGAGCCTTCTTCCCCCTCCTCACTTGGGAAGAATCTGGATGGGGTGCTGTGACCCAGCCTTGGGAGCAAGGGCCTGGGCTAGGCATAGCCCCTGGAGCTAGAGCAGGATGGTCCAGCCATGCCTGCCACAGAGGACAGCCAGGTCTGTGGGCTCCACTGGTACAACGCCCTGGCCTAGCTGCCCATCTGTTGCTGCAGCAGAAGGGCGGGTCCAGGCCCACACTGATGCCAGTGGCCGGGAGTCCATTGCAACCTGGAGGTCAGAAGCAGGCCTCAGCGGGGTCTGGGCGGAGGCTGCAGTGGCCACAGAGCTGACCCTGGAGGTCCATACCCACTCCCCTTCTGTGTGAAGGACTCGGGTGTGGCCGGACTGCACCCCACTGTCTTATCACGAGCAGGTGCTCCATGCAGTGGCTGGGGGCCACATCCCTGGTCTCAGTCCAACAGAAGCTATAGCTGCCCCACCTCCACTGTGACAAAAAGTTTCCACACATTGACAAGAGTCTCTGGGTAGGGGACAGAATCACCAATAGGTGACAACTACTGCCCTGAACTTCAAGCTGTGCCTGTGCCCGTCTCTGGAGGGAGCCACGGGGCCACCATGTTTGTCTGGCTTAGTTAGCTCAGGGCTCCGCTCAGAGCCCAGGACACAGGGAAGCTGGGCCGTCCTCCTCTGCCTGACCCTGGACTGCCAAGTGGCTCACAGGTGGGTGCCCTGAAGAGAAGGCACTTGGGAGGGTCCCAGGGGATCGGGGTCCATTCCAATCCCTGGATCAGTGTCCAGGTACATCTCACCTTAAGAAACAGGTTGAGAAAAGGAACGTGGCTGCCTGGTTCAGCGCGGCACAGGACAGACAGTCTGGGGGGTGCAGTGCCTGGTTCGGCATGGCACAGGACAGTCTGTGGGGCGCAGGCCGCGTCCTGACCTGTGTCCTACACGTGCTTCTCTGGGAGCGGCTGACACACAGTCCTGGGCCTCCACCCAACCTTCGCTTGTGAAGTCAGCCTTCTCAGGCACGTGGCTGGAGGTCCAAGAGCCCTGCCCGCTTCCCGCTGTGCTCAGGAAGGGCTGCGCCTGCAGTCCCATGCTGACACCAAGCTGTCTTGGTTGTAAATAACAGAACCCAAAGCAAGCTAAGCTGGAATCTGTTGGTATTTGTATAAAAAATGAAAACAAATATGGCAGGACTTCCGATGTGGCAGAAGAGTCTCACTCTACACCAGTTGGTCCTCACATCATTTCCATGAAGAAGTTAAAATGGAGACTGGAAAAATCGGGATGTGGCCGTGGGTCAGCCCACCCAGCGAGAGGACGGCTTCTGAGTCCCAGTCCTCGGTTCTCAGGCAGATAATCTGACAGGCACGTTTGGGGTCAGAGCCTGCCACTGCCTGGCCTGAGAGCTGGGCGCTGGTGACGAACCGACTGGTGAGCCAACCTGTGGGATGGCAGGTGGGTGGTGGGGGACAACAGTCCAGCCCCTCCCACACAGGACTCAACGCCAGCAGGCGGGAGGTGGGTGCTCCAGGAAGGGGCCTGCACGCAGCAGCCCTGGCCAGCTCTGAGCCTGCCCTGGGCTTTTCTCAGTCACTGAGGGCAGAGGCACAGAGCCCCAGCCTCCTAAGCTATAAGACGGAACAATTCCTGGTTCTACAAAGCCTCAGAGCTTGCAGGAGGAGGCTGGCGCCCACATGCCACTTCAGGGTGTGGCGTTCCTGCTGCCCTGCTACCACCCCCTACCCGTGAGCTCACCCAGGCCTGGCCCTGCCTCCCATCCTGCCTTCCTCCCGCCCTCCAGTGGCATACTGCCCAGGCCCTCCGCCCTCACCCCGGGCCACGCAGTGCCTCCCACTCACTCCAGTGACTTCTCCCAGTTCAGTTTCCCTTCCCTGGATCCACCCCACCCACCACCAACCCAGGTCTCTCGGTGTGATTTAGCAAGGGGTAGGGACAGCAGAGAGCCAGAGAGGAGGAGGAGGAGGAGGAGGAGGCCAACAACAGGAGGAAGAGCCAGCGGGACCTTCCAGGCAGCAGAGCCTGCTGGAGAGTGGGCAGCGGGGGCTGACAGACATGCAGGGAACATGACCTGAAGGGCCACGTGCATGCCGGCTGGGCCCACGGGGCTACAATCTACACTGGGGGGTCTCGTGCTGTGGAGTTGCCCTCTTGTGCCCATCCCCCAGGACCCTGTGAGGACGCTTTGGCCCGCTTGGTATATGCGTTACCTCCTATGGTTTCCGATCACCCCCATAGCTAAGGTACCACAGACTAAGAAGCTTCAGACACCAACACCTCACAGCTCCAGAGTCAAGGACTGGGCAGGCCTCACTCAAGGGGTCTCCCTGGTCTAAAATCAAGGTGTGCTCCTCCTGGAGGCCCCAGGGGAGAGTCTGTGGCTGCCTTCATCCCACAGCCCGGGGTCTCTACCTTTGCAGCCAGGAGCATGTGGGTGGAGCCTCCTCACAGCTGTGTCCATGTGCCCCTGCCGGCCTCCAGCCTCCGGCTTCTGCAATGAAGGCCTCCGGCTCTCACTAGGCCCAGACCATCCCTGCCTCTCAAGGTCACTGGCACCCTTAATCCCACGTGCTGCTTTCATTCCCCTTTGCTGTGCTGGGTGGCAGGTTCATTTCCACGAACTAGGATATACAGATACCCGGTGGTGAGGGACGTCTTATGCTGACCACAGCCCACCCTCCTGCCCCCGCTGCTTCACACGCATTCCACGTACAAACGTACCCCTCCCCCCGTGGCCCCAATGGTCTCCACTGAACACAGCACCCACTCCAGTCCCAAACCTCACATGCATCTCATCAGCTCACAGTCCCAAGTCACACCCTTTAAGCCACCGTGATCAGGTATGGGTGAGACTGGGCATTCCACCCTGGGGCAATTTCCCTCTATCCGTGGACCCCTAAAGCTAGAAAACCAGTTACCTGCTCCCAAAATACAACCGGAGGACAGACGCAGAATGCCAGTCACCAACATCCCTGTTTCAAAGGGAGTCTGGCTGGGTGTGGGGGCCCAGCACTTTGGGAGGCTGAGGCATGAGGATCACCTGAGCCCAGGGGTTCAACACCAACCTGAGGAGTGAATCTTCACCTCTACAGAATATTTCAAAATCAGCCATGTGTGGGCTCGCAGCTGTGGCCCTGGCTACTCGGGAGGCTGAAGGGGGAGGATCATTTGAGCCCGGAAGTCTGAGGCTGCAGTGAGCTAGGATCATCCAGTGCTCCAGTTTGGGTGACAGTGAGACCCAGTTGTTCATGCATACGTACATATGGACGTGACACACACACGGGAAACGGCAGGGTGCCCGTGTCGCTGCTCCCAAGAAATCCAAAATCCAGCTGGGCACACTCCCTCAGGTCCCAGCCAGGCCTGGGAACTCCTTCAGTGGGTCCCGGGCCCTGCTGCGCCTCAAGACCACACTTTCTTTTTATGAAACGTGGGAAGTGTTTGCTTCCTCCCCGATCATTTTTGGGGGCCCAGGAGCCTCATCACACCCCCTCTGCCTCAATCCAAGCCAATTAAGTTTCTGATGGTGTAAATCCCCTCAGGGTTCTCATGGAGCTTCACCCCACAAGTGAAGGGCTGGGGCCCATGGCAGGTCCTCCCACAGCTGTCCCTGCTTTCGGCATCTGTTTGGGTGACCCGGGGCATCCACTAGCCACAGGCTCGCTCCAGGAGCTCCAAGCACACATTCCGTCAGTGTCTTTAGCTAAGAACTCCCGAAGGCAGGGTGCACACCGTTAAATCTTCCTCCACTAGAGGCTCCCTC
This sequence comes from Callithrix jacchus, assembly GCF_049354715.1. Taxonomy (NCBI): domain Eukaryota; kingdom Metazoa; phylum Chordata; class Mammalia; order Primates; family Cebidae; genus Callithrix; species Callithrix jacchus. The sequence goes on along the minus strand of NC_133511.1, from coordinate 130,449,272 downwards.
TCGCGGCCGACGGACCTCAGCAGTGAAGGGAGGGGCCAGGCTGCACCTCTGGCGCCTTCCACGCAGGCTGCCCACCTGCACCTCTCCCCCACGGACCGGGCTCTCCGTGGCTCCCGTTCCTTCCTTTCTGAGCTCCCACCTGCACCGTTAACCCCCGTGTCTCAGGATGGGCGGTTCACAGCAGATCTGACTCTCAGAGCCTCCACCGCCCAGCCCCTCAAGCCACCCCCACCCCACCCTTCTACCATGTTTTAAGGGTGTCGTGGTGTTCTCTATCACCTTCGAAATTCTTCCAGCTTCTGCCCAATTCCAAAGCCACTTCCAGCTTTCTAGGTTTCCTACAGCAGCACCTCATGCCTAGAACCAAACTCTGCCCTCAGCTCCTGCTGCTGCAGTTGCCGTGGGCTTCGTGTCTGGAGACAAAATGAACTGACATCAAACGGGCCCACCAGGCTCGTCAGCAAGGCCTGTTCCTTCGGGCTCCCTCCTTCCCGGCTTCTAGGAGTGGCCTGCGCTGCTGACTCAGGCCTTTCCCACGTCCACGCTGCCTGCCTGCTCGGTGCCCTCGGCCCTCCTGACAACACTGGGCCCATCCAGATAACCACCCATCCCGAGGCCAGTGGTCGGGAACCCAGAACCCTCCCCAGCCCAAGGTCATGGACCAGGAACCCTGAGCTCCCCCGTCCCAAGGTCACGGATCAGGAACCCTGAGCTCCCCTATCCTGAGGTCACTGATCAGGATCCCTGAGCTCCCCTGTCCCAAGGTCACGGATCAGGAACCCTGAGCTCCCCTATCCCAAGGTCAGATATCAGGAACCCTGACCCCTCCCCAGCCCGAGGTCATAGATCAGGAACCATGAGCTCCCCCGTCCCGAGGTCACTGATAAGGAACCCTGAGCTCCCCCGTCCCGAGGTCAGTGAGCAGGAAACTTGACCCCTCCCCATCCTGAGGTAAGTGATCGGGAAACCTGACCCCTCCCCATCCCAAGGCCAGTGATGGGAACCTGATTCCATCTGCAGCTTCTATCCCACTGTGCTATATATGGCAACACGCTGACAGGCACTCAGGATTAGAACACGGATCTTTTTTGGGGACCATATTGGAGACCATTGTTCTGCCATTCAGAACAGAGACCACCGAGACTGAGTGAGCCAAGGCTGCAGGTGGGGCCGAGCCCATACCACTGAGCTCCCCCACCTCAGTTTATAGGCCTCCTGTTCGGGGAGGGAAACTGAGGCCGAGGCAGGAAGGCTTGGCCAGGACTCCAGGTTTTGTAAGAAGCCAGCCCAGTGGAGGAGAGCACACAGAACAGTCCCCTCAGCCCAGGAGCAGGATGAGTCCACCAGACTCCCAGCCAAGCAGCAGGTGCCCCCGATGCCAGCCCTCATCCCAGCCGCCCGATCAGCGGGTGCCCCCGATGCCAGCCCTCATCCCAGCCGCCCGATCAGCGGGTGCCCCCGACGCCAGCCCTCACCCCAGCCAAGCAGCGGATGCCCCCGACGCCAGTCCTCACCCCACCCGAGCAGCGGGTGCCCCGACGCCAGCCCTCATCCCAGCCGAGCAGCGGGTGCCCCTGACGCCAGCCCTCACCCCAGCCGAGCAGCGGGTGCCCCCGACGCCAGCCCTCACCCCACCCGAGCAGCGGGTGCCCCGACGCCAGCCCTCATCCCAGCCGAGCAGCGGGTGTCCCCGACGCCGGCCCTCATCCCAGCAGAACTGCGGGTGCCTCGACGCCGGCCCTCATCCCAGCCGAGCAGCGGGTGCCCCCGATGCCAGCCCTCATCCCAGGGGAGCAGTGGGTGCCCCCGACGCCAGCCCTCATCCCAGCCGAGCAGCGGGTGCCCCCGATGCCAGCCATCATCCCAGCAGAGCAGCGGGTGCCCCCGATGCCAGCCATCATCCCAGCAGAGCAGCGGGTGCCCCCGATGCCAGCCATCATCCCAGCAGAGCAGCGGGTGCCCCCGACACCAGCCCTCATCCCAGTAGAACAGCGCGTGTCCCGACGCCAGCCTTCATCCCAGCCGCCCTCCCACATGGGAACGTGTGCCCGTGACTCCCACATGCCCTGGGGACCCTGCAGCTGCATCCCGAGTGTGAGACCGGCATGAACATGAGCCCTGGACACCTCCTGAGGCCGTCCCACAGGCTCTACACATGCTCCATCTGAGGCTGCCTCCAAGGCTACAGCTGGAATCCTGGAGTCCTCCTGGACCCTCCAGCCCAAGTGGGGACGGCCCCAAGTCCCCTGCACCCTACAGCACTCAGTCCAATCTTCTCCCCAGCCTCTGCCGAGCAGCCAGGCCCCAGGTTCACCAGCACACAGGAACCCAGGCTGTGTGTCCCACCTGCTGCTCCCTGTGGCCTCAGCCAGGAGCTCCCTGCACACCCCAGTGGGGCGTTAGCCAAAGAGGCAGTCTCACCAGGCCTCCCCCGCCCTGCTCCTGCCCTCCCTTGCCCAGGGGCTCCTTGCTGCTGGTCCCTGCCTCAGGCTCCTACACTCAGACCCTTCAGTCAAGTTCTGTGGGCATCCTGGGGCCTCCATTCTAGGGGTCCACACAAGAGCATGGGTGGGTGACACCGAGCAGGTCTCTCTCTGGGAACCGGGATTGGCTCCAGGCACTGTACATTGGGGTATTTGTGGATGTCAGAGGAGATGCCCCCAGCTGACTCCAGCCACGTTCTGAGGAGCCCAGAAGCTGTCAGCTCTCGGGGTGGGAGGAGAGACAGGGCAGGGGAAGGGTCTCTGACCCGCCGCTGTCCCTGGGAGAGCCAAGAACTGACCTGTTGGTCACAGGTGCATCCTGCAGGCGGAGCCTGAGGCCAGGGGAGCACCACGACCTGGACAGGCCCCACTAGCTAAGTGGTGGGGGTGGGGCTGCCCCAGGTCACTGTCCAGCAGGTGCCGTTGGCAGGGGCCTGCAGTCCAGAGGTATGTACCAACCAGGCCCCCCTCTCTGCTTTTCAGCCCACCCAGGTCCTGATAAGCTCCAGGCTTCAGCTTAGGGCCTCCCTCCCTGCAGCATGCACCCACCCACTCCCAGGCTGAGGACATGAAACTGCTTGCCTCTGGGCCCAGCCCCTGGGCCACATTGTCCCGGACAGCAATGGCCCCTGTAGCAGAGCCATTGCTTTGGGCTGGCCCAGAACCCTTCGGAGAAGATGCCCCCAGCTGACTCCAGCCACATTTGAGGATCCCCACCACCAGCACAGGGAGAGGCAGGCGGCTGAGGCAGCTGGGGAGAGCAAGAGACACGGAGTGTGTGCTTCACCTGTGGGCTGGCTATAGACCCCCACAGGGAGTGAGGGGTGAGTCTGCTCTGACCTCAACTCTCAGGGCAGCCTCCCGGGTGCCTGCTCCTGGGACTGCCCAGTGTGTGTGGGGGTCACCGAGACGCTGAGATGCACACAGGCTCTGACCTGAGAGAATTCTTTTTATTAAGAGTGAACAGATGAACTAAGGTAAGCGGGTCTCGGCCTTCTGCTGGTGTAGCATCTCCACGCAGGACCTCAGCCCCGTCCTGGCCCTGCCTGAGGACTGCACCATGGGCACTCCTTGGGCACAGAGAAGGCAGCAGGAAGGGGCAACAGGAGCAGGTGCAGGGCACCCCACACTCCAGGCCTCGCCCACCTCTGAGCTGCTAACAGCCAAGACCCTGGCAAGGCCGGGAGAGGAAGGGGCAAGCAGGGAGGGGGTCTCTTGAAAGCAAGCCCCACCCCCAAAGCAGAGCAGAGACCCCAGTCTGCAAATCACGCCCTCCTGGGGGGCGCCCCCCCCCAAGAGTTCCTCCTTTGAGGCCACCAGCACCCCGGGGAGGGCAGGGGCTGCACGGAGACCAGAGAAAGGAAAACCCCACAGAAGAAACTCAAAGCATCAGCCCCACGTGTCTGCGGAACGAGCAAACGGGCCCAGGCTCTTCTCTACAAACGGCCCGCGTCCATCCGACAGGAGCCACAGGACATGGCCGGGCCACCTGCGTCTGCAGCCCACACCAGTGCAGCCGGGGCCCTCTCAGACTCGCCGCACGTGTGCCCAGCATGTGTGCACGCGCAGGTGCACGGAGAGGACACACACCACCGTCTCTTTGCACACGTGCGCCCCTGTCTGGCCGTGGGGCTCATCTCTCCTTCACGTGGTTCTGTGCTCCTGGGCCCCCGCTGCCGGCCCCGTCCCCGCTGCCCCCACTGTGGACCCCACCAGCCCCACTGCACAGCACCTCGGTGAGGTCGTCCATGATGGCGGTCTCTTTGGGGTCCAGCAGGTTGAACTCCCGGGCAAAGAGGATGAAGTGGACATACAGTGTGTTCAAGTGTCCGTGCAGCTCCAGGGCCAGCGTCTCCTTGAAGTGGGCCCAGTAGATGTGCGCCAGCACGTGGAAAAGGTGTCTGCAGATCTTCCTCACCAGGGACTCAAAAGAGCTGGGGAATTCTCTGCCTGGGGGAGGCCGCAGCGTCAAAAGCTGCAGACTTCCCTTGGCTCCAAGAGAGGCCGGGCCCCTGGCACCTGGCCTGGTGGGTCTGGTGCCTGCTGCCCCACCCTGACCCTGCCACGCTCCAGGCTGCAAAGCCCCAGCAGCAACAGCTTCTGCCCACCAGCAGCACTACAGGGCCTTGCCAGTCCCGAGGCCGGGCTGCAGAGGCTTCCCTGCGAGCTCAGGCTCCGGAGCTACAGCTACCCCGAGGGCTGAGCGCTCGCTGGACCATCCTGGCCCTCCTCCTCAGGGAGGGGCCTGTGACCGGGCACTTGGGACCCCATGTCTCCCCGACAGACGTCTCCCGGGCTTGGACGGAGGGGCGATGGTGGCACAGGTATGTTGTCCCATGCTGTCCCTCTGGCAGCACAGAAGTGGCGTGGAGCCCCACCAAAATCTGGACACGGGCTCAGCAGCTGCTCCCTAGCCCAAGCCCCCACAAGCTAGGCAGTGACAGAAGCGTGAGAGGCAGAGACTAATAGGAGCCATGTTGAGCCACATGGCCCAGAAGGCCAGGGAGACGGCCTTCGGCCCTGGCTGGGCTGACCCCTGCCCAAGGGCTCCAGCCTCACCCCACAGCCCAGGTGGCCCCATGCTAAGCAGGGACTGGGACGGTGCAGCGCCACCCTCCATGCCTCTGCCCCTCGAAGCAGAGCCTTGGTTGCTTGCAGCCGCATCCTGAACACCCCCTGCCCACCCTGTGAGGATGACCGCCCAGTGCTGGAGGAGGGAAGACGAACCGTATTTTGTGGGGAACACGTCCTCGTCCGTCACCAGCTTTTGCACGGAGCTCATGACGAAATCGACGTACTGCGGGGCCGTGCACTTGACCTTCTTCCCCCGCTCATCATACCAGTAGTACTGTCTGTGGGGACAGACACACCGTCAGGGTGCAGCCACTGGGTCCCACCCGTCCAGGTCATCTGCGGGCAGAGGTGGCGCCAGCAGCAGAGGTGTGGCAGGCCCAGGTGTCTCCCTCCCCAGGCAGGGACCCTCCCCGGACGCCTATGGGCACTGCCCTGCACTCCACGGAGGGATCGGCCTGCGCAGACTTAGAACTACGCCAGGATCACACTGGGGACCCTGCCAGGCACATGGCCGAACACACCTGTGATCAAATGAAGGGGTCATCTTAATTTCCTCTGCTTCTAAGTGGCTTCAGTTGTATTAACTTAAACAAATGTGTGCTGTTTTTCTGTTGTATTTTAAAAGCATAGGCTCCTTCTCTTCCCAGGAGGCTGTGCTGCGATTTGTCAGCCAGGCTCCACCCTCCGGGAGCGCCCTTCTCACTGCTAGAAGCCAAGCCTCTCTCTAGGGGATCCAGGAGAGTGCAGTGGCCTCTGTGGGCACCTGCAGTCAGCAGCCTGGCTGGGACAGGGCCCACTCCGAGGCCCCTCTTGCCCCGCTATGCAGGGCAGCCGGTCCTCATGTGAGACTGGCAGCCCCAATCAGGCTGCAGCATCCCAAAGACATGGAGACCCTGGGTTTGCCTCTTACTGCTGGGTCCAGCCATGACAAGGCTATGTTCTAGTTCACGTCAATATAAGGTGACCCCAGCCCCTAACACCCCTCTTTCCCCAGCATAACACCAAGACTCCGGGCACCCACCTGGAGTCCACCACCCCCATGGCACTGGGCCTCAGTCCCCCAAGGCCATGCCCGCAGCAGCTGCCCCACAGGCCCACCCACAGGCAGTAGGGAATGCTGTGGTGGGGCTGTTGACACCTGAGACATGACAACACTACGGGTTGGGTTTCCTCCTAGAGCCAGCTCCCAGCTCACCACAGTTGGCAAGGGGCCACAGGGCATGGGGCAGTACTGGCTGCCGAACAAACACTCCCGCCACAGCGTGGCCACAACCAGCATCGCCTCCACTGCCCAGCCAGACCAACGAGGAGCCTCGTGGTGCCAGGCTTAACACCAAGTGCTCCCACCCCCTCATCCAGCCACGGTTCTGCCTGGAATGGCCCCGGATGGGGCAGCATAAAGATGGACCCAGGCTCCACTCCAGAGGCTGCTCGTCTTTCAGCTGGTACCAAACACTGTGCCCTGGATTCCAGAGCCCACCCAGCACTTGGGGAGATGCCCCGAGGTCCGAGACAGGGCCACTGGGGGTGTGGTGAGAGAAGCCATCCTTCTCGCTGGACGTGGCGCCTCTGGTGTCTCTGGGCATCCCTTTGCTGTGTCCAAAAAGCCCCTCAGTTTGTGCACTGCAGGTCCAAGGGGGAGTCACCAGTTTACCAAGAGGCTAGAGGAGACACTGCAAGCTGGGACCCCGCCCTCTGCAAGAAAAATGGCGGCCAGGCCACCTCCCCACACCACCAGGGCCCTAGGACAAGCCCCTCCCGGCATCCACCTCCAGAACTAAAGCAGGAGCTCTCATGCGTGCTCCATGCTGGGCTGAGTCAGGCCACCAGAAGGGAAAGTGCGGCCCCAAAACGGACAGGCCACAAGGACGGGCGCGCAGCACGAACATCTGCCTCTCAGGTGCCATCCTCCCCACAGGACAGCTCTGTGTGGCCTCTGCACCCACCTGCCCAGGCTGCAGGCCTCACCTTAGGCATCGCCACTGAGCTGTTAGACCCTCTGAGAATGCAGAGACAACAGGCCTTTCGGCATCAGCTCCTCGAAAACTATGTGGAGAATGCACGTATTCCTGCTGTCCTGCGGTTCCCAGATGGTATGGGGAGGCCTGGGACCCCGAGGGCCAGGTTGAGGCTCGTGTTTCTGGGGAAGGGACCCAGTCAGACACTGGCTCCAGGGACGCTGACGTCTGACCACAGGTGTGAGATTGGTCACAAAACTGTGGAGGTTAGAGACAGCAAATGCTTTTCTGTAATCTAAAGCAGCAACTGAGGGACACTGCAGATTGTCCCATCTGTTCCGCAAGATGGAACTCAACTGTTTCCTTTTCATTTTACTTTTTATCACTTAACTGTTCTGGTATATGGTTCTATGAATGAAATTTTATCCATGTGTGCACGCATTTACGACCACAATCAGGACACACAGTGGCTCACGTGGCCCCTCACAGCCATGCTGCTCTGCCCCCAGCATGCCAGGGTGGCTCCTCGGGAACGGGCCACAGGAAGGAGTCGTGCTGTGCATATCCTGAGCTGGGCCCCTCTCACTCGCGGGAGGCCACTGGGACACAGCCACGCAGTAGGCGTGTCGGGAGTCCACGGCTTCCCAATGCCCAGACCAGCCCCTGCAGAGACGGACACAGCGTGTTCATCTGTTCAGGTGTGTCCCTACCACCAGAACAGAGTCCCAGGCGGCCACATCCTGGACAGCACCGGCATCCTGATGGGCATGTGAGCAGGTGGACAGTGTCCGCCCACAGCTTCAGCATGCATTTCTCTAATTGCTAAAGACACACAATCCAGAATCGCCTCACCTGCCATCCTTACACCCTCTTCGGTGAACTGTCTGCTCATGTATTTTGCTGACACTGTTTTGTTTTCTTGCTGATGAGTTGTGTGAGTTCTTTGTGTATTCTGGATACCAGTCCTTTGGGGGATATGAGATTTGCAAATACTTTCTCTCCCAGCCTGGAGTTTTTCTCTTAAAAGTGTCTTTCTTGAAGCAAAAGTTCTAAATTTCGATGAAGTGCGATTCGTTGGTTCTTTTTCATCAGTGGATTGCACCTTTGCTGTCAATCTAAGAACTCTTTGCCTAATGCCAGGTCGTGAGGATTTCCTACGATTTCTTCCAAAAGCTTTAAATAGTTTCAGATGTTTGCATGAGGCATGAGGGTTAGTCAGTGTTTGATGCTTTCCCAGCAGCATTTGTTGAACAGACTATCCTTTCTCCCTTCAATTTCTTTCACTCTTTGTCAAAACTGAGGGCCCCATTTGTGTGGGGCTATCTCTGGACTCTCCACACGTTTGCGGGTCTATCTCTGGACTCTGTTCCATGGAGCTGTGTATCCGTTTCCTCAATGCTGCACACTGTTGATTTCTATAGTTTCATAGTAAGTCTCAAAAGTGTGAGATTCCTCTTTTTTTTCAAAATCGTTGTAGTTATTTCAATTAATTTGCCCTTCCATATAAATGTTAGAACTGGTCTGTGACTCTGCTGGGATTTTGCTTGGGATTGCACTAAATCAATAGATCAGTCTGGGGGAGAATCTGTGTTTGCAGTCATCTTCCAGGTAGGAAGCGCAGTGTCTCTCTCCATGATGGAGACCTCAGGTGATAGGTGTGGTGCGTCTCTCCGTGATGGAGACCTCAGGTGATTGATAGGTGTGGTGCGTCTCTCCGTGATGGAGACCTCAGGTGATAGGTAAGTGTGGTGCGTCTCTCCGTGATGGAGACCTCAGGTGATAGGTAAGTGTGGTGCGTCTCTCCGTGATGGAGACCTCAGGTGACAGGTAAGTGTGGTGCGTCTCTCCGTGATGGAGACCTCAGGTGACAGGTAAGTGTGGTGCGTCTCTCCGTGATGGAGACCTCAGGTGACAGGTAAGTGTGGTGCGTCTCTCCGTGATGGAGACCTCAGGTGACAGGTAAGTGTGGTGCGTCTCTCCGTGATGGAGACCTCAGGTGACAGGTAAGTGTGGTGCGTCTCTCCGTGATGGAGACCTCAGGTGATAGGTAAGTGTGGTGCGTCTCTCCGTGATGGAGACCTCAGGTGATAGGTAAGTGTGGTGCATCTCTCCGTGATGGAGACCTCAGGTGATAGGTAAGTGTGGTGCGTCTCTCCGTGATGGAGACCTCAGGTGATAGGTAAGTGTGGTGCGTCTCTCCGTGATGGAGACCTTCAATTTTCTGCATCGGCATTTTGGAGTTTCCAGGATGCAGATCCTGGAATGTCTTGTTAGGGTTATAACTAAGGATCTCATTACTTTTGGAGGTATTTTAAATAGTTTTCAATTTCACATTGCTAACACAGAGCCATCACTGATCTGTGTCTTGACTTTGCTAAATGTAATCATTATTATTGGCTGCAATCCTTGAGGTTTTCCCAGTCCCGCAATGTGTGCACAGGGGTACAGCAACACCCCCCATCCACAGGGGATGCACTGCCACAGCCCAGGGATGCCTGAAACCCCATCAGCACGGAACCCTAAACACGCTGCACTTTCTCCTATGCATACAGTACTAAGATGAGAACAGGAAGATCAGATTGACTGATAGGGTCTCGCTATGTTGCTAGGTTGGTCTCGAACTCCTGGCCTGTGTAGCCAAGATTACAAGTGTGAGCCACCACAGCCAGTGTCATTTATAAATTGGGGACAGTCAGCTGCAGTGAGTGGCTGTGTCGCATCTCAGGGGGCCCCCTGCCGGCCTCCTGGACCAGCTGCTGCTCCCATGGTCGCATCCTCCACCCACAGATCCAAATGCTCCACATGCACCGTGGCTGCCACTTTCATAGTTACATGACTGCGACTTTTTTTCCCTTCCTCACAACTTCATGAAGAGATCTGCTCCTACCTTAGACCTTGGCAACCTCAGCACAGTTTTCTTTCTACTCAAGAACGTTCATTCGCCTTTCCACCTTTAGGTCAGGGAAGCCCTTTGTGTCTCTTTGGCAGATGTTTTGGGATTTTATGCTTTCCAAAGAGTTGGTCCATTTAATCCAAGCTATAGAACTGATCTGCACAGAGGGTTATCTTTTTGCAATACTTCCTTATTATCCTTTTAACATCCTCGGGGTTTACAGCCACACCCCTCTGTACGTCCCCGGGGTTTACAGCCACACCCCTCTGTACGTCCCTGGGGTTTACAGCCACAGTCCACACTCCACTCTACGTCCCCGGGGTTTAGAGTGACATTTCTCTCTACATCCGTGGGGTTCAGAGTGACAGTAGCTCCTCTTTACTGATAACTGCATTCTCTCTTATCTTTGTATCTACTAAATGTTTACCAATATTATCTTTTCAAGTAATCACATTTTGATTTCACTGATTTCCCCTGTTGTCTTAATCAATTTGGGTGCTTTTGTCCTTATTTACTTTCTTCTGCTTCGGGTTTATTTTGCTTTTTCTCAAGCTTTTTAAAGTTGGAAACTTAGATTGAAAGTCATCTTCTTTTTGTAAAACCGCATTTAATCCTGTAAATCCCCTCTAGGCACTGCTTTCATTATGTCTCACAAATTCTGACAGGCTGTATTTTCACGTGTGTAGGTTTTGAAAGTCTTACATTTTTCCTGAGGCGTCCTCTCTGGCCCACGGATTCCTTAGAAGTGTGCTGATGTGCAAGTGTTTGGAAACTCCGTTTTCTGTGCTGACTTCCAGTTTAACTCCACCATGGTCAGAAAACTTACTTCATATGGTCCTGGTTTTAAAAATGTGTTAAGGGCTCTTCTGTGGTAGGTGTGACCCATTGTGGTGGCTCGTCTTTGTGCTGCTGAGGCTGCAGTGTCCATCCTGACTGCTGGTGTCAACAGCCTCCCTGCCCTCACTGACTTGTCTCTGAGGCTCTTTCACCAGTGCTGGAATCTGCAGCACTGCCGTGATCCTGCCCATTTGTCCTGCAGCGCCTTCAGTGCGGTGTGTCCCAAGCCTTGCTGTTTGTGCATACACGTTCATGGCATGATCTCTCTTCCTCAAGAGCTGCCCCTTTCCTAAAGCTGGAACCTTTTCACTCCTGCTCATTTCTTCACTCCAGGACTCCCTCGGCCTGAAACAGCCACTCCCACCCCCTTCTGAGGCGGGTTTTCTCAGCCCCTCTTCTCCTGTCCTCCTACTTCTAACCTGCCTACACCACAGCATCTACAGTGATGCTACATTGGGACACTGGCACCCAATTGCTGTGTTGAAAGCTGAACCCCAGATGTGAGGGTGTTTGGAGATGGGGACTGTGGGAGGTGATGAGGTCACAAGGCAGAACACTCATGAACAGAGTGAGTGCCCTTCTAAGGCCCCAGAGTTCCCTCACCCACCTTCCAGCAGGAGGGCGCTGTCTGTGGACCAGGAGGGGGTCCTCACCAGACACTGAATCGGGCTAAGCAGACTCAGTGATGTGATCAGTGCCCCCTTCCTGGTCCACAGACAGCAGATCTTGACCTTGGACTTTCAGCCTCCAGAACTGCAAGGAGTAAAATTCTGTTGTTCACAAGCCACCAAGTCTATCACGTTTCGTGACGGCATCCCAAATGAAATAGAACAAAGGAGCTTCTGGCAGACACCAGAGAGCTGGCTTAGTTTAAAAATCTATCCTCATACGCTGTCCTGACTGGTGCATTTACACCAGTCCCGTCTGCTGATCAGTCGGCATTTAGGTTTTCCGCTGTTTGCTGCCTCTGTTGCTCGTTCCTTGTGGTATTTCTTCTTTCGGGCTTTCTTTTGGGCCACTTGAATGTTCTGTATTTCATTTGAAATACCTATGATGGCCCCGTGTCTCTACACACAAGCTCTACAAGGCTGCTCAAAGGGTGGTTGCAGGCACCTTAACCCTGTGTGCTCGATGTGGCACCTGCACACACGCTTCCACTGGAGCGTGGCAGCTCTCCCACCCACAGCCCCACCGCCGCCACAGGCCCTCCACCGCCACAGGACCCACCCTGCCATAGCTGTCCTGGGAACGGTGCTGCATGGGCACTGTCGGACACTGCCCTTGTCCTCTTGTACCATCAGTTGCGTCTCCAGAGCAGGTCTGCTGGCTGTGAGGGCCTTGGTTTGGAGTGACTTTGGACACTGGCCCGATGTGTAATTCTGGGGTGACCGTTCTTTCCTCCCAGCACTGTAAGATGCATGGGGCTTCTGTCTTCTTTCTGGCCTCCTGGGTTTCTGACGAGCGAGCGCCACAGTCATTCACTGTGGCACCCCTTGTCAGGACCACGCCACACCATCTGGCTGCTGATGAACAGCTGCCAAGGGCTTTTTCTTTGCCCCCACTTCTCAGCGTTTGGTTTGTGTACGTCTGCACACGGCTGTCAGCCTTACATGGGGTCTGCTCAGCTTCTTAAGTCTGCAGGTTTGTGTCTGTGGGAAGCTCTCAGCCATTATTGCTGCAGTGTGTTTCTGGTCCCACCCCCTTTCTTCTGAGTCCGACATCAACCTTTTTGGGACTGTCCTACAGGCCCCAGTGGCAAGTGACCCTGAGGCCTCTGGGAAGCTTCCGTTTCTCAGTTTGAGTGGATTTCTGTCCCTTGGCTGGACAGGGTTCCTGGGAAGGCATCATATGCAGCTAATTCACAGACATCTATACCACCATGATGCTGGTTCCAGACGCAAAGGACCCTGGGTGGCCTAGGCCCTCCGAGGGGACGTAGGTCTGCCCAACTCCACATCCTTTGCTTCTCCAAGGAACCCCTTTTCCAAACAAACCCAGTGCCACAGAGCACCAGGAGCAGAGCCACTGGAAGGGTGCCAGGCCCTGCCTGCCCAGGAGCAGGGCAGCTCGGCCAGCGCTTTGCCACAGGTGGCTCCGGAGCCACAGTGGACACAAGGCTCTTGTGCAGCTCTCGGGCACTGCTCTGTCACCTCGGGATCACCTCTGCGCCTGATCCACAGAGGCCACCTCCATCTCACATTGAACTTGCGCCCCTCAGGGTGATAAGCATTGTCCCCATCATCTTCCCGGGCTGGGCCTGGCCGTGACACCTCATCTTCCTGGGGAATTAAGAGTGAAGCCAGTTGTTGTCTGTACCTGCCCCTGTGTCAACCAGAACCAAACCCAGGTGTGACCTGTCGGGGCCATGAGGGCAGGGCCAGTAGGGCTGAAGCCAAGGGGATGCCTGCCACCTGGCTGTGCAGAAGCTCCCCGTGGCTTATTGAGGGCAGAACTCAGCTTTGTCTGGGGAACACGTCTCCCGGTGCCAGGGCAAGGAAAGCCATGTCTGTGGGCAGGATGACTTTCAGGATGCACTCACAAGCCCACCTTCTGTCCCTGACCTGCGTGCACTGACAACAGCGGGACATCAAGGGAAGCTTCTGCCCTCCCCAGCTACACACGTCCCAGGCTGAGCCCACCAGACCCAGATGCCTCCTGCCTGCAGCCTCCAGCAACCCAGGCCTGGCGGCGCTCCTTCCTGTGCTACGCAAGTGGGGTGCCCAAGGCCACTAAGCAACACTCACTTACTGACGAAATCAGGGCGTAGTGCTTCCAGGAGAGAGCTACCCAGCACCAGGCCTGTTGCACAGTCGTGGAGATGGCACCTGAGCCCCCGAGAAATGAGTGGCGGAGCAAAGAGCTGTGGCCTGCCCAGCCCAGCCCCCACTGTCCGTCTCAGAGAGCTCTCACGGGAGCCGGCTGAGAGGGGCTCTCTGCAATCTTAGGGCATTTCCGTTTGGAAACATCTCTGCTCCTAGAAACACACCCCATCAATCCCCACCAGCTCCTGCACCTCCCAGGATCCACTGGGGACCCAACTGGCTGGGCCATTGGTCCCTGAGGGACAGGAGGTGGACGCTGTGGTGGAAGGCCTGTGCTAACACTTCTCAGGATCTCTAGGTGAGAACGGAGTCTGAGAGGACAAGAGCTTGGGGTGACAGGGGCTCCCGAGAGGAGCTGGGCTATAGCCAGGCCGCACTCACGTGTTGCACACGGCCATTGTCTGACACGTCTCTCCTGTGCAGAACTCTGAGATGGTGCTATACTGCAGGTTGATGTGGTGGAAAAATGTTGTGGCTGGAAGAGAAGGAGCCAGATATGAAAAACGCCAGGGCCGAGCCACCCCGTCCACCCCTGCTTCCGGCAACAGGTGCGGAAGCTCGGCTGGGTGAGCTCCACCAGTCCACGGGCCACACTCTCCCCTCGCAGCAGGGGGCTGCCGAGCACCAGCTGTGGGGGTCCTCCTCAAGGACAGCCTTCCAGGAGTAGCGGGGAAGAGGGGCAGCCCCCAGGCCCACATGCACTGTTGCGAGCGGAGCAGGGAGGAGGGAAGGGGCCCCACCCCCAGGCCCTCGCGCACTGTTGCTGGCCAGCCACTCGTTGAGGTCAATCTCGTGGGGCAGCACCACCAGCTCCTTGAATTGGAAGTCGGTGATCCTGGCCTTGGTGTGCTCGGGTTCCAGGTAGGCCTTCCTCTCTTCCGCAGCAGGCTTCTTGCCATTGGGCTTGGCTTTAGACTTCCTGTCAAGAGAGGAGACACAGTGTGGTCACTGTGTGCCCACCAGACCCAGGGCTTGCCCATGGGATCACTTGTGGCAAGTGCAGGAGTAGAGAGAGCCGCCTGAGCCCATCCAGGCAGCCCTGCCTCCCTGCCAGGCTCGTGGGGACACCAGCAGAGAGGCTGCTCACAGAGGGCCAGTGGAGCTGTCCGGCACAGCACCTCCCGGGGAGGAAGGGCTGGCGCTATCACTTGTCATCATAGGGCCCTGCATGGAGGGCATCCTTACCACCTCCTCCAACCAGGGAGGGGCCCAGGGATTAGGGCCCCCAGAGCCTGGCCTCCAGCTTTCCAGTGCTCTTGGAAGGACAGCAGAAGCAAACCCTCTGACTCCTGGTTTCTTCTGAGTTGGCCGGCCTACCCCATCCCCAGCAGCCCCAGTGAAAACATTGCAGGCCTTGTGCAGGACAGAGCAGGCACCTGCCCTCCTGACTGGCTGTGAGCACTGGGCCCTGGCATCAGGAGGCAGCCTGGCCTGCAGCTCCAGCATCCCTGCTGTCCACCAGGCCTGGGGAGGCCACAGGGTGATGGGGACAAAAGGTCTACGTGGCAACTGACCTTGTCCTTATTTTCTTCCTTTCTTCTGTTTTGAAAAGTTGGTAATGGTTTATTTAAGAGAAAGAGAAAGGAAAAATGCTCCCTGAATGCCAGGGAAATGTTTCCCTTTCAGCTTCTCACAGAAATCTTCACCTTAAAAGGCAACAAGTGCAGGCCTCTGGGGGCAGTGCTATGAGTGGCCAGAGCCAGGCAGGGAGCAGGGGCAGGGCCCATGGGCCCCAGGGCTCCCATTCTGCTCTCTCTCCAGAGCACAGGGCATGGGGTCCGAGGAAGAGGAAGCACAGGTGTGGATGGGCCACATGCCACGTGGGCGCTTAGGGTCCCCACAGTACAGGGGTGGGACAGACATGGACTTGAGCTTCCTTGCAGCCTGCAGCCCCTCTCCCGGATACAGCGAGGCACCCAGGCTCCACACCAGCCTCTGCCAGGCCATGGCCAGCATGTCCACCACAGGGTAGGCTCTCCCCATAATGCTGGGCCTGACCCTGACCACCCGAGGGCAGGCCTGAGCCTCCCTGCCTTGTGCTCTCACGGCACACCACACCCCATCTGGGCAGCTACAGGTTGGGCTCAGCCTTCCCATTTGGAGGGGTAGTTGCAGTGGGGACCTAGGCTGCCAGGCGGGCTGCAGAGCCATCTCCCTGCTCTGTGTCTTAGGAGTTGTGGCACCTGGCAAGCTCCAGGTGGCAGTTACCAGGAGGTCACGCAGGGCTGCCAGCAGGAGCAGCTGTCAGCATGCTCACTGTCAGGGTCTGCCCCAGGTCCCGCTCAGGGAGGCTACCCTACTGACAGTCCTGCGCTCTCTCCAGCCTTCCAAGTCAGAGCAACAGTCCCCTCCGTCCTCAGAGGGCTGGGCAGAGGCAGAGCCTGGAGACCTCGCTTCCCTCTGAGGCTCTTCTCCCAGGCTCTGACTGTGGTCAGGAGGTGTCGAGCAGCTGCCCCTCCAGCACTGGCACCTCAGCCTCCCTACCTCCCCCTGTCTATACCTCTTCACCTAGAACACAGAGGCAAGTGTGCACCAGGCCCTCCAGGCTGGGCCTCCCCAAGCTGCTCACCCAGTTTCACCCTGTCCCTAGCACCCAGGGCTGGACAAACTCGGTGCACTGTGGGACAAGCCTCCTGCTAGCCCACCTTCTTTGGACCTGGTCACTCATTCCCATGGGGCAGGAAGATGGGCAATGGCCCAAAGGTAGCAGGTCCAAACGGACGTGCAGAACACAGCCTCTGCTCCAGGAAGGGACACATGGGCGCCAAGAGGGACTTCCACAGGAGGCTACCGAAGGCCTGGCAGTAGCTGCATCTCCCTGACCTCAAGTGTCCTCCTTCCCAGAAGGGCAGGCTCTCGGCGAAGGCCCAGGCCTGGGCAGGAAGCAGTCACCGTGAGGCAGCTCAATGCTCAGTCCAAGCAGCAGCAGCTGTTGAGGCCTCAGAGCAAACGCCACCCCCGTGGCACCCTCCTCACCCTTAGTCATTCTCAGCTTTGCCCAGGGGAGAAAACAGAACCCTGTGGCACCCCCTGCCCAGCCTCACAGGCTCTGTGCCATCCAGGCCCAGGGATCTCCCCAGGAATGGCCTCAGTGGCCTGGCTACACCCTCACCCAGGGATGTGCCGAAGCCCTGTGACCCGCTCCCAGCTCCCCCTGGGCTGCTAGCCAGGAGCCCCAGTGCACAGAAAGACCGAGTCCCGGACATGGAGGGAGGACTGTTGGAGCAGGCCCCGGATGCAGGCAGGACAGAGATGGTGCTGAAGGGACTGGGGAGTGGACGCTGGACCTCAGGCCACCCACAGGACTGCCATACCTCTTGGAAGAAGCAGAGAGGCAGAGAGTGTGTGCACACCCCCAGAACAAAGCCCCTCACACTGTTTCCAGTCCAACAGGTAGGCACTGAGCTTGGGCCCCACCTGGCAGGCATCATGCACTTCGGAGGGGCTAGGCCAGCCAGAAGCACCTCCTTCCTGCCTCCCACACACCCGCCAGCCTCACCTCCCTCCTCCCTGCTCCACAGGCCCCATCCTGTCCACCACAGGGGTCTGCACCCTGCTTGTGCATACCAGCTGCTGCTCTGCCAACTTGCCCATCATATGCCAGGCCTGGCAAACTTCTGCTCCTTTAAGAGCCTGTCAAATGCCACCCTCCTCATTCTCGCCAGTTGTCACTGTGCCAGTCGGCCTCCTTGGCACCCAGCATGTAACCGATCCCTACTGGGAAGTGGGGCAACCCCTGCTGGACACGAATTTGGTAGGTAGGGGAAGGGGCACAGGAAGGCAGCAGCACTGCTGGGTTCCATGGAGAAGACAGACCTGCAGTCACCACACAGGGGGCCTGCCTCACCCTGCCCACAGCGGGCGCACACTGCTTCACAGGCGGGGGAGCTGGAGAGTGGGCTGGGAGCCCGTACTCCTCATCTGTCCTGAGGGATGAGGCCAGCACAACCAAGTGACCAACACCTGTGCCACGAGCCTTCGATTTCATTAACACACAGATGGAACCCTGGCCAGACCCCATGGCCCACAGGAGTGGGATGCTCCCAGGCTCACAGACCCCATGGCCCACAGGAGTGGGATGCTCCCAGGCTCACAGACCCCATGGCCCACAGGAGTGGGATGCTCCCAGGCTCACAGACCCCATGGCCCACAGGAAGGGGATGCTCCCAGGCTCACAGACCCCATGGCCCACAGGAAGGGGATGCTCCCAGGCTCACAGACCCCATGGCCCACAGGAAGGGGATGCTCCCAGGCTCACAGACCCCATGGCCCACAGGAGGGGGATGCTCCCAGGCTCACAGACCCCATGGCCCACAGGAAGGGGATGCTCCCAGGCTCACAGACCCCATGGCCCACAGGAGTGGGATGCTCCCAGGCTCACAGACCCCATGGCCCACAGGAGTGGGGTGCCCCCAGGCTCACAGACCCCATGGCCCACAGGAAGGGGATGCTCCCAGGCTCACAGACCCCATGGCCCACAGGAAGGGGATGCTCCCAGGCTCACAGACTCCATGGCCCACAGGAGTGGGGTGCCCCCAGGCTCACAGACCCCATGGCCCACAGGAAGGGGATGCTCCCAGGCTCACAGACCCCATGGCCCACAGGAAGGGGATGCTCCCAGGCTCACAGACCCCATGGCCCACAGGAGTGGGATGCTCCCAGGCTCACAGACCCCATGGCCCACAGGAAGGGGATGCTCCCAGGCTCACAGACCCCATGGCCCACAGGAGTGGGATGCTCCCAGGCTCACAGACCCCATGGCCCACAGGAGTGGGATGCTCCCAGGCTCACAGACCCCATGGCCCACAGGAAGGGGATGCTCCCAGGCTCACAGACCCCATGGCCCACAGGAGTGGGATGCTCCCAGGCTCACAGACCCCATGGCCCACAGGAGTGGGATGCTCCCAGGCTCACAGACCCCATGGCCCACAGGAAGGGGATGCTCCCAGGCTCACAGACCCCATGGCCCACAGGAGTGGGATGCTCCCAGGCTCACAGACCCCATGGCCCACAGGAAGGGGATGCTCCCAGGCTCACAGACCCCATGGCCCACAGGAAGGGGATGCTCCCAGGCTCACAGACCCCATGGCCCACAGGAAGGGGATGCTCCCAGGCTCACAGACCCCATGGCCCACAGGAAGGGGATGCTCCCAGGCTCACAGACCCCATGGCCCACAGGAAGGGGATGCTCCCAGGCTCACAGACCCCATGGCCCACAGGAGTGGGGTGCTCCCAGGCTCACAGACCCCATGGCCCACAGGAGTGGGGTGCTCCCAGGCTCACAGACCCCATGGCCCACAGGAAGGGGATGCTCCCAGGCTCACAGACCCCATGGCCCACAGGAGTGGGATGCTCCCAGGCTCACAGACCCCATGGCCCACAGGAAGGGGATGCTCCCAGGCTCACAGACCCCATGGCCCACAGGAAGGGGATGCCAGGCTCACAGACCCCATGGCCCACAGGAAGGGGATGCCAGGCTCACAGACCCCATGGCCCACAGGAAGGGGATGCTCCCAGGCTCACAGACCCCATGGCCCACAGGAAGGGGATGCTCCCAGGCTCACAGACCCCATGGCCCACAGGAAGGGGATGCTCCCAGGCTCACAGACCCCATGGCCCACAGGAAGGGGATGCTCCCAGGCTCACAGACCCCATGGCCCACAGGAAGGGGATGCTCCCAGGCTCACAGACCCCATGGCCCACAGGAAGGGGATGCTCCCAGGCTCACAGACCCCATGGCCCACAGGAGTGGGGTGCTCCCAGGCTCACAGACCCCATGGCCCACAGGAGTGGGATGCTCCCAGGCTCACAGACCCCATGGCCCACAGGAAGGGGATGCTCCCAGGCTCACAGACCCCATGGCCCACAGGAGTGGGGTGCTCCCAGGCTCACAGACCCCATGGCCCACAGGAGTGGGGTGCTCCCAGGCTCACAGACCCCATGGCCCACAGGAGTGGGATGCTCCCAGGCTCACAGACCCCATGGCCCACAGGAAGGGGATGCTCCCAGGCTCACAGACCCCATGGCCCACAGGAGTGGGGTGCTCCCAGGCTCACAGACCCCATGGCCCACAGGAGTGGGATGCTCCCAGGCTCACAGACCCCATGGCCCACAGGAGTGGGATGCTCCCAGGCTCACAGACCCCATGGCCCACAGGAGTGGGATGCTCCCAGGCTCACAGACTCCATGGCCCACAGGAAGGGGATGCTCCCAGGCTCACAGACCCCATGGCCCACAGGAAGGGGATGCTCCCAGGCTCACAGACCGCCCCACTCACCCAGAGTGCACTTGCTATGGAAGTCAAGAGAAGATTGCTCTGAGGTAGGTGGGTGGCAGCAAGAGGTGGCCCTCATTAGGCACTTCCCACCACAGGTCAACTCCGAGGGGTGGGGCAGGCATGAGGGGCCCAGAAACTCAAGTACCCAAGCCCAGGCCTGGAAGATAGTGACCAGGCGACACGTGGGGTGGAATAGAGAGAAGGGCCGCAGGTACCGCCTCCCAGGAGGGCATGTCCTGCAGCTGTCTACAGCAGGCCCCTCACATTCCTTGGTTGGGGTGAGTGTCAGTGCTGGTTGGTCCACCCAGAGCCTGAAAGTCAGGGCTCCCAGTGACCCCTTTCCCCAAGACCCAGCCAGGCAGAGCCTCCAGCAGCCACCTGGCACAGAGCCTGGGGCTCAGCATACCTTGCTCCCTGCGGTGCATGCCACGGGGGCCTCCCGTCACCCCAAAATGCAGGAGAGGGCATCACATCCTGGGGTGCTTGGTGCCACCCCCACCCTACATTTATGACTGGCCTTCTGGGTATTGGGGGGGCCTGAAACCTGCAGTTCTAACCGGAGTTCTCCCTGGGTGCTAACCCCACTTCTGTGGCAGGGCCTACGGCTGTGGAATGGGACTTCTGGGTTTAACTGTCTGCACCCCCAAACAAACCAGCAGCCCCAGACAAAGTGAGCTTTCACCAGCCTACTGTGCCCTCTGCAAAGTGAGAGGTCCACTGAGAAGGACAAGGCCAAGATGGCACAAGTGACACCCGGCAGACACCACAGACCCAGATGCCACACAGGCAGGTGCTGCTGCCCTAGAACCTGAGCCCCTCGTGGCTGCCACACTCCGCCGCCCCTCGGCCCCTCACACGTTCAACTCCCAGCCAACGTGGCTTCCTTATAGCTTCCCTTGAAACCTTCCTAAGCCCCAGAGCGGGCACTCTGCCCATCTTCCTCAGGGCCTGGCTGGGCTCCAGTCCTGCCTCTATGTCTCCTGTGGAGCTGCCTTCAGCATTTGCCCTCAGATTCAATGCACAGACTGGCACAGGCACACACACACACACACACACACACAGTCCCTCATACACACACCAGTCCCCCCATACACACGTCCCTCACACACGTCCCTCACACACAATGCCTCTCACACACACATCAGTCCCCTCAGACGAGTCCCTCACACAACCAGTGCCCTCACACACACCAGTCCCCTCAAACACACCAGTCCCTCACACACACACCAGTCCCCTCAAACACATCAGTCCCTCACACACACACCAGTCCCTCACACACACATCAGTCCCTCACACACACACACGTCATACAGTCCCTCACACAACCAGTCCCTCACACACACACACACCAGTCCCCTCAAACACACCAGTCCCACACACACCAGTGCCTCACACACACACACACCAGTCACATACTGTCCCTCACACAACCAGTCCCTCACACATACACCAGTCCCTCACACACACACACACACCAGTCACAGTCCCTCACACACACACCAGTCCCCTCAAACACATCAGTCCCTCACACACACACCAATCCCTCACACATACACACGTCACACAGTCCCTCACACAACCAGTCCCTCACACACACACACACCAGTCCCCTCAAACACACCAGTCCCACACACACCAGTGCCTCACACACACACACACACACACACCAGTCACATACAGTCCCTCACACAACCAGTCCCTCACACATACACCAGTCCCTCACACACACACACACACACACCAGTCACAGTCCCTCACACACACAACCAGTCCCTCACACACACACCAGTCCCTGACACACACACCAGTCTCCTCAAACACACCAGTGCCTCACACACAGTCCCTCACACACCAGTCCTTCACACACACACCAGTCTCCTCACACACCAGTCTCCTCAAACACACCAGTCCCTCACACACTCACCAGTGCCTCACACACACAGTCCCTCACACACACACCAGTCCCCTCAAACACACACCAGTCCCCTCAAACACACCAGTCCCTCACACTCACCAGTACCCTCATACACACGCACACCAGTCCTTCACACACGCAGTCCTATCACCCCATTGATGTCAGGCACCGTTCCTGACTTGAACTCACGAGTACTGCCAACTTGTCCACATGTTTCCAAAACCTGACAGTTTCACCTTCAGACAGGACATTTTTGGCGGGGTCATCAGCCGGCACCCTTGGGTCGACTTGTAGGGCCCTCCCCATTGAACACACTGGCAATCAGGAGGCAGGGAAGGATCCCAGGAAGAGAAAGATGGAGCCAGGTGCCCAGGGACAGGCAGAGGCACAGAGCTGCATGTGGGTACCGCAGCCCCTGGCCCCTGGGGGGCTGTCCAGCAGGCCATGCTTGCCTCACACCCCCCCAAGCGACCCACCGGGGAGGACACATCTGCTGCTGCAGCAGGCGGTACCTGCCCCACTCCCTGGGGTCCTCAAGCTCAAACACGGGTGCCTGCTCCCACATGCGCCCCTGCACACAGCCAGCTCAGTGTACAGGTGGGGAGGCACCCCTGCAGCAGGTCAGAGAAAGTACAGGTGAAGAAAGTGTCAGACATGGATTTTCCAGCAACCTCCCTATGGCAGCCAGCACAAAACCAGGCGCCCAGAAGCCCTGTGCTGCTTCTCTGGGCCAGGCCACTCAAGGACAGCCTCTGGGTCACCTCCACCTGGGTGGCCAAAGCCCGTGCCCAGGCAGTCTAGGATACAGGCAGGCACACCCATGGTGGCTGAGGCTCCACATCCTGCGGGCTGCGGGAGTGCGGGCTTCTGTGCTGGCAAGGTGGGGTCACCCCCAAAAGTTGAGGACATCGAGACCCGCTTCCCTCCCATAGAGCAGAGGAAGTGCAGGTGGCTAAGGAGAGCCCCACTCGGCAGGGCTCCAGAGCAAACCTGCCAGGCTGGCCCGGGGCTGCACAGCCCCTCTGCCCTGGACGACCTCCGGGCTGCCCAGCACAGCTTACTGCACAGTTGCTGGCCACACCGGGAGGGCAGCCACGGACACGGTCCGCTGCCTCCCCAGCCTGACCTCCTGAGGGCAGGAACAGGACAGACAGACGTCCTACACACCACACCCCTCCCTCGGCCTAGCCGGCAGGTGTCACCTGAGCACTTTGCTGACGGCCTGAAGAACCATTTTGCAGCAGAGCCCGGTTTTGGAGGACTGGCTGGGCAGGGCCTGGTCTTCGGGGAGACTGCAGTGGTCTCCCAGCATGATGTGGGCAGTAGGGAAGGGAAGCGGTGGGGTACCGGCTGGCCAGCACTCACAAGTGCCTGCTGCCCGGGCCCTCCAGCTTCTCGGCCCTCCACCCTCACTCCCTGGCCAATGGGACGCCTGGCAGAGACAAACAGCTGCTCCCTTTCCAGAGGCAAGGGCCGGCCAAGGCTGGTTAAATAAGGGAGCATCTGAATCGGCCTTTCAAAGTGGCAGGGCAGAAAAGGCAGTGGGGGTGGGGTCAGAAGGGAGGGGACAGGGCCATCCTCAGCCTGCAAGAATGACCCGTCAGAGAAATCCTGGAGTCCATCTCAAGGTGCTCTGGTGCCAAGCCCCCAGGAGAGCCCTTCTGAGCACAGGAGCAGCTCTGCTGACGAGCTCTGGGTTAATGGCACCCTCACCC
Organism: Callithrix jacchus; assembly: GCF_049354715.1. Lineage (NCBI taxonomy): Eukaryota > Metazoa > Chordata > Mammalia > Primates > Cebidae > Callithrix > Callithrix jacchus. The sequence goes on along the minus strand of NC_133511.1, from coordinate 130,425,798 downwards.
TTGTGTGGCCCCGCCCAGCCCAGTCAGTGCTCAGACTAGGGACAGACAGACAGACGGGTGGCCCTGCTCTGCAGTGTGTACACAGCCGGAGGCACTCAAAGTAGCTCTCTCGCTGATGGCCCTAGAGAGAGAAGGGGCCCGCCCACCAGCTTCTGGGTGCCTGGAGGGGGCTGGGCTGAAGCTGCCAGCCAGAGCCACAGGGCACCCAGCCCAAGAGAAACGTCCCGAGCAGCTCCCCATGGGGGTGCAGGGAGCAGCACGCCCCAACCTTCCTTCCTGTGGTCTGCACACAGGAGACCACCACATTCCGAAAATGCAAACACCTGAGAGGGCAGCGCTCTCTCCTCCACCTGAGGCAGTATGGACCCCACTGGCAGTGACAGCCCCCACCACCAACACTACGGGCTCATCAGGAGCCTCTACCCGTGTAGGAGCCGTACTTCCTGTGCTTCCTGCCAATCGAGAGACCCCAGCATCTCCAGCCACCGCCCCTCAGGCCCTGTCCGAGCACCTCTGTCTGTGTGAAGCCCTGCAGGAGTCAGGACACAGCCATGACACCAGGTACTGTGGGGAGCACAGAGCCATCGGGAAAGCAGCCAAGGCGGACTCACCCCATCAACTGCAGCCACCACAGGGGCTGTGGTGTCTCGACTGCACGCACACGCAGAGCATGGTGGGGGGCACAGAGACAGCACACCGACCCGGTGCAGACACATTCTTCAGGCGCCACAGCAGAGGGGGATGGCCCCAGGGGGCCCCCTCCCTAAGCAGCACAGCAGCAGCAGGCCCGACACGCCGCGGTATCCTTCTCCCCACCAGGCTGGTCCCTCAGCCACAAGGGCAGTGTGGAACTCGTCTCTACAGAACCAACAGCCCAGTGAGGCTCAGGATGTCCATGTGCCCACAGGCCTTCCTCTGCCCTAGCAAGGCCATTCCCCTGCCCTGTGGTGCCACATGAACCCAGACACCATGCTCACAAATGCCAGGCTGCCCTCAGGGCTCCACCAACAACAGTGGGGACACAGGTGCCGGCAGGTCACCCAAGTGGCAAAGGAAGCCACAGGAAGAGCGGGTGCCGGGTCTGGGGAGGCCCCTGTGAGCAGCAGGGCTGGGACCAAGAGGCACACGCTGCAGAGCTGGCTGCTCTCAGGAGGCCTGGCCTGGACAGAGGAGGTCACACAGAGGCCCATGACAGGGAGAATGAGCCTGCTGGGGGCTGGAGGGCACAGCGTAAGGGAAGCTGGGGGTGGTAGAGGCTTTGGGCACAAGAAGCCAGGCAACCAGGCAAGGCAGTGGTGAGGTTGGCATGGGGGCGGGGTACTGTCGGGACCAGGTGCCGGGTATGGTGGGGGTAGCATGCCAGGCGAGCCCAGTGGGTCCGGTCGGCATGCGGCAGCTCTCTGGCTTGTGTGACTATCCTCAGAGGGCTGGGCTGGGGAGCAGAGTAATATCCACGTTCACCTGTTTGTTCACTGGGGGACACCTGCAGAGGGCAGGTATTCCTACTGATGAAAATTCAGGGGGTGGAGCAGAAGGGGAGGGGGAAGGGCAGCTGGCACCCAAGGACACCAGGTGAGAAGCCACAGAGGCCACAGTGAGAAGAGGAGCAGAGCCAGTGCAGGCTCTGCAGACTCCAGGGGTACTGCCACAGAGGCCCATGGGCTGGTGACGGGGGCCGGGGTGGCCTGGCCCCACCACCCCAGAAAAGGAAGAGCAAAAGGACCCTCTCCAGGCACAGCCAGGCTCAGGAGTGGGCAGGAACAGCGAGCACAGGAGCGGGCAGAGGCACTACACAGAGGGGAGCAGTCAGAGCGAAGGTGGGACGGGCCAGGGGCACGAGCCATGAGTCTGTGTTGGAGGTTACTTTACCTTTAATGAGCTTGTAGTTTTAGAAAAGTTGCAGATGTACAAAGAAGTTGCCAACACAGAAGCCCCAGGCCCCAAACTCACTCTTCCTATCGCTAACCCTTGTGCTAGGATGGTCTATCTGTTCACAATGAATGAATCCATGTTGGCGCAGCAAGCTCCACACCTGACTCAGATGTCTGGCTCCATGTGGTGCTCTCCTCATCATTAGGCTGGGCTGTGGGTGTGGGAGGAGGAGCACAGAGGGAAACGCCCTTCTCATCGCCCCATGCCCACGGCCCGTCCTGTCAGGGCAGCTCACCTGATCTCCTGGCTCACGCCGTGGCTGTCGGGACTCCCCATGCAAAGACACTCTCGTGTTCCCCATCCCACACTGCACTCCTGACAGAAGTCACTGCATGAAGCCCACGCTAAAGGGGCGGGACACCACTGCTTACCACCCTGACGGAGGGGCAGCTACAGGAACCACTGCAAGTTCTTCTGGGCACTAATTTGCATATTCGGCCGTTTGTTTATGCTGAGATGAAGTCGGATATTGAGGCTGTGCTCTGAGCTAGAACACAACACTACTTTGTTTTGTGACTCACACTGCCCGTCCTCGGCCCTGGGGAGCTCCTGCAGTCAGCTGCTGTGTCCCCTGATGTGCCCCCGCCAGCAGACTTTTCCCTTTGGGGCACATCCTGACTTCCCTGCACTGCAGGACGCTCCAGCCTCCTCCTGTATTCCCTGCCCCGGCCCGGGAATCAGCCCCTTTTCCAAGGAGCCGCAGGGTCCTCTTCACTGGAGAACATTATAAACTGGCCAGGTGTGCTGGCTCATGCCTATAATCCCAGTATTTTGGGAGGCTGAGCAGGGACCATCACCTAAGAATGGGCATTTGAGACCAGCCTGGGCAACAAAGTGAGACCCCATCTCTACAAAAAATGTAAAACTTGGCCAGGTGTGGTGGCGTGTGTCTGTGTTCCAAGCTACATGGGAGGCTGAGGCAGGAGGATCACTGGAGCCCAAGAGGTTGAGGCTCCATAATTATGCCGCTGCACTCCTGCTTGGGTGACAGAGCAAGATCCTGCCTCCAAAAATTAATTAATGAATTAAAAACTGAGATCTGGCCAGGCATGGTGATTCACATGCAGCATCTCAGAGCATTCTGAGAGGCCCAGGTAAGTGAACTGCTTGAGGCCAGGAGTTTGAGATCAGCCTGGGTAACACAGCAGGACCCCGTTTCTAAAACACTTTTTAAAAAATTATCTGGGTGGGGTGGTACCTGCCTGTTGTTCCAGCTACTGAGGAGCTGAGGTGGGAGGCTCGCCTGAGCCCAGGAGGTGGAGGCTGCAGTGAAGTGTGACTACAGCACTGCACTCCACCCTGGGTCTGCACAATGAAAAACAAAACCCCTAAGACCAGAGCATTCGGTGGACTCGGCGCTAGTGGGTGTCACTCCCTCCGTGCCCCCTCAGCAGAAAGAACGTGGAGGCGCATGTGTGTACACACAAGCACTCATATGCCTCAATCTCCATCTCCATGTGGACATTCCCAGCTATACTAAGCTAACCGGGTCCCCCGAGGTCCCCAGCCCATCCCTGCAGCCATCATTGCCTGGACCAGACTGGCCCCTCCACCTGCTGGTCTGTAGCCTCCCCTCCAACAAGGAGCCTCTGGGAGACCCGGTGTTTTAATGACTTTGTGAAACCATGGAAGAGGGAGCCCACACGCTACGGGAACAGCACAGTCACACCACCGGCACCCTCACAACGGCACGGGGAAGTGGAGCTACTTCAGAGTTCACGGTGGAGTGCCGCGAAAATCAAAACGAATGAAAAGGAGAGGAACAGCTCCACTGACAACGAAAACACCCCGAAAGACACACACAGCACGTACGGAGACTCCAACCCAGTCAGTCCCGGAAATGATGTGACTTAAGAAAGGGTTTGAAAAAAGGCAAAATAAGAATCAGGAGTGAGAGGGTGAACCACTTCTGAAATGAAGTCTGACTTAGAAACCACCAGCACGTCAACGTAGAAGATGAGAAGGGAGAACTTCGTAATGAAGGAAAGGAGATTTCTGCTCCAACTCAGGAGAGTCACTGACACTGGCCCTCACCTCCACTATCAACACACAACCTGGGTAGAATCTATGAAGCGCCTGGCTTCACACCCGGGATACGCCGTGCAGGACGGTGGCCCCTGTGCACAGGCAATGCATGGGAGCCACCAAGGCTGTAGGTGGGGACGGCAAAGCCACGCAGGGCCTGCAGTCTGAAGAAGCAGAGATGGCAGGGATGGAAGTCTCGAGCTGCTGAGCTGTTGAAAACTGCAGGATGGGGAGCCGGTCAGGATGGAGCTGCACAGGAGGGGACTCCAGAAACGTCCATGGGGATCCAAGGAAGCCTCTGGACAAACAGCTGAGGGTGTGCAGAGAACACCTGCAAGGCCTGGCAGAGAACAGCTCCGGGGCACAGGAGCCGAGGTCACAGGGGGCAGGAGACAGATGTGTGCCCACACCCAGACCTTGTGCATTCAAGGAGAGACCTTGAGCATTCAACAGAGACTCCACAATGGCTGCGGAATTGTAGACAGGTAAGATGGAGCCTCAGTCTCCATCTACATGTCTACAGTTGCCCAGAGTGAGGGTTTCTCTGGACCTGCCTTAATAAAGCTTAAAAACAAGCCTCAAATACATCCTAGTTAACCAACTGCCTGCCAGAACAAACCACACTAGTCTTTAAGGGAGGAAAACAGAATTGAGACTTGCAACAACATTGCTACCACAATACCTGGCATACAAAAAAAATTACTAGACAGGTGAAGCAGAAGAATGTAACTCATAACCAGGAAAAATAACTCAACAGAAATGCCCAGAGATGACAAAGACGATAAGAGCAATGAACAAAGACTTTAAAAGAACGAAATAGGCCGGGTGCGGTGGCTCACGCCTGTAATCCCAGCACTTTGGGAGGCCGAGGTGGGAGGATCATGAGGTCAAGAGATCGAGACCATCCTGGTCAACCTGGTGAAACCCCGTCTCTACTAAAAACGCAAAAAATTAGCTGGGCATGGTGGCGCGTGCCTGTAATCCCAGCTACTCGGGAGGCAGAGGCAGGAGAATTGCCTGAACCCAGGAGGCGGAGGTTGCGGTGAGCCGAGATCGCGCCATTGCACTCCAGCCTGGGTAACAAGAGCGAAACTCCGTCTCAAAAAAAAGCAAAAGAACGAAATAAATATCTTCAAAGATGTATGTATTTATCTTTTTTTTTTTTTGAGACGGAGTCTCCTCTATTGCCCAGGCTGGAGCACACTGGCACAGTCTCGGCTCACTGCAACCTCTGTCTCCTGGGTTCAAGTGATTCTCCTGCCTCAGCCTCCAGAGCAGCTGGGATTACAGGTGTGTGCCACCTGGACCAGCTAATTTTGTATTTTTGTAGAGATGAGGTTTCACCGTGCTGGCTAGGCTGGTCTCAAACTCCTCACCTCAAGTAATTTGCCCACCTTACCCTCCCCAAAGTGCTGAGATTACAGGCGTGAGTCATCGTGCCCAGCCAATGTATTAAAATATTTAGAGGAAGGGATGGACATAATAAACAAAGCAGTTGGGGCTCTGAAAAAAAAATATGGAAACTCCACAAAAAAATAAATGCAGATTCCTGGAAATGAAGAAAATCTGAAATGAAATTTCTATGAGATGAAATTAACATCAGATTAAACAGTGGTAAAGAGAAGATTACAATAAAAACATCATTTATTAAAATTTATAGAATGGAGCTAATGCAGGGCTTAGGGAGAAATTTATAACCATAAACGTTCATATTAGAAGAGAAAGCTTAAAATGAATGATTCCTATTAAGAAGCTAGAAAAGAGGAAATGCATATTAAATGCAAGGTGGAAGGAAGTAACAGAAATCTATGAGATGAAAAACCGACAAATAATGAAGAATTAATTAAACATAAATTGAGCCCAGAAAATTAAAAAGAAAAATGATCAATTTCCCAAGCAGACTAAGCAGAAAAGAGTCAGAAAGCCAAGGGAGGAAGAGGGCATAAATCACCAATATCAGAAATGAAAGGGACATTCCTACAGATCCCACAGATGCCCAGTGGATAACAAGGCACTTCAAGGAACAACTGAATGGTAGGAGAAAATGGAGATGAAACAGACAAATTTTTCACAAACAAAAGCTACCAAAACTGACATATGAAGAAGCAGAAAAGCTACATTTACAACTAAAAACCTTTCTACAAGGAAATAGCGGGTGCAGGTGGCTTACAGATGAATTCTACCAATATAAATAAGAAATAATACCAACCGTACACATACTCTTTCAGAAAACAGGGGAGGATGACCAGTGTAACACTGCTACCAAAGTGAGACAACAGCATTACTAGAAAAGGGAAATTACAGCCCGACACGTCATAAAACAGTAACAAACGAATTCAGCCACGTACTGAAAGGATAATACAGCGCAGACAAAAGAGATCCACCCAGTAATGTAAGCTTAGCCAATGCTTGAAAATCAACATCATTCACCACATTAATGAAAGGAGAAAAAATATGACCATCTCAATTAGACAGAGACAAAGCACGTGGCAAAATATGCAGGCAGACTCTCAGAAGACCAGGAACAGAGGGACCATCCTCAGCTGAGAAGGGACGTCTAAAAAGATTGAAAGCTATCACCAAATGCTGCTGATGGAGTAAAGATTTGCCCTAAATCAGGAACAAGGCAAGGGCTCTGAGCACTTCTCAGGCTCACCGCTCTTATTCGGTGCTATCCCGGTGGCACGACGAGGCCACTGCGATGAGGCAAGAAAAAGGTGCCCGAGGCACCAATACTGGAAAGGAAAAGGTCGTCTTGTTTGGCAGGCAACGTGGTGATGTCAAGTCTGCTACAGCTAATAAGAAAATTTAGTGGCATCATGGGGTACAAGGTCAATACTGAAAATTAATTTTATTCCTATATAATGGCAACGAATAAATGGAAAATACAATTTATAAAACTGCTAGTTACAATAGAATTCTTAAATTTAGGAATAATCTCAATACAAACCTGTACAAAACCTCTCACTGAAAAGCACAGAACAATGCTGAGAATAATTAAAGACCTAAACCCATGAAGAAATGTACCATGGCCATGGATTAGAAGACTAAATACTGTTAAGATGTAAATGTTCTTAATTCAATTTAAATCTCTCAAAATCCCAGAATAATGTCCTATTTTTGAAAGAAATTAACAAAAGGATTCTTAAATGCACACAGAAATGCAAAAGGGCTTTGAATGAGCCAACCATTCCTGCAGAAGAACCAAGTAGCAAGACTCTCACGAATTTCAAGACTTGCCTTAAAGCTACAGCGTTAAAACTGATATAAACATAAATAAAGCAGAATAATGTTCAGAACTAGACCTAGACTTCTACACTTACATGGTCAACTGGACTTCAACAAGGGTGTGAGATCAATCCAATGGGGAAAGGAAAATGTTTTAAATAAATTGTGCTGAGAAAATGGAATATCTCTGAGGGAAAAGAAACCTTCAATCCCTACCTCACACCAAGCGGGATCGGCGAACCAGACATAAAGCAAAACGACAATGCTTCTACAATAAAACAGGGGAGCGTATCTGTGCCAAGCTCAAAGTAGGCAAAGGTTTCCTAGAATGTAAAAAGCACTAACCAAAAAGTGACAAAATATATTTCATCAAAATTTGAACATGCACACGCTTCTATTCAATATACTGTTAAGAAAAATGAATAGGCAAGTCACAGATGGCATGTATCTGACAAAAGACTTCTAGTTAAACCACAGAAAGCAGGTGTACAGCTCAACAATAAAAGAGACAACTCAATGTTTGAGAATGGCAAAAGACTGGAACAGACATTTTACAGAGGAAGAGAAATAACAGCCAATAAGCACAAGAGCAAGTGCCACACCCTCCAGAATGGCTAAACTTGCACAGTCTGAGAACACCCAAGGTGCAAAAAGGCAGGAACTAGGAGACTGATGCACGGCTGGTGGCGTGAAAAGTAGCACAGATATGAAGGAAAAGGGCTGGCAGTTTCTGACGAAGCTAAATGTGCGTCCAGGATTCCATAATTCTGCGGCTAAGTGCTGAGCCAAGAGAAGCAAAGCATATATCCACCAAGGCTCCTGCAGGAACGTTCACAGCAGCCAGGAACGGGAAACAACCCCAAGTCCACAAACAGAAGACCAGCTCAATAAACCACAGCACATCCACACAACAGCACACCACTCAGTAGCCCAAAGCATCAAACCACCACCAAGATGCAACGCACAGCTAAGCCCCACAGATGAGACGCCCGGGAAGAACGCCAGAGACAGGGGTAGGGACCATCCGAGTCCATGTATCTGATGTCCCAGAAAAGGCCAGATTGGTCTTTGATGAAAATAAATCACAACAATGGCTGCCTGTTGGGAGGGAGGTAGCAGGCAGACAGTGAGAGCTGACTGGGAAGGCACGTGGTGGAATTTTCTGAGAAGATGGAAACATTTTGCATCTTGACCAGGCTGTGGGCTATAGGGGAGGTCATATTCATCAAAACTCACCTAGCTGAACGCTTGAGATCCATGCATTTCACAGTCAACTTCTTAAAAACTAAAAGTTTTTACAAAGGAAGAAAGAGAGAAAGCATTTAAGAGAAAGCAGCAGACAAAATTAAAGGAAAAAAGACTCACAACTACATACGGAAAAGGCACATCCACACCGAGGTATTATAGTAAAATTACTGGACTTATGACGAGCAGGAAGTCCTTTGATGAAAAGTAAGTCTGCATACGAAGGAAAGAAATTGTATTTCCTTACACACCAGTAACACTTTAAACCAAAAGGCTGTTGTCACGGTCCCCCTCAGATTCACAGGTTGAAGCCCATACCCCCAGTGTTCTGATGCCATTTGGAGGTGGTGCCACCAGACGGAATTAGGGTTAGATGAAGTCATGACAGGGGCCCTTGTGATGGGATTATTGCCCTTAGAAGGAGAGGAAGGTTCTAGGCAGCCCTCAACAGTAGCTGCAAACAACACAAAAAGACACCCAGATATTACACACCTCCCTGGGGGAACACAGCCACCAGCGGAGTCAACTGGCCTCCAAACAAAAAGAATGTGAATGTGACCAAGGCCTCGATCCAGTTTACAGGAAGTACAGAAGAATGTGCTAAACAATACCGCAGCATGCAATTAGCAAAATTCAGACCCTGAGACACATCACAGGAAGAGCAGGCAGGCTCCATTAACAACCTAAGTGGACAGAATAAAATAAACAGGACTGACGGAATGCAGACACGCAGGGCAGAGCTGACAGCCCGGCCACCACTCGGCACCTGTGCCCATCACCTCTGGTCCAATGCCACGCTTGAGTGTGTGAGGTGCTCTTCCTGTGGGGGCTGGCTGAGGGTGGCCCTGGAATTTGTGCTATTTTTGCAACTTCTTATGAATTTATAATTATTTCAATATATAAACTTAAGAGTTTCCAAATGTGTCACCCAAGTGCAATGCATGGACCGTATTTGAATACACATTCAACACTAAAAACAAGTCATAAGATAGCAGAGAAACATAAAGGCTGGACACTCAATGTGATAAAAAAAAAATCACTTCTGGTATGAGACGTTTTGTTTAAAGAAAAGAATCTTTCTCTTTTACAGACACACAGAGCAGTCACAGATGAAACGTGTTCAGAATTTCCTTCAAAATCATCTCGGTGACGCAGGAAAATTACAACTGAGTTGGGTGAGAGCCTGAACACACAGCTTTGAACATGTGCCCACCAAAAATCACTCACCCTTCTTTTAAAGTCAGTTCACGAATCTAACCCCTGTCAAAGGAACACACCGAATTTCTCCACAGAGAAGCCGCCCGGTGAACACCCCATCTAGTCTCTTCCCCGGCAACAGTTTTCCATTGGTTCTCCAGGCTTTTCAGAAGAGCAGAGCTACCTGAGCCTAGCAATTTATGCTCCAGGCCAGAGTTGCAGCTGTGGTGGAGGCAACATGGAGCCACAACGCAAGAGCTCTAGGGTCAGGTGCGGCTCAAGGATGTGAGCTCTTCTCAGCAAGAGTGCACACACAGCACTTCTGGCTCACAAAACTCATGTGCTTGTGTGCACACATGCATATGGGCGCTCTGCGCTTGGCACAGTTGCCATGCCGTGACCCTGGGCACACCGCTACCGTTCCCAGCGGCCCTGCTGGGCTCACCCATGTGTCTTTCTCTGGGGATGCCTTGGGTGTCTGAGGCTAGCCAGGTGACTCCTGTGGAACCCCCCAGTGACCCTGTGCAGAAACCACACCTGTTACCCCTCCTTCCTTGTCTGAGAATGTAGGTCATGGGAAATGGCATAGCCAAAATCCAAATCCAGGAGAGCTGGCCCCAGAGGTCCTGGTACCCTGCCCCAATGGCAGGCCTCAGTCTGTGTGGGGGACATGGGGCAGCTGGTACCTGCGAAGACTGACTGAGTGCTTCCTCTGCAAGGAAAAGCAAACTGTGGCATGTCAGCTTGTGAGCCACTCCCCACCACTGCCCTCAGAGCCTCCAGAAAGAACTGTGGAGGAAGGCAGCAGGCACGTGGGAATCCCGTCAACACTGACAGGAATCACGGCTGACCCAAACCTCTCTGCTCCTTCCCGCTCCGAGAGCATCTGCTGGGTGTGCAGGAGGGGTCTGTGGCACACAGGCCTTACAGGCGGGAGTGGGATGACTGATCTCATCTGCCAGGTGAGATACACCCGCTCCAGAGAGCCAACCGTCAAGCCAGGAGATGAGAACTCCTCACACTGGTGTGATTTTAAAGGAAAGCCCACATTACAGCAACTACGGATGATGGCTGTCATGATTTCTTTAAAAGCACAGGGTCTCACTGGGCAGGGAAGATGCACCTAACTGCTAAGCCCCAAGCTTGAGACACGCATCTTGTGGTGGCAATGAGAAACTCTTTGCCTCCTGCCTCGCCTCTGCGGGGACGGCGCCTTCTCACCCAGACGCTTCCAGGCTTCTGTCTGTCCGAAGTGGAGAGACACGTTCCCCGGAGTCTCGCCGACCAGGCAGTGAAACGGCCCTGTCTCAGGGTGGCACAGCCTGCTACTGGGGGCCCTGTGGTCAGTGCCCCCCACCCCACGCCCAGCTGCATTAGACTTGCTGCTGGAGAAATCAACAGAGACGCTGAAGAGGGAAAACCCGACACTGTTCAGGGGACTGGAAAACATCACTGGAGCTCTCAGTTTCACCAAGCGTGTGCAGACCGTAGATTTCCAAGTCCGGCAAGTGGGAAGAGTAATGAAGTGGATCGCGTGGCCACGGGCAGCTGCTGCTGGTCACCGGCAAGCACACCTTCCAGACTCAGGCCCCAAGATGTCTTCCAGAGGGACAGCCACACCCAGGCACAGTGGGGTCACAGGGACCAGACTTCACCACCTGCAAAGTGATGGCTTTCAAGACACTGGATGGACATCGGGCAGCAAAGGCTGATGGTGCCCGAGAAACAGGGAACAAACCAGGGAGCTGTCCGCTTGCCATGTCCTTCCCAAGGAGCCCACACAGCAGGGAAGACCCATGGAGTCCAGCGGGCTTCTGAGTCCAGGGGCACAGCTCGGGGGGCCTCGGTTTCTCAGAATGCCAGAGAGGAGAGCACTGCTAAGGGCTGCACTGAGTCCTCGGCTGGGCACTGACCAGGATGTGGCTCTAAGGGAGCCCCTGAGGTGAGGACAGAGCCCCCTCAAAGGACTAGTGACGGTCTCCAGGCTCACCCAAACACCAGCAACCCCACAGCAGGGGGCACTCCGCAAGAGTGTGTCGGTCAGGAGAAAACGAGCCCTAATAAAACAGCCCAAAACCCCACACACAAAGGCCAAACAAAGCAACTGAAAGAAACACGCTCTTCCCAAAGAACTCACCTGAGCCCGAAAACCAGGCTCCAAAGTATTTATTTACAAACAAAAATATGCAGCGGCCAGGCTGAGTGGCTCTCTCCTGTAATCCACGCACTCTGGGATCCCAAGGTGGGCAGATGGCTTGAGCCTAGGAGTTCGAGACCAGCCAGGCCAACACGGCAAAACCTGTCTCTACAAAAAATACAAAAACTAGCCAGTAGTGATGGTGCATCTGTAGTCCCAGCTACTCAGGAGGCTGAGGCAGGAAGGTCACCTGAGCCTGGGAGGCTGAGGCTGCAATGAGCCAAGATCACGCCACCACCCTCTAGCCTGGGTGATAGTGAGACATCCCTCCCCACCAAACAATGCAGCACAAAACAAATTAGAGTGCACGGCCTTTTGCTTCTAATCAAAGACCACCACGTGTTCAAAGAAGAAAGGAAAATAATCCCTTCCTAGTCAAGTCAATTAATAGGAAAAGCCCCATAAATGGCCAAATGGCAGAACTGGAAGGCAATGACATTTTAAAAGTCACTCTAACTGTATCCCATCTACGCAGAAAGCCAGAAGAAACATGAGACGTGGTAAACAGAGATAAAGAAGATTTTTCTTAAAATCCAAACTGGACTTCTAGATGTGGGCACGAAGATGTCTGAGATGAGCAGCATGTGGGCTGCTGCAAAGCCAAGGCGGCTGCCCTCAAAGACAGCAGCAGAAACTCCGCAGAGGAGGACCCAGGATGAGACTCCGCAGAGGAAGACAGAGCGGAAGAGGACTCAGGATGAGACTCTGCAGAGGAAGACAGAGCGGAGGAGGACTCAGGATGAGACTCCGCAGAGGAAGACAGAGCGGAAGAGGACTCAGGATGAGACTCCGCAGAGGAAGACAGAGCGGAGGAGGACTCAGGATGAGACTCCGCAGAGGAAGACAGAGCGGAGGAGGACTCAGGATGAGACTCCGCAGAGGAAGACAGAGCGGAGGAGGACTCAGGATGAGACTCCGCAGAGGAAGACAGAGCGGAGGAGGACTCAGGATGAGACTCCGCAGAGGAAGACAGAGCGGAGGAGGACTGAGGATGAGACTCCGCAGAGGAAGACAGAGCGGAGGAGGACTCAGGATGAGACTCCGCAGAGGAAGACAGAGCGGAGGAGGACTCAGGATGAGACTCCGCAGAGGAAGACAGAGCGGAGGAGGACTCAGGATGAGACTCCGCAGAGGAAGACAGAGCGGAGGAGGACTCAGGATGAGACTCCGCAGAGGAAGACAGAGCGGAAGAGGACTCAGGATGAGACTCCGCAGAGGAAGACAGAGCGGAGGAGGACTCAGGATGAGACTCCGCAGAGGAAGACAGAGCGGAGGAGGACTCAGGATGAGACTCCGCAGAGGAAGACAGAGCGGAGGAGGACTCAGGATGAGACTCCGCAGAGGAAGACAGAGCGGAGGAGGACTCAGGATGAGACTCCGCAGAGGAAGACAGAGCGGAGGAGGACTCAGGATGAGACTCTGCAGAGGAAGACAGAGCGGAAGAGGACTCAGGATGAGACTCCGCAGAGGAAGACAGAGCGGAGGAGGACTCAGGATGAGACTCCGCAGAGGAAGACAGAGCGGAAGAGGACTCAGGATGAACAGCCTACACCTGAGCTCGGGCCACCTACTGAGGACTAGCCACAGGCTGGAAAACATTTTATAACACACAGATCTGATAAACAACTTGTATCTAATAGATCATCACCTCTGACAACTCAGTAACAAGAAGGCAAGTCACCCAACAGAAAATGGGCAAAGACGGAACACAAACTTCACCAAAGAAGACTGGCCATCAGGGAAATGCCAAACACAAGCACAGGATACTGCAGCATAAGCACAGGGACAGCCATGACCACGGGACAGCCATGCCACATACCCAACGGGACGACCACAGGACGGCCATGCCATGGGCCCAATGCAACAAGCACAGGATGGCCATGCCCAATGGGATGGCCACCAGACAGCCACACCATATGCCCGTGGATGACCACAGGACAAGCACGCCACATGCCCAACAGGACCACAAGACGGCTATGACAGTAGTGATGGTGCGTCACTGCAGCATGCCTGCAGATGACCATGGGATAAGCATGCCACGTACCCACGGGATGAGCATGCCACATGCCTCACCGTGGTGTGCAGAAGCAGGGCCCTGAGGCTGCTGGCAGGGATGCAAAATGGTGGAATCAGAACTTTAGAATGCAACTGGGCAGCTTAAGAGAAAGAATGGACTGCTACATGCAGTGGTCATGTATTTCTACTGAGACCCACGCACGAAGGTTCACGGCAGCTCCAAGTGTGATCGTCAGAAAGGGGAGGACCTGCACACCCAACGGCGGGGAGGCGACATGCCACGGCCTCAGCATCCATGGAGTGTGCCTCGACTCAAACAGGAGTGGCCTCGGAGCCATGAGGAACATGGAAGAGTCCTCCAGCAGCTGTGCTGAGTGACAGCAGCAAAGGGGACAGCAAGTTCCTCCCGCAATTCCACTCGCAGGAATTCCAGGAAATGTGAAGGGGTGACCGCTTGCTTCTCTTTTTTAGAGAAGCAACTCCTCTCTGGACTCCTGGCCCAGTGCCTGCCCATTGTCCCCACTAGACCAAGGGGAATCTCAAGACTTGAGACATTCCCTCCAGAACTGGCTCCTCGGGTGAGGTGTCCTCCGCAACTCCAGAAAGACTCACTCCATCCTCCCATTGCCTCAGAGGAGTGCGGGAATCGTCCCTGACCCCCTCAGATCCCACATCCACCCATCAGCAGGTCCTCACGGCTCTACCCACAAAACACACCAGGAGCTGTCTCTTCCCCACACGCCCCCCGCCCATACCCCGCGGGCCTCATTTGCCACTACCATGGTCTCAGGCAGGACCCCTGTGCCCCCGCCCTCCAATCCACTCTCCATGTGACCGTGAGCGTCATCCTGGCAAGTAAGCTCTGACCTCACGCCCTGCTGCTCAAAGTCCCTCACAGCTCCTACACCATGCAGTGAATGAGCCAAGTGCTCCCAGCACCACCTCTCCCTCCTCCCCCTCCCCCTTGCTCTGGTCCCTTGAGTCTCCTGTGTGGCCTGAGAACCCAGCACACATGTGCTGCAGGGCTGGCCACCTGCCCTTTGCTGTGGCCAGAGTGATCTTCCTCAGGCAGCCCATGTTCCGGGAGGCCACTTGTACCTCCATCTCTGGCCGCCCTACCCTGTGCTCCTCAGCCCACGGCAGACAGGCACATCTGTCCAGCACTCCTGTTAGAATGTGAGGCCACTAAGGGCAGGGGTCTTGTGTCTGCTATGCTTTTGGGGCTGGAACAGGGGGACAGCAGGCAGTCAATAGTTGCTGAACAAATAGAAGAGACACCAAGTTGGCACAGAGTAAGACAGCAGCCCTCAGAGCACAGAGAGGCTCTGGGTGAGTGGTGGGAAGTGAATGAAACCTGTCTCCCCTTCTCGCTCATGTTCTCAGTCCAGACCTGTGCCCTGTGGCTCCACTGTGACATCCAGAGTGATGCTAACACCCAGGGTGCCAGGGGATCCTCCGGGGGCTGACCCCCTTGAGCAGGGTGTGGCATCTGCATGAAACACGCTGCCCCAGTGCTCAACAGGGCTCAGTCACCCGCACTGGGGCAGATGCCAGTACTAAATGCGCAGGCTCAACTAGAAGGAAACCACAGCCCCAACACTGGCCATGGCAGCATCTGGAGAGAGTGGCACCTGTGCCGCCAAGGGAAGGGAGTGGGGGAAAGTCACGTGCCCTATCTGTTGCACATGGGATCCAGCCCAGGTGAAAAGGGCCCATGGCAGGGCAGCCAGCTAGGCAGTGAGTGTCGCGTCGGCGGCTCCTCCTGTCCCTCCAGACTGGCCTCCAGCCCCACTGCCCCGAAAGTGCACATCTGCACAGCACCGCCTCCTGTGGCTGCGCTGCCACCTCTCATCTGCTGCTTCTACCTCCTTCAGACTTCCTCCAACCCCACTGCACCTGCCATGGATAAGGGAGGCCAGGGTACCAAGGAAGGAATCCTGCACCCCTCCATGCCCAGCCAGCACCACAATGTCTCTGTGGCTGCAGTCAACCCTCGGCCCCGCCATCTGTTCATACCTGCAGCCTTCCTCGTGCCTGAGCCTACACCGGGCGACTGATGCAACTGGGCAGTCAGCACTAACTGCAATTGTGGTAAGGGACAGAGACAAGGAGGCTGTACAGGCATCCAGCCCCTGGCTTCAGCCCCTCATTCCCAATCCTCCTTCCACAGATGCGGGCTGAGTATCTTGCCCCTGGTCTCACATGCAATCCCTGGGGGTGGGAGGTGGGGAACAAAGATCTCAGAGAGCAAAATCTCAGGCACTAACAATGGTTGGAAGAGAGGAGCCTACAGAGTGAGGATGAGGGATCCTGCTGGCCCCACCTGGCATCCCCTCTCAGCTGCCGGCAGCAGAGGCAGAACCCACATGGGCCACTCTGTGTTCCGGCTAAGTGCCTGAGCAGGGCCATGGGTCTGGGCTGCTGCTCAGCGCCTTGCCCTGGGCGCTCCAGCAGGTACTACAGAAACGTGTGCTGATGATGGCAGGCAGACCAGCTGGGAATTAAACGCCCAACAGAGAACATGAAAATGACTTTTTGACATGGCTGCTCGAGAGACTACCCTCAGGGCTGCTGCCAGATGCTGAAGCCCCAGCCCCACCCAGGGCAAAGACATACGTCTCTACACATCGCCGGGCTGGGGTCCCATCAGACCTCAGCTAGGAAGGCCTGCTCCAGGGATTCCACGTGGCCTCCCCCAGCCCACCCAGGCAGGGTCTTGGGCGCCGTCAGAGGGAGGAAACCTGACGGTCAGTCCCGGGGTCGGCCCAAGGTGAAGATGAGGCCCCACAGGTCCAGAGGCCGTTGAGCTGCAGTGTCCTGCCTGGCATGGTGGGCAGATGGCCCTGCCTTTTTCCCCAGGCCTGAGACCCCATGACTCCCAGCAGGCACGAGCTGCTGGCTCCCAGGCCCCCGACTTTGAAGAGCAAACATCTGGCACCCCACTCTCAGCTGGTGGCTCCTGGCACCCCCACTCTCAGCTGGTGGCTCCTGGTACCCCGCTCTCAGCTGGTGGCTCCTGGTACCCCACTCTCAGCTGGTGGCTCCTGGCACCCCGTTCTCAGCTGGTGGCTCCTGGCACCCCGCTCTCAGCTGGTGGCTCCTGGCACCCCGCTCTCAGCTGGTGGTGGCTCCTGGCACCCCGCTCTCAGCTGGTGGTGGCTCCTGGCACCCCGCTCTCAGCTGGTGGTGGCTCCTGGCACCCCGCTCTCAGCTGGTGGCTCCTGGCACCCCGCTCTCAGCTGGTGGCTCCTGGCACCCCGCTCTCAGCTGGTGGTGGCTCCTGGCACCCCGCTCTCAGCTGGTGGTGGCTCCTGGCACCCCGCTCTCAGCTGGTGGCTCCTGGCACCCCGCTCTCAGCTGGTGGCTCCTGGCACCCCGCTCTCAGCTGGTGGCTCCTGGCACCCCGCTCTCAGCTGGTGGCTCCTGGCACCCCGCTCTCAGCTGGTGGCTCCTGGCACCCCGCTCTCAGCTGGTGGCTCCTGGCACCCCGCTCTCAGCTGGTGGCTCCTGGCACCCCGCTCTCAGCTGGTGGTGGCTCCTGGCACCCCGCTCTCAGCTGGTGGCTCCTGGCACCCCGCTCTCAGCTGGTGGTGGCTCCTGGCACCCCGCTCTCAGCTGGTGGTGGCTCCTGGCACCCCGCTCTCAGCTGGTGGTGGCTCCTGGCACCCCGCTCTCAGCTGGTGGCTCCTGGCACCCCGCTGTCAGCTGGTGGCTCCTGGCACCCCGCTGTCAGCTGGTGGCTCCTGGCACCCCGCTCTCAGCTGCCGCAGGAGCTAAGACTGTTAAACAAGTGGCCCTAAAAGAACCCAGGTGACAGGTGTGAATTCTTCCCCCACAGCTCCCGTCACAGTAGACTCAGCCAAACAGAGAACTCGAGGTGGAGGCTACAGCGTGCAGGGAGAAACCCACACTGTGTCTGCACTCACATGAGTTCAAGACAGCCAGCGCAGGGCACTCCGGGACTCCCAGAAGAACCCCCGGGCTTCCTCAGTAGCTGTGTCACTAACGTCTGAGGCACGGAGTGCCTGGGCTAGGCCAGGGCCCTGCTCGCGCCACCGACCGCGCTGGGGCAGAGACACTACGCACAGACATCACACCGCTTTGTCAGAAGACTTTAGGCAAACTGTGGAATAAAATGGGAGGGGAGGAACAGAGACGCGTTCATGGAGAAGATTATAGGTGCTGAGCCCCACATGAACTTCGGCGTGTGCTACCCAGGCTTCCCCCAGCTTCAGCCGAGAGGCGGCTGCAGGGCAGAGCTGGGAGATACGTGCACAGCCTCACCGGACCCCACCACTAGAAAGGAGTCATTTGATTGGAACTCAAGGCTGCTTTCCTCTAAAGCATGGTCCTGCTGCACAAAAAAAAACAAATTTAGTCACCCTAGCCCAACAATGTGGGAGGCGTAGGTGAGGGGATCGCTTGAGGTCAGAAGTTTGAGATCAGCCTGGGCAATATAAGGAGACGCCCGTCTCAAAGAAATCTTCAAAATTACCTGGGCATGGTGGTGTACTTAGGCGAGAGAACTATTTGAGGCAGGAATTCAAGGCAGCATAAGCTATCTGCACCACGGCACTACAGCCTGGGTGACAGTGCGAGGCCCTGACGCTCTAATAAATAAATGATGGTTAAAACAAACACACTGCCTTTGAACTTGGTTCCAGGACTCCCAAATGGCCTTTATGCAAGTAGACCCCAAGGCAGGGATCAGCAGAAAGGAACCACGCCCACATGAAGCTGAAGGCTGATCTGAAGGGCGCTGGGGGGCTCGTAGAGGGCCTGCCAAAGAGGGGAGCAGCTGGGTTCTGGGAACAGCCAGCTCTGAATAAGCAGCCTTCAGAAACCCTCAGCTTCCTCAACTGGTACCCCCAGATCTGCCCCTGCCCATTGTATTGCTAAGGAAGCAAGCCTGGATACTCATTCAGGGTCCTGGTACCCGCTGATGGAGTTTTCGGATCTAGAAAAGACCCTGTACAAACACTGAAAAGTAACGCTGGAGGTTCCAAGCCTCCCAGTCCTGGAATACAACCCCTATCGTGATGGGTTTTTACAGAGAAAATCTGTAAAAGCTGGCAATGCTCTGCAGAGGCGGCCCAACGGGATTCAGCCTCCCTAGGATGCACCCTGCGTCCCCTATGCTGAGTGCCCCACAGAGCCTCCCAGTGCTGCAAAAAGACTGGGGCAGGTGTTACCACACCCATTTCAGGCATGGGAAAATGGATGATAAAAAAGCTCCCAGCCCTAGCTGCAAGGCACAGCACAGCTACCAGGCGTATACACATAAAGCCACAAACCTGGCTCCAGCTGAGCAGGCAAAGAGGTTTCCCAGCACTTCATCCACCCAAGTTCGTGACTTTTCTTACAAAGAACAGTCCTGACAGAGCTGCCCCGATTGCCCCCCTCCATTCAGGCTCCCCCGGGGCTGCCCACTTCGAAGTTGTGTGTCTGTGTGCCCCTGCCAGTGTGCATGTATCTGGGTGTGCCCCTGCCAGTGTGCACGGGTCTGGGTGTGCCCCTGCCAGTGTGCACGTGTCCGTGTGTGCCCCTGCCAGTGTGCACGGGTCCGGGTGTGCCCCTGCCAGTGTGCACGGGTCCGGGTGTGCCCCTGCCAGTGTGCGCGTGTCCGTGTGTGCCCCTGCCAGTGTGCGCGTGTCCGTGTGTGCCCCTGCCAGTGTGCGTGTCCGTGTGCCCCTGCCAGTGTGCGTGTGTCCGTGTGTGCCCCTGCCAGTGTGCGTGTGTCCGTGTGTGCCCCTGCCAGTGTGCGTGTCCGTGTGTGCCCCTGCCAGTGTGCGTGTGTCCGTGTGTGCCCCTGCCAGTGTGCGTGTCTGTGTGCCCCTGCCAGTGTGCGTGTCTGTGTGTGCCCTTGCCAGTGTGCGTGTGTGTGTGCCCCTGCCAGTGTGCGTGTGTCCGTGTGTGCCCCTGCCAGTGTGCGTGTGTCCGTGTGTGCCCCTGCCAGTGTGCGTGTCTGTGTGTGCCCCTGCCAGTGTGCATGTCTGTGTGTGCGTGTGTAACTGGTTGTCTGGCAACTGCTCTCCCTTCTTTCTTCCTCCTTCTCTGCCCCCCACCTCCAGCCTGTGACCCCCATTCTTCTTGGTCCTTTGGGCCCCTGAGTAAGCCAAAGGCACACAAGCTCAAGCCCACCATGGGCAGGACCTTGGCTCCTCCATTCTCCCTCCAGGCAGGGTCTGCTCACCCCTGGCTGGTCAGGTGCCTCCTCCCCCTGCACCCTCAACCTCTCGGCCTCGCTCCTGCTGCTCAAGCATACCCGCCCTCCCACCTGGTACAGCCTCTGTCTACTCTCCACCCAGCACTGAAGACAACCTAAACGACCATCAGTCAGTGAAGGAACAAGCAGACTGTATCTTATCCTCACAAGACAGCTTCTCAGCAATAGAAAAAACAAGGTTCTCACACAAACACACGGATGAATCTCAACGTATCAAGCTTTTCAAGTGAAAGAAGCGGACACACAAACAGGGACTCTGACTGCATTAACGTGAGAGTCCAGCAAAAACAGATCAATAGTGCTAGAAGCAGCCCCATGGCTGCCGAGGGCGTGTCAAGGAGTTGGGGCTGGGGGCTTCAAAGGGGCTGCTGAGGCCTTTAGACATCCTGCATCGTGACTGTGGGTGGTTATGACACCTGCATTTGTCAGAAGACACCAAAGCATACACTTTATTGCATATAACCTACACATACCAAAAAGTGCATGCTCCACATTGGTGATTTTACTGATCATACCTCTAGAAAGCTGATCAAACACACACACAGAGTCCACACCTCAAGGACAAACCTGGACTCTGGGCCTGCACATCACCACAGGTGAACCCACAGACAAGTGAATGGCGGCAGCAAACAAGGCAGGGGAATGGCTGTGTGACTCCACAACAGCAAGCTCGAAGTTGGCTTGATGCCAGGGGCCGCGGGCGCAGAGGAGGGATGCAGGGGCTGGGGGCGCAGGGGCCGGGGGCGCAGAGGAGGAACACAGGGGCTGGGGGCGCGGAGGAGGGGCGCCGAGGAGGGGCGCAGGGGCTGGGGGCGCAGAGGAGGGGTGCAGGGGCCGAGGGCGCAGGGGCTGGGGGCGCAGAGAAGGGGCGCTTAGGAGGGGCGCAGGGGCCGAGGGTGCAGAGGAGGGGCGCCGAGGAGGGGCGCAGGGGCGGGGGGCGCAGAGGAGGGGCGCCGAGGAGGGGCGCAGGGGCTGGGGGCGCAGAGGAGGGGCGCCGAGGAGGAGCGCAGGGACCAGGGGCGCCAAGGAGGGGCGTGAGGGCCAGGGGCGCCGAGGAGGGGCGCAGGGGCTGGGGGCGCAGAGGAGGGGTGCCGAGGAGGGGCGCGAGGGCCAGGGGCGCCAAGGAGGGGCGTGAGGGCGAGGGGCGCCGAGGAGGGGCGCAGGGGCTGGGGGCACAGAGGAGGGGCACAGGGGCTGGGGGCGCAGAGGAGGGGCGCAGGGGCTGGGGGCGCAGAGGAGGGGCGCAGGGGCTGGGGGCGCCGAGGAGGGGCGCAGGGGCTGGGGGCACAGAGGAGGGGCACAGGGGCTGGGGGCGCAGAGGAGGGGCGCAGGGGCTGGGGGCGCCGAGGAGGGGCGCAGGGGCTGGGGGCACAGAGGAGGGGCACAGGGGCTGGGGGCGCAGAGGAGGGGCGCAGGGGCTGGGGGCGCAGAGGAGGGGTGCCGAGGAGGGGCGCAGGGGCTGGGGGCACAGAGGAGGGGCACAGGGGCTGGGGGCGCAGAGGAGGGGCGCAGGGGCTGGGGGCGCAGAGGAGGGGCGCAGGGGCCGAGGGCGCAGGGGCTGGGGGCGCAGAGGAGGAGCGCAGGGGCCAGGCGCGGCCAGCTTTCCAACTGCACATCACGGGCCGGTGTCTGTTCACCTGTGTGCTTACCTGTGTGCTTACCTGTGTGTGCTACGCTTCATCCCTAACAGCCGAAAGGAAGCGTTCAGCAATGTTTCTACAACACAGGACGGCTGTGCTCATGCTTCATTTTTGCTAAATGGTGCTTACCGTGGGTTCAACTGCATAGTTCCCAACTGTTTTTTTGCTGTTTCGTTTATTTTATTTTATTTTATTTTTGAGACAGGGTCTCAGTCTGTCATCCAGGCTGGAGTGCAGTTGTGCGATCACCGCTCACTGCAGCCTGCACCTCGTGGGCTTGAGTGATCCTCGCATCTCAGCCTCCCGAAGTGCTGGGTTTACAGGTGTGAGCCACCGCACCCAGCTCATTGTTAAATTTCTTTTGTAGAGACCGATGTGTCATTATGTTGTCCAGGCTGGTCTCCAACTCCTGGGATCAAGTGATCCTCCCGCCTTGGCATCCCAAAGTGCTAGGATAACAGGTGTGAGCCACCACGCCTGGCCTCAGTTGCTTTTAAGTGAACTATTTCACAGTCACAGAAGCTGTGCCTGTGTTTTCAAGATGGAAGCAAGCAAGCCACATGTTGGGAATGGGAAAGGCCCAGGGCCACCTGGAGGGCAAACCATCCTAGGGCCTGGGGCCAAGGATCCTCAACCCCATCCCCAGCCACAACCCCCAGTGAACACACACCCACAGGGGGCCACAAGCCAGCAGCTCGGACAGTTCCAGGAGGCAAGGCCGGCAATACGCCAGGCTCGCCCCCTGCAACATGAGAAGTCACTACTCCTGGTGATAGAAATGTCCCAGAAGCCCCCTCAGAAAAGCTGCTCTGTGACTCTGGACAGTCAGGAGCGCCACATGGAGCCCCACACTGCGCATCAGAGGCAAGCAAAACCCGAGGTGGAGTCTCGGAGAGACCGCACAGGACACACGCGCCCATGAGCAACACAAATCAAAAGGAGACCACAGGCCACCAGGAAGTCGCAGTCTGGATTAGAAGCGGGTAGCCAGAGGGGGTCAGGTTTCTGCAGGGAGAGCCACTGGTGCAGGGGTGCGCACGAACCCTTAAGCCCCAAGCTTCTCCTCACACAGCAGCCAAGGCCATTCCTGTTGACCCCTGTGCTGGCAGCCTGGCTCCAGCCTTCACACACGACTGTCCCCCAAAAGGGGACAGTAGCATGTGGAAGGGAAAGGGGCTTATTCCTACATGCTCGGCCCAGAGTGTAGCACAAGCCCATCCTGTCCCTGGCTTGCCTCCAGTTCCCAAGTGAGCACTGCCCTTCTAGTTCCCACAGCCCAGTCAGCAGAGGAAGGGGCAGAGGAGAAAGTGCCATCAAGTCTACCCCAAACCCATCCCTGCTCCTAGCACGCTGGCCAACAAGCCTCATACCAAAGAGGAAAATGCCCGAAACACATCAGCTTTCTTCCACGCCACCCAGTAGGAGACAGTGACAGCCCCTCTTTCCAGTGCAAAGGGCTTCTCTTCCACAGCTGACCTGGAGGTGCCAACATCCACGGACACCTGAGACCTGAGGTGGCACTGCAAGCATGCTTGAAGCAAACCAGGGTCCTCCCAGCCCTAAAGGAAGTCCCAGACACGCCACAGGCCTCGCACCCTCAGATAGTACGCCTTCCACAGCACAGCCTGGGGGGCCACAGGACATCCAGGAAGACATGCGGGACCATGCTGGAGGTCAAGTGTCCTCCTGGGGTGAGGGTGATCACAGACTGCCAGGAGGCCAGGAGCCAGGCGGAGGCCATGCAGAAAGAGCTGCCTGGAGCCATCAGCAGGAGGGCCGGGCAAAGATTTCAGTATAAATTTAGAAGGCAGAGTAATGCACCACCACACCTCCAAAATTGTCCATTTCAAGTTCAAGTCAAGCCAAACTCCAAACGATTACAGTGGCTACTGGAGACTGCCTAGTCATTCTGCTGGCCCCCAGCCACCACTGACTTCTGGAGGGCAGGGGCCTCCAGCGATCCCTGACCCCTCTGCCTCCTGAAGCCCAAATTTGGCTCGAGGCAAACCCTTGGCCTGGGGGATAGGTGAGAGGGCTTAAGGGCCCCCATCTATCATGCCGCTGAAGAAAGTGAAGGAGCCCCCACACTCACCTGCTCATAGCAAGGTGGCAGGGCGTGGATTGGTGGTTAAAACAAACAAGAGGGCTCACGATCCCTCAGGAGCTCACAGGCTCAGAAAAGGCAAGGGATAGGTGAGACCCTGCCCCTCTGTCACTGCATTCTCCCCACCCCCAGCTTCACCAAACCCAGCAGGAGTGAGCAAAGGCAGCCAGCGCCCGGGCTGCCTAGGAACAGGGTGGTGGAGCTCTGCCAGGCCACCCCGCCCCTTTCTGGCTAGTATAAAATCCTTGGCTGCAAAATTTAGCCCAGGCTGAGTGGCAAAGGAAGGAAGCTGGGAGCTCCACGAGGGAGGAGCAGTGGCCTGCAAGAGCACACCACTCCTTGCCCCCGCAGAGTCCCCTGGAGCTGGTGGGAAGTCAGCCCAAAGTGCCCACTTGCCGGCCCCGGATGATCTCTGACTGTGGGGACCCTCTCGGTCACAGGCCTGACCAGGGGTGCCGCCATGGCCACCTGGCCTGTAGGGGCTCAAACAGAAAAACTGGAAATCAATGTTTTTGTCAAAAATTTTTTCCCCAACAACTGCTGACATCAGTTGAGAAACAGCTTTTCCTTAGAAAAATGCCGGACAGAAACGGAGTGTGCCCTGCGCTCTGGAGTGCTGGGGGGTCTCCAGAGACGGACACAACCCAAGAGAGGCATGGTGACGGTGCCCTGCCCTCCCCTCCACAGGCCTGTGGGAGAATGGGCACTCCTGATGCGTGCACAGGTGGCTCTGGGTGGGCAGGGCAGGTTCCAGGCACACACCGGCCACACTGCAAAGGGTGTGGTCAAAAGTCACTGCGCAGACCCCGTGAGTTGACAGCTGGAACAAATACCATCCTGCCTGTCCTGCTGTGGATGCTGGGTGTGGGGTGCACCTGGGGCAGGGCTCTAGCCCGAGGTGTCTGGTAAAGAGGGTACCATGGTGAGCTCCGGAAGGCTGGGAGGGAGGAATTGGACTGAAGACCCGGAAGCCCACTCCCAGGGGAAAAGAGCAGCAGGCGGGCAGGTGGGCAGCTCCTCAGAGCACATTCCCCTCTAATTGGAAACGCTGTTTTCATCTTTGAAACTGGAGGAAAAGCGTCACATGTGGGAGTACCCCACATTCCAAAGGAGACAGACACAAGGCAAGACGAAAAACTAGCGTGGGAGGTACCACTGCCCATACTTCAGATTCCTTAAGTGGGGGTCCATGGCTGAGGCCGCACAGGGAGGGGACACAGCACAGGGCACCCTCGGGAACACAGGGGTGCAACGGCTGTCCCACTGCAGGACAAGGCCTGGCCCGGCAGCCCAGTCCCTCATGCATGGTGAGTTCCGCGCAGTCTCTGCACTGGCCACCTGGACGACCCTGGCCCAGACTCAGGCCTCAGCCAGAGAATCCTCCTCAAACCCAAGTCACTGGGGCCTGTCTCTCCCTCTCCGGGTCACCCATGTGCCCCTCAGGCCGGCCTTGCCCCTGAGTCCTCAGCCCCAGGAGTCCCCAGGCTGTTCCCTTGCCCCCAACGTCATTCTTGCCAGCCTCTGCCCAGTGTCACCTAGGAGACCCCAGCCTCTACCTCAACCAGCCACGCCATTCACTCCGTGTCCTGCTGGGTCTGTCAGTCCAACAGGAGCAGAAGCGGGAGTGGGAAACGGGGCAGTGGGTGATCTTCTGTTCAGTCCTGGGAGCTGAAAACAGGGCCGGTGCTGGCAGCTGGAACCTGAAAGTATTTGAGTGAGTGAGCTCCTCATAGACAAATAGGACTTTTGCAAATCAATAAGAACAAAGTGAACATCGCCCTCTCCGCCAAAAAAGGGGCAAAGAAAAAACCATCCCCAGGCAGAAAAACACTACAAATGATCAATAAACGTAAGAAGATCAATTTTCCTAGCTCAGAAACAAGTGAAGACAAGACCTTCCAATGGCAGCCAGGGCTGGGCACCCCCAGCGAGAAGCTCCTCAGAATGTGGAGAACATAAAATATTCACTAATCTTCCTTTTATAATTGAAAAAAAAAATGGGTACAATCTATACCCTAACATAGATTTCTAAAAAGTATCTACAGCAAAACATTTCAGTTTCCTGAAAACCTCACACACCGGACGATGCCCGCCTCACTATGCACCTGGAGGCCCGTTGTGAGGAATCGAAGGAATCCGGTAATGACGGCTCAAAACTGGGCCTCAGATGCTCCCTGTGGGGAGTGGAGATGTCAGTCACCGAATCTGCACTAAGCTCCACCACCAAGAGGACTGACCGGCACACAAGGCGTGCAGACTCCCCAGAAGGGTGGGAACGCCACATGGAAGAGAGCGGGGCCACAGGGAGCATCCAACCCATGTTCTGGAATAGAGAGAGCCACGCAGAAGACAGCAGGGCCACAGGGAGCATCCGCCTCACATTCTGGAATGGAGTGTGCCACACAGAAGACAGCGGGGGACATCCGCCCCACATTCTAGAACAGAGAGAGCCACGCAGAAGACAGCAGGGCCACAGGGAGCATCCGCCTCACGTTCTGGAATGGAGTGTGCCACAGAGAAGACAGCGGGGCCACAGGGAGCATCCGCCTCACGTTCTGGAATGGAGTGTGCCACGCAGAAGACAGCAGGGCCACAGGGAGCATCCGCCTCACGTTCTGGAATGGAGTGTGCCACACAGAAGACAGCGGGGGACATCCGCCCCACATTCTAGAACAGAGAGAGCCACGCAGAAGACAGCAGGGCCACAGGGAGCATCCGCCTCACGTTCTGGAATGGAGTGTGCCACAGAGAAGACAGCGGGGCCACAGGGAGCATCCGCCTCACGTTCTGGAATGGAGTGTGCCACGCAGAAGACAGCAGGGCCACAGGGAGCATCCGCCTCATGTTCTGGAATGGAGTGTGCCACACAGAAGACAGCGGGGGACATCCGCCCCACATTCTAGAACAGAGAGAGCCACGCAGAAGGCAGTGGGACTAGGGGGGCATCGCCCCATGTTCTAGAATGGAGAGAGCCATGTGGAAGTCAGTGGGGCTGGGGGGCATCGCCCCGTGTTCTAGAGAGGTAAAACCTCTGGGCAGATGAGGGGCTTTCCTGAGGATGGCACAGGCTACAGGCACTGCCCATACAGACCTATAGGTTCGCCAAAACTCACTCAATTGTATGCTTGAAATCACAGAATTCTGCCGTATGTGAATGATGCCTTCAATACAGCTGCCTCCAGCCGGAGCATGGTAGTTCACGCCTGTAATCCCAGCACTTTGGGAGGCTGAGGCAGGAGGAGCTCTTAGCCTATGTCAAGACCAGCCTGGGCAACACAGTGAGACCCCATCTCCACAAAAAATGTAAAGATCAGCCAGGTGCGGTGGCGTGCCCCTGTGGCCCCAGCTACTCAGGAGGCTGAAGCTCCTGGGACGCTTCTATCACTGGGAATCATGACTCTTCACACTGCAGGAGACAGCCTGGCACATCGCCAGCCTTGCCTCCTGGTGCTGTCTGAAGCTGCTGGCCTCCTGGATGTACCTCCCCACCGTGGGTGTGCAAGATCCTGTATCACAAAAAAACAGCTGCTCACACACGCAACTTGTCCAATCCAAGCAGAAGCCGCTGAGGCACAAACAGGGCGACGACTGAGGAGACGGCCTGGGGCGCTTGGCGGCCGCCCCATCAGGTGGCAGCATCGGAGCCGGGATGACTCACTCTGTCATTAGAACTTTCTTCAGGATGGAACACAGGGCTAAGGTTGAATTTCCCTCTGTTTTAAGAAGTAAACCGGTTTTCCCCTCAAAATGTCCTTAACAAGTAGACACTGCATGTAGAACAGGGGAGAATAAAAAGCGCAGGCAGGTGCCATGAACTCACGTGCGTGTTGAGACTGCAGGCCACTGGCGCCACTCTGCCAGTCTGAGGCAAGGTGCTATCACTCAAGTTGCTCACGATGAAGGCAGGCACAGCCCGTCAGAATGTGGAAGACCCTAGACGGGCCTGAGGCAAGGCTGCCCCCAGCGAAAACACGGCTGGGACAGGGCCCTGGGCCTCCCTGGCAGGCTCCAAGCAGTTCCTGAAGACCAGGGGTGAGAATCGCATCTGACTCCCTGCTGCTGGCACAGCCACACACAGGGTCCTGCCGCCCCCCGCCCAGCCTGCCGCCCGCTGCCCCCTCTCTCCACAGCCTTAGACTCTTCCTCTCATCTCAGAACTTCCTGAAGGGGCACTTGGGAAGTACCTTTTTCAGAACTCACACATCAGAAAATATTTTCATCCACCCCTCACATGACTGATGAGTGAACTGATGCTAAAGTCTACCATGGAAACGCTTTTCTGACAGCATTCTGAAGACACCTTCTAGTGTCCAGGTGGGAGGCGACATTCTGATTCTCCGTACACTGCAGACGAGCTGCTGCTGCAGTCTGAACGTGCCCCCACAAGCACGTGGTGCCGCAGCTGGTGGGAGGTGATCAGGAGCCGGCTGAGGCTCTGCCCTCCGGATGGATTATGCGGTCCTGAAAGGGCTTCGGGCTGTGAGCACCTCTTCCCTTCTGCCCTCCCCCACAGGGTGACACTGCACAATGGCCCTTGCCAGACGTGGGACCCTCTATCTTGGAGTTCCAAACTATAAGAAACGAACCTCCGTCCCCTGTAAACCACCCAGTGTCGGGTATTCTGTTTCAGCAGCACAAAACAGACGACAGGGTTTGGGTGTTGCCGTTCCCTCTGGAAGCTCTATCCCTGGTGTCTTCTGCCGTGGCCTTTTCATTCGCTGTGCTGGACGCCATGTGAACTGATTCAATCTGTGATTCTGGAAACTGTGGCGTTCCTCTGACGATTTCCTCCCTTCTGTTTCCTGCTCCTCCTGGAACTCCTACCAAGCTGCAGAGACCTGTCTGACGCTCGGTTTTTGTGCCTTCGCACTCCTGCCGTCCACGCCCGTGGCCTGCCTGCTGGAAGGGCACCCAGCACCATGGGCCACTGCTTGCTTGCTGCCTGGCCCTCCTGCACAGGCGCTCTCTGCCGCGGGCCGACGCTCCTTGCTGTACAAGTCTGCTCTTCCTTCTCATGGTCGCTACGACCCTGAAGAGACTCACAGACGCTCTGCTTTACTGTGGATTAGGCTGGCTTCCTGCTTTCTCATCTGCTTTGGTCTATCTGGTGACCCCTGCCCCTCACATCACACGTGGCTGGGGGGCACCGCAGAGCTCACTAATGGCTCTAGGTGCACATTGGTGGGGGTTCACTGGGGGAGTCTGGCTCTGTTCAACACCTTCCCAGCAACACAGGAAATGACTTACCAGATTGAAGGGACTCACCCACACCCAACATCCACGTCAATGAATGAAGAGGCCACATCAGGGAACACAACTGCGACATTTCAGAACACCAGGGAACACGGGGCAGGCCCTGCTCCCCATTCTCAAGGTCCAAAGATTTTTTTCTCCCATTCTCTGCCTGGAGGGTCGATCTCAGCTGCTGGGGTCCTGAAGACCCACGTGGGAGAGGCAGGAACGGGATGTCGCACGGTGGACGTGGAGAGCTGTCAAGGCTTCACGTGCAGGGTGACACCCTCCACTGCGCCAGGGTGTCAGCGGACAGTGCTACCATCCCACACGCTCAGACTCATCCTCCAGAGTTAGATCGGACGTGAAGGGGGTGTACAGCTGCTTCTGAACACACCTCCAGCCTCCATCCAGGGGGCTCCCAGACTCCGCATGGAACCACCCGCAGCTCCGCTGTGAAAACACTTCCCCTGCTGGTCAGAGTTCAGCTTTCCTGCGTTTGCATTCACTCCACCTGAGCCTCAGCTTTCCAGCTTCCAAAATGGGTCTGCTCTTGACTCCTCTGTCCTCTCTGCTCCTGGGGCTTTCTGCCTCTTCAAAACTCCCCGCTGCTTGTCCCAGGTGGGGTCGGGAGGCAGGGCCAGCACAGGCTCCCTGGTGCCGGTCAGCCAGAGCCCTGTCTCTCTGCTCTATGGCGTGCCGGCGGGACAGGAGCACCCAGGAATGGCAAGGGCACCATGGCAGAGCCTTTCATCACCGCAGGCCGCGGGCTTGCCCTTCCGGAGGCCCACACCGACAGCTGCTGCACGGCACCCGCACTGCTTCTCTCTTCACATAGCAGGCTCCTGAGGAGCCCCACCAAGCAGGAGCTCTGAGCTGCAGCACAGAGTGTGCGGGCCCCAAATCCATGCCAGCATGCAAGCTCAGCCACAAGTCTGCTGGCAATAACCGTGGAACAAGCTTGTGAGGTTCAGAGAGTCCCACCCTGATGGGGAGAGCCACAGGGAGCCCCAATCTCGGCAGTGACAGGCCCCAGGTCCCCACACAATGTGAGAGTGGGGACAGCAGTGGACGGCAGCTCTTCAGCAGGGCACTACCTTTAGAGGGACCTCAACAAGTGACCACAGCCCAGGGCTGACTCTGGGGCAAATGCAGACCTCCTCCCGGTGCCCCCTTCAGAAAAGGTACTCAAACACTGGCCCCCATTACAAGCTGGACATGGTGCCAGGCGCAGGCACTGCCTGCCTCCAGGACTTAGAGGCCCTTGTCCTGACAGGTGCCAGGAGGCCCTCAAACGGGACTGCAGCAGTGGGGCAGGGAGGTTAAAGTAAAGAGGACGGAGGGGTCTGATGGAGACAATACCTTTCCTCGCCGTCAGAGGTGAAGGCTCTACTGTCAGCTGGTGCTGACTCGGGGGGCACACGAGCTCTCCTACCACGGCTGCACCACACGGCTGGTAAAGGGACAGTCCTGGACACCCGCCTCCTCAAGCGCGTGTGCACTCGTGTGTTCTCCTGTGCAGCACTGGCACCCCACTCCCATTCTGCCCCAGGCAGCTGGTGTGTTCCTCTGCGCTCACCAGCTCGACCCCACAGTGGCAGAGGGACTCACAGAGGGAGTCACACTCACGTGTCAGGGCTCCAGAGTGGTCCCCAACCACTGTGCTCACAGCCAGAACCCTGCAGGGTGGCTGTGCCCATGGCCATCACTGCCCAGCACCCGCTCCCTCCAAACAGCCAGCAGCGCCCTCTGGTGGAGACTGGCCTCAGCCTCTGTGGCACTGCATTCCCATGGCAGTGGCCGGTCGTGTCCCCAAGTCCTAGAGAATGCCCCTCTCTCTATCAGCCCTGGGAGGGTCCCTGGCACCCTGGTCTAGGCCCCCATTCTCCACAAGTGCACTCCTTGGCCCTTCAGGGACTAGAGGCCTCAGGAGTGCTCCTGGGAGCAGAGTGTGGGGATCGACCTGGACCCTCCTCAGAGGCAGTGCCTTCACGGAAGCACGAGGGGCTTCGAAGCAGAGAGGGCTGCCACTTATCAACCAGATGGCCTGGGCTCAATTCCCAGCTGCAGGGCCCTGGCCCATGATGTCACCTCTCTGCATTTCCCACTTATAAAATGGCAATGCTGACCTCCAGAGTGTCCTGAGTGGGCAGAAGGCTGCAGCACTCCCCAGGGAATCCGACACCAGCCCCTGGACACTCCTGGATGCTCCTGGGCATAGCAAGGTCAGAAAAGTCACCTCCTGGCTGTCCAAAAGGAGGGTCCACACCAACAGGGGGCAGTGACCCAAGTACTTCTGAATGTACCATTTGAGCGATCATTTTCAACAGAACCAAGGTGACCAGAAAAAAGACTTCTGTGGCAAGCTCTGCTCCAAGTGACCACAGAGAAGCTGAATCTTCCAGTTGTGCAAACAGAAGGTACCAAGTACTGGCTGCTTTCTAGGTCTCTCTGGGTCTGACTGTGACACTCCCCCCCCGCATCACCTTAGTACCCAAAATACCCACTGCTCAGCGGTGACCACATGAATCAGAAGCAAGGCATCCTGAGGCCCCGGGGAGCCAATCACAGGAGACGGTTGGTCACTAGGACACTAGGACACTCTGCCTCCCAATAACCAGAGCAGCCCAAGGCACCTGAAACCACACGCCGCTGATGGAGTGGCGGGGGGGAAGGGAAAGACCGGCACCCGCCCCTCACCCACCTGCCCGCCCGCCCTGTAGGGGAAGGGGACAATTAGACAGGGGCGAAACCTATCAGGCCAGAGGTGAGATGGGTGCCCCTTCTCAGACACAAGCACCGGAGAGAGGGGTCAGCGTGGGCCCTGCTGCTCTGCCCCAAGCACCGCAGTGGCGTGGAGTGGACCACCACTCACAGAAAGGAGAGAGAAACTGGAGTCCAGTTCTGTCCACAGGAGGGCTGTGTCCAAATGCAGGGCCTGCAGGTGGTGCCATCAGGCACGACCCAGAAAAGAGGAAGAGCCCATTTTTGTTTCGGACAAAGAAAGGAAGACATGAGGGTCCGGGTCCAGCACACAGGCCCCTGCGGGAAGGGGTGGAAGCTTCAGTGCTACTTTTCCTCACTGAAGGTGAAGCATGTGACTTGACTCTTATAGTCTCTCTTTCAACAATGAAGAAAAATGTTACATAAACCAAAAAATGAAACACAGAGGCAGGACGAGCTCCCCAGGACAGGGTGGGCCAGCACCCAGCCTCTCTGGCTCCCGTTACAGCATAACCCCAGGCTCACAGGAGAGGATGCAAAGGGCAGAGAGTGCCCGAGGCCCAGGCCTCCCGGCCCCACCTCCCTGGTGGGCACTCACCCATGTGCCGCCTCCCCAGCCAACAGCACTCTCCCGCCCTCCACAGCCACGCTGGGCACGTGCCACCCTCATGTGCGGGCCCCACCCTCTCACCTCCCGGGGGTTCAACCCCCTGCTTCTCCTTCTCCAACACCCTCCACCACACCACAAACAGCTCTGGCTGAGGCCACCCTCAACTGGCCATGTCCTCAATTCCCATCCCTGTAACACAGGGGCAGGCACCTGTGGAGGCTGATTGCGGCTTCCCCTGCAGTCACAACCCCAGCTCCTTCTCCCTCGCACCAGCTCTTCCCACTGTCCCTGCTACCCCCGCATCCAGCTCCCCCAGACTGCTCTCTGCCAGGCAGCATGCTCAGGGCACACCAGACATCTCACCTCCAGCTCACTGTGTCCAGAGATGTCTGACATAGACACTGTGTCTGCCTCTGAGAGGCGCCCCCCAACGCCCGCCATCTCCATAGACGATGCCCCGCCCCAACTGCTTAGGGACACCTGTTCACCATCCCTTCTACCTCCCTCCCGAGAGTGGGGTTTGTCAATTCCCTCTGTTACTGGCCAGAGTACCCTGGAACAGGGTCAAGCACAGCTGGGCCAGACGCAACTCCCACCTCTCAGCACCTCAGGCAGGCTCCTACTACCACTCTGTCCCTCCATGTTGCCACCTACAAAACAGGGTCTCGGTAAGTGCCCTGCGGGGTATGGCAGTGAGCATGGGAACAGTCAGAGCTCCAGGGTCCGCCACGACGTCGCCTTGCCAGTACTGTGCCTGCTGTGACTCTGCACGTTGTGGCAGCAATAGGCCACTCTAACTGGCCACATAACCTC
Organism: Callithrix jacchus; assembly: GCF_049354715.1. Taxonomy (NCBI): domain Eukaryota; kingdom Metazoa; phylum Chordata; class Mammalia; order Primates; family Cebidae; genus Callithrix; species Callithrix jacchus. The sequence continues at coordinate 130,392,609 of NC_133511.1, read as the reverse complement.
CACAGAGAAAGGAGGGGCCAGGGACAGTGGGAAGAAGCAGACTCTGCTCTGACAGACCCACCTCAGGGCCCACCTGGCCGTATTCCACGACCCCAAGAGGATGCAGAGTGATGCTGCCCTCCATGGCTCACCTTAAAGAGCTCACTTGTAATGGGAAAGGAAGGGTCGAAAGGGTGAAACACAATGGCTTCTCCGTCCCATCACACTGCGCGATTCAGGAATAGTCTGTAGCAGTGACCCCACAGAGCCGCCAGGTACAACAGCCAAGACATGGGAAAACCTCAGCGCCCATGGTGGATCAAGAGACAGGAAGTGTGGTGCACACACTCCGTGGTGACTGCCACGAGACCAGCCTGCATGCAGGATGGCTTCACAGGTGTGACAGCAAGGGAGCGGGAGCTCCAGGCCAGACAAGCCTGGGGGAGGTGGCCCATGGCCCCTGAGGCCGCATGCCTAGGGCTCATCTGTACAGCCAGCCGGGCCACCCTGCATCCTGCAGCAATGGCTCCGGTGGGGCCCAAGGCCATGCGTTTCTAACAAGGTCCAGGCAACCCACTGCGAAACCGAGTTTAGGCTACAGTTGCCTCCTGACATATTTTAAGATCTACCTAAATGTGTCTTTGTACATCGTGAACTGTGGCAAGCGGAGGTGACAACAGAACACAGCCTATCCTTGTGCCAGTCACCCAGTTTGGCCAATCACATGTAGCTAACTGTTGGAGCTGTGTTCAAATAAGGCAAATGCCGAGCTGTGACCAATGGACTGTCTCTGTGCCTCACTGCCGTGTTCCGTTTTTCTTTTCCCGTCCATAACCACCACAAGGCTGCGCTGGAGTCTCTGAGTCTGCTCTGGCTCAAGAGGCGGCCCATTCAAGAATTGTGTTTTGCTCAGTTAAACTTCTTTACATCTGCTCTGGCTGATTTTTTTCTTTTATCACCGCTCTTGCTGCTGCCCACACCCCACCTGGGGAACCACTGCCCCACAGTGCCAGACACACCACCTGGCCTCTCTGCACCTCCATTCTGGGGCAGGGATGCGACAAGGACCAAGTGGGGCATGTGCCCCCAGTTCTCAGCAGCACGGGGCCCCGCCCACAGCAGACTCCCCCTTGAGGGTGAGCGAGTGTAGCAGTGGGGCTTCGATGCGCGCTCTGCAGGGTTCTCCACATCCACCCCGTGCACATCCATCTACTGGAGAGCTGCCCCAGGACTGCCCTGAGACACCAAACCCATGAACTCAGCCCCTGGCTCCCAGGGAATGCCAGCAAGTGAAGTGAACGGGAAGGACGACGGTGCTTGAGGCAGACGCTACTGTGGAGAGAAGCCCAGCATGGTGCAGGGGAGCAGGAGGCCAGGGTGTGAACCTGAATCTGGCCACCTCAGCAGAAGCACAGGAAACACAGACTGTGGTGCTGACCAGAGATGCAGGACATGGAAAAGAGCATAAGCCACTAGTGAGGACAGCCAGGGTCAGAAACCCGAGGGCATGCTGGCTGTCAACACGCAGGGGGACGCCAGGAGGAACATGTCCACAGTAACACACAGTGGATTTCTATAAGATGTTACCCCAAAATCAGGTGTTCACCATAAGGCTGTGCTGGAAAAGGAAGCTCAGATGGAATCAAGTGTCCAGAAATCACCAGCTGCCTCATTTGACACTAGCTGTCTACCCAATAGACTTTAGAATTTCCAACCTCATAATTAGTCAAAACGGGTTTGACCGCAACCTTCAGTAACACAAAATCAAGAACCGTGACTGCACGGGAGAAGCGAAGGGATTTAAGGTCCCTTTTAAACAACAGAAAGTTAAGTGCTATTGAATCAGTAGAGAAGCAAAAACAGTCCTGCTAATTTCCATTAACAATGACTGCTTTAAAAGTCTTTCAGTCTGTGACCAGCCTAGGGAAGATGGCAAGACTCTGCCTCTACAAAAAAAAAAATTAATTAGTGGGGCATGGTGGTGCGCCCCTGTGGTCCCAGCTACTCGGGAGGCTGAGGCGGGAGGATCTGTGGAGCCTAGAAGGTCAAGGCAGCAGTTAGCTGTGATCGTGCCACCGCACTCCAGTCTGGGCAACAGAGCAAGACCCTGTCTCTAAACAAAAAGCAAAAACAAAATTTCGGAAAGCAATCTAGGTTGTGAGAAGGCCGTCTGGGGCTGGTCCACTGTTTCTGCAGCCCACCCTGTGCCGCCGGGGTTCTCAGGGGCATGCTCTGTTCCCTCTGCTGCAGTCTCTCCTCCAATCCCCAGAGAGGGGCTTGGTCTCCACGGTGTCAGGAACTAGGCAGTGAACCTGCACCTCAGTGAGAGTGGGGCTTCCAGAGAGCAGCCGTGCTTGCTGCCCCGCCCCTCAGGCTGCAGCCCAGGGAGATGCCACCGAGGCAGTGGTCATCAGGCCAGTCACCCCTGGCTCGCTCCATCCTCGTAGCCCTGCTCTGTGCTGGCAGTTTCCACTGAAGTCCCCCTCCCAATGAGCAGCAAGCCCGATCCGCTATCACTCTCACTCACCCGTGCCTCTGCGTCTCCCCTACATCTCACACAAAGTGCCTTCGAAGTTTATCCTGAAGAGGCTGGAGTCTGACCCCGTCACCGTCTCCTTGTGTGTGGGTGCACCCAAGTGTTTCCCTGCTGAAATGCATTCTGTTCCAGGCTGGGGTCAAGATGCAAGTCACTCTCAAACTGCTGGGAAGAAATGTGTGTGCGTGTGCCAGACAGAAAACAAGGCGGACATGGCAAAAATGCTGACGCTGGCGAAGCTGGGAGAAGGTATGCAGGGATTATTTTGGCAACTTCTAACTTTGAAATTATGTAAAAATTTAAAAATGTAAACATCAGAGGCAGCTGGGGCTGGGAGGCGGCAGATCACCCCCGAGGAAGCAGCAGCGCACCTGACAGCCACTTCTCCACGGCCAGAAGCCGGAGGACGGCGGCCTGGCGTCGAAAGTGGGCTGAAAGAAAGCCAACCAAGACAACGGCATACAGTAAAAAGCTCTGCCAACTGAGGGCATTTCAGACAGAGACTGAGAGGACACCCCCAGCAGAGTCACCTGAAAGGAAATCCAAGAAAGCGCAAGGCTGTGCCACAGGCAGAGGAAAAGTGGTCACAGAAGGAAGGACAAAACCAGAAAGACAAAGGAGGAAGGAGAGGGCACAGCCTAAAACCCGTCTACCCAAACCAATACCAACATGCAGGACAGTAACGTGGGGGGTCTAGGAGGAAGGAGAGGGCACAGCCTAAAACCCGTCTACCCAAACCAATACCAACATGCAGGACAGTAACGTGGGGGGTCTAGGAGGAAGGAGAGGGCACAGCCTAAAACCCGTCTACCCAAACCAATACCAACATGCAGGACAGTAACGTGGGGGGTCTAGGAGGAAGGAGAGGGCACAACCCTATAAAACCCGTCTACCCAAACCAATACCAACATGCAGGACAGTAACGTGGGGGGTCTAGGAGGAAGGAGAGGGCACAGCCTAAAACCCGTCTACCCAAACCAATACCAACATGCAGGACAGTAACGTGGGGGGTCTAGGAGGAAGGAGAGGGCACAGCCTAAAACCCGTCTACCCAAACCAATACCAACATGCAGGACAGTAACGTGGGGGGTCTAGGAGGAAGGAGAGGGCACAGCCTAAAACCAGTCAACCTAAATCAATACCAATGTACAAGACAATAACATGTGGGGGGTCTAAAGTGCACAGAAATTAAAACACATCGATGCTTACAACTCGAGAGAAAGTGCACCGAAGCGGTCTCGTATCTTGAGTACTTCGGAGAGGTGGATAAAGCTATAAATCAACATCAGGCCTTGGAAGTTGAGGGTGTGCTATAAGAAAAGCACTCAAGGAGGGGTGGGCACGGTGGCTCAGTGTAATCCCACAACTTTGGAAGGTGAAGGCAGAGTCTGAGACCATCCTGGACAACAGAGTGAGACTGTGTTTCTAAAAAAAACAAAATAAATAAAGTACCTAACTTCCAAGGCAATCTGAAGAAAGGATGATTAAAAAATAAAAAGAATAAATTCAGGCCGGGTGCAGTAGCTCACACCTGTAATCCCAGCACTTTGGGAAGCTGACGTGGGTGGATCACAAGGTCAGGAGATCAAGACCATCGTGACCAAGATGGTGAAACTCTGTCTCTACTAAAGATACAAACATTAGCCGGGCACGGTGGTGGGCACCTGTAATCCCAGTTACTCGGGAGGCTGAGGCAGAAGAATCCCTTGAATCTGGGAGGCGGAGGAGGTTGCAGTGAGCCCAGATTGCGCCATTGCACTCCAGCCTGGGCTACAGAGCAAGACTCCGTCTCAAAAAAAAAAAAAAAGAATAAATTCAAACAAAGCACGGGAAGATGAAAAGCACAGCAAGATGGGAGCGAAACACAGCAGCACACCAGGCAGGAAGGGTTGGAAGGCAGCCCGACACCCACTCTAGTGGGCGGCATTCACTAGACATTCACCATCACGCACGGTGCATCTAAGGCTTGGGGTTTTCCCAAGGCAGACGCGGTCAAGGGCTCTTTCCCATGGCTCGGGGCCATTTGCGTGTCCTTCTTCATGAGGCATCTGTTCAAGCCTCTGCCCGTCTACACGGGACCAGTTGTTTCTTGTTCTTTGTTGGAGCCCATAGGGAAGTCTGGCTCTGAGCTCGAGTCCATTTTAGGTACAGTGCATTTCCCCTGCAAAGGTTGCCTGTTTGTTTGTTGTGTGTGAGATAATCTTGCTCTGTGACCCAGCCAGGATGGAGTGCAGTGGTGAGATCACAGCTCACTGCAGCCTCCACCTCCTGGGCTCAAGGGATCCTCCCACCTCAGTCCCCCTGAGGTAGGAGATGCCACCACACCCAGCTAATTTTATTTGTTTGTTTGTTTGTAGAAATAAGATCTCACTATGTTGCCCAGCCTGGTCTTGAACTCCTGAGCTTAAGCAGTCCTCCAGCCTCAGCCTCCCAAAGTGCAGGGATTACAGGTGTGAGCTACAGTGCCCAGCGGCCTTTTCAGTTTTTGAGGAATATCTTTGATAAACAGAGCTGCTTAATTTTAATGTAAACCAAATTATCTATCTTTTCCTTGATGACGAGTACTTTCTAGTCCTGTTTTAAAAAACTTTTCTGAACCCATGGGTCAAGAATGGCATCTTCTATAACAGTGCTGTGCAAGAGAAATATGACACAAGCCGTAATCCGAGCAGCGGATGTCATTTTACATGTTCCAACGGCCCCACTGAAAAGCAAAAGCAGCAGCCAAGGTTCGTTCTATTTAACCCATCAGATCTAACATATTTTCATTTCGATTTCCGATCAATACAAAACACACAAGGTGCCACTGTATATTTTACACTCAGACATCTCCAGTGCTGCCCAGCTACGTGGCTAAGCAGTTCCAGAACCTTCTACACTGAGACCTACATTCTACTCGGCTCAACTGTTCTTTGCAGGTGTGAGGTACAGGTCAAGATTCTTTTTGAATATGCATATCTGGCTGGCCAGCATGACTTAGGAAGAAGACGGGCTATCTGTGCCATCTCCTTTTTCCTGTCTTGATCACTTGCCTGATTTTCTATTGTATTCCTATTTTCAGAGAATCCAACTCCAGCCTCGATGAACTCTCTGTGGAAGACTGATGTTCCTCCACACTGTTAACTTCCGCTCCGGCCTCATTTCCCTCTTCCCACTGTCTCTGAGTTCAGCTGCTGCTCGGAGAGTGATGGGTACCCGAGGCTGTGAACCGCTCCTGGCCGGTGTGCACCCTGCTAGTCACGGCATGGCAGACTTCTGTTAGCTTTCAGCTAAAAACGATGTTCTAATTCCATTACAAATTCTTCTCTGTCCCACTGGTTACTTGGAAGCATGCTTCCTGATTTCTAAGTATAAGGAGTGTCACTTTGCAGATTTCTAGTTTAACTCCATTTGGGTCAAAAGCACACTCCAGAGGACTTGAGTTCACTGAGACGAGGGAGGTTTTGGTCAATGTTCCATCAGCGTGCACGGAGGGCATGCAGCCTGCCCAGGTGGCTTCCCTATTCTCCCTGTCAGGGGAAATGTGTGAGTCTGGCTTTAAAATCTTCACGCTGACTGGTGAATACAGCCAAGCTGAGCTGCTGGGACAAAGGCCCACCATCCCAGGCCCCAATTCCTTCCCAGGTGTTAGCCCTGGGCAGGGGTCACACTCCACTCCCCAACACCCTCCCAGGGCCCCGACAGTGAGGCAGCCCTGCATTCTCGCCAAGGGCTGTCGAGGAACTACAGCAAGGCACGAAGAAAAGGAAAGACAAGCATCTTCCAGACAGTGACTGGAAAGCTCCACCTGCCTCCACCTGTCCCCACCTGTGTCTCAGTCCCAAGGCTCGGGGCACAAGGGAGGCCAGAGATCAAATGCCTGAGAGCCCACAGCCAGAGAAGCCTGCATGGGGTCAGGCAGACAGGAGTCAGGCAGGTCACACCCCTGTCCCCACACAACAGGTGGTGGGAAGGAGGCTCAGAGCCCTGACAACAGTCCAAGGTCACACAAGGACATGTGTGCACACAGGCCAAGTGTCTCAGCAGAGCTGTGGACTCTGGAGGGCCAGCCAGGCTGAAGTGTGCCTGAGGCACAGAGGGCAGGGCCGGAGACAGACAGGGGACTCCATCTCACAGACAATGGGGATCCACCAAAGTGCCTTGTCTGTAGGAAGATGACATGTGGGTCCTCTCGGATGGCTGTATGGAGCGTGAGTCAAGGATAAGGACAGATGTCCCCTCCACCACCAGGTGCCTATGGCTGAGAGCCTAGGCCTCAGCCCAAGGAAGCACGGGCCTGCCTAGGGAGTCCAGCAAAACCCTCACAGGCTTCGGAATGGAGCTCCACAGCAGTGAGGGTGAGGTGTGAAGGGAGGCAGGACGTGGCCTTCCCAAGCAGCAGGCTCCAGGCCCAGGACACATGGGCCACCACTGAAACCTCAGGCTCTGTAACAGGGACCCGCCCACAAAAGGTCCTTAACTGAAAGGGCTCCATCCTCACCCTAGGGCTTTCCACATGTCATTTTAGGGGACATTATTTTGATTAGAAATGAAATGACCTGACCAGGCATTGTGGCTCATGCCTGTAATCCCAGCACTTTGAGAGGCTGAGGCAGGCAGATTACCCGAGGTCAGGAGTTCGAGACCAGATTGGCCAACATGGCAAAACCCTGTCTCTACTAAAAATACAAAAATTAGCCAGGTGTTCTGGTGAGTGCCTGTAATCCCAGCTACTCAGAAGGCTGAGGGATTGAACCCAGGAGACAGAGACTGCAGTGAGCTGAGACTGTGCCACTGCACTCTGGCCCGAGTGACAGAAAGAAATGAAATGACCTGGACTTCTGGGGAAGAAACGAGACGGAAAACTGCAGCTCTGCCTGTCAACTCCAACCGGCGGGCATGCCGGCCCTAAGAAGGGCAGGAGCAGGGGCCCTGGAAGCGGTTCTGGCACCAGGAGGACCTCCTGACCCAGTGATAGCCAGATACTCAGGGAGCCTAAGAGGATGCTGCACATGCTGGTCTTGACCCCACTCTGACTGTCAGCTAAAACCAGGCTTCAGAGGACTCAAAAACACAGCCGTGGGCATGGCCTCCTAACTCAGGTCACCAGGTGGGGGCACTTCAGAGAAAACCGAAGCAGGTGTATCCCTCCATTTCTAGGAGGAACCAGGCAGCAGCATCCCAGGTGCAGTGTGGGGATGGCGGGCAGCCCCATCCGCTCAACCCCAGCGCCAGGTGTTTGCTCCTCCAGCCTCATGTGTACCTGTGGGGAACAGCCAGCCTGAGCCAGCATCTCTACAGCTCTCAGGGCTCACTGATGCCAAGAAAGCTCATAAGGAGCCCAGATGTCACCCTCCTTGCCAGGTCGGTGCAGGGGCCAGGGCACTGTGGAGATACCAGTCCCGTGTCCTTCACTGTGGCACCTGCTCCTTCCACTGTGACCACCACTACAATTGTGGCAGAAGTCACTGCACACCAGAGAGAGAGAGATTCCTGTCCCCGCACGGCAGGTGGCGGGAAGGAGGCTCAGAGACCTGATGACAGCCTAAGGTCACAAAGCTGGCAGCAGACAGGGGACTGCCATCTACTCCCTGGGGCAGCAAAGGCAACAGTGCATCTGCCTGTCGTGTACCAGCCCTCGGTCAGCCTCATTCCAATGTGTCTTTGCTGTGATGACAGGGCAGGATGAACACTGCATACGGTGAGGCAGACAGGAAGTGGGGACACAGACATCAGGACCCCCCCCAAGCAGGTACCCTGCTCATAGGCTGTTCCAATGACACGCCCCCTAGGCTAGGCTGGACCAACTGTCCACCTGGAGCAACGAGCACACGCACATAGCTGAGGGGCACAACGCACGGAGGTCCCTGGCAGTTAAACCGGAACTGCAGTGGCCCCAGAGCAGAAGCCTGCTGGGGAAGGGCAGAGAAGGTGGCCACAGGCCCCTGCACAGCACAGACCAGCGCCCTTCAAGTCCACGCTGCACAGTGGGCCCTGAAAGGACAGGCCTCCCACCCCACCCTCACAGAGGTGCCTCATGGACAGCCACTGCATACCACGGCAAGCCCCTGGACCCAGGCCTTTCCAGACCTTCATGAGAGTGGGATGTGAGCTGCACAAAGGTTTCCAGGGACAGGCAGGCCCCAAGTCTCCATTCCACCACCAGGGCAGCTCAGGAGCCATCTCAGGAGACAGGACACTGCTGCACTCCTGGTGACACTGCAGAGCTCAGGAGTGAACAAAGCACAAATGCTACTACTTAGAACCTGTGTGCCCGACAGGGGGAAGGCAGCAAAGGGAAGACGGCTCGGGGGAGAGCACCCCAGACACAGCCGCTCCTGGCAAGAAGTCTGTGAGGACAGCTGTGGGCCAGGATCCTGCATCGTGGGCACAGAGCTGCCTTCGGTCTGCCTTGGAGGAAGGGCCTCGGAGCGGCACAGGGTCACAGGAAACAATGAATTGTAAATGCCCAGGAACCCTTACACAACTCAGCCTGGCCCAGCACTTCTTCAGCCAAAAAGGTAGGAGGCCTTCCCAGAAGGAACAACAGAATGTACTTGAAAAGAAAGGTTTTCATGACAAAGGTTTTCTAAGCCTCCTGACAGCGGCCACCTCCAGAAAAGTGCCTGGGTTTTCACGCTGACTGACAGCACAGGAGTGAATGTCAAAAAGCACTTCCAAGGCAGGCACAGTGGCTCGCGCCGTTATCCCAGCTACCAGGGAAGCTGAGACAGCAGAATCACCTGAACTTGGCAGGCGGAGGTTGCGGTGAGCCAAGATCGCACCATTGCACTCCAGCCTGGGTGACAAGAACAAAACTCCATCTCAAAAAAAAAAAAAAAAAACAGACTGGCAGCGTGGCACATGCCTATAATCCCAGCTACTTGGGAAGCTAACGTATGGGAATCGTTTGAACGTGGGAGGCAGGAGGAGGTTACAGTGACCTGTGATTGTGTCACTGGACTCCAGCCTGAATGAGAGTGAGACCCTGACTTGGGGGGAAAAAAAAAAGCATTCCCAAGACCCCAAGCCTGAGAGGAAGCAAATCCCCTCTGTGCATCTCAACAGATCTCATCTCAGGAAGCTCTGCATCGAGGCGTCCATGAGGCAGCAGGCTGGCCAGGCAGAGGCATACCCGGGGTGGTCAGACCCATCCAGCACCTGCTCCCTGCCCTGGGCACGCCAGGTAGAGCAGAGGCTACATGTGGGTCTAGGGAGAAGATGAAGCCCACCCTGAAGCAGAAGCATTTGTTACACATGTATGAAGGCAAGGAAGACACAGGGAACCATTCAGCAGAAACGCTGTTGTCACGGAGGGAGAGATGGCCTCCTCTGAGAAATGTGGGAAATGAAGGGACACTGCTGTCACCAAGGAAGAGATGGCCACCTCTGGAAAATGAAGGTGCCCACTGCACTCCCAAAGAAGCAGCAGGCCTCCACTGCACCCCGCCGCACGGCCGCCCACCAGCGCAGGCAGCCTCAGGGCACATGTCACAGAGCCTCTGTGGCTCTCAGCCACCACGCTTGGTCTAGGGCATGAAAGGAGCATTGCTGAGGGCAAAAACACCTGACATCCCATGCAGGGAAGTAAAATCACTTCTGGAGCAGAGCCAGGCAGACATCCAGGCCTACACCCCGTCAGCACTGGGGTGGTGCCTGTGGACCATCTGAGGCTTTAGGTTCTTTTGGACGCTCCCCTGTTCCACCATCACCTCCAACAGCTAAGAGCGGGATGAGGGCAGACGACGGGAGTAGGAATGGTGGGTGGCAACAGCCAGGGAACGGAAACAACAGGTCACACAGTCAGCCACATTTCCCTTGCTCGGAGCCCGTAACCACTGTTGTCCGCTGAGCTTCTAAGAGGTCTCAGACTTCATCTGGAGCTTCCCAAATTCACCTGGTTGTCTAGGAGGACTAATGGTTCTTGACAGACCTTGAGAAACACTGCCCTAAGCCCCTGCATGGCCCTGTGCCCACTGCCCTATGTTCTGTGGAGCCTGTGACCAAATGTGGTCCCAAGCTGCACCAGGCCACGCCAAGTTCCTGAACAGGTCAGTGGCGCTGAGTGCCATTGTGGCCTGGATTTCTTCCTGATGGAGAAGCTAACCAGCATGCAGCCCCAGCCACTCGGAAAGGAGGCAGGTGGGAAGGTAGGGAAGAGCGGAAAGAAAAGCAGCCCTCAGGCCCCAAGAGCAGGAATGGGCCCAGGGCTTCCTGGCACTCACCCTCCCAGGCTGCCCCCTGACCCCCAGCTCCCCCGGCCCCTGGCACTCCCTGGCTCCTGGTACACCTGTTCTCTGCCCCTCTGCGGCCCAGGGGAGTCGTGGAGACTCCGGCTCCAGCACTTCCCACAGTTTCTACCTGGGCTTTTACCTGTCTCTTTAAGAACAAGCTCGAAAATCTTAACACTCAAGATTAATATCCTTAAAATAAAGAGAACTCATGCCAGTCATAAGAAAACACAGGATCAATTCAAGACAAAATAGCCAAACACCGAGCAGATGATTGCACAGCCCACCGTGTACAGAAGTGTGGGTTACACCAGCCCTCCCGGAGGAAATGTGCACTAAGCAGGGCACTGCTCTCGGCCTGTAAACGTGACAAACATCTTCTTCAGTAAAGACACACGCGAGTTACAGGCAAGGCCATGCACGATGCGGGCACTGACCTGTGGAAACACCAGCACTGGCCCCACACTCCCTTCGCAGGGACTCGCACAGCCTGGGAACGTCCAGTCCCCACCGACATGGGAGCACATGTGTTAGGCACCCAGAGGTAGCTGGACAACTGGGTCTGGGTGGCAAGGATCCCACTTCGGAGTGAGGCTAGTTTTAACGTCAAGTACAGACTGTCTCCGAGTGGCAGGAGGATTTGCATTTGATTTTTTTTCCCCCCTGTATTTTGTGTCTCTACAATGGACACCTAACACCAAGTCCCAGGTGAGCAGGGACGTGTCCCTCTTTCTAAGGTCCCCCCAACACAAAGCACACAGGACACAAGCAGGGTCCAATGGGTCCTGGGCAGATGAATGGATGCTGAGCACAACAACCTGAGGCCAGGCCCTGGGGAGCCAGAGGCAGGTGCAGGTTAGCCCCACCCTCAGCACCACTCCCCAGCTACTGGCCAGTGCTGCCCGCTGTTGTCAAAGCACCAACCCAGAGGGAGCTGCAGTGACAGGGAGAGCCCCACTGTCCCTGCCTGCGGCTCCCTCCACCCACCCTATGGGACCAGAGACCCTACTCAGTACACCTCACCTCCCATGCAGTCTTCCCTGCCTGCTGGGGACCACTGGGCCCACGCTCTGAAGTCTCGTTCACTGAGTCAGAGAATGGCGCTTGTAAAGCCCTAAGAGGTCTGTGTTGCTGAGCAGCCAAGGAGCCCACCCAGGGCTGAGGAGAGCACTGCGGTGCAGAGAGCCATCTGGTGAAGGGGCGTGCAGGGCCTATGCAGAGAAGCCTGATTAAACATGAGAAAGGGCAAAAAGCAACCAACCTTGGCTTCTTAAAACACTGTGGACGCAGCCACAGAGGAGCAGCTTATCTGCTCATAACCTTTTACACAATTTCCACCTTTCTTTCTTGCTAGGACCACATGGCTACTTGGTGAGTCCAGGCAATGTGGCTCGGTAGGTCCTGGGGTGACGCTCAACTGAGCAGGTGCCATGAAAGCTCAGCAAGGGAAACGCAGGACGTCCAGTGTTGGCTCTGCCTCAGCGGCCCTCTGTGGCTCCCAGAGATGGTACCCGCCCCACCTGTACAACCCCATGCCCCACAGTGGTGCCAGGCTGCATGCCCTGGGAAGAAAACTAAAAGGCAGGAAGAGGAAGGCAGCATAGTGCCCAGAAGCTAGGGGGAGAGAGAAAAGGTCTGGTCTCTGAGGTGGCCAGCCAGGGCCTCCTGGAGGAGGCAGGAAGACCAGGGCTGGCTGGAGCCCCCTTCCATCCAGAGGCAGGCTGTCCACTCCCACCCACTCCCACCCCCAGATCCAGGTGGCTCTGTGACTCCCTGGCCAATAGAAAGTGGCTGAAAGGATGCTCGTCTTCCAGCTATTTCCACGATGGTGCTCCTGGGATAAAGGCCTTGCCAGCAGAGGCAAAGAGAGGCCACTCGGGGAGCCCTGGAGACCAAAGCGTGGTCTGTGACAACGAGGTTAGCACTCTCTCTACAGTAACACAAAGGTGCCACGTGCCGAAGCTTTGCGGAAGCCACCTGACCTGTAAAATTACAGGATGAACACAGAAGCTAACAGAATCTAGCTCTTGAGATTGACAAAAAGTAAAGCCACTCTCTACTTACTTAACTCTGGAAGATAACAGAATTTTTTTTAATTTTAAAATTAAAAAAATATATATATATATTTTTTTATGTTAAGATACACTGAACTCAAGATACCTGAACCCAGGAGTTGAGGCTGCAGTGAGCTCTGCACCACTCACTCCCACTCTCCGTGAGAGTAAGACTCTGTCTCTAAATGTGAAAAGAAAAAAGTTCTCATTGAGTTTGCGCGAGTTGAGCTATTCATGTTTTTAGAATTTAAATTTCAGAATGTAAAACAACTTCAAAGAATTAAAAACCCAGTGTACCTTTTTTTTTGAGACAGAGTTTCGCTCCTGTTACCCAGGCTGGAGTGCAATGGCGCCATCTCGGCTCATCGCGACCTCCGCCTCCTGGGTTCAGGCAATTCTCCTGCCTCAGCCTCCTGAGTAGCTGGGATTACAGGCACGTGCCACCGTGCCCAGCTAGTTTTTGTATTTTTAGTAGAGACGGGGTTTCACCGTGTTGACCAGGATGGTCTTGATCCTCGTGATCCTCCCGCCTTGGCCTCCCAAAGTGCTAGGATTACAGGCATGAGCCACCATGCCCAGGCCCAACAAGGACTTTTTTTAAGAGTATAAAGGGGTCCTGAGAGCAAGAAGTCCAAAACCCTGCTCTAGAGTGAGGATATAAAACTCCACCCAGAGAGATCCATTGAGGGAAACTGTGGCAGCACAACAGACGGCCATGACAGCAAGGCCCCTGAGGGAAGCGGCCCAGCCCCCACTGGCGGCAGTGCAGGAATCACCTGTGGGGTCAAAGCCCCACCCACCAGCCCACAGACACGGGAAAGGTGATGAATCCTCATTCGGGGCCCAGATATCCCAGGGTGGATTACTCAGAAACAGGTGCGCAGGACCCACCCACGGCCAAGCAGAAGCTGCTGAGGCATGCCCAAGATCAGAGACGCATGCGTCTGGTGCAGCACCTGACCCGACCCTGGTGGCCAACCGTGCAGACTGCCAGCCAGTCCTGGGCGTGAAATGCACACACACACCCTAGCTGCACTGCCCTACCAGGAGCAGATGCAGTGGGGCATTAGTTCTGTTAGTTCTGCTGAAAGCACCAGCCAGAGCAGAGCTGCTCAGGAGGGCACACGGCACTGCAGGTCGAGCGGGTCACACGCAGAACCAAGGCAACCCACTGGGAAGCCCCCCGCTGGCAGGTGTGCATCGCCAACAAACAGAATTATCCCCTCATGGTAATACGCCCACTGAACCCTGCAGGGGTGTGTTATTTTATATTGTATCTTTTCCACATTCAAAACGTGGCTACCGGTGACATGGATTATTTCTTTTAACCCACAATATTCGTAAGATGGTTGCCAAGTTGTGAGAGAAATCTGACCTGTCACCAAAGCCTCCTGGGCGCAGCCTGAGGTCTCCTTGCTGCTCCTCCTGTCCTCAGACCGTCCCCATGCCCACACTTGAGTTTGAGGGCTTTGCTGGCACAGCTCTTCAGCTCGGAGGTTATCCAGGTGACACACAGCCGGGCTCACTGCTCCCTGCCCATGCAGGCTTCCCTCCCTGCCGCTTCATCTTTTCACCGACACAGGAGCGGAGTCAAATCTGCTCCTGCTGGCTAAATTTGAGACAGCCCATTCATCAAAATATTATCAAAGATGACAACTGACTGAAAAACATTAAGTGAATAAAAACCTACATGTCCCAAATGGAAAATGTATGGTCCTAAGTGTCAAAAATTAAAAAAAGAAAAAAGAGGAAAAAAGCCCCGTCCACGGCGCCGTGAGTGGGGAGGTCAGGAGCCAGACTCACTCCACGTGCCCGCGCGGCGACTCCCTCCCTCCCCTATGCAGTCACAGCTCTCAGCATCTTCTCAAAGCGGCCTTCTAGAGCCCCGGTTCACACAGCTCTCCCGGCGCACCCCTCCAGGGCCCACATCGCACACCTCCTGATTCCCGTCCCCTTCAGCAGCAGGCAAGCTGCCCAGGGGTGGCTCCCGTTGCCTCTGTTCACACACGTCCTGAGCGCTCAGAGCAGCCTGTATGCGTGCGGGGCTCCAGCAGGAACTCGACTCAACCCAGATTCTCAGGCCCACGCTCTTGTTATTTCATGACACCGCTGCTATGACAAATGGTCCTGTCACACGTGGCACAAAGAACAGGGCACGCAGCAGAAGGGTAGGCGCACTGGGAGGAGAAACCCAGAGTGGCCTCCCCTATAGAGGGCGGCTGCAGGCTGTGGGGAGAGGCCAGGGCTGTGCATGACAAACTCGACACAGACAAGCCACGCTCACACTAGCAGCTTTCAACCCACACCCGAGCTAATTTTATGCTCCTGGGCTCACGCCCAGGCCTGGCCCCAAGCTCGGGCATCCAGCTCCTCAGGGCCACCTGGCACCATCAGGCCTTTCCCCAGACTGAGGACAAGTCCTGGCAAAGCAGAAGCCAGGAGCTTCCGCAGGCCAAACCCTGAAACAACAGCCCCACCTGGGCTCCCGAGGCTACGGTGCTGGGGGGACAGGGTCTGCCAAGCCACCACCTGCGCAGCCACCACATCTGGAGGGAAAGAGACTCTGCTGACAGGGTACTTGGAAGAAAAGTCTCCCAACCCTGCAAAGGTCACGGGCAAAAGGGAACAGCATGGCCACCTCTGTGCTTTCCAACCCTCCAGCTCGCCTGCTTTCTGCAGGGAAAAGCTGCATAGCTTTGTGGGAACTCTGCCTCCCCGCCACAGTGAAATGCTCAGTGACACTGACCAAAGTTGCCACCACACAGGGAAAGAAACAGGAGCTGTGGCCCTTCACCATATCCCATTAGCCCTGGGACATCCAGAAACCACTGCAGAGATGAATGAACAGAAAGTCCAACCCGGGGCCGTGCACACTGGCAACGGAGACCTTCAAAGAGAAGGCAGCCAGGGAGAGCACGGCGAATGCGGCCATGGCCCGCAGGCCAAGCAGTGCCGCAGATCACATGTGGCCTGGAAGCCCTGCCCACCATCTCCTCCTTTTCTCTTTAAGCTTCCACATTTCAGGCTTGTCCCCATTGTTTCTACTTCTGCTGAACACCAATGGGTGTGCCCCCGCCAGGAGAAATCCTGTGCAGAAAAAAAAACAAACACGGTGAAGGCAAAGAATGGGAGGCCCTTCTGGCCAAGACAGACAGGAACAGCACACGCCCCTTCCCTTCCGGACAGGTCTGGCGCTGGCAGGAGGCTGGACAAGCAGAAACCAGCATGGAGAAACAAAGGCCACTGCCCTGCAGCTCCCAACCAGCACTCAAGGGCCCTAACAAAAGTTGCAGTGGTCCCTGTGTTTCTAACCCAGACCCCTGTGTGGCCAAAGAGGAAATGCTAGAATGACAGGTGCATGGCACGGAGTCCTCCCTCACGGTGGCCTCAACACCCCTCCTCCCTACTGGATGACCACAGCAGAGACCGAAGCTTCCTCCGAGAGGGAGTCTGGTGGCACACCAAGCCCCTGCTAGCTCTGACAGCAGCCCTTGGCGGGCAGACCCTAGTGCGGGCTGGCTTTCTCAGGGCTGGGAAGAGGCCTCCATGAGCCAGGACACAGGGTGGCCCTTGGCGGGCAGACCCTAGTGCGGGCTGGCTTTCTCAGGGCTGGGAAGAGGCCTCCATGAGCCAGGACACAGGGTGGCCCTTGGCGGGCAGACCCTAGTGCGGGCTGGCTTTCTCAGGGCTGGGAAGAGGCCTCCATGAGCCAGGACATAGGGTGGCCCTTGGTGGTGGCAACACTAAAGCACAGGCTGGAGGCAGGAGCTGTGCTGTCTCAGAGACGCCGGCAACAAGAAGTGCAGCCCTGGTGTCTCCCAGCCCCCACCAGCGGGGGTCACATGCAGCTCCCCTGGTGGGCTCACCCCCAGCCAGTCTCCCGCCAGCTTCAAGGACACCTGTGCAAGGGTTCCTAGTAGATGGTCCAAGCAGAAGTGGGAGGGTGTCCCTAGGGGCATATGGGGGACTCCTTCTAAAAAGCGGGCATGGCTGTGTCTCCATCTCCCAACCTTCACCGCAGCACAGAGCCTGGTACACAGCAGCCCATGGATTCAGGCAGGAAGCTGAGACCCAGCTAAGAAGAGGCCCAGCTCACTGTCCTAAAAGCCGTGGTCACAAACCGCGGATGTGACCCAGTTGCCCATCGGTGGAAAGAGAGTGGTGGGTGCACATCTCCACAGGACGGAATCCCGCGTGGTGGTGAAGAGGATGGCACTGCAGACACGCACCAACACGGACGGACACTAATGTTAACAGCACTGAGCTCCATGGGCCAGGCTTACAGCCCCTTGACTGGGATTCCATTTCCATGAGTTGGTTCAGCCACACAGATGGCGGGAACTCGTGGCTGCCTCGGGGCTGGAGGTGGGGATGGGGAGCGATGCCAGTGGACAGGAGGCTTCTCTGGGGCACAGTGGCAAAGTTCTCAAATTAACCTGTGGTGATGGTTACTAAGCTCTGTAATTTTACTAAAAATTCTTTAATTGCAAACCTAGGTTGACTTTACGGTATGTAAACTACACCTCAATGAGGCTGTTAAAAGTCTAGAGACTCAATCGAGTTCAGCCGGGGTGTCCTCATAATCAGATTCAACTGTCAACCACCAGTAACATGCTCCCATTCGGCAAAGAAAGAAGAAAAACAAGGTCATCGACCTGCTGTTCGCATTCCTGCAGAGACACACACGCCCAGGGGATTTAACCTCAGCCAGAGAGGAGGATACCTGAAGGCAGCTGAGAGCCGAGCCAGTAAGCACAAGCCTGCGGCCCGAGAGAGGCCCTCCCCGCCTCACCTACAGTTGGTATTCAGTGGCCAGCCCTGGAGTGTCAGGGCCCAAGCCTGCTGACCGCAGCTCACCTGCTGCCTGGACAGTAACTGAGGCACTGGTGTCAAGGCACCCGGCAGCCTCAGAAGGAGCAAGCAGAGCCCCAGTGTGCACCCCCCGCCGCCCCCACCCTGGCTGTGCCCAGCTGGAGAAGCTGCCTGGAGGAGAGGGGCCTTTCCCCCCGCAAACTCCACCATGCTGGGACCTATGCAGGGCCAGCGGGAGGGCGGCGACGTTCCCATCAGCCAGGAGGGAAGTGTGTTTCCTCTCCTGCATTCCCAGATGCTCAGCAGCTTCTGGGCTGTGCGTTCTGCTGGGTAACATTGAAACTGCACTCACACCTTCTGTTCACAAATGCCTGTTGTCAGTTAAAGATAAGACAAGTTTCTCCTAAACTGCAAACACTGTGTGGTCGAGTTCTTCCCTCCTCTAGCCTCCACGGAAACCACCGCAGCTCAAGCTTCTCCTCCCAGCTGCCTACAGCTCAGTGGCGAGGGATGACATGGCTGTCCAGAACGGAATAGAGCTTCACTACACAAGAAGTGGAAACCTTTTTCAAGTTACCAATTACTCTTTGTGAAAGAAAGAAAGAAAAAGTTTATCTTTACAGCGGCTTCACCAGCAAACTCAAAGCAATGCCGAGCAGAGGAACCCCATAAGAAACATGGTGGAGCCACGTCTGCACACTTCTCCAGAAAGGCCCCATCGACGCTCTCATCACCACCAGTGCTGTCGTGTGGGGTTCTGTTCCAGGTTCCCGAGCAGGCTTCCCTGCAGCGTCCCCACATCAGGAGCACTGACGATAAGGTTGCTAGAAGGCTGGGCAGGCCAGGCTCTCAGCTCTTCTCCCAGTGACAAGGAAGACATGGCTTTCCCCTGCACATCTATGGACCACTCTTCCGGTCCTAACGGTGATCAGAAGAGAACACCGCAGGCACAGGCACTGTGTGCTGCCACTGTAGAGTCCACACTCTGTCATCTGAGATAAACTAATTCAAAGAAATCCTTTCTTAAAAAAAAGACTCTTAAAACATAAGAAACCTGCATTCCAAACTACTTGGTTAACACCAAATGCTTTGAATTTAAAATCACAAGAAAAAGATAACACACTTCCCCAATTCCAGACTGACACCTAGTTAAAGGATTAACGGCCAGCGAAAGCCCTAGTGATGAGCACACAAAGCCGCTCAGACAGGAGCAAGCTTCCTCCCTCCATGCTGCCCCTCTCCAGCAAGCTTCGTCCCTCCATGCTGGCCCCTCTCCAGCAAGCTTCCTCCCACCATGCTGACCCCTCTCCAGCAAGCTTCCTCCCTCCATGCTGCCCCCTCTCCAGCAAGCTTCCTCCCTCCAGGCTGCCCCCTCTCCAGCAAGCTTCCTCCCTCCAGGCTGCCCCCTCTCCAGCAAGCTTCCTCCCTCCAGGCTGCCCCCTCTCCAGCAAGCTTCTTCCCTCCATGCTGACCCCTCTCCAGCAAGCTTCCTCCCTCCATGCTGCCCCCTCTCCAGCAAGCTTCTTCCCTCCATGCTGACCCCTCTCCAGCAAGCTTCTTCCCTCCAGGCTGACCCCTCTCCAGCAAGCTTCCTCCCTCCATGCTGCCCCCTCTCCAGCAAGCTTCCTCCCTCCAGGCTGACCCCTCTCCAGCAAGCTTCCTCCCTCCATGCTGCCCCTCTCCAGCAAGCTTCCTCCCTCCAGGCTGCCCCCTCTCCAGTAAGCTTCCTCCCTCCAGGCTGACCCCTCTCCAGCAAGCTTCTTCCCTCCATGCTGCCCCCTCTCCAGCAAGCTTCCTCCCTCCATGCTGACCCCTCTCCAGCAAGCTTCCTCCCTCCCTGCTGACCCTTCTCCAGCAAGCTTCCTCCCTCCATGCTGCCCCTCTCCAGCAAGCTTCCTCCCTCCATGCTGCCCCTCTCCAGCAAGCTTCCTCCCGCCATGCTGCCCCTCTCCAGCAAGCTTCCTCCCTCCAGGCTGCCCCCTCTCCAGCAAGCTTCCTCCCTCCAGGCTGCCCCCTCTCCAGCAAGCTTCCTCCCTCCATGCTGCCCCTCTCCAGCAAGCTTCCTCCCTCCAGGCTGCCCCCTCTCCAGCAAGCTTCCTCCCTCCAGGCTGCCCCCTCTCCAGCAAGCTTCCTCCAGGCTGACCCCTCTCCAGCAAGCTTCTTCCCTCCAGGCTGCCCCCTCTCCAGCAAGCTTCCTCCCTCCAGGCTGCCCCCTCTCCAGCAAGCTTCTTCCCTCCAGGCTGACCCCTCTCCAGCAAGCTTCTTCCCTCCAGGCTGCCCCCTCTCCAGCAAGCTTCTTCCCTCCAGGCTGCCCCCTCTCCAGCAAGCTTCCTCCCTCCAGGCTGCCCCCTCTCCAGCAAGCTTCCTCCCTCCAGGCTGCCCCCTCTCCAGCAAGCTTCTTCCCTCCAGGCTGACCCCTCTCCAGCAGCAGAGCCCGATTAGGCAAGCAGTGGACCAGAATGAAAGAAACCTGTGGGTCTCTGCGGCTCTCTTCAGCTTTTACGCTTATTTTTGATAGTAGGTGCTCCATAAACACGTGAAATGAGCAGAGGTAAGGAGGGACAGTGCAACCTCCGGGCCCTCTCTGCTCTGCATTCCTGGATACCAGCTCAAAAGCAGGCTCCGGAGGAAAAGCAGCACTTGACCACTGAAATGTATCACTTAAAACAGGAAGCACATTATGTAAGGAATTGTTAAAGAATTCGACAACGTCCAATATGCAATCCACTGGATTTAAAACCATGTACGCAAAGATAACTGCACCCCATCCTAATCCCACTTTCAAATCACTACTGCCCTCTTGGAACTGCAGACTTCGACAGCCAGGCAGCGGCAAACACCCCTTCCCTGACCAGGGCCCTCTGAAGCAGCAGCACCAAGGTCCTCGCCAACCTTCCCCTTGCACCCAGACCCAGATTGGGGCCCATGAGATGAGTGCGCCACGAGGACCACTTGGTCACCAAAGTCTTAACGGGTCACAAGAATCTGTCTCCCGGGCCGGGCATGGCGGCTCAAATCCGTAATCCCTACACTTTGAGAGGCTGAGTTGGGTGGATCGCTTGAGGTCAGGAGTTCGAGACCAGCGTGGCCAATAGAGCAAAACCCCATGTCTACTAAAAATATATGTTAGGTGGGCTGGTGGCATGCACCTGTAATCTCAATTACTTGGGAGGCTGAGGCAGGAGAATCACTTGAACCCAGGAGGCGGAGGTTTCGGTGAGCCTAGAACATGCCACTGCACTGTGGACTGGGTGACAGAGTGAGAGTCTGTCTCAAAAAAAAAAAAAAGTCAGTACCCAAGAAGCCTAGTCGTAGTTAATTTCTGAATATTCACAATGATGACAGCAAACTCCCCGAAGCGCAGACCTCAGTGAACTTAAACAGAATGACTGCTGGTCAGCTTCCACACAGAAAGTACTGCTAGTTATGAGCGCACACAGGCAATAATCACACATTCACAAAACGCAATCAGCCGCTTCCTCAGGAACCTGGCTGACTGGGCTGGTCCCACTGGCACGAATCCCGGTGGGTACAACTCACCCACTCGAGTCCACTTCCCACTCGGAGGCCTGGGTGCCAACTCAACAATGTCCAACATAAAACCAAGTACACAAAGATAACCGCACCCCACTTTAAAATCACTACTGCCCTCTTGAAACTGCACACTTTTACAGCCAGGCAGCGAGCGGCAAACACCCCTTCCCCGGCCAGGGTCCTCTGAAGCAGCAGTGCCTGGCTCTTAGCTGCCCTCCCAGTGACAAGAAGACGTGGCTTTTCACCTGCACTTCTATGGACCACTCTTCCGGTCCTAACGAGGATCAGAAGAGAACACAGCAGGCACAGGCACTCAGCCTCTCAACGCAGCCCCCCCAGTAAATGCAGCAAGCGAGCGCCCATGCTAGGGAACCAAGCAAACACAGCTGTGCGCTCTCAACTCTCAGTGCTCGTGGGTCTCGGAGGCCTTACAGCAGCCAAAACACCGTATGCCAAGCACTGCAGAGCCCTCACCTTGGCCTCTCCCTCCACAGCCGCACACACTGCAAGTCGTAGCTCCCGCCGGTGATTTTTTAAAAGCAGGTGATTGAAAGAAAGAGGTGAAGGGACCACCCATACAGCTAAAAAGCGGCAGGGCTGGAACAGCAGGGCTGCTGCCGCCTCTTCAAGAAGCCGTGAGCCCTCCCCCCCTACGGCTGGTCCCCCGAGCCACCTGCACAGCGCCCTGACCCCTGCACTCTGGCCCCAAGACGATCCCTGCTGTACTGGGCACTGCTGGGGTCTCCTGATTCATCCCATCCCCTGGTCTCCCCGTCACCACAGTCCACGCGATGCAATGCCAGGAACGGTTCTAATCCCTCTCCTTGGTTATCCTGCCTGCACCCCCGACCCCCGACCCCCGACCCCGCGCCGCCCTTTGACTCCCAAGGGCCTGAGAGACACTGAAGCGAAATGCCCACCCAGCCTTTCGGTCACTTTCTGAACTGCGGTGTCTACACCGACCCTTCCACCGGCCAAACCCAGAGCGCCGGGTCCCGCTCCACCCCAGGCCCCTGCGGTGGGTAAGCGGACTCCGGGACGGCCACAGGGGCAGAGACCCGGACGGACAGAGATGCGCAAGCGCCACGCCGCGGGGTGAAAGGGCCTGTCCCCATCGCTCTTCCAAAGGAACAAAGTTTTTAAATTTTTTTTTTTAATCGCTTTAGCGAGACTAACCTGCGGGCCACGCGGCGAGGCTTCCGCAGCCCGACCGCCTCTCCGTTTCCAGCAGGCTAAACACAGACGCGGAGGGGAGGGGAGGCGCGGCCGCGGCTCGGCGGTACGAGCGGGCAGCGTCCCCGGCTTCCTTCCTACTCCACCCTCCCGCCCGCGGACCGCAGCGAGACCTGTGCCCCCCGGGACCCTCCGCCGGTCCGCAGCCCGCAACGGCCAGTCCTGCTCCCGTCCCCGGCCGCGGCCCCGCAGGTACCCCGGGAAAGCCGGGGGGTCTTTCGCTTCTCTCCCAGGAACTTGTCTCTGCCGGCATTCAAGTTACTCACTCCAGGAGCGAGCCCCGCGCAGGGAGCGGAGCGGGCAGCAAAGCCTGCGAGGCGCCGGCCACCGACAGCCGGGCGCGCGGGGCTGCCGGGCCTGGCCTCGGACGGGACCAGAACCGGGCAGTTCCCGAGACGCCCGCCCCGGCCCGCCCAGGACAGGCGCGTCCGCTGCGTCCGCTCCGTCCGCTCCGCCCGGGCCCGATGCCCTTGAGCGGCGCTACCGGCGCCGAGCGCCGCAACGCACCCGCTCCCCGGCCGCCCCGCCCGAGCCCGGCCCGGCAGCAGACTCACCCCATGAGCCAGTCCATGGCTGCGCGGGGCCGCCGCGCCCGCCGCCCGACGCGCTCGGCCTCAGCCCCGGCGGCCGGAAGTAAACAGTCGCCGCCCGCTCGCTCCCACACGCGCCGCCCGCCGCCGCCGGAAGTGACGCGCCCGCGCGCCGCCTGCTGGGACGCGTAGTTCCCGCTTCGCACCCTGCGCTTCCGGCCCCGCGGGCGCCTCGTGCGTCCACGTGCTGTCCCCGCGCACCTGGACTGTCTCCCCACGCCCTACCTGTGCTCTCCCGCTTTGGCTCTCTCCGCGCCGTCGCCCCTGCCCTGGACGGTTCCCTCCCGCCTTTGGCGCTCTCCCCTTGCTCCGCTACTGTGCCTCACACCCTGGCTGTCCCCTCCCTCCCGGGCCATCCCCCCCGCGCCCCCGGCTGTCCTCTCCCACCTTAGGCCCTCTCCTCGCTCCCTGCCCTGTCCCCGCTCCGTGGGCTGCGTATCATCTCGGTCTTGGCTGTACCTCCCCCATCCTAGACTCTCCTCTTCAGCCTCTGCGTGTCCCCATGTCCCTTGGGCATGTGCCCTCCTGGCCACTCTGTCCCCAGGCAGTTACTCAGTGCCTGTCAAAGGGCCGGATTCCCCAGTCCTCCCCCGTGGGAAGACCCTCCGAGGAGCACGGAACCTGGACAGGGAGAGGCTGCTTCCCCATGGCTGAATACAGGCTGCAGGTGGAGCTGACCCTGGAGGCGGTGGGGCCAGCTGGCCTGACACGGTCACTTGTCTGAAGCCCAGTGGCTGTGTCACTCCACCATGCTTGTCAGACAAGTGACAGAATCAGGCCGGCTGATGTTGCCCCTCCAGGGTCAACCCTGCCTGCTGCCCTGTATTCAGCCAGGGGGAAGCAGCCCCTCTATGCTCTCCCCAGGTAGCCTCCTGCCACCTGGCCTCTCTCCAGGCTCGAGAATGCTTAGGCATCAGGCAGGGCTCTCAGTTGCCATCAAGAGAATGATTTGGCCTGTAATCCCAGGACTTTGGGAGGCAGAGGCAGACAGATCACGAGGTCAGACCTTTGAGACTACCCTGGCCAATATGGTGAAACTCTGTCTCTACTAAAAATACAAAAAAAATTAGCTGGGCGTGGTGGCGTGCCTGTAATCCCAGCTACTCAGGAGGCTGAGGCAGGAGAATAGCTTGAACCCAGGAGGCAGAGGTTGTAGTGAGCCAAGATCGAACGAATCACTGCACTCCAGCCTGGGTGACAGAGCCGGACTTGCTCTTAAAAAAAAGAGAGAGAGAGAGAAAGGTTTAAGGTGGAAAGGAAGGAATTATAACAGATCCTGGGTAGCTCACAGCATTGCCCAGAAAGCTTGAGAACTTCTAAGACCGTGCATCTAGGAACACCTCCAGTCACAGCGGCCTCCATTCTTAGTCCCTTCTCTTCGGATTTGCCCCACAGTTGAGACCAGCAGGTGAAATGTTTCCATCCCAGACCCTCCTGCAGCTGCAGGAGGCTGCGTGGCACCGTTGTGGTCAATGGAGTCAGAGCGGCAGTCGGCCAGGGGGGCTTCGCGTCCCCATGAGAGGACGACACCGCCGCAGAGAGGCGCTTTGACTTCTGCTTCTGCGGTGCAGGACACTTGGAGGCCGGGAATCAGGCGTTGGGGCTGCCTCTGTAGGAGGCATTGACAGAAAACAAAGACCGAGAAGACAGAAAGAGCTTGGGGCGTGGATGACTCCACAAAGCTGCTGCACCAGCCGCGGGCTGCCTTCTCCCGAGTTCTCGATGTGTGAGAAATGCAGCCCGCACTGGAATTTCTGCTGGTCACAGCTGAGCCTCTTTCTGCTTGAGATGTGAGCACAGAACTGGGACTGTAAAGGCCACTGCTGCAACCACAGGGCACCAGCGGCCGACATCCCTGAGTGCTGGTGCTGGTGACGCCACCTCCGCCAGCCGGGACCCGTGCACGCCGCTTCCTGCTCCAAGTTGGACAGGGGCTGCTGACCGGGAAGCCGAGGGCGTCTGCCTACACCACGGCTGGCAAACTCTCCAATGCCAGCCACACCCGGCCTGCTAAGGAGGGGTTTCTCCGGGAGGTTGAGGTGCTTACATGGTGAAGAACGAAATGGCCCACTATTTCGCTGCTTTGCACAAACACGATTCTGCCCACACCTCCCTTTACTGCCCTCTTAACACAACTGGGCCTTATAGAGGTGAACCCCCACTCCCTCCAGGACCAGCCCGCAGGCATCCACTCCTGCTATGTCGCTTTCCTGTTTGTAAAGCTCATGGGTGAACATCACAAACTTGACCAGCAAAAGCTGCTAGACATAAAATCATGAGGAAAAACAAAGGAAAGGGGAGGAAAATGCACTTAGCACAGCATCTCAGGAGGGGAGAAAAGACACAGCCACGCCGGGGTCTGACTGCTGAGGCAGAGGCTGCAGTGAGCCAAGACCATGCCACCACGCTAGCCTGGGCAACGAGACTGAGCCTCTGCCTCAAAAAAAAAAAAGAGTGACAAGTGTCAGAACTGCTTGTACTGCACCCCCAGCTAAACCTTGTTCTCAATCTGGGGCACATTTAAAACTTTTGTGCACTCTTGGGTCTCTTGTTAATTAGTTAAGTACAGTGGCCCGGCACAGTGGCTCACGCCTGTAATCCCAGCACTTTGGGAGGCTGAGGCCGGAGAATCAGTTGAACCCGGGAGGCGGAGGTTGCAGGGAGCTGATATCGCACCATTGTACGATGGTGCCTGGGCAACAAGAGTGAAACTCCGTCTCAAAAACAGCACATTCAGTAAGCGCCAGTCAGAGAGGACAGGCTACCTTGCTCGTGTGGCCAAGGTTGAGGACTCCCTCCTCCCCACTCCATGCTCACTTTAATGAACCGTTCACTCGGCTGGCTCTGTCTCTCTACCTCGAAGACTGACCCAACCCATCCTTGCTGAGGACTAGCAGCCCTTAGTGACCCTGCCTGCTCCTGCATGCTGGCCTCTTCCAGCAACTGCTCCCCTGAACATGGTGGTCCTAGGGGTGCTTCAGGCAACCCCTAGGTTGCACCCACATTCCTTCCTGCCCCGCAGAGCACTCGCCATCCTGGTGCTGCCTGCCTGCCCTGGACAGGTTTTTTTTTTTTGCTTGTTTTTGAGATGGAGTCTTGCTCTGTCACCAACTGGTGCAATCTCGGCTCACCGCAACCTCCATCTCCCAGGTTCAAGTGAATTCCCCTGCCTCAGCCTCCCGAGTAGCTGGGACTACAGGCACATGCTACCATGCCTGGCTAATTTTTTGTATTTTAATAGAGACATGGTTTCACCATGTTGGCCAGGACAGTCTCGATATCCCAACCTTGTGATCTGCCCACCTTGGCCTCCCAAAGTGCTGGGATTACAGGCACGAGCCACCGCGCCCAGCCGCTGACTTAAGTTGTTTAATGTCCCTGTGCCTCAGCTTCCTTTTTAGTGGAATGGAAATGATACCAGCAAACTTTCAGGAGGCGAGGAGCCATCAGGAAGTGGATAGGCGTGATGGATGAGTGGCCCCCGGCTTGGGCAGCTCTCTGGCCTCGGCCCAGCCCTCCTCCCCTGAGGATGGTGTGCTGCCCAGCTCACCCCACGCGTGGCTTCGTGTGCCCCACCCAGATCACGTGTTCTGTGCTATCCCATGATCTTACGTATAATCTGATCTGGAGCCCAGTGGCAAGCTGGAATGCGCATCTGAAAGAGCCATGTTTATTTCTTAAGAGGATAGGGCTCTGCTCCGAAGCCTGGGGCCCTCCTAGCTCACCCTCCTAGTAGAGCTTGCTACCATCTCCTGGAAACAGTGCATAAGGCACCTCTTGATCTGCTGAGTCAGGAGTGACAAGTGGCGGGGCACGGTGGCTCACGCCTGTCACCCCGGAACTTTTGGAGGCTAAGGCGGGTGGATCCCTTGAGGTCGGGAGTTAGAGGCCAGCCTGGCCAACATGGTGAAACCCCATCTCTATTAAAAATACAAACATTGGCTGGGTGTGGTGGCAGGCACCTGTACCCCCGGCTACTCAGGAGGCTGAAGCAGGAGAATCATTTGAACCCAGGAGGCGGAACCTCCAGTGAGCCAAGATTGTGTCACTGCACTCCAGCCTGGGTGAACAGAGCAAAGCTCCATCTCAAAAAGAAAAGAAAAAAAAGGAAAAGGAAGGGATAAGTATCAGAACTGCTTGAACTGCAGCCCCAGTTAATAAACCTCGTCCTCAATCCGGGGCACGTTTAAAGCTTTTGTGCACTCTTGGGTCTCTTGCTAATTAGTTAAGAACAGCACATTCAGTAAGCAGGGGCCAGGGAGGACAGGTTACCTGCCTCTCATCAACATCCATTTTCTTCTTCTCTTGGCTTCTCCCCCTCTTCCTCCCCCTTCCTCTTCCTCTTGTCACTTAGTCATTGAACAACTGAGCAATGTGATCGCAGGAAGAACTGTTTTACCCAGATTCCCAGGTAGGCAAGATGGCCAACGAGATGTAAGACGAGCTTGTTCTGTGGCTTCCAGTAAATCCTTTTGTCCTTCCTGTCTACCCCAACCCTGGCCCAGTCTCCTGCTTCCTGACCAGAACAGAAAAAAATGATGGCTGGAGCCCTCGCAGCCACATTGGAGCAGGAGGAAGTGATGGTGGCAGAGCAGAAAGAAAGAACCTAGGTTCCTGCTGAAACACAGAACCCTCCATGACAGTCCTGATTTTCTTACCGAGGTGCTTAGGTTATTTGAAAAGATACTGATTAAATCGCTGTTCTTCTGAATCTCTGCTACTTGAAGGAAAATACGGTTGTCTGATTGACACATGCATCAGTGTGTCACGGTGCTGGAGGTGCGACAGCCCATCCTTGCCTTTGAAAAGAATCTTTTCATATTCTCAGACCACAGATCGCCAAATGTGGCCGAAGCCCTGGATGGTCATGGATGTGTCTCTTGGCAAGCACATGTATTACTTAGCGTCTAGAGTATCTAGGTCCTCGGCTCTCAGGCCTATGAACGTGGCACCATTGTTATGATGCGATATGCTGAGGCAGGCTGACAATCAGAATCTGTGTGGACTAGGCCGGGCACGGTGGCTCACACTTTGGGAGGCTGAGGCAGGTGGATCACCTGAGGTCAGGAGTTGGAGACCAGCCTGGCCAACATGGTGAAACCCCTTCTCTACTAAAAATACCAAAAAAAATTTAGCTGGGCATGGTGGCATGCGCCCAGCTACTCGGGAGGCTGAGGCAGGAGAATCGCTTGAACCTGGGAGGCAGAGGTTGCGGTGAGCCAAGTTTTCCCCATTGGACTCCAGCCTGGGTAACAAGAGCAAAACTCTGTCTCAAAAAAAAAAAAGTGTCTGTGGACAAAACTGTGGCAGAGCGAACTGGAGTCTGTGGGACCCTGAGGCCTGAGGGGGAAGGTGTGCTGTGGATCTCTTGAAATAAACACTCAGAGCGAATTGGAATCTGTGGGACCCTGAGGCCTGAGGGGGCGGGGGGGGTATACTGCCAATCTCACGAAATAAACACCCCCCGCTTCTGGTGTTCTTTAGAGGGGTGTGGCTACCTGATCAATAGCTGAATCATAACTATTGATCGGCTCCAACGAGGCCACCACGTCTGGAAGAACAGCTGCAGCAGGAATCACTGTCAGCCACCAACACCCCTCTGTCTTCCGCACAGACAAGATGTGGAAGTGAGACTGGAATCCTAGAGGGGCCCCTTCTCCGCATCTTTGGGGACTGGGAGGGTAGGACCCATTTCCGGGCATCTCTGGCGATGAAGGTTTGCTTTTGGTTCGTGGTTTTGGCAGGAAAGGAGACCTGTAGGTTTTTCCACTCAGTCCTTTCCTCCTTCCGTTCACCCATTCATCTGATGGATAAGTAGTGAGTGGCAGCTACGTACAAGGACAAGGGACTTGTGAGGCGCCTGGAGAACAGCAGCAGACACAACAGGCCAAAGCCTCCCCCCGAGGAGCGGCAGACAATCAGCGAAAAAAAATAATCAAGCAGGCAGCACATTCCAAAGTGACCAGGACCCTGGGGGACACACAGCCGGGGAGAGGGTCACGGCACGCTCAGTGTCACGGGCTGACGTGTCCCCAGAAAGATGACACGAAGTTCTTTTTGTTGTTGTTTTTTGTTTGTTTTTTTTTTTTTTTGAGACGGAGTTTCGCTCTTGTTACCCAGGCTGGAGTGCAATGGCACGACCTCGGCTCACCGCAACCTCCGCCTCCTGGGTTCAGGCAATTCTCCTGCCTCAGCCTCCCGAGTAGCTGGGATTACAGGCACACGCCACCATGCCCAGCTAATTTTTTTTTTTGTATTTTTAGTAGAGACGCGGTTTCACCATGTTGACCAGGATGGTCTCGATCTCTCGACCTCGTGATCCACCCGCCTCGGCCTCCCAAAGTGCTGGGATGACAGGCTTGAGCCACCACACCCGGCCGGTGACACGAAGTTCTAACCCCCAGTACCAGTAAGGTCCGGAGTGGGAGACGTCATTGTTTGTTGTTTGGGAGAGGGTTTCACTCTTGTTGCCCAGGCTGGAGTGCAATGGCGGCTCACTATAACCTCCGCCTCTCACGTTCAAGCGATTCTCCTGCCTCAGCCTCCTGAATGGCTGGGACTGCAGGTGCCCACCATCACGCCTGGCTAATTTTTTGTATTTTTAGTAGAGATGAGGTTTCACCATGTTGGCCAGGCTGGTCTTGAACTCCTGACCTCAGGTGATCTGCCCGCCTTGGCCACTGCACCCACCCTACAGACGTCATTTGTTAGGATGAGGTCCTAGTGGAGCGGGAGGCCTCCAATCCTAGATGACTGGTGACCTTATAAAAAGTGGGAATTGGCCGAGCACGGTGGCTCACGCCTGTAATCCCAGCACTTTGGGAGGCCGAGGCAAGTGGATCACGAGGTCAAGAGATCGAGACCATCCTGGTCAACATGGTGAAACCCCATCTCTACTAAAGATATAAAAAATTAGCTGGGCACGGTGGCGCGTGCCTGTAATCCCAGCTACGCAGGAGGCTGAGGCAGGAGAATTGCCTGAACCCAGGAGGCGGAGGTTGCGGTGAGCCGAGGTCGCGCCATTGCACTCCAGCCTGGGTAACAAGAGCGAAACTCCGTCTCAAAAAAAAAAAAAAAAAAAACAAATGTTCTGGGCCTGGTGGGATGTGCCCGTAATGCTTGTCCCACCTTGTGACAGTACCTGCCCTTTCGAATCAGGTGCCTCCCTCTGCCTGGCTCTAGGGCAGCCACGGGGGCTGCTCTGCCCCCTGGGAGTTCCTGGCCAGAGAAGTGAGGGGTCCGATTTTCCCAGTCACACTTCCATCTAGACCGGGGGTCCTTCAAAGGCAGGACCTGTACGGAGATCCTCAGGACAGCTGTCCTCCATTGTGGGGTGGAAAGCTGAGGCTTCCAGGATAAGGATGACCTTGTGGCATGTTTCAGGGGAAAGAGCTGATTCCCTGTCACCCGCCAACTCCAGATACAGGCCGAGCCCTGCAGGGTCATTCACGGACTCTGCTGGGACCCTGTCTGTCCTTCTCTTGGGCCCACTCATTGCCTTCGGGGGCCAGCAGGGGACGCAGCCGGCGCTCAGTGTCCCCTCTCTGTCCCCTGAGGCTGCGCTGCCCAGAGGCCTTGGCATGGGGTGGGCCTCGTGACACACACATTCTCCTATGCTGCAGAGGCCGGAGAACAATGGCTCCCTCTCACCTCTGAGCTGCTTCTTGCGCTTGGGACAGTCCCAAGTGAGGCTGAGGGTAGCCACAGCTTGCGGTGAGCTGAGATCACGCCATTGCACTCCAGCCTGGGCGACGGAGTAAGGCTCAGTCTACAAAAACAAAAAAAATAACAAATATATAAAATACACATTTGTTATTGTATACACACACACGTGTGTGTGCATGTGTATATGTGTGTGCATGTGTATATATGCATGTATATATGTGTGTGTATGTATGTGTATGTGTACATATGTGTGTGTATGTGTATGTATATATGTGTGTGCATGTGTATATGTATGTGTATGTGTGTACATATGTGTGTATATATGTGTAAGTATACGTGTGTGTATGTGTATATATGTGTGTATATGCATGTGTATGTGTGTACATATATGTGTGTGCATGTGTCTATATATGTGTATGTGTATATATGTGTGTGTACATGTGTGTTTATGTGTATGTATATATGTGTGTGCATATATGTGTGTGCATATGTGTGTGTATATATGTGTATGCGTATATATGTGTCTACATATGTGTATATATATGTGCATAGATATGTGTCCATATATGTGCGTGTATGTTTGTGTAGATATGTGTGTATATATGTGTGTATATGTGTGTACATATGTGTGTACATGTGTGTGTATGGGTACCTGTGTGTATATGTGTGTGCATGTGTGTACATATATGTGCATGTATATGTGTGTGCATATATGTGTGTATATGTGTGTGCATGTGTGTACATATATGTGCATGTATATGTGTGTGCATATATGTGTGTATATATGTGTATGCGTATATATGTGTCTATATATGTGTGTATATATGTGTATAGATGTGTCCATATATGTGTGTATATGTGTATGTGTATATATGTGTATATACGTGTGTGTACATATGTGTGCGCATATGTGCGTGTATATGTGTCTATATATGTGTATATATGTGTGTGTACATGTGTGTTTATATGTGTATGTATATATGTGTATGTATATATGTGTGTGTATATATGTGTATGCGTATATATGTGTCTATATATGTGTGTATATATGTGTATAGATATGTGTCCATATATGTGTGTATATGTGTATGTGTATATATGTGTATGTATGTGTGTGTATATATGTGTGTATGTGTGTGTATATGTGCATATATGTGCGTGTGTTTGTGTAGATATGTGTGTATATATGTGTGTATATGTGTGTACATATGTGTGTACATGTGTGTATGGGTACCTGTGTGTATATGTGTGTGCATGTGTATATATGTATGTGTGTGCATGTGTGTACATATATGTGCATGTATATGTGTGTATGTGTATATATGTGTATGTATGTGTGTGTATGTGTATACGTGTGCATATATGTGCGTGTATGTTTGTGTAGATATGTGTATATATGTGTGTATATGTGTGTACATATGTGTGTATGGGTACATGTGTGTATATGTGTGTGCATGTGTATATATGTGTGTGTGCATGTGTGTACATATATGTGCATGTATATGTGTGTGTATGTGTATGCGTATATATGTGTGTGTGTGTATATATATATATATTTTTTTTTCTTTTTTTTGAGACAGGGTCTGGCTCTGCCGCCTAGGCTGGAGTGCAACAGCACCATCAAAACTCACTGCAGCCTCAACCTCCTGGTGCAAACAATCACCTGCATTGGCCTCTCATGGCCCTGGGATGATGAGTGAGCCACGTGCCCCACCTCTGAGCATATTATTTTTGAGGCACACAATTCAACTGGTAACAGGTCTAGTTATCAGCCACGTGATTGAAAGCACATAGGGTGTGCTTTACCTGAGGCTGAGATAGGGCTCCCTGAACCCCGAGATTCAGCTGTAGATCCTCCCTGAATTGTTAAGGTCACATGACTCGGTGTTGACTAAACGCTGGCTTCCCAGATGGGAGCCCCGGCCTCTCTCAGGAGGAGGTCAGTCCTAAAGCAGGGCTTGCTGTGTTTCTAACCCGTCCCCAGCTTGGTGGATTCCACCCGCGTGAATCTTCAGAGGCCATTTTCAAAAGTGTTGCTAAGCTCAGCCTCATTTGGACTTAACTTCTCCTTCCTCGGCCCTCCTACGGCAGAGTGGAGAAGGGGGCCTTCGGCTACTGGGACGGGCCTCAAAGGTCATGGGTGGGTTTTCTTGAACACAGAAGGGGACGGTTTCTGTTGCATGGTTGGCACGGCTGGCCATCAGCTCTGGAGCCCGGGGCGGCAGGAACTGATTTCAGGAAGCGAAGTGCCTCCTGCCCTAGGCCCTCGCACACCGATGTCTGCTGGGCACTGGAGGGCAGGAGGTGAGTGGATGAGCCCCGAGGGTGGGGCCCGTGCGTCCCATCGTCAGAAGGCAGCCCGGGGCTGGACGGTCTCCTGCTGGCTGTCCCTGGGTCTGCTTGTTCTTCAGAAGAAGATGAACACGTGGCCAAGTGTGCAGCATTGCCAATGTGCTGCTGCTCCTGTCTGCCTGTGAGTCCCTAGCACGGACTGCGGGAAACAGGCTCTGGGCCATTCCAGCACACAGGACAGCTCCCCGGGCCTGGCACAGGCTGGCACTTGGGTGAAGTTGGATTTTGAATGGAGCTGTTAATGAGTCTCAAGGAGGGTGCAAAATTCACAGAGGCGCCCACTCTAGAGCCGCGGTGGTGCCCAAAGCGCCTCTCCCTCACCCTACTGTCTGCGCTGGTCTTGGGACCCCCATTCCAGACCAGAGTTCAGACTGGGGAGCTGTACCCTAAGTGGGGTGGGGCCTGATGGGCCTGCAGAGGGCACCTTCTTGTAGCCTTCCTGCCCCCCTCTCCTGGGGGTCCCTCCCATTGTGTAGAGGAGGATGGAGCAGGAGAGTGATGGGAAGGAGCTACTGTTTTCCATTCCCGGGGGGGTGGGGGTGACCTGGGGAAGGAGGTGCCGGTCCCAGCAGAGCCTTTCCAGTAGTTGCTGCCTGGTACAGTGGCCAGAGGTAGCAGGCTTGGGGAGGGGGAGGGGACCCAGGGGAGACCCTGGATCTGGCAACTCAGGAAGGTGGTGGCAGGAGAGAGGGAGTCCCCAGGTGAACCCAGTACTCAAGGTCCCAACCCCCAGCAGGAACTGCTGACCGACGGCCACCATTGCTACTCACTCTCATCTCCCCTGGCAATCATTCTTGCAAGGTGCTGGTCATCTGCAAAGGCAGACGAGGCCTGAGGCTGGGGCACAGGCCACCTGCCAACCGGCAAGTGCAGGGGCAGAGTCCCCGTCCAGATCTGGGCAGAGAGCACTCCGAGCTGGCAGCGCCCAGGCTGCCATGGGCTGCTCCTTGAGGCCCTGAGCCCCAGAGTCATCTGTAGGCCACCCCTCAAAGCGGAGGTCACTGACCTGGGGACTTGGGAATTTGCCTTTTTGTCCCCAATGACCACCCTTCCTGCCACCCACCCAGCGGGGATCCACCACCCCTCCTGGCTGGTGGTACTAGCCCCTAACAAACCGCCCTTGCAGGCACGGACCTGCAGGTTTGCTCTCTTTGCCCTGGGGGCAGATTCTGAGATCCTTGGGAGCCTACGGTACCCTGCCCCTTCCCCAGCTCTAGGGACTACTCCATCCTGTGAGCACGCGGAGTGCCGGACCCAGGGCGGGTGCGTGGTCCATTGGGGCTCCCGTGGCTGCCGTCGTGGGCTCTTCTGAACTTCGGGGCTTCAAATGTGCTGCTCCTGTCGGGAAGGAGAAGCTCCTCTCCAAGAACTCCTGCTCATCACTCAAGGCCTCTCTCACAGGCCCCTTCCTCCAGGCAGCCTTCCTGCCACCCCCTTCCTGAGTGGTGGCACCTCTTGTACACACCTGTCACAGAAACCACGGAACTCACAGTGAGGACAGAGGCTTGTTTCCCATGCACGGCAGCTCCAGAGGGCCGTCCCCAGCACCAAAAGGCCCCCATGCACGTCAGCTAACGGAAAAAAACCCACGAAAAGCAGAACAGGAAAGTAAATCACCACATTCCACCCCTCCCAACTCCTGTTCTGCAGACAAGACCCTGAAGCCCCAGAGGGCCCGGGGTGTGGCACAGCATGGAAGCCACCGCAGAGCCAGCCTGCACACAGGCTCCCTGCCTCCCTGTCGGAACGAGGAGGCACCGGGCCTGCTCCAGCTCCCTCTCCCAGATGGGGACACTGAGGCCCATGACACAGGCGGAGTACTGGCAGGACAGTTCTGCTTTGCAGGGCCCGGTGGGAGCTGCTGCTGCCCCCACAAACCACACAGAGCCTGGAGCAGGATTGGGGTGTGGGGAAAGCTGTCCGGGTGGGAACCTGTGCTCTGGGAGGCAGGGTGGGCTGTGCAGATGGCCGAAGCATGGCCCGGAGGCGTGGAGGGTTAGGGGCAGTGAAGGAGCAGGGCCTTGACCTCCTGGGGATGCACCCACACAGGACTACAGATGGAGGCCAGGAGGCTCAGCCCTCCCCCTGGTTCGGCCTGCAGCCAGCTGGGGCTCACTGTTGTTCACTCACTGGGTGAGGGCCCTAGATTACAGGTCCCCAAACGTCTCACCAACAGATGCAGCAGATGCCCCGCGGAAGCTTTGCAAATACAGATTCCTGAGCCCTGCCTCCACAGAGGCTGGCAGTGCAGGTCTGGGCGGGACCTGGGGACCCGCGGACCCACATTTAAAGATCCACACAGGCGATGCTGAAGGGCCAGAGGGTGGGCATCCCTGGACCAGATGGACCCTGACAGCCTGGCAGATTTTGCTCATCAAACCCATGTGGGCCCTGGCCTCCTGGGAGGGGAGGCCGGCTCTGCAGGACTGGCTGCCAGCAGTGTGGGGAAGGCAGTGTGAAGGGCTCCTGTGTCAGGCCCCAAAGGCTGCGCGCCTCCTTCTCCGCCAATATCGATTGTGGGCGGGGCCCTGACCCCTAGTACCTCAGAATGTGACCTCATTATTTGGAACTAGAGTCACTGCAGATAAGACTGGTTAAGATGAGGCCACACTAGAGTGGGGTGTGTGGATGGCCTTGTCAGAAGCCGGCGAGGGGCTGAGCAGGTGCTCCCTCCCTGCCTCCACAGAGCCCACTTACCTGCATCTGAGTCTTGGACTTGTGGCCTCCAGACCTTGGAGAGATGTTTATTTTCTCTTTTTTTCTTTCCTTTTTTTTTTTTTTTTTTTTTTTTGAGATAGTTTTGCACTGTCTCCCAGGCTGGAGGGCAGTTGTGCGATCTCCACTGCAACCTCCACCTCCTGGGTTCAAGTGATTCTCCTGTCTCAGCCTCCTGAGTAGCTGGGATTACAGGCGCCCGCCACCACGCCTGGCTAATTTTTGTAGTTTTATTAGAGACAGGGTTTCACCATGTTAGCCAGGCTGGTCTTGAACTCCTGACCGCATGTGATCCGCCTACCTCAGCCTCCCAAAGTGCTGGGATTACAGGCGTGAGCCACCGCGCCAGGCCGTAGAGACCTTTCTGTTGTTGAAGCCACCTGGTTCTCAGTGCTTGTGTCCAGCAGCCCCAGGCCACACACAGCATCCCAGGGCAGGACCCTCAATGCCAGGCCCTCCTGGGCAGTCGAGGGCTGAGGTGAATGTCCCCTCTGCACGAGCTGGGGATTCCAAGTGCCGCCCTGCACCTGGGCTGGGGGAGGAGGGCAGAGCACAGGGGCACACCAGGGAGGGGCCCATCCAGGAATGTGCTCTGTAGACAGCTGGGTAGGGCTGGGCGGACCAAGGGGCCTGCGGGGTCTGGCGGCACCATCCAGTTGAGGGCGTGCTGGGGGAGGCCCAAGAACCACAGCCGGGTGTACTGCTTACCTGAGAAGGAGGGGCTGGGCGGGTGGGTGCTGGAGGCGTTGAGACGCAGGTGGCTGCTGCAGCTTGGCATTGCCAGGTCTGGAGTACAGGGAGGAAACCTGGCTGGAGACACAGCTGGCCACTGACTGCGTGCGTCCCTGGGGCCGCGGTGTGGGCGACCTTCCTGCGGGACGGGCATGCCCAGAGCAGGTGCAGGCTGTGGGCACAGCGGAGGCTGCCACCGGGCCAAAGGGGAGGGCCTTCGGAGGAGGGTGGGCGGGACCGCGGGTGGAGACAGGGCTGTGCCTTCCTCCCAGCCGGTGGGCCCCCGATGGGTGGGCGTGCGTGCAGGGACCCCAGCCAGAGAACCGGCGCCAGCCTCGGCCGGCGCGGGCAACAGATGGCGCTGCCGGGCTGTGCTCCGCCTCGGGATTCGGGGAGCGCGGGATGGGGGTGGCCGGCGAGCCTGAGGCGGGAGGAGAGCTCACAGAGCGGCCCCCGGCCGGGGCAGGCAGGCTCCGGGGAGGGGCGCGGGCCCGGCCCCCGCGGGACAGGTGTTCGCCCACCGGGGCCGGGATCCGGAGCCCAGCAGGTGCTCACCGCGCCCGCCCTCCACGCCCGCAGCGCCTGGGGCCCCGGGCCCGCGAGGGGCGCGCCGGACACCGGAGCCGAGGAGCGGCGGCGCTTTGAGGATGAAGGGCGCGGCGGGCGGTCCGGGAGTGGGCGCGGCCCCGCCAGGCGTGAGGTCACCGCGAGCAGCGGGCGCACCCCCGCCCCTGCCTCCTGGGCCTCGGAGCCCCGCGCTGCGCCACGCGGCGCCCGCCGGTTGGGCAGGTTCTGGGATCCGGCGGCGGGGGAGGGGGAACCCTGGGAGGAATGGGGACTGGGAGCTTCCCGCGGGGGGTGCCCAGACGCCCGCGCCCCCCGGTGATGCTCCGGGCCCCGTACGTGGGGGCCGACCTCACCGCCCGTCCAGGCGGACCCCGCCTGCGCGAATGGGCCCGCGCCCCCCCCCCCCACCGCCGGCAGGGCGTCTGTGCTCCCCGCCGCGGGGTCCCTGGGCTCAGGGAAGGCGGGGCCGCCAGCCAGCTGCCCGGATGTGGGGGGTACTCAAACGTCCCCGCGCCCACCCAACCCCGCCCTACTGCCCTGCATCCCGCCCCTTCTGGAGTTTCCTGTCACAGTCCCCACGGGCGAAGGGCCCCATAGGCCGCGCCTGGCCAGCGCCAGTGCCCTCGAGAGGCGGAGGTCCCACAGTGGGAACCCGGGCTGCACTCACCGCTGGCACGGCTGGGGGCACAAGGGTGTCCGGGAAGGGACTGCGCCCTTCATCCTCAAAGCGCCGCTGCCCCTTGGCTCCCAGCTCCTGTGGTTTTCCGATCCTTTTCGGGGTCCCCAGCCTGTGAGCACCGGCTAGGCAGGTGGGCCAGAGGTGACAGAGCAGAGCCAGGCAGCGGGGCCGTCCGGGTTTGGGTCTGGCTTCCACATTGGCCGCAGTCTTCTCCCCGGGGCCGGCAAAGTCTCCGAGCCCCATTCCCGCCGCCGCTGGCCAGAGGGTAGGGTTGGGCGAGGAAGATAGAAAAACTCCCCCCAGTACCCTGCTCCCGCCCCCAGGACGTCGCCTCCGGCTGGGCAGGCCTAGTGCCCACTGATCTTGCCAATAAGGCCTGTGCGCCAGGGGTGTCGGAGGGGTCTCCTGGGGCAGGGGCTTCACAGGGGTAGTGGGGTGGGGAGGGTGCAGAGACACCGGAATCTCTTTCTGCTGGGGGGCGGGGTGGACATCAGGAGGGGCCACTGCGCCACAGGCAATCCCCAGCAGAAGACTGGGGGCTTTGGGCAGCACAGGCTCCACCCGTCCCGACCCTCGCGGCAGGGAGGCCCCACCCACTGTCGGACAGGTTCTTGGCTTCACCCTGCTTCCGCAAACGTTTCCGGGTGCAAAGGCCCCTCTGGGCTGGGGTGGGATGGGGGAGGGGAGCCCTAGGATGGGCTTTTGATTTCCTCCAAAGGCATAGGTGCCCAGGACCAAGCTCCTCCCCCAGCCGCCTCTGGCCCTTCCCTGGCTTCTATTTCCAGCTCTCCTTGGCTATTTATAGCTGTGTCCATCTGGCAATTGCTCAGTCCCGGTCTGACTTCTGCAGGCAATGCCAACGGTACCACCAGTGCCCCCACATCCCCATACCCTTCTCGGGCATCACCTGCCCTTCGAGGTCCTGGTTGGAGGCCCCAGGTGTGTAGGGGACGGGAGTGCGTCCTGCAGGTGCGCTCAGCACAGACGGTGAGGGTGCAAGTGCTGGAGAGGAATGGGAGGGCCCTGGACTTGGTGGAGTGGGAGGGCCCTGGACTTGGTGGAGGGCAGAAGAATTCTGGTATCTTCCCCTTTCCTTCCCAGAGCTTCCTCTTGGGAGCTGTGTGGGGACAGGCCACTGTTCCTTGGTTTCACAGGTGGTGTCTGCAAAGACTAGCAGAGATGCCCTTGGGCCTAGTACCCCCCACCCCCTGTACCTTCCAGAATGAAGGCCTTCACTGAGTTCCCCTCCTCTTACCCCACCCCCCACCAACTGAGGCTGCTCTCTCTTCAGCATCTCCAATACCCCTCCCCTCCCTGAGACCACCACCCAGAGCCCTCTGGAGGGGGACATTGAAGGGCTCTGAAGCAAGACATCTCCCTGCTCAGTTTGGGAGGACTGAAGGGTGCCCACCCAGGCACCTGCCCGGTATTTGGTGAAGGCCTGCCCTGGCATCACCCTGCTGGAAGGTGGCGGGCACAAGCATGTTCCCTTCGCCCTACCAGGGTCCCCTCTGAGCTCTGGTCCTCACAGTCAGGGGCCACTCACTTCACAAAGCCATCATCACACCGTCAGGGGCCCAGCTCCTTCCATAAAGGCTCCTGTCTAGACCCATTCCCCTTGGGCTGCCTCACCCCTGTGTCAGTAGGGTGTGCTTTCTCTGGAGGGAATTGCACCCCAAAACCCCAGCTGCCTGGAGGAATCATGGAGTTTTCCCACTCAGTCCTGCCCCTCCTGGAGTTTCCTGTGCTGAGCCTGGCCAGCCCTAATGCCCTCCAAGAGGCAGAGGTCCCACAGTGGGAACCGGAGCTAAAGCCACCACCTGGCACGGCTGGGGGCTCAGGTGTGTTCAGGAAGGTCCTGTGCCCTTCATCCTCAAAGCACCGCTACCCCTTGACTCCTAGTTCCTGTGGTTTTCCAATCCTCTTCTGGGCCCCCAGCCTGTGAGCACCGGCTAGGTACAGGTAGGCAAGAGGTGACTGAGCAGAGCCAGGTACCAGGGCCATCTGGGTTTGGGTCTGGCTTCCACACTGGCCACAGTTCCTTCTTCCCCAGGCCAGCAAAGTCTCCGAGCCCCATTCCTGCCACTGGCCAGAGGGTCAGGTTGGGTGAGGAATCACACAGGGCATTCATTGTGAAGCTCTGCTGAGGATCAGCCTCTACCCTCCGGCCCATCCGTCCAGGGCCTGCCCTGTGCCCTGTGCCCTTCCTAGGAGGTCGGGGCAACCTCTGTTCATTTCCATTTTGTAGGCGCCTGAAAGACTCCATGGCTTCCCTTTAGTGGCAGGTCTCCCCTCACCTTGTCCCCAAGGAACCACACTTCTTAGACACTCCCCCAGCCCACCCACCATTCAGAGTCTCATCCAGCTGCACGCTCTTCCCGTAGGGCCTTGCCTTGGCCAGAGGCCGTCAGCTTCTGCCTGGCTCCCAGCAGGGCGCCCTTCCCTCTGCTCTTCCTCCCATGCTGTGGAACTTGCCCACGTGCCCCCAGCCCCTCCAAACACAACGTGGCCTTCAGAGGCCAAAACTCTGTCTCCTCCTGGAAGTCTTCCTGAGAACTGGCTCTCTGCCCTTTCTCCTGCTTGGAATCTCTTCCCTTCTGAGCCCTGGAAGGGCCTTGGAAAGTCCATCCATAGGAGTACAGTGGGAGCTGGCAGGGGCGCCGCTGAGACCAGCCTCCGGGTCACTTCCAGGCACTGCTTGGCAGGCAGAGGAATGGTGCCTGGGAGACCAGGAACCAAGCTCAGCCCCAAATTTGCCCTTGACCCTCTAAGGGACATTGACAAAGCCCATTCCTCTCCCTGGGCCTTGGAGAGGGTTTAAGTGGGTCTCTCCTGTGATGTCCCACTCCAAGACAGTTAGTATGTGGCTTATTCATTGGACATTCACTGGGTGCCTTCTATATGCAAAGACCAGGTGCCTGTTTGTAGTCCAATGGAGAATGGAGGTAAGCACATAGCTTGAACATTAAGACTAACAGAAGTGCACATAACGAAATATAACATTACTACCCACCCACCTTCCCTCCCTCCCTCATTTACCCACCCATCCACCTCCTATCCACCCAGTCACTTACCTACCCACCCACCCATCCACCTCGTAACCACCCAATCACTCATCTACCCACCCACCTACCTCCTATCCACCCAATCACTCATCTACCCATCCACCTCCTATCCACCCAATCACTCATCTACCCACCCACCTCCTACCCACCCGATCACTCATCTATCTACCCACCCACCCACCCACCTCCTACCCACCCAATCACTCATCTACCCACCCACCCACCTCCTATCCACCCAATCACTCATCTACCCACCCACCCACCTCCTACCCACCCAATCACTCATCTACCCACCCACCCACCTCCTACCCACCCAATCACTCATCTACCCACCCACCCACCTCCTACCCACCCAATCACTCATCTACCCACCCACCTACCTCCTATCCACCCAATCACTCATCTACCCATCCACCCACCCACCTCCTACCCACCCAATCACTCATCTACCCATCCACCCACCCACCTCCTACCCACCCAATCACTCATCTACCCACCCACCTACCTCCTATCCACCCAATCACTCATCTACCCATCCACCCACCCACCTCCTACCCACCCAATCACTCATCTACCCATCCACCCACCTACCTCCTATCCACCCAATCACTCATCTATCTACCCACCCACCCACCCACCTCCTACCCACCCAATCACTCATCTACCCACCCATCCACCCAATCACTCATCTACCCATCCACCCACCCACCTCCTACCCACCCGATCACTCATCTACCCACCCACCCACCTCCTACCCACCCAATCACTCATCTACCCACCCACCTACCTCCTATCCACCCAATCACTCATCTACCCATCCACCCACCCACCTCCTACCCACCCAATCACTCATCTACCCATCCACCCACCCACCTCCTACCCACCCAATCACTCATCTACCCACCCATCCACCCAATCACTCATCTACCCATCCACCCACCCACCTCCTACCCACCCAATCACTCATCTACCCACCCACCTACCTCCTATCCACCCAATCACTCATCTACCCATCCACCCACCCACCTCCTACCCACCCAATCACTCATCTACCCATCCACCCACCCACCTCCTACCCACCCAATCACTCATCTACCCACCCATCCACCCAATCACTCATCTACCCATCCACCCACCCACCTCCTACCCACCCAATCACTCATCTACCCACCCACCCACCTCCTATCCACCCAATCACTCATCTATCTACCCACCCACCCACCTCCTATCCACCCAATCACTCATCTATCTACCCACCCACCCACCTCCTACCCACCCGATCACTCATCTACCCACCCATCCACCCAATCACTCATCTACCCATCCACCCACCCACCTCCTACCCACCCAATCACTCATCTACCCACCCACCTACCTCCTATCCACCCAATCACTCATCTACCCATCCACCCACCCACCTCCTACCCACCCAATCACTCATCTACCCACCCATCCACCCAATCACTCATCTACCCATCCACCCACCCACCTCCTACCCACCCAATCACTCATCTACCCACCCACCCACCTCCTATCCACCCAATCACTCATCTACCCACCCACCTCCTGTCCACCCAATCACTTATCTACCCACCCACCCACCTCCTATCCACCCAATCACTCATCTATCTACCCACCCACCCACCCACCTCCTACCCACCCGATCACTCATCTACCCACCCATCCACCCAATCACTCATCTACCCATCCACCCACCCACCTCCTACCCACCCAATCACTCATCTACCCACCCACCTACCTCCTATCCACCCAATCACTTATCTACCCACCCACCCACCTCCTACCCACCCAATCACTCATCTACCCACCCACCTACCTCCTATCCACCCAATCACTCATCTATCTACCCACCCACCCACCCACCTCCTACCCACCCGATCACTCATCTACCCACCCATCCACCCAATCACTTATCTACCCACCCACCCACCTCCTATCCACCCAATCACTCATCTACCCATCCACCTCCTGTCCACCCAATCACTTATCTACCCACCCACCTACCTCCTATCCACCCAATCACTCATCTATCTACCCACCCACCCATCCACCTCCTACCCACCCGATCACTCATCTACCCACCCACCCACCTCCTATCCACCCAATCACTCATCTACCCATCCACCTCCTATCCACCCAATTACTTATCTATCCACCCACCCATCCACCTCCTATCCACCCAATCACTCATCTACCCATCCACCTCCTGTCCACCCAATTACTTATCTATCCACCCACCCATCCACCTCCTATCCACCCAATCACTCATCTACCCACCCATCCACCTCCTACCCACCCAACCACTCATCTACCCACCCACCCACCTCCTATCCACCCAATCACTCATCTGCCCACCCATCCACCTCCTATCCACCCAATCACTCATCTACCCACCCATCCACCTACTTATCTACCCATCCACCACTTATCCACCCAATCACTTAACCACCCATTCACCTTCTACCCACCCATCCACCTCCTATCCACCCAATCCCTCATCTACCCACCTATCCACCTCCTATCCACCCACTTACCTACCCATCCACCTCCTTTCCACCCAATCACTTATCTACCCACCTATCCACCTCCTATCCACCCACTTATCTACCCATCCACCTCCTTTCCACCCAATCACTCATCTACCCACCCATCCACCTCCTATCCACCCACTTATCTACCCATCCACCCACCCTCCCACCTTCTATCCACCCAATCACTTATCTACCCACCCACCTTCTATCCACCCAATCAATTATCTACCCATCCATCCACCTCCTATCCACCCAATCACTTACCTACTTATCCACCCATCCTTCCTTCCCTTTTACTCCCTAGCCACCCATCCACCTGTCTATTTATGAATACTCATTTATGTATCCATTTATCCATCCATCCACCCTACTCATCCTTCCATCCATTCATCCATCTGCCCATCCATCCATCCCATCCCATTCATCCATCCATCATCCTTCCCACTCATCCCTCCCCCATTCATCCACCTACCCATCCACCCATGCATACATCCACTTATCCATCCATCCATCCACCCCTCCAGTCCCCTACCTACCCACCCCACTCATCCCTCTACCCATTCATCCATCCGTCCATACACCCATGCATCCACCCACTTACCCACACATCCATCCATCCATCTACCCAGCCGCCCATCCACCCCACTCATTCCTCCACCCATTTATCCATATGCCTATCCATCTATCCAGCCACCAGCCACCATTCATCCATAAATTCACCTATCCATCCATCCATCCATCCATCTCTCCCTCCCTCCTCCACCCGTCTTCCCACCCATTCAAGAGCCATCTAGCACGGAAAGCTCTTGGCCTTGGGGGAGACACAGGTCTAGCCAGGACATCAAGCCTTTAGGGGACCCTGTGTAGCAGTTGTGGGCAGCTCGCCAGCGTTCAACTCGTGCTTCACCACCTACTTTGCGCAGCTC
This sequence comes from Callithrix jacchus, assembly GCF_049354715.1. NCBI lineage: Eukaryota > Metazoa > Chordata > Mammalia > Primates > Cebidae > Callithrix > Callithrix jacchus. The sequence continues at coordinate 130,348,408 of NC_133511.1, read as the reverse complement.
TTGGACTTGAACGAGCCTGGTTGAGTTGGTAAATGAGACCCCCTCTCTCCATTTGGACTCTTGCACTGCCCCCAGGGTCCTGAGACCTGTGTGCCCCAGATGGTCCTCCTAGTAGGGGCCCTATCACCCACCTCCTGCAGCTGCAGGCGCCCCCGTGCACGAGGGGTAGGGGAGCACCTCGGTGCTGCTTGAGCCAGCCGTCAGCTCTTTCCAGACCTCAGTTTTACCAGGGGCTGCTAGAGTTATAAATAGATGCTCCTCAGCCAAAAATAGCCTTTCAGGAGCATCAGACTGTGTTTCTAGCTTTCCTGCTTTTTGAAGAGTCTTAAGGATGCAGGATTAAAGGACCCTGCCCCCTCCTGCAGCCCCCCTCTTCTCCTCTCTTGCTTCCTCTTCCTCCCATCTCATGAGCGCTCACACATACATGATCTGGACAGTGTCACTGGCTGGGAGAGGTCCTTGGGATAGGCACGATAAACCTGGAAGGGGCTGCAAGAACCAGAGGGCTGTGTGGTGAGCACTGATCTGGTATCTCCCACCGAGGTGTGAGTAAGCCTCAGCCCAGGCTGCACACACACCGTGAATCTTTGCAGCCTGTGGGACTGCCCTGGGGCAAGGGGGTGGGGGCTGCTGGCTGGGTTGGGGCCGGAGGCTGGTGACAAGGCTGGGGGAGACAAACCAATACTTCCTACCATGTACCCACGTGTGCTTTTGATCCTTGTACCATGTGCACATTTGAAAAGTTGGTTGGAGGCCGGGTGTGGTGGCTCACGCCTGTAATCCCAGCACTTTCGGAGCCGAAGCAGGCAGATGACTTGAGGTCAGGACTTTGAGACCAGCCTGGCCAACACGGTGAAACCCCATCTCTACTAAAAACACAAAGATTAGCCAGGTGTGGTGGCACATGCCTGTAATCCAGCTACTCGGGAGGCTGAGACAGGGTAATCGCTTGAACCCGGGACACGGAGGTTGCAGTGAGCCCAGATTGTGTCACTGCACTCCAGCCGGGGTGACATAGCAAGACTCTGTCTCAAAAGAAAAAAAAAAGAGAAAGAAAAAGGAAAAGAAAAGCTGGTTGTAGATACTATATACAGCTAAACCCGTTTCTGCTGGTCCGTACACGCCCCCACATACATGCACTCGAGCACACTCGGGACGGGAAGGGAAGCATCCGACTCCTCACGCCAGGATTGCAGGACTGAGGGGAGTTGATGGGTAACACTGAGGTTTTATTTTATATCGTTTTAAGTTATTTAAGCTTGTACTAGCATGTAACAGCCAAAACCACGTGTTTTCCACCCTGAAAGTGCAGCTGAGGACCTGTGCCCATGCCTGGCCCCAGGGCGTATTCTCAGAGCAGGGTCACAGTATGAGTCCGGGGCGACTTTCCAGGCCCCGCACACCAGGGTCCTGGCCTCAGGGAGCCTCAGGCCTGCTCTCCCAGCGGCCTCTGCCCCCACCCGGCCCACCAGTCTGAAGGAAGAGGCAGCGAGTCGTGGGGAAAACATCCACTTTAAGCTTTATTACAACACATTGTCTCCAAATACAAAGGAAGGGCCGGGAGCGGAAGGTGCGGCCGCGGAGGGAGGGGCCCCAAGGGGAGCTGGGGGGCTGGAGGGCCGGCAGCCCAGTCCACAGAGACTGGAGGGAGGGTCGGCTGGGGACCTGCACCCACTCCTCTGCTGGACTTCCCAGCAAATGACAGGAGGGGCCGGGTGCATTGTGAGGCATTCCCAATGCCAGGCAGTGGCTGGGCGGGAGGGGCGGGAGAGGCTTGGGGAGGACTCCAGGCCCAGGTGGGAGAAAGCCAGCAGGATGGGGCCCTGGCCTGCCTCCTGAAGCACTGGAGGCGGCAGTGGCCGAGACAGGACCTTCTTCCCCACCCTGGCTGCTCACTTCGGGGTGACCAGTGCCTCAAGAGCGGGAGCAGAGACAGACTGAGACAGACAGATCCCCCATTCGCTGGAGAAGGGACGAGGGGAGGGGAGGAGGGGGGCCCAACCAGTGGCCCCAGACTACAGTCTCCCAGACAGCATAGGGGTTGGGGGGCAAGAATCGGGAGCCAGTGCATCCTCCACACCCAGGGTCACCTCAGAAACCCAACGCAACAGACAGACGGGAGGCAAATTTACATAATTAATAATAATAATTAACCAATAATAATAAATACTTAAACCTCTAATCCATAGATTGCAAATACAACAATGATAGCTTATTTTCTTGGGGAACACGAGTGGGTGGGGACAGAGGGAACAGGATTTTGCTGAAAGGAGGGATGACAGGAACACAGGGCTGTGGGGGAAAAGAACAAACAGAAGAAACAGCAGAGAGGGTGGCTGGGCAGGGCGGGGTGGGCACCTCCCTGGCCCTGCTCCAGGACTCTTGACGGGGTCCTGCCTGGACCACCCCTCCTGCCCAGAGAACCCCTAGCCTCTTCCCACGGTGACTGGTCCCACTGCTAGACCCCAGGATATCTGAAGGGCAGGGGTCCCAGTGGCCTGAGAGGGTATGTGGCAGGGGCAGCCAGCTGACCCACCTGGGCCCAAAAGCCACCTGTGTTTGGGGGCTGGCATGCCACCTAGAAGATACCCGGAGAGCGCCCTGGGGAAGGGTGCAAGGGAGTTTCTCTCCTGAGAGGTCCCCATGGGGCTCAGGGCAGACAAGGGGGCTTGTCCTGCGCCTGCTCGAATCAGGGGCTTTATCAGGCCTACTGGAAGTATGGGGGCTGGGCCGGCACCGACTCGCCCTGTGCCAGGCGGCACCTGCTCACGGAGCCCCCAGCCTGCAGGTGCACACCTGAATTCCAAGTCCTGCCTGGGGCCTTGCTAGGTGGGGACTGGCCTGGAACAGGACCATCAGACTACCCCCTCCCCATACCTAGGGGTCCAGGGCTCCCTGCCTAGTGCACCCAACACAGGCTAGCCGGGCCCCTCCTGCCTGACCCCGAGGCTAAGCTCCTCTCCTGCAGTGATGCTGCCCTGCCCGGCAGGCAGCTCTGGGGCATGGGCAAGGGAGAGGGAAGGGCAGCAGCCCTCTGGGAATGGCCTTTCTGGGCCACCCTGTGGCTGGACCAGGGCTCTGGCAGGAGTGGGGGCATGAACACCCACATCCTCCCCGGGCTCCACCTCATCTGACGCTCCAGAAGCCCCGGCCCCAAGACCCTACACACACTGTTCTATTCCTCAGCCCCTCTGAACATGCTGGTACCACGAGGCCCAATGCCCGTCCACCCCGGCAGCTCCGGGGCAGCTCCAGGCAACGGGCGGCCAGGTGCCCTCCCTGCCACCAAGATTTGGCACCTGGAGCTGGTGGAGGCTGGCTGCGCCTCTCTGGGGCACATCAGCTCCTGCTCCCCAAACCTATGGCTTTGGTGCAGAGCCCGAGGCAGGCATAGAGAAGGGAGAGAGCAGAGGAGGTGGGTGGGGAAAGAAGGGGGGTTCTGCGGCTCAGTTTGTGGCAAAGAAGTTTTTTTTTTCTTTTTCACCTTTTTCTTATGTAAAAAGTGCACGAAAGCTCGGCAGCCTTTGCAAAGGTCAGCAGTGTTTCCTGGGGCGGGGGAACTGGGGGGGCCCCAGGCCTGGCACCCAGCTTGCGACTGAAGGTGGCCTCGTATTGCTTAGAAACGTGTGTTTCAGTTTAAATACCAGACAGTAAAAATAGAGCTCGAGGACCACCCGCGCTGTTGCCAATCATTGCCAGAATGAACAGCTTAAATAAATAAAAAATCGAAATATTTACTTCTCGATAAAAATCGCAGTAAAACCATTTACCTTTCTTTGCATTATATATAATATATATGTATAACGGGCCCGGCGGAGGGGTCAGGACACCTGGATGACCTCCACGCTGCCCGAGAAGCTCGCCTGCTTGCCCAGGGCGGCCAGCTCCTCGCCGCGCGCGCGCCCCTCCACCATGCCCTCCTCGAACTCCATCTGGCAGCTGCGGCGCTTGAACTGCGTCGTCTCCGGGGCCGGCTCGTCGGGCCAGCCCGTCCGCGCGTCCCGGGGCTCGGCCCTAGCCGCCTCCCGCCGCCGCAGGTCGCCGCCACTGCTGCCGCCTGGTCCCGGCGCGCCCGCCCGACTGAAGGGCGCAAACCGTGCACCGCCCGCTCCCTGCGCGCCCTCGGGGCTGAAGCACCACGGCCCGTCGGGCGACGGTGTGCCCGGGGAATCGAGCGGCGGCGCCCAGGCCCCAGGGCTGGCTGGCTGGCCGGGGCCGGGCAGCCCGGGCGCCGACAGGGCCGAGAGGCCGTGCCGCGGAGTCTGCCGGGCCGCGTCGCCGAAGTTCAGGCCCAGGCCGTGCGCGGGGGAGCGCCCCGGGGAGCCGGCGGGGGGCCGGGGCCGCCGGCGGGGCCGCGGGCGAGCCTCGGGCGCGGAGTCCGGGCTGTCCGGGCTGGGCGAGGGCAGGCCCAGCGCGGCCCCCGACGGACTGTCCAACTTGCAGAGCTTCGGGGCCTCGCCGGGGTCGGGGGGCCCGGGGCCATCGGGGCGCCGGCTGGGCGCGTAGGCCGACTTGATGTCCAGCGAGAAGGAGCGCTTGAGGCGGTTGGTGTCCTGCAGGCGGTCGGAGGAGAGGTGCAGGCCGCGCAGGCCCTGCTGCAGCGCGCTGGTGGCAGGGGCCGCCGGGGGCTCCCCGCCCGCGCTCGGGCCGCCCTCCCTGGCGGTGGCAGCGCTCTCTGAGGTAGGTGGTGGCAGCCGTGGCAGCGGGGCCCCGGGTGCGGGGCCGGGCGGAGGCTCCGGCGTCCCTGACGGGGTGCCCGTGTCGCTCTGCAGGGCGGCCAGCAGCTTCAGGCTGCGCTCGTACTCCAGCAGCTGGCCCAGGAAGTTGAAGTTGGGCGAGATGGACGGGCGCCGGTCCTTCACGAACCTGCGGGAGACGAGGCTCAGCTCCAGGCGCCCCCGGGGCCAGGCTGCCCACGTGACGCACCCGCAGGCGAGCTCCTGTGTGCTGGGCTGGTCTCAGACCCCCGTCCCTTGCCGGGGGTCCTGGAAGGTGGGGCCTTTCTGGCGCAAGCGAGCAGCTGGGGGAAGGAGGCGACGCTGTGAGCCACAGTGTGTGGCTGGGGAAGGCGGTACCTGTAAGCGTCGTCAGAGGACATGCCCATGGTCTTCATGATGTAGGCGATGGCGATGGTGGCGGAGCGCGAGATGCCGGCCAGACAGTGAACGATGACTTGGCAGCTGGACAGCTTGGCTTTATCTGGTCAGGTGGGCCATGGGGGCAGGTGAGGGCCCTGGGGGCAGCTCCTCCCTGCCCCCCAGAGGAGACCCCACCTTCCCGACTGCCAACCTTCCAGGCCGCTTCCCACGGACCCCTCCTGTGGCTGTAGCCACGCGCGGTCCTAGCCTTCCTCCAGCCAGGCCCTGCCCTCCGCTGGCCGGCAGAGACTCACCGATGAACTCGATGGACTTGTCCAGCCAGGGCAGCAGCTTCTCACAGTAGTTGTCATTGATGGGGACCCGCATGAAGCGGCTCTCGCAGATGAAGTCGGGCTTGGGGCAGGAGTTGCTGGCGTTGAGGACGTAGCTTATTCCATTCTGCGTCATGAGATCCTGGAGGGACAGGGACGGGAGGACGGGCTGGAAAGGGGTGGGAGAGGCTCCGGGGCGGGCACGAAGGTGGAGGCTCTCCCTGCCCTGCCATCAGGAGGGCCTTTAGAATCCTGGGTGCTCCTGGGAGCCTTGGAATTTGCCCTGGATCCCAGTGTATCAGGCGTGGGCCCAGGAGGCCTCTCTGGTCTCCACCCTGGCATCCTGGACCCGTGCAGGGGACAGGGGCAGGCTGGGCTCTGTCTGCAGGCCCTGCCCATGCTGGCAGTGGGCTCCCAGGAATGTTATGGTTGCCTGGGTGGTGGCTTTTACCCTTTTCACTTGTCACCATTTTTAAAACACGGGATTCTTTCAGAGCTGGCCAGGGGCCCAGTGACATCTGCAGCTTGGCATGCCAGCTCCCTGCTCCTCCACCCAGCCCTGCTACGGTCCTGCCGGGGGCATGGGTGGGAGCCTGCGGTCCTCCTGGCCCCCACCCATGCTTCTCGCACACCCAGCTCATGCACTGCCTTCAGCTCCTTCCTCCCCTCATCCCTACTCCACTGCCAAGCTGGCTCTGGAGCTCCTGCCCTTTCCCACTGATCCTCCTCCCCCCACTCCGCTGCACACACACCTTGTTGAGGACGTCTTTCTGCGAGCCCAGGTAGAGGTGAGGCAGGATGCGGGTCAGTCCCACGCTGGGCACGGGCAGGCAGGGCTGGGAGAGGCTCATGGGTAGCAGGGCAGCAGGCTTGCCCTCGCAGAGGCCGGGGAAGCAGGAGGAGAAGGTGGCGAAGCCGCCTGTGGGAGGAGGAGGCCTGTCAGGTGGGCTGAGAGGACCACCAGGGTGCTCCGTCTGCCTAGGGTGCCCCATCTACTGCTGAGGATCAGTCACGCTGCTGGAGGGCAGCTCTGGCTGCGGCAGGGGCGGGGGTGCTGCCACACATCCACAGCCCGAGCCCACGCCCACATTCCTCCTCACGCTAATGAGGGGCTGAGCCAGCTGAGGACGCGGCTGTGATGCCCATAAAGGTGGGGTTGAGGTGGCTGGCCAGCATGGCACACACTGGGCCCGGGCAGGGGCAGGTGCAGAGACCACAGGGGGCTCCCTCTGAGGGTGTGGGTCATGCAGACCACAGGAGAGGCCCTTGCCAGTTCCTCCCCCGATACCCGTGGCCTGGGGCCAGGCTGGGCCTTCCTCCTCCCTGGCGCTGATGCAACGCCTCCCTGCCTCCAGCTGGCTGGGAGCCCCAGGCCCAGGCTTGGGTGCCAGGACTAGGAGGCCAGGGCTTCTGAGAGGCCGTCCCCTCCCCCTCCCCAGGCATGACATCACCCTGGCACAGCCCTTGGGGCATTTGCGTCTGGTTATGGCTCCATTCCACCAAGCAGGAAAGGGAGAAGAGTGGAGGAGCCCTGGGTACCAGGGGCACTTGGGGCAGGCAGGGGGCACTCGGGGCAGGCAGCGGGCACCCACTGCACATGTGGCCAGCGACTGCCACACACATCCAAGTCCGAGGCACAGGCTGGTGGGAGGAACTCCTCTGCCCTCCATCAGTTGGAAAGACTGGAGCGTGAATCCCTGGGACGTGTGATCGGTGACCACGGGCAGTGCATGTCATGCCTCAGGTCTCTGTTTCCTCAGCCTGCCTGCTATATGGCATTGTGCAGCTTCGAGAAGATACTGGAGATCAGGACGCACAGTGAGAATGAACCTGGCTGCCCCAACCTGGCTGGAGTGACTACCAATGTGGACCAGAAACTGGGCAGCACCCACCTGGTGGCCACCAGCTCTTGTAGGGTGAGGCCAGCACTGCCCAGCACCACCCCAGGGACACCTTCTGTGACATAAGCCCCCACGGTAAGCTGGCTCCTGCTGGTGCAGAACATGAGACCTCTGGGCTAAGGCCTGCCCGATCCCCCTGGAAGAGGCCAGGCTTTGAAGTGGGGCGCTCAGGGCCGGGGGACCTCAGAGCTGTTTTGTCCTGGTTTGCAGAAGAGGTTGGTGCCAGGAACCTGGATAACTCCTGAGCATAGGGGAGTGTGTGCAAACCCCCAACCAGAACGCCTGCTGTGCCAGCTCCTCGTGTCCCCAAAAACGGCATGATGGTTGGGGCTGTGGAGACGGTGGAAGCTCCAGGCTGGGCGGCTTGAGGCAGCAGCCTTGGAGAAACGTCCCTTCCATGGGAACCTGCTGGTTGGACAGGGGGAAGCAGGTGACTTGTCACCAACAATGCCCCAGCTTGCAGGTTCCCCTGAGCAGAGGCTGGGCTGTGGCCGGCTCCCGCTCACTGATCGGAACCAGGGGAGCCCTGGATGTTCTCCATGCTCCGGGAGGGCAGGGGCCACACTGTCTCTCCGCAGACTCCTCCCTGGTAGCTGCTGCCTCCCCCTCCCTGTGGCTCTCCCAGAGATCTAGTGCCTTACTCTCTGCTTTCTTCAGGGCCTGGCCAAAGGGAGTGGTGGTGGCGGGGTGTGGGGGGGGGGGGATTCCATCAGAACCCTCCCCTCTCCCACAGGAGGTAAGGCAGGAAAGCCTCTGGACAGGTACAGACACTGACAGCTGTGGGAAGCTTCCCAGGACTCCCCAGGCAGAGCGGGTGGCATGGATGCCCCCTACAGAGCCCACCGTGGGCGCCAGGCCTAGCAGGGACTGAGGCTCCAGGGATTTCAGGACCACCCAGGCTCTAGGGCAGGTGAGTGACAAGGGAGGGGCGTTGGGGTTCAGTGAGGGACCCTTTGTAGGTCCCAGCACGCTTTGGGCCTGGGGGAGGCACCGCCATCCCCAGGCCTCTCCAAAGGCACCTTCCCACTGTCCCTGCTCCTTGACTTAGGGGTGTGAGGGGGGTGCCTGCAGCTCATAGTGAAATCCCAGACTCGAATGAAAGCGTGTGTACCAGGACGTGTACCCCTACTGAGCCACCTGGCAGACCCCGCATGCGCTTATGACAGTCACAGACATGCTTCTGCCTGCCACCTCCATGACCCCCCGACTCCCCACCGGGACGGGGCCCCCACCCCACCCACTTGCAGCGCAGTTCCCCAGCTGGGGTCCAAGGCCAACTGTGGGCCGCTGCTTAAAGGGCCAGGCCCCTCTCCCCTCCCCTGCCGCTTTGCCCCACCCCCAGCATCATGAGCAGTGCAGCTGGAGGTGGGGAAGAGGAGCAGCAAGGGGAGGTGGGGTTCACTGCAGTCCTGGGACCCCAGCATGGCCTCTCCTCCCTGCAACAGGGCAGGTTTTGGGGAAGCAGGAAAACCTGCCCTGTTGTGGGGAGCAGAGAGGGTTGGTCCTCAAGCCCTGGCCTCTACTGTCCCTGCATATGGACCAAGGAGCTGTGCTGCCTGTGCAGCGGGACCCTGGACTGTCCCTTCTCCTAGTAAGTGCAGCACCCCTGTCCCGCTCAATATGTCACTTCCCACTCTCCCTGGTACTTCCAGAGCCAGCCCAGAGCAGGGTCTGTGCCCACCTCAGGGTGGGAGGGGGCCTGAGGGCACGACCCATGGGGGGCCATCCCAAGCGCAGGTCCTGCTTGGGTGTATGAGTGTGTATCTGTATATAAGTGCATGAGTATCTGTGTATATGTGTGTATCTGTGTATGTGTGTATGAGCGCATACGTGTGTGTGTACATGTGTAAGTGTGTGTTTATGAGCGTGTATCTGTATGTGTATGAGTGTACACAAGTATCTATGTGTGTGTATGTGTCTGAGCGCATACAAGTGTGTATGTGTGTGTACATGTGTAAGTGTGTTTATGAGCATGTATCTGTGTGTATCTGTATGTGTGTATCTGTGTATGAGTGTACATGAGTATCTACGTGTAAGTGTGTGTGTTTGAGCGCATACGTATGTGTGTACATGTGTGTTTATGTTTATGAGTATCTGTATGTGTATCTGTGTATGAGTGTACACGAGTATCTATGTGTAAGTGTGTGTATGTGTTTGAGTGCATACGTATGTGTGTACATGTGTGTTTATGTTTATGAGTATCTGTATGTGTATCTGTGTATGAGTGTACACGAGTATCTATGTGTAAGTGTGTGTATGTGTTTGAGTGCATACGTATGTGTGTACATGTGTGTGTTTATGAGTGTGTATCTGTATGTGTGTATCTGTGAGTGTACACGAGTATCTATGTGTGTGTATGTGTGAGCACATACAAGTGTGTATCTGTGTATGAGTGTGTATGTGTACACAAGTATCTGTATGAGTGTCTGGGTATGAGTGTGTATCTGTGTAGAGTGCATATGAGTGTGTATCTGTGTGTATGAGTGTATACGAGTATCTGAGTATATGTGTATGTGTATGAGTGTGTCTGTGGATGTTTATGAGTGAATACAACTGTGTATATGTGACTGTATGTATGAGTGCATGAGTGTGTATGTATGAGTGTGTATATGTAAGAGTGTATGAGTATCTGTGTGTGTTTTTACGTGTATCTGTGTATGTGTGTGTATGAGTATCTGTGTATGTGTGTGTATGTGTGTGAGTGCATATGAATGTGTATGTATGAGTGTGTAAGTGTATGAGTGTGTATATGTAAGAGTATGAGTATCTGTGTGTATGTGTATACATGTATCTGTGTATGTGTATGAGTGTGTATCTGCGTATGTGTGTGTATATGTGTGTATGTGTATGAGTGCATATGAGTGTGTATGAATGAGTGTGTAAGTGTATGAGTGTGTATATGTAAGAGTGTATGTGAGTATCTGTGTATGTGTATACGTGTGTATCTGTATGTGTGTATCTGTGTATGTGTGTGTGTATGAGTGCATGAGTGTGTATGTATGTGTGTAAGTGTATGAGTGTGTATATGTAAGAGTGTATATGAGTATCTGTGTGTATGTGTATGAGTGTGTATCTGTATGTGTGTGTGGGTATCTGTGTATGTGTATGAGTGTGTATGTGTAAGAGTGTATATGAGTGTGTGTATGTGTATGAGTGTGTATCTGTGTGTGTGTATCTGTGTAAGTGTATGAGTGTGTATGTGTAAGAGTGTATATGAGTATCTGTATGTGTATACGTGTGTATCTGTGTATGTGTAGAGTGTGTATCTGTGTGTATCTGTGTATGAGTGTGTATCTGTATGTGTGTATGTGTATCTGTGTATGAGTGTGTATCTGCGTATGTGTATGAGTATGTATCTGTATATGTGTATATGAGTGTGTCTCTGTGTGTATGTATGAGTGTGTATCTGTGTATGAGTGTGTATCTGTATGTGTGTATGTGTATCTGTGTATGAGTGTGTATCTGCGTATGTGTATCTGTGTATGTGTGTGTATCTGTGTATGAGTGTGTATCTGTATGTGTATCTGTGTATGTGTGTATGAGTGTGTATCTGCGTATGTGTATGAGTGTGTATCTGTATATGTGTATGAGTGTGTCTCTGTGTGTGAGTATGTATGAGTGTGTATCTAGATGTGTATATGAGTGTGTCTCTGTGTGTGTGTATGTGTATCTGTATATGTGTATGAGTGTGTCTCTGTGTGTATGTATGTGTATCTAGATGTGTATGAGTGTGTCTCTGTGTGTGAGTATGTATGAGTGTGTATCTGTATATGTGTATATGAGTGTGTCTCTGTGTGTATGTATGAGTGTGTATCTGTATATGTGTATATGAGTGTGTCTCTGTGTGTGTATGTGTATCTAGATGTGTATATGAGTGTGTCTGTGTGTGAGTATGTATGAGTGTGTATCTAGATGTGTATATGAGTGTGCGGTGGGGTAGCTTCCCTGCCTCCAGAGCTTGAAGCTGGCTGCCCAGGCTGCTTTCGGGCCTCAGGGATCCCTGGGCTCTCTGCTGGGACCCAGGCAGCAGCCTTGATGCCGGACAGCCCGCAGTCAGCTGGGCTTTCAGGGTGGGGAGACTTCCTCACCACCCCATGGCTCCAGCTGAATTTCCAGAGGGTGGGGCCTCTGCCTCGGCTTCTGTCAGGCACTCTGGGAAGGGGAGCAGGGTCCCACACCTGCAGGCCTCACCCCACACCTCCGGAGCGGAGCTGTACTTTGGGGTTTCCTTCTGTGTTGAGGATAAACTCACATTGGTGGATCCTGAAGCGTGGGGGTCCCAGGGAGAGGATGGCAGGGCCTCGAGAACCACAGATATATGGAGGTTTCCCCTGTGCACAGCAGACGCTGGCCTCTCTGACGCCCCAGCCCCAGCGCCTGCTGACAGACCAAGTGCCTTGGGGAGGCGTGGGTCCCAGACTCACCTGTGAGGATGGCCACACTGTCGAAACAGCCATCCAGCTTGCTCAGCAGGATGGAGAGGAAGCTGTCTGCTGCCAGCACGCTGGCGTCCCGCGTGCTCTGGTCATAAACCACCACGTCCTGCGGCTCTGATGCCTCCACCTGGGGGCCATGGGGCAGAGGTCAGCATGCCACCCCCACCTATTGATGCCCGGCCCTGTCCCAGCCACACTGGCCCAAGGGAACAGTGAGGTCGTCGGACGATGGGAGGTGAAAGCTGTCACCCTGCTGCCTGGGGGGAGAGCCGGTGCAGTGACACACCTCACACACTGTCCTCCACCTGCCAGGTGCCAGGTGCATACACCCACGCCACACAGCAGCCATGGGGGCGGGGGGGGGGGGCGGCGGGCTCCTGCCTGCACATGGGAAAAGGGGACAAATGCTCTGGCCAGGCCTGTGTCGAGGAGACACAGGTGAGTGCGATGGGAACTCAGGATAGGAACTGGCTGGCTCCTGGGGTGGTGCAGGGAAAGGGAGGCTCGGCCCATTTCAGGGATTCTAGAGGCAGTGCCTTCAGGTGTGGGCTCTCAGTGGGGCTAACTCTGGAGCCAGCAATTCTGCTCTCCACCCTCTTCCCTCCTCAACCCCCGTCGGAGAAACAGAGGACTTCGGCAGGACCGAAGGCCCCTGCACCAGTTCCGGAGGCAGCAGCTAGAAGCTGGGCTCCTCCCGTCCTCCTCCCCTGCCCCAAGGGCCAGCCCAGATGTTGAGCGGCTTTTGCTCACACTGCACCGGTGCCCCCGCCCAGCCCGGCGAGCACACTCAGCCCTTAAGCCAGCTGAGCCGCCAACCCCAGGCTGGGTGACGTCACCGGCAGCCAATGGGATTGCACCCTGCCGGGAGTCCTCACTGGGGGTCATTAATCACTGGATTCCCCTTGTTGGAAGCCAAAGGGAGCCAATTCTGGCCTTGGAGCAGGCAGATTCCTGGCCAGTGGCCATCTCACTTGCGTCCTCCAATGCCCCAGCTCCGAACAGGGCATATCAGTGACCCAGACCCCTCTCAAAGCCTCCACGATTGATAGCTTGTCACCCTCGTCCCCCTGTGAGGCAGTCGGAGGAGGAGCTACCTTCACAAGTCAACAGCCCGGCTGGTCCCACCCCAGCTGCACCTGATAGTCCTGAGGCGGAACGAGCTGTCCTTCCCCAGAAGGACGTTCCTGGGGGGTCACAGAGAGAATTCTGGGTCCCTGAATACTCGGGGTTAGGGGGAGCTGTGGGATGGGGACATGCTGCTCACGTGTGCCTTTTGACCGCCCCTCCTGTCCTCACAGCAGTCGGAGTGGATGACACAGCTGTGTCTGGGCTGCTCCCACCCCTGTGTTCACACCTGGCTATCCCGTTCACTGCTCCTCTCTATGAGCCTGGGCCAGTCCCAGCCACATAGTCCCTACCGTGTGGGGAGGGCCAGCACCTCCATGCAGGTGCTGAGTGAGGAGGACTTTGGGGAAGGGTGGGGAGGGCCCTGAGCAGGGACAGCAGGCATCGGCAAAATGCAAGTGCCAGAGGGGACTGCCCCACACGCTCCTGGCTGTGACCCCAAGGAGCCCAGATTGGGCTGGAGGGCAGAGGAGGGAGGCTGCCCAAGCTGAGGACTCCTTGGCCGTGGGCTCTGGAGGTGGCACAGGCCAGCGGGCGGAGCGCTGGGTACCTGGCTGCGTGTGGCCGGCTGGATGAGCTCTGCGATGGTCACCTTGCCCTGCTGCAGCCGCCGCTTCACCAGCTTGGAGCAGCAGATGTTGACGGAGCTCAGCACGTGCCAGCTGTTGTATTCCACGAAGGAACGGCTGTCGATGACCAGTGGTCCCCCAGGCCCGCCCCGCAGCAGGCTGGCCAGCTTCTTGGCATCCATCACCTTCCTTGGGAGCCGGTCCCCGGCCATGGTGGGGCAGTGGGTGGTGGGGAGGGTGACCCCTGAAGTGAGGAGGGGCTGCTCCGATGGCCCAGGGTGTGGCCTCCCGCTGGGAGTGACCTAGCACATGGTGCCGGACCTGCAGGGACAGGGGGATGGTCAGCCGCATTGCAGGCCCCTTCGTGGCACCCAGAAGCTCCCAGGACCGGCCAGAGCTGGGACCCCAGCCCGCCAGGACATCTGAGCCCAAAATGTGCCTGCGGAGACCCTCCTCCCTCCAGAGAGACCCTGTCCAGGTCACAAGGCCACCTCTCAGCAGGACGCAGCAAGGCAGTGGGGGGCAAATGAGCCCACAGCATTGGACTGGGCCGGCCGGCAGGACAAGGCCAGGGGTCCTTCCTTTGGGCCCTGGAGTTCATGGACACTTATGCATTCCAGAACATTCCATCTCATCCCTGGGATGCAGGCGTCTCCCTGCTCTGACCTCTGCATCTTCCCCACCACAGGACCCCCAGCAAGTCAGGGGTCCAGACGGCACCTCACCCTCCCTCTTGGCGAAGCCCTCTGCCCTCCTCCAGGCTCGCTGTCCCCACACCTGTCCCTCCCTCTGTTGGCACAGCCCTGGGGAGTCCAATCCCCAGAGCCTGGACTGCAGGGTGGCGCTGTAAGCCGATAATCCAGCCCCTGGCGGATGGCGGCCTGGGGGCTGTCTCTGCCCGAGAGTGGGCTCCCAGGGCAGCCGGATGGCAGGCAGGGTGTGGGAGAGGCTCGGGCACAGAGGCACGGCTCCTTTGCCACGGCTGCCCTCCTGGCCTGCAGGCTGAGGCTTAGTGCGTGCCATGTGCCTGCTGGGGGTGAGTGCCTGGCTCCTGCAGGGGTGTGTCATACCCACAGAGTGCCCCTCCTTCAGCAGAGCCTGGGGTCTGGGGGGCCCCTTCAGGGGCTGCTGGAGCCCAGGATGGGGGGCAGCCCCAGTATCAGAGACCCGAAGGTGCCAGGCCCTTGGCATGGCCTGCAAAGCCCTCAGACTGAAGGGCGGGCAGGCGGAGGAGGCGTGTCTGGGGATGGGGTCTCTAGAAGCCCCTCCTGCAGGCTTGGTGACAAGTCTCTGTCACTGCCCCACTTCGGGGTCCATCTCCCGGTCACCTGCCAGGACTACCCTTCCTCTGGGTCCACTTTAGACTCACAGTCCCCAGGAGGCACGTGGATTAAGGATGATGAGTTTGCTTTAACTATGGGGAAACTGAGGCTTAGGACAGGGGTGGAACCCACTCTAACCTACACAGATGGGCACTGGGTGTCTCTGCAAGGCCACCAGTGGGCAGAGGGGGCTCCGGTGGGGAGAGGGGGCTCTGGTGGGCAGAGGGCTCTCAGCAAGCCAGGCACCCAACCACAGCCACAGGGGGCACTGGGGGAGGTGCCCTGAGGATACCCATCACTGCAAATGGGCTGGGGACAGTGGCCACCACCGTTTCTGTACTCTCTGGGTCAGTTCCCAGGCTGGTGGGCCGGGGGCTGACAGGAAAGTTCACGGAGCAGCAGGTGCAAGGCCGGTGTGTACCGTGTCCCTGGTCCAACTCGAATCCAGCCTGAGGGGCAGGTCCCAGCCCCTCCCTGCCCAGGAGCCCCAGCCTCGAACTCACTCTCCTCCAGACACTTCACACTCGGCTCCCGTCAGGCCCCTCCCACCTTTCCCAGGCCCAGGCATCTGTGTGTTCCCACCACCCCTGCTGCCACCAGAGCCCAGGGAAACACCTGCCTCAGCTGACCCCACGGCTGACACCTGGGCCTGTGGTGGCACCTGGTCAGCGGGGCCTCGGGAACCCACTCCGACGACGCTCCCCTCCTGTGCTCCAGCCTCCACCACAGGGCACCCTCCCCGGGCCACACCTGCGGCCTCTTCAGAGTTCTGCCCAAACCTTGAGCAGGTGGTAACACGCAAGGGCCCAGATGTGTAGTCCTGGGGAGACAGTGGCTCCAGGTGCCCTGTATGACACCCAAGGGCCCAGCTCAGAGGTCTAGGACCCCGAGATGGCCGTGGGGGCAGAGACACTTGGGGGTCCTTCTAGGAGCATCCCTGGCCTCAATGTCCTCATCCGTTAAGTGAGGGTGGATTCTCTCTCACTGAAAACAACAGAAGTGAATACCCCTCCCCCCACCGCCGATCTCCCCCCCACCCCACCCCCACCATGCAGGGAGGAGAGGCCCTTGCCCTCCCTGCAGCCAGGGCCTGGCCATCATATAGCCTTGAGTCTTGACACCGCCAGGAGGTAGAGAGGGGCCCCAACACCACAGACAGCCAGGCCTGAGCCCCAGAGGGAGTGGAGGGAGGAGGCAAGTCCGGTGGGCAGGGGCTGGAGGTGCGGGATGGGTCTGGCCTTTACCTGGGCCCGCCCTGCCTCCCAAGTAACTGCGAGCTGGAGCTGGGCCTATCACTGGCAACGGTATTGTTATTTGCAGCCGAAGGGGACTCATTAGCAAGTTAGCACCTCCATCGTCGCCATGGCAACCGCTGCTCCTGCAGCAGCCGCCACCGTGGAGCAGGCTCCTCTGCAGAGTGGGCATGTGCCCCTCCCTTCGCTCCCACCCACCCCAGCAGGTGCCTGGCAGTCCAGAGCCCAGTGGAGTGGGTTCCCCAGCCCCTCCGCTCCTCTGCCCTTCCTGGTCCTGACCTTCCTGTCCACTCTCAGTACCCGCTGTGCCCAGGCTCGCTTCCTGCAGCTCACTGGCTCCCGCCCCTCGGAGGCCTTCTCTGCACTTCTCACCTACAGGGTCTCTGGACATACAGCTCCCAGGGGGAAGCTCCCTCATCTCTGGCTCCCCAGATGCTAAGGATCAGGGCCCAGCTATGCCAGGGATGGGGCAGGTTGGGTGGGGTGGGGAGCAGAGACACTAGGGACAGCCTGGTACAGATCAGTGGGGCCAGCACTGGCCCTGTGGGAACAGAGGAAAAAAAAGGTGGATGTTGGTTCTGTGGCTCTCCTTTCCCCACTCCACACCCCAAGCCCTCCTGAGCACCTGTGGCCCTGCCTATGGGTTGGGTGGTGAGAGCCATGGCTGATGGGATGTCCGCCCCGAACCCCTGGCAGAGCCCCATATACCCTCTTCAAAGGTCTTTGAGCCCAGGAGGAAGTTTCCAAGCCCAAAGTCAGAAGGAGGCTCCTCCCAGGCCCACACCTTCCAGGAGGCAGCGGGCAGCCACCCTCCCCTGGGACACAGCAGCCTAACTCCAGTGCGGCGTGCACACTGCCCTCTGTGTGTGCCAGAACACACCCATTTGCACACCCACTCCAAACACGGGCTGGTGCTCCCAGCTTACCCACAATCCACCTGCCTGTGTGCAAGTACCCATGTGAGAATGGGCGCACACGCACGTGGTGCTGGGCACGCACCGGAGTCCATGCACATCCTTGCCCTCTGCACGCAGAATTCCGGGAACCCCAGCACCCCGCTCCAGACTCCTCACACATGAGAGCGCCCACACCTGGGGCCCCCAACGCAGCACATCCCTGACCCTGAGCACAGACGGGACCAGGGAGTCCTGGGCCATCCCCAATTCTCACCAGGTTACCTTCTGCTCAGCACCTAGAGACAGGGAACTCGCTACCTTCACAAATGGCTGTCAGGACTGTCAAGCATGGCGTGATGGGACCATGCCTCCCCCTCACACCCAGGCAGGCCCTAGGAGCTGTCCAGCTCACTGCCACTGGGGCACCGCTGGAGGCAGAAGTCATCATGCTAAGGAGGCTGGGAGAGACTGGTGGGTGGTGCCTCTGGGAGGCAGGGGCCCTGCACTCTCACAGGTTAGCTCATCTGCCCTCACTGGGCTCCCCCAAACGCCCTCATCCCTGTGTCCCCTCAGCTCTCTGGGTTAGTGCTTCGGGACTCAAGCTGCCTTCACTCTGCTCCACGGGGCCAACAGCAGGCCAGGCAGAGCCACCCTGGCCTGGGAAGCTGTGGACCTGGGAGAAAGTGGGGTGGGCTGGAGGTTGCCTGTGATCCCAAGAACAGGGTCTGAGCTTGGCACAGGGGTCTGCGATAGCTGACCCTCAGAGCCGGACAATCCAGGTTCCCTCCCTTCCCACCAGGCCTGTGCCCCTCCTCCCAGTCACTGTGCCACAAGAGAAACACCAGGAAAAGCCTGGGGCTTCCAGAGGTCATGGTGCTGAGCACCTCAGGCAGAAAGGGCCTCAGCCCGTGCAGTTCTCATGGCCGGAGTCCAACCATCTCTCTCTCGCCCTGGGTCCGCCCCCTTCCCTGCCTTCTGCAAGAAGTGACTCCTAGGTCTCTTCTGTCCCCGGCCGATGCCTGTTCGAGGAGGCGCCTGCCCAGTGGTAGCCTCTAGGCCCTGACTTCAGCCCATCTGAGGAGAGAGGAGTCCTGGAGCAGAGACTGGCTCTAAATGTCTTTCTGCATCTCTGTTCGTGGGATTTTATTCCCAGAAGCCTCCCCGAGGATGGAGGGCACCAGAGGAACAGAACCTGCCCGGCAACATGCCCAGAAACACTCATGCAGCCCCAGGCTGGCTGCAGCAGGAGGTGTTTCAGTGAGACCTCAGGATGAACTGCCCCCTTGGGTCACATGACCTGTCATCTGCATCCAGTGCTTATTAGCAGTGAATGCATGGCACTGTCCTCCGGGTGCAGGGCTGGGGCCTGGGGTGCTACAGCCACCCCTGGACTGAGACTGGGCTGGGCCAGGACGGAGGCAAGGGAGAGGACAGGGGCCTGGACCTCCACTCAGAACCCTTGCAGGGGCACAAAAGGAGCTTCCCCGGCCTGCAGCACCCCACCCCCACCCCAGGCCGCACAGCAAGAGCACTGCGGAGCCACGCTGCCTCCTCTACCCCCTCCTCCATCCCATGTCGTCCCCGCCCCCCATCATGCAGCACCAGGGCCCCTTCTGCCCCCAGCAGAGGCCAGTACACCCAGGAGCAGGGAGTCAGAGGCAGATTCTCCCGGACAGGGTGACCTGGTGGGGGCTGGGCCTATTGTCACCCTCTCCCTTCCAGGCCAGACTCTCAGGTACCCCCACCTGGCCCGCTCCGCATCCCCGGCCAGGCAGCAGGGCCTTTTGAGGTGGCTGCAGCAGCCTGGCTGTGCCAGCCCCTCCCCCAGCGCCAAGGCGGCCTCTGCACCAGGCGGAAGGACGCGGGGGCTTCATCCCTCAGGGCCGGTTGGGCACCCCAGGGTGGGGGCTCGGGGCGGCCTGGACATCCGGGAGGATGGATCCGCAGCCTCCCCCCCGACAGCCGGCGGCCCCTTCCGGGGTCTCCCAGGCCAGGGGCCGCCGCGTCCCTCCCACGGCCCAGGCTCCACACCTCCCGGGCCGGCTCAGGGCCGGGGTCCGCCCGCTCCGGTTCTGCCCCCCGCGGGGGAGCCGTTCGGGGCGTCGGGGGCTCTCATGGATCCGCGCTGGATCGCAAGTGGCCCTGGAGGGTCCCTGACGTGCGCCCCCCGCCCTCCCCACCCGGAGAGGCAGCTGCGGGGAGAAGGGCGGCAGCGCGGCAGGCGGGCGTGGGCTGGGCCGGGGTCTGCCGGGCGCTGCGGGGGGCGGGGAAGGGCCTCGCCGTCCCGGGCGCCTCCGGGGCCGCCGCCTCCTTCTCCCGGGCGCCCGCCGGGTGCAGCCGCCCCCAGCGTCCCCGGGCCGGGCTGGTGAACCCCAACCCGGTCCCCGCCGGCGCCGCCCCCGCCCCAGCTCACCTCGCTGGCGCTCGCCTCGGGGGCGCTCCGGGGGCCCGCGCTGCGCTCAGGGCGCCCGCTCCGCTGCGCCGTCCATGGGCCCGGCGGGGGCCCGCGCAGCCGGGGCAGGGGCCGGGGGAGCGCGCGGGCCGCGTCGCCGTCGCCGCCGCCGCCGCCGCCAACGCCGCGGGGAGCGCTCGCTCGGGCCGGGGCGCGCGCACTGCGGGCGGGCACGCGCGCTCGCGGCGCGCATCCCAGCCCCGCGGCTCGGCGGGCGCGGCCGGGCGGTTCCGGCGCGGCTCGGGCTCGGGCTCCGGCGTCCGGCGGGACGGGGGGCGCCGGGGGGGGGGCCGCGGAGCCGGCTGGGCGGCCGCGCTCGGCCGCGAGTGACAGGCCCGGGGCGGAGGGCGGGGCGGCCGGCGGGGATGAGCTCATGCGGAGCGAAAAAAGCCCCTGACGTCACCTGTAGCCAATCAGCGCGCGCGGCTCGGGGGCAGGTGACGTCAGCGGAGCCCGGGCTCGGGGTGAGGACGGGAGGCGGCGGCCGCGGGGGGGTTGCGGGTCGGGTCGCGCCGCCGCCGCCGCCTTCCGCCCTCCGCGCTCACCCCGGGACCGGCTCTTAAAGGGGCCACACGGCGTCCGGACCCGGTGCGCGCGGACCCCGCCTCCAGGAAGCCCTCCCGGCCCGGCGTTCTGCGTTCCCCCGGGACCCCCGCCGCGCCGCACAGACCCCGGGCGGTCCCGCCAAGCGGCCCCGGGCGCGAAGTCCTCTCCCCGGCCCGCTCCCCGCTCCCCGCTCCGCCCAGCCTTTGTTGGCTCGGGGCCGCCACCGGGAGTCCTCCCCAGACCCGCGCCGTCGCCCCTCGCATCCCGGGCGCACGTTTTACCTGCAGCGGCTGCGCTCGCCCTGCCGCGACCCCCGCAGGACGGAGCCGGAGCCCCCAGGACTCGGTCGGACCCGGGACGCTGTGATCACCGGCGGGCCGCCCGCCTCGGACCACACATCCACGAACTCCAGTGGGCTCCCCAAGACGACGCTGCCCCCCCCAGGACACTCGGCCCTCCGGCTTCCGTGGAAAGCCTCCCCGACGACCCCCGTGCGAGCTGCTGAGTGGCCGCCCCCCGCCGACCGCCGTGGGAACAGCTCCGCGCGCGCGGCGGGGACGCGGCGAGTCGGGGCAGGAAGAACGCGCGGGTAATTGCACCTTGGTAGGTGCTGGGCGGGAGCGACGGGGTCAGACTCGCACTGGACGGGGAGGGCGGGCGGTGGCCTCGCTGTCTCGGAGGAAGGGGACAAAGACCCCTGCCCGGGAGCCAAGGAGCCTGGGAGCCTTTGAAGGTAATGATTTTTTTGGGGGTGACACCCCAGAGATTTCTAAAAGGCCCCCTCCCCGCTGCCGGGTGGAGAGGGAGCGTGCGGGTGGTCCGCCTTCTGCCTGGGCCTTCCAGGGTCAACCTGGGGCTGTGAGAGAGGCCTCGGCCGCTGGTTGAATGAAGGGCCACAGAACTCTCGGTGGGCACCCAGGACCCCAGAGCTCGGGTGCGAAGGCGATTCAGGCTGGGGGTGGGGAGGATTGTGGGCAACGGGGGGGGGGTGCTGAGCGGGGCTCCGGGTCCCCCGTTTCCATACCCAGTCTCCCTGCCGGCCTCAGAGCGGAGCACAAATGGGGGTTAATAAGTGCTTACAGCTCCCTCCCTGGCTAGCCTGAGGGGACCGGGCAGTTGCCCGTGTGGGGTGAGGTGTTGGTGGCGTTCCCGCGCAGAGTTGGCACACAGGACAAACAAATGCCTTGGCGGGCGTGGGGCTCTCCCGGAGGGAAGCTCTGGGAGCCCAGGGGTGATTGGGGTTGAGGCTGTGCCCCTAAGCAGAGGGCCCTGCGAGAAGGGAGGCCCTGGCTGGAGGGGACCCCGGGGCTGGAGCTGCGGGACCCCGACGCGGGTCCTGGTGAGTGGGGGTGAGGGACACAGGCTTGCTGGGTTTGAAAACTGGGGGAGGTTTGGCCCTGGGAGGGAGGCTGAGACCCGGAGGGGGCCGGGTGGCCACAGGGGGTGAATGAGGCCCCTGAGGAGGTAGTCGCAGGCTTGGAAGGGCCTGGGACCCCATGAGTGGAGGTTGTTGATTAGATAGAGGGGCTGTCTTTTGGGGGAAGGCCTCACCTGGCTTGCTCCCCCTGCAAGGCCCAGGTGAGTGTAATGGGGAAGGGACCAGTGCATCTGCTGCTCGGCTGGGACGTGGCCCGCATCTGCCTGTGGCCTGGGAGTGCCCATTGTCCCCTAAGACCTCTAGTTATACCCTGGGCAGCTCCTGGCCAGGCTGGAGCAGGTGGCAGGCAGCGACCTTGAATCCCTCCTGGAGGCTCCCAGGGGGTGGCTTGGTGGGGAACGCAGCTTCCCCTGGAGAGCCTGGGCTGTCCTTGGGGAGGGGTGCGCCCTTGGGCGCGATTGTTATAACCCTCGTGGTCATTTTCGTGCAAATAAGCAGTGAGAGCCTTAGGTTCTGCCCCCAACCAGGGTGGAGGGCTGGGGAGGTGGCGCTCTGGAGAGGACTGCCGGTGGCTTTTCTGCAGCCCCGCTGCGTGGATTCTTGTCCCTTTTGCACCCAGCAGGGCCGGCGGGCTGGGCGCGTGCCTGGGGTGGGCGCAGGGGCCTGTGTGCCCCGAGCGGCTCAGCCCAGTTCAGTTCGGCTCGGCTCGGCTCGGCTTAGCTCGGCGGCCGCACCGACTCGCAGCACAGGTGTGGACGTGGGTGGCAGGCGCGACCCAGGGAGGGGGCCGCGGTGTCAGTCCGGACCCGGGCCTGTAGAGGCCGTCTCGGGTCTCCGGGGCTAGGGAGGACCCTGCGAGGGGCCAGGGAGGCGCCAAGGCCACAGCGAGGGTCGTGGCGGGGCCCAGCAGCCTGGAGCGGGACGTGCGCTCGGGGCCGGACGGTGGGGTCTGAGCCGGTCCGGCCCGGGTTCGCGCGCGCCCTCTGCCGTCCGCAGGCTCGCCGCCGGGAGGACGCCCAAGGTCGTTTCCTGAAGCATCCTTACCGTGCGGACGGAGCGCTGGGGCTCACTTTCTCGCTGATGCGCATATAATTATCTACAGCAAACCTCCGAGCCACGGGTTTCCCAACCTTTAAAAATTTTTTTTTTTCCGAGATGGAGTTTCCCTCTTGTTACCCAGGCTGGAGTGCAATGGCGCGATCTCGGCTCACGGCAACCTCCTTCTCCTGGGTTCAGGCAATTCTCCTGCCTCAGCCTCCTGAGTAGCTGGGATTACAGGCGTGAGCCACCGGGCCTGGCGTTAAGGAAATTCTTTTGAGATTCATCCACATTGCTGCTTTCTCACAACCTGATAATAAGTATCTGTGTGGTACCGTATTTTATGGGCGTACAGCGATAGTTGAACCAATTCTTTATTTTTTACGTGTTAGGTTAGTTTCATATTTGAGCTGTAAAAAACTGCCGTGGGTAGCATCCTATTATATATGCTTAAAAAAAAAGGATACAGGGTCTCACTATTTGATCCAGGCTGGACTGAACTCCTCATGGGCTCAAGTGATCCTCCTGCTTCAGGCTCCCAAGTGGTTGGGATTACAGGCATGTTCCACCACACCCAACTCCTACATGCTTTTAACACACTTTTCAGATTACTTTTCTTTCTTTTCTCCCTCTCTCTCTCTCCCCTCTTTCCTTCCTTCCATCATTCCTTCCTTCCTGTCTCGCTTTCTCTCTTGACAGGAGCTCACTCTGTCACCCAGGCTGGAGTGCCCTGGTGGAAACATGGCCCCCTGCAGTCTCAGCCTCCTGAGCTCAAGGGACCATCCCATCCCAGCCTCCTGAGTAGCTGGGTCTACAGAAGTGTGCCACCATGTCCGGCTAATTAAAAAAAATTTTTTTCTGACCGGGTCTAGTGGCCTGTATGCCTGCAATCCTAGCTACTTGGTAGGCTGAGGCACAAGAATTGCTTGAACCCGGGAGGGGGTTGCAATGAGCTGAGATCATGTAACTGCACTCCAGCATGGGGGAAAGAGTGAGACTCCATCTCAAAAAAATTTTTTTTTCCTCTTTGTAGAGATGAGGTCTCGCTATATCACCAAGGCTGGGCTTAAACTCCTGGGCCCAAGCAATCCTCCTGTCTCGGCCTTCCAAAATGCTGGGATTACAGGATTATTTTCTTCCCTAGCTTTTTTTGAGATGGAGTTTTGCTCTTGTCGCCCAGGCTGGAGTGCACTGGTGCAGTATGGGCTCACTGCAACCTCTGCCTCCCGGGTTCAGGTGATTCTCCTGCCTCAGCCTCCGGAGTAGCTGGGATTATAAGCATGTGCTAACATGTCCAGCTAATTTTTGTACTTTTAGTAGAGGTGGGGTTTTGCCATGTTGACCAGGCTGGTGTCGAACTCCTGACCTCAGATGATCCGCCCGCCTTGGCCTCCCAAAATGCTGGGACGACAGGCGTGAGCCACTGCGCTCAGCCTCTTTTCATTTTATATTGTGACATTTTAAAAGTTAAATGGGCATAGAGAGCAATATAACAGATATCTACCTGCCAGACTCGGCGGTCTCAGCATTTTCCCGTTTTTGCTTCAGGTGAAGGAAAGAGCAGCGTGGAAGCAGGTGAAACCCCCGTCCCACCCCCTCCCCTCTTGCCAGAGGCGGCCGCTGCCGAGGTTGGTGGGGGTCTTCCCAGTGCTGTCTTCCTAGCTTCGCTGCTTATGTGAGTTCCCAGGTACAACAGGCGGCTTTATTCTGCGTGTTTTCAGCTGTGCACATATGAGGGTCCTGGGGCAGCCGTGCTTTTTCCGTTCGATTTTTCTTCACCATGCAGCCTACTTAACTGTTTAGGCAAATGAGCCGAGTTCTTTTGTTTTAGCTGCCCCGTGGGGGCGCCCCGCCCCCAGCCACCAGCTTCAGTATTGCATGAGACGGTGTCAGGTATGTAGGTGTCTCCGGCGCCCCGCCCCCGGCCACCAGCTTCAGTATTGCATGTGAGGGTGTCAGGTATGTAGGGGTCTCCGGTGCCCCGCCCCCGGCCAGCAACTTCAGTATTGCATGTGAGGGTGTCAGGTATGTAGGGGTCTCCGGCGCCCCGCCCCCGGCCAGCAGCTTCAGTATTGCATGTGAGGGTGTCAGGTATGTAGGGGTCTCCGGCGCCCCGCCCCCAGCCACCAGCTTCAGTATTGCATGTGAGGGTGTCAGGTATGTAGGGGTCTCCGGCGCCCCGCCCCCGGCCAGCAACTTCAGTATTGCATGTGAGGGTGTCAGGTATGTAGGGGTCTCCGGCGCCCCGCCCCCAGCCACCAACTTCAGTATTGCATGTGACGGTATCAGGTATGTAGGGGTCTCCGGTGCCCTGCCCCCGGCCAGCAACTTCAGTATTGCATGTGAGGGTGTCAGGTATGTAGGGGTCTCCGGTGCCCCGCCCCCGGCCAGCAACTTCAGTATTGCATGTGAGGGTGTCAGGTATGTAAGGGTCTCCGGTGCCCCGCCCCCGGCCACCAGCTTCAGTATTGCATGTGAGGGTGTCAGGTATGTAGGGGTCTCCGGTGCCCCGCCCCCGGCCACCAGCTTCAGTATTGCATGTGACGGCGTCAGGTATGTAGGGGTCTCCGGCGCCCAGCCCCCGGCCACCAGCTTCAGTATTGCATGTGAGGGTGTCAGGTATGTAGGGGTCTCCGGCGCCCCGCCCCCGGCCAGCAGCTTCAGTATTGCATGTGAGGGTGTCAGGTATGTAGGGGTCTCCGGTGCCCCGCCCCCGGCCACCAGCTTCAGTATTGCATGTGAGGGTGTCAGGTATGTAGGGGTCTCCGGTGCCCCGCCCCCGGCCAGCAGCTTCAGTATTGCATGTGAGGGTGTCAGGTATGTAGGGGTCTCCGGCGCCCCGCCCCCAGCCAGCAACTTCAGTATTGCATGTGAGGGTGTCAGGTATGTAGGGGTCTCCGGTGCCCCACCCCCGGCCAGCAGCTTCAGTATTGCATGTGACGGTGTCAGGTATGTAGGGGTCTCCGGTGCCCCGCCCCCGGCCAGCAGCTTCAGTATTGCATGTGAGGGTGTCAGGTATGTAGGGGTCTCCGGCGCCCCGCCCCCGGCCACCAGCTTCAGTATTGCATGTGAGGGTGTCAGGTATGTAGGGGTCTCCGGTACCCCGCCCCCGGCCAGCAGCTTCAGTATTGCATGTGAGGGTGTCAGGTATGTAGGGGTCTCCGGTGCCCCGCCCCCGGCCACCAGCTTCAGTATTGCATGTGAGGGTGTCAGGTATGTAGGGGTCTCCGGTGCCCCGCCCCCGGCCAGCAGCTTCAGTATTGCATGGGACGGCGTCAGGTATATGGAATCTTGACCCCGACCCAACCCCAAGCCTGCTGAGCCAGAACCTGGTTTTTGTTTGTTCGTTTTGAGACAGGGTCTTGCTCTGCAGCCCAGGCTGGTGTGCAGTGATGTGAACTCGGCTCACTGCAACCTCCACATCCCAGGGCATGGGCCACCATGTGGTTTCTGTAGTTTTCGGTAGAGACAGGGTCTTGCCATGTTGCCCAGGCTGGTCTGGACTCCTGCAATCAAGCAGTCCTCCCACCTCGGCCTCCCAAAGTGCTGGGATTATAGGCATGTGCCACTGCGCCCGGCTTCGGAACCTGTGTGTTAACAGGTGCAGGAGATCCGTAGGTATATTCCAGTTTTTTTTTTGAGACAGAGTCTCGGTCCGTCACCAGGCACCAGGCTGCAGTGCAGTGGCATGATCTCGGCTAACTGCAACCTCCGCCTCCTGGGTTCAAGCAATTCTCCTGCTTCAGCCTCCCGAGTAGCTGGGATTACAGGCACGCACCACCATGCCCAGCTAATTTTTGTATTTTTAGTAGAGACAGGGTTTCACCTTGTTGACCAGGATGGTCTCGATCTCTTGACCTTGTGATCCACCTGCCTCGGCCTCCCAAAGTGCTGGGATTACAGGCTTGAGCCACCACGCCCAGCTCAATTTTTGTATTTTTAGTAGAGATGGGGTTTCACCACGTTGGCCAGGATGGTCTCAATCTCTTGACTTCGTGATCCACCTGCCTCAGCCTCCCTAAGTGCTGGGATTACAGACATGAGCCACCGCGCCTGGCCTTTTTTTTTGTTTTTTTTTTTAAGACAGAGTCTTGCTCTGTTGCCCGGGCTGGAGTGCAATGGCGCGATCTTGGCTCATTGCAACCTCTGCCTCCTGGGTTCAAGCAATTCTCCTGCCTCAGCTTCCTGAGTAGCTGGGACTACAGTTGCGTGCCATCGTGCCCGGCTAATTTTTTGTATTTTTAGTAGAGGTGGGGTTTCACCATGTTGGCCAGGCTGGTCTTGAACTCCTGACCTCAGGTGATCCGCCCGCCTCG
Organism: Callithrix jacchus; assembly: GCF_049354715.1. Classification (NCBI taxonomy): domain Eukaryota; kingdom Metazoa; phylum Chordata; class Mammalia; order Primates; family Cebidae; genus Callithrix; species Callithrix jacchus. The sequence goes on along the minus strand of NC_133511.1, from coordinate 130,321,766 downwards.
GCCTCCCAAAGTGCTGGGATTACAGGCGTGAGCACCGGGCCCGGCCACATCTCAGTTTTTTATTGTCCTTTTTGTACACTTTTGTTTCACTTTAAGAAGTATTGCTTTGAGAGGCCGAGGTGGGTGGATCACGAGGTCAAGAGATCGAGACCATCCTGGTCAACATGGTGAAACTCCGTCTTTACTAAAAATAAAAAAAAAAAAAAATTAGCTGGGCATGGTGGCACGTGCCTGTAATCCCAGCTGCCCAGGAGACTGAGGCAGGAGAATTGCCTGAACCCAGGAGGCGGAGGTTGCGGTGAGCTGAGATCGCGCCATTGCACTCCAGCCTGGGTAACAAGAGCAAAACTCAGTCTCAAAAAAAAAAGAAGTATTGTACGGTAAAATGGACTCATTCATGGCATTAAAAAGATTGTGGTAAAATGCGTGTAACATAAAACAGTCATCTTAACCATCATTGTGTGACTATCGGCACCTTGAATTTTCTCATCATCCCGAACTGAAGCTCCATTCCCATTAAACGTTCACTCCCCATTCTCCTCCCAGCCCCTGGCAAACCCCATTCAGCTTTTTGTCCATAACTTTGCCTACCCCGGGAACTTCCTATCTGTGGAGTCAGTCACGTGGCACTTGCCCTTTTCAGCCGGCTTGTTTCACTGGGCATGGTGTTCTCCAGGTGGGTCATCCATGCTGCAGCCGGGGTCAGAACCCACCTCCTTTTTAGCCTGAGTCGTGTTCCACTGCGTGGATGGACCCCACTGTGTGGGCCCGTTCCTCTGTCAGTGGACACTGGGTTGTGTCCAGTTTCGGCTCTGGTGAACGAGGCTGCCGTGGGCGTGGGTGTATGTGGATCCACTTGAGCCCGCTTTCGGTTCTGTTGGGTGTGTACGCGGGACTGGAGTCTCTGCATCCTACACCAATTCTGTTTAGCTTTCGAGGAGCCACTGAACTGTGTTCCACAGCGGCAGCACCAAGTCCCAGTCCCACCACCAGCACGGAAGCCTTCCAGTTTGTTGACTTCCTTGCCAGAAGGACTTTTCGGGGGGTGCAGTTCTGTGAATTTCCACACACGTGGATTCACATACCATCATAGCCGTCAGGGTACAGGGCAGCCCCATCTCCTGGGAACCCTCCCTCGAGCTGTCTTAGAGTCATGCCTGCCTTCCTCCCTTCCCCCCAACCCGGGGAAACAGGTCTGGTCTCCACCTTGATATCTAGCCTTTGGGGCCTGGTGCGGTGGCTCACGTCTGTCATCCCAGCACTTGGGGAGGCTGAGGCCGATGATTGCCTGAGCTCAGGAGTTTGAAACCACCGTGGGCAACGTGGTGAAACCCTGTCTCTACTAAAACACAAAAAATTAGCCTGGCATGGCGGTGTGCACCTGTAGTCCCAGCTACTCGGGGGGGCCGAGGCGCTAGAATCGCTTGAGCCTTGGAGGCGGAGGTTGCAGTGAGCCGAGATCGTGCCATTGCACTTCAGCGTGGGTGACAGAGTGACACTCCATCTCAAAAAACAAATCTATCCTTTTGGGAACATCCTGGGGATGGGGTCGCCAGCATGCAGGCTTCTGCGGGCCGCGCTTTTGAGCTCACCCAGGTTGCTGTGGGTGTCAGCAGTCCGTGCCGTGTCAGTCCTACCCGTGTTGTGTCCCAGGGCTGCGCCCCGTTCGCATTGACCCACTGCAGTCCGTGCCGTGTCAGTCCTAGCCGTGTTGTGTCCCAGGGCTGTATGCTGCGCCCCGTTCGCATTGACCCACTACAGGACATTTGCCTTGTTTTAGTTTTGGCGACTGCCAGTAAAGCCACAGTAAATGTCCACGTATACACAGTTTTCATTTCTCCAGGGCAGATGCCTAGGAGGCCACCTGCTGCTGCGTGGAAGGTGTGGGTTTCCTTTAGAAGAAACTGCCGGACTGTCTTCCAGAGCGGCCATGCCATCTGCACAGCAACCTGGGAGAAACGCGGTCACCTCAACCCTGGGGCGGATTTGTCTGAGGAATGTGGGTCTGAGAAGTGGGCTTGCCAGGTGGCAGGGGTTCCCACCTTCCATGTCCTCAGATATGGCTAAGTTGCCCTGATGGGGGAATTTGAACACAGACCCGCCAGCAGCCTAGGAGAACGCCACTGAAAACCCTTGCCAGGGCCGGGCATGGTGGCTCACACCTGTAATCCCAGCACTTTGGGAGGCTGAGGCAGGTGGATCACCTGAGGTCAGGAGTTTGAGATCAGCCTGGCCAATGTGGTGAAACCCCGTCTCTACCAAAAAATACAAAACTTAGCTGGGTGTGCTGGTGGGCACCTATAATCCCAGCTACTAGGGAGGCTGAGGCAGGAGAATTGCTTGAACCCGGGAGACAGAGGTTGCTGTGAGCTGTGATTGTGCCAGTGCTCTCCAGGTCGGGAGAAAAGAGCAAAACTCTGTCTCAAAAAAATAATAAAATGAAACCCTTGCCAACAGTTGCCATCTCGGCTCACGGCAGCCTCCTCCTCCCTGGTTCAAGCAGTTCTCCTGCTTTAGCTGCCTGACTCGGGAGTAGAGATGGTGTTTCACCATCTTTGCCAGGCTGGCCTTGAACTCCTGACTTGGTGATCCACCTGCCTCAGCTTCCCAAAGTGCTGGGGTTACAGGCTGAGACACACGTGAGGGGGTCTGTGCAGTTCCTGACTTCAGATGGAATATTCTAGAGCGTCCCAGCATGAACAAGTTGCTCGCCAGGCCTGGCCTCAAAGCTGTCACCTGGGTGGCTTGCTCCAGCGTGTGTGCAAACAGCCAAGACTGCAGCCTCTATCACCCCTGCATCAGGGAGTCACCCCCAGCCTCCTGCTAATGCCGCTTCTCCCAAAGGCTGTCAGATCAGGACACGGGTGCAGGCAGCACAGTGGGGGTGCCCAGGAGGAGTGGCTTCCCCTGCTCCACAAGGGTCTGGCACTGTTGAGGCACTTTTGGTCTAGGCCACTGAGTGGCCACTGGCCACCTCCCAGAGCCACATGGGAGCTGAATGTCTCAGGTGCTCGCCCCACTGATCTCATCTTTGGGGGCCCTGTTCAGCAGCACCTACCTCCACAGTGGCGCGCTGGGTCCCTTGAGGAGTGGCTGTCATTCCTGTGCTTGGTGTCGTCTGGCGTTGTAGAGACTGGTTTTGGGGGACTCTGTCTTCATTCGGAGTGTCTTTAGACCCCGGCTCGTTATGGCCTCTGCCTCAGGACCTCTGGGCGCTAAGAAGGGAGGCAGTAGAGTCCTCTTCCTCGAGGAGGCAGGTCCTGATGGCACTCAGCCTTTCTCAGGTGAGGGCACTCTTCTCTAGCTCTCAGTGTGCCTCGCCATGGCCACAGGGGAACAGTCATGCCCGCAGGCTTGGGACGGCTCTCTCCATGGCTCATGGCAGTCCCTGGGTTCTGTCAGCCCTGGGAGTGGCTCCCAGCCCAGGCCATACCGGGGCTGTCGAAGCAGAAGTCCACACAGCAAGGCTGCAGAGCTGGATAGAGTGTGGATTACACAGGAACCACCTGGCTGTGTCCCGACCCTCGGGCGTGACGCGGTTGCCCCTGCCCTGGCGCCTGGACCATCACCGCCCTGCATGTGGACTCGGGTGGCGGGGGCCCCTCTTCTCCCCTGCTCCAGGTCTCCATCCATGGGGTCCCCAGGGCCCCTGCTTCTTGCCACGTCCTGACTCCTCTGTGACCCAGTCAGCTGCGGGTTTTCCCTGCAGGTTGGAGTTCAAGCTGGGGCCTCGAACATTCCCAGGCTCTGAGAAAGGTGTGGCCCAAAATATTGAAAGTGGGAACACGTTGCTCACCACGTGGAAAATAGCCCCAAATGAGCTCGGAGCCGCCCCCTCACTGTGGACGCACCTGGGAGGCGTCCCCTTCTCCTGCTGTCCATCTCCAGAAGCTGCTGCGTCTGCGTGTAAAGTCCCCAGTGGGGGCTGGACGGGTCACCCTGCTTTTGGGGTGACTCCAGCTATGGGGTCAGTGGGGCAGAGCAGCGTCTCAGGGCTCTATGTGGGGTTACATTGCCATCGGGGTGGCCCTGGTGGTGGCAGTTGGGACAGGGCATGGTTGTGCTTTCTCTGTGGGGCCGAGGATTCTCCTGGTCTTCCCCATAGGACAGCAGTGACCTTGGCCCTACTGAGCCGCATGTGTCCACACTTGTCACTCAGCCTCTAACCATGGACTCAGCCCACTTGAGTGCCAGGAGCATGGGGGTGGAGGGGCCATTATTCCCCCAGCACCCGCAGCCACAGCGGGGTGAGGGCATTCTCTACGGGTTCTCAGGGAACTCCGCAGTCTGTGCTGTTGGCTCAGCTATGTTTCTCTCAGTTGTTGGTCTTTTGAAGTGCTTTTCCTCCCTTTACTGAGATGAGGATGCATTTCTCCTCCTCCGTTCTGTGCACGTGGTGAAGTGCATGGGTTGGGTTTTGAATGTGTGATTAGTCTTTTGTCCCTGCTCATGATAGATTTGCTGAATTTTGTGAGATTTTTACCTTTGCTCATGAAATATTTGGCAAATACACTTCCTTTCTTTCTTTTTCTCTGAGATGGAGTCTCACTCTGTTGCCCAGACTGGAGTGCCATGGCACGATCTTGCCTGGCTGCAACCTCCGCCTCCTGGGTTCAAGTGATTCTCCTGTCTCAGCCGCCCGAGTAGCTGGGATTACAGGTGCCCGCCACCATGCCCGGCTAATTTTTGTATTTTTAGTGGAGTCCAGGTTTCATCATGTTGGCCAGGCTGGTCTTGAACTCCTGACCTCAAGTGATCCTCCTGCTTCGGCCTCCCGGCCTCCCAAAGTGCTGGGATTACAGGCGTGAGCCACCGCACCTGTCCACATTTTCCTTCTGGCTGTTTGTGTAGTTTTGCTACCAAGAGGGTGCTAATCTCATGAAGTCAATTGGGAAACATTTCTTTTCTGCCCTCTAGGAGAGTCTGTGAAAGGCTCACGTATTCATTTCCAATCGCTGCTGAAATAACGATCACAGGTGCAGGTGTTTAGTGTTTAAAACAACACAGATGTGTTACTTTAGGTTCCGAAGGTCGGAAGTACAAAACAGGTCTTAATGGCGGGGCGTGGTGCCTCATACCTGTAATCCCAGCACTCTGAGGGGCCAAGGCAGGCGGACGACGAGGTCAGGAGATCGAGACCAGCCTGGCCAACACGGTGAAACCCTGTCTCTACTAAAAATACACAAATTAGCCAGGGCGTGGTAGACACACCTATAATCCCAGCTACTCAGAGGGCTGAGGCAGGAGAATTGCTTGAACCCAGAGGCAGAGGTTGCAGTGAGCTGAGTTTGTGCCACTGCACTCCAGCCTGGGTGACAAGAGTGAAACTCTGTCTCAAAAACAAACAAAAAGTCCAAAACAGGTCTTAGAAGCTGCGATGAGGTGGTCAGGGAGTGGACATGGGCGCTCTGGGGATTGTGTTCCCTGCAGTCTCCGGCTCGGACAGTGCCTGCCCTGTGGCACATCCGCATCCTCCCACACTCCGGCCTCGGTGCCTGCCCTGTGGCACATCCGCATCCTCCCGTACTCCAGCCTCGGTGCCTGCCCTGTGGCACATCCGCATCCTCCCGCACTCCGGCCTCGGTGCCTGCCCTGTGGCACATCCGCATCCTCCCGCGCTCCGGCCTCGGTGCCTGCCCTGTGGCACATCCGCATCCTCCCGCACTCCGGCCTCGGTGCCTGCCCTGTGGCACATCCGCATCCTCCCGCACTCCGGCCTCGGTGCCTGCCCTGTGGCACATCCGCATCCTCCCGCACTCCGGCCTCGGTGCCTGCCCTGTGGCACATCCGCATCCTCCCGCACTCTGGCCTCGGTGCCTGTCAGCATCTCTTTGACTCTGAGCCTCTGTCCTCCATCTTATCCACACTCTCATGATCACATCACAGCCACCTGGATGATCCAGGTCCCCATCTCAGGGTCCCTAACCTACATTGCATTGCAAAGTCCCTCTTGCCGTGGAGGGTAACAGGGAGGAATCCACCAGAAAGCTACAGCCACAGGTTCCAGGATGAGGATGTGGACTTTTTTGGGTGTCCGTTCTTCCGGCTACCACAGTTGGTATTGTTTGCCCCTTAAGTGTCTGGAAGAATTCGTATGTGAAGACATCTAGCCTGGTGCTTCCTTTGGTGTTCTTAATTTTTAATTTTTATTTTTCAGATGGTGCCTCACTGTGTGGCCCAGCCTGGTCTTTAACTCCTGGGCTCAAGCAGTCCCCCCATCTTGGCCTCCCAAAGTGCTGGGGTTACAGGTGTGAGCCACTGTGCCTGACTATGGGAAGGTTTTTTTAAAATTTTTTTTGAGACAGAGTCTTGCTCTTTTTGCCCAGCCTGGAGTGCAGTGTTAGTCTCGGCTCACTGCAGCCTCCGCCTCCCGGGTTCAAGCGATTCTCCTGACTCAGCCTCCTGAGTACCTGGGATTATAGGCGCGCCTACCACCATACCCAGCTAATTTTTGTATTTTTAGTAGAGACAGGGTTTTTGTCATGTTGGCCAGGCTGGTCTCAAACTCCTGACCTCGTGATCTGGCCACAGCCTCCCAAAGTGCTGGGATTACAGGTGTGAGCCACCATGTCTGGCCCGAGAAGGTTTTAATTACAGGTTCGATTTCTTTGATGGCTGCAGGACTGTTTACATTCCCAGTTCACCTTGTTTCAGTTGTGGTGAAGTTGTGTTTTTCAAGGAATTTGTCTGTTTTATCTAAATTTTTAAGTTATGCCTGTAAATTTATGTTATCTCCCGACACCCCAAATAATCAAATGCCCTCTGAGCCTCGTTCCCAAAATCTGCAGAACGAGGCCCAAGGTTGAGGACGGTGAGGGAGGAAGAGCCCAGCATTTGCCTCCTCGAGGTGGGGACTGCCATGGGCTGAATGTTCGTCCCGCAGTTCACTGTGATGATGTTGGGAGGTGAAGCCTTTGGGACGTGATTAGGTCGTGAGGGTGGAGCCTGGAATTAGTGAGCTAATAAAATAGACCCCAGGCTGGGCGTGGTGGCTCACACCTGTAATCCCAGTACTTTGGGAAGCCTAGGTGGGTGGACTGCTTGAGGTCAGGAGTTCAAGGCCACCCTGGCCAACCTGGCGAAACCCTGTCTTTGCTAAAAATACAGAAATTAGCCAGTCCTGGTGGTGGATGCGTGTCTGTAATCCCAGCTACTGTGGGGCTGAGACAGGAGAATCACTTGAACCCGGGAGGTGGAGGCTGCAGTGAGCTGAGATGGCACTGCTCAATTTCAGCCAGGGTGACACAGCAAGACTATCCCAAACAAAACAGAATGAAAACTCAGGGAGCTCCCTTGGCCCTCACAAGACACCAGATTTGTGGCATCTTTATTTAGACAGTCACCCACGCTGTAGTACAGTGGCATGATCACCGTTTCCTGCGGCCTCAACCTCCGGCTCAAGTGATCCTCCCAGCTCAGCCTCCAGAGTGGCTGGGACCACAGGTGCGCGCTGCCACGCCTGGCTAATTTTTTTCTCTATTTTGTAGAGACAGGGTCTCGCTTTGCTGCCCCGACTGGACTCAAACTCCTGGCCTTGTGATCCTCCCACCTCAGCCCCCCAAAGCGCGTGAGCCTTGCTGGCATCTTTAATTCAGACTGCCAGCTTCCAGAACCCTGAGAAAGACACCTCAGCTGCACATGCCAGGCCATGGTATTCTGTTACGTTGGCCCAAAGAGAATAAGACCATGCATTGAACAGGTCATGACGCCAAACCCCAGTGCCCGATCAAGGCAAGACATCCCTGTCCTGGGCCAGATACCAAGAGGGTGTGGTAGAGGCTGCACAGCGAGGGGTGGAGCCAGGTGGCCACTGGTGCTCCTGCCTGTGACCGCCACCGGGTATCCAGGGCCCCTGTTGGCCAGGGCACCACACCTGCAGCCCTGGTCTGGTTCAGGGCAGGTGTGTGGGGTTCTCAGGGGACACAATGCAGCCACAGATGCCCCCCACCTGCCTCGAGAGGGAAATAAGCAGATAAATACCAAGACAGCTATGGGGTGCTAGGGCGAGTGGTTCATTGGATGTTGAAAGGACAGAGATCCAAACTCCTAGTGACTGCAGAGTGAGCGAGCACCCTGGGCTGTCCTGCAGGGGTGCCGTGCTGGACGCGGGGCCAGCACGCAGGGCTTGGGGACAGGCATGTGCTGCAGGCTGGGGGCGGGGTGGTCTCCAGATGCCAGGAAGGAGGCCTTGAAAGTCATTCTTCTTGGATATGGGGGCCCATGGCATTTCTTAGCAGGAGGTCAAAGAGAAGTGTTCATGCTTGGCAGGGCAGGAGGGCGGGAGATAGGGCAGTGGGTGTGGAAGGAGAGACTGGCTCACTGGGTGCCAGGAAGAGGAGGTAAAGGCTGGGAAGCAACCCCTGGCTCCCGACCAGAGATGGCCATGGTAAGAGTCCTGCAAAGCCAGAAATCAGATCTTGCACTGGCAGCACACCGGGGCACAGCGGCTGGACTGGCAGCAGGATGACCCACAGCCTGCAGAACAACAGCAGGGCCTGCAGCAGCTAGACTGGGAGCAGCCACAGGAGCCACAGCCCCCCTTGGAGCCCCCACAGGAGCCACAGCCCCCCTTGGAGACCCCACAGGAGCCACAGCCTCCCTTGGAGCCCCCACAGGAGCCACAGCCCCCCTTGGAGCCCCCACAAGAGCCACAGCCCCCCTTGGAACCCCCACAGGAGCCACAGCTGGAGCAGGAACAGGCTGGCACACAGCAGCACACGGGCTTGCAGCAGCAGATGGGCACACAGCAGCTGGAGCCACAACCCCCAGAGCCGGAGCCACAGCCCCCACAGCCGGAGCCACAGCCCCCACAGCCTGAGCCACAGCCTCCAGAGCCTGAGCCACAGCCCCCACAGCCTGAGCCACAGCCCCCACAGCTGGAGCCACAGCCTCCAGAGCAGCCACAGCAGCCCATGTTTCTGGTAGTTTGAGGGTGGAGCAGGTAGAGGAGCAGGTGAGAGGGAGGTGCAGGTGTGGAGCCCCCTGAGCCCAGGCTCTTTATATACCTGCCCAGGGTCAGGTGTGAGACTGGGTACACAGTCACTTCCTGGTTCCTGTTTGTGCCATTTTTAGGACCCCTTGTTTCCTCTAGATCAGCCCGTGGTGTGAGATGCATGTGCCATTACTGTTTATGGGCTGCTCGGTGAGCCCCAGCTCTGGCTGAATCTGTGTCCAGACTTGAGGGAGGCCCCCAAGTGTCTAGCCCCTCCGTGTTAACTCCAGAGTCACACTGGATTTACAAAAGCATCTGTTTTAGGCAGGGCATGGTGGCTCACACCTGTAATCGCAGCACTTTGGGAGGACAAGGTGGGTGGATCACTTGAGCTCAGGAGTTCAAGACCAGCCTGGCCAAAATGGTGAAACCCCATGTCTACTAAAAACACAAAAATCAGCCGGGTGTGGTGGCTCACGTCTGTAATCCCAGCACTCTGGGAGGCCGAGGCAGGCAGAGCACTTGAGGTCAGGAGATGGAGACCAGCCTGGCCAATACAGCAAAACCCCATCTCTACTAAAAATATAAAAATCAGCCATGCGTGGTGGTGCGTGCTCGTAGTCCCAGCTACTTGGGAGGCTGAGGCAGGAGAATTGCTTGAACCCAGGAGGTGGAGGTTGCGGTGAGCAGAGATCTCACTACTGCATGGCAGCACTCCAGCCTGGGCAACAGAGCAAGACTGTTTCAAAAAAAAATTTATTTTAGTTGTACAGATGATATACATTTATTTAAAGGATGTAAAAAAAAAAAATCCTCACTCAACTTGCAAAAAATGGCCTAAAGAAATGAAGTCTCTTTTAAAAATAAATTATTCCCTATACAAATGGTATCAAGAAATCAAGAAATTATTAGGGTTGGATGGAAATGATATGGGGAGATGAACGGACACTCCATTTCTTTCCACATTCTCTAGAATAATTTATTGAAAAAATATTTTAAAAAACCCCACTCAACGTGGGAAATAATGGCCTGAAGAACCGGTCTCCGTTCACACACCTCCACGCCGTTTCCATCCCATCCTAACAATTTCTTGGATTTGGAATTTACCCCCACGCTCCTACTCAGTATGTATGTTCCCTTTAAAAATGTTTTGCGGCTGGGCACGGTGGCTCACGCCTGTAATCCCAGCACTTTGGGAGGCTGAGGTGAGGAGATCACTTGAGTCCAGGATTTTGAGACCAGCCTGACCAACATGAAAACTTGTCTCTACTAAACATACAAAAATTAGCTGGGCGTGGTGGTGCGTGCCTGTAATCACAGCTACTGGGAGGCTGAGGCAGGCGAATTACTTGAACCTGGGAGGCGGAGGTTGCAGTGAGCCGAGATCGTGCCACTGCCCTCCAGCCTGGGTGACAGAGCAACACTCCGCCTCAAAAAAAAAAAAAAGAAAGTTTTACTTGCTTAAAACTTTATGTAAGGGATATTACACTGTATTTCTCTTTGTGTAAATTGCTTTTTAAAAAAATAGGTGTTAGAATGAAATACCACATGTTCTTACTCATACGCGGGTGTTGAACAATAACACGTGGACACGGAGGGGAGCATCACACACTGGGGTCTGTTGGGGGGAAAAGGGGAGGGACAGTGGGGGGGCGGGGAGTTGGGGAGAGAGAGCATGGGGAGAAATGCCAGATACAGGTGAAGGGGAGGAAGGCAGCAAATCACACTGCCACGTGTTCACCTATGCAACTATCTTGCATGTTCTTCACATGTACCCCAAAACCTAAAATGCAATAAAAAATTATTTAAACAAAAAACAAACAATGTTGGAAAGCAAGTAAAAGACATGAGAAAAATAGGTGTTAGGTTAAAGAGACTTTCTCTAGGGGACGTGCGTGGTTGTCCTTGATTGCTTTCTCTGATCTCTAAACACATTCACGTCTCCGTTTACATGCTGGACATTCTGTTTCCTTTTTGTTGTTATTTCAAGCAAACTGCAACTTTCTTGCCCAAAGCCCTCCTGCAGGTGTGGGTGCCTATGGGTGAGGAGGTTCTTGTCACCAGGCTGTCTTCCCAAGGGGTCCTCCCAGCCAGCTGCTGTCCAAGCAGCTTTGCCTGAGAGCTCGTTTCCCAGCACCCCCACCCAAACCTGCAGCTGTCAACTTACACCCTTCGTGTGGGCGTGTAACTGGTTTGATCTGCCCTCTCCCTCGTGCCTCTTTCATAGGATCACCTGTCATTAGAGTCTCGTTAATTTCACCTCCTTGGCCCACTACACAAAATTGAGATAGTTATTACATTATTATGATTAATTACTGAGACGGAGAGCCTCCTGTCTCCCAGGCTGGAGGGCAGTGGCACAATTTCGGCTCACTGCAACATCTGCCTTCCCGGCTCCAGCAATTTTCCTGCCTCAGCCTCCTGAGTAGCTGGGTGTACAGGCATGTGCTATCACGCCCTGGCTAATTTTTGTATTTTTAGTTGAGATGAGGTTTCACCATGTTGGTCAGGCCTGTCTCAAACTCCCGACCTCAAGTGATCCACCTGCCTCGGCCTCCCAGATTCCAAGGATTACAGGCGTCAGCCACCGTGCCTGCCGAGATCGTTCCTGTTTTTATTGGTGTCTGAAGTTCTCTTGAGTTTTCTGTTTTACGGAGTCTCACTCTGTTATGAGGCTAAAGTGCAGTGGTGTGATCTTGGCTCACTGCAACCTCTGACTCCCTGGTTCAAGAGATTCTCTTGCCTCAGCCTTCCGAGTAGCTGGGATTACAGGCATGTGCCACCACGCCCAGCTAATTTTGTGTTTTTAGTAGAGATGGGGTTTCTCCATGTTGGTCAGGCTGGTCTCAAACTTCCAACCTCAGGTGATCCACCCGCCTCGGCCTCCCAAAGTGCTGGGATGACAGGGTAAGCCACCACACCTGGCTGGATTTTCTGGACTCTAATCAATAACTTGCATTGTTGTGGCTCTTTCCTTTTCAGTTTGTTCTCTTTTGTTGACCTCTGCTGTCCCGAGTTTTAAAATCTGAACGTTGTAAATGCAGTAATCTTTTTCTTGAGCGTTTATGTGTTTGTTTATCATTCAGAAAATCCTTCTTTTCCCCAAGATCATTAAGTAATCCTGTGTGTTTCTGTGTGCGCACGTGCACTGCAGTTTGGAACTTTGGAGTTTAACAGCCCTACCTAGAGTTAACTGTGTCTTTTTTGAAGTGGGGATTCCCTTTCTTTTTCCCGGATGGATAACCCGTGGCTGGCGCTCTGGGCCTTCCCCGTGCACGACTGTGCCATGTCTTCACGCCCTGGGCCCTCCCTGTGGACGACTGTGCCGTGTCCCCGCGCCCTGGGCCCTCCCCAGGCGTTCCTCTGTAATCCTTATATCTTTTATTTCTTTTTATGGTTTACGCTACTGATGGGGACAGTCTTGTACAGCATAGTGAGCGATGTGGTTTCATTCCCAATTTTAAAGGTAATGCTTCTCACATTTACCATTAGGTAAAATATTATACATTTTTTCCTTTTTCAGCCATAAGGGGTCTCACTATGTTGCCCAGGTTGGTCTCAAGCTCCTGGGCTCAGGCCATCCTCCGGTCCCAGCCTCCCAAAGCGCTGGGATTAGAGGCATGAGCCACCATGCCCGGCCTAAAGTTTTGATAGAACATTTTATCAGATGAAGGGAGGTTCCTTTTATTCCTAATTTGCCAGTGTCCCTTTGTTTTCAGAGACACTGAACTTTACTGGATAGCTCTCCGCAGCTGTGGAAATGATCAGACAGGCGTCTCCTTTAGTTAATAAGGTGAATTTTAGGATAGATTCTAAAATGTCAAGAATCCTTGCATTCCTGGGGGTTATTGCAACTTAGGTATTATCGTTCTTTTACATTTTGGATTGGCTTTGCTAAAATATATCTTCTTTTTTCAGACTCTGTCACCCAGTCTGGAGTGCAGTGGTGCAATCACAGCTCACTGCTGCCTCAGTCTCCTGGGCTTAAGTGATCCCCCTGCCTCAGCCTCCTGAGCAGCTTACGTGCTCCTCCTGCCTCAGCCTCCTGAGCAGCTCACGTGCTCCTCCTGCCTCAGCCTCCTGAGCAGCTCACGTGCTCCTCCTGCCCCAGCCTCCTGAGCAGCTCACGTGCTCCCCCTGCCTCAGCCTCCTGAGCAGCTCACGTGCTCCCCCTGCCTCAGCCTCCTGAGCAGCTCACGTGCTCCTCCTGCCTCAGCCTCCTGAGCAGCTCACGTGCTCCTCCTGCCCCAGCCTCCTGAGCAGCTGAGACTACAAGCATGTGTCACCACGCCCAGCGAATTACATTATTATTTCTTTTTGGTAGAAATAGCCACCACACCCGGTTGCCTCTTATTTTTAATTGCTGCTAAATTCACCATTATCTGCCATTTTTCATCGTGCTTCAGGTTATACGTGCCCTTCCTCCTGCCCAACTCTTTTTTCCTCATCAGTTTTGCTAAAGGTTGTTGATTTTCTCTGTCTTTTAAAAGACTAGCTTTTGGTTTTGTTGACTCTCTGTTGTATGCGTTTGTTGTTTTCGTTGTTGTGTGTTTTAAATGTTTTTATCTCTGCTCGTCCCTTTATTTTCTCCATTGTTCTTTCTGTACTGTCAACATGGTGGTGCTGGGGAGCGCGGCTGTCTGCTGGATGTGGGGTCAGGCCAGGAACTGCGGAGCAGAGAGATGCTGCCATGTGGCCCTCCCTTCTCGCTCCAGCTCCCTCTTTCCGTCCCTTTTCTGAAGTCACTTCCATCCAGTTTCGTTCAGCCTTTCTGTGTGCTTCCAGGCGAAGGCTGTGTCTCGTGACTACTGCGGAGCTGCTTTCAAAGCTCCTGTGTTTTGAGGGCTCTGTTTTCTACCCAATGAGCTGAGCCCATGGGGTGACGATTTTGGCTCCCGCCATCCTTTGCATTCAACTGTCCTGTCCCGTTTCAGTGCTTCCTTCCCCCTCTTCTCTTACCGGGAGGTTTTTTGTATTTTCTTCTTTTTTTTGAGACGGAGTTTCGCTCTTGTCGCCCAGGCTGGAGTGCAATGGCGCGATCTCGGCTCACCGCAACCTCCACCTTCTGGGTTCAGGCAATTCTCCTGCCTCAGCCTCCTGCCGCGCCCTTCCCGCACCTGGGGTTCCGGTCTCCCCCGCATCCTTCCCGCACCTGGGGTTCCGGTCTCCTCCGCGCCTTTCCTGGACCTGGGGTTCCGGTCCCCTCCTTGCCCTTCCAGCACCTGGGGTTCCGGTCTCCTCCGCATCTTTCCAGCACCTGGGGTTCCGGTCCCCCCCCCCGCATCCTTCCCGGACCTGGGGTTCCGGTCCCCCCCCCCGCATCCTTCCCGGACCTGGGGTTCCGGTCTCCCCCGCATCCTTCCCGCACCTGGGGTTCCGGTCTCCTCCGCGCCTTTCCTGGACCTGGGGTTCCGGTCCCCTCCTTGCCCTTCCAGCACCTGGGGTTCCGGTCTCCTCCGCATCTTTCCAGCACCTGGGGTTCCGGTCTCCCCCGCATCCTTCCCGGACCTGGGGTTCCGGTCCCCCCCCCCCCGCATCCTTCCCGGACCTGGGGTTCTGGTCTCCTCCGCATCTTTCCAGCACCTGGGGTTCCGGTCTCCCCCGCATCCTTCCCGGACCTGGGGTTCCGGTCCCCCCCGCATCCTTCCCGCACCTGGGGTTCCGGTCTCCCCCGCATCCTTCCCGCACCTGGGGTTCCGGTCTCCCCCGCATCCTTCCCGCACCTGGGGTTCCGGTCTCCCCCGCATCCTTCCCGCACCTGGGGTTCCGGTCTCCCCCGCGCCCTTCCAGCACCTGGGGTTCCGGTCTCCTCCGCATCTTTCCAGCACCTGGGGTTCCGGTCTCCCCCGCATCCTTCCCGGACCTGGGGTTCCGGTCCCCCCCCCCGCACCCTTCCCGCACCTGGGGTTCCGGTCTCCCCCGCATCCTTCCCGGACCTGGGGTTCTGGTCCCCCCCCCGCACCCTTCCCGCACCTGGGGTTCCGGTCTCCCCCGCATCCTTCCCGCACCTGGGGTTCCGGTCTCCCCCGCATCCTTCCCGGACCTGGGGTTCCGGTCCCCCCCGCATCCTTCCCGGACCTGGGGTTCCGGTCTCCCCCGCGCCCTTCCCGCACCTGGGGTTCCGGTCTCCCCTGCGCCCTTCCCTGACCTAGGGTTCCGGTCTCCCCGCATCCTTCCCGCACCTGGGGTTCCGGTCTCCCCCGCATCCTTCCCGCACCTGGGGTTCCGGTCTCCCCCGCATCCTTCCCGCACCTGGGGTTCCGGTCTCCCCCGCGCCCTTCCCTGACCTAGGGTTCCGGTCTCCCCGCATCCTTCCCGCACCTGGTGTTCCGGTCCCCCCCCCCCGCATCCTTCCCGGACCTCGGTTCCGGTCCCCACCCCCCCGCATCCTTCCCGCACCTGGGGTTCCGGTCTCCCCCGCGCCCTTCCCGGACCTCGGTTCCGGTTTCCACCTTGGGAAACTCTCCCGGTCTCACCTCTCCTGAGTCTCTCGTGTCTAGTCAGACGAATGTCAAATCTACGTGTCTCCACGTGTCTGCTGCAAGAGCAGCCTTATTGAGATAAAAGGCACAATCCGGCCGGGCGCGGTGGCTCACGCCTGTAATCCCCGCACTTTTGGAGGCCGAGGCGGGTGGATCACAAGGTCAGGAGATCGAGACCATCCTGGTCAACATGGTGAAACCCCGTCTCTACTAAAAATACAAAAGTTAGCCAGATGTGGTGGCGCGTGCCTGTAATCCCAGCCACCTGGGAGACTGAGGCAGGAGAATTGCTTGAACCCCGGAGGCGGAGGTTGCAGTGAGCTGATATGGCAGTTTCCTCCACACCCTTCCTGAACCTCAGGTTCCGGTTTCCTCCACGAAAAAGGGCGATGGATGTGGGAAATGGGGGCACGAATCTAATGGAACACATGTCAGTGGCCATAAAGAATGTGTTGCATTTTCATGCAGCAATACATGCAAAAAGCACCCGATTTGCTCAAAAGGTGAGAAACACAACAAAAGTTATAACCATCACGAACGTAAATAACCTACACAAGGCCGGATGCATTGGCTCACATCCGTCATCCCAGCACTTTGGGAGGTCAGGGCGGGTGGATTACTTGAGTCCAGGAGTTCGAGACCAGCCTGAGCAACATGGTGAAACCCTGTCTCTACAAAAAACAAAAATTAGCTGGGCGTGGAGGTGTGTGACTGTGGTTCCAGCTACTTGGGAGGCTGAGGCAGGAGGATCGTTGGAGCCCAGGATGTGGCGTTTGCAGTGAGCTGAGGTTGCACCATTGCACTCTAGCTCCAGCCTGGGTGACAGAGCGAGACCTGTCTCAAAAACAAAAACAAACCCAAGAAAAACAAAGCCAAAAAATATATACACTGAAAAAGACAACATATTTGTCATGAGTATATGCACATGTATGTAAATAAACCGATGGAAGGTGAATTGGAAAGACATGTGCAAGGATAAATAGCTATGGGTGGAGGCGAAGGTGGGACTTGGGATAATGATGGAGAAAGAAGTTAAATAGTAACAAGAGTGTCTACGTAGGGTTCATTAGCTGAGGATTGTGACCTATACAATTCTCAGCACGTATATGATGCATAAATATGTGTGCATATATATATACGGATATATATATGTGTGTGTGTATATATATAAATATATATATATTTTGAGCTAGAGTCTCACTCTTGTTGCCCAGGCTGGAGTGCAGTGGCAGGATCATAGCCCCCTGCAGCCTCAACCTCCCAGACTCAAGCCATCCTCCCATCTCAGCTTCCCTCGTAGCTGGGACTAAAGACACACACCACCATGCCTACTTAATTTTAAAAATGTTTTGTAGAGCTGTGGGTCTCACTATGTTGCCCAGGCTGGTTTTGAACTCCTGGCCTCAAGTGATCCTCCTGCCTGAGCCCCAAAATGCTGGGATTACGATCATGAGCCACCACATGCAGCCTCATTTATGTATCATTTCCTTTCATTGTTGATTAGCTCCTTTGCAAACAGTAGGCTACCACTGCGATCTGTTTCCTGGCGGGTCTTCCTAGTGTTCTTTCACTGCCTGTGGGGACTTACCAAGGGCCCTGGCACCCACTCACCACCGGAGGGAGGAAAACCTTCCCCATTTCAGGAGCTGATTTCAAAATTCATGCTGTGCTTTCCCAGCTTGCACCTGTTGGTGATTGTGAGGGTCCCTGTTTTCAGCTCTGCCAGATGGTTCTTTGCTCTCTCCTGCACAGACCCCGAAACCCTGGGCGACGGCGGCTCTTGGAAGCTCGTCCTCACAGGCTTGTATTTTCAGGTTCACTTGTTTTTGGTTTATTGAGACAAAGTCTAATGTTATGTGGCCCAGGAGTTCAGAGGCACAATCAAAACTCACTGCAGCCTCAAGCTCCCAGGCTCAAGCCTTCCTCCCGCCTCAGCCTCCCCAGTAGCCGAAGCTGCATGTGTGCGCCACCAGGCCCGGCTTTCCCGGCTTTGCCGTAAGTCTCCACCATGCATTTTTGGTTTTGTTACAGAGTTGCCTGGTGCCTTGTGGGCTGTGGGAATGTACAGGGCTCAGATGCAGTCAACCCTGCGTTCACGTGTGCCACCACCTTCTGGAGTTTCCAATTCGGATTTTTTTTTTTTTTTTTTTGAGACAGAGTTTCGCTGTTGTTACCCAGGCTGGAGTGCAATGGCGCAATCTCGGCTCACCGCAACCTCCCTCTCCTGGGTTCAGGCAATTCTCCTGCCTCAGCCTCCTGAGTAGCTGGGATTACAGGCACGCGCCACCATGCCTGGCTAATTTTTTGTATTTTTAGTAGAGACGGGGTTTCACCATGTTGACCAGGATGGTCTCGATCTCTTGACCTCGTGATCCACCCGCCTCGGCCTCCCAAAGTGCTGGGATTACAGGATTTCTGAGTAAATCATCTGAAGCAGCATTTCCCTTTAATGCCGGGAAGCTGACAATAGCCATGTTCCCTACAAGATGCGCCTTTGACACACTTTTATTCCCAGTCCTACATGTGGTTGAAACAATCTAAGCCTTTATTTCTAGATTATTTCACTTTGCTGCATGTCTTTTGTCTCAGAAATTTGTCTTTGAAATTTCCACCCTGTTCTTCCCCAGCAGTATCAGCAGTCGCTCAGATCTGCGGGCCTTCCGTGGGAGCTCCCTTCTCACCAGCGCTCCCGTGTGCTCTTTTCCCTCCGTGTTTGCTTGGCAGGAGACGGTCTTCAGATCACTCTTGTCCCCTCCTCCAATGTGGCATAATGTCTAAAAACTTGCCTGTGTCGCTGTGTGGTGATGCGTCACCATGAAACAGATGGACTTGGCTCAGGTTCCCCAAATGTGTCACTTCCCAGGAACTCCCCTTTCCTGCTGGGAGACTGAGCTCTGAGCACACCTTGGGCCATTCTCTAACTTCTGGTTGCTTTTAGTTATGGGAAGTCCATGGACTTCATAATTCTAGAAGGTGAATTTTGCGTTTGAATCAGAGGTGCGCTGTGGCTCAGCGGTGCTTCGCTCCCCTCCCCCGACCTTGCCCTGTCCGGGGTCCTTCCAAGGTCCCTGAAGAGAGTGGGAAGCTGGCAGCCAGAAGTCCTGGGCCACGCACTGCTCAGCTGGTCTTCAGTACTCAGGGCCCTCCTGCCCCTCAGTGTCTTTAGGGCAGGCATTGAATACCGAGTCCGCCCCAGGCTGAGCCCTCTTCTCCTGCAATAGAGAGAGGGTGAAGATATTTGAGGCAGCGAGGAGGGCAGAAGTGAATGATGGGGTGCTTTGTGAATGCACCAGGCCTGCTGGCAGGCATTTCCCAGCTTAGCGGACAGATCCCAGAACACAGACTCAGTCACCACACAGGAGAGGGGCCGGACAGAATTGCACCAAGTGTACAGTTGGTTTACAGACAGGAGAGGCTTTATTACAAGGAAATTCACTGGTTATTTTGGTTTTCTTTTTTAAACAGATGGAGACAACAGGAAGGAAGGAGCCCTTCCTGGTCACAGGTGGGTCACAGGAGAACAGGCAGCGGCCCATTGTCCCGATGGTGTTGAGGAGCTGGTTCTCAGTGATCACTCAGAAATGCCGGCCCGGCCTTGTGGGGTCGGACCTTGCGTCTCAGTCAGTCAGGCGGGAGAAGATGATTCACACCCAAAGGTGGGGAACACTGTGGCGGTTGGCTCGGTGCCCGCGTCCAGGCAAGGACATCTCCTGCATCGAGGAAACAGGCGTGTCTGGAGTGAGGAGACCGAAGGCAGGGCCCAGGGGAGAGCTGAGCCATGGAAGGAGGCGTGTGTGTGGATATGAGCTGGAGCAGGTGCAGGAGCCTCAGGGAGGATGTGTGGGATGAACCGATTCGGGAAAACCATAAGAAACGCTTTCACCAAACAGGAGAAACCTGACAGTCTGGGTTCAGAGCCTCAGATCTTACACTGGCAGCACACGGGGACACAGCAGCTGCATTGACAGCAGGATGACCCACAGCCTGAGGAGCAGCAGCTGGGCTTACAGCAACTGCACTGGGAGCAGCCACAAGAGCCACAGCCCCCCTTGGATCCCCCACAAGAGCCACAGCCCCCCTTGGATCCTCCACAAGAGCCACAGCCCCCCTTGGATCCTCCACAAGAGCCACAGCCCCCTTTGGAGCCCCCACAGGAACCACAGCTGGAGCAGGAACAGGCTGGCACACAGCAGCAGACGGGCACACAGCAGCTGGACTGACAGCAGGATGACCCACAGCCTGAGGAGCAGCAGCTGGGCTTACAGCAACTGCACTGAGAGGAGCCACAGCCTCCCTTGCAGCTGCCACAAGAGCCACAGCCCCCCTTGGAGCCCCCACAGGAGCCACAGCCTCCCTTGCAGCTGCCACAGGAGCCACAGCCCCCCTTAGAGCCCCCACAGGAGCCGCAGCTGGAGCAGGAACAGGCTGGCACACAGCAGCACACAGGCCTGCAGCAGCAGACGGGCACACAGCAGCTGGAGCCACAGCCCCCACAGCCGGAGCCACAGCCCCCACAGCCGGAGCCACAGCCCCCACAGCTGGAGCCACAGCCTCCGGAGCAGCCACAGCAGCCCATGTTTCTGGTGGGTTGAGGGTGGAGTAGGTGGAGGAGCAGATGAGAGGGAGGTGCAGGTGTGGAGTCCCCTGAGCCTGGGCTCTCTATATACCTGTCCAGAGTCAGGCAAGACACAGGGGCCCTTCCTTGTGACTGTTTTCACTACTTTTCCAGAGCTCTATTTTTTTCCTCTTTGGTGGTGACTTCCTCCTGACTCAGATGAGCATCTGTTTTCTTTGCGTGCTAAATTTGTCTTTTTCCCCATTTGTTTTGGCCCCTATAATTAAAACCTCAGCTGCAAGCTGTGGGTGCTTCCCACAGAGCCCCAGGGTGCTGGTCTCCTGCTCGCTGCTGACCACATGTGACCAGTGGGTGACAGCCTCTGCCCAAGCGCCCTCATGTTCCTGCGTTGACTGCCCCGATAATATTAATTTTATGTTTTTAGATTTTGAAATTCATCCATGGTCGTTATGCTTCACTCACACCATTCTCAGCTCTCTGGGTGTATTAGACCGTTCTTTCCTTGCTCTAAAGAAATGCTGGAGGCTGGGTAATTTATAGAGGATAGAGGTTTGGCTGGCTCATGGTTCCGCAGCTCCACAGGCAGGGCAGCCGCCTCTGCTCGGCTTCTCGGGAGGCCCTCAGCGAGCTTTTCCTCATGGCGGAAGGCGAAGAGTGAAATCTATTAAACTGTTACAAGTAAGCATGTAATATTGGGGTTCAGGGGTTCAGGGTGCCCTCAGCTCCCCTGAGAGGACGTTTCTCCAGGCTCGTGGTCTCCCGCCCTCTCAAGAATGAGAGAGGGGACCATGGCGCAGTGCGCAGGAAATGCGACTCATAAGTGTTTGTAGAAAGTGATTCATTTAAAGAGAGAAAAAGGAGAGACAAAAGCAAACTCTCACGCTGAGTGAGCAGGTTCCCAGAGGGGGAAACCAGGGCAGGAAGCTCCTCCCACACTGAGTGAGAGAATCCAGAAAGATGGAACCCAGGAGAGGAAAGAGCTTCCACGCTGAGTGGAAGGGAATAGAGATGGGGTTTAGGAGGGAAGACAGGCTTCCACAGGGGAGTGTGGTAGGGGACCCCAGAGGGGAAATCCAGGAGAGTGAAAGGCACTTACACCAGGGAGTGTTCCTGGAAGGGGACCCCAGAGGGGAAATCCAGGAGAGGGAAAGGCGCTTCCACGAGAGAGTGAGGAAGGGAAAGACGCTTCCACCAGGGAGTGTTCCTGGAAGGGGACCCCAGAGGGGAAATCCAGGAGAGGGAAAGATGCTTCCACCAGGGAGTGTTCCTGGAAGGGATCCAAACATGGAGTCAGAAGGGGTGTGGGAGAAGGGGGCTTCTAACCTGGGAGGAACCCCCACCTTCTCCAAGACCTGGGGCCGATGAAAGGAGTTCTTGGAACCTCCGCTGGAGTGATTCACTCTTAGCTTTTTCCGGCTCCGTGAAATTCAAACATAAACCGTTAAGTCTCCCGGATGGGGAGACATGGGAGAGGGACAAAGTTCTTGCCCTTAAAACTACACCCCCTGTGGACCCTGGAAAGTGAACACCTTCCCTCAAGCATCACCTTGGATTCAGCATGGATTCATAGATAAGACACCAACGCACCAGCAATGAAAGAGAAATACAGATACACTGGATGTCATCAAAATTAAACATTTGTGTATCAAAAGGACACTATCCACAAAGTGAAAGAACCACGTACATAATGGAAGAAAATATCTACAGATCCGACGCTTGATAAACATCTAGTATCTAGAGTATAGAAAGAACTTTTTTCTCCAACTGTTATTTTAGAATCAGGTGGTCTGTGTGCAGTTGTGTCACACGGGTGTATTGTGTGATGCTGAGCTTTGGAGTAGGAATGAATCCATCACCAAAACAGTGACGGTAGCACCCAGTAGTTTCTCAGCCCTCGCCCACTCCCTTTCTTCCTCCCTCCTCTGGTTCCCCAGTGTCTATGGTTTCCATCTTTCTGTCCATGTGGACTCAATGTTTAGCTCTCACTTACAAGTGACGATATGTGGTATTTGGTTTTCTGCTTCTGCATTAACTCTCTTAGAATAATTGTTTCTAGCTGCATCCATATTGCTGCAAAAGAAATGACTTCATTCTTTTTAATGGCCATGTCGTATTCCATGGTGTATATGAACCATATTTTCTTTATCCAATCCACCACTGATGGGCACCGGTTGATTCCACGTCTTTGCTTCTGTGAACAGCACTGCAATGAACATATGGATGTATGTGACGGATGTATGCGTCTTTTTGGTAGAATGATTTATTTTCCTTTGGGCATATACTTAATAATAAGATTGCTGGGCCAAATAGTCATTCAACTCATAGTTCTTTGAGAAATCTCCAAACTGCTCTCCATGGTGCCTGAAATTCATTTACATTCCCAGTAACAGTGTACAAGTGTTCTCTTCTCTCTCAAGTTCTGCCAGCATCTGTTTTCAGCTCTTTTTATTTTATTTTTACTTTTTTAGTGTAATAGCAGTCTTTTTTTTTTACTCTAGGTTCTGAGGTACATGTGCAGTTCATGCAAGATTGTTGCATAGGTGCATACATAACCAGGTGGTTTACTGCCTCTATTCCCACTTCGTCTATATCTGGCTTTTCTCCCTATGTTATCCCTCCCCACCCCACTGTCCCTCCCCTAACCCCCCCAACCCCCAGTGTCTGATGCTCCTCTCCCAGAGTGCACGTGTTCTTATTGTCCAGCGCCCGCCTAGGAGTGAGAACATGCAGTGTTTGGTTTTCTGTTCTTGTGTCAGTTTGCTGAGAGTAATGGTTTCCAGGTTCATCCAAGTCCCTACAAAGGACACAAACTCATCATTTTTATGGCTGTGTAGTATTCCATGGTGTATACATGCCACATTTTGCTTGTCCAGTCTATCATTGATTGGCATTTGGGTTGGTTCCAGGTCTTTGCTATTGTACACAGTGCTGCAGTGAACATACATGTGCATGTGTCTTTATAACAGAATGATTTATAGTCCTTTCGGTGTATACCCAGTAATGGGATTGCTGGGTCAAATGGAATTTCTGTTTCTAGGTCCTTGAGAAGTCGCCACACCAGCTTCCATAATGGTTGAACTAATTTACACTCCCACCTACCATGTAAAAGTGTTCCTATTTCTCCACATCCTCTCCAGCATCTATTGTCTCCAGATTTTTTAATGATCGCCATTCTAACTGGCGTGAGATGGTATCTCAATGTAGTTTTGATTTGCATCTCTCTAATGACCAGTGACGATGAGCATTTTTTCCTATGTTTGTTGGCCTCATGTATGTCTTCTTTTGTAAAGTGTCTGTTCATATCCTTTGCCCACTTTTGAATGGGCTTGTTTGTTTTTTTCCTGTAAATCTGTTTTAGTTCTTTGTAGATTCTGGATATCAGCCCTTTGTCAGATGGGCAGATTGCAAACATTTTTTCCCATTCTGTTGGTTGCCGATTCACTCTAGTGACTGTTTCTTTTGCCATGCAGAAGCTGTGGAGTTTCATTAGGTCCCATTTG
This sequence comes from Callithrix jacchus, assembly GCF_049354715.1. Taxonomy (NCBI): domain Eukaryota; kingdom Metazoa; phylum Chordata; class Mammalia; order Primates; family Cebidae; genus Callithrix; species Callithrix jacchus. The sequence goes on along the minus strand of NC_133511.1, from coordinate 130,298,276 downwards.
TCTATTTTGGCTTTTGTTGCCAATGCTTTTGGTGTTTTAGTCATGAAGTCCTTGCCTATGCCTATGGCCTGAATGGTTTTGCCTAGATTTTCTTCTAGGGTTTTTATAGTGCCAGGTCTTATGTTTAAGTCTTTAATCCATCTGGAGTTAATTTTAGTGTAAGGTGTCAGGAAAGGGTTCAGTTTCTGCTTTCTGCACATGGCTAGCCAGTTTTCCTAACCCCATTTATTAAACAGGGAATCCTTTCCCTATTGCTTGTTTTTGTCGAGTTTGTCAAAGATCAGTTGGTTGTAGATGTGTGGTGTTGCCTCCGAGGCCTCTGTTCTGTTCCATTAGTCTATGTCTCTGTTTTGGTACCAGTACCATGCTGTTTTGATTACTGTTGCCTTGTAGTATTGTTAGAAGTCTGACTTTATTTTTTGTTTTTTTTTTTTTTCCTTAGGATTATCTTGGCTATGGGGCTCTCTGTGGTTCCATATGAAGTTTAAAGAGGTTTTTTTCCAGTTCTGTGAAGAAGGTCATTGGTAGCTTGATGGGGATAGCGTTGATTCTGTAAATTACTTTGGGCATTATGGCCATTTTCACAATATTGATTCTTCCTAACCATGAACATGCAATGTTTCTCCATCTGTTTGTGTCCTCTCTTATTTCGTTGAGCAGTGGTTTGTAGTTCTCCTTGAAGAGGTCCCTTACGTTCCTTGTTAGTTGTATTCCTAGGTATTTTATTCTCTTTGTAGCAATTGTGAATGGCAGTTCGTTCTTGATTTGGCTCTCTTTCAGTCTGTAATTGGTGTACAGGAATGCTTGTGATTTCTGTACATTGATTTTGTATCCTGAGACTTTGCTGAAGTTGCTTATCAGTTTGAGGAGGTTTGGGGCTAAGACAATGGGGTCTTCTAGATATACTATCATGTCGTCTGCAAATAGAGACAATTTGCCTTCCTCCTTTCCTAACTGAATACCCTTTATTTTATTGTCTTGCCTGATTGCTCTGGCTAGAACTTCCAATACTATATTGAATAGGAGTGGTGAGAGAGGGCATCCTTGTCTGATTCCTGATTTAAAAGGGAATTCTTCCAGCTTTTGCCCAATCAGTATGATATTGGCTGTAGGTTTGTCATAAATATCTTTTATTATTTTATGATACGTTCTATTGATACATAGTTTATTGAGAGTTTTTAGCATGAAGGGCTGTTGAATTTTGTAGAAGGCCTTCTCTGCAGCTATTGAAATAACCATGTGGTTTTTGTCGTTGGTTCTGTTTATGTGATGGATCACATTTTTGGACTTGAATAGGTTGAACCAGCCTTGCATCCCCGGGATGAAGCCTACTTTATCACGATGAATAAGCTTTTTGATGTGCTTTTGCGTTCGGTTTGTCAGTATTTTATTGAATATTTTTGCATCGATGCTTATCATGGATATTGGCCTGAAGTTTCCTTCAGTTTTTTCCTTAATTTTGTTTTGTGTTTTTCCTTTTTATCAAAAGCCATTCTGGCTGATATGAGATGGTATCTCACGGTGGTTTTGACTTACATTCCTCTGATGGTTAGTGATGTGGGACACTTTTTCATGTATTCGTTGGCCATGTGCCTGTCTTCTTTTGAGAAGCGTCTGTTCATATCCTTTCCTCACAATTTAAGAAGTAATTTGTTTTTGGCTTGTTGATTTGTTTAAGTTCCTTGTAGACTGCAGATATTAGACCTTTGTAAGATGCACAGTGTGTCAACACTTTCACCAATTTTGTAGGATGAGTGCTTACTCCCTGGTAGTTTCTCTTGCTGTGCAGAAGCTCTTTAGTGTAATCAGTTCCCACGTGTCCATTTCGGTTGTGACCTGCTTTTCTTCTAACCGTCCTCTAGTTTGGCTTTGTCTGTTAGGTCACTGAGCTATTTGTTTGTTTGTTTGTTTTTTATTTGTCTGGTATATGGCATGAGGTAAAGATCCACATTCATTCTTTCACATGTGGACATCCAGTTGTCTCAGCAGCATCGTTTGTTGAAAAGGTTCCTGTTTTCTCATGAAATTGTTTTGTACTGTTGATGAAAATCCATTGACCACACCTTTCAGGCTTTATCTCCAGACACTGGCATCTACTCCACTGATCCATCTTTCTATCCTTAGACAGGCACCATCAGCCTTGATTACTGTTTTTTTTTGTAGCCCATTTAGAAATTGGAGAACATTGAGTCCTCAACTTTGTTTTACATTTTTCAAGGTTGTTTTAGCTATTAAAGGTCTATTGAATGTTGACATAACTTTTAGAATCACCTTGTCAATTTTTGCAAAAAGAGACCTGGGATGTGGATAGGAATTTCGTTGAATTCGTAGATCAATGTTTTTCTGGAGAGTTTCGACCTTCACAATATTAGATCTTCCAGTGCATGAACATGGGAATTCCCCCACTTACTTGGGTCCTGCTACATTTTGTCGTGTTAAGGTCTGAGCCTCGCACTGCTTTGGTTGCATTTGTTCCTAAAAATAACATTAGTTTTGATGGAATTTTTTTATACATCCTGTTTGGATTGTTCGTTGCTGGTCATAGAAACACAGCTGACTTTGTGTATGGGCCTTGTGGCCTGCACTCCATTGAGCTCATTTATTGGGCCTAGTGTGTGTGTGTGTGTGTGTGTGTGTGTGTGTGTGTCCCTTAGGACTGTCTACATATAAGATGAGGTTTTGTGTAAATAGAGAACGTTTTGCTTTCTTTTTCTTTAACCTGGATGTGTTTTATTTCCTTTTCCCATCATATTACTCTGGCTAGAGCTTCAGTGAAATGTTGTATAGAAGTGCTGAGTGTGGACATCCTTTCCTTGCTCCTGATCTTAGGGGGAAGCATTCGGGTCTTCACTATTAAGTGTGTTGTTTGCTGTGGGTGGATGTCCTTTATCAGGCTGAGAATAGTCCCTTTTGTTCCTCCCTGTGCCACACCAAAGCTGTGCAGCCTGTGGATTGTCACGGGGCACCTGAATTCCTCCTCACTCTGAGCCCAGAGATGGAGGGTGCACCTCAGCCTGTGCTCGGCCACAGCGCCTTGGGTCCCTGGAGCAGCACAGTTCCCAGTGCCGTCCTACAGAGCGTCTCAGGGGCACAGCTCATTGTGGTCCCGCTTCCCCCTCTCCCGGCTTGACCCCCACTCTAGGCCCTGGCTGGGCACAGAGACCACCCATTACATCCCTACCTAGATACTGAAGGCAAAAATCTCCTTCTCCCGTAAACATAGCCTCCTATGGGGAAGAACCAGGAGTCCATGATTCCGACCAAAACAGACTGAATTCCACTGAGACAAGCTGCGGCTCCCTGTGTACTAATGAGACATACTCACTCATTCACTCATTCATTCACTCATCCTCATTCATTCATCCAGGACACTAGTGATTCCTCCATTAAGCAGTTCAACGAATGTTTCTGGGGGGAATGGGATCTGGGCCTGGCAAACAGTCACAGCAGTGGGAGGAATAAGCTCTCAGGGAGGGAGGAAAAGGACACGTGGCCAGTTTGCCAATGAGACAGAGACTGGAAGAAAAGAGTCAGTGCGACCAAGGCTGAGGGGTGGAGAATTTATTTAGTGCTGCACCCAGATCCATTTTGGATTTCCCTAGATACACGTGATCATTTGGGTTATAGGACATCCATCTGCAAATGCCATGGATCTCCTGGCAGACGCAGGAAAGAAAGGTTTGCTGTCTCCCATGGAATTATCAGGAAGGGGAATTCCAGGCACCTCCTTGACATGAGGGCCGTGTCCAGGTGCAGTCCGGCTGAGACACATCGCGGCATGTGGGAACGAGGGGCAAGAGTGCCAGTGACATGGGATATCCTTATAGGGAATGGTTCATCCATTTCCTCAAGGGCTGGAAAAAGAGGCCCTGAGCAGGGGACTCATTGTTCAGCTCTGGAAGAGGATATGCGTCAGGGGTGTCACTTGTTGGGAAGCAGAGATCTTTAGGAGCTACCTGAGAATTCTCTCTAGAGCCTCAGATCTTGCACTGGCAGCACACGGGGACACAGCAGCTGGACTGGGAGCAGCAGGGCTTACAGCAGCTGGACTGGGAACAGCAGGGCTTACAGCAGCTGGACTGGGAACAGCAGGGCTTACAGCAGCTGGACTGGGAACAGCAGGGCTTACAGCAGCTGGACTGGGAACAGCAGGGCTTACAGCAGCTGGACTGGGAACAGCAGGGCTTACAGCAGCTGGACTGGGAACAGCAGGGCTTACAGCAGCTGGACTGGGAACAGCAGGGCTTACAGCAGCTGGACTGGGAACAGGCACAAGAGCCACAGCCCCCCTTGGATCCTCCACAAGAGCCACAGCCCCCCTTGGAGCCCCCACAAGAGCCACAGCCTCCCTTGGAGCCACCACAGGAGCCACAGCCCCCCTTGGAGCCCCCACAGGAGCCACAGCTAGAGCAGGAACAGGCTGGCACACAGCAGCACACGGGCTTGCAGCAGCAGACGGGCACACAGCAGCTGGAGCCACAGCCCCCACAGCCGGAGCCACAGCCCCCACAGCCGGAGCCACAGCCCCCACAGCCGGAGCCACAGCCCCCACAACTGGAGCCACAGCCTCCAGAGCAGCCACAGCAGCCCATGTTTCTGGTGGATTGAGTGTGGAGCAGATAGAGAAACAGATGAGAGGGAGGTGCAGGTGTGGAGCCCCCTGAGCCCGGGCTCTTTATATACCTGTCCAGGGGTCAGGTGTGCCACAGGGGCCCTTCCTAGTTCCTGCTAAAGTACCTTCCCCAGGAAACTTTTGTGTCTTCTGTGTAATTTAAAATGACAACAATACTGTGTTGCCTTCTGACCCACTTCCTCCTCCTACATAGTTTTATTCTCTAAACCCTGAGGGCCCAGGACCTCCCCTCTGAGGACCCCCAGGAATGAGTAGAGTCCGGTCTATTTCTTCCCCTTTCCTAGGACCCCAGGCTTCTGTCGCTGTTTTCTCTTCCCTTCAGGGCACTGCTGTCACTGACTCGTGCTCCCCAGGGCTCTGTCCTTGCCTCTCTGGCAGGTGAACGGGCACTGGGAGTTCCCTTTGCTCTTCTCCTCTCCGCCCCTGCTCCCTGCAACTCTGATCTTTCTCTCAATCCTCCCTACAGGTGTGGAAGGTCTGGGGCTCCTCCCAGCGCTCCTTCCTCTCCGGCTTTCTTGGTTGACCACAGATGCCTCGTGGGGAGGTCCTCAGCTCTCCTGCCCGGCTCATCTCCAGAAGGCAGCGCCTGGCTCTGTCCCAGGGCAGGAGCCTCACGCCCTCCTGGGGTTCTGGCCCACTGCCTGCCATGCCCCTGATTTAGGCACTTCCTGCCGAAACCCTCAAAACAGAGCCTTGGGGAGGAGGCGGCGGGTGGTCGTGGACCAGGAATCCGGGCATCTGGGAATCTTGTCTGAGGTGCCAGCACTCGGGCATGGCTTCACTTTTCCTCCGACGTCCAGCAGGCCCCTCCCTGCCTCAGTGCAGTCGGCCCCTCCCCGTCCCAGCAGGCCGCTCCCTGCCTCAGTACAGTCCACCCCTCCCGGTCCCAGCAGGCCCCTCCCTGCCTCGGTGCAGTTGCCCCTCCCCATCCCAGCAGGCCCCTCCCCATCCCAGCAGGCCCCTCCCCATCCCAGCAGGCCCCTCCCAGCCTCAGTGCAGTTGCCCCTCCCGGTCCCAGCAGGCCCCTCCCCATCCCAGTAGGCCCCTCCCTGCCTCAGTGCAGTTGCCCCTCCCCGTCCCAGCAGGCCCCTCCCCATCCCAGCAGGCCCCTCCCTGCCTCAGTACAGTGCACCCCTCCCGGTCCCAGCAGGCCTTGGCAGAAGCCAGAGCCTCTCCTCTCTGGGAGGGCTCAGCTCTCTTGGGACCTGATTCCTTGGAGTTTCTCTATGTCCTTGCCTCTGGTGGGTTATGAAACTATTGTGCCTTCGTGGATGCTTTTGGGTTTATCTGGTTCATTTTAATTGATGTGATGAGAGCAATGGTCTCTGGTGACTTTCTGTGTTTGAATCAGAATGGAAACTCCATTGTTTCACACACACATGTGTGCACAGACACACACACACTTACACACACTGGAAATTGTATTACAGAGGAGAAAAGGAACACACACATCTCTTAGGAAGCCACACCTCTCAAAATAGAGATATTTCATGAACACTGCAGGTTGCCAATCAGCCACATACCCAGAATGTAGATGAGAAGGGCCCCTTTGGAGGTGATTATCTGGGGTGGGAGCTGCTTCTCACTGTTCATTCAGTTGCCTTGACTATTCTGACAAGCCTAGTGACCCAGCTCATTAAAGAGAAATTGATTTTAAAAATCAATTTGTGTATAATAAGTATTATAAAACACTGCTCCAGGAATTCAGAGATGACACAAACAAGTGGAAAAACATTCCATGTTTATGAATGGGAAGAATCAATATTCTTAAAATGGCCATACTGCCCAAAGCAATTTATAGATTCAATGCTAGCCCTATAAAACTATTACTGACATTTTTCACAGAACTTGAAAAAGCTATTTTAAAATTCACATGGAACCAACCAAAAGAGAGCTTGAATAGCCAAAGCAACACTAAGTAAAAAGAATAAAGCTGGAGGCATCACGCTACATGACTTCAAACTATACTACAGGGCTACAGTAACCAAAACAGCATGGTACTGGTACAAAAACAGGCACATAGACCAATGGAACACAACAGAGAGCCAGGAAATAAGGCCACACTTATGACCATCTGAACTTTGACAAAGATTAGAAAAAGCAGCAATAGGAAAAAACTCCTATTCAATAAATGGTACTGGGACAACTGGGTAGCCATATGCATATGCAGAAGATTGAAACTAGACCCCTTCCTCATACCTTACATAAAAATCAACTCAAGATGGATTAAGAACTTAAATATAAAAGCCAAAACTATAAAACACCTGGGATACAACCACAGTAAAACCATCCTGGACATAGGAACAGGCAAATATTTCATGATGAAGACACCAATGAAGACATGTTGCTTTTTTTTTTTTTTTTTTTTTTTTTGCAACAAAAGCAAAAATTGACAAGAGGAACCTAATTAAACTAAACAGCTTCTGCACAGCAAAAGAAACTATCAACAGAGTAAACAGACAACCTACAGAATGGGAGAAAATATTTGTAAACTATGCCCCTGACAAATGTCTAATACTCAATATCTATAAAGAACTTAAACAAATTCCTAAGAGTAAAACAAACAACCCCATTACCAAGTGAGCAAAGGACGTGAATAGACACTTCAAAAGAAGACATACGTACAGCCAACAAGCATATGAAAAACAAGCTCAACACAACTGTGAAGCCCAAGAAATAAGCACAACAGAGTGCAGGGCACGAGGCCCATTTACAAAGTCACTGCAGTGCTGTTGGCAACAGCAAAGACATGGAATCAACATCAGTGCCCATCAGTGACGGATTGGATAAAGAAAACCTGGTACACATATACCATGGAATACTCTGCAGCCCCGAAAAAGAACTAGACCATGTCACTGACAGGGAAATGGACAGAGCGAGAGGCCATCTATGACCATCATCCCTATAAACTAACGCAGGAACAGAAAACCAAATGCCGCACTTTCTCACTTCTAAGTGTGAACGAAACGATGAGAACACACGGACATGTAGAGGGGAACAGCACACACTGGGGTCTACCTGAGGGTGGGGGTGGGAGGAAGGAGAGGAGCAGGCAGAATAACTATTGGGTACTTGACTGAGTACTTGGGTCATGAGATAATCTGTACAACAAACCCCGTCACACGAGTTTACTTATGTAATAAACCTGGACATGTACCCCGACCCTAAAATAAAAGTTAAAAAAATTATTAAAAAATAATTAAACTTATTTCTAAAATGTCCGTGTGTGCATTCAAGTGTTGTTTAGATGCGAATAAATCCAGCTTTGGTAAACTGGAAGATACTCATGCCCGCATGACCCAGACGGCAAGAGAGAGAGAAGGAGACAGAATCTGTTGTGGGGAGGATGAGGTGTGACGGTGGACGTGGGTTCACTGAGAGTTCCAGGAGACAACGGGGACACTGGAGAGCAGGGGAAGGAAGAATGGGCCTCTCAGGCTCACGACTAGATGACAGACACCCCAACTCAACATGGACAAAATCGGCCAGGCACGGGGGCTCACACCTGCAATCCCTGTTGAGGTGAGACGATCTTGTGAGCCCAGGAGGCTGAGGTTGCAGGGAGCCAACACCTGCCATTGCACTCCAGCCTGGGTGACAGAGGAAGACCCTGTCTCAAAAAACCAAAATGAAATGGTCAAAGTGTTTGAATAGACATTGTCCTAAAGAGAATATGTGCGTGGGCACCGCCACATGAAAAGACACTCAACATCCCTGGTCGTTACCAAAATGAAAATTTAAACAAGGCCTCCGAGTCTCCCCGCTACAACTGCTGCGACCCTGAAGGACGATGATGACAAACGCTGGCAGGGACGTGGAGAAACAGGGAACCGCGAACCCTCAGGCATCGCTGGTGAGTCAGGCTCCATCCGACCTGAAGAACGGTGCTGCGCTTTCTTCAAAAGTTAAATGTAAATTTACCATGCGGCCCATCGTTTCACTCCTGGCATCTACCCAGGAGAAGTGAGAGCCTACGACCCCACAGGGATCTGGACACCCGCGTCCACAGCAGCAGATTCACAGAGGCCAGACAGTGGAGCGGTCGCCAGTGTCCGCTGCTGACCAATGTACACGTGAGGTCGGTGCATACAAGGGCACGATGTCAGCAAAGAAGGAATAAAACATAATGTTGGGCCGGGCGCGGTGGCTCACGCCTGTAATCCCAGCACTTTGGGAGGTCGAGGCGGGTGGATCACGAGGTCAAGAGATCGAGACCATCCTGGTCAACATGGTGAAACCCCGTCTCTACTAAAAATACAAAAAATTAGCTGGGCATGGTGGCGCGTGCCTGTAATCCCAGCTACTCAGGAGGCTGAGGCAGGAGAATTGCCTGAACCCAGGAGGCGGAGGTTGCGGTGAGCCGAGATCGCGCCATTGCACTCCAGCCTGGGTAACAACAGCGAAACTCCGTCTCAAAAAAAAAAAAAAAAAAAGACACCGCATAATGTCACAACACGGATGGGCCGCAAACAAGTTATCCCCAGTGGAAGAAGCCTGGCACAGAAGATCCATCTCACGCGATTCCCCCAACAGACCGCCTTCGAGAAGGCAAACCACAGAAACTGTCTGAATTTCCTTTTCTGTAATGACCAGGGATGTTGAGATCTTTTCACAGAGCAGTACCCGCTAATACACCCTCCCTGGAAAAAGATTGCAATGTTCTGTGCGCTTCACATCGGGGTGTTGTCGTCTGACTGTTGAGTTTGGAAGGCCTGTTCTCCCTTCGCCTGCTCACCGGAGTCGCTGTCGTTTCATCCTGGAAGTGTCATTGGAGCTAAACCGACGTCCCGGCAATTCTCCCACCCTGGATCCCATCTCCTCTCTCTGCTGCCTGCGGGGTCCTGTCCACATATGTATCCTCCTGTTTACACGTCCGCATTCATTTCTACTTGTGCGTGTGTTCGCTTCTAAACAGCACATTTAAAAGCAGACATTTTAAACATCAATTTCTTTTTCTTTCTTTCTTTCTTTTTTTTTTTTGAGACAGAGTTTCACTCTTCTTACCCAGGCTGGAGTGCAATGGCGCGATCTCGGCTCACCGCAACCTCCGCCTCCTGGGTTCAGGCAATTCTCCCGCCTCAGCCTCCTGAGTAGCTGGGATTACAGGCACGTGCCACCGTGCCCAGCTAATTTTTTGTATTTTTAGTAGAGATGGGTTTCACCATGTTGACCAGGATGGTCTCGATCTCTTGACCTTGTGATTCACCCGCCTCGGCCTCCCAAAGTGCTGGGATTACAGCAATGCTGAGGCGTTGTTCGAGATGTGTGTGTTCCTTTCCCTCCTGTAATACAATTTCCAGTGTGCGTGAGCGTGTGTGTATGTGTCAGTGTGTGTCTGTGTGACTGTGTGTGTGCACATGTGTGCGTGTGACAACGGAGGATTCAAACACACAACGTCACCAGGGACCATCGCTCTCATCACATGAATCGAAATGAGCCAGATAAACCCCCAAAACAGCCACGAAGCCACAGAGAGTTTTACAGCCCACCGGAGGCAAGGACACAAACTCCAAGGAATGAGCTCAGGACAGAGCTGAGCCCTCCCAGAGAGGAGGGGCTGTGGCTGCTGCCAAGGCCTGCTGGGATGGGGAGGGGCGTGCTGGAATGGGGAGGGGCCTGCTGGGATGGGGAGGGGCCTGCTGGGATGGAGAGGGGTGTGCTGGGATGGGGAGGGGCCTGCTGGGATGGGGAGGGGCCTGCTGGGATGGGGAGGGGCCTGCTGGGATGGGGAGGGGCGTGCTGGGATGGGGAGGGGCGTGCTGGGATGGGGAGGGGCCTGCTGGGATGGGGAGGGGCCTGCTGGGATGGGGAGGGGCCTGCTGGGATGGGGAGGGGCGTGCTGGGATGGGGAGGGGCGTGCTGGGATGGGGAGGGGCCTGCTGGGATGGGGAGGGGCGTGCTGGGATGGGGAGGGGCCTGCTGGGATGGGGAGGGACCTGCTGGGATGGGGAGGGGCCTGCTGGGACGGGGAGGGGCCTGCTGGGATGGGGAGGGGCGTGCTGGAATGGGGAGGGGCCTGCTGGGATGGGGAGGGGCGTGCTGGGATGGGGAGGGGCGTGCTGGGATGGGGAGGGGCCTGCTGGGATGGGGAGGGACCTGCTGGGATGGGGAGGGGCCTGCTGGGATGGGGAGGGACCTGCTGGGATGGGGAGGGGCCTGCTGGGATGGGGAGGGACCTGCTGGGATGGGGAGGGGCCTGCTGGGATGGGGAGGGGCCTGCTGGGATGGGGAGGGGCGTGCTGGGATGGGGAGGGGCGTGCTGGGATGGGGAGGGGTCTGCTGCGATGGGGAGGGACCTGCTGGGATGGGGAGGGGCCTGCTGGGACGGGGAGGGGCCTGCTGGGATGGGGAGGGGCGTGCTGGAATGGGGAGGGGCCTGCTGGGATGGGGAGGGGCGTGCTGGGATGGGGAGGGGCGTGCTGGGATGGGGAGGGGCCTGCTGGGATGGGGAGGGACCTGCTGGGATGGGGAGGGGCCTGCTGGGATGGGGAGGGACCTGCTGGGATGGGGAGGGGCCTGCTGGGATGGGGAGGGGCCTGCTGGGATGGGGAGGGGCGTGCTGGGATGGGGAGGGGCGTGCTGGGATGGGGAGGGGTCTGCTGCGATGGGGAGGGACCTGCTGGGATGGGGAGGGGCCTGCTGCGATGGAAAGGGGCCTGCTGGGACGGGGAGGGGCAGACTGCACCGAGGCAGGGAGGGGCCTGCTGGGATGGGGAGGGGCCTGCTGGGACGGGGCGGGGCCTGCTGGGATGATGAGGGGCGGACTGCACTGAGGTGGGGAGGGGCCTGCTGGGATGGGGAGGGGCCTGCTGGGATGGGGAGGGGCAACTGCACCGAGGCAGTGAGGGGCCTGCTGGGATGGGGGGGCAACTGCACCGAGGCAGGGAGGGGCGTGCTGGGATGGGGAGGGGCGTGCTGGGATGGGGAGGGGCGTGCTGGGATGGGGAGGGGCGTGCTGGGATGGGGAGGGGCCTGCTGGGACGGGGAGGGGCAACTGTACCGACGCAGGGAGGGGCCTGCTGGGATGGGGAGGGGCGGACTGCACTGAGGTGGGGAGGGGCCTGCTGGGATGGGGAGGGGCCTGCTGGGATGGGGAGGGGCCTGCTGGGATAGGGGGGCAACTGCACCGAGGCAGGGAGGGGCCTGCTGGGATGGGGAGGGGCCGACTGCACAGTGACAGGGAGGGGCCTGCTGGGATGGGGAGGGTCCTGCTGGGACGGGGAGGGGCCGACTGCACAGTGACAGGGAGGGGCCTGCTGGACGTCGGAGGAAAAGTGAAGCCATGCCCGAGTGCTGGCACCTCAGACAAGATTCCCAGATGCCCGGATTCCTGGTCCACGACCACCCGCCGCCTCCTCCCCAAGGCTCTGTTTTGAGGGTTTCGACAGGAAGTGCCTAAATCAGGGGCATGGCAGGCAGTGGGCCAGAACCCCAGGAGGGCGTGAGGCTCCTGCACTGGGACAGAGCCAGGCGCTGCCTTCTGGAGATGAGCCGGGCAGGAGAGCTGAGGACCTCCCCACGAGGCATCTGTGGTCAACCAAGAAAGCCGGAGAGGAAGGAGCGCTGGGAGGAGCCCCAGACCTTCCACACCTGTAGGGAGGATTGAGAGAAAGATCAGAGTTGCAGGGAGCAGGGGCAGAGAGGAGAAGAGAAAAGGGAACTCCCAGTGCCCGTTCGCCTGGCAGAGAGGCCAGGATACAGTCCTGGGGGGCACAGCCCGAAGGGCAGAGGAAACCAGAATAGTCTGGAGGTCACAGGCCGCCGGAGCCTGGGGAATTGGGTTCTCCAGAACCCCAGGAGGGGCAGACACTGTCTAGCAGCGTCCTGCCCCTAGACCTGGTGAACGAGATCGTGATCGTGCTGCGTTTCACTCCAGAGCCAGAAGACCCGGAGTGTAAGCACGGATAGAAACACAAGGCAAAGACACCACTTACAGAAACTGAAGGCGAATCCTCTGGGACAGTGGCGGGAGGCTGGGGTGTGAGGGCAGGGGCCGCACCCGGGGGAGGCTCCGCTCATTCCAGGGGTCCTCAGAGGGGAGGACCTGGGCCCTGAGGTGTCAGAGGAAAACAACGCAGGAGGAGGAAGTGGGTCACGAGGCAACACAGTGTTTTTATTTTAAATGACACACAAGTTCCCTACAGAGAAAACATCAATAAGAACCAGGAAAGGTCCCTGTGGCCCACCTGACCCCTGGACCAGTATATAAAGAGCCCGGGCTCAGGGGGCTCCACATCTGCACCTCCCTCTCATCTGCTCCTCTACCTGCTCCACCCTCGACCCACCAGAACCATGGGCTGCTGTGGCTGTTCTGGAGGCTGTGGCTCCAGTTGTGGGGGCTGTGGCTCCGTCTGTGGGGGCTGTGGCTCTGGATGTGGGAGCTGTGGCTCCAGCTGCTGTGTGCCCATCTGCTGCTGCAAGCCCGTGTGCTGCTGTGTGCCAGCCTGTTCCTGCTCTAGCTGTGGCTCCTGTGGGGGCTCCAAGGGGGGCTGTGGCTCTTGTGGCTGCTGCCAGTCCAGCTGCTGTAAGCCCTGCTGCTCCTCAGGCTGTGGGTCATCCTGCTGCCAGTCCAGCTGCTGTAAGCCCTGCTGTTCCCAGTCCAGCTGCTGTAAGCCCTGCTGCTGCTCCTCAGGCTGTGGGTCATCCTGCTGTCAGTCCAGCTGCTGTAAGCCCTGCTGTTCCCAGTCCAGCTGCTGTAAGCCCTGCTGCTGCTCCTCAGGCTGTGGGTCATCCTGCTGCCAGTCCAGCTGCTGTAAGCCCTGCTGTTCCCAGTCCAGCTGCTGTAAGCCCTGCTGTTCCCAGTCCAGCTGCTGTAAGCCCTGCTGCTCCTCAGGCTGTGGGTCGTCATCCTGCTGTCAATCCAGCTGCTGCAAGCCCTGCTGTTCCCAGTCCAGCTGCTGCAAGCCCTGCTGTTCCCAGTCCAGCTGCTGTGTCCCCGTGTGCTGCCAGTGCAAGATCTGAGGCTCTAGAGAGAATTCTCAGGTAGCTCCTAAAGATCTGTGCTTCCCAACAAGTGACACCCCTGACGCATATCCTCTTCCAGAGCTGAACAATGAGTCCCCTGCTCAGGGCTTCTTTTTCAAGCCCTTGAGGAAATGGAATAAAACCCTCCCTGACTGTTCCCTATAAGATAAAATTATCCCATGTCACTGGCACTCTTGCCCCTCCTTCCCACATGCCGCGATGTGTCTCAGCCGGACTGCACCTGGACACGGCCCTCATGTCAAGGAGGTGCCTGGAATTCCCCTTCCTGATAATTCCATGGGAGACAGCAAACCTTTCTTTCCTGTGTCTGCCAGGAGTTCCATGGCATTTGCAGATGGATGTCCTATAACCCGAATGATCACGTGTATCTATGGAAATCCAAAATGGGTCTGGGCGCAGCACTAAGTAAATTCTCCACCCCTCAGCCTTGGTCTCACTGACTCTTTTCTTCTAGTCTCTGTCTCATTGGCAAACTGGCCACATGTCCTTCCCCTCCCTCCCTGAGAGCTTATTCCTCCCACTGCTATGACTGCGTACTAATAATAAGGTAAGAACACGATTGATGAGGAGCAGGCATTTGCTGAAACTTTTGGGATGAAATCATCTGGGTGGACACAGGTGAGACAAAAACATGGAATCCCCAAATTCCCCTGAACTCTAAGCAGCCTGTCCTGCCCCACCCTAGTCAACGTCTCACGCCCACCCACCCACAGCCAAGGTGGTCCCATCTCTTTAGAAAGACCCCTTTCAGTGACTTCATCTGCAGCAGCCACCACTCAAGAACACTCCATCATCCCCAGGCCCATGAGAGAGGTGGCCCCAGAACAGCACAAACAGAAACACGAGAGCTTGTCTGGGAGGGGACAGCCCACACACCGGCACAGGCATAGGACGCCGCCTGCCTCATTGTCCAGAGTGTGGGAAGTTGAAACGGGAAAGGATGAGAAAGGAGAGAAAGTCCAGCTAAGCGTATCTATTCCAGTGCACTCACCAGGGTTAGGGTTTTAGCCCCAGCCGAGGCTTTGTGCAAGGTAATATTGCTGGGGTGTTAGTCATTTTGGGGTTATGACTGTGGGGAGTGGAAACTGGAGAATTACTTTCATTTCGGTTCAGTGGGATACGTTTATGGGATTCAGAGTCCCTTCCAACTATAGTCCAATTATTTCTTATCTTTTAGAGGATGAATGACTTCCAGGAACACACCTACCATCCACTGTGGAAACTTGCCCAAGTGTGGTGGCACAAGACGAATGGCCAGATTGTGTCCTGACACCATGCATCCTCCAGTGGCTGCACGTGGGCAGCAGAGAACAAATGTTTGACAGGTAGAGGCAGAGCTGGCTCTCAGAAATGTCTTCCAAATATTATAGCTCATATAGGAAAGCAATTTGATGATGTCCCCTAAATTTCATAATCCTAAAAATTAACATAGTTATTGAAACTAAAAGCAGGCTTTCTAAACTATTGATAATACAAATTTGTTAGAGAGCAGTGCTAGAAGAAAGAAAGAATTCTCCCCACCATGCCCCCACTACTAGCAGTCATAGGAAGTGCTAGCTGACACCGAGAAGGAAGGAAGAGCTTGGCTGCCCTAAAATGTCTCTGGGCTCAACCCATGAATACAGCAGGTGGCAAATAAGGGGCTGCAGATGCACCCTGGGGAGAAACAGGGGCTGCTCTGCCAAGGCGTAAGGAACATGCAAGGCCCTGGGGATTTTCACAAAGACTCGGGTGGGACAGGACACTCTATTCAACAAATAAGGCTGGGATAATTGGCAAGTCACATGTAGGAAAATGAAACTGAATCCTCATCCCTCACCTTACAGAAAAATGAACTCAAAATGGATGAAGGTCTTAAATCTAAGCCTGAGACTATACGATTTACAGAAAATAACTTTGAAATAACCCTTCTAGACATTGGCTTAGACAAGGGTTTCATGACCCAGAACCCAAGAGCAAAAAACAAAGATAAATAGCTGGGACTGAATTCAACTAAAGAGCTTTTGCAAAAGGAAGTCAGCAGAGTAGACAGGTGACCCACGGAGTGGAAGAAAATCTTCACAATCTATACATCCGAGAAAGGCCTAATATCCAAAATCTACAACAAATTTGAACACATTAGCAAGAAAAAAAACAAACAATCCCATCAAAAGGTGGGCTAAAGTCATGAGTAGACAGTTCTCCAAAGAAGATGTAAAATGCCCAACAAACGTATCAAGAAAATGCTCAAAATTACTCATGACCAGGGAAAGACAAGTCAAAACCACAAGGCAGTACCCTTACTCCTGCAAGAATGGCCATAATCAAAAACTCAAAAATAATAGATGTTGCCGTGGATACGATGAACAGGGAACGCTTCTACGCCGCTGGTAAACTAGTACAAACACCGTGATACACATATCGTAGTGTTTGTGGTGATTCCTTAAAAAACTAAAGGCAGTGCTACCGTTTGATCCAGCAATCCCACTACTGGGTACCTATCCAGAGGAAAAGTAGTCATTCTACAAAAAGGATACTTACACACGCATGTTTATAGCAGTACGATTTGCAACTGCAAAAATGTGGAGTCAACCCAAATGCCTATCAATCAATGAGTAGGAAAAGACACTGTGATATATATATATGATGGAACACAACTCAGACCTAAAAAGAAATGAATCAATGGCATTGCAGAAACCTGGATGAGATTGAAGACTATTATTCCAAGTGGAGTCACTCTGGAATGGAAAATCAAACATCATATGTTCTCGCTCGTAAGTGGGAGCTAAGCTGAGAATGCAAAGGCATAAGAATGACACACTGGACTTTGGGGACTAACGGGAAAGTGTGGGAAGGTGGTGAGGGACAAAAGACTGCTCACTGGGTGCAGTGTAGACTGCTTGGGTGATGGGTGCACCAAAATCTCACAAATAACTTTAAAGAACTTACTCATGTAACCAAACACCACCTGATCCCCAATAACTACAGAAATAAATTTAAAAAAATAAAAAATTCTAAAATTAATATGGAATATCAAGTAAACCTCATAGCCAAAACAATTTTGGAAAAGAACAAAATTTAAGAAATCACATCTCCTGATTTCAAAACATATTACAAAGCTACAGTTATCAAAATAGAGTGGTTCCTACACGAAAACAGAAATGTAGGCCAATGGAATGAATTGAATAAAGTACAGAAATAAACCTCTGTGTATACAGTCACATGATCACTGACAATGGTGTCAAGACCATGCCATGGCACAAGTACAGTCTCTTCAGCAAATGGTATTGGGAAAAATGAATATCCAAATGCAATGGAATGAAACTGGATACTTATCTTACATCATACACAAAAATGGACTCAAAATGGATTAAAGACCTAAACATAAACCCTAATAGTATAAAATACTCCAAAGAACAAGTAAAAAATCTTCAGTGCATTTGGCAATGGTTTATTGGATATGGTGAGGGAATGTACACTTCCTGGGTCCACAGGGGGAGTAGTTTCAAAGGCAGGAACTTCCCAGCGACATGGCCTACCTGCCCTCTCCCACGTCTCCATCCAGGAGACTTAGAGGGCTTTGTTAACTTTTGTGAATGCAGGAAGAAATCAAAGATCAATCACTCTAGCGGGAGTTTGAAGGAATTCCTTTCATAGGACAGAAAATTTGAATGGGGCAGGAATTACTCCCAAGTTAAAAGTCCCCTTCCCCCACATTGGTGTGGACTCCATATCTGGATCCCCTTCCACGACGTGGTGGAAGCTGCTCTCTATATTTCTTTCTTTCTCCTTTTTCTCTCTCTGCCTAAATAAATCACTTTCTGCAGTGATTATCAGACCCCTTTGCGGTCTGATAATTACTTATGAGTGCACTGTGCCTGGCAGGGTCCTCTACCTCCTTCTTGGATGAGGGAGGGACCAAAGGCCTGAAAGAACATCATCTTATTGGGGAGCAAGCTGAGTCTTCCCAGAGTCTCGGTACCCAGTCTCAATGACACCACATTATAGGCATCAAAAGCAAAGGTAGGCAAATGGGACTCTCTCTAACTTAAAATATTTGCTCCTCAAAGGACACAATCAATGGGATGAAAAGGCAACCTACACAACGAGAAAACATTTGCAATTTACACATCTGATATGAGGTTAACATCTGGAATATAAATATATCCATGTATGAATAGACCACATTTTGTTTCTCCACCTCACCAATTCGTGGACAGGTAGATGGTTCCACTTCTTGGCACATGAGAATAATGCTGCTATAAATATCATCATACAAGTTTTTATGTGACATATATTTTCAGTTCTCTTAGGTAGTCACCCAAGAGTGGAATTGCTGGGTCGCATGGTAACTCTACAAGGAACATTTGAGGAACTATTTTTCACAGTAGTGGCATGATTTTCATTCTCATCACCAATGCACAAGGGCTCCCACCTCTCCACATTCTCATCAGCGTTTCTCATTGTCTGTCTTTTGGATGATAACCATCCCATCTGCTTGTGTCCTCTCTTATTTCCTTGAGCAGTGGTTTGCAGTTCATCTTGAAGAGGTCCTTTACATCCTTTGTTAGCTGTATTCCCGGGTATTTTATTCTCTTTGTAGCAATTGTGAATGGGAGTTTGCTCTTGATTTGTCTCTCTGTTTGTTATTAGAGTATAGGAATGCTTGTGATTTCTGCACATTGATTTTGTGTCCTGAGACTTTGCTGAAGTTGCTTATCAGTTCCAGGAGATTTTGGGCTGAGATGATGCGGTCTTCCAAATATACAATCATGTCATCAGCAAATAGAGACAATTTGACTTCCTCCTTTCCTAACTGAATACCCTTTATTTCTTTCTCTTGCCTGATTGCTCTGGCTAGAACTTCCAATATTCTATTGAATACAAGTGGTGAGAGAAGACATCCTTGTCTAGTGCCATATTTCAAAGGGAATGCTTCCACTTTTTATCATTTAATATGATATTGGCTCTGGGTTTGTCGTAAATATCTTTTATTATTTTGTGATACGTTCTGTTGATAACTAGTTTATTGAGAGTTTTTAGCATAAAGGGCTGTTGAATTTTGTCAAAGACCTTCAATGCATCTATTGAGATAATCATGTGGTCTTTAGAGAGGACACAAACAGATGGAAAAACATTCCATGCTCATGGTTCAGAAGAATAAATGTCATGAAAATGGCCATAATGCCCAAAGTAATTTATAGATTCAATGCTCTCCCCATCAAGCTACCGATGACCTTCTTCACAGAACTGGGAAAAACCTCTTTAAACTTCATATGGAACCAAAAGAGAGCCCGCATAGCAAAGATAATTCTAAGCAAAAAGAGCAAAGCTGGAGGCATCATGCTGCCTGACTTCAAACTACACTACAAAGCTACATTAATCAAAACAGCATGGTACTGGTACCAAAACACAGACATAGACCAATGGAACAGAATAGAGTCCTCAGAAGCAACACCACACATCTACAACCATCTGATCTTTGACAAATTGACAAAAACAAGCAATGAGGAAAGAATTTCCTGTTGAATAAATAGCATTGGGAAAACTGGCTAGCAATGTGCAGAAAGCAGAAACTGGACCCCTTCCTGACACCTTACACTAAAATTAACTCCAGAAGGATTAAACATTTAAACATAAGACCTCACATCACAAAAACCCTAGAAGAAAACCTGGGCAATACCATTCAGGACATAGGCATAGGCAAGGACTTCATAACTAAAACACCAAAAGCAATGGCAACAAAATCCAAAATAGACAATGAAATCTAAGTAAACTTCAGAGCTCTGTACAGCAAAAGAAACAATCATTAGAGTGAATTGGCAACCGGCAGAATGGGAAAAATTTTTGCAGTCTACCCATTTGACAAAGGGCTAATATCCAGAATCTACAAAAAACTAAAACAGATTTACAAGAAAAAAATAAACAAACCCATTCAAAAGTGGGAAAAGGATATGAACAGACACTTTTCAAAGAAGACATATATAAGGCCAACAGACATATGAAAAAATGCTCATCATCACTGGTCATTGGAGAAATGCAAATCAAAACCACACTGAGATATCATCTCACATCAGTTAGAATGGTGATCATTAAGAAATCTGGAGACCACAGATGCTGAAGAGGATGTGGAGATATAGGAACACTTTTACATTGTTGGTGGGAGTGTAAACTAGTTTAACCATTGTAGAAGACAGTGTGGTGTTTCCTCAAGGATCTAGAAATAGAAATTCCATTTGACCCAGCAATCCCATTACTCAGTAAATACCAAAGGATTATAAGACCTTCTATTATAAAGACACATGCACATGTATGTTCATTGTGGCCCTGTTTACAATAGCAAAGACCTGAAACCAACTCACATGCCCATTAGTGATAGACTGGACCAAGAAAATGTGGCGCATATACACCATGGAATACTACACAGCCATACAACGCTATGAGTTTGTGTCCTTTGTAAGGAATGGATGAATCTGGAAACTATTATTCTCAGAAAAGTGACACAAGAACAGAAAATCAAACACCGTATGTTTGCAGTCATAGGTGGGTGTTGAACAATGAGAACACGTGGACACAGAGAGGGGAGTATCACACACTGGGTCAGTAAGGGAGGGCTAGGGGAGGGACAGCACGGGGTTTGGGAGGATGGGGAGGGATAACGTGGGTAGAAATGCCAGATATAGATGAAAGGGGGATGGAGGCAGCAAACCACTGTGCCATGTATGTACCTAAGCAACAACCCTGCATGATCTGCACATGTACCCAGAACATAAAGTACAATTGGAAATAATAAATAAATAGATAAATAAATAAACAAACAATCCCAGGAGATGTGAACTGCTATCTTATTGTGGCTTTGATCTGCATTTCCGTGAGTTTCCCTGATGACTATCAATGTTGAGCCCCTTTTCATATGCTTATGAGCCATCTGTATACCTTCTTTGGAAAGGGCCTATTTAAATCCTCTGCTGACTTTTAAATTGGGTTGTGTGTTTGAGTAGTAAGAATTCTTTATGAGTCCGGCTGCAATTTCATCATCAAACACATGATTTGAAAGTGGTCTCTTTCAGTCTGTTGATGTCTTTTCATTTCTTTCAGTGCCTTTGGAAGCTCAAAAACTATTCGTTTTGATGGAGTAAGATAATCAAGTTTCTCCTTGTGTTTTGGTATAATTGTCTAAGAACTATTTCATAATCCAAGGTCATGAAGCCTTAACCTGTTTTACTTCTAGTAATCCTCTAGTTTGGGCTTGTATAATTAGGTCATTCACCCATTTTTTCCAGTTTTTTGTTTGTCTGGTATATGGTATGAGGTAAAGATCCAAATTCACTCTTCTGCATGTGGAAATTCAGTTGTCTCAGCAGCATTATCTGTTGAAAAGATTCCTCTTTTCCCATGGAATTGTTTGCTACCGTTGTGGGAAACCCACAACTGTGAGGCTTTATCTCAAGAGTCTCAAACCTACTCCAGTCAGCGATCTGTCTTTCTCTCCTTACAGAAGCACCAGGCTGACCCCATGACTGCAGCTGTGCAGCCCATTTAGAAGCTGGAAACTGTGAGTCCTCAATCTTGTTTTTCTTTTTTAAGATTGTTTTAGCTGTTTTGGGTCCCTTGAATGTCCATATAGATTTTAGGATCAACTTGACCATTCTTAAAAAAAGAAATCTGAGATATTGATAGGAATTGCATTAAATTGCTCGATTATTCTTTTTCACAGTGTTTCAATCTTCACAATATTAGCTCTTCCAATACATGAACATGGGATTTTTTCCCTATTTAATTTGGTCCTGTTTAACTTCTTCCAAAGATGTTTTGAAGTGTTAAGGGTCTGAGTCTTGTGCTTTTTGGTTGTATTTGTTCCCAAAAATTTTATTGTGTTCTTACATCCTTTTTGGGGTGCTTGTTTCTGTTGTGTAGAAACGCAGCTGACTTCTGTGTATAGTCCTTGTGTCCTGCACTCTGCTGAGCTCAGTTACTGGCCCTAATAGTTGTGCGTCTGTGTGTGTGTGTGTGTGTGTCTGTGTGTGTCCTTCAGTATCTTCTGTATAGAAGATGAGGTTTTCTGTAAATAGAGATAATTTGGCTTCCTTTTTTCTTACCTGGATGCCTTTATTCCCTTTTCCTGTCATATTACTCTGGCTATAGTGTCAGTGAAATGTTGAATAAAAGAAGTGGTGGGTGTGGACGTCCTTTTCCCATTCCCGATCTTAGGGGGAAACATCCAGGTTTTCACACTTAAGCACAGTGTTCGCTGCCAGTAGGTGCCCTTTACCAGGCTGAGAAAAGTCCTTCTGCTCCTCCCTGTGCCAACAAAAGCTGTGAAGCCTGTGAGTGGTCAGAGGACACTTGGATTCTTCCTCACTCTGAGCCCAGAGATGGGGAGCCCACCTCAGCCAGTGCTTGTCTCAGGTCCCCGAGGCAGCAGTTTCCAGTTTTGTCCCACAGAGCATCTCAGGGACACAGCTCATTCTAGACTCCCTTCCCTCTCTCCTGGCTTGATGCCCACCCTGGTGCCTGCCTAGGCACAGGGACCACCCACTACACCCCTTCCTAGACACTGAGGGCAAAGATCTCCTTCTCCCCCAAACATAGCCTCCCATGGGGAAGGAGCAGGAGTCCATGATTCCAACCAAGATAGATCGAATCTCAGTGAGATGCAGCTGGGGCTCCCTGTGTGCTAATGAGATACTCATTCATTAACAGGTTCATTCATTCATCCATGACACTAGTGATTCCTTCATGACTCTGGGATCTGAGCCTGTGATGCAGGCACAGCAGTGGGAGGAATAAGATATAAGGAGGGAGGGGAAGGACACGTGGCCAGTTTGCCAATGAGACAGAAGCTGGAAGAAAAGGGTCAGTGAGACCAAGGCTGAGGGGTGGAGAATTTATTTAGTGCTGCACCCAGATCAATTTTGGATTTTCATAGACACATGTGATCATTCGGGTTATAGGACATCCATCTGCAAATGCCATGGAACTCCTGGCAGACACAGGAAAGAAAGGTTTGCTGTCTCCCATGGAATAGGGAGGGGAATTCCAGGTGCCTCCTTGACAGGAGGGCCATGTCCAGGTGCAGTCTGGCTCAGATATATGGGGTCACGTGGGAAGGTGGGGCAAGAGTGCCAGTGGCATGGGATACCCTTATCTTATAGTGAACAGGCAGGGAGCCATTCATTCCATTTCCTCAAGGGCTGGAAAAAGAAGCCCTGAGCAGGGGACTCATTGTTCCACTCTGGAAGAGGATATGCGGCAGGGGTGTCACTTGTTGGGAAGAGCAGATCTTCAGGAGCTACCTGAGAATTCTCTCTAGAGCCTCAGATCTTGCACTGGCAGCACACGGGGACACAGCAGCTGGACTGGGAACAGCAGGGCTTGCAGCAGCTGGACTGACAGCAGGATGACCCACAGCCTGAGGAGCAGCAGGGCTTACAGCAGCTGGACTGGGAGCAGCAGGGCTTGCAGCAGCTGGACTGACAGCAGGATGACCCACAGCCTGAGGAGCAGCAGCAGGGCTTACAGCAGCTGGACTGGGAGCAGCAGGGCTTGCAGCAGCTGGACTGACAGCAGGATGACCCACAGCCTGAGGAGCAGCAGCTGGGCTTGCAGCAAATGCACTTGGAGCAGCCACAAGAGCCACAGCCTCCCTTAGAGCCCCCACAGGAAACACAGCCCCCCTTGGAGCCCCCACAGGAGCCACAGCCCCCCTTGGAGCCCCCACAGGAGCCACAGCCCCCCTTGGAGCCCCCACAGGAGCCACAGCCCCCCTTGGAGCCCCCACAGGAGCCACAGCTGGAGCAGGAACAAGCTGGCACACAGCAGCACACAGGCTTGCAGCAGCAGACGGGCACACAGCAGCTGGAGCCACAGCCCCCACAGCTGGAGCCACAGCCCCCACAGCTGGAGCCACAGCCCCTGCAGCTGGAGCCACAGCCCCCACAGCTGGAGCCACAGCCCCCACAGCTGGAGCCACAACCTCCAGAGCAGCCACAGCAGCCCATGTTTCTGGTGGATTGAGGGTGGAGCAGGTATAGGAGCAGGTGAGAGGAGGGTGTGCAACTGAGCAGCCCCCTGAGCCCAGGCCCTTTATATCCCTGTCTGGGGCCTGCTGGGCACATGGTCACTTCCTTGTGTCTATTTATGGTCTTTCCCCAGGGAAACTCTGTTTTCTTTAAAATAACACCAATGTGCTTTATCCTCTGACTCACTTCCTGGTTCCATACTGTTTTTGTCTCCAAACCTTCAAGGCCCAACTCTGCACCTTTCTGCAGACCCCTTGGGATGAGTGAACTTCACACATTCTTTCCCTCCTCAAATCTTCATCTCTTTCTTTGGGGGCTCCTGTGAACTGACCCATGTTTCTGAGCCAGACCCTGAGAAATTCAGATTCTAGTGTGGATGAGTGGGTGACGGTGCTGGGCTTCAGCCTCACTGATCTCTGGAATTTCCAGCTTGCTCTGTGCAGGTGGGCTCCTCTCTGCTCAGCCTCCTCCTGCTCTGTCTTTGAAAGTCAGAGTTGCCTGCAAAAGAAATTGCTCTAACTTGCTTCATAGTGCCTGCCTCAGACTTGTAGTGATGCCGCCATTCACAACCTCTTATTTGCTAAAGAGTTCAGGTCGCCAGGGCACTGTGAACGCTGGCCTTCTCTCTGGTGACGCAGATGACAACTGTCTATACCTCGTGTTTATGTAAAATGTGGTCTCCCAGGACCCCAGCGTTTTTCCTCCCTCTGTGGTGGGTGGGGTCAAGGTTGGGTGCTCCTGCCTCCTCAGGAGTCTGCTCCCTGTACAGACGGAACCAGCAGACCCTTTAGTGTGGCCCAGGTTTGGGGGTTGTGGGGGAGGTGGGAGGACACTGAAGCCCTTCTGCATCCAGCTCTGTGACTCACTGAGCACGGCTGCACTGGGCTGTGCTGTGGGGACAGCTCACAGTGCCTGCCCCGGGGTCTGGGCAGGTGTGCCCAGGAGAGGGCAGTTGTGCCCTGCAGAAGGGAAGCAGGGGTGTGGGCCAGGGCTGGGGTCTTAAGGAAGCTGCTCGGTGTGGGCAAGGCTGAACGTGAGCGAGCAATGGGTGGTGGCATCTGTGCAGAGACTGGTGGGTCTCGAGATTTATTCAAGTTGTAATGTGGGCCAGCAGATCACTTCCTTCTTCTGCTGAGTAGAATTTTATTGTGTGACTATAGGCAGGATTTCTCTCCTAACCCCATTGAGACAGGGTGGACCACGCCTTAAAATTACTTTGGATGTCAAGACAATGAAGCCTCCCTTTAAGCATGTGTGACAAGGTTCCTTCCTGATATGACGCAGCTTTCTGGTGGCAGCAGGGTGGCTCCATGCAGGCCTGAGAATGGCTTCAGGGAGCAGGGAGAGAAGATGAGCTTGGGGCTGGGTGGCAGTCAGGCTGGGGCTAGCTTGGGAGTGCCCAGGGGTGGGGTGGATTTAATGTTTTAAAGAAAACATTATTGCCCAGTTGCAGTGGCTTATACCTGTAATGCCAGCACTGTGGGAGGCCAAGTTAGGTGGATCACCTGAGGTCAGAAGTTTGACACCAGCCTGGCCAAGATGGCAAAACCCCATTTCTACTAAAAATAGAAACATTAACTGCATGTGATGGCAGGTGACTGTAATCCCAGCTACTCAGGAGGCTGAGACAGTAGAATCACTTGAACCTGGACGGTAGAGGTTGCTGTCAGCCAAGATCATGCCATTGCACTCCAGCCTGGCCACAAGGGTGAAACCCCATCTCAAAAAAATAAAAAAGAAAGAAGGAAAGAAAACTTTGTTAGCATCAGGCCACAACAAACACAGCTTGAGGGAAGAAAACTTACATGAGCTGAAAATGAGTTGAAGGTGAGCATGACTATTCTGCACCCTTTAAAGGGGAAGAGAAAACCGGAAACAGGGAGATGCAATAAAAGCTGAACTTTCAGCTAAAAAAATTATAATCTCTTTTAATTTATTAAAAGTAAAACAATCCCTTAAGAAAATTTTATTTTTCTAACTAATTCTTTAGTGTGTAAATCTTTTTTTACATCACACCCAATCTGTAGAAAGGCCATTATAATTTTCCTTTAATTATAGATAACTTGATCATACAAAAGGTTTTTGTTTAAATGAATCCTCTTATTGTGACTTACGTGGAGCGTTCATGACATGCTTAGACTTTCTGCTTTGCCCTAAACATCCCTCTTTCTGAAACAACCAGTCATTTCCTTCTAGGACTAAATTTACCATACAAGATTATTTCTCTTTAAACTTTCTTATCAAAAACTAGCTCCTTATTGCTATAATTTTCTTTACACCTCTCTTATTTCCTGGTTTCTTTTACCTTGTTTTATACATAACTCTTAAATAAGCTTTGAAATAGAAAACAATTTTCACCTTTTAAAAAGGACACTTTAAAAAAAAAGTGTTTCTCTACAATATATTTTTTACTGAAAAATATCTATTACTTAATTTAATATAACTTTACGTTATAAAGTGTGACAACTTTGTCTTCAAGTATTTATCCATTACATTTACCTAATTATGTTATTTTAATTGTTTACCTAGATTATTTATGAAAACAGTAACAGTCATCATTTACATTTATGAAATTGCCATTGCAAACTTCTAACTGAGATATTGGGAAAGGAAAAAAAATGAAAACAAATGAGATAGTGGGAACGGTCTGAGCTAACCGACTTCATCCTGCTTCTAACCTCCAGGCTGTCCTTGTTCTTTCCTGGACTTGGGGAGGAACTTGGTTTTCAGTCCATCTTTGAAACAAAGAAGGTAACAGTCCTTTCCCAAAACAAACCTCCTTATTGCTCATGGACTAGGCTGCCTGAAGTCACAGGGTAATTTTCCTAAATAATTCAAGATGTAATTATTTTTATTAAACCAATATCCATGTCTTATTTATTAAAATTACACAAGCAAAGATGATTCTGTTTTGGGCTGGGTTTGTAGTTTTGTAACCTCTATGTCAAGCTTGGACACCTTATAGTATTTGGTAGGGATAAGTATGGAATTGCTTGACTAATAAATGCAAACAAAATGTATGCTGGCAATGCATAGGATGTTTCTGATATTTCTTTGCCAACAATTTTAAAGCTAGCTTATATATTAAAGGTTTTACTTAGATTTTATAAAACTTGAAAAAGCATTTGACTAGTTTTTTTCCTGATAATATCAGATGCAAGCCCTTTCCTTTTCTTAAGCCAGTTAATTAGAGCTCTTTCATGTATTTTCAGAAGCGAAACATCGTGTACATAGCACATATATGGATGTATTAGACCTGCCAACAGAACTACATCTTACAGATTCACAGCCCCCCTTGTTCTCATCTTAGACTTTCACATTTCTGACAACCTGCGCCAATAGGTTGTATCAATTCCTGATAACCCTGCGCAGTTGTCAGCTACGTGGTCTTAGACTTGCATGTTTGAGGAGGGATGGGGGACCTCCAGGCAGCTGGGGCCAGTGGGGTCACCCTGCCTCATCCCCTGCTCCCCCCGCCTCCGGCACACATTATAGCCTGGGCTCTGTGGTCTGGTAATGTAAATAGTCGTGTTAACATGAGCCTACAGTGTAGCCCAAGAAGCCTCCTCATGGCACAGAATGAGCTGGTTGGCTCTTTGCAAGGTAGACGTTGTGTGTTGCGGGTTGAACATGCTGAAGTACATACTTGAATATACGTGTCTACTGAGTGCATATGGAAGCTCTAACGCCTGGGACTTGTGAGTGTGATCCTATGTGGAAATGGGAACTTTGCGGATGTCATTATGTTATGATAAGGTCACTAGGATGGGCCCTGTTTCCACATGACTGGTGCCATTACAGGACTTGCAGGACAAGAAGACAGACGCAGACACATGTGGGGACGGGGCTGTGATGGTGGCGGCACAGGTCAGAGCGATGCCGCCTGTGAATGAAAAATCCACCCCAAATCACAAAGCAATAGGGAGAAGTCACGCTGGGAACGGTGTAGGACAAAGCTGCCTCCCATTCTGTTCCTAAGTAAGACAGCCACACAGATAAAAAAGCACATGCCTCCCTCACCATTTGCCCACAGAGAAATTCCCTGTGGACAAAGGACAGGCAGAACTCAATGTCCTCCCTCTGCTCCCGTGAGACAAATCAAATCTGGTGGCTTCTTTTGCCCTAGTTTTTCACTAAGTCAGACTAAGTCATGAGTGACTATTCCTGTAAACAGCATTCAGGGAAAGGCTAATCAGAAACTCAAAAGCATGCAAGTTTGTCTCTTATCCACCTGTGACCTGAAAGCTCCTCCCCCTCCGAGTTGTTCCACTTTGCCAGACAAACCAGTGTGCACCTTACGTGTATTGATCGGTGTCTCCTGTTTCCCTAAAATGCGTGAAAGCAAAGCTGTGCCCGACCCCCTTGGGCACATGTCACGAGGACCTCCTGAGGCTGTGTCACGGGCGCATCCTTAACCCTGGCAAAATACACCTTCTAAATTGACTGACACCTGTCCTAGGTACATTTTGGTTTACAGGTCACGTGCCCCAGGACACTGGAGCCGAGAAGCTGGAAAAGACAGGAGGGCCTCCCCTGGAACCTGCGGAGAGAGTGCAGTCCTCCTGACACCTGCATTTCCAGCTTCTGGCCTTCAGAACCGTGAGAGAATCTATTTGTACTGTTTTAAGGTCCTCATTCCTTGGCCATGGGATCCTGTTTCATGGAACTGGTGCCGTTTTCTGGATCTGCCCGGCTGTCGGGAAGCCCCGTGGGTCAGGCTCCAGCATCTGAGCACCTGCTTATTTCTTCTGGAATCAGCTCTTCTCCACGTGGTGATGGGGGCTGAGAAATGGCTCAACCAGAAGCTGGAAGAAAGATATTTCCAGAGGCACAGCACCAAAACAGGGAGGCTGGTGGGCTGGCACTGGGAGAGGGGGAGGGCACAGGAAGGGGGAGGCATTGCCCCCCGAGAAGTCAGCAGACACCTGAGGCTGTGCCCCCGGAGCCAATGAATGGGGAGTCCTCGTTTGAACTGGGGACTGTGGAAGCCTGGGAGACCTGGAGCCAATGCCTTCCCTCTCTTCTCCCCACCAAGGACCCTCCAGAACCTGGGTTGGGTTGGACCTGAGAGACCTGTCTGTCTCTTCAAATGGAAGGTTCTGAAGCCCTTGTCCTGGGGGGAAGACTGTGACAATAATTCAGGATTAGTGGGGAATGACATTGAGTGTGTCCCTCATCCCAGGGCATCCCCGTCCCTGTAACAGGAAGGCTGGGGACGGACGGGCACGTCCCCTTCTGCCCTTGCTTCCTAGCCAGCGTGCCCTCCAGCTCCCCTGTGGCTCTCCAGCCGCTCTTCGTCCCCACCCGCCCTCCTTCCATCGCTGGCTGTCTCAGCCCCTGAATCAGGGCCACTGGGTTAATCACCCGGGCCCCATAGCTGTTTGCTCCTCTTTTAGGAATGTGATACTTTCCAAAATCACTCTGTAGATAAAAAGAGCCACTAGGATCTGTGTGCAAGTACGATTCATAATCACCTGTCAAAGGATGGGCTCGGTTGATTGAGGGGCTGCTGAGCACAAAATCTGGGGGGTGGCCTGGTGTTTGGAAGTGCAGGCAGGATTCCTGTTACCGTCTTGAGGCAGAATGGCTGCTTTTCCAGGGACCCTCACTTTTTGCTCTTAGACCCTCCCCCATTATGGAGGGCAAAGTGCTTTCCTGAAAGTTGAATGTTAATCTCATTATGGGGAACCCCTGAGTGATTGTTGAGCAGAGTATCTGGGCACCACGGCCTGGCCAGGGTGGCATGGGGTCACCATCACAGGGTACACTCCCACCCATCACCTGACCCGCCCAGGTCACCCTGAGCCATGGGTCTGTTACTGAGGTCCTGCCGCAGAGCTGCCTGAGCTACCAGGTGGGACTGAGTTTGTGGCATCATCTTACAATGAGCGTTTGGTTCACACAAGCCCCAGTCTCCTCCAGGGCAGCTGGTTCAGGAGGACAAAGTGCTCCTGGGGGGACTCCAGACCCAAGCCCGTGACTCAGAGCCACCCCTGTAGGATGCAGCCTTCTCAGGGTCCCGGGACCTCCCTGGAGGAGAGCAGACATCCCAGGTGGTCCCAGAGCTTTTTCAGAAGAACCGTCTCAGCAGGTGGATGCTGGGGTACACAGAGACCCTTGGGGAACTGTGGCAATTAAAGAGCCAAACTATCCAGGAGGCCAGCACCCTCTGCTGACGTGAAAGGAGCCCATGCTCACGAGGAACCAGGCTCTGTAGAGAGACGTGGCACAGAAAGAACCCAAGGAGACACAGGCTGGGGGGTGGGTGTTTATTTAGAGGATTAAGGGTCCAGCTGGGCTTTAGCAGATAGAGACAACAATGGGAGCGTTTCAGCGGGAGAGCGGGGTCCATGGGAGAGGCCACCGATCTGGGCCTGGCCGAGTGTCTGCGCCTCCTGGGCCTCCCTGAGCTCCAGCACTGGTCGGGGTGGACGGGGGAAAGGGGAGCTCTCTGGGGAAGAAGGAAGGGCAGGGCAGTATGGCCCCAGCAAGTGGGGTGAGCTTTGTGATGAGCAGCGGAGGAAATGGCTCACCCCAGGATTGCCAGTGTGATGGTGCGAGGCACAGGGTGAGTGCATTTCTAGGGTAAACATGTGGCATGAGCTGGGAAGCTCTGTTCCCGATTCCAGGGACTGTCATATTCCAGAGAAGCACAGCTCAAAACTGCATCACAGGTCTGAGATACAGGTGGCCTTCATCTGAGATCTGGGGCCAAGCATCAGATCTTGCACTGGCAGCACACGGGGACACAGCAGCTGGACTGGGAACAGCAGGGCTTGCAGCAGCTGGACTGACAGCAGGATGACCCACAGCCTGAGGAGCAGCAAGGATTGCAGCAGCTGGACTGGGAACAGCAGGGCTTGCAGCAGCTGGACTGGGAACAGCAGGGCTTACAGCAGCTGGACTGGGAACAGCAGGGCTTGCAGCAGCTGGACTGACAGCAGGATGACCCACAGCCTGAGGAGCAGCAGTAGGGCTTACAGCAGCTGGACTGACAGCAGGATGACCCACAGCCTGAGGAGCAGCAAGGATTGCAGCAGCTGGACTGGGAACAGCAGGGCTTGCAGCAGCTGGACTGGGAACAGCAGGGCTTGCAGCAGCTGGACTGACAGCAGGATGACCCACAGCCTGAGGAGCAGCAGGGCTTACAGCAGCTGGACTGGGAACAGCAGGGCTTGCAGCAGCTGGACTGACAGCAGGATGACCCACAGCCTGAGGAGCAGCAAGGATTGCAGCAGCTGGACTGGGAACAGCAGGGCTTACAGCAGCTGGACTGGGAACAGCAGGGCTTGCAGCAGCTGGACTGGGAACAGCCACAAGAGCCACAGCCTCCCTTGGAGCCCCCACAGGAGCCACAGCTGGAGCAGGAACAGGCTGGCACACAGCAGCACATGGGCTTGCAGCAGCAGATGGGCACACAGCAGCTGGAGCCACAGCCCCCCTTAGAGCCCCCACAGATGCCACAGCCCCCCTTGGATCCTCCACAGGAGCCACAGCCCCCCTTGGATCCTCCACAGGAGCCACAGCCCCCCTTGGAGCCTCCACAGGAGCCACAGCCCCCCTTGGAGCCCCCACAGGAGCCACAGCCCCCCTTGGAGCCTCCACAGGAGCCACAGCCTCCCTTGGAGCCTCCACAGGAGCCACAGCCCCCCTTAGAGCCGCCACAGGAGCCACAGCCCCCCTTGGAGCCTCCACAGGAGCCACAGCCCCCCTTAGAGCTCCCACAGGAGCCACAGCCCCCCTTGGAGCCCCCACAGGATCCACAGCTGGAGCAGGAACAGGCTGGCACACAGCAGCACACGGGCTTGCAGCAGCAGACGGGCACACAGCAGCTGGAGCCACAGCTCCCACAGCCAGAGCTACAGCCCCCACAGCCGGAGCCACAGCCCCCACAGCCGGAGCCACAGCCTTCAGAACAGCCACAGCAGCCCATGGTTCTGATGGGTTGAGGGTGGAGCAGGTAGAGGAGCAGATGAGAGGGAGGTGCAGGTGTGGAGCCCCCTGAGCCCGGGGCCTTTATATTCCCACCCAGGATCAGGTGTGAAGCTGGGCACATGGTCACTTCCTGGTTCCTGTTTGTGCCATTTCCCCAGGGAAATTTTGTTTGCTTTCTTAAAACTAGAAACAATCATGTTCTGTTTGTTGTTTTGCAGTTCTGCTTCTGGCTCTGCATCTCTACTCTGACTGGTGCATGCCACACCCGTGTATCATGGAAGAGAAGATCCCTTTCCCCAGTGATGGTGCTCACAGGACTCCTGGCCATCAGGGGAACATCTCTGAACAGTCACCGTGAGACCCAGGAGAGCTTGGCCAGGAGGGGCATGCACGACCCTGTAGGGCAGGAGGCTGGGATCAGCTCCTTACTCCTGCGGGGGTCCCTAGCTGGGCAGCCTGCTGCCAGGCGCTGCCTGCAGGGCCTCATGCCTGAGTTTGCATGAAAGCTGAGGTCACGCGTGTGCAGGGTGATGGGGCTGGGAGGGGCCCGACACACTTGCTGGGAAAACAGAGCTGGCTGGGTTACTCTTCTGACATTGTCCAGAGACCTTTGCAGGGTGTCAGAAAAAGAGGCAGCTGGAGGCAGGACTGAAGCCCGTGTCCCTGTGTGGGGCTCCTGTGACAATTGACCACAAACTGGGGGTTCAGACAGCAAGAATTTGTTCTCTCACAATTACAGGGGACGAACGCCTGAGTGCTGCAGTCTGTGCTCCCACCGAAGGGTCTTGGGAGGCTCCTTCCTGCCTCTTCCAGCTTCCAGGCTCCAGGTATTCCCTGGCTGTTCCTTAACTGTGGCCACATGGGTTCTGGGTGGACGAGCTCCAGGCAGAAGTGCCTCCACAGGGTTGGTAGCCTGCACCCCAAGGGCAGGAAGACCGCCGCTGAGCTGTAGGTGGCGGCCACAATGTGTCTGCCTCCTCCTCCCCGTTCATCCTCCCCAGCCCTGGCCTTTGAAGTTCATGTTGGCACAGACACACACTTGCACTGAATTGCTCCAAACCATCCATTAGTGGCCTGGCAGGATCCCTTCATTAGGAATTCCATCTCAGGGGCACGGCCCAGGACTCGGCAGTCTCCACCCCACACGCTGCCCTCAGCTAGACCAGCCCTGGGTGCCCTGGACGCAGAATCCAACAGAACCAGCCTGTTCACTTTTCTCCACCGGAGCCTTCTCAGAGGAGAGCTTCCACCCTGACTTGGATGACTCGGGAAGACCCCACGGAGCTTCTCAGGGCCTCTGTTGTTTAGAAATTACCTGGCCTGTCCAGAAGCAGTGGCTTGTGCCAGTAATCCCAGCACTTTAGGAGGCCGAGGTGGGCAGATCACTTGAGGTTAGGAGTTCGAGACCAGTCTGGCCAACATGGCGAAACCCCATCTCTACTAAAAATACAAAAATTAGTCGGGCATGGTGGCAGATGCCTGTAATCCCAGCTACTCAGGAGGCTGAGGCAGGAGAATGGCTGGAAACCGGGAGGCAGAGTTTGCAGTGAACTAAGATTGCAGCACTGCAGTCCAGCCTGGGTGACAGAGTGAGACTCCGTCTCAAAATAAACAAACAAATAAATAAATAGACCATCTTTATCCCACTGAAATCCTTGGTGTTTTTAACGCAAATCAGCTGACACGTGTGGTGTGTTTGTTCCCGTGTCCTGCTCCGCAGGTCCGTGTGCTGCTTCCTCATGCAAACACAGCATCACTGTGACATTATGGGAGGTTTTGAAGTCAAGTATTGTGAGACTCCAACTTCATTCTTCTTGTTTAAGATTGTTTTGCTTTTTTCCAATTCCTTTGCTTTTTCCAACTAAATTTTATAACCAACTTGATCATCTCAACAACAAAAAACCCATTTCTATTGCAATAGGCAACTAAGGTGGGGAGAGACCCTGGAGAGAGACCCTGTGCCATGCAGGCTATCAGAGGAGGCTAAAGGCCGAAGCTGGAGCTGTGAGACTGAGAAATGCCTCCTCACTCCACCCTCCACCCTCATCACCAGCCTGTGAAGCCCGTGGGCAGAAAGGTAACCGCAGCCACAAGTGTGTGCCTTTCCTCTCTTCTAAATGCCTGCTGATGTCTCTGAGCTGGTTTTTCTATGTAGCTGAATGTTATTTCTGGGTGTTCTGTGAGGGTGGTTTCTGGGATGAGACCAGTATTGGAATCACTGGACTCAGGAAAGCAGAAGCAAGAGGACAGAATAAAAGAAGCCGTGAACTTCAAGAGAAAACTACAGAAATCACCCAAGCTGAACCACAGAGAGAATTTTGAAAATAAACAAACACAGCCTCAGGGATTTATGGGACTGTAACAAAAGATCTAACGTTTGTGTTGTTGAAGCCCCAGGAGGAGAGGGGAAAGAGTGTGGAGCTGAAGATGTATTCAAAGAAATAACGGCTGAAAATTTCCCAACTTTGGCCAAAAATAAATAAATTAATAAACCTACAGGTTCAAGAAGCTGAGTAAACTCAAACAGAATAAACCCAAAGAAACGTATGCAAAAACACATCAAAATCACATTTCTGAAACTAAAAACAAAGAAAAAAAACTTGAAAACAATGAGAGAGAAATGACACCTTACTTATAAGAGACAAAAAATATTTAAATAACAGCAGATCTCTTATCACTAACCATCAGAAAGAAGTAACCAAACCTCTTTCAACTGCCAAAATAAAAGGACCGTCAACTCAGAATTTTATGTCCAGCAAAAATATCCTCCAGGAATGAAGGCAAAATCAAGGCATTCTCCAATGAAGGAAAACTAAGAAGTTGTTAGCATCAGATTTACTCTAAAAGGATGGCTAAAGAAAGTACTACCCCAGAAAGGAAATGCTAAGGGAAGGAAGGAAGAAAAACAATGAAGGAGTAAAAATATGGGTAAATACAATAAACACTTCTCTTATACTTTGTCAATTATGCTTGATGGTTAAAGCAAAAATTCTAACACTGGTATGCTTTTCAGTGTATGTAAAGGAAATGTTTAAAACAGCTATATTATAAACGGGGGAGGGTAAAGGATTTAAAAATGACAGTGTTGGGTGGTAATAGTTTTGTATCTCGATTGTAGAGGTGGTTACACAAATCTACACATGATAAAAGGACATAGAGCTACATATATACATTGTGCCAATTTTCTGGGTGTCCTGTGAGGGTGGTTTCTGGGATGAGACCAGCATTGGAATCAATGGACTCAGGAAAGCAGATGCCCTCCTCACTGGGGGCGGCTTCCTCTGATCCCCCGAGGGCCTGAATAGAACAAAATGGAGGAAGGCCCCTTCTGCCTGACTGCTTCAGCTGGGACATCGGTCTCTTGCCCTCGGACTTAGACTCACACCATCACCTCCCTGGTTCTTGGGCCTTTGGACTTGAACTGAATGACCCCACTCGCTTTCCTAGGTCTTCAGCTTCCAGACAGCAGATCATGGAGCTGCTCAGCCTCCAGAATCACATGGGCCAATTCTTCATAATCATCTATGTATGTGTGTATCTGTGTATCTCTCTACATATGTATGTATGTATGTATGTATGTATCTAACTATCCATGTAGCTATCTATGTATCTATCTAGCTATGTATCTATCTAACTATCCATGTAGCTATCTATCTATCTAGCTATGTATCTATGTATCTACCTATGTGTCTATGTATCTATCTATTATCTATCTATATATCTACATGTGTCTTTGTATCTCTTATCTATGTAACTATCCATCTATGTCTTTATTGTCCATCTATCATTGTATCTATGTATCTATGTATGGATGAATCTATCTATCTATCTACCTATGTATGCATGTATATATATATATATGGATGTATATATCTATCTATCAATCAACCATCTAGCTATGTATCTAATCTCCCACTGGTCCTGTTTCTCTGGAGAACCCTGACTAACAGTACAGATTTTTGTATATCCGAGTGGACACTGCCTTTCTCGACACATTTTCTTTTCTAGCCCCTCAGTTACCCAGTGTCAGTCAGGATGGCCTGGGATTCTCTGCAGCAACAAACCACAGCAGGATCTCAGTGGCTAAGACAGCCCACACTTCCCACCACCCAAGATGGCCGGGCCTCTGCCCCTCATTCCATAGCCCAGGCAGCCAGTGGCTGTGGCAGAAGAAAAGAAAATATCCTATTCATAATAGAATTCAACATTGTTTCAAAAAGAATTTTTGCTGTGCATGGTGGCTTATGCCTGTAACCCCAACACTGTGGGAGGCCAAGGCAGGAGGATCACTTGAGTCCAGGAGTTTGAGACCGGTCGGGGCAACATAGTGAGGGTGGCCCCAGCTACTTGGGAGGCTGAGGTGGGAGGATCATTTGAGCCTGGGAGATCAAGGTTACAGTGAGCTGTGATTGCTCCACTGCACTCCAGCCTGGGCAACAGAGTGAGAACCTGTCTGAAAATAATAGTAAATAAATAATAAATAAAATAATGTTGCATCCTAACCAGATATTTACAAACCACATATCAGACAAAGGACTGGACATACAAATCTAGACTATATAAAGAACTCTCAAACACAACAGCAAAACATTCGCAAAAACAAACAGAAAAAAGCGACCCAATCCAAAAATGGGCAAAAGACTTGAAGAGGCAATTCTCTGGAGAGGATGTACAGATGGCAAATAAGGGTGTGAGAGGAAGGTTGGCATCCTTAGGCTTTAGGAAAGGCGAGGTGAACTAATCAGGAATGAGATGTCATGATGCCCCTGTGAGAATGACTTAACCAAAAATAGCAGCGACACCAAATGCTGGCAAGAAGGTGGAGACGCTGGGCCCCTCATGCATTGATGGTGGGAATGCAAAATGGTGCAGCCACGCTGGAAGACAGGTTGGCAGCTTATGAAAAAGACTCACCACACAAACACCATTCAGCACAGGAATCTCACTCCTGGGCATTTATCCAGAGAAATGTGCATACAGAAAACCTGTCCATGAATGTTTATAGGAGCTTCATTCATGACAGCCAAATGCTGGAGACACCACATGTTCCTTGATGGGTGAAGGTGGAACGCACTGGCCCACCCCTGCCAGGGGACACTTCTCAGCCATGAAACGGCAGGAATGACAGACACTCCTTGATGAGAATGAGTCTTCAGAGAATTGTGCTGGGTAGGAAAAGCCAGTCTCAAAAGGTTACACACTGTGTTTCCATTCATGGAACATTCCGGAACTGACAAGATTACAGAAATGGAGAACAGGAGGGAAGCATGGCGGCTGCATCAGGGCAACGCGAGGGGTCCTTGCGAGAGAAATGATGTGCATTGTGACTGTGCCAAGGTCAATATCCTCACCGTGTTGCTACGTCACATGTGTTCAAGGTGCTATCACAGGGGATATGGGAAAGGGCACACGAGAGCCCCTTTTTGGCTTGTTATGATCACTACAGGTTAATCTACAATTATCAAAAATAATATTACATTTAAAAAAGAGTGCAGAGGTCATAGACGCCCATGATGACTGAAGGAGTCGTGTTCATAAAGTGCGTGGGAGAGGAGCTGGAATGCGGAAGGTGCTGTCGACATCAGGTGGTGGCGGTGAAGGTGGTCATTGGATAAATCACCGACCATGCGACTGGGGAGTCAGATTCCAAACACGTTTACAAGGTAGAGCCTTGGAGATGTGCTGCGGGATCGGACGTGGAGGGTGGAAGAGGAGTCGAGAGGATGCCCGGTGTCTGTCCTTGGCCCCAGCAGGATGGGGCTGCTGTGAACCACGATGGGGAAAGCTGGGAAGGCGCTGGTTCCAGGGCCGGGAGGAGGAGTTCAGTCCAGATGTGCTTAGTTTGAGAGGCCAGATGTCAATGAAAAGTCGGCACCTGGGCCTGTGAGTGTGGAACCCAGAGGGGAAGCTGGTGTGAGAGACATGGAGGAGGTGGCAGGCGAGAAAGAGAACCCTCAGCTGAACCTGGCACTGCCCGGTGCTCAAGGCCTGGAGGAGGAGAATTCAGCAATGGAGACTGAGGTGGAGCGGCTGGTGGCACAGAAAGGAAGCCAGGGCTCTGTGCAGGGCGGGTCCATCCCTAAACCGACACACATAGAGAGAGAGAAATAGATAGGTAGGTAGGTAGATAATATATACATACATACAAACATGGATACATACACAGATACATGCATACATACACATATAGATAGATATTTAGATACACAGATACATACATAGATGGATAGATAGATAAGTATATACATACAGACACAGATGGATACATAGATGATAGATAGATAATTGTGAAGATAATTATGAAGAACTGGGCCATGTAATTATGGAGGCTGAGCAGCTCATCTTCTGTCTGCTGGCTGACGGTGTCCCCTGCTTGCTTCAGGACCAAGTCTGGCTCCTGGATCACTCTGACCAGAGATTGATGCTAAGATGCTCCATCAGTGACCCCTCCATACCCAGCCAGCTTCTACAGGCTCCATACAGGGTCTACGTATGCTCATTATCCAAGATTCCTGGGGGGAAACCATCAGGTCTTGAAAATATTCACTAGCTGCTGTGGTGCATGCATGTAGTACCGGCTGCTGGGGAGATGGAGGCAGGAGCATCCCTTGAGCCCAGGAGTTTGAGACTAGTCTTGGCAACACAGTGAGACTGTATCTCTATAAAAGAAGGAGGAGGAGGAGGAGCAGGAGGAGGAGGAGGAGGAGGAGAGGAGGTGGAGAAGGAGGAGGAGAAGGAGGAGAAGGAGGAGGAGGAAGAGGAGGAGGAGGAGGAGGAGCAGAGGAGGAGGAGGAAGAGGAGGAGGAGAGGAGGAGGAGGAGAGAAGGAGGAGGAGGAGGAGAAGGAGGAGGAGGAAGAGGAGGAGGAGGAGGAGCAGAGGAGGAGGAGGAAGAGGGGGAGGAGGAGGAAGAGGGGGAGGAGGAGGAAGAGGGGGAGGAGGAGGAAGAGGGGGAGGAGGAAGAGGAGGAGGAGGAAGAGGAGGAGGAGGAAGAGGGGGAGGAGGAGGAAAAAAATAATCACAAGCCGGTGGCTCAAGCCTGTAATCCCAGCACTTTGGGAGGCCGAGGCGGGTGGATCACGAGGTCAACAGATCGAGACCATCTTGGTCAACATGGTGAAACCCCGTCTCTACTAAAATTACAAAAAATTAGCTGGGCACAGTGGTGCGTGCCTGTAATCCCAGCTGCTCGGGAGGCTGAGGCAGGAGAATTGCCTGAACCCAGGAGGTGGAGATTGCGGTGAGCCGAGATCGCGCCATTGCACTCCAGCCTGGGTAGCAAGAGCGAAACTCCGTCTCAAAAAAAAAAAAAAAAAAAAAAAAAAAAAAATAATAATAATAATAATCACAAGCAAACCGGCTGACCATGTCTTTCCATTTATTTATTTATTTATTTATGAGTCAGGGTCTCATTCTGTCACCCAGGCTGGAGTGTAGTGGCACAATCATAAGTTACTGCAGCCTCAACTCCCAGGCTCAAGAGATCCTTCCACCTCACTGTGTCCATTAGCTGGGACTGCAGGTGTGCACCACCATACCCAGCTGATTTTTTAATTTTTCTGCAGGGAAGGGGTCCTGCTGTGTCACCCAGGCTGGTCTTGAACTCCTGAGCTCAACAGCTCCTTCTTCCTTGGCCTCCCAAAGTGCTGGGATTCCAGGAGTGAGCCACCGTGCCCAGCGCAAGCTGACCGCTTCCAAAAGTGTTCTCCACTCAGGCAGCTCATTCACTTAAGGATATAACTTTTTCCCACACACCCTCTCCCAAATCCCTTCTGTGTCTTTGCAGAACCAGCTCCCTTAAAGAAATACTCCCCAGTCATATTTACAATGCGAATTTTAAGTAAAACTGCAATGCTTGCAAAAAAACAAAAATGTAGGATTCTGTGATGTCGATGGAAGTGACCTTGGAGGACATCTGCCGGGGGCCAGGCAAGACCATCGCAGTGGAGACCAGGCAGTTCACCCTGAAAGAGAAGCTGGCCAAGGAGACAAGACAGGGGCTTCCCAAGGGGATGAGCTGACCTCAGAGAAGGATGAAAAGGAGCTCAGTTGTTTTTGCAAAGTGACTCCCTTCGGCGTCATTCTATAACGGCCAACTGTGGAATGAAGGATGCTGCATCAGGCAGTCCTATGATTTTATCAAAAAACTACCCATAAAATATCCAACACTTGATTTTGTCTTTGTTGAATGCGTGTGGAGTTACAACTGTGTGTTAAATCTTGCTAGCAATCATGTGACATCTGTGCACTTTTAAGGAAGGTTTTTTTCTTTTGCTTTCTCTTCTCTTCCCCACACCACAAGCACAGACAGCCTTGGTTCCATTGGCCTATTTCCAGTGGATGTCGAGCAGCAGGCCTTTCTCTGGTGCCCATTACTGTGACAGGGAGACCCTCTTTGATCTGCAGGTCACTGGGTCCTACCTGGGCCAAAGACCGTCCTCTCTTCCCTTGGAGAAACCTCTAAATCACACAGCAAGACACAAATCTACCCACAGGAACCACAGGCCACGCAGAGAAAGCCAAGTGAGCCACATGGGGAGAAGTTTCTGGCGTCCTCTTTGGGACCCACTGACCCCACAGCAGCCCCTCCCACCCCAGTGGCCAGGCTGCCTGCCTGCAGTGTGGTCCACCCTCATGAAACCTCATCAAAGTGTACCCTTAAAGAGGGAGGGTTCCTTTCACTTGGGCTGTAACTGCCCTTTGCTGCTCAAAGGTCTTTTAAGTATTATCATTTACCAGGCAGAACTGAGAGCTCTAGCTCCCCAGGCTTTCTAGTCCTTTCCTTCTGGCTGGCAGACCAGCCGGTTCTTTCGGGCTCACCCTGCTCTTGTAATGCTTTGATAAATGCAGCCACAACGACCCACGCAGGAGTGGCATTCTGTGTTCTCAGCTCTTCCCCCAGGGATACAGGATCTGGGACAGTCTTACCAAATACATAATAACTACCTCTCTCGCCGCTGATAACTTTCGTTTCACCCACCCCCGACCCATAAACCAAGGCCACAAAGCTGTGCTTCTGTTCCTAGGTTTCTGGGTCAACCAGGAGAGACCAATTATGCTGCCCAAACAGGCCACCACCCCACGTGTCAGCGACTTCACACGATGCAGCTCACTTCTTGTTCACACCGCAGGCCACTGCACGTCAGCTGGTGACTCTGCTCTGGGCTTCGTCACTCTGAGACTCAGTCGGGAGCCGCAGCCACTGCCTGGAACGTCAGAGGTCATGGTGGGAGAAGAGACCGGGCATGCAGAAAACTGCAGCAGGTGCTTCAGACCGCGTCCCCCGGCTCGGGGAAGTCACACAGCCACACCTAACTTAGAGGGGGCTCCTGGAGGGGCCACCCCACACCTGCCACCCGACCTGTTCCCAGAGGAGAGGAGAACCAGGATGCCTATAAGTCTCCTAGTCACCACCCCATTCTGTGCTGTGTGGAAACACTGCCAGGCGCAGAGATAGGTTTTTGGCTGAAAGAGCGTAAGCTTTCCTTTTTCACTCCAACGTATGCGTTTAACCTATAAATTTCCCTTCACACACTGCTTTGGCTAGATGCAATACATTTGATAAACCCATGATTTCATTAGGGGTTACAAAATGGTGAGTTTCTAGTTCTTTTTTTTTTTTTTTTTTTTGAGACGGAGTTTCGCTCTTGTTACCCAGGCTGGAGTGCAACGGCGTGATCTCAGCTCACTGCAACCTCCGCCTCCTGGGTTCAGGCAATTCCCCTGCCTCACCCTCCCGAGTAGCTGGGATTACAGGCACGTGCTGCCATGCCCAGCTAATTTTTGTATTTTTAGTAGAGACGGGGTTTCACCATGTTGACCAGGATGGTGTCAATCTCTTGAGCTCATGATCCACCCGCCTCGGCCTCCCAAAGTGCTGGGATTACAGGCGTGAGCCACTGCGCCCGGCCGTGAGTTACTAGTTCTGTGATTTCTTCTTTATTTATAAACTGGAATACTTCCTCTGAGTTTTTGGTGACCATAAGATAGAGTTTGTCTATCAGAGATAGAATAAGTGCCTGATTCTCTTCCTTTATTCACTCATGTTCACAATAATGAATTGGTTCCTAGATCCTCTAAAGGCAGCTGAGTTTCACATTTTGCAGTGTGTGTATTATTATTTGTGTAAAATTCCTCACTCGTTTAAACATATTGATGTGCATCAGTTCATTTAAGAAATTGGGTGAGACTGTCCCACGTCCGTCTACTGAGAGTTTCTCCGGACTCTAGCTTTTTTATTACTTTGAGACAGAGTTTTGCTCTTGCTGCTCAGGCTGGAGTGCGATGGCACCATCTTGGCACAATGCAACCTCTGCCTCCCAGGGTCAAGCGATTCTCCTGCCTCAGCCTCCCAAGTAGCTGATCTCAAACTCCTGACCTCAGGTGATCCACCTGCCTCGGCCTCCCACAGTGCTCGGATTGCAGGCATCAGCCACCTGTGGGGCCAGGGGGGCCTCGAACTCCTACCCTCAAGAGTGCCCAGCCGACTCTTTATTTCTTTGGATGTGACTGCATTAGTCCTAGTTGTCATCTCTGCTCTCTGGGATAAGAAGATGTTCTAGATTATCTTGTTCACTTCCAGCCCATTTCACCAGCGAGGCCAGGTTCCATGTAGACACGATAAATGGCACTTGAAGACAATGTCCTTGCTGCTAGGAGTGCTCACTGCTACGGGATGGCTCATTATTTCTAAGTCTTCCAATAGAGGAGGAAACTACTTTTATTTGGAGAAAATAAATCGTGATTTCCTAACGATGTGTCTAGTTCAAATTCAGGATGACAAGGTTTTTATTTAACCTCATCGCTTCCACACCAAAAATTCTAGTTTTGACACCAACCTAATTACGTATTAGCTTTTTCCATCCAACATTCACAGCAGGATAACGACGCCACACCACCGCCACTGTGACTGCTAGAAACAGCTTAGGATTTTCATTTTTGTGTTCTCTCTATGCTTAGGATGTATCCCACCAATGAAGTGCTGTGTTTCCAGATAACTTGAAGTAATTCAACTCTATTAATATTGCCTCTTTTTTTGAGATGGAGTTTTGCTCTGTTGCCCAAGATGGAGTGCAGTGGTGTAATCCTGGCTCACTGCAACCTCCGCCTCCCAGGCTCAAACCTTTCTCCTGCCTCAGCCTCCCAAGTAGCTGGGATTACAAACACGTGCCACCACACTCAGCTAATTTTTGTATTTTTAATAGAGACAGGGTTTCATCACGTTGGCCAGGTGAGTCTTGAACTCCTAACCTCAAATGATCCACCTGCCTTGGCCTCCCAAAGTGCTGGAATTATAGGCCTGAGCCGCTGCACCCAGCCAATATTGCCTTTTAAGAATTTTGGAAGAATGTCGTTGGGGTGGTGTGGTGACAGGGGAGACTTCAGAAGGGTGTTCCCTAAGGCCCCGAGTTTGGAAAACAGCCATTGTGCTTTCTCTTTCTTGGCAATTTCCCAAGCAGAGTGGAAGAAACAAGTGAAGGGCTCTGAGTGGAGATGTGCGAGTGGAGCCTCGTTCCTCAGACCAGCGGGCCTGTGGGAGTTTCTTGCAGCAAGAGGCTGGGTGCACAGTCCTCAAACGCAGAATCATAGCGGCTCTGTCTTCATGCTCAGTGTCTCTGGCCATATTGACTAAGACTTAGGGATTTCCCTCGATGGCAGCTGGAAAAAAGCAATCGCAGTGAGAAGAGTTTAGAAAGATGTCTATTTACGGAGGTAACAGGGCTGTTTAATAACAAAGACGATCAGAGTAAGTTGGTAACAAAAACTCCCCAAAGGAAGATGGCAGGGCCGGGGACCAGGGAACAGAGGCAGGTCTGAAATCCCTGGATTTTTCAGCTGCCTCTTCTGCTTCTGTGGCCCCGGCCCGAGGAGCAGTCCTGTGTCTCAGACCAACAGCTGGAAACACCCGAGGACTTCTGAGAAAACAGGGCTCAGCCGGGAAGGAGACGAGAGGCAGGGAGACAGCCAGTCTCACGCCAGCACCTCCACCGACAGGACCATCAGAGCCATGCATCCGAAATACAACAACGAGAAGACAACAGCCACAGACACAGTAATGACGCAGAACAACAGAGGAATCAGGAAGACGTGCGTTTCAGTTTGTCCGCATGAGACTTTTATTAGCTTGCAACATTCCGTTTAAGAGAAAGCAGAGTGTGGGACGTGCAAAGCCACCCAAGGAAGCCTCTTAGACGCCCACCTTGTTCCAGGTGGAACGCGCATGCCCAGCTGCTCCTAGCTGGAAAAGACACCAGTGCACGTGGGTTCAGGAGCTCAGCCTCCAAGTAGACGAGCAAAGCTGAGGCTCACAGGGGAGGGGTGACTCAGCCGCAGTCGCAGTCGACTTGAGAAGAGAATTGGTTAGGAGAGAGGATGGACGTTAACTAGGGTGGACTCTCCTTAGGAAAAGGAGATAGGGCTTCATTCTGCAACGGGGAATGG
Source organism: Callithrix jacchus (assembly GCF_049354715.1). Classification (NCBI taxonomy): domain Eukaryota; kingdom Metazoa; phylum Chordata; class Mammalia; order Primates; family Cebidae; genus Callithrix; species Callithrix jacchus. The sequence goes on along the minus strand of NC_133511.1, from coordinate 130,254,283 downwards.
ACCCTGAGCAGTGGTTTGGGGCTCAATGATGAAGGACAGGCCACAGCTTCGGAAGACGGGATCAGCAGGACTCCCATGAGGCCAGAGTCCAGAGCCTCAGATCTTGCACTGGCAGCACACGGGGACACAGCAGCTGGACTGGGAGCAGCAGGGCTTGCAGCAGCTGGACTGACAGCAGGATGACCCACAGCCAGAGGAACAGCAGCAGCAGGGCTTACAGCAGCTGGACTGACAGCAGGATGACCCACAGCCAGAGGAACAGCAGCAGGGCTTACAGCAGCTGGACTGGGAACAGCAGGGCTTGCAGCAGCTGGACTGACAGCAGGATGACCCACAGCCAGAGGAACAGCAGCAGCAGGGCTTACAGCAGCTGGACTGGGAACAGCAGGGCTTACAGCAGCTGGACTGGGAACAGCAGGGCTTGCAGCAGCTGGACTGACAGCAGGATGACCCACAGCCTGAGGAGCAGCAGCAGGGCTTACAGCAGCTGGACTGGGAACAGCAGGGCTTGCAGCAGCTGGACTGACAGCAGGATGACCCACAGCCTGAGGAGCAGCAGTAGAGCTTACAGCAGCTGGACTGGGAACAGCAGGGCTTACAGCAGCTGGACTGGGAACAGCAGGGCTTGCAGCAGCTGGACTGACAGCAGGATGACCCACAGCCTGAGGAGCAGCAGTAGGGCTTACAGCAGCTGGACTGGGAGCAGCAGGGCTTGCAGCAGCTGGACTGACAGCAGGATGACTCACAGCCAGAGGAGCAGCAGCAGGGCTTACAGCAACTGCACTGAGAGGAGCCACAGCCTCCCTTGCAGCTGCCACAAGAGCCACAGCCCCCCTTGGAGCCCCCACAGGAGCCACAGCCTCCCTTGCAGCTGCCACAGGAGCCACAGCCCCCTTTGGAGCCCCCACAGGAGCCGCAGCTGGAGCAGGAACAGGCTGGCACACAGCAGCACACAGGCCTGCAGCAGCAGACGGGCACACAGCAGCTGGAGCCACAGCCCCCACAGCCAGAGTTGCAGCCTCCACAGCTGGAGCCACACCCCTCACAGCTGGAGCCACAGCCTCCGGAGCAGCCACAGCAGCCCATGTTTCTGGTGGGTTGAGGGTGGAGCTGGTAGAGGAGCAGGTGAGAGGGAGGTGCAGGTGTGGAGCCCCTGGAGCCTGGACCCCTTATATCCCCGGGTAGAGCTGCTCTGAGACCTCGGTCGCTCCACCATCCCCAGCACGTCCCGCTCATGTGATGATTTGTTTGCTGGACTTCGGGTTCTCGTGGACCTGCCATCGTGCCGAACGTCCACCTTCTTCCGTTTCTAAATGTACCCACTTCCTCATTGGCACTGGACCTGTGCTGAACCTGGTCACCTGCCCCCCGTTTTCCTCACGTGGCCGGGGGGATGGGTTTCTACAAAGATCATTTTGGCTGCTTTCTTCTCATTTTTTTCTCCCCATCTATGGCATTATATTTTTCTTTGAAACTGTGATTTCTGTGTAAAGCAAATTTTTAAAAAACGATGCTTTCATCCGTGTAATTGAAGAGGCTAATGGAAGAAAAACGTGTTGCAGCCGGGCTCGGTCTTACACCCGGGTGCAGCGGCTTCAGGTCATTGGGTGCTATCGCAATCCCAGCTCCACGTGGGGAGTATCATTTATTTTAAAAATCCTCATGAGGCTAGAGGCGGCGGCTCACGTCTGTAAATCCCAGCACTTTGGGAGGCCAAGGCCGGCGGGTCACCTGAGGTTGGGAGTTGGAGGCCAGCCTGACCAACGTGGTGAAACGGTGTCTCTTCTAAAAATACAAAAATTAGCCAGGCGTGGCAGCAGGTGCCTGTAATCCCAGCTACTCAAGAAGCTGAGGCAGGAGAATTGTTTGAATCCAGGAGGCGGAGGTTGCGGTGAGCTGAGATCGCGCCACTGCACTCCAGACTGGGTGACAGAGACAGACTCGTCTCAAAAACACAATCCTCTTGAATTTCATGGTGGATGGGGGATCTCGATTATCGTTCTGTTGTTAATCTCTTCGTGAGGGTGATTCTTTTACTCCAACATGAATTACATTTCTCTTTGACTTCTCGTTATTGAGAGAACAAATCCCTTGTGTTCAGTCTGCTTTGTCTTCCACAGGTGTGTCCTGGAGTTTAACTTCTGACGTTTTTAAAGCGACTCTCACTTTGCCTCAGTCGTTGCTGCCTCGCCAACATTATTAGATGGTATAAAAAAATGAATGTCCCCGCCGGGCGCGGTGGCTCACGCCTGTCATCCCAGCACTTTGGGAGGCTGAGGCGGGTGGATCACGAGGTCAAGAGATCGAGACCATCCTGGTCAACATGGTGAAACCCCGTCTCTACTAAAAATACAAAAAATTAGCTGGGCATGGTGGCACGTGCCTGTAATCCCAGCTACTCGGGAGGCTGAGGCGGGAGAATTGCCTGAACCCGGGAGGCGGAGGTTGCGGTGAGCCGAGGTCGCACCATTGCACTCCAGCCTGGGTAACAAGAGCGAAACTCCGTCTCAATAAAAAACAATGTCCTTCAAGCTTTGGGTAAAAGGCCTTGTCTTATCTGGAAAAGGTGAGAGGGGCATAGGCTCCGTGGTTCCCGGGGCTAATGGGGTCAGAGGACGCAGTTCCACGTGGCAACAGACCACTCCCCCCAGCTGGGCGTGGAGAGGCTCGGGTGGGGACATCTCATAAGACCGATCGTGAGAGCAGAACCCAGGCCTCCTAATAAAACTGTCCCCCCACCAGCCCTGCCAGAGGCCGCACCAGACGCACGCAGAGCAGCACACAGCCCGGGTGCTCGCCAGAGCTCAGCAGCTCCGCGCTCAGGTGCTGGGGAAGGGGACCAGGAGTGCCCCATTTTGTTTCAACATAGGTGGAAGATCTAGGCAGGATTGACCAAACCCGAGAGACGTGACCTGAGATTCTGTAACAGCTATGAAACAAACCTCAGGAAAGAGAAGAGAGGGAGGGAAAGGAGGGAGACAAACCCTTCTCTCTCTCTCTCTCTTTTTTTTTTGAGATGGCGTTTCCCCGTTGTTGCCCAGGCTGGAGTGCAATGGTCTGACCTCGGCTCACTGCAACCTCCACCGCCTACGTTCAAGTCACTCTCCTCTCTCCCGCTCCCGAGTAGCTGGGATTACAGGCACCCACCACCACACCCAGCTAATCTTGTGTTTTTAGTAGAGACGGGGTTTCTCCATGTTGGTCAGTCTGGTCTCGAACTCCCGACCTCAGGTGATCCACCCGCCTCAGCCTCCCAAAGTGCTGGGATGACAGGCATGAATGAGCCACTGCGGCGGGCCAGAGACAAACCTTTCTGAGCGAACTCGCCACCCTGCAAACAGTTGAGTTTTGCAGCAAATAGTTACAAACACAGCAGCAAATTCTCTCTCAGATGAGATGATACAATTATGGAGTAAGTTTTATTTTACTTATTTTTATTTTTTGAGATGGAATCTTACTCTGTTGCCCAGGCTGGAGTGCAATGGTGTGACCTTGGCTCACTGCAACCTCCGCCTCCCAGGTTCAAGTGATTCTCCTGCCTCAGCCTCCCAGGTAGCTGGGACCACAGGCGTGCGCCACCATGGCCACTCATTTTTGCATTTTTGTACGGATTGGTTTTCACCACGTTGGCCAGGCTTGTCTCAAACTCCTGACCTCAAGTGATCCACCCGCCTTGCCCTCCCAAAGTGCTGGGATGGCAGGCTTGAGCCACCACGCCCGGCCTATCGAGTAAGTTTTAAAAGGAAGAGTGGAGGCCTCAGGAAATAAATGAGCCCCAGAAGTCATTACAGGTGGAGTTGGTGATCAGGAAGAGTGAGGGCAGAACGGAGGTGGCTGGGACTCGGATCGCTGCCGTCTGAGAAAGGGTTCAGATGCTCACGGTGTTGCTAAGCCCGAAGCCGTGGGATCAGCCAGAGAGAGGGTGGCGGACGGGGACAGGAGAGACCCCGCATCGGTGTGAGTGCTGGAGCCTCTAACAAATGAGGAGGAAAACAGATCCAAAAGCCAAAGAGATGCGCCGTGATCCGAAGGAAGATCCAAATCTTCAGCGCAGAGCATGACATGCCCCAGGAAGAAGTGAACGCAGAATTCGAAAGCCTCAGCCCCCAGCGGTTTGGTCACCGACCCCCACAGGCTGGCGCAACGTTGCCACCACCGTCTGGGCTGAGGAGGCTGCTCCGACCCAGCTGGTCCCGGGTGCTCCTCAGAGAGGCCATAAACGCAAAGACAGGGGAACAATTTCTCTACGAAGTAGACAAAAGCCGAACGTGGCCCAAGGGTGTGGTGACAAAATGTACGTCAGGGAGAGGACAGCAGGCAGACAGCCTCGGCAACGGCAGAAATCGAAGACTACGGTGCCCTGCGGCCCGGGAGAAAATCACACGGACCCCACACAATCGAGTGACGCAGGAAGCGCTGAAGCCAAGAGAAGGGAGACCGGCCTTGACCGACGTCTGCTCACAGCCGAGCCCACCTGCTTTCCCAGAGAGAAAAGTTGTGCTCATGACATCTCTGCTCTGCACCTCCTCGGGCCCTTTCCACAGCCTCCAGGTGGGTGGGGGTTAGAGCCATGGATGGACCCGACGTCCTAGGACAGGGGTCCCAACCCCCAGGCTGCAGTCACGCCCAGCTGGGAACCAGGCCGCAGAGCAGGAGGTGAGCGCGGCCAGGAGCCGCCCGGCATGAGATTCTCTATGGAGGGAGAATCCTGTTGTGAACTGTGCCTGCCAGGGATCTGGGCTGCAGGCTCCTTACGAGAATCTAACTAAGGCCTAATGACCTGAGATGAAACCGTTTCATCCTGATGCCAGCCGGCCCCCGCCTCCCGGGTCTGTGGGAAAATTGTCTTCTACAAAACCAGTCGCGGGCACCAAGAGAGGCTGGGGGTCGCTGGCCTCGGGCGCTCCTGAGGACGGCACTGCGCTGGCGTCACTGGGCGGCTTGCCTCCCCGGTGGGCAGCGATCCTGGCCTCCCCCCACGCGTGTGGGTCAGCACCGTGTCTCTAAATCTCGTGAGCGCCACTGTTTCCATGCCTTTCTTTTTTTTCTTACATTTTCCTTTTCATGGGCCTTTAAAATCCTCTTTTCCTGCTTTTGTGGACTTGGCGACGTTTCTTTCTTTTCCTACTGGTCGGCACTGATGTTTTTACTTCTACTCTTCCCCAGTGGTGACTGAACATTTTAACACTGTCTGAGATCAGCCACCATCTTCCCTGGGCCCCACACAGGGGCGGGCGCTCCCCTCAGACCTGAGCGCCATCAGTGCTCCAGATTCGCTTCCTCCTTGACCCACAGCCGGTCACCAGCACCCGACCCAGCATGTCCTCTTCAAATACCACACTTACCTTCAGGAGAACCCCATACTCCCTTCGGGAATTTATCAGGTTACAGAAGACACTCTGTGCCTCAGCTCAGGGTCAGGGACGGCATGGCTAACGCTGCATCTGCTGAGATGGATGTGTGACTTCTTCTCTCCCTCAAGGCGCTTCTGTAATGAGTTACTATGATGCATTTCCTGACCGTGAGCCATCTTAACATTCTTGGAATAAACCCTACTTATGACTTGCCTCTTTTTTTTTGAGATGGAGTCTCGCTCTGTCTCCCAGGCTGGAGTGCAGTGGGGTGATCTTGGCTCACTGCCACCTCTGCCTCCTGGGTTCAAGCGATTCTCCTTCCTCAGCTTCGTGAATAGCTGAGACTACAGGTGTGCGCCACCATGCCCAGCTAATTTTTGTATTTTTAGTAGAGACAGGATTTCAACATGCTGGTTAGGCTGGTCTTGAACTCCTGACGTCATGATCCACCTACATGTTTTAATAATCGTATTGGATTCTTCTAATAGTTGATTTATAAATTGGGTGTATTCATTAATGATAAACTGAAGTTATATTTTTCTTTTGTTTTGCTGGCCTTAACTTTTTTTTTTGAGACAGTCATGTTCTGACACCCAGGCTGAGTGCAGTGGTGCAATCATAGTTCCCTGCAGCCTCGACCTCCTGGGCTCCAGCCATCCTCCCACCTCGGCCTCCCAGCAGCTGGGACTACAGGTGTGCACTACCATGCACAACTAATTTTTGTGGTTTTGGGAGCGATGAAGTCTCACTATGTTACCCAGACTGGTTTCGAACTCCTGAGCTCAGGTGAGCCTCCCACCCCAACCTCCCAAAACGCTGGGGTTGCAGATGTGAGCCACGACACACGGCCCTTTTCATTCTTCTCTGTCAAGTTCCAAATGTCCCTGGGTGGTTCTGGCAGGGGGTCTGGGGCTGCATTCCCTGAAGGCTCAGCCAGTGTTGGACCCACTTCCAGGATGGTACATACCTTGGTTTGTGGGTGGGAGGCCTCAGCTTCTCACCTGCGGGCCTCTCCACAGAGCTGCTGCTGGCACCGCATCTGGCTTCACCCAGAAGGAGTAGTGGAGAGAGAGAGAGAGAGAGAGAGAGAAAGGCAGGTATTGCCCTACCCTTCACGTCCTAGCCTCCGAGCCCCATGCCATCCGTGCTGTCCGAAGGACACGCTGTGCTTCTGACCTTCTCCTCGTCGCTTCCGCTGCAATTCCTTCTGCTGGACCCTTCCCTGCCACGTGGCACCAGTCAGCCCTTCACCGTCTCAGGAAAAACTGCCCCTGAGCCTTCCTCTCACCTGAGTGTGGCTTCAGGTGGTGGAGGAGTGAAAATCTGTGGGGCCAGACTACCCCGTTTTAGGAGGAGAAATCCGTCCAGCGCTCGCTTACCTGGTGCCCCCGCTTCTGTTGGGTTCTTGATCTGGAATCTACAGATACAGGTGGACACCAGGTCCCGTCTGGATACTGGACAGTTTTATGTAAAGTTGTGTGTTTTGTGCATGTGTGTAGACCCTGCAAAGTTTCACGGAGGAACCTATAAACCCGAAGTGAAGAATGGGTCTTCGGAGGTCGTTCCTAATGTGGGCTCGGGAGAAAATATTACAATATGTTTATGTCTGTTTTAAGCTGAAAAGGTGAAAACATTAAAATTAACTAAAATTAAAATTACACCTGACTAGACGGGAGCATATGCACGTTATGTAACACACATTCCAGGGGCGTTTGCTTAGAAGCTGCTGATTCACGGGGTGCCCCGTGGGACAGGGTGGAGGCCACTGTTGTGTTGATATTTCATGAGAGCGTGTTGGAGGCCCTCTGAGGACCCTGTGCCCAACCCACCAGCGAGCCCGAGGGCCATCCATGGGCCACAAATAACGAAGGTCCATGAAAGCGAAGGTCTCCCCGGAGTAAGTAAAAGAGAGAGTCCTCTTGTCCCCGAGGGAAGGTACAGGGACGTCACTCAGAGTCGGCATGGGTGTTCTGAACCACTTCAGAGGCGGGACACAAGTACATCACATCCTGACATCCCGGGAGCAGACATGTCTGTCGCCTCTGTTCCGGGGCTGGAGGTTGCTGCCTCTGGCTCTCTCCTGATGAGTTTTCCTCCTCCCTGCAGTCCCCTGCCCCAGCACGGAGGGAAGACTCACCGGGTGTCTACACCATGGCCTGAGGCGTCTGGCTGGGCTCAGGGCACTCACAGGTATCTCTGTCACTCAGGCAAATGGCCATCTGGTTCCCTGCTCTCTAATGGGCCTGCGCCCAATGCTGGTGCTGCTTCCCAGGCTGAGCCCGGGCCCCGAGCAGGTGGGCACCGGGCAGCGCATCCTCCTCCGCTCCCTGACTCTGGAGGGGCCTCTGCCATCGGTCTGTGCCACCGTCCAGGAGCCCCTGGGCCGGCCACGCGGTGGGACACCTGCTCCACAGCGACGCCGTGTGGCTGCAGGAGGAACAGCTGCGGGAGACGGGTCCTGACCCAGCACAGCAGTGTCTGCCCCACGGAAGGCTTGGATTTGGCAGCCTCCCATTGTTTGAGATCCAAGTTCCAGCGGGCATCCCGCACTTTGTGTGCCAGCTCTGCCGCCCGGCGGTCTGAAAGGCCTGGAAGAGACCCCGGTCACCCCAGGAGCACACTTTCCATGGGAAGCACGCAGCAAGTTCCAGGCTAAGCACTGAAAATCCCTCTCTGTCAGCCCCCCACACCTTCCAACCAAGACTTACACTGAAAAGGACGCTGCTGATCTGAGGGCTGAAGCCCCATGTCCTGGGAGCTTTGGAACAGCCCCCAAGCCAGGAGCTGCTGCGGATCGTGGAGGTGCAGGGCCCAGGAGTGTCCCAAGCGAGACACGTGGCTCCCGCGGCGGACCCTGCCCGGGAGCAAGCCAGGACCAAGGTGTGTGAGAAGCCCCTGCCCAATCATTGCTTCCTCGTCATCACCTGGAAAGGGGAACTCGCCGCGGGACACCTGCTGGTGTTTACTGAGCAGCAGCCTCCGTCACAGACCTGGGACAGGAGTTACTTATAAAATACGAGGCAGAAGGGAACATGAGGACCAGTGTCACAAGCAGGAACCAGAAGTGACTGTGCACCCAGCCTCACACCTGACCCTGGACAGGGATATAAAAGGCCCAGGCTCAGGGAGCTCCACATTGCCTTTCCCTCTCACCTGCTCCTCCACCTGCTTCTCCACCTGCTCCACCCTCAACCCACCGGAAACATGGGCTGCTGTGGCTGCTCCGGAGGCTGTGGGGGCTGTGGCTCCGGCTGTGGCTCCGGCTGTGGGGGCTGTGGGGGCTGTGGCTCCAGCTGCTGTGTGCCCATCTGCTGCTGCAAGCCCGTGTGCTGCTGTGTGCCAGCCTGTTCGTGCTCCAGCTGTGGCTCCTGTGGGGGCTCTAAGGGGGGCTGTGGCTCCTGTGGAGGCTCCAAAGGGGGCTGTGGACAAAATGCAGAAACCAAGCAAGGAAAGCAAAAGCAGGATTCACTGAGACCCAAGAGCACTCCACGGCGTGGGAGCGGCCAGGTGTGGGCTCAAGGGTCCTGTCACACTGAGACCCAAGAGCACTCCACGGCGTGGGAGTGGCCAGGCGTGGGCTCAAGGGTCCTGGTCCTGTCACACTGAGACCCAAGAGCACTCCATGGTGTGGGAGTGGCCAGGCATGGGCTCAAGAGTCCTGTCACAGAGTTTCTGTGGGTTTAAATGCCCTCTGTTTGGGGCACGCTGTATGTAAATGAGGAGAATGAAGTCAGCTTAGAAAGTCATTTCCTTGGTGTGTCCCCCATGGAAAGGACACGTCCTGTCACAGCTGAAATGTGAATGGGTCGTACGCTCTGTCTCCAGACTGTGTTTTCCGGCCTCAGCCCTGTGGCTGCTTCATGGGCACGAAGCTTCCTCCCGCAGACACGCAGGGCCCCACACGTGGAAGGCTCCATGCCTTGCTGCCACTATCTGGAAATTCTCAACCACTGTATCTTTCAGCGTGAGTTTGTGGGCGGATCTAGTGGGACAGGGAGTGTGCCCACGACTGCTGCTCCAGGGGCAGTGTGCACTTGGGCGAAAATGAAATTTCTAGATTTTACGTTTTGACGATCTAATACATGAACTTGCAGAAAAGCGAATTAGAAAAGTCGTAAAACTATGCCATGACTAAAATATTACTATTTACTATACTATACAAAAATCACGAATCCAAAAGTTATTATTATTTTGAGGTGGAGTCTCGCTCTGTCACCCAGGCTGGATGGCGCGATCTCGGCTCACTGCAACCTCTGCCTCCCAGGTTCAAGCAACTCTCCTGCCTCAGCCTCCCAAGCACCTGGGGTCGCAGGCACGAGCCTCCATACCCGGCTAATTTTTGCATTTTTAGTAGAGACGGAGTTTCACCATGTTGGTCAGGCTGGTCTTGAACTCCCGACCTTGTGATCCGCCCACCTCGGCCTCCCAAAGTGCTGGGATTACAGGCGTGAGCCACTTCGCCTGGCTGTCAAAACCTGTTACGATTTTGCAGTTTGTAAGTTGATGCTGATACTTGGCACCACGACTGCCCCGATTCACTGCGTAGGTGATAAAATACTTCCGAAAGGGGTAAGCTTTCGGTGCGATGTTTTGCTGCCTTTGGACCAAGAGACCCACCATTTCTGCGTCTGTGTCCTCTCCCCCAGTGCCCAGCCGCTCACCTGACCCTGTCATGTTCTCACCCCTGAACCTGGGCTGGGCTTCACCACACGCTGCTCACAAGCAATCAAGAGACGGCAAATCAGACCTGGCATCAGATTGGCACAATGATGCATCGTGGCAACGAAGGGTGGACACCGAGAATGCACAGGTGCGTCATGTGGTAAATGATACCGGGCATCCATGAGGCTGGGCACGGTGTCTCACGCCTGCAATCCCAGCAGCTCGAGAGGCTGAGGGGTGGATCAATTGGGGTCAGGAGTTCGAGACCAGCCTAACCGACATGCTGAAACGCCATCTCTACTAAATATACACAAATTACCAGGGCGTGATGAGGGGCACCTGTAATCCCAGCTACTCGGGAGACTGAGGCAGGAGAATCGCTTGAACCTGGGAGGTGGAGGTTGTAGTGAGCTCTGGACTCCAGCACAGGCGTCTCAAGAAAAGCAACAACAACAAAAAAGCAAACACACAAACACAACACTGTCCACAGTCAGGACAGACAGGAGGGAGGACACACAAACACAACACTGTCCACAGTCAGGACAGACAGGAGGGAGGACACACAAACACAACACTGTCCACAGTCAGGACAGACAGGAGGGAGGAGAGCATCTGCTTTCTCCATGTTGCTGAAAAGGTTTTAACAAACCGTCAGTGCCTGGCAGTCACAACAGAACAGCGGCAGCTGGAGCACGCGTCACAGAGTGTCACCACGGACACACCCAGAGTTACGTTTTTCTGCAAATGTGGGTGTTCATAGGTAAAGGGAAATCGCATCTCTGTTCAGCACCCCCAGGAGCGGAAGGCGCTTCCTCTCTAAGACGATGCTTTTATAGTCAGGATTTCAGCCTCCACCGGGAGAGCTTCGGGGGCCTGAGCCAAGGGCTACCTTGAGGAGGGGGCCCTGGTCACCCCACCCCTGCAAACCCCCCATCTCCTCCAGCTAGGCCTCCCCCTCGAGCCCCAGGCCTTGTTTGAAGCAAACGGTTCCCCCTCTGCCTCCGCCAAGGGCTCCTTTCTGAGCCGGAGAGGGAGAGATGTCAATTCCTGGCAGACGCGGAGCTGTCGCCATCCATCACCTCGGGCATCGCGCGCCAGAGGCAGGAGCTTTTGCTGCCTGGATTTGAGATGCACTAAACGCAGGTTTTCTGAGTGTCCAAACTGTTATAAATGGAAGAAGAATGAACAGGAGTTTCGTGAAGTGTAGCTTGTACCCCAGTACGCTTTTGGCTTCTTGGGTTTGCGCCAGCGAGGTCCCGGCCCCCGCGTGAGCCCCACGCACCTGGACAGTGGCGACCGTTTTCCCTTGTCCCTAAACACAGACGTTTATGTTCTCCAGCGCCTGGTAAACCAGCAGCTCCCTCTTTCCGTCTCCTTGTTTGCGTTCCTTCATGGGACGTGCCACCTGACAGATGCCACTTCCCTGTCCCCATCCTTCACCAGAAGGTTGGAGCCTGGAGGAGAGGTGTCCCTGGTTTTGATCATTATTCTATTCTCTGGTTCACTGACCATGACTGGCACATAGTGTAAACACGGTAAATATTTGCCAAATGCATGCAGGGCGCCCAGGAATCCCGAGCAGCGCTGGGCAGACGGGCTTAGAGTGTCGCCTTTCCCTGCCGGGTTCCAGGTGAGAGCCCGTCTGGGAAGGCAGGAAGCCGGCTTGACTCAGCAGGGCCACCAGGGTGCGCTGTGGGTGGGGGAGCTCCTGGAGCCAGAAGGTGACACAAGGCAGACTCCCACCGGGGGTGCAGGTGACAGCCCTGGTGTCCCAGCCTCGGAAGACTGAGTGGCCGTCACTGGCTTTAGGATGAAAGTCAAGCGTGGCCCTTAGAAACACCCACACACAGCAGAGGTGCGTGAACCGGACGTGGGGCACGCTGGGTTTTGCATTTTGCTCTGGAGCCAGGAGCAGGGCAAGGGCAAAGGGCTTGAGCCTCACACAGGCTCTGGCTCGGTGTGTCTGGAACTCGGAAAGCAGAGGAGGGCTGCGGGGGGAAGACGGCGTCGGGAGAAACGTCTCAGAAGGACCATCTGCAAGTGCCCGGGTGCTGTCCTCGGTCCTGTGTCAGGGGCGGGTGGCTTTCATCTCACACGGTGCCCCCCCAGCCCTGGCTCCCCCTGCAGTGCCCAGGGAAGCCCTGGCATCCCGAGGAGCTCTGGGGCCGCTTCCATCCTCCCCCAGGAGCGGGAGTTTCAGGGAAGGGGCTTCACGGACCTTCACCCACCTGTGTGTCTCTCTCTGGACCTGCCGCTTGGGCCTCACATGTCTCCTTAACCAGAGCTATTTCTCAGCTCCTTGGCCCTCTGCTTACGGCAAATAACGTTTATCTTTCTTGAAACTTTCCTTTAATGGATGTGATTGAGGCCTGGAGCCACCGCCTTTTCCTGGGGAGTTGGTCACTTGTTAGGGAGCCCCAGACACATGAGAAATGGCCACAGTGATTCCTGCTGCTGTCCAGGGAATCGGGGAAGACCCTCCCCGTCCAGGGCCATCGTGGCCGCTCCTGAACACCCTCAGGCTCTTAACCCCGGCCTCTCTGTCTAGCCAGGGCCCCAGCAGCCACTGAGGTTGGAAGGTTGGGCTACAACTCATGGCAGGGGGGGCCGCACGCACCAGGGGGGCCCTGGGGCCACAGGAGGAGGGTCAGGAAGACCTTCTGTAGAACTGGGCTGAGGCTGGGTGGTTGGGGGTCTCCCCAGGTTGGAGGCTGTCAGAAAGCTGGGCCCCCCATGACCAGCTGGAAAAGTCTGACCCCAGGGAAGGCCCAGATCCCATGTGCAGAGAGAAGGGGAGGTTTGGGATTTCACAGCTGGCACCGCGATCTTGATGTGTCTGTGTTTACACGGAATTATGAAAGGGCCTTGTTCTGTCTCATCTTATCCTGGACACACAGCGATCTTCTCTGAGGCTGTTTTCAGATGAGATGAGGGCGCGTAGAACAACCCACACCACCTCCACCTGAGACGACCCCACCCCACCCCACCCCACCCCAACCCACCCCACCCTAGACCACCTCACCCTAGACCACCCCACCTCACCCTGCCCTGCCCCACCTCACCCCACCTCACCTCACCCTAGACCACCCCACCCCACCTCACCCTAGACCACCCCACCTCACCCTGCCCGCCCCACCTCACTCCACCTCACCTCACCCTAGACCACCCCACCCCACCTCACCCTAGACCACCCCACCTCACCCTGCCCTGCCCCACCTCACCCCACCTCACCTCACCCTAGACCACCCCACCCCGCCCCACCCCACCCCACCCCACCTCATCCTAGACCACCCCACCCCACCCTGCCCCACCCCACCTCACCCCACCTCACCTCACCCTAGACCACCCCACCCCGCCCCACCCCACCCCACCCCACCTCATCCTAGACCACCCCACCCCACCCCACCTCACCCCACCTCACCTCACCCTAGACCACCCCACCCCACCCCACCCCACCCCACCCCACCTCATCCTAGACCACCCCACCCCACCCCACCTCACCCTAGACCACCCCACCTCACCCTGCCCCGCCCCACCTCACCCCACCTCACCTCACCCTAGACCACCCCACCCCGCCCCACCCCACCCCACCTCATCCTAGACCACCCCACCCCACTCCACCCCGCCTCACCCCACCTCACCTCACCTCACCCTAGACCATGCCACCCCGCCCCACCCCACCCCACCTCATCCTAGACCACCCCACCCCACCCCACCTCACCCCACCTCACCTCACCCTAGACCACCCCACCCCGCCCCACCCCACCCCACCCCACCTCATCCTAGACCACCCCACCCCACCCCACCTCACCCTAGACCACCCCACCTCACCCTGCCCCGCCCCACCTCACCCCACCTCACCTCACCCTAGACCACCCCACCCCACCCCACCCCACCCCACCTCATCCTAGACCACCCCACCCCACTCCACCCCGCCTCACCCCACCTCACCTCACCTCACCCTAGACCACCCCACATGACCCCACCCCAACTCACACCACCTCCACCTGAGACCAACCCACACGACCCCACACCACCCTACATGACCCCACACCACCCTACACGACCCCACACCACCCTACACGACCCCACCCCACCCCCTCACCCCACACGACCTCACCCCACCGCACCCCACATGACCCCACACGACCCCACACCACCCCACCCACACCACCCCCACCCCCCAGACCACCCCACTGCTTGTCTCGGCTGCCTTTGAAAGGTGTTCGTGAAGTCGCAGGTCTGAACCGAATGAAATCGAGGTGGGAGGAGGAGGCCTTGGAAACCCTGCCAGTCACCAAGAACAGACACCCAGGCCAGCGTGACCCTCCTCCTCCTCGCCCTGGCAGCAGAGACCCACTGTGGTCATCAAGAAAAAACCAATGCCCAGCGAGAAGTGACAGAGAATTCAGAATCCCCCCCCTGCCCTGGGCACCACGTCCCAGCCTGAATCCCCCCCTGCCCTGGGCACCACGTCCCAGCCTGACTCCCCCACCTGCCTGCCCTGGGCACCACGTCCCAGCCTGAATCCCCCGCCTGCCCTCAGCACCCAGTCCCAGCCTGAATCCCCCGCCTGCCTGCCCTGGGCACCCAGTCCCAGCCTGAATCCCCCGCCTGCCCTGCGCACCCAGATCCAGCCTGAATCCCCCGCCTGCCCTGGGCACCACGTCCCAGCCTGAATCCCCTGCCTGCCTGCCCTGGGCACCACGTCCCAGCCTGAATCCCCCGCCTGCCCTGGGCACCACATCCCAGCCTGAATCCCCCGCCTGCCCTGGGCACCACGTCCCAGCCTGAATCCCCTGCCTGCCTGCCCTGGGCACCCAGTCCCAGCCTGAATCCCCCACCTGCCTGCCCTGGGCACCACGTCCCAGCCTGACTCCCCCGCCTGCCCTGGGCACCACATCCCAGCCTGAATCCCCCCCCTGCCTGCCCTGGGCACCACGTCCCAGCCTGAATCCCCCGCCTGCCCTGGGCACCACGTCCCAGCCTGAATCCCCCGCCTGCCCTGGGCACCACGTCCCAGCCTGACTCCCCCCCCCGCCCTGGGCACCACGTCCCAGCCTGAATCCCCCACCTGCCTGCCCTGGGCACCACGTCCCAGCCTGAATCCCCCGCCTGCCTGCCCTGGGCACCACATCCCAGCCTGAATCCCCCGCCTGCCCTGGGCACCACGTCCCAGCCTGAATCCCCCCCTGCCTGCCCTGGGCACCACGTCCCAGCCTGAATCCCCCACCTGCCTGCCCTGGGCACCACGTCCCAGCCTGAATCCCCCACCTGCCTGCCCTGGGCACCACGTCCCAGCCTGGACCGTGAGGTGAAGAATGGCTTTGTCATTTTCGAGACCAGCCTGACTAACATGGTGAAACCCTGCCTCTGCTAGAAATACAAAACTCAGCTGGGCGTGGTGGTGCGTGCCTGTAATCCCAGCAATTTGGGAGGCTGAGGCAGGAGATTCCCTTAAACCTGGAAGGTGGAGGCTGCGGTGAGCCAGGATGACACCACTGCACTGCGGCCTGGGTGACAGAGCCGGACTGTCTCAAAAAAAATCATAATTTCTTCTCGCTTTCTCAAAGGTGGGCCATGGATTTCCAGATGAGCCGTTCTGAACACTCATGCTCCTTCTGGAAATGCGTCGCTCCGCGCACCTTGGCCCCTGAGCCGCCGGCTGCTGGAGGAGCTGAGAGGCGTCAGCCCCGGATGCGTCTGGGCACCGTCGGCGCGGAGTGTAAGGGGCCAAAATGCTTTTGCTAAAGAGACTTTTAACTTTATCTGATGTTATATTTTAACTTTGCGTCTTAAAAGTTTTCATCTTAAGCAGAAGCATTTACAATCCTGGTCATCCTGAGGCCCAGCCACTCCACAGCGCCTCTTCTGGGTGTGACCAGCTCATCTGCGGCTTCAGGAAGGGTCTTTGCTTTTTTTTTGAGACGGAGTCTTGCTCTGTCACTCAGGCTGGAGTGCAACGGCGCAATGTCGGCTCACCGCCTCCTGGGTTCAAGCGATTCTCCTGCCTCAGCCTCCTGAGTAGCTGGGACTACAGGCGCGCACCACCATGCCCGGCTAATTTTTCTATTTTTAGTAGAGACGGGGGTTTCGCCATGTTGACCAGGCTGGTCCCTAATGCCTGAGCTTATGATCCGCCCGCCTTGTTCTTCCAAAGTGCTGGGATTACAGGCGTGAGCCACCGTGCCCGGCCCCTCTTCTCTTCTCTTTTCTTCTCTTCTCTTCTCCTCTTCTCTTCTCTTCTCTTCTCTTCTCTTCTCTTCTCTTCTCTTCTCTTCTCTTCTCTCTTTCTCCTCCCCTCCCCTCCCCTCCCCTCCCCTCCCGTCCCCTCCCCTCCCCTCCTCTGCCCTCCCCTTCCCTTCTTTCTCCCTCTCCTCTCCTCTTCTCTCCTCTCCTCTCCCCTCCCCTCCCCTCCCCTCCCCTCCCCTCTCCTCTCCTCTCCTCCCCTCCCTCCCCTCCCCTTCTTTCTCTTCTCTCCTCTCCTCTCCCCTCCCCTCCCTCCCCTCCCCTTCTTTCTCTTCTCTCCTCTCCTCTCCCCTCCTCCCCTCCCCTCCCCTCCCCTCCCCTCCCCTCCCCTCCCCTCCCCTCCCCTCCCCTCCCCTCCTCTCCTTTTGACGGTGAGGCTGACTTTATTCAGGGGACTCCAGGAGAAAAAGGTTGCGACTTCTAGCTTTGCTTCATGCCTTTGACACATGGTGACTTTGAATTCTTGCACCTAGAATGTTTTAAATGATGAAGCGATACATGCCCGTGACTAAAAGGAAAAGAAAGCAGGAAGGAAAAGAGGGAAGACTCCTGCTGCTGCGCACACCAAGAGGCTGCGTCCACCCGAGGCCTTCGGTGTTTTGTAGAGAGGGCTACGGGACCCTGGCGTGGGGACGTGGCCAGGAGGAGGTCACTGCCCTTGGCTGTCTGCAGCGCCTCTCGGCAGACCTGCACGCATTTCAGTGGGAGACGAAGCGACACTTAAGACGTTTGAATGTAAAAGCGTCCCAAATGATCATCTTTTAGCTTGAGATTGCGGCTACCTTTCAAAAGGATACAGCTCGACTTTCCAGCCCTGGCCCGTGCAGAAATGGGCAGTGCCTCTGAAGGCAGCTCCTCGCCCGCCAGAGGGCGCAGCCACCCGCAGTGGCCTGTCCGAGACCTGAGCAGTCCCCAGAAGGGATGGGTGCCTTCGCTGCGTTGAAATTGGGCTGCTTTTGGCTTTCCAGCTGCCCAGGGAGCCTCAGGCGCGTGAGAAGCCGAGTGTGGTTGGATGGCCTGCAGGCTCTCACTGCGGACACAGCCCTGGCTGGGGGATATTTGTAGGAGGGGAAATAGCAGCCGCCTCAGTTTACAGCTGTGGCCGTAGGAGGATCCGGGCAGCAGCGACTCTGGCTCTTAGCACCTCGGGAAGGCAGAGGCAGTCCCTCCGCCTGCCGCTGACGCCCACCATCTCCTGTCCCCAGGAAAGGGGTCTCATCCTGCATGCCCTCCTCAGCCGGATCAGGGACGGGAGAGGTGACTCTCTCCAACACCCTTCTGTGACTCAGCACGGGGAGAGTCATGACGAGGAGCAGGAGCTGGGTCCAAGGACTCCCAGCAGGTTCAGGCTCCCTGTGGTAACCAAAGAATTCTCCATCCACAGAGGCGGGGAGGGCATGGGGCTGGGATGTATTGATAAGCACAATTTTGAATTTTCAATCATCGGCAGGACCCTAGGGTAGTGAGCAGAAAGTTGGTAGAAATACGGAGAGTGAAGGCTGTTTTTTTTTTTTTTTTGATACAGGGTCTGGCTCTGTCACCCCGGCTGGAGTGCAGTGGCTGGATCGCAGCTCACTGCAGCCTCGACCTCCTGGGCTCAAATGATCCTCCCACCTCAGCCTCCTGAACAGCTGGGACTGCAGGCCTGTCCCACCACGCCGTGCCACCTCACCTGGCTGCTGCTCCCTGTTCATCATCCCCCTCTGTCTCTGTCTGCCTCTGCTTCTCTTCTCCTTCTCTCTCTCGCTATCCCTCTCTCTCTCTCCCTCTCTTTCTCCCTCTCTCTCTCCCTCTCTCTCTCTCTCCCCCCTCCCTCCCTCCCTCCCCCCCCCTCTGTCTTTTGAGGTTTTGTCATGTTGCCCAGGCTGGCCTCGAATCCTGGGCTCAAGTGATCCTCCCACCTCGGCCTCCCAGGGTGCTGGGATTACAGGCGTGAGCCGCCCATTGACCAGAAGTGAGGACTGTCTTATTGGACACTAGAGGAAAGACCGGCCTTGTTACAAAATGGCAAAGATCTCGGCTGAATGATGTCCTCTTTGAGCACTCTGTGGAAAGAGACATTTGGGAGCCAGAAGCTGGCACGTTGCTGAAGGCTTCCTGGAGCCTCTTTCGGAGGAGGCTTAGCCCCATTCACAAGAGAGGAGACTTCCCCACGGCCCCGTCCCCTCCCTAAGGCCCGGCCTGTTACATGTCATGGAGTGGATTTTGAATGGGACACATCTACACTAAAGCGTCACCCCCCTGAGCACCTCTCCGAAGCCACCATGGGGCGTAGGCTCCCCCAGGTGTGGGACAGCACACCCTGTCCCCTCTAGCTGACCCCCATGAATGCACGGTCACTGGTTTTGCCACTCATGCCCAGGCCAGCGTCACCCTCCTCCTCCTCCTCCTCCTTGCCCTGGCAGCAGAGACTGACTTTGGCCATCGAGAAAGAACTGACACCCAGCGTGAAGTGACAGAAAACCTTCAGAATCCCCCGCCTGCCCCGGGAACCACGTCCCGGCCTGGACCGGGAGATGAGGACCTCCTCTGTCATTTTTGCCACTTTATTTTATTTTTCTTTTTATTTATTTATTATTTTTTTGAGACGGAGTTTCGTTCCTGTTACCCAGGCTGGAGTGCAATGGCTCGATCTCGGCTCACCGCAACCTCCGCCTCCTGGGTTCAGGCAATTCTCCTGCCTCAGCCTCCTGAGTAGCTGGGATTACAGGCACGCGCCACCACGCCCAGCTAATTTTTTGTATTTTTTTTTTTAGTAGAGATGGGGTTTCACCATGTTGACCAGGATGGTCTCGATCCTTTGACCTCGTGATCCACCCGCCTCGGCCTCCCAAAGTGCTGGGATTACAGGCGTGAGCCACCGCGCCAGGCCCATTTTTGCCACTTTAACCGAACCTTGGACCATCACCGCCACGCGCGTGCACTCTGTGGGCCGTTTTAGCAATTGTATGCACACAGGCTCTAAAGGAAAAACCAGGGACAAACGGCTCCTGTTCCGTGAACGTTCCCGCATGGCCGCCACGTGCCACTCGGCCCAGCCGTGGGCCTGGGTGGGGTTAGCCTTTCCCACTCAGGAACCGCGCTGGCCACGTTTCTGTTGGCGTCGGCGCCCCTGAGTTGCTTTCCAAAGCGCGGGGTCAGGAGCGTCACTCTTCACTGTCGAATTCGATGCGGGCACCTTTATTTTGGCTCAGCGATTTATTTTCTTAAAAATCAACATTTCCACGCGCGCCCTTCCAAGGCTGCAGTTGCGGGCGCTGGCCGCCAGGTGGCACTGTTGCATAGCGAAAGGAACGCGGCTCCGCGGGGGACCCCGAGGCCCTGGGCTGCCTGGACGCCCTGGAGGGTCAGCCGGGTGGAGGGAGCCGGAGGGGCGGCGTGCTTTCCGGGGTGCAGCCTGGTTTTCCCCGGAGGGATAAAGCTCTCCTTTGGCAGGTGCCTGGGGCTGCCCTTTAAAGCAGGGAGCCCGGGGAAGACCCAGCTTTCTTCCTGTGAGTTCAACCCTGGCATTCAGTGCGAAGGACCCACAGGCTGGTCTCTGAAACTGCCCTCCAGGGCCCCCTGCCCCCTGAGGCACACGCAAATACCGAGGGGGTCCAGGTGCCCCGTGCCCGTCCCCTCCTTCCAGGACCTCCCTGCCCCCTGAGGCACACGCAAATACCGAGGGGGTCCGGGTGCCCCGTGCCCATCCCCTTTTTCCAGGACCTCCCTGCCCCAGGAGGCACACGCGCAGACCATGGGAGTCAGGGTGCCCCATGCCTGACCCTTCCCTTCAATGCTGGGACCCGGGGGGTTGGCCACCGCCGGACCTGGACCTCCCAGACACCAGCCTGCATGCCCTAGGCATGGAAGCAGGTGAGCCTGGCCTGTTCTGATTCTCTGGGCCCGGTGTCCCCGCCTGCCCCTGAAGGGCACAGTGGAGGCATCTGGACCCACACTGGGTGCCCTGGTGGCTCGGACAGCCCTTCCCTGCCGGGCTCCTTGCTCTGTGTTCATCCTGAGGCCTGGGAGCCGGAGCTGGGGACACGGGGCCTCCGGACAACACGGGCTTGGCTGCCGGGTCTGCCTCTGCTCAGAGAATGGGGCAAGCTCAGGGCTTGGGGCTTCCCTGATGGAAGCAAAGAAGTCAGTGCGTGAGAATCAAATAAAGGAAACGATTCTCTGCCACCCCCAGCGGCGTGGGCCTGCTGTCCACTCCCTGCCCGGCTCACGCCGCAGCACCCACACGTGCCTGTGGGCCCAGAGGCCCCTGGAGCCCAAACGGGCCTGGGGGTGATTTCAGCCTCTAAGGAGGCCGCCTGTCTCTTCCGGCGGCCCCTGCTTTCACCCGGTGTGGCCCGGCTCCCCTGAGTGGCCAGGGCACGGGTGAGTGGTCATCACCTGAAAAAGCCAGAGGCGGCCTCTGGGGCTGGCCCCCGAGTCCCTTCTTTCTTCCCTGCAGGCTGAGTGCATTAGTTCAAGAGCCTACAGGCACCAAACTGAGATTTTTATAAATTCAATTGTTTTTAAAAATAGCCCCAAACAAGCAGGCTTTCAGCCCTTCCGACCCTGCCGGCTGCAGGGATTCTCGCCCAGAGGCTGCTCCCGACTCATCACCCACGCTCCCTGTCTCTGTCTCGTCTCTGTCTCTGTCTCATCTCTGTCTCTGTCTCTGTCTTGTCTCTGTCTCTGTCTCATCTCTGTCTCTGTCTCTATGTTCGTCTCTGTCTCTGTCTCTTTCTCTGTGTCTGTCTCTGTCTCTGTCTCTTTCTCTGTCTCTGTCTCTGTCTTCATCTATGTCTCTGTCTCATCTCTTTCTCTGTCTCTGTCTCTGTCTTCATCTCTGTCTCTGTCTCTGTCTTCATCTCTGTCTCTGTCTCATCTCTTTCTCTGTCTCTGTCTCTGTCTTCATCTCTGTCTCTGTCTCTTTCTCTGTCTCTGTCTCATCTCTTTCTCTGTCTCTGTCTCTGTCTTCATCTCTGTCTCTGTCTCTTTCTCTGTCTCTGTCTTCATCATCTCTGTCTCTCTCTATCTCTGTCTCTGTCTCTGTCTCCGTCTCTGTCTCTGCCTTTGTTTCTCTGCCCCGTCTCTCTTGCTCTCTCTCCCTTCTCCCTGACTCCTGCTCTCTCTCTTTCCCCCCCTCCCTTTCTTTCCCTCTTTCTCTTCCCCCTCACCCTGCCTCTCTCATCTGTATAATGGGAATGAAAGACTCAGAAATGGCCGCCAGTGTGGCGGTTGGAGCTCAGCCCCTGAGCCGCTACTTGAGGGGACTCTGAGGGCTTCACACCGGCTCAGCTTGTGATGGATGCACAGTGACTGTGGTGACACAGCTGGGCCTGTGCGCACAACCTCACCCACCCAGAAGTCACCTGCAGACACCGGCCCGGGGTCCAGCCCGCAGGGAAAGCTGGAGGGCAGGGAAGCTAACGCCCTTCTAGGGACAGTCTGTACTAAGGAAGGAGAAAGAACTGAGGACAGCCCCTGTGGCCTCGCAGAGGGTTCCCCGCAGCAGCCCCCGCAGAGGCCTCCTCGGCTTCCTCCTCCCTCCTCCCCGCACTTCCCCGAATCCCCCCTCCCTGTGAGCTTTGCCCTCCAGCCTTTGGCTCGGGGTTGTTTCTGAGGAAACACCAATGAAGATTGCAGCCTTGTGATTTCAGGGCTCCCTGTGGCCACGGGGCCTGGGCTATCCGGGCGGATGCAGCTGTCCGCAGACAGGCAGGGGGTGGGGGCCGTGGCCTGCGTGCGCCTCTGTTCCCGTTCCCATCCCCTTGTGTCTTGGGGAGCGCAGGCCTGCTTCCTTGTCACGTTCTTCCTCCTGCGTCAGGAGCCCCCTGGAGCCCGAGGCCCTTTGGGTCTGCTGCACCCGTGGGGCGAGCCTCCTGCCAGCTGGTGTCACGTACTCAGGAGCTGATTTCCCAAAGTTTAGGAGAAAATAGAGATTGTTTGCAGCCGATGGAAGAAGTTCCTTGATGGAGAAGGCCTGGCTGGGCTCCAGGGCCCTGGGCCCATCTCCGGGGCTTCCTGAAGCTCCCTGTGGAAGCTGAGCTGCCAGGCCATCTAGAGCACAGGGCCCTACGGGGCCATCGCTGGCACCGCAGGCGGGGTCCATGGGAGAGCCGCCCTTGCCTGGGCCTCCCCGAGGTCAGACAGCCGCTTGGGTCTCCTGGGAAATGCGTCCCAACCACAGAATGAGGTGTTGCTGGGGTCCCTCTTTCCCCAAGCAGGGCGGCAGTCATGGCCCCCCTCTCTGAGTGGCGTGGGCATCTGTGTAGAGGACTGCCAGGACATGCCCGGGGCGGCACCCTCTGGGACGCTACCGGCTCTATCCCAGCTGCCCGATGCGTGTCTTTCCAGGGCTGATGGGTGCAAAGGCTCCCAGTGCTGGACCAGCAGGGCGCCGGGCAAGGCAGTGCAGCCCGAGGCAGCGCCAGAAGGGGTCGGCTCCCCCAGGCAGGGTCCCTGACAGCCTCATCCTAACGTTCCGTCTGTTTGGATAGGGACAAACACTGCCTCGATCTCAGCCAGGCACCGCTGCAGTTTGCTCCAGCCAGCCAACTGCCCTGAGCGGCGGCGGCCGCAGTTCCGAGGTGACCCCAGGCGAGGGCCGACTGTGCTGTGAGACCTGGGGGTGTGACGGGTGGGTCGGAAGCCCCTGGACCCTCAGTTCCTGGTGCAGGGTGGCTCCTGGGAGTCTGGATCAGGTGTCCCTTCTCATGTGCCTCTCAGGATGAACTGACAGGACCCACCTGGCTGCTCCTTGCTCCGGGTCTTTGCAGCCAACACGGAGGTTTGCAGTCGCCGAGGACGTTTGTCTGGACATTTTGTCCAGTGCCCGAGGGGACAGCTGCAGGCTGGCTATGGAGTCCACATGGGGTCAGCCCTCAGCGGTTTACATGGAAATCCACTCAGTCATATGTCCACACACTGCCACCTTGACTGGCGGCGGGCAGAGGGGAGCACAGTGTCCTTCTCCCCATGGGTCAGCGTCCACAGGCCCTGGATGGTTTAGGCACAGTGAGACCCAGCTGTCTGGGGAAGGCAGGGAAGATGCCTGACACCCGCTCGGATGGTGTCCTGGCAGCAGCCCTGTCCAGAGTCCCGGCTCCTGCACATATGAGATGCTGAGCAGGAACTGACGGTCAAGGTGGGGCT
The DNA here is from genome assembly GCF_049354715.1 of Callithrix jacchus. Classification (NCBI taxonomy): domain Eukaryota; kingdom Metazoa; phylum Chordata; class Mammalia; order Primates; family Cebidae; genus Callithrix; species Callithrix jacchus. The sequence continues at coordinate 130,230,887 of NC_133511.1, read as the reverse complement.
GGCTGCTGTGCTCGCCTGCCTTCTGCCACTGGGGGACGGGGGACCAGGCCTCTTTGCCTTCAGTGGTGGAAGAAAACTCCTGCATGCCACACAGACTCACACGTGACGTGATTTTCCCCCAAAGAAGTTGCCAGAAGACCAGATAAAATAGCAAACCTTCTCTACAGGTGCCCAAGAAGCGCTCGTGGAAACTCAGAAGCCACTCAGGACAAAGCCGACGCCAAACAGAGACGGGAAGAAATTGCTCGCACAGAAGAGTTCGCTCATGTCCTCAGGAGCCTGTGCGGACACAGCCTTAAAGTGTGAAGTGCCAGCCACTGTCATTAAAATGAGAACGAAGGGGGTCCCCATCACCCCCATCATCTATTCTGGTTCTAGCAATGGCAGGAGGACCACAGAGTAACACAAGCCACATAGGAAAATTGCAGCTTGGCCAGGCACCGTGGCTCACACCTGTAATCCCAGCACTTTGGGAGGCTGAGGCGGGTGGATCACCTGAGGTCAGGAGTTCGAGACCAGCCTGGCCAAGATGGTGATACCTCATGTCTACCAAAAATACAAAATTAGCCAGGTGCAGGTGTGGTGATAGGTGTCTGTAGTCCCAGCTACTCGGGAGGCTGAGCCAGGAGAATCGCTTGAACCTAGGAGGTAGAGTTTGCAGTGAGCCAAGATCGTGCCACTGCACTCCAGCCTGGGTGACAGAGCAGCGAGACTCCTTCTGTTAAAAAAAAAAAAAAAGAAAAAAAATTGCAGCCTGCCTGAGTAGGGTGTCCTGGTGGTGAGGTGGGTGCTGCTGCGTTCTGGGCTCACTGCTGACAAATGCCTGAGAACCTTGAGAAATGTTTCAATAGGGCTGGGAGCAGTGGCTCCCGCCTGTCATCCCAGCACTTTGGGAGGCTGGGGCGGGCAGATCACCTGAGGTCCGGAGTTTGAGACCAGCCTGGCCAACATGGTGAAACCCCATCTCCACTAAAGATACAAAAAAAAAAAAAAATAGCCAGGCATGGTGGCCCATGCTCGTAGTCCCAGCTATGCAGGAGGCTGAGGCAGGAGAATCACTTACGCAAGGTTGCACCACTGCACTCCAGCCTGGGCAACAGAGCAAGACTCCATCTCAAAACAAAAAAGCAAATCAGACGGGTTTGAATGTTCCGCAGCCATTTGAGAGCCCCGGTCTGCCCGAGTGTGAGGGAGGCCCAGGGCAGCAGGGATCCCAGTGCTAAGGTCCTGCTGAAAACACTGTCTGTGGGAGGGATGGGTCTCCCCAGCAGCTGAGACTGGTGGCGCCCTTCCCTGCCCCCACCAGCCCTGGAGGAACTGCCCTGGTTTTTTTCTTCATGTGTGTATGGCGGCTCCTAACCGTTCTGCATGCCATCAGCCATCACATATACATCTCCTGCGTATATTATTTGCCTGTATTTCTTTTCTTTCGAGATGTACTTTTGCTGTGTTGCCCAGGCTGGAGTGCAGTGGTGCCATCTGGGCTCACTGCAGCCTCCACCTCCCGGGTTCAAGAGATTCTCCTGCCTCAGCCTCCCATGTAGCTGGGATTACAGGTGCCTGCCACCAAGCCCAGCTAATTTTTGTATTTTTAGTAGAGATGGGGTTTCATCATGTTGGCCAGGCTGGTCTCGAACTCCTGACCTCAAGTGGTCCACCCACCTCAGCTTCCCAAAGTGCTGGGTGTGAGCCGCGGCGCCCGCCCATATTTCTACGAGTATTCTGTCTTCATCCTTTAAATTCAGAATGTAAATGCCCCACGGCTACGCCACCTCGATTCCGGCTGGTCTCCTGTCACCTCAAGGTGCATGAACAAGGACATTGACGCGGCCTTCGGCGTCACAGAAACCACACAATGCCAAACACGCAACGTGAAATACTGAGACTCCATCCCCGGGGTGGTGGCTGAACTCACGATGGTCCAGTGCCACTGTGGAGTCTCATGGGAAACTGAGGCACATAGACACATTGAGGTTAAACATCCCCATGTTAGAAACAAGAAAGGAATCTGCACATACGACAGCAGGTGGGACGGACACGAAAAAGTGTTCACACCGACAGCACACCGGGACCAGAAGGGGCTGGGGACGTTTTCCACTTTTAATTTTTGTACCCTTCTATTGTTTGCACAATATGAATGGTGGTCGGGTATTTTTTTTTTTTTTTTGAAATGGAGTCTTACCCTGTCACGCAGGCTGGAGTGCAATGCCATGATCTCAGCTCACTGCAATCTCTACCTCCTGGATTCAAGTGCTTCTCCTGCCTCAGCCTCCCAAGTAGCTGGGATTAGAGGTGTGCACCACCACGCCCGGCTAATTTTGTGTGTCTTTAGTAAAGACGGGATTTCACCTTGTTGGCCAGGCTGGTCTCGAACTCCTAACCTCGTGATTCACCTGCCTCGACCTCCGTGCGCGGCTGGGTATTCCTTTTATAATTAAAGGAAGTAATCCATTGGGGAAAATGAAATAAAGAAGATCGAGAAGGATGCACGCCTACTGTGGGCCTTTCTTTGAGGCAAAAATAATGTCCAGAAAAATGAAAACCCAAATGTCTGAGAACACATTTTTAAAAGACAGAATTTGGTAAAGATAAAAACATAAATTAAAGAAATAGAAAATTAAGAAGAGACGGACGCTTCGCAAAACGGAGAGGTGGCGCGTGGTCCGTGAGGCGCCCCTGGGCAGCGCAGTCAGGGAGGAAGGCCACGTTGTCTGCGGACGGCACCCGTCTGAGTGGCTTCCGCAGCCCCTTCCCATCAGATGAGGACACTGTTCACGGAGGACCGGCAGCAGGGACAGAAAAACCCACGAAACCCGGTGGCCACACTTAACGTTCCCGTGACACGGTGGCTAAGTGTGGAATAGTCAGAAGCGCTGAGACAAAGGAGGTCCAGATCCACAGGCCGCCAACCCGCAGACGGAATTAACTCTTTATTTGTGAGAAATGCTAAGAGGATGGAGGGCACCGTAATTCTGGCTGGGAAGTCGCGGCCCCGAGCGGGCTGTCCCCCTCCCCGGTGTGTGTTCTCGATGTCCCATGGGGAGCCCATATTCTACCCACCAATCCCAGGCTCAGCAGGGTCTCTTGGCTGTTATTGGCCACTGAGGTGCCCACGCAGGAGATGGTGGGAGGCGGGCCGCGTTCTCGGTGCCCACTGTCTCTGCTGTGGGATGAGGGGTTGCCCCGGGCAGGAAAGAATGCACGTGACCGGCCGGGCTGCAGAAACACAGCTGAGTACAGGCCACAGTCATGGTGGCAAACGCTGGGGTGGGGAAGTCAGCCCCGACTGAGAGGCACGTCTCCGCGGGAAAGAAAGAGGGCCCGTCACGGACTGGGGGGGCACGGCTGAGGAAAGCCGGTCCCTAATGTGACGCTCTGCTTCTCACCAGGGGAAAGGCCTTGGGTGGAATCCCAAGATCAGATGCCTGTGACACGCCAGGAGGTGTCCAGGACACGGCCCGTGATGAGGCCATGCTGTTGGGGCCCAGGGAGGGGCTTTGGGCCGTGTTTAGAATTTCTGGTCCACAGATACTGTGTAAAGAAAGTGGCAGATGGTGGGACAGTGGAGGTGAGGAGAGGGCGAAGGGAGGGAGAGGAGGAGGCCGAGGAGGAGAAGAGAGAAGGCTTCTGGGAGCCTCAGCTGGTGGACAAGGAGAAGCTGCAGAGTCCACACGGGGGACAGCCGGGAGGGTGGGGGCAGCGGCAGAGAGGGGGAAGGGCATTGAGATGGACTGGGTGAGCTGCGCGTGTGGCCGAGGGCCCAGAGCGAAAATGAGGACAGAACGGTGCCTTCAGGGGCTTGGGGACCACCAAGACGTGTCAGGAGGGAGACCCTAGCCTGCTTGGAAGCTGACATGCCAGCTTATCACTGTCCCTTCATGAGCAGCAGCAAACGCGCCTCACTGCTCAGGCCTCCGGCTGCGCCTGGAAGCTGAGGAAGCTGCTGTTTCCCCCCAGAGAGCCTTGCTCCATCAGGACCAGCACAATCCTTTGCCCCCGAGTCCCTCCACAGGGGTGGGGGGACCTCGTCACAGCCGGCCCAGGTGACTCCACACAGCCAGCAATTATTCACCCGGCAGCAAACACTGCGGCCCTCGGCAAACAAGAAACAGGCGGCAAACTGTGCGGTCAGCAGAGACCCTTCCCCTCCCCGGGGACCAGGCAGGGCAGGGCCGGCACCCCGGGTGGCCTGCACCCACTGGGCTGCCTGGTGACAAAGCCACAGAACCCATTCAGCATTGACACCCACAGCCGGGACGGGCAGGGTGCTGGGCCCCTGGCTCCCCGCCTCTCCTGACACCACCCAAGGCTGCCAGGCCGCAACTTGAAGGCAGCTGCCCCAGGAAATCCCCAGCCTCGCCCACACCTGGCCCCAGGCCGGCCCTGCCTGCCAAGAGGTTATGGGACCTTGAAGGCCTGCAGGCGGCAGGGGTGGGCACCGGGCTGGGGGTCTGAGGTTCACCCCTATTCCCTGGCGTGGCCAGCAACAGCTGGCAGGGGACAGGGAAGGGTGGGGAGTCCCACCTGGCTGTGGGTGTCTCACCCCATAGAATCCAGGCTCCAAGTGACCTCACCATTCTGCATGTTGATTTTCATTCTTAAAACCTTCCCCTAAAGAGGAGGCGCCAGCCTCGCTTTTCCCAACAGTTGTGGGCATCTGGCCTGGCATGTGCTGCTTGGCTGAGGGGCTTCCAGACCACTCTCTGTGAGCTGGGCAGGACAGGCTCCATGGGAAAACTCACTCTCCAGGACAGTGAGGAGCTTTCCTCCTCCAAGAAGGAGCTGGGGTGCTCATGAGGCCAGGAAGAGAACATTCAGAATCCTACCCTTTCCCTCCTCAGCAGGGACCCCAGGCTCTGCTGTCCTGCCCCCACCCACACTTCAGAGAAGAAAGGACACCTGCCTTCCCCTGCGACTTCACACCCCAAAGCACAGGGAGCAGGGGAGACACTCAGCATGAGTCCTTTCATAATGAAAGGAAAACAAACTTTTAATATAGCAGGAAACACATTAATGGCCACATAGATCCAAGCTGGGAAAACACCTGTTAAGCGTAATGACAGAGCAGGGGCTCAGCAACAGCAGAACACGTTCCAACTGAGGATGCGCTAAACCTCACAGAATGCGGCCAAATACACTGAGGAGCACAGGTGTGAACAGTGGTCAACGGTCCAAGTAAAGGACACGCAAGGGACATAGAAGATAGGGGCCCTTTCCCTGGCACAGCGGCAGTGCCGCAGAAACCGCCGCACGGTCAGGCTTTGCTGGACGAGTGCCGGGCAGTGCGGGTTGGAGGGAGGGAGGGGTCAGCCTGTCCAGGAGCAGCCCAGCAAAGTGCCCGAGAGCCATAAACTGCGCCTGTGCCTCGCAACCGCGGCCCACGGGTGCAGCTTAGCCACAGAGGCGCTGGCAGAGGGGAGGCTGAGAGCCGCGCGGGAGGAAGATTCCTCAGAGCAAGCACAAGGCGCAGCCTCCACGCGGTTCATGCCATGAAAATCCTTGACTCGAAGCGTCCCTGGTCCTGAGGAATCTGCGGGTCAGCTGCCCTGGCTGCACCAGGAATGTGCTGTAAGGGACAGCGTCGCTGCCCACGTGGGAACACAGGGCGGTGAGAAACAAAAGCAGAGCAGGTGGCCCTGGGGCTCCGGTCCCCTGCAGGCCATGGCTCATCTCTGCACAATGAACATGGGTTATTTTTGTTTTAAAAAGTCTACTGATGTTTTTGGGGAGCACAGACAGAGCAGAAAACCCTGAACACCAACGCCTTCCACAAGGCAGACATTTCATTTCTGTCCCCTTTCTGGAAGGGCCGCACACAGAGTCTGTGAGCCTACGGTGGAGGTCCCCCATGTCACCGGGAGTCCACGGCCCTCAGTGTCTGCGCTCCCTGAGACGAAGGTGAGGAATCATGCCTTATGGTTGACGAGGGCTGCTGGGGCACCTGCCATCTCATCTGCATTCTGGAAGGCACAGAGGAAAACACAGCCTGCTGTAACCAGCTCAGTGTGCTCCTTCCAGAAACAGGTGAGCACAAAATGCCACTGTTCCACTCCTAGGTCTACCCCCAAAAGAAATCAGAGCAGGGACTCAAATGCTGGCACACCGTGGCTATGGTCTGGACGTAGTGGGTCCGTTCCCACCAAAACTTGTTGAAACGTGCCCCCCAGTGTGGTGGTGTTGGCGGATGGGGCCTGGGGGGAGGGAGGCGTGTGGGCGTGGGAGTGACTCCCTCCTGAGTGCCTGGTGCCGGGAGTCAGTCTCCCCTGTGATAGGGATGAGTTCCCATGAGAATGGGTTTGTTCCCATGAGTGGGGCTGGTTCCAAAGCCAAGACATCCCTGAGCTTTGCCCCCCTTCCCGCGTCTGCTGCCCCTCTGACCTCCTCCAGCAGAAGCCGGGGCCATGCCATTGAACTTCTCAGCCTGCGGAGCCGTGAGCTTTACGAATCACTCCGTCTCAGGGGGTCTCTTGTGGACACGCGAAGTGGACTCAGACCCCCATGCTCACAGCAGGGCAGACACAGTAGCCCGAGGTGGACAGGGCCCAGCAGTGAGGGGCGTGCAGCGGGGCAGACACACACAGCGGGGTCTCCCCGAGCCTGCACAGGGAGTGCCGCTCTGACGCGTGCCCCAGCGCCAGCAGCCCTCACAGGCACATGCGGGTGAAGCCACGGTCACGCAGGACAAAGGCCGTGACGACGCCGCAGATGGAGGCCCCTAGAGGAGTCAGATTGGAGAGAAAGGCGGCAGAATGGTGTCAGCAGGGCCGTGAGCGGGGCAGATGGGAGTGAGTGATGAGTCGGGACAGAGCTCCAGGTTTGCCTGATGATCCAGTGCTGGAGCTGCACGATGGGGGAAGCGGCACAGCAACGTGAGTCTTCTCAGTGCCACGAGCTGGGCCCTCAGCATGGCTCAGACGGGAAACCTCAGGCACCATATTCTACCCCAGGGAGGAGGGAAGGAGAAACGGAGGGAAGGAGGGAGGACGGAAGGAATGAAGGAAGGAAGGAAGGAAGGAAGGAAGGAAGGAAGGAAGGAAGGAAGGAAGGAAGGAGGGAGGGAGGGAGGGAGGGAGGGAGGGAGGGAGGGAAGGAAGGAGGGAAGGAGGGAAGGGGGGAAGGAAGGAAGGAAGGAAGGAGGGAGGGAGGGAAGGAGGGAAGGAGGGAGGGAGGGAGGGAGGGAGGGAAGGAAGGAAGGACGGAAGGAAGGAAGGAGGGAAAGAAGGAAGGAGGGAGGGAAGGAAGCAAGTCCAGCCTGCTAGGCTGACTGACAGCGTGCCCCCAGTCCTCCAGTGCTGCCCACGGCAGGCATGTGTCCTTGGCTAGCTGGAAGTGAGTCTGGAAGTGACTCTTTTGGGGCAACCTCCTTCGTCCTGTGATTCGGGACGGGGTGAAAGTCAGGACAGGATGGTGGCTGTTGGTGTCTCTGGTCGGGGTTCCTCATGGGGGCTGGGGAGGGGACAGCAGATGGTGTGCGGAGGGCGAAGGCCTCATTCTCCGGAGGGGAGCGATGGGCTGGGAAGCCATTCTGTGTCTTTGCTGCTGGGCTGAGGAGCTGGATGGCATCCTGGGGGCCATGGGAGCTGCTGGGGAGTTCGGTCCTGGAGGGAAGAGGCTGAATGTGCGTGTCTGGAGTCACCGTGGAGGGCACAGCTAGAGGGAGCAGCAGGTGTCCAGGGAGAAGACGCGAGGGCCGGGATGAGAGGGCATCACGGCTCACACTTAGAGGCATCTAATGTACGGGGCTGCTTGATGGGCCGCTCTCAGGTGGGATTTGGGGGCTGTGACAGGGGTCGGTGCCTGTATGACCACGGGGCCTGTGGCCTGGATGCCCAGGCAGGTGACGATGAGATTCAGAAAGCAGATCTCATGGGGCTCCCGGCAGCTGAGTCTCAGGCCAGCTCTGCAGTGAGTGTGGTGCCCAGGCCTGGAACACTCTGGCACCGTCTGGACGCCATGCTGGGTGAGCCCTGGAGCAATGGGTTTGAAACAGAGGTCAGAGGTCACTGCCATGTGGAGGAGGCTCCTGGAGAGTGGGTGACAGAGCCCCAGGTGTCAGGCTTGGTGGGAGGCTTTGCAGGGCTGAGCGGAGGGGGAGGAAGGGCAGGGAGTGTGGCTGCCCTTCCAGAGGGCGGAGGGGGAGGCTGGGACTGGGCGAAGCTGCTTGCAGGAGACACCCGAGGAACCTGGGAGGGCTGCGGGCACTCCTGGGAGCAGGAGGAGTGGGGCCTGTCCTGGGCAGACCAGGCTCTCAGGCCTGTGTGGTCCCAGCTCCCTGAGCCCAGAGGGAGGCCAGGGCGGGAAGGCCCGGACCAGAGAGGATGCAGCCCCCAGGTCAGAACCTCCCAAGGAGGCAGAAGGCCAGGCAGCTGAGGATGGGACCGTTGTCTGCATCTGCAGGGAGGACGGAGGAGGCCATGGCAGCAAAGGGACAGGGCCGAGGGGAGGCTGGCCCGGGGAGGAGTTGGTGGCCATGGACGCCCGTTCCGTGTCCTGGAGGAGGACGCCCTGAGCTCTGTCAGCCTGGGAAGCCTGGTCAGCACCTGGAGGCTGAGGGTGGGCCCGGGAGGTCTGGGAAGGACGTCAGTGTCTCCACGGAGAGCAGCAGGGTCTCAGCCCATGGCAGCTACAGCCCCCGTGGCTGGGGCCGCAGCCTCCGGAGCCGACACAGCAGCTCAAGGTTCTGGGGGGTGGAAGGTGGCGGCTGTCAGAGGGGCAATGCAGAGGGTTGCTGGGGTGAAGCCCACGTGCCAGGAGCAGCTGTCCCTGCAGTGGCTCTGCCCTTCTGGACGCCCCGTCTGTGGCCCCCCCGCCTCCCCTTCTTCCCTGGCACAGGACTGGGCCTTGCCTTGCCACTGGCACCTGGCTACTTGGGGCCCTGTGGGCCTCTCGGTGTGGGGGCGATCACAGCTTCCCGTGCCCACGCCCAGCCTCTGCTTCCAGAACACACTAGAGGGTCCCAACATCCTGATGGGTCCACTGTGTCCTCCATGGCTTTCAGGGATGGAGAAGGCTCCCCGTCCTCCGCTGGAGCCCTGCAGCCGAGCCGACTGCCCGTGTGCTCCCACCCCCATCCCAGGGGCCCCAGACCCTCCCCATCTCCACGGCCACCCCGGGCCCGGCTGCCCACCCGGGGGCCAGGCCGTGAGCTGGTGTCCTCAGATGGGGCCGTCTGGGGTTGGCCTGGCTCCCTCCATGTCACAGATATTCCCACAGAGACCCCAGCGAGACCTGCAGAACATTACGGCAAAGTGAAGGAGAGCCAGAGGAAGAGGCAGCTGGGCGGTCCTGTAAACAGTCTGATTTCCAATGTAAACCAGATTCAGGCCCACGACATCAGGTAAACATCTGCATCTGAGCCCCCGGCCCCCACCGCCCGGGAGGCCCCGGGGTCCACATGGCCGACTCTGGGACCCGTCACAGTGACCGCCGAGACATTTCGTAATTGGGCAAAATTGATCCTTGCATTCCTTCCCTAAATCCCAAATCTCTGCAATTTTACTTCTTCTCAAAAATGAAAACATTTGGCAATTAGCTGATCCAAGTGAAAAAGGTGGAGAATGTTCTCTCAACTGGAAAATGCCAATTAAGGAAGCGGCCCTGACTTCCCACCGCCCCGGCTAAGCTGGGAGCTTATCTTCCCCGGGAGGAATCTGCTGGGATAAGGGGCTTGGGAAACACGGAGGGCAGGGCTGCCTCCGCAGCTTCCTCTGAGAGCAGATTAGCCGTGGCCTTTCGCCAGCAGGGCCTGGGTGCCACACGGGGTGGGGGGTGGGGGGCGGCAGAGCTGTGGGCCCAGCTGTGGCACTGGGATTTGGGGTGGTGGGACCCAGCGAGACACCCGCATGTGGGCGGCACCGAGGATGGTGACGTAGGCAGTGGGTGCTCGTGTCTGTCCCCGGCTCCCCGGGCTCCCCGCCCTGCTCCTCCAGCCCTGGACCTCAGGGCCCATTTGTGGTGCCAGGGGGCTCTTGCCTGGTCTCCACTCCTACACATTCATTTATCGAATAAATTTTTAAATGTAAAATCTTTAAGTAACAACAGAAGTTCAAACTTTCTGTCCTCCGCTCACCGAGGCTGTGAGTTCTGTCTTTTTCCTGTGGTGGCTGTTTGCAGAAATCACGGGATGCGCACGTCTTTTTTATCTTATACAAAGGCAGCATACAATGCATGTTCTGTTTATCAGCCTCGTGATTTATTTTAAAGATTCTGTTTTTGAAATCGTTACAGACTCACAGGAAGTCTCAAAACTTGTACAGAGAGTCCCACAAACGCTTCCACCCGTTTTCCCAGTGGCTTCACCTCCCTTAGCCGGAGTGCGTGTCTCAGCCAGGAAGCCGACCTTGCTACGGCGGGTGCATCTGGGTTTATGCCATGTCAGAGGGTGTGGGAATCCGCGTCCGCACGGCCAGGAACAGGACACAGAGCTGTCCCAGCAGCATGGCCGTCTCTGGACTGCCGCATCCCAGAGACTTGGTCCCCACGTCCCCATTCCTTCCTCCTCACATCCTCTGGCCCGTTTCCCACCGCTATAAATTTGTCATTTGCAAGTGCTATGTAAATAGAATGTGTGGGGCCCTCTCAGACGAGCTCTTCTCTAAGGAACCTGCCCTCGAGACCATCTTAGCTATTTCCTGTATCAGCAGTTTGTCCCTCTTACTGATAAGCAGAACCCTTGGTAGGACAGGACATCTTGTTCAGCGATTCACCTACCGAAGGACGTCTCAGTCCTTCCCAGTTTTTGACTATGACAAACAGGTCCTCTATCCACAATGATGTGTAGGTGTTTGTGCGGACGTGAGTGTTTCTTTCTCCGGGACAGACGCCCGGGAGAACCGAGGCCGGGTCAAGTGGCCCGAGGACGTTTTGTTTTTTGAAGAAACTCTCAAACTCTTTTCCGTGATGGATGCGCATTTGACATCCCACACGCAGTGAAGGCAGGACCGTTTCTCAGAATCTCTGCCAGCGTCGGGTCTTGTCAGTACATTTTGCGTCAGCTGTTCTAACAGGTATGGAGAGCTGTGGGTCACAGTCCCAGCGTGTGCTCCCCGGGGCCACGCACATCAAGGCTGCTTCCTGCCCTCATCCGCCATCTCCTCGTCCTCTCCAGGGTTCTTCTGTTCACGGCTTCGTGCCTCATTTCATTGGCCCCTCTGACTCTTTTCCGTCAACTTTTGAGAGTTCTTATATTCCAGATACAAGTCCTTGGTCAGACATGTGCTTTGCGGTTATTTTCTCCCTGTCCACGGCTTATCTTTCCACCCATCAGAGCAGGCTCTTTCACAGCATAAAACTTTCTAATTTCAATAAGCTCCAATTCATTGATTTAAAAAAATATGTGAATCATGCTTTTGATGCTGTGTCTAAGAAATCTGTGCCAAGCCCCAGGTCCTGGACATTTTCTCCTACTCCAAAAGAGTTATTTTTTTTTTTTATCCAATTTGAGTTAATTCTCTTTTTTTTTTTTGAGATGGAGTCTTTCTGTCACCCAGGTTGCATTCTGCAGTGGCACCATCTCGGTAGCTCACCGCAACCCCTGCCTCCTGGGTTCAAGTGATTCCCCTGCCTCAGCCTCCCAAGTAGCTGAGATTACAGGTGCATATCACCTTCCCTGGCTAATTTTTGTATTTTTAGTAGAAACAGAGTTTCACCCTGTTGGCCAGGCTGGTTTTGAACTCCTGACCTCAAATGATCTACCGGCCTCAGCCTCCCAAAGTGCTGGGATTACAGGCGTGAGCCGCTGCTCAAGTGCGGCCCCAGTTGGAGTTAATTTTCATGTAACGTGTAGGTCCAGGCCCGTTTTTGAACCCATGAGTCTGCTCCAGCATGGCTTGTTGAAAAATTGTCTCTTCCGGCATTGACTGATCTTGGTCCCTTGTGGGAGGTCAAGTGATGGTGACCCTGGGGGCCTGCATGCCTCTTTACCTGCGCTCCATCTCTTCCCTGGGGTGATATTCTTTTTCTTCATTTTCTATTTTTAAAATTTTAATTTATTTATTCTTTAAATTTTAGAGATGCGATCTCCCTGTGTTGCCCAGGCTGGTCTAGAACTCTAGCCTCAAGAGATCTTCCCTCCTCAGGCCCCCAAAGTGCTGGATTACGGGTATGAACTGCTGTACCCACGCCCACAGTGACACTCTTGATTACTCTTGCTTTTGAGTAACTCTTAAAATTGCGAGGCTGGGTACCGGGGGTCACACCTGTAATCCCAGCACTTTGGGAGGCTGAGGCAGGCAGATCCCGAGGTCAGGAGTTTGAGACCAGCCTGGCCAACATGGTGAAACCCGTCTCTACTAAAAATACAAAAATTAGCCAGGTGTGGTGGTGCACGCCTGTAGTCCCAACTACTTGGGAGGCTGAGGCAGGAGAATTGCTTGAACCAGGGAGGTGGAGGTTGCAGTGAGCTGAGGTGGCGCCACTGCACTCCAGCCTGGTGACAGAGCAAGACTCCATCTAATAAATAAATAAACGAATAAAACTGAGAGGCTTCTTTTTTCACTTAGTTATTCTAGTTCCTTTGCCCCTTTCTTACATGTTAGAATCAATTTCTCTAATAGAAAGTAGTTTTGATATTTGGTATTTTGATAAATATATATCAAATTATATTCCTGGTAATTTTGATTAAAAAATCTATCTAGATCAATTTAGGAAAAAGTAAATTAAAATAGAAACACAATCAACATACTTTATGACATTAATATATTTATTGAGAAGAACTGTGTAGATGACCCTGAAAACTCTTCCCTACAGCTTCGCTCCTCATTCCATAAAAGTGTGTGAATTAATATTCAGGCCTTGAGTCCATTTTTCTACTGAGCTGCTATTACTTTGTATGAGCAATTTGGACATTAGAGATATTAATGATTTTATTGTCATATTTGTAAGAAACGTGTTCTCTGAATCTGTGCTATGTCATTTGTACTGTGATTTTTCAATAACGAAGTGTTTCCTTTTGAAATAGCGAAATCTCTCGGACACTCGTGCCATGTTTTCAAGGCCCCCAAGCATCAGAACTGCATTCCCCACGTGTCCTTCCAGGAATTTTGTACTTTTGTTTTCCGTTAGGATTTTGATTCCTCTTAGATTTGCTCTGTGTCCCAGCTGAGACGGGACTGCCTTGCTGCAGGTGTGTGATTCTATCGCGACACCACCTGCAGGTGTGTGGTTCTATCGCGACGCCCTCTGCAGGGGCGTGGTTCTATCGCGACATCACCTGCAGGCGTGTGGCTCTATCACGATGCCCTCTGCAGGGGTGTGGTTCTATCGTGATGTCCTCTGCAGAAGGCCTTGCCTCTGCAGAAGGCCTTGCCTCTGCTCGCTGGCTGGGACACCCCGTCCACTGGATCCCGAGTTACGCCAAGGAGGCTGCCAGGCCCTGGATCCACTTCCTCCTTCTATTTATCTAATCTAAGAGCAAGGCAGTGCTGTTTTAATCACCGTAGCTTTACAGTCTGTTCTGATAGCTGTCTGGGAAATCACCACTCACTCTTCTTCCTTTGTGTTTTGCTTTTAAGATTTAAAAAAAAATTATAAAGACATCCCCCCAAAATTTTATGACTACACCTTCCTATACATTTTGATGAGAATTTTAGAGAAAACTTGAGCCACTGCACCTGGTGGTGGCTCAAAAACTGTTGTTAAAAAGTCAAATGAAGGCCGGGCACAGTGGCTCACACCTGTAATCTCAGCACTTTGGGAGGCCAAGGTGGGAGGATCACTTGAAACCAGGAGTTGCAGAGCTGCCTGGGAAACATACTGAGACCCTGTGTCTACAAAGAAGTAAAAACATTAGCTGGGGTTGGTGGCATACACCTATAGCTCCCGCTATTGTGGAGGCTGAGGCAGGAGAATCTCTTCAGCCCCGAGTTAGAGGCTGCAGAGAGCCGTGATTGAACCACTGCACTCCAGCCTGGGCGACAGAGCATGGCCCTGTCTCAGAAACAACAAGAGTCAAGTGGAAACAGCCTCTCCACCCCTCACAATATCAACATTCTTACGATAGGCTTATTAACACACCGGGCAGAAGTAAGGAAAGAATCCGTGAACCGGGAGACAGGAGAGTAGAAATCACCCCAAATGAACACAAAGAGGAGGAAGGGGAGAGAGAGAAGTGAATCAACCATGCGAGACCTTTAAAACACTTCAACACTCTAGTGAATGTGCACTTACGGTCCTCAGAGGAAAACAGAAAGCATGGAAGAAAAATGACCTAAAGGGATGATGGCTGAGACTCTTCCAAAGTTAGTGAAAGAGAAAGAAATCACAGATTTGAGAATTTTGGAAAGAACTAATGAAAAAACCCAGCGAAGGCGTGGAGTACAGTATCAACACACACACATCCACTGCATTTCTACACACGAGCAGCCCAGCAGAGGTGTGGAGTACAGTATCAACACACACACATCCACTGCATTTCTACACATGAGCAGTCCAGCAGAGGTGTGGAGTACAGTATCAACACACACACATCCACTGCATTTCTACACACGAGCAGCCCAGCAGAGGTGTGGAGTACAGTATCAACACACACACATCCACTGCATTTCTACACACGAGCAGTCCAGCAGAGGTGTGGAGTACAGTATCAACACACACACATCCACTGCATTTCTACACACGAGCAGCCCAGCAGAGGTGTGGAGTACAGTATCAACACACACACATCCACTGCATTTCTACACACGAGCAGCCCAGCAGAGGTGTGGAGTACAGTACAGCACACACACACATCCACTGCATTTCTACACACGAGGAGCCCAGCAGAGGTGTGGAGTACAGTACAGCACACACACACCCACTGCATTTCTACACAAGAGCAGCCCAGCAGAGGTGTGGAGTACAGTATCAACACACACACATCCACTGCATTTCTGCACACGAGCAGCCCAGCAGAGGTGTGGAGTACAGTATCAACGCACACACATCCACTGCATTTCTGCACACGAGCAGCCCAGCAGAGGTGTGGAGTACAGTACAGCACACACACATCCACTGCATTTCTACACACGAGCAGCCCAGCAGAGGTGTGGAGTACAGTACAGCACACACACACATCCACTGCATTTCTACACACGAGGAGCCCAGCAGAGGTGTGGAGTACAGTACAGCACACACACACCCACTGCATTTCTACACAAGAGCAGCCCAGCAGAGGTGTGGAGTACAGTATCAACACACACACATCCACTGCATTTCTGCACACGAGCAGCCCAGCAGAGGTGTGGAGTACAGTACAGCACACACACATCCACTGCATTTCTGCACACGAGCAGCCCAGCAGAGGTGTGGAGTACAGTACAGCACACACACACATCCACTGCATTTCTACACACGAGCAGCCCAGCAGAGGTGTGGAGTACAGTATCAACACACACACATCCACTGCATTTCTACACACGAGCAGCCCAGCAGAGGTGTGGAGTACAGTACAGCACACACACACATCCACTGCATTTCTACACACGAGCAGCCCAGCAGAGGTGTGGAGTACAGTACAGCACACACACATCCACTGCATTTCTGCACACGAGCAGCCCAGCAGAGGTGTGGAGTACAGTACAGCACACACACACATCCACTGCATTTCTACACACGAGCAGCCCAGCAGAGGTGTGGAGTACAGTATCAACACACACATCCACTGCATTTCTACACACGAGCAGCCCAGCAGAGGTGTGGAGTACAGTATCAACACACACACATCCACTGCATTTCTACACACGAGCAGCCCAGCAGAGGTGTGGAGTACAGTACAGCACACACACACATCCACTGCATTTCTACACACGAGCAGCCCAGCAGAGGTGTGGAGTACAGTATCAACACACACATCCACTGCATTTCTACACACGAGCAACAGACAATCTGAAAATGAAATGAAGAAAATTTTAATTAATAATAGAATAAAATACATAAGCACATGTGTAATGGAAGAAGTGTCAGCGTTATGCTAAAACCCCCAAATCCTGCTGAGAGGAATGAAAGAAAACAGCTCGGGAGCCCATCCCTGCTCATGGCCAGAGGTGCAGTCACGTAACCACGGCCACTGCTAAATCCAATATAATCCCTGTCGAAATCCGGCAGGCATCTGTGCACATTTTGAAAAACTGATCCTAATATTTACAAATGAAAATGAAGGAAAAGCCACAGATTGGGAGAACATACTGGCAAATCATATAGCTGATCAAACATCCAGAGTAGAAAACCAAACCAAAAACTGAATGACAAAAGTAACTTAACGGACCTGGTACAGACAAAACAATTTTCTAAAAGAACAAAATTCCATACCCAAGGCAGCCTCATACTGGCTTCAGTAGGGACACAGATCAATGAAACAGATCAGAAGTCCAGAGCAGGAAAACCCGGTACGTACATTGTCAATTGATTTTTGACAAAGGCATAAACAGAACTCGATGGGGGACAGAGAATGTTTTCCACAAACGGTGCTGGGACATCTGGACAGCCACACGAGAAAGAACAAGTTTGGGGCCCTACCTCATGGCCCACCATGAAAACCAACACAAAGAGGACTCGATGAAAAACTGAAACTACAGCTTCTAGAAAACACGGGAGAAAGTGGCGGAAGCTGTGGGCCAGGTGCAGTTTCTTAGCCGTGACACCGAACACAGATCCAGAAAAATAAAACACTGACAGGGTGAACTTCACATTTTTTTCCAAATGTGTGCTTCAAAAGACACTAATGAAAAAAATGGGACGATAAACCACAGACGGGGAGGACGTGTTTGCAAATCATATCACTGATAAAAGCCCTCGAGAATTAATGACAAAAGCAAGTCAGCCAGAAACAGGCAAAATATTTACAGAGACATTCCAGCGGCTTCATGATTCGTGATAGATGTTTTCGGTGCCGCACATCTCCCAGTAAGGGCTGCTTCCCTCTGCCCCGGTCCTCCCGATGTGCGCTGTTTTCATTAACATTAATTTTAGTCATTTTGTATTTTCACTTACGATTATCTGTGTGGCCCAAAATTTATGGTGATAGTCTATTTGGTTTCCAAACACACAATATTTGTGCTGTCCCTTTTGTGACTTCATTTCTCCTCTCTCTCTCTCTTTTTTGCCCTGTGGCTGGAAAACATATTTCTTTATGTTGACCATTCGACAGTCAGAAAGCTGTGTGCGGCTCACTGTTGGGACCACTCCGTGGCCGCCTTTAAGTCCATGTACAGTTGGCTTACATCATGGATCTGTGGACGTTTCATTCCACCCGTATCCTTGTGTCTTTCAGTTGGCCCATTTAAGGTATTTGTTCTTCTGATAACGTGTTGTCTCAGGGTCCAAACGTCCTGCTGCTAAATGTTTCTGTTTTGTTTCTTTAGTTTATTATTATTTTCATGGCCACGTTCCCTTCCCAGGGCTGCTTATTTGAGGAGCTGCCAGGTCAATACCTGTGCTGTCCCAGGACAAGCTCCGTGCAGAGGCTGCAGGGCCACCCGGAAGACTGCTCCATCCGGAGAGTGCCAGCTGCCCCCTGGGGGACCAGGCCAGGTGTGAGGGCTGCCCTGGCTGAAACTCAGTGCGTTGGTATTTCTGGAACCTGCTTGGGGACGAATCCAATCTGGAAACACTGGCCCCCCCAGTACTATGAGAGTTTTCTGTCTCGGAGGAGCTGGTTGTTTAAGGGCATTTTGTGAGCTGTCTGTGGTTTTCACTTTGGGGGACTCTGGAGATTTTAGTGGCACAAACAAGGACATGCCTGTGTGTATCCATGATGCAAAAGTCTCAGGAGGAGAATGCGTGTGTGTGTGTGTGTGTGTGTGCACGAGTGTGCGTGCGTGTGCGTGCATGTGTGTGTGTGTGTGCATGCGTGCGTGTGTCAGTGCGTGTGAGTGCGTGTGTATGTGTGTATGTCCGTGCGTGCATGTGCATGCATTTGGTGTGCGTGTGTGTGTGAGAGATCAGTGGGTGCTCCCCTCGCCCTCCTGTGAGTCCTCCTCAGTGCCTGGTGGGCTCTGAGCAGCACCCCGCGGGGGGGTCCAGGCTGGTGCCTTGGGGCTGACACAGGGAGAACGTCTCTCCTTCCTCCCCACTGAGGTCTTTTTCCCGGCCCTCACTTCCTAACCCAGGAGCAGACTCTTTCAGGACAACCGAAAGTGGAAAGCTCCTCCCTGGGACAACTGCTCCAGAACTCAGGTGGTGGGTTTCCTGGCAGCCTGGTTCCTCCCTGTCCCGGTGACACCGTGTATGGTGGCAGCTGCCTGCCCGGTTGCTGAGCACACCACTGTGTGCAGAGGCCGTGCTGCCCCTGGCTGCTCTATGCACGTGGTTTCGGAAAACCCATAAAATTGATTAATCTTTTACCCTGTCTAATCACTAGAGAGAGGCGGCGTGCACGAGCAAAGTGAGTAGAGAAAGATTCTGTAGAAATTTAAAAAGTTTAAAAGGGACTATGTGGGACATTTATGTCAATGAATCTGATGACTTAGATGTTTTCATGGATATGTTTTTTGAAACACACCAATTATTAAAGTCACTTAAAAACAGATAAACAAAATAGGCCCATCTTTGTTAAGAAAGTTAAACCAGTGATTAGAAACCTTCCGACAAAGGAAGTGACAGGTCAAATTGCTTCACTGGCAAATTTCACCCAGCAGTCAACAAACGAAGAATCCTGACTCTGTACAATGTTTTCCAGGAAACCGAAGAGCAGAGAACATTTCCTAACACGTTCTACGAGGCTTATCCCGATACCGAAACCAAACAAAGATACCGCAGGAGAACTGCAGGCCGATGCCCCTCGTGAACAGAGGCAAACATTTAGCAAACTGGATACAGTAAATATGTAAAATGATAACACACCATGACAACGTGGAGTTCGCCCCAGGAACGCAAGGCCAAGGGACTGTTGGAAAAATCAGTGCATTTTGCCATATTCACAAGCTGAAAAGAAAAGCTGTAGATTACCTCAATAGAGACGGAAAAAATCTGACAGCCGTTATGCGTTTGTAATAAAAACTCAGCCAACTGAGAATACAAGGGACTGTTTTAAGGGGGACAGACGTCGGGCTTCGTAGCAGAAGGTGGCACACTTTCCCCCAAGAGAAGGAAGCAGCGCTGGTGCCGACTCGAAGCTCCTCTATTCTTGCCGGTGCAATGAGGCACAGAAAGGAAAAATATCAAAAAAAGGCAAAACAAACAAACAGCAAACAGTAGACTGCAGAGAAAGAAGTGGGACAGGGTCAGGCCACCCCTGTAAAAAAACCTGACAGAATCTTCCAGAAAGCTGCTAGAGCGAATAAGTGACATAAGCAGAACTGTGGGCTCTAAGCTCAACATACAAATCAGTAATAAAGAGATAATTAACCTCATCAAAAAAATGGCAGACGTGTGTCCAAGGAAGATACAAGAATGGGGAATGAGCGCATGGGAAGGTGTGGCCTGTCGCTGCTCAGGAGGGAGCTCAAATCACACTGGCAGCGAGGCGCTGCTGCACGCCGCCTCTGGAACCGCGTCCCTGAGACACGTCATCCCAGCCGGTGGGGACGTGGAGGAGCCAGAACACTCCTAGGTTGTTGGTGGGAACGCAAATGATTTAATCACCTTGGGGAACAGTTTGGCAGCTCCTCAGAATGTTTAACACAGACTCGGCCTGTGATTTGGCAATTCTGCTCCACCCAAGGAGATTGAAAACGTGTCCACACAAGAGCATGTACGCACATGTCCACAACAGCCAGGTGCTGGGGGCAGCACAAGGGTCCCTGCACCAATAAATGGGTTCACAAGACGTGGACCAGCCTCACGATGGGGTGTTTCTCGGTCATAGAGAGAAGGGAGGTTCTGGTCGCCATGAGACGCACGGACCTTGAAACCTGGCACTAAGTGAAAGAGGCCAGATGCAGACTCGCAAACAAAGCAGAATTTGATATGTACGTGGCAGAGGCGAAGCCGCAGAGAGGGAAGGGGACTCAGCGATGGCCGAGCCCGGCGGAGGAGCTCAGCGGGAGGAGGAGGGCGTGACGCGGTTGGGTGTGGTTTTTTGGGGGTGATAAAAATGGTCTAGAATGACATTGTGATGATGGTCAGGGTGTGGGGGCGGCCGCACAACTCTGTGAATATACCAAATGCCACAGAATCGCACACTTTAACTGGCTGAGGTGTAGGATATATGAATGTTACCTCCCTAAAGCCACTAGAAATCCATTACGTGTTTGCATTATAGCAAAAATTGAACTAAAATGCCATTTAAAATGACAGAGAAAACACACATCCTTAGGAATAAATCTAGCGGAAGATGCACAGATACGCTAAGGCACAGCTGAGGGAAAGTGCCAGTGGATGAAATCAGGGCAGGAGCCCACCAAGGTCACGGGCCAAACCCTTGGTGTTGATGGGACGCCCCGTCCTCCCAAACAGATCGATGGATTGCAGTCACAATCCCAGAAGTGCTTTCTCTTCACAGAAATTCCCATGATGATCATAAAAAATATAGGGGAATGAGGCCGAGGCGGGTGGATCACGAGGTCAAGAGATCGAGACCATCCTGGTCAACATGGTGAAACCCCGACTCTACTGAAAATACAAAAATTAGCTGGGCATGGTGGCGCGTGCCTGTAATCCCAGCTACTCAGGAGGCTGAGGCAGGAGAATTGCCCGAACCCAGGAGGCGGAGGTTGCAGTGAGCTGAGATCGCGCCATTGCACTCCAGCTTGGGTAACAAGAGCGAAACTCCGTCCCCCCCCCAAAAAAAAAAAATATATATATATATATATATATGGGAATGAAAAGGACCTAGAATGACCAAAAGAATTTTGAAAAAGAGAAAAACGTTGGAGGACCGAAGGCCTGTCACAGGGGGCCCTGGCGTCGAGGGAGACAGGGAGGTCCGAGGAACAAAATGCAAAGTGGGGGGCGGCAGGAGCACCGCAGCCCTCTTCTGCTGCCGGAGGGGATCGTAAATGGCTTTGGAAACGCGTCTGGTGGTTTCTCACATGGTTACACCCATGCTTTCCACACTAGCAGCTCTACACCCAGGTATCTAGCAAGAGGGACAAAAGCATTTGGCCCTACAGAGACTCGCCGTGAGTGCTCACGGCGGCCATGGGCTGCCTCCCCCAGCTTTGCTCCTAGAGAGGGTAAAGGAGTTATGCAAGTCCCCCCGCTCCCCGCTTCTCTATTTCTCTTTGTTGGCCTAGTTTCCAGCTGACTGTCTTGTCAAAAGATCCTATTTTGAATATCAGAAAATGAATGTCACCTCTCTTGTGATGATTAATTTTATGTCACTTTCAGAAGTGTTTTTAGTTTTAGATGAGATTAATTTTTTTTTTTTGTTTATTTGTTTTTGAGATGGAGTCTGGCTCTGTTGCCCAGGCCGGAGTGCAGTGGCATGATCTCGGCTCACTGCAGCCTCCGCCTCGGCCTCCCGGGGTTCAAGCAATTCTCACGCCTCAGTCTCCCGAGTAGCTGGGATGACAGGTGTGTGCCACCACGCCCAGCTAATTTTTAGTAGAAACAGGGTTTCACCATGTTGGCCAGGCTGCTCTCAAACGCCTGACCTCAGGTGATCCACTGCCTCAGCCTCCCAAAGTGCTGGGATTACAGGCGTGAGCCACTGTGCCCGGACTGAGATTAACTTTTAAATGGATGAACTTTAGGTAAAGCCTGTTGCCTTCTGTATTGCGGGTGGCCTCCTCCCATCAGTAAAAGTCCTGAATACAACAGAAAGCCGGCCTTCCCAAGCGATCGAGAGACTCCAGCAGACAGCCTGGGACTTCACCCCGCCACAGTCTCCCCCGGGTCTGCAGCAGCCAACCCGCACTGCCTGCACTGTGACTGCTGGACTCCCCGCCTCCATTACCCCATGAGTCCCCTCCTTATGATAAATCTCCTTCTCACTCTACGTACCCCCCCACCCCCAGTTCTGTTTCTCTGGAGACCCCGACTCCACTATTGTGATCTCAGGGAAAGGGGGCCTCGGAGAAGGGAGCTCTGTGTCTGTGGGGCTTTCTCTCTGGGGCTTTGCTGACACCTCCACTGTGCTTGGCTGGGGTGAGAGACCAGGCAGATGCAGCTGCTCTGAGGCCAGAAGGACAGGTAGGGAGTTCAGCATCCTCCCCGAGTGGCGGGGGAGCTGTACAGGACGAGGCCTTCCAACGAGAGGCCCCGGCGTCGGAACAGGGCTGGGCTCAGGATCAGCACGGCCGAGGGGCCCTGCCTGCGTGGAGGGGCGCGACCCAGTGTTCTTTCCTTGCTGGCAGAAGAACGTGTTACTGGCTCTGAAGGAAGATGACAACGTCTCCCTCTTTGCTGATGTACACCACAGTGCTCAATGCACCAAGGACTCTCAGGGCGCCAGACCCTGGCTCTGGGCTTCAGTCGCGTGACCTGGGTAAGCTTCACACGGCCCCTGCCTCGGTCTCCTCTTGTGCACACTACTCGCAGGGCTGTCACGAGGCGTGCTGGGCACACGCAGCTCACAGAGAAGGGATGGCTTCCTCCTTGCGCCCTCACTCCCTCCTTCCCCTGTGACCGCACTTCAGAGCAGGCAGGCCGATTGTGGAGGTGCCTCCCGGGCAGCGTGTGCCAGCAGGGATTTCATGGAGAGGATGGGAATCAGCATCTGGGGAATTGCTGACATCACCGAAGGGCAGAGCCCGGGTGGCAGAGGAGGCTGCAGCCTGTTCCCCACCTCTGTGGCTCCACCTCTGTGGCTGCTGGTCCCCCAGACCCCTGAGACTTAATAATCCATGCCTGACCTGGAGCAACGGAACGACGTCTTACCAGGAACCGCAGGCAGGCAGGTGCTCTGCCTTCCTAAAAATTACTGTTTTATCCTAAAACTATGAACACGGTTATTTTGATATCTCAGCGTTGGAGATCCAGGAAAACATTGTCTCAGGGGCAGCAGGGACATTGCTGTGCTCTGCACGGGGAAGCCCAGCCCACACTGACAACCTGGTGAACCCCTTCACTCTACAAAGCCCGCCTCAAATCCCCCCTGCTTCCTGCAATAAAGAGGCTGATTCCTTTTTTCTGATGTTTCATGGCTCACCTCTTTGACGCCTCACCCATCCGTCTTCCCGTGTGCCCCACAGCAGGGTGGGTGCCTTTGGTGCCAGTGAGAGGCTGAAGCCCTGCAGCTCCTGCCCAGGTGAGGCTGACACCCCAGCCGGCTCCCTTCCTGGAGCCACCCTGTACCTGGTGAAAGCTGAGCTAAGTAAATACCAGACCCTTCCACCTCCTCCTGCTGTATGGGGCTGTCATCAGGCGTGATGGAGGAACCACATTTTGGGTGGGGTCCCTCCTGTTTTTCCAGAGTGACCACAGCACTGCTATTTCCTCTTTTTTCTTTCTTTCTTATTTATTTATTTAACAGAGCAAGGAGTCTTGCTCTGTTGCCCAGGCTGGAGTGCAGTGGTGCCATGTCTGCTCACTGCGGCCTCTGCCGCCTGGGCTCACGTGATCCTCCCACGTCAGCCTCCCGAGTAGCTGGGATTACAGGTGCATGCCTCCTTGCCCCACTGATGTTTGTGTTTTCAGTAGAGATGGAGTTTCGCCATGTTGCCCAGGCTGGTCTTGAACTCCTGACCTCAAGTGATCTGCCCGAATCAGTCTCCCAAAGTGCTGGGATTACAGGCATGAGCCACCGTGCCCGGCCAGCACTCCCCTATTTCTGGTCCAACTGCATTGCCATCCAAAAAAAACGCGCCTCGGTCACGTTCACAGACCCATCCGTCTGCATAGACATGTGTCTCTGAGTCTGCACCGTAAGTCACTGCATTGAAAAAAGAAGCAGAGGCACAGCAGATGCCTGCAGGTTCAAGTCACCTCCCTTTGGAAGCAAAGACCCAGCACTAGGAGAGGCCCGGGGCTCTGAGTGTGCGTCGCCCCCAGGGGCACATCGGCAGTCCCACCCTGGGGACTGCGTCCAACCACAGCACCACAGACCCTTCACCATGTCCAGGACACCCTTGGTCAGGACACCGGCGGAGGCTGGGACTCCTCCTCGTTCACCGTGGTGGCCCCAAATGCCAGCTCATGGTAAGGCGGTGTCCTATACACACAAATTCACTAGAGTTTCTGGAAGCTGAAGGGTCCTGAGGTGGCATTCCAGCTCCTTGGAAGGTGCAGCCTCTGAGGCTCCATCTTTGCTTTGCAGAGCTCCAGCCCAGGGACTCACAACTTTCTATTCTGACAAGAGAACATTTCCGCACGAGGACCTAGCTCTGTCCCTTGTGTTCTGCAAAGGACCGGGTCATAAATGGTGCAGCTCCTTGGGCCACCCAGGCCCTGTGGAAGGAACTGGTCTCTGCCTTCGTGGGGGATACAGCTGCGCATGGCCTGCGGACGTGCTCCAGGAAGGCGCCTGCGGGGGTGGCTGTGAACTCCCGCTGTCCCCAGCACATTCCCTGTTGACACATCCTGCCTGGGAGACGTCTCCACAATCAGCCGGCATGCTCCAGAGTGAGGGGGAGAAGGGAAGGAGGGAGGTGAGGGGGCACAGAGGAAGCCATCACTTCTCTCTGACCTGCCTGTGCCCAGCATGCCTCGTGACAGCCCTGCGGGGTCATGCACGTGAGAGGAGACTGAGTTGGGAGAAGTGAGAAATAAACATTGAATGTGAATTCAATTCACACTGAATTTCCTCCAGTACAAAATGTGGATTTCATATCAGTATCTTGTGTAACCGCCACTATCGTTATGCCTTTTATTCAGCCACTAAACAGTGTCCGATTCCCAGCTTCTGGGGTACACAGAGGCCCTGGTCCCCCCACCCGCCAGGAGCGAGGGGTGCACTAGGCAGGCCTGGTGTGGCCCCTGCAATCAAGTCTCTAGTGGGGATGACAGCCACGGAGCCTGAAAAGGGGTTCCATGGTGTCTGCAGATTCTCACCAGTGAGGGCTGAGCCCCAGCAAGCAGCACCCGCCAGACACACAGTGTCCAGAGGATGGGGCCACCTCAGATTCCCACAGCTGGAGACGCTGACCTGGACAAGGGCGGGGGAAGGGACAGGAGCTCTAAAGACCCACGGTACGGCCCTGCGGGCAAACTGGCCAAGAGCCCCCTGGCACCACAAATGGGCCCTGAGGTCCAGGGCTGGAGGAGCAGGGCGGGGAGCCCAGGGAGCCGGGGACAGACACGGGCACCCACTGCCTACGTCACCATCCTCGGTGCCGCCCACATGCGGGTGCCTCGCTGGGTCCCACCACCCCAAATCCCAGTGCCACAGCTGGGCCCACAGCTCTGCCGCCCCCCACCCCCCACCCCGTGTGGCACCCAGGCCCTGCTGGCACAAGGCCACGGCTAATCTGCTCTCAGAGGAAGCTGCGGAGGCAGCCCTGCCCTCCGTGTTTCCCAAGCCCCTTATCCCAGCAGATTCCTCCCGGGGAAGATAAGCTCCCAGCTTAGCCGGGGCGGTGGGAAGTCAGGGCCGCTTCCTTAATTGGCATTTTCCAGTTGAGAGAACATTCTCCACCTTTTTCACTTGGATCAGCTAATTGCCAAATGTTTTCATTTTTGAGAAGAAGTAAAATTGCAGAGATTTGGGATTTAGGGAAGGAATGCAAGGATCAATTTTGCCCAATTACGAAATGTCTCGGCGGTCACTGTGACGGGTCCCAGAGTCGGCCATGTGGACCCCGGGGCCTCCCGGGCGGTGGGGGCCGGGGGCTCAGATGCAGATGTTTACCTGATGTCGTGGGCCTGAATCTGGTTTACATTGGAAATCAGACTGTTTACAGGACCGCCCAGCTGCCTCTTCCTCTGGCTCTCCTTCACTTTGCCGTAATGTTCTGCAGGTCTCGCTGGGGTCTCTGTGGGAATATCTGTGACATGGAGGGAGCCAGGCCAACCCCAGACGGCCCCATCTGAGGACACCAGCTCACGGCCTGGCCCCTGGGTGGGCAGCCGGGCCCGGGGTGGCCGTGGAGATGGGGAGGGTCTGGGGCCCCTGGGATGGGGGTGGGAGCACACGGGCAGTCGGCTCTGCTGCAGGGCTCCAGCGGAGGACGGGGAGCCTTCTCCATCCCTGAAAGCCATGGAGGACACAGTGGACCCATCAGGACGTTGGGACCCTCTAGTGTGTTCTGGAAGCAGAGGCTGGGCGTGGGCACGGGAAGCTGTGATCGTCCCCACACCGAGAGGCCCACAGGGCCCCAAGTAGCCAGGTGCCAGTGGCAAGGCAAGGCCCAGTCCTGTGCCAGGGAAGAAGGGGAGGCGTGGGGGCCACAGACAGGGCGTCCAGGAGGGCAGAGCCACTGCAGGGACAGCTGCTCCTGGCACGTGGGCTTCACCCCAGCAACCCTCTGCATTGCCCCTCTGACAGCCGCCGCCTTCCACCCCCCAGAACCTTGAGCTGCTGTGTCGGCTCCGGAGGCTGCGGCCCCAGCCACGGGGGCTGTAGCTGCCATGGGCTGAGACCCTGCTGCTCTCTGTGGAGACACTGACGTCCTTCCCAGACCTCCCGGGCCCACCCTCAGCCTCCAGGTGCTGACCAGGCTTCCCAGGCTGACAGAGCTCAGGGCGTCCTCCTCCAGGACACGGAACGGGCGTCCATGGCCACCAACTCCTCCCTGGGCCGGCCTCCCCTCCGCCCTGTCCCTTTGCTGCCATGGCCTCCTCCGTCCTCCCTGCAGATGCAGAGAACGGTCCCATCCTCAGCTGCCTGGCCTTCTGCCTCCTTGGGAGGTTCTGACCTGGGGGCTGCATCCTCTCTGGTCCGGGCCTTCCCGCCCTGGCCTCCCTCTGGGCTCAGGGAGCTGGGGCCACACAGGCCTGAGAGCCTGGTCTGCCCAGGACAGGCCCCACTCCTCCTGCTCCCAGGAGCGCCCGCAGCCCTCCCAGGTTCCTCGGGTGTCTCCTGCAAGCAGCTTCGTCCAGTCCCAGCCTCCCCCTCCGCCCTCTGGAAGGGCAGCCACACTCCCTGCCCTTCCTCCCCCTCCGCTCAGCCCTGCAAAGCCTCCCACCAAGCCTGACACCTGGGCCTCTGTCACCCACTCTCCAGGAGCCTCCTCCACATGGCAGTGACCTCTGACCTCTGTTTCAAACCCATTGCTCCAGGGCTCACCCAGCATGGCGTCCAGACGGTGCCAGAGTGTTCCAGGCCTGGGCACCACACTCACTGCAGAGCTGGCCTGAGACTCAGCTGCCGGGAGCCCCATGAGATCTGCTTTCTGAATCTCATCGTCACCTGCCTGGGCATCCAGGCCACAGGCCCCGTAGTCATACGGGCACCGACCCCTGTCACAGCCCCCAAATCCCACCTGAGAGCGGCCCATCAAGCAGCCCCGTACATTAGACGCCTCTAAGTTCAGCCGTGATGCCCTCTCATCCCGGCCCTCGCGTCTTCTCCCTGGACACCTGCTGCTCCCTCTAGCTGTGCCCTCCACGGTGACTCCAGACACGCACATTCAGCCTCTTCCCTCCAGGACCGAACTCCCCAGCAGCTCCCATGGCCCCCAGGATGCCATCCAGCTCCTCAGCCCAGCAGCAAAGACACAGAATGGCTTCCCAGCCCATCGCTCCCCTCCGGAGAATGAGGCCTTCGCCCTCCACACACCATCTGCTGTCCCCTCCCCAGCCCCCATGAGGAACCCCAACCAGAGACACCAACAGCCACCACCCTGTCCTGACTTTCACCCCGTCCCGAATCACAGGACGAAGGAGGTTGCCCCGAAAGAGTCACTTCCAGACTCACTTCCAGCTAGCCAAGGACACATGCCTGCCGTGGGCAGAACTGGAGGACTGGGGGCACGCTGTCAGTCAGCCTAGCAGGCTGGACTTGCTTCCTTCCCTCCTTCCTTACCTCCCTCCTTCCTTCCTTCCCTCCTTCCTTCCTTCCCTCCCTCCCTCCCTCCCTCCCTCCCTCCCTCCCTCCCTCCTTCCTTCCTTCCTTCCTTCCTTCCTTCCTTCCTTCCTTCCTTCCTTCCCTCCCTCCCTCCCTCCTTCCTTCCTTCCCTCCCTCCCTCCCTCCCTCCTTCCCTCCTTCCTTCCCTCCTTCCTTCCCTCCTTCCTTCCCTCTTTCCTTCCTTCCTTCCTTCCTTCCTTCCTTCCTTCCTTCCTTCCTTCCTTCCTCCCTTCCTCCCTTCCTCCCTTCCTCCCTTCCTCCCTTCCTCCCTTCCCTCCCTCCCTCCCTCCCTCCCTCCCTCCCTCCCTCCCTCCCTCCTTCCTTCCTTCCTTCCTTCCTTCCTTCCTTCCTTCCTTCCTTCCTTCCTTCCGTCCTCCCGCCTTCCCTCCGTTTCTCCTTCCCTCCTCCCTGGGGTAGAATACGGTGCCTGAGGTTTCCCGTCTGAGCCATGCTGAGGGCCCAGCTCGTGGCACTGAGAAGATTCACGTTGCTGTGCCGCTGCCCCCATCGTGCAGCTCCAGCACTGGTTCATCAGGCAAACCTGGAGCTCTGTCCCGACTCATCACTCACTCCCATCTGCCCCGCTCACGGCCCTGCTGACACCATTCTGCCGCCTTTCTCTCCAATCTGACTCCTCTAGGGGCCTCCATCTGCGGCGTCGTCACGGCCTTTGTCCTGCGTGACCGTGGCTTCACCCGCATGTGCCTGTGAGGGCTGCTGGCGCTGGGGCACGCGTCAGAGCGGCACTCCCTGTGCAGGCTCGGGGAGACCCCGCTGTGTGTGTCTGCCCCGCTGCACGCCCCTCACTGCTGGGCCCTGTCCACCTCGGGCTATTGTGTCTGCCCTGCTGTGAGCATGGGGGTCTGAGTCCACTTCGCGTGTCCACAAAAGACCCTCGAGACGGAGTGATTCATAAAGCTCACGGCTCCGCAGGCTGAGAAGTTCAATGGCATGGCCCCGGCTTCTGCTGGAGGAGGTCAGAGGGGCAGCAGACGCGGGAAGGGGGGCAAAGCTCAGGGATGTCTTGGCTTTGGAACCAGCCCCACTCATGGGAACAAACCCATTCTCATGGGAACTCATCCCTATCACAGGGGAGACTGACTCCCGGCACCAGGCACTCAGGAGGGAGTCACTCCCACGCCCACACGCCTCCCTCCCCCCAGGCCCCATCCGCCAACACCACCACACTGGGGGGCACGTTTCAACAAGTTTTGGTGGGAACGGACCCACTACGTCCAGACCATAGCCACGGTGTGCCAGCATTTGAGTCCCTGCTCTGATTTCTTTTGGGGGTAGACCTAGGAGTGGAACGGTGGCATTTCGTGCTCACCTGTTTCTGGAAGGAGCACACTGAGCTGGTTACAGCAGGCTGTGTTTTCCTCTGTGCCTTCCAGAATGCAGATGAGATGGCAGGTGCCCCAGCAGCCCTCGTCAACCATAAGGCATGATTCCTCACCTTAGTCTCAGGGAGCGCAGACACTGAGGGCCGTGGACTCCCGGTGACATGGGGGACCTCCACCGTAGGCTCACAGACTCTGTGTGCGGCCCTTCCAGAAAGGGGACAGAAATGAAATGTCTGCCTTGTGGAAGGCGTTGGTGTTCAGGGTTTTCTGCTCTGTCTGTGCTCCCCCTAAAACATCAGTAGACTTTTTAAAACAAAAATAAGCCATATTCATTGTGCAGAGATGAGCCATGGCCTGCAGGGGACCGGAGCCCCAGGGCCACCTGCTCTGCTTTTGTTTCTCACCACCCTGTGTTCCCACGTGGGCAGCGACGCTGTCCCTTACAGCACATTCCTGGTGCAGCCAGGGCAGCTGACCCGCAGATTCCTCAGGACCAGGGACGCTTCGAGTCAAGGATTTTCATGGCATGAACCGCGTTTAGGCTGCGCCTTGTGCTTGCTCTGAGGAATCTTCCTCCCGCGCGGCTCTCAGCCTCCCCTCTGCCAGCGCCTCTGTGGCTAAGCTGCACCCGTGGGCCGCGGTTGCGAGGCACAGGCGCAGTTTATGGCTCTCGGGCACTTTGCTGGGCTGCTCCTGGACAGGCTGACCCCTCCCTCCCTCCAACCCGCACTGCCCGGCACTCGTCCAGCAAAGCCTGACCGTGCGGCGGTTTCTGCGGCACTGCCGCTGTGCCAGGGA
This sequence comes from Callithrix jacchus, assembly GCF_049354715.1. Classification (NCBI taxonomy): domain Eukaryota; kingdom Metazoa; phylum Chordata; class Mammalia; order Primates; family Cebidae; genus Callithrix; species Callithrix jacchus. Next base: position 130,200,947 of record NC_133511.1, on the reverse strand, counting down.
AAGGGCCCCTATCTTCTAAGTCCCTTGCGTGTCCTTTACTTGGACCGTTGACCACTGTTCACACCTGTGCTCCTCAGTGTATTTGGCCGCATTCTGTGAGGTTTAGCGCATCCTCAGTTGGAACGTGTTCTGCTGTTGCTGAGCCCCTGCTCTGTCATTACGCTGAACAGGTGTTTTCCCAGCTTGGATCTATGTGGCCATTAATGTGTTTCCTGCTATATTAAAAGTTTGTTTTCCTTTCATTATGAAAGGACTCATGCTGAGTGTCTCCCCTGCTCCCTGTGCTTTGGGGTGTGAAGTCGCAGGGGAAGGCAGGTGTCCTTTCTTCTCTGAAGTGTGGGTGGGGGCAGGACAGCAGAGCCTGGGGTCCCTGCTGAGGAGGGAAAGGGTGGGATTCTGAATGTTCTCTTCCTGGCCGCTCGAGCCCTCCAGCTCCTTCTTATGCTTGGAAGAGGAAACCTCCTGGCTGTCTCGGAGAGTGAGTTTGCCCATCCTGCCCGGCTCACAGAGAGTGGCCTGGGAAGTCCCTTGGCCAAGCAGCACGTGCCAGGCCGGGTGCCCACGAATGCTGGAAAAACCCAGCCCGGTGCATCCAGGAAGCAAAGGTCTTTCTTTAGAGGAAGGTTTTAAGAATGAAACCCAAACCACGGAATGGTGAGGTCAGTTGGAGCCTGGAGTCCATGGGGTGAGACAGACACAGCCAGGTGGGACTCCCCACCCCCTCTCTGTCCCCTGCCAGCTGTTGCTGGCCATGCCGGCGAGCAGGAGTGAACCTCGGACCCCCAACCGAGGGTGTGACAGGGCTGTGAGGAGGAGTGTGCCCAGGTGACACCACACACCTGGTGTGTGCCCACCGCTGCCGCCTGCAGACTTGCAAGGTCCCACAACCCCTTGACAGGCAGGGCCAGCCTGGGGCCAGGTGTGGGCGAGGCTGGGGATTTCCTGGGGCAGCTGCCTTCAAGTTGCGGCCTGGCAGCCTTGGGTGGTGTCGGGAGAGGTGGGTAGCCAGGGGCCCAGCACGCTGCCCGTCCCGGCTGTGGGTGTCAATGCTAAGTGGGTTCTGTGGCTGGTCACAGGCAGCCCAGTGGGTGCAGGCCACCCGGGGTGCCGGCCCTGCCCTGCCTGGTCCCCGGGGAGGGGAAGGGTCTCTGCTGACCGCACAGTTTGCCGCCTGCTTCTTGTTTGCCGAGGGCTGCAATGTTTGTCGCCGGCCACAGTGTTTGCTGCCGGGTGAATAATTGCTGGCTGTGTGGTGTCACCTGGGCCCGCCGTGATGAGGTCCCCCCACCCCTGCGGTGGGACTAGGGGGCAAAGGATGGTGCTGTTCACGCTGTGAGTGACAAGGTCCCTGGTCTCTGACCCGGGAGTCCCTGAGCCCTGACCTAGAGGGGTGAGCCCTGGCCGGAGCAACATTCCTTAGGGGAAACAGTGGGTTCCTCAGCTTCCAAGTGCAGCTAGAGGCCGTGGGCTGTGGGGAGGGTGACAGGGCCATGGGGAGTGTGACAGGGGTCGTGGGGAGTGTGACAGGACCGTGGGGAGTGTGACAGGGCCATGGGGATTGTGACAGGACCGTGGGGAGTGTGACAGGGCCGTGGGGAGGGTGACAGGGCCGTGGGGAGTGTGACAGGACCGTGGGGAAGGTGACAGGGCCGTGGGGATTGTGACAGGGCCGTGGGGAGTGTGACAGGGCCGTGGGGATTGTGACAGGACCGTGGGGAGGGTGACAGGGCCGTGGGGACTGTGACAGGGCCATGGAGAGTGTGACAGTGCCATGAGGAGGAGTGTGACAGGGCTGTGGGAGGGTGACAGGGCCGTGGGGATTGTGACAGGGCCGTGGGGAGTGTGACAGGGGCCGTGGGGATTGTGACAGGACCGTGGGGAGTGTGACAGGGGCCGTGGGGATTGTGACAGGGCCGTGGGGAGTGTGACAGGACCGTGGGGAGTGTGACAGGGGCCGTGGGGATTGTGACAGGGCTGTGGGGAGTGTGACAGGGGCCGTGGGGATTATGACAGGGCCGTGGGGAGTGTGACAGGGCCGTGGGGAGTGTGACAGGGGCCGTGGGGAGTGTGACAGGGCCGTGGGGATTGTGACAGGGCCATGGGGAGTGTGACAGTGCCATGAGGAGGAGTGTGACAGGGCTGTGGGAGGGTGACAGGGCCGTGGGGATTGTGACAGGGCCGTGGGGAGTGTGACAGGGCAGTGGGGAGTGTGACAGGGCAGTGGGGAGTGTGACAGGGCTGTGGGAGTGGGTGGGCCTGTGAAGCATCCCAGGGTCTGTGTTCAGGCTGTGGGCTGGCAGGGGATCCTGGAGAAACATTTTTGGGGCTCAGGTTTGTGGAGCCCCCACTCCCGCAGCAGCTCTGAGCGGGGCCTGGTTGAATTTTCCTGGCCGCTGCTGAGGATGCCTGGGCCTCGAGGCTGCTCTGAAGCCAGCTTCGTGTTGCCCACCTCGACTCCCCGACCCCCTGGAGGACTCCTGGCTCCTCGGGGCCCGGCTGTGCTCTGTCCTTGTCGCCTTTCCCTCCCTGGACACGGCTCCTTCCCGGCAAGGGCTCTGCCCTGGGCCGCACCCTGCAGGACCCTCAGCTCTGATCCCAGCCCTTCCCCTGAGACTCTGGGCTGCTCCGGGATTACGGGATGTGGGAAGGATGAGAGAGCAGTTGGGTTGTCTCCGTGGCTCTTCTGCTGATTAGATAAGGGCTGGATTGAAGGATTATTCTTCAATGTGAATAGATGAAAGGAACGAGCCAAGTCACACAGTCTTCCCGTTCCCAGAGCAAAGTCAGCTCTGGCCCAGTTCCATGTCCCTGGCCAGGCACGTCCCCCGAGCACATGCGCAGGCCCCCAGGCCAGCCTCGGACCCCTCCTCACGCTGTGCAGCCCGCGCAGCTGGCCCCGCACCCCCGGGGCAGGACCACTGCCTCTTCTTCTTCCCCTCTGCCACCCCTCTGTACACAGTTGGCGCTACATAAATGGTGGCTGCAAAGAGGAGACGAACAGCAGAGCCATGCTGCGGGGAACAAGAGGGACGCTGTTGCTGAGGCCAGGCCCATGGTCCATGTCACTGCTAGGGTCTCAGCCCCCAGAGGCCCTGCAGCCACGGCCTCAGGAGGTCGGGTGGGATATGGAGTGGGAGGGATGGGCATTTCCGGGGAACCCCTGTGTAGGTGGGATCCAGAGGGCTTGATACCCTCCAGCTACCTGCCAGCTCCACGCCTGGGACGGACCTCACGGAGGAGTCTGGAACCTGCCAGCTCCCGGGGTGGCTTCATGTCGGGGGTGGATGGGGGTTTCTGCGGGTTCACTTCTGCACCCAGCTGGGGTGCTTTGAAGGAGAGCTCCGGGATGGTGTGGCCAGACCCAGACCCAGACAGAAGATGCTGTCTGAGAGCCCGGTGGAGGGTGACAGAGACCTTCGCAGAGGGACAGGGGCCCAGGAAGCCGCGGCCACAGCTGTGAGCCTACGGCAAGAGCCACAGTCACAGAAGACCCACTTGGTGCCAGGCATTTTGCCTTCACAATGGCAGAGTCTCCCAGCGGCCCAGGAGAAAAGGGAATGCTTATTCCATTCCGCTTGCTAGGAAGTGGAAGCTGAGGCCCAGAGGCTCAGGCAGTTCACTCCATTTGGAAACATCGCCTTCCCATCCGTGGATGCTGCCTCTCGGCCTGTTAAGGGCCCTGCCTCAGAAGTCATTAAGCACCTTGAAAACTGTCTGATTCCGGCCCTTGACCCTAAGCTGCTGGAAGCTGGGGCGTGGAAGCAGATTTGGGGTGCACCTGCATGTTCAGGTGGAGGCAGAGGGAAATTCCTCTTGGAACTAAGCGGAGCCACCGGTCAAAGCTTCTGGGCCCCAGGCAGCCAAGGCCCCGTGGGCAGGTGGAAAGCCGTAGGCCGCCCCTCACCCTGGGGAGGGGCAGGGGCTAGAGCGATGGTGCAGGTTGAGATTTTGGCCAGGCACAGCTCCCCAGGAAGCCACAGACCCTCAGGTCCCAGGAGCCCGGCTCTCGAATGTCCCTCCTCCCCCTCTTCCCTTGGGTGCCCCTGGCTGTGCCAGCCCTGAGCTGGCAGCCTTCAACTTTCCCACGTGCCCCCTTCCCCCTCCAGGGCTGAGGAGCAGGAAGGAGATGGCTTGGAGGTGTGAGCCCACGTCCTGTCCGCAGAGGGTCAGAGCTACTTACTATCTGCTACCAGAGAGGGAAGGGTGGGGGTTATTTGAAACAGCATCAGCGCATGCCGGGACATAGAAGCCGAGCTTTATAAACCAGAAACCAGGGCTGGCTGCAGGCACCTTCCCTAGAGAGCCGGCTGAGCCCAGCCTGGCGTCTGGCTGCGTTGCTCCAACCGTGTGCACGGGCAGGCTGGGCACCCGCCCTGAGTCCCGGAAAGAGTCCACAGAAACAGAACCTGAAGGATGTGTTATTTAATTTTTTTTAATTTTTGTTTTTCAAAGGTACCAGAGTCATTGTGATTGGAAGGAATGCACAAGTTGCTTTGGGGCTCTGTCCCTGGGCACTGGACCAGCTAGGACCGGCCCCTGGAGAGCCAGGCCGACCCCTGCGGACCCCAGGGCCAGGGGAGTGTTTTTGGGAGAAGCCTTTGCTTCCCACTCGCCGGCCACCAGATGGCGCATCTGGGCCAGCCCAGGACGCGGGGCCTGCAGTCTAGTGTCCCCCAGAAATGGGGACGGCCCTGTTGTTCCCATTGCAATTGTACAGGAGAGGAAGGGAGGCTCGGAGCACACATGTAGTAACTTGCAGAAGGTCATGACAAGGGACAGATACCCTTCCCCGGACACAGGAACCCTCTGGTGGATGGGGACAGGGACTCCGGTGCAGAGAAAAGCAGAGCTGCCACTGTGGGGACAGGGACAAGGAGGCCACCCAGAGACAGCAGAGGCAGGAGCTGCCCCACCCCCATGGGCCTGATTGAGGGGCTGCCACCACCCAGAGCCTGGGCACCAGGGCCAGTGCTGAGCGTGGAGTCTGTGGGGGGTACAGGCCAGAGATGTGGCAGAGACAGAGGGAGGCCCAGGCCAGCTGGCACGGGCAAGGAGCAGGTGAGCCGACCCCAGGACCCTACCCTTGTCACACCCCCTACCATGTTCCTGCTCTGTGAGGTTCAACAGGCAGGGAAAAGGGACAGAAGGGAAGGTCTCCCCATGCCCTGGGCTCACTTTGGGCCAGGGGTTGGGTGTGGTCGTGGCACCAGGGCTGCTCTGAGCCACACCCCGAGGGCGACGCCTCCTCTGTGCCAGCCGGTGCCCTCCTGGAAAGTCCAATGCTCAGAACCCCCAAGGCCCTGCCTCTGACCCCTGCAGAGCCCAGCAGGCGCCTCCCCGCCCTCCCTCGGCCGCCGGCTGGAGCTCGCGGCCCCCAGGGGGCGCTCAAGGACTGCTGAGCTGCGTTTCTGCGGCCCGCAGCGGCGTCCCCACCCACTGCTGTCTTCCAGCCCGGCTCCCTGCAGCCTTGGGCCCCACTGGCCAGAGAAGAGGGGGCACTGCATTCAGGGACTAAAGGGGGAGAGTGAGAGCCGCAGAGCAAAACAGACCGTGGGCCAGCAGAGAGTCCGCGGCGGCCGGCAACTTCATTTTCATGGCCTCTGGTCTCCAGCAGCTCTGCAAAGTGGTCACCACTCCTCCCATTGTATAGATGAAGATACTGAGGGCCAGGGAGGCTGTGGACCGCCAGATGCCACACGACTGGCGGGGTGGCGGGTGGGTGTGGCCCCAGGCAGTTGTCCTCCCGGCACTTGGATTTGGCCCCACGGCTGGGCAGGATTTGGAGGCGGCCCAGGTGAGTGTCCCTGGGTGTGGATGCAGTGACCCCGGAGCCACCTAGAGCCACGTTCAGACCCAGAGCTGAAGCAGGACAATGGCCAGCAGAGCAAGGCCGTGCACCCCCCCGTTGCAGAACTGAAAATGCTCCTCCAAACAAAACCACGTGTTTCACAAGAGTGCTCTCATTCCCGAGGACATCTGGGCACAGGGGCCATGCAAATGAGAAGGGCCTCAGCGTGATGGTCCTCATTCCCGAGGACATCTGGGCCCAGGGGACGGCTGTGAGGGTTGTAGATGCAGGGGCCATGCAAATGAGAAGGGCCTCAGCGTGATGGTCTTAAATTCCTTAGCCATGCTCGGCCTGGGTTGTCTCATTGCTTTGGGCGCTGAAAATTTGGGAGCCCATCCCAAGCCCACACCGCCATGGTTGCCAAGTGTCCCGGGGGTGTGCGAAATACCTCCAGGCTGGTGCTCTGCCCTGCCCAGGAGACCAACCTCCAAGGACACATCCTTGGGTCCCCTGGCTCCCTGGCTTCTGCTAGGATTCCACCTGCATTCCCTCAGCTCCTTCTACCAGCCGCCTGGGGTGGCCATCATCCTATGTGCGGGGTAGGGCACCGGGACCCTCCCACAGCTGTGGCTTTCTCAGAGTTTCCATCCCTGTGTCCTCCTCTGTCAGCGAAGCCCAAAGGTCTCAGAGAGGGGGTTCCTGAGCTTCTGAGCAGCGCTGCCCTTGTTTCTCCAACTCTGCCCACCCATTGGAGTGCGGCCTCGGTGCCTTGTAGGGTGCTGACTGACAGTCTCTGTGCCCTAAACCACTGAGCCTGGAGTCAGCCAGGCCCCAGGGAAATGACTCTTTGGCCACTATCCCTGGGTCTGCACTCAGGCCCCCATTTTCCAACCAAGAAGCCAGGATCCCAGGTATCTTGAGACTTTCCTTGGTCCTGAATTCTGTCCTAATCCTGAGTTCTGTCCTAATCCTGAGACTTGTCCTGATCCTGGGTCCTGTCCTCATTCCGAGATCTTTCCGAATCCTGAGTCCTGTGTTGATCCTGAGTCCTGCCCTGATCCTGAGTCCTGTCCTGACTCTGAGTCCTATCTTGATCCTGGGTCCTGTCCTGACTCTGAGTCCTATCTTGATCCTGGGTCCTGTCCTGATCCTGCCCTGATCCTGAGTCCTATTCTGATCTTGAGTCCTCTTCTGATCCTGGGTCTTATCTTGATCCCAGGTTCTGCCCTGATCCTGAGACTTGCCCTGATCCCGAGTCCTACCCAGATCCTGGGTTCTGCCCTGATCCCGAGTCCTATCCTGATCCTGGGTCCTGCCCTGATCCTGAGACTTGCCCTGATCCCGAGTCCTGCCCAGATCCTGGGTTCTGCCCTGATCCTGAGTCCTACCCTGATCCTGGGTCCTGCCCTGATACTGAGTACTATTTTAATCCTGGGTCTTGTTTTGATCCTGGGTCCTGTCTTTATCCTGAGTCCTGCCCTGTTTTTCAGTCCTTTCCTGAGCCTTCCCTGATCCTGAGTCCTTTCCTGATCCTGGGTCTTATGAGATCCTGGGTTCCATCGTGTTCTGCCCATGGGTGATGGCCCAGGATTGGCTCACCTGCCCTAGGGTGTCTCCATGCATGTTTTCTCTGTGCCTTCTGTAAACGTTCCCTGGGATTTGCGGAGTCAAGGCAGCATCAATTGGCATCAGCATAAGCATAGGAGTGGGTTGAATAGGACCCCCTCAGTCCTCTCCTCCAGCGGGAAACTCTGAATGTGACCTTATTTGGAAACAGAGTCTTTGCAGATGTCATCAGGTTACTTAAGATGAGGTCGTCCTGGATGAGGGTGGGTCCTGATCCAGTGTCTGGTGTCCCTGTAAGAGAAAGGAAGGGAGGAGGTGAGACACAGATAGGCAATGGAGAAGCCCTCTTGAGGACAGAGGCAGAGACGAGTGATGCCCCCAGAAGCCAGAAGACGCAGGAAGAATCCTCCCCTAAAACCTTCAGAGCGCGTGGCCAGCAAAGAACTTGATCTTGAACTTCTGTCGGCCTGAACTGTGAGGCACCAATGTCTGCATTTTAAGGTCCAACTTTGTGGCCATTTTTTAACAGCAGCCTCGGGAAATGAATGCCGGTAGCCAAGACGAGCGCGGCGGCCAAGCAAAGTCCCCGTGTCCGTTACCCTCACTGACATAGAAGGACAGGGGCCTTGCCATTTTTCAGAGGACATGTGAGGAAAATCACAAACTAAAGAAAAAGTGCAAACCTACGACACTGCTGAGCTTATTTTAAGATTAAGCAAACAGTTTCCCTAAGGAAGTGGCACAAACAGGAACCAGGAAATGACTGTGTGTCCAGCATCACTCCTGACCCTGGGCAGGGATAAAAAGGGTCCAGGCTCAGGGGGCTGCACACCGGCTCCTCCCTCTCACCTGCTGCTCTACCTGCTCCACTGTAACCCACCAGAACCATGGGCTGCTGTGGCTCCAGCTGCGGGGGCTGCAGTTCCGGCTGTGGGGGCAGGTGATGACTTCGGGGTCTTGGCCTGTCCTGACTCCCTTTCCAGTCATTCTTCATGAGAGCTCTTCTGGTGCTCAGCACCTTCCCAGTTCCCAGAGCCCTGCAATCTCCTCCGACAAGCCCCTTGCCAGGCCTTGCTGGGACAGGGCCCTCCCTGTCCATGATATCCCCTGTCCTCCTTCTCTAGAGAAGCTGCAGGTCCGGGAGGCAGTGGAGATCTGCCCCCAACCCCAAAAGGCTCCAAACCTTCCTCCCTGGGAGGTGGCCACTCTCGAGGTTTCTCTCTCAGTTAAGGTCCGGCAGGACCTGAGACCCTTTAAATAAACGTATTTCCCACCCATGAGCCTTGCTGTCACCGCTTTCACTGAAGCTTTCTTTTTTTAACTTTTATCTTAGGTTCGGGGGAGCATGTGCAGGTTTGTTACACAGGTAAACTTGTGTCACGGGGGTTTGTTATACAGATTATTTCATTGCCCAGGAACGAAACCAAGTACCCACTAGTTATTTTTCCTGATCCTCTCCTTCCCCTCACTGTCCACCCGCAGGTGGGCCCCCGTGTGTTTGCTCCCTTCTGTGCCTCCATGTGGTCTCATCATTTCACTCCCACTTGTGACAATGTCCAGTATTTGGCTTTCTGTTCCTGAGTTAGTTTGCTAAGGATAATGGCCTCCATCTCCAAGCATGTCCCTGCAAATGGCATGATCTCATTCTTCTTTGTGGCTGCGTAGTATTCCGTGGCATATAAGTAACACATTTTCTTTATCCAGTCTACAACTGATGGGCATTTAGGTTGATTCCTTGTTTTTGCTATTGTGAATAGGGCTGTAATAACCATATGTGTCGATTTGTCTTTATGATAGAACAATTTATAAATCCAGCCACACATCAAAAAGCTTATTTAACACAATCAAGTAGGCCTTACCCCTAGCATGCAAGGTTGGTTCAACCTACTCAAATCAATAAATGTGATTCATTACATAAACAGAACTAAAGACAAAAACCACATGATCATTCCGATACATGCACAAAAGGCTTTTGATAAAATTCAACATCGCTTCATTTTATTTTTCATTTCTTTGAGATCACGCCAGGGCTAGAGTGCAGTGGCGTGATCTCAGCTCACCGTAAACTCCATTTCCCAGGTTCAAGCGATTCTCCTGCCTCAGCCTCCCACATAGCTGGGATTACATGTGTCTGCCATCACAGCTGGCTAATTTTCATATTTTTAGTAGAGACGGGGTTTCACCATGTTGGCCAGGATGGTCTCGATCTCTTGACCTTGTGATCCACCCACCTTGGCCTCCCAAAGTGCTGGGATTACAGGCATGAGCCACTGCACCTAGCCACTGTTTCTTCATGCTAAAAACGGAATAAACTAGGTCCTGAAGGAACAAATCTCAAAATAGAAAACGCAGCCTACCACTGGGTGTCTTTCCTGCAGCTCTAGTGAAATCTGCCCATAGAGTCAGCCCATTCATTGCCAGTCACTGAGTGTGTGTTTGCTGAGCACCTCCTGCCTCCCAGGTCCTCGCAACCGACAGGGACTCCGAACCCCTCGCCTGCAGCTCAGGCCCTGGGTGGAGCCAGCCTACCCCCCCAGGGACCCACAAGGTAGGTCTCATTTTCCTTGCCTTCCCTAGCAGCCATGACTGAGGTGCAGAGCCGGCACACACCTGGCATGGCCCTGGAAGCAGGTGGCACAGGTGCGACTCTAACCTCTCTGTATGACTGCAAATGCTGCTCGTAACCACAGTGGAACATTTGCCACAGACCACGCTCCTCTCAGGAGCCACACTCAGGAGCGTCACCAGAAAGAAACCTCTTATCCCAGTTCCCCCTCCCATGGTTCTGACAGCAAACGTAGCGGCGGGGGCAGTGCAGGGCAGGGCCCCAGAGGACCTTCACCGGGCAGTGTCACCTTTTCCTGAGGCTCCAGCATGGCTGCCTTGCAGTCTTCCTAACCGTGTCTGCCCTCAGCCCCTGAGCCCCAGGCCATCGGTGGCTAGGTGGCCCTGGAGACCATCCTTGGTCAGGAGCTCTCCCTTCTGACCACTCCACTCAAGTGGAATCCAGTGCTTCCAGTGTGCCCATGGACGCATTGTGATTCAAAAATAATCATCGCACTGATACTCACGGAGTCTGTATCATGCGCCGGGCCCTGAGTTTGGTGCTCTGCATCCTCTATCCCAGTTACAGAAGTAAAAGCCACAGAGCCAGAATCTCAACCAATGTCACTTTGTCACCAAGGCCTGATACTACCCTGATTTTCTCGGGTGACGGCTGGCTCACCCAAAAAGTGTGGATTAAGTTAGAGTGAAAGTTCACCAGCAATGAAACCACCCAAAGAAGGTCCAGAAAAATGACAACCAGAGACCTCGACCTTTAATATGAGCTCCCTAGCAGTCAGAGCAAAAGGGGAAAGAGGACACACAGGCTTTATCACTTGGAGGAGGGACCATCACAGTTGACAGAAGAAATACGCTCTGTCATATTTCAGAGTGAAGAGTCTCGTCAGGGGGCACCTCTATTCCTCAGCCAGCACCGGCTGCAGAATAGAGGTGCCCCCCGCAGAGAAGAGGGTCACTTGCTCCTGTTGCCACATTGTATTAAAATAAAACTATAGAAAAGTAGGCATCCATGTAGAACTCAATATATCTCCACAAAAGCCGAGCACCCTCCTAGAACTGGCCCTCAGAAGGAGAAATAGAACATTCTGGCGCCCTAGAAACACCCATCTCTAGTCGCCACTCACTCCCCACCAAGAGTAACACGAGCTTGCATTTTCCCGTCAAACATCAGTTTTGCCTGTTCCCGAACCTCATAAAGCGCTGTCGTAGGCTACGCCCCCTCGTGACCCTGGGCTGTGTTCCTGGGATTCATCCACCATGTTGCATGGAATTTGACCCATTCACTGCTTTTGCCGAGTCCCGAGTTACGGGAGTGTAGCGCAGGGTGCACACACACTCAGAGGCTTTGGTTTTAGGAGCTACGGGGGAGCGTGCGACGCCGAAGACGAGTCTCTGTTCTGCGCAGTGGGTGTGGTGGGAGCTCGGAGAAGGAGACAGCAGGGAAACATGTTCTCAAGGCTGAGATGGGTGATAAAACCATCTCCCCTGAGAAGCGACAACTTCAGGCCCACCGTTACCCAGGTGGGAGGCACACATTGGCATGGATTTTGTGGTCCAGAAAACCACGAGCTGAGCAAGTTACTTAAAGTGATCCTGAATGGATAGGACCCAGAGCGGCAGGGCCTGAGCTTCCCGCCCACAGCAGGCAAACATGAGCTCACAGCAGAAAACCACAGGCACACAAGGAAAGCGGCCACCGTGGGCGAGAGCCAGCACTCGTAGTTGGAGGAGGGCTGAATGAGGAGCCATGAATGAGGAAGAGACCAAATGCCAGCTAAATGTTTTAAACAATGGGCTCACCAACTGCCTGGGGACCATGGACCCTCTTCTGCGAGGAAACTTCCTGTCCTCAGAGTTTTGGGTAAACGTACAAGACAATCTAATGGAGTGTTCTCTTCAAAATGTGTTTGATGTTGTAACAAAAACCACACCATTCTCTGGTGGGTTTTGTTTGTTTCTTGAGATGGAGTCTTGCTCTGCCCAAGCTGGAGTGCAGTGTGGCACAATCTCAGCTCACGAAACCTCTGCCTCCCGGCTTCAAGTGATTCTCCTGCCTCAGCTTCCTGAGTAGCTGGGACTGCAGGTGCCTGCCACCATGCCGAGCTAATTTTTTTTGTACTTTTAGCAGAGATGGGGTTTCACTACGTTGGCCAGGCTGGTCTCGAACTCCTGACCTCGTGATCCACCCACCTTGGCCTCCCAAAGTGTTGGATTACAGGCGTGAGCCACCGCGTCCGGCCTCTGGTGCGGTTTTCAGTATGAGTGTTTGTCATTTATGAGACAAGCAGCCTATATTGTGGGAAGATTCCTGGATTCCACCTAAATTAGTGAAATACTGATTCTTGGTCCACAGTGAGAAAGTAATCAATATCGTCAAACTCTAGAACAGCCATTAGGAAGATATAAACAAAGAACGTAGTTCAGCGGGTTCATTGAAAAGATCAAAATACTTTATAAATTTTATCAAGACTGGCAAGATGAAAAAGAAAGAAGACACAAATCACCGATGTCGGGAATGGAAAAGGGACATCCCCTCCGGTCCCACAGACAGTAGAAGGATAATGCAGGAAGACCGCACACATCTCTGTGCACACGTACATTTAGAAACCAAGGAACGCGACCAAGTGCTTCAAAGACAGGACCCACCAAACGAAAGCAGGGAAAGGGAGCCTGCATCTCTCTACTGAGAAACGGAACTTGTAGTGAAAAGCCTTCCCACACAGAAAACCCCTGCAAGATGGTTTCATTGCTGAATTCTACATAACCTTCAAGGAACAAATCATCTGAAAGCAAGCAGGAAAAAATGTGTGAATTTACGGATATGTGTGTATGTATGCATATAAAGTTAGAAATCAGGGCAATGGAAAACGGCAAAGCAATGGAGAAAACGAATTCAACCAGCTGGACGCAGTGGCTTCAGCCTGTAGTCCCAACACTTCGGGAGGAGACTGAAGCACGTGGGTCACTTGAGGTCAGGAGTTCAAGACCAGCCGGGCCAACCTTGCACAACGCTCTCTCCGCTAAAAAGACAAGAATTAGCCAGAGATGGTGGTACATGATTGTAATCCCAGCTATTCGGGAGGCCAAGACGGGAGACTCACTTGAACCTGGGAGGTGGAGGTTGCAGTAGACTGGGATAATTCCACTGCCCTCCAGCCTGGGCGATAGAGTGAAATTCTGTGTCAAAAAGAAAAAGAAAAAGAAAGAAAACTAATTAAACCAAAATCTGATTCCTTGACAAGATCAGTAAAGGCGATAAGCTTCTAGCAAAACAGACAAGTGAAAAGAGCAGACACACATGACTGAGATTGGGTGGAAGCAGGGATATCACTTCACGCCGCACAGACACTGGAAGAGCAGCAGGCGACCTCCACAGACGTGTCTGCCCACGTGTAAATCTGACAACTAGGGTGAAATGGGTCAATTCCTTGAAAGACATGAACCACCAAACTCTCTCTCAAAAAAAAAAAAAAAATAGATAACCTGGGTAGTCTTATACCTATTTTGAAAAATCAAAATATAGTTTTGAAAAAAAAACTTAAAAGAATAGAAAACAAACAAAGCAATGCCAAGTCTGGATGGTTTCCCCGGTGAATTATACAAACACTTTAAGGGAGAAATAGTACAAATTTTACACAGTATTTTCTCAAAAATGGAGGCAGAAGGGGCACTCTCTGATACCAAACAAAATCATTCCAAGAAGAATGCTTTTTTTTTTCTTCTCCTTTCCAAGAAAAAAGCTACAGGTCAAGGTTCATTATAAGCATAGATAGAAAAACCTTCAGCCAAGCATCAGAACACAGCACGGAGCCGCTGCCGCCAGGGGAATACAGCGCAGCGCGTGAGGCTTCTCTCAGGAATGCAAGGACGGTTCAGCCTGTGGAAATGTGTACGCGTCACTGCATGAGCACGTTACTGGGTAGGGCTCCCAAGCCAGACCCCCAGGGAGAGTTCTTGGGTCATGCACAAGGAAGAATTTGAGGCGAGGCCGCAAAGTGAAAGCAAGATTAAGAACGTAAAGGCATCCTCTCAGGCCCATGGGTCTCACTGAAGGTAGCGGCACCATCTGGGCCATGACCATAGGACCCTTCAGGTGGATGGTCTTAGGGGCATCATGGAGAGAATTTGGGGCTCGATTCAGAAAAGAGAAAGAGCCAGAGGTTGATGAGACGGTAGAAGGAGTGAATAAGGAACCTCTCCCGTGTGTCCACCGTTACGAAGCTAAACACACACAGCACCGGAAGATCTCCAGAGGCCTTTGGAACCAGATGTGGAGGGATGGAGATGTCTTGATGTCTAGGACGTCCCCATTCAAGATAGACTGAAGTGGGATGACCTCAGTGCCAGCACTCCGCCCCCTAGTTTGAAAATCACTTGTAGTTACTAAGCAGTTCGAAAGAGAAACTCATTGAAACCATTTTCTCCCCCTGAGCAAGGAGGCTGCTCATTAGACCTTTTGATAGATACTTTACCATGTGACCTACCACCAGACCTGTTCTCTAAAGCCACTTTTCCTATAGAGGAATGTATCATCTCTTTCTTTTTTTCTCGAATTAGGAGTAGACAAAGAAATTACAGGATTTTCTAGTTTTACACTTTGCTGGAACCATTTTTTAAATGAAATTTGGTTATTAATCATTTATAAAAAGTGTTGAGAGGACACTGTCATTAACCTGGGTTTGAGACAGGGGCACATTACAAGTTCAGACCCTTCACAGGCAGAAGGTGGTACTTGCAAGAAAGCATTTCCATCCTGTCGGGACCCATATGTAAGATGGACTTATTATATACTGCACAGGTACAAATAAACGCGTTACATACCGACAAAAGACACATAGAAGTAGGTTGTGTATTACGGACCATTCTAGATGAATTTCTTTTGGAATTAACGTAGATTCGTTGGCCAGGCACAGTGGCTCATGCCTGTCATCCCAGCACGTTGGGAGGCGGAGGCGAGCAGATCACCTAAGGTCAGGAGTTCGAGAGCAGGCTGGCCAACATGGTGAAACCTTCTCTCTACTAAAAATACAAAAATTAGCGGGGCATGGAGGCGTGTGTCTGTAATCCCAGCTACTCGGGAGGCTGAGGCAGGAGAATCACTTCAACCCGGGAGGTGGAGGTTGCAGTGAGCTGACATAGCACCATTGCACTCCAGCCGGGACGACAGAGCCAGACTCTGTCTCAAAAAAAAAAAAAAGAAAGGCTACTCCGTAGGCAGAGCAGCCCAGAGGGCTACCGGTTGCCCATTTTTATGGTTATTTCTTGATTGCATGCCGAGCAAGGGGTGGATTATTCATCCGTCCCCTTTTAGACCATAGAGGGTCACCTCCCGATGTTGCCACGGCATTTGTAAACTGTCACGGCGCGGGTGGGAGTGCAGCGGTGAGGACGGCCTGACGATACTGTCATCACCGTCTTGGTTTTGGTGGATTTTAGCTGCTTCTTTTCGGCAAGCTGTTTCATCAGCAAGGTTTTTATGACCTGCATTTTGTACCAACCTGCTGTCTCATCTTGTGACTTCGGACGTCTGACCACCTGGGAATGCCGCCCGGTAGGTCCCAGCCGCATTCTACCCCGCTGCTATTCGACGTGGAATTGCTCCGGTTCAAACGTGTCTGACAAACAGACTAAAGATGAAAAACTGTGTGACGGTATCAATGGGTACAGAAGAAAAACAGTTTAGGAAAACCCGGCACTCATCCACAACAAGATAGAAATAGAAACGAACGTCTTTTACCTGATTAAAGGCCTCCACAGCGGGGACGGCAACGTCACATTTCGTGATGAAATAATGATGCCTTGACCTGAGGATCAGGAAGAGGACAGGACCCTTAGCACGGTGGTGCCGGAAGCCCTAGTCGGTTTGACATGGTGGGGACTGGGGATAGGCATATAGATTTAAAAGGAAAAACGGAACTATTCTGATTTATAGCGAATATGGTTATCCACACGGAAAACCCAAGCATCTAGCAAGATCTCCCGAGATCAGTAAGTGAAATTATCAAGGTCATAGGATGCAAAAGCACCTTTACGAAGGTGAATCCTGCTGTTAGAGACGTTGAAACCGGAGCCACCCGTGTCGCATAGGAGCTCGGTGAGACGAGGCTGCGACCCACTGGGCTGCGTTCCCAGGCAGTGAAGGTCACAGGAGGGCAACACAAGGCACAGGCCACAGAGACCTTGCCGATGAGACGGCTTGCCATAAAGAAGCCGGCTACGGTGCACTGAAACCAAGATGGAGACTAGAGTGACCTCTGGCCGTCCTCACTGCCGCAACCCCTCCAGCACCAACACAGTTTACCAAAGCCAGGGCAACGTCAGGAAGTTACCCTATATGGTCCCAAAAGGGGAGGCATGAATAATTCACCCCCTGTTTAGCATATGATTTTTTAAAAACCATAAAAATGGGCAACCAGCTGCCCTCACGGCTGTTCTGTCTATGGAGTAGCCGTCTTTGATTCCTCTACTTTTCTTTTTCTTTTTTTTGAGATGGAGTTTCGCTCTTGTTACCCAGGCTGGAGCGCAATGGCGCGATCTCAGCTCACCGCAACCTCTGCCTCCTGGGTTCAGGCAATTCTCCTGCCTCAGCCTCCTGAGTAGCTGGGATTACAGGCACGCACCACCATGCCCAGCTAATTTTTTGTATTTTTAGTAGAGACGGGGTTTCACCATGTTGACCAGGATGGTCTCGATCTCTTGACTTTGTGATCCACCCGCCTCGGCCTCCCAAAGTGCTGGGAGATTCCTGTACTTTTCTAACAATGTTGCTTTCACTTCACTCTGCGGACTCTTTCTCAATTCTGTCTTGCATGAGATCCAAGAACCCTCTCTTGGGGTCTGCATTAGGACCCCTTTCCTGGAACACTGCTTATATAAGATTCAATATAGCAGCGGTGAAGGAATGGAAACCAGACTTTTTAAAAATTCCATTTAAAATAAGCATATGAGGCCGGGCACCGTGGCTCACGCCTGTCATCCTAGCACTTTGGGACGCCGAGGTGGGCGGATCACCGGAGGTTGGGAGTTCGAGACCAGCCTGACCAATATGGAGAAATGCTGTCTCTATTAAAATACAAAAAAAAAAAAAAGAAAAGAAAATAACCAAGCGTGGTGGCGTGTGCCTGTAATCCCAGATACTCGGGACGCTGAGGCAGGAGAATCGCTTGAACCTGGGAGGAGGAGTTGCAGTGAGCCAAGATGGTGCCATTGCACTCCAGCCTGGGCAACAGAGCGAGACTTCGTCTCAAAATAAATAAATAAATTAATTAATTAAATAAAATATGCATATGAAGAAATGATATGTCGTTAGGGCATTGAGATGAGAACGAGACACATATTCGATGTCCAAAATCCAGAACCCTGACAGCCAAGTGCTGAGGCGGATGTGGAGCAACAGGGACTCTTGTGCTGCTGGGAATGCGAAACGGCGTGGCCACTTGGAAAGACAGTTTTGTGGTTTTTTATTTTTATTTTTGGGGTTTGGCTATGATGCTTTTACCATGCAAAAATGTATGTATAGTAGAATTTATTTTAAAAATTATTTTAAATAATTTTAATAATCTTCCTCTTTTTCTCTCTTTTATTCTTTTTTCTTTCCTTCTCTCTCCTTTTCTTTCTTTTTCTTCCTTTTCTTCTCTTAAAAGAAAAAAATAAGAATAAAAATTATTTCTGTGGCTTGTGACTTTGAGCCATAGCCAGAAGACCTCCTCTGCTCCTCTGCTGAGTTTGCGAAGGAAGTCTCTGGTGTCGTCCAGTACGCGTGGGGTTTCCTCCAAGCATAGAGAGCTTCAGTCCACATGGAGTATGACATGAAATGAGGATCCGACTTCTTCTTTCTCAAACAGCTCATTTTCCCAACGCTGTTCAGTCACAAGCCCACATTTAATCGACTTGAGGTGCTGCCTGTTTCCTCTATGACATTTTCATATATTTGGGATTATTTGACTTTTTTCTGTTTGGTTTGGTGGTTTCTTACGAAACTGACCATGGTCTTCCCGTGCAATCTGGCAATATAATACCCTTCGGCGTTTACCCAAATGCCCGGAACGCTTGCTCCCACACACAGACCTGCACACAGATGTTGAGAGCAGTTTTATTCATACCTGTCAAAACTTGAAACCACCCGGATGCCTTTCGGCAGGTGAATGGATAAAGTGTGGTAAATCCGTGCGATAGAATAGGATTCATCACTACAGGGAATGAGGCATCGTTAAACACAGAACTTCCAAAGGATTTGACAGTCTTATTTCTAGGTATACACCCAAAATAATTAAAAACAAGCTCTTGGGGAGACATGCGTACACCCACATTCATTTCAACATCATTCACAGTAGCCAAAATGCGGAAGCACCTAAATGCCCACTGATGGATGAATGGATGAGCGAAATGTAATCTATCTGTGGAATGGAATACTATTCAGCCCTGAAAAGGATGTAATCCATCTATGGAATGGAATACTATTCAGCCCTGAGAAGGATGTAATCTATCCATGGGATGGAATACTATTCAGCCTTGAAAAGGATGTAATCTATCTGTAGAATGCAATACTATTCAGCCCTGAAAAGGATATAATCTATCTGTGGAATGGAATACTATTCAACCCTGAAAAGGAAGGAAATCCTGCCACAGGCTACCACACAGGTAAGCCTTGAAGACATGATGCTATTGAAATAAGCCGGACACAAAAGGACAAACCCTGTGTGAATCCACTCATACAAGGTTTCTAAAGCAGTCAGATTCACCAGGACTGAATGTAGAAGGGGGGGCGGGGGTGGGGTGCCCGAGGCCTGGGGAGGGAATGGGGAATTGGTGTTTAATAGACAGAGCCTCAGTTTGGGAAGATGATGAAAGTTCTAGAGGTGAGTGGCAGACATGGTCACACAGCAATGCGAATGGACTTAATTCCACTGAGATTTATACTTGAAAATGAGTCACACAGTACATTTTATGTATTTACCACAGTAAAAATAAATAGGAGGAGGCCAGGCATGGGGGCTCACACTCAATCCCAGCACTTTGGGTCAAGAGTTTGAGACCAGCCTGGTCAACATGGCAAAAACCCATCTTTACTAAAAACACAAAAATTAGCCAGGTGTAGTGGTGGGCACCTGTAATATCAGCTATTTGGGAGGCTGAAGCAGGAGAATCACTTGAACCCGGGAGGCAGAGGTTGCAGTGAGCTGAGATCTTGCCATTACACTCCAACCTGGGCAACAAAGAGAGACTCTATCTCAAAGAATAAATAAATAAAAATAAACAATAAATAAATAAGAGGGAGGCTGAGGTGGGCAGATCACTTGAGGTCAGGAGTTCAAGACCAGCTTGGCCAACATGGTGAAACCCCGTCTCTACTAAAATACAAAAATTAGCCAGGCATGGTGGCCCATGCCTGTAATCCCAGCTACTTAGGAGGCTAAGGCATGAGAATCACTTGAACCCGGGAGGCGGAGGTTGCAGTGAGCTGAGATTGTACCACTGCACACCAGCTGGGGCGACAGAGCAAGACTGTCTCAAAAAAACAAAAAACTGGGAGACCAAGAGTGATCAAACCTTAAACTGATATGGAGAAAGCTTAAGTGTACCTTCCTAAGTGAAAGAAGCCAATCTGAAAAAGCTTTGCACGGTGTGACTCCAGCCTCCAAGGCATGAGAGAGAGAGAGCACATCCACACCAATCCCATGACAGCACATTGCTATACTTATTCTACGCCGTCACTAGATCCTGCTGTGAAACTCTCACTGTGCCTCATTCATACATTGGACTTCATCCTAGGTGTGTGTCTAGGAGAGAACAGGACATCCAGGGTTTGGTGCTGTCTGGGGCCTCAGGTATCCATGGGGGTCCTGTGGATAAGGGAGAACCCATTATATGCCATTCTGGAAAAGGTAAATCTATGAAGACAGTAAGAAGATCAGGGGCTGCCAGGGACTGAGTGGGAAAGGAGAGAGAAACAGGCAGAGCACAGAGGTTTTTAGGGCAGCAAAACTGCTCTTTTTTTTTTTTTTTTAGACAGGGTCTCACTATTTTGCCTGGGCTGGAGTGCAGTGGCTATTCACAGGTGTGTTCCCACTACTGATCAGCCCGGGAGTTTTGACCTGCTCCATTTCCGACCTGGGCCAGTTCACCCCTCCTTAGGCAACCTGGTGGTTCCCTCACTCCGGGGAGGTCACCATATTGATGCCAAACTTAGTGCAGAGACCTGATCAGCATAGCGCACTACAGCCCAGAACTGGGCTCAAGCCATCCTCCCACCTCAGCCTGCTGAGGAGTTGGGACTACAGGCATGCGCCAGTACGCCCAGTTCTTTTTTTTTTTTTTGAGATGGAATTTTGCTCTTTTCATCAAGGCTGGAGTGCAGTGGGGCAATCTCAGCTCACTGCAACCTCCACCTCCTGGGTTCAAGCAATTCTCCTGCCTCAGCCTCCTGGGTAGCTGGGATTGCAGGTGTTCACCACCGTGCCCAGCTAATTTTTAGTAGAGACAGGGTTTCACCATGTTGGCCAGACAGGTCTCAAACTCCTGACCTCAGGTGATCTGCCCGCCCCAGCCTCCCAAAGTGCTGGGATTACAGGAGTGAGCACACCTGGCCCAAACCTGTTGTATATGAGACTATGGTGGTGGATAAATGACATCCCACATTTATCGTTTGTGCTGTAGAATGTACAACACGAAGGGTGGAGGTGGAGGTTAGGTCTGCACTTTGGGTGCTCACTACATGTCAATAGTGGCTCATCAATGAGGACGAATGTGCCACTCTGGCATGGAACGCGAACAGCAGGGGGGAGGGGGTCGTGTAGGTGCGGCAGTAGGTGAAATACGGTAGTTTTCTATATTCAACTCAATTTGCAGTGAGCGTAAAACTGCCCTAAGACACAGTCTGTTTTCTAGAATAGGTCCAGAAAAATGAAAGTCATAAATCTGACAAAGCGTGTATAGGATTTGTATGTTATAAACACAAAACACCGATGAAGGAAACCACAGGATACCTCAGTAAGCGGGAGAGATGCTGCATTCATGGATTTGAAGACACGGAATAATCGAGCTGTCAGCTTCCCGAAGCTGATGAGCAGACTCAGTGGGGTGATTGCAACGACAGTCTCAGTAGGGTTTTCTTGGTGGATATTCACAAGCTGTTGATGGACCTTGAGAGCTTGTTTGGAGGTTCTAGCAGGGGAGCTATTCACAGGCAGCTCCTCGTAGACCCTCGACCGAAGACCGGTCCTCCTGTACCGGGGATGGTCGTTCTCTTCGACCGAGCACGCAGCTTCGGGAGGGACGCACGTGGAGCGGTGAGGGAGGAAGGGGACATCTGCCTAGCCAGCCAGATCAGCCGAATCAACCCTGGCGGTTGATGGGGTGACGGATATCATAGCCAGATCGCCCTCACATCCATTCACAAGCTGTTTATGACATGTATGTGGAAAGGCAAAAGAAAATAGAATAGCCAAAAAAAAAAAAAATGTTGAAAAAAGAAGTCAAGTTGGAGGAATGACATGAGCCGACTCTGAGGCATTTTATAAAGCGACAGCAATGGAGGCAGTGGTGTGGGCAGAGGTAGACACACAGCTCCAAGGAAGAGCACTGAGTCGAGACAGTCACCTGCACGAATCAGACCGAGCTCATTTGTGACACAGAGGCAAAGACAACGAAATGGAGAAGCGTCTTAGTCCTTTTGTGCTGCGATCAAAAAATACCTGTGACTGACTAATTTACAGACACAGAAGTTCATTTCTCACAGTCTGGGAGGCTGGGCGTCCCCACATCAAGGTGACCGCATTCTGCGTCTGGTGGGGGCTCTTTGCTGTGTCCTTTTGGAGGAAAAGTGCAAGGGCAAAAAGGACCCAGGTTCTCCCCTCCAGCCCTTTAATGAGGTGCTACTCTATTCCTGAGAGCAGAGCCCTGACCCCATCGCTTCCCAAGAGACCCCACCTCCTCATAACACCATAACAGGGGCTAAGTTTCAACCCACGAATGCTGGGGAACTCGTTCAGACCAGTGCATGAAAGAAGAGCCATTTTCAAAAAATGGCACGGGCACAATTGGACCGCCATAGACAAAACCAGAACAAAACCTCAACCTCGTGCTTTGCATAAAATTAACTGTGTGCCATTCATAGACCTAAACGTGGGATATGAAACAATAAAACACCTGGAACGAAACAGGAAAAAGTCTCAGTGACCTTGAACAACACAAACAGGTGTGTAAGAAACAAACAAGAATGTAAGTGAGAGTCACTGGCATTTAAAGATAAAAGGTCAGACCGGGCGCAGTGGCTCAAGCCTGTCATCCCAGCACTTTGGGAGGCCGAGGCGGGTGGATCACAAGGTCGAGAGATCGAGACCATCCTGGTCAACGTGGTGAAACCCCGTCTCTACTAAAAATACAAAAAATTAGCTGGGCATGGTGGCGCGTGCCTGTAATCCCGGCTGCTCGGGAGGCTGAGGCAGGAGAATTGCCTGAACCCAGGAGGCGGAGGTTGTGGTGAGCCGAGATGGCGCCATTGCACTCCAGCCTGGGTAACAAGAGCGAAACTCCGTCTCAAAATAAATAAATAAATAAAAATAAAGATAAAAGGTCACGTAGTAAATAGGGAGACAGACTTGGTGGTGGTGACGGTTGCTGGGGGAGACCAAGTGAGGGCTTTTTTGGAAGAGACTTTTTTTTCTGGACCATGTTCTTCACTGAACACTGAGTCCTTTGAAAGCTTGTGATTGTCTTATGTTCGACCGTTATGAAATAATAAAGTCATAGAGCAGTCCCTCTGCAGTGTGACAGTGAGGGGAACTCCAGAGATCCACTTCCGCGTGAAATCAGTGAACATTTTTAAAACAAAAAAAAACAAACCTCCCAAACAACCGTTTAGAGAGTCTGCAGATGGCCCCGTAGCCATTTCAAAGAGAGAAACATTTATTCAAGAAAATCGGCGAAAGTGTCGCGAGAGCGGTGTGAGTCTGTGGTGTCTGAGCCCACGCCTTGCCCTGCTCCAGCCCTGTGAGATGGAGGCTCCACTCCAGGCTGTGCACCAGGAGTGCAAGGCTCTCTCTCCTCCCGCTTCTGTAACCGCCCGACAGGTTCCTCTGCCCTCTGCAGAGACAGAACCAGTTCACCCAGAATGTGCTATTGCAGTACATGAAGGGCTTGATGAACACGAGGCCTCCCACTCGGAAGAACCAGAACTGCTACTCATTCCAGTCTCCCTGAAGGCTCGAAGGTTAGGGTTTTCGGGGACAGTTTGGTGAGTGGGGGGGCTAGGGAATGGGTGCCGCCGATTGGTTGGGGACGCAATCGTGGGGGTGTGGAAAGTGGTCCTCGTGCACTGAATCCGCCTCTGGGTGTATAATAACCCCACACTGAAAGCGACCCAGACATCTTTCAATGCGGGAACAGTTAAATGAGTCCTGAGTCACGAGTCTGAGTGGGGTCTGTTGGAAAACCATCTCAAAAGACCAACCTTATATTCTGCCACAGTGATATCATCTACAGGAGCACCTGGGGAAGTCACCGGTCGTGTGATCCCCGGACAAAGGACTCTCCTGGGCAGTCAGGCGTGAATGAAACTATGCCTGCATTTTAGCAGCTCTCAGGCCTTTCATTAGTCTTAAAAGGAGGAGATTTGTTTCAGGGAGGAACTGTTATCACCCAAGCTAAGCTACCAACCGAACTCCTCCCTTGTATACCACAGAGGCAGGAGGCAGGCAAAGCCCAGGCAGACGGGGGTGGGTTCCCAGTGAAACCCCACCTTCAAGCCAAAAACCTCCTGAACCCTGCAGCCCAGAGTGAGAACTTCTATGCCCACTTGCCTGCTCTCTCCAGATAGGTTCTTTTTGAACAATGCCTTTTAACCAATTGAAGGTTGCCTTGTGCAATACTACCTGTGGCCTGGCTGGCTCACGTCCTGGGCCTATAGATACTGCAGAGAGAAGGCCTGACTTCCAGGAAAAATACCTCCTGACTTTGGGGAATATGGCTTGCACTTCCTGTCCCCTTCCAGTTCCCCTCTCTGCTGGTAGCTGTTTTCATTGCTTGACAAAATTATCCGCGTTCATCATCCTTCCGTCATCAGCATGACCTCATTCCTCCTGGATGCTGGACAAGAGCTCGGGACCCACTGAGTGCAGGTACCTAGAAAGGCTGTCACACTGGCCCTTTGCCCTTGCTGGCAGAAGGCAGCTGCCCCACGCGATGGGGCCGGGGGCCAAATGAGCTGCTGGCACGTTGCCATCCACTGGGCTGTGGATGGAGGAACTAAAAGAGGTAATTAGCACATTAAAACCCCCTCTGGGGTTTCGGGGTCATGAGCACCTTTGCCTTGGCACTGCCACGTTCTCCTTGAGGTGACACACCTGGTCTGGCTGTGGGCCCCGCATGGAGCTTGCTTCTGTGTCGACACTGGGAGTGGCTGGCCAAATCCCACACTTGCTCGCTCAGGCACTCCCTCCCACAGGGGGCTGAGCGTGGGGGGGGGGCGAGTAGACAAGGAAACCCTGCCGTGAGTCCAGCAAAGAGGCTGGTTGGTTCCAGTTACCTGGAAGTCAGGTGAAAAGATGAAGGGCACCTGCTGCCCTGTGTGAGAAAGGTTTCAGCAGCTTGCTCAAACATGACAGCATGCTAGCTCTGCCTGGGAAGTGGCCACCCCCTAAGTTCTGAGAGTCCAGGTGGGCGGCAGAGTCAACCCCCTTGGGGACGCACATCCTTGTGTTTCTGTTTTCCAGGTGGGCGGCAGAGTTGACCTCCTTGGGGACACACATCCTCGAGTTTCTGTTTTCCAGGTGGGCGCAGAGTCGACCCCCTTGGGGACACACATCCTCGTGTTTCTGCTTTCCAGGTGGGCACAGAGTTGACCTCCCTGGGGACACACATCCTCGTGTTTCTGTTGTCAGGGTTCTGACTTCATGTCACAAGTCTTCCTTGGCTGAGTAGACCAACCTCTCTGTGACTCTGGGACCATCACGATCAGGTCCTCAGTCTGCCACTCAGCTGGGTCCGCCTCCCGCCGAGGGAGCAGGGGCTCCATTGGGAGCAGGCACCGAGCCCCCTGGCTGAGTGCTTAGCCCTGGACTCTTCCCTGTCAGCCATCCATTGGGTCGGGCGTCCGTGCAGCTCAGCCCGCCATCCAACCCCGCTGACCTTGCCGGCATTGTCCCTTATGCTTTCCACACGCCTGTGGTCATCATCAACATCCTGCCACAGGGCTCTCCTCCACCTGGGTCTTCCCAGGAAATCTTCACCAGCAAGATTTTAACAATGGAGTCTCCGTCTCCTGTCAAGGACTGTCCGTGCCCCACCCGACAGCCAGGAGGGCAGCTCCTTGGTCTCCTGAGTGGTAGGTGGGCCTGTCCCAAGTGCCACCCCAGCACCCGCCTTCTCAGACCACGCTCAGGGGCCTCCTAAGGAGCAGGACGGGACCGAAGGCCGTGGACTTCACCAGGGAAGGGTGTAGGTGGAGGAAATGGGGAGGCGTCATAAGGGCCTCACTGCAAGTCTGACCCTAGTGAAGGAGGTGGGGAGGCAGCATGGGAGACCAGCAGGCTACCACAGAAACACGGGACGAGACCTCCAGGGATCCCTGCGCCAACGTCTTTCTGCAGAGGAGCCCCGGCTCTCCCCGGAGCAAGCCTGCATAGCACCCCAGTCTCTCTCAGGAAGCCGCCCATGGCTTTGGGGTAAATTCGGTGTTGGATCTCAGAGCTCGGCTGCTGGGGCCTCGGACAAACGCTCTCCCCGCCGTGAAGTCAATTCATCTGCAGAAGAGAGGAACATCACGGTGGACAGCCACCTGCATGTCCTCTAAGGGACCCAGCACCAACACTGAAAGGAAATATTTTTTCTCAGGGACACGTGATACATTCACAGAAGAACCACAAGGTAAGTATGGAACAATTTTAAAAGGCTGAAATCGTATGGTGAGTCTTCTCTGCAGTTATGTTACCACTCCACGAATAAAATTTAAATAGAAAATTCTGGGTCGGGCGCAGTGGCTCACTCCTGTAATCCCAGCACTTTGGGAGGCCAAGGCAGGTGGATCGCCTGAGGTCAGGAGTTTGAGACCAGCCTGGCCAACATGGCAAAACCCCATCTCTACTAAAAATAAAAAATTAGCCAGACACGGCAGCACGCGCTTATAGTGCCAGATGCTTGGGAGGCTGAGGCAGGAGAATCGCTTGAACCTGGGAGGCCGAGGTTGCAGTGAGCCAAGGTTGTGCCCGTGCGACTTGAGGGCAGGAGGCCAGCCTGGGCAATACAGAAAGATTTCATCTCTACAAATACATATATATATATATATATATATATATATATATATATATATATATACATGTACATACACACACACACACACACACAAATATACATATACGAAAATTAGCCTGGGGTAGTGGTATACACCTATATTCCCAGCTACTCCAGAGGCCGAGTGGGAGACTGGCTTGAGCTCAGGAACTTGAAGCCACAGAGAATAATGATCTCACCTCTGAGCTCCAGCCTGGATGACAGAGTGAGACCCTGTCTCTAAAAACAAAAATCAAAATAAAAAAAAAAAATACATTAATTAAAATGTTTTAACAAGGGTCCGTTTACCCCCATTTTTCTTTGAGACGGAGTTTTGCTCTTGTTGCCCAGGCTGGAGTGCAATGGCGCCATCTCAGCTCACTGCAACCTTCACCTCCCGGATTTAAGCAGTTCTCCTGTCTCGGCCTCCTGAGTAGGTGGGATTACAGGTGTGTACCACCATGTCCAGCTAATTTTGTGTGGTTTTTTTTTTTTTTTTTGAGACGGAGTTTCGCTCTTGTTACCCAGGCTGGAGTGCAATGGCGCGATCTTGGCTCACTGCAGCCTCCGCCTCCTGGGTTCAGGCAATTCTCCTGCCTCAGCCTCCTGAGTAGCTGGGATTACAGGCACGCGCCACCATGCCCAGCTAATTTTTTGTATTTTTAGTAGAGACGGGGTTTCACCATGTTGACCAGGATGGTCTCGATCTCTTGACCTCGTGATCCACCGGCCTCGGCCTCCCAAATTGCTGGGATTACAGGTGTGAGCCACCACACCCGGCCCTAATTTTGTGTTTTTAATAGAGATGGGGTTTCACTATGCTGGTCAGGCTGCTCTCAAACTCCTGATGTAAGATGATCTACCCCCCTCGGCCTCCTGTAGCACTGGGATTACAGGCATCAGCCCCTGCACCCAGCCCACCCCTTCTTCTTTCCACATTCTTCACCCGTTTGTCAACCAACCAATTTTTCGCCGCTTTGCCCAGGTATCTTGCAGTCAGACTGCATTTAAAAATAAAATGACAGCTGGCCGGTCGCAGTGGCTCACGCCTGTAATCTGACTTCATGCCCCAAGTCTTCCTTGGCTGAGTAGACCAACCTCAGCGGGTGGATCACGAGGTCAAGAGATCGAGACCATCCTGGTCAACATGGTGAAACCCCGTCTCTACTAAAAATACAAAAAATTAGCTGGGCATGGTGGCGCGTGCCTGTAATCCCAGCTACTCGGGAGGCTGAGGCAGGAGAATTGCCTGAACCCAGGAGGCGGAGGTTGCGGTGAGCCGAGATCGCGCCATTGCACTCCAGCCTGGGTGACAAGAGCGAAACTCTGTCTCAAAAATAAATAGATCAATAAATAAAAATAAAAATAAAATGACAGCAAAACATCTGAAGGGAAAATCGAAGCTCGCCATCACAGCGTTTTCACACAGACATACACTAGATGAACGCACTGGAGAAAATGCCGCCTCCGTGGGCCTCCTGTTTGCTGTTTGTGCACCAGCCACGACACCCGAGGCTCTCTGGAATATGGCGCATAATTCAGACTGTGCGATATTATCGCCTCTGACTGAAAACAAAGAAAAACGTTATTTTCCCCAGCTACTCAAGACGCTGAGGCACAAGCATCGCTTGAGCCTGGGAGCTGGAGGTTGCAGTGAGCGGAGTTCGTGGCCGCTGTACTCCAGCCTGGACGACAGACTGAGACCCTGTCTCAAAAAAAAAATGAGTTAGGCATTCAGTTATCAGAGCTAGAAAGACATAAATAGGATAGCAAATAAGCAATAACTCTACAGGAATTTAAGCTAAATTAAAATCTTCCTACAAAGAAAGCTCCAGGGTCACGTGGCCTCACCAGCTGCGGCAGCAAATATAAAACGCAGAGGCAAAAACACTCTTAAGCAACTCGAGGCCAAGCAGCAGAATCTCGGCCCCCAAGCCCCAGGGTGGCAGCGTGCACAAGGAAGGCTTCGAGTCCGGCGCAGGCTCGCCTCTGGAACGAGGAGGCGTCACGGAAATAGCAGCACTTAAAAACACAAACACACATTGAACGTTTTAGTCTCGGGCCAGGCACGCAAGGCTGTTTTAACATTAAAAAAAAAAATGTCCACGCACCGGGCATGTGGCTGTCGCCTGTAATCCCAGCACTTTGGGAGGTCAAGGCAGGTGGATCACAAGGTCAAGAGATCGAGACCAGCCTGGCCAACATCACGAAAGCTCATCTTTACTAAAAATACAAAAATTATCCTGCTGTGGTGGCACACGTCTGTAGTCTCAGCTACTCCAGACGCTGAGGCGGGAGAACTGCTTGAACCCAGGAGGCGGAGGCTGCAGTGAGCTGAGATTGCACCACTGCACTCCAGCCTGGACACTCCATCTCAAAAAAAAAAAAAAAAAAAAATGCTCAAGGATGCCATTTGCTACATTAACTTACTGGAATACAGGAAGCAAAATTGCATAAATTAAAAGATGTAGAAACATTGTTCCACAATATTTCATAGGAATTTAATAAAATTGGCTTGTTTCTGCCAGAACGCATTGCGTAAAATGCGAAGTAGCTCAAAAGCAATTGGCAAATAAGCAAATGTCAGCGTGACACTAGAATTATTCTCATCCAGACACATTTCCCCCAGCATATTAATGATGTAAAAGGACTGAGCAAGCAACTTCACAGTTAAAATTGGCGCTTCTCTCTACGCGGCCATGGCTGGCTTAGTGTCCACAGGGACTGCTGCTGCACCCGCCCCGATGAACCGTTTCAAGAAGCTGGGAGCACACATGAAAAGGCTGAGCAAGGCTGTACGCAGTGGCTCACACCTATAGTCCCAGCACTTTGGGAAGCTGAGGTGGGTGGATCCCTTGAGGTCAGGAGTTCAAGACCAGCCTGGCCAACATGTCGAAACCTTGTCTCTACTAAAAATACAAAAATTAACCAGGCGTGGTGGCGCGTGCCGGTAGTCCCAGCTACTTGGAAGCCTGAGGCATGAGAATCGCTTGAACCTGGGAGGCAGAGGTTGCAGTGAGTGGAGGTCATGCCACTGCACTCCATCCTGGGTGACAGAGTGAGACTCTGTCTCAAAAAATAAAAATAAAAAGCTTGCTGGGAGCGGTGGCTCAAGCCTGTAATCCCAGCACTTTTGGAGGCCGAGGCGGGTGGATCACGAGGTCAAGAGATCGAGACCATCCTGGTCAACATGGTGAAACCCCGTCTCTACTAAAAATATAAAAAATTAGCTGGGCATGGTGGCGTGTGCCTGTAATCCCAGCTACTCAGGAGGCTGAGGCAGGAGAATTGCCTGAACCCAGGAGGCGGAGGTTGCGGTGAGCCGAGATCACGCCATTGCACTCCAGCCTGGGTAACGAGAGCGAAACTCCGTCTCAAAAAAAAAAAATAATAATAAATAAAATAAAAAATAAAAAAATAAAAAAGCTGAGAAGACATTTCACCCATGGTGAAAAAAATTATGAAAATGCCTACAATCTGAAGCACACCTTTGAATTTAAGAAAATCTGAAATGAGTGCCTTTCAGGCCCTCCTTGTTGAAATGAGAGTCCTGAGGTAGGATTGAAGGCTGAGAAGGGGCAGCTGGCAGGTGCCGGGCGGACATGACGGTGGCAACTAGACCTTGCTAATGTTTGTCATTTACTCCAGTCCCGAAAGCACACAGCCCTGGAGTAAACCTGCCGCCCAAACCCATCTCCCATCATCTCCGGTAGATTTTAGTCCGCGCTTTCTTTTGCAGAATAAAAAGTCTTTCGTATTTATGGCATTCTAGCAAAAATGTCAATATTAGCATATGATGAACGGTGGGGAAGTTCCTTAAGTTAATAGAGGATGTCTGCTAATATCTAGAATAAATGTCACACGCGTCCTGCAGCCTTCAGGGATTTACCTTTGAGATAAGCGTTATAAAGGAAAGGCCTGCGGTCACCACCTGTTTTACATTGAAATTGAGGTCCTAGAAAACGCAGTTAATCGAGGGAAACACATAAAATGTATGCGAATTAGAGAAGAAATAAAACTAATGATTCACATGATAAGGTGCTACAATTGTCTACAGAAAGAATCCAGATAAAGTCACAAAACATTATGAAAATAGAAACTACGTTTAGTGAGACTGCTGGCTTCGGTGATAAAAACTTAGAAAAGAAAATGTTTCCAACGGCGTGACATTTACAGTGGCATAAAAAGTCAAATATCTAGAAATAAATTTAACAAACTCTGGGTAAGACAGAGAACTCTAAAGTATTACTTTTGGGAGAAATTAAAGAAGGCTTACATAAACGGAGGCATTCGGCAGCTTAGAGACTCGGAAAACCTTTGCATATTATAAAAATATGTAAATAAAAACTTACATATAATGAAAATGTAAATTCATGAATAGCAAAAGCCGCAATTACTTTTGGACCAGCCGAATATTTGGGGAGAATTTACATTTTTATAACGTGTAAGAGTTTTCCTTGACATATCTTTCTATGTAAGGGTTTTCCAAATCTCCAAGCATGCTACATGGCATACTTTTAATGGCAAAAACTGCAATTACTTTTTCACCAACGAAAATATAGCTATAGATGTACTCAAAATTCCAATAAGCTTTTTAAAAAAAATTTGGATAAGCTGACCTATAGATTTAATGACAATTTTAATAGGCCTTTGAAGGAAAACATTTGAGTCCACTTGCTCTAAAATTCTGTGTAAATCTAAAGTAAAATGGTCAAGCCACTCTTGGAGAAGGACAGTGTGAGCGCAGAGTGGACGTGTGGGC